>NC_059110.1:53632462-56032462 GCF_020740685.1 Jaculus jaculus | reverse complement strand
GCCAATCACACTGTGAAGCCATACAGTCTCCTGGGATTGATACTTTTAATTAACAGAAATAAATTATTCTGTGTAGGATAACTAATGATGTGGTGAATCAAATAATAATTTGATGATTGGTCACGTAATATTTGAATATTAATTATGATATTCAACACTGAAGTCTCAAATAAGTTAAAGGAAATAAATGTACAATTTATTTTATCATGTAGGCTTTGAAACCAGGAGCAATTAGCCATTCCTTGAAACAAAAGAGCAAGACATATGTAACATGACTCATAAACACTGAACTTGTTTGAGAAACAACCATAGAATTCGACTTCCAAAATTCAGTATGACTCCAAAATATTAATACCTGGTTATTATAGCAATTATCTTCATTATTTCATAAATAAATTGTGATTATATTAGATGCTGAATAGTCCTTGATTTAACACACAAATTGAAAGAATAAAACAAGCAAACAGATTGCATGGATGATAGAACACACTTCATATTTGTTCCTGTAATTAAATTATATAAAACTTCAAGCAAAGTTTTTGGTAATCAACCAAAGGATTCTTAAAGAATATTTTTACATTATTATTAAAAGCCTACAGAGTATCACTTCTCATACACAATAAACTTAATATCTTGGACTATAGATCCAGAATCACTATATAGCCTGGTTAATATCATTGCACTAGTTTTCTCACCTGGAACCCAAATCTTTATCAAAAATAGAGCATAAATATATATCTGTCTGATAGTACTGTGAAAATTAAATAATCTATAACAAATATGAGATTTACTAGATAAGTGTCAGATGTAAATTAAGTTCTGTTAAGAGTCAGATGTAGGTCTGGGCTGATGGATTAGCAGTTAAGGCACTTCCCTGAGAAGCCTAAGAACATAGGTACCTACATACACCAGATGCACAAGGTGGCATTATGTGTCTGTACTTGATTTGCTGTGGCTAGACACCCTGTTGTCTCAATTCACTCTATAATTTTCTCTTTCTCTCATAAATCAATAAAAAATTAATAAAAGGGCCAGATATAATTTCTTTTTTGTTATATTTGTCAAAAAATGGCTTTGATGGTTTGAAACTTTATGTTTCTAAAACGCCATCCATCACATGTAGAATTTCCTTTCTATATTTCTCAGAACACCTAAAAGTTACTATTCATGTTTCTAAGTAAAATTTCTTTTTTTAAATGTCTTTATTGATTTGAGAGAAAGGCAGAAACCGTGGCAGAGAGAGAGAAAGAGAGAGCAAGAGAGAGAGTGTGTGACGCAGAGTGTATGGGCACACCAGGGCCTCCTGTCACTGCAAGCAAATTCCGGACACATGTCACCTTGTGCATCTTGCTTTAGACAGGTACTGAGAAATTGAACCTGGATCCATCAGGCTTTGCAAGCAAGTGCCTTCACCAACTGAGCCACTTTTTCATTCCTGAAATCTTATTAGCTACCCCAGCTAACTAACTCTGCAAGGGTTGAACCAGGCTGTACATGACTAACTTAGCCTACCAATGGAAGTGTCATTAATACCAAATAAGCCCCAAACCCTTTATTTCCCTTCGTAAATATGTGATTTAGCATATTAGAAGGAATTGGCTAACATGTGGAGATTTTCTTCATATACCTTGATGAATGCAATGCTATGTTATATCAGTTAGTCTATTCTAATCTATTTCATATGCCTAATTATGCAAAAGAAAGTTGGTATTCTTAGGTGTACACATTCAGAGCCATAGATTTGTTTTGGTTTGACTTTTTGTACAGTAGATGAAGTGGTGAAGGAATAGGTTTTGAATAAATAGGAAGTGGAAAATTGAAATGGAGAATATGATATAGCATATTTTGTAACATGAGACAAAATTAGCACAAATGGTTACATAATTATAATTAGGGCATAAGACCGTAAGAGATACTATGTGTTCAAAGAAGTCAAAAATAAAATTGGAGGCAAGATAGGGTTCACTGTCAGGAGAAGGAAATTGAATGTAATCCCATGTGAGGAGCCATAGTAAATTTTGGATCTTTCACTAATATGAGAGAACTGCAATTTCTTAAGTGTCAGTCTGGCTGATGCAGTCTCATGAAGACAAGGCAACCCCATATCAGGTAGTTTTGGTCCTTTTAGACTGACATGAGAACACTGTTTTTGACATGAGAACAGTGTTTTTGGACCAAACAGAAGCAAGGAAGGGTGAGATACTCTCAGAAACCAAATTTTAATGATATGAAAATACACCACTGTATTTCTGGGATTTTGGTTTCCAATGGAGCTTTCAGGAGGACTGAAGGCACAACGAAAACATACAAGAAATAAGTGCTCATTTTAGTTGATGGGTTTATACTTCTAGTAAGGAAGAATCTTAGTGAAAAATTCAACTGGACATAAAGGATGAAGTCCATGTGAGAGGCTGTACCAAGAGCTTCACAGTGGAGTTACCCGTGTCTTCCCCAATGTCAAAGCTAACCCTGGATATTAAGCTAGCCTTTTTCATTTCATAAAAGAGAAAGTTCATTATAATGAGGACTCTTTTTAACTGAATGCTATGAATTAGCTTTAGATAAAGATCAAAATATCTTTTCACACAAGCAATTCCACTCATTACCATGCAACTGACTAAATTCACATAATGATGGTGCTTCAATTTATTAGTTTTGTGTGTTTTACAAATCAGTGCTATTCTGGATGTGGAGATGGAGCTACCCAAAGCTTGACTTTGCTTTGATTCAAATAAGAGAAATCTAGTAGTCAACCATTTCCTGCCATGCTGTCTTTAGGAAACAAGAGGTACTACTTTCCTTACACGCAATACAAAACAGATATTGTTTAGACAGTTTCACTGTGGAGTATTTTCATCTTTTAAGACATCACTTAAAGATGCCAGATTGTTCTAATCACAAGTGTCAACCATCCATTAACTTAATGGAAAAAGGTAACAGATTATGTATATAATAGTTACCCAGAGAGAAGATACACATTTACAGCACCTAACACTTATGTAGATAGACTGTATACATAATAATCTTCTACAGGAGGAAGAGAGGCAAACAATTACTTTAATGGAAAGCAAGATAATGTGATTAACATAAAATGCAAATACTATGGTGGCAATGACAGCTATATTCCTTGGTCTTTTGAACAACAAAGGTAGGACAGATAACAGATATGTATTCAGCTGTCTCCATTCAAGCAACCAATATGGGTTTGCTTTTAATTATTTGAAGGTATAACACTGTTGTGTTTTCCTCAAATGGTCATTAAAATTCCTAAAATAATCTCCAAAAGTGACACATCTGGGACTTTGATATCATCCCATGAGTTATGTTATATGTCACAGTTAACTTAGATGATCTTGCTAGACATTATCTAAATAAATAATCTTTATCACATAGTAAAAAGGCAGGATAGATTTAAAGAATGAGAAAAACAGGGTATGTTTAGATGGATTAATTATACAATGGGCCACATGAGAGGAAATGCAATAGCCATAAAGAGCAAGAGAGGTTTCTGGATGAAAGCCAGGAATGAAAGAAGGAACTTTTCTAGTCACTGTAAAAAAATGAATTATTCCATTAAGTGAAAGAGCTCAGAACTAGACCCCTGTTTTCAATGAAAATGCACTTGGTTGTTAATTGGATTTTGTGAGACCTTGGTCATGGAACAGTGCCAAATCCACTTGGACATCTGAACTGTGACTTGAAAAATAAATGCTACAAAACAATTTCTTTGTTTTATTGAAAGTCCAAAGGTCAAAAATGTTACCACATGATATATGCTTGCATTAGGGGCCTTTAGCAGTCATTTCAAATATGCAATATAAGGGGCTATTGTAGTGCCAAGGCCCTTGACCAGGAGCCAAGACCCCCGGTCACCCAGGAGTCACCCAGAAAACCACCACAGAAGCTGAGACACTCGAATGTAAAAGCAACAGGTTTCTTTTAATGTCAAGCTTAAGCAGGGTCTCTATTCACACAGACTGACGCAGTGGGAGTGGGAGAGACCCCCGACCTTCTAAAAGTGGGGGTTTATAAAGGAAAAAGAGTAAGAAGGGGACAAAGGGGTTACATCACATTGTATCTTTTAAAATGATTGGTTCCAAGAAGGCACACGGGAACATTTCTAGTTGCTCATCTCTGTTCAGCAGACTGCTCGCAGAACCTATCTTTTGCAAGAGGCTGGAAGTCCCCACAGCTAAGTATTTCTTGAATGTCCTGTTGAGCAAGCAAGCATGAGTTACAGAAGCAAAGGTCAGCGGTTATTCAGCTAGTTCCTTATCTGAGCCGAGCCCAGGCTCCTCCTTTGTTTACAATTATTTGTCATACAATGGCAGTGCCATTGTTTAATTATTTATGTGTTATTTCTTTTGGGTCTCTCACTATGAATGAGCAAAATGAGGTGTGCCTTCCTCCATGGAAGATGTAAGAGAAAGATGGCTGGAAGGACATAAGGTCTTCATTCTGAATGTTTCTTGAAAAACTGAGAAGTAGAGTATTTCAAGAAAATGCCTTTGACATATAGACAGTTTTATCAACTCATGGTAAGATGACATACCAGTTCAATGTAAGTTTTGGATGTTTATTTTGTATGAACTATTGTCATGTTTTTATTAAGTATTCCATTTGTATTTATATATCACAAAAATAAATATATTTTAATTTGTATTTGACTTAATTTGTACTTATTTATATTATTGCTTCATAAGATAGCTCATGTTCATAAGGAAATAAATACTGGCATTCTGTTACAAATATTATTTTGAGGAACATATTTTCACTTTTAAGGGATTGCAATATCAGGTATCCTGTGGCAGGTAGCAATATGAAACTTTTGAAGTGACAGCTTACTGTCATAGAAAACTGATGAATAGACAACTGACATGTACCAATGGGAAAAATAAAATCAACTTCCTGTGCAATAATGTGGTCCCAAGGCTTGATTGTCAGCAACCTTGTAAATAGCTGGGGATGGCCACACACAGCCTGTTATACCAGTGCTGAAGGGCCAAAAGCTAGAGAAACAGCAGGGTTCATTGGTCAGCCAGTGTGACTGAAAATCATTATCTCCAAGTTCAGCAAAAGATTGTGACTCAAGGTAGTAACACTGAAGAGCAAGAGAAAAAGAAATCCACTTTTGTCCTCTGGCCTTTTGTGGAAATGGGGGAGTGTGCATTGATGCACCAGACATACTACACATGCACACACTGAAAATAAAACAAAGCAACAACAGAAACTGATAAAGAAAGAAAAGCAATTATTTCACAGTCTTAAAAAATATCACCCTCTAGCTCACTCCCCTAAGTTCTTCAAGTAGAGGGTGATTTTTTTTTTTTTTTTTTTTTTTTTTTTGAGGTAAAGTCTTCACTCTAACCCAGGCTGATCTGGAATTCACTATGTAGTCTAAGGGTGGCCTTGAACTCATGGCAATCCTCCTACCTCTGCCTCCCAAGTGCTGGTTTTAAAGGTGTGCACCAACATGCCCGACCTATTTTATGTATTAATTTATTATTCTTTTTTTAGTGCAAGTAGCAAGTTTATTTTCTTTGGTATGGAATTAACAAAGGAATGATGTCAAAAAGAGGTACAATTGCAATATTTGCAGAAAAAACCTTTCATTAAGATGCTTAGTCAGGTCATTGTTAAAATTACTGATTTCTGCCTTAAAGAAATTGAAATTTTAAGTGTGTTCAAAAAAACAAAAACAAATATTCTTCTTCTTCTTTTTTAATTCGTATTGTACTCAGTGAATATAGTCAAGTTGGTATCATTGTTAACCTCCACCCTGTTCTCCCTCCTCTGCAGGGACCCTCCTTGTTGGGGAATATGGGTCATGCATTGTTGGGTTAGCCATCAGTTATGGGTAAGAGGTAATGAAAAAAATCATTCGTGAAAAACTTCAAATAGTAAATTTATTCTAGAATCATAATTACTGTGGGAAAATGTTCTCTTGGCTAATACCAAGAGTTTTGGGCAGTAATGTGAGTGTACCCAGTTTATATGAAGACACATTTTGCAGAGAAAGTGCATGCTTTCCTACTGTATCAATCTTAAGTGACTCACAGGGGAAACTGACATGAATTCAACAAAAATGTAATTGCTTTTGTTTACTCATTGGATTCTGTTTCTCTTCTGTTTTTAGTGTGTGCATGTGTAGTATGTCTGGTTAAAGTGGTAAAGTCAACATAAAATTTAACATTTTAATACTGATATTGTATACTGTTTTACTTAACATTTTCAGATGTCACTGCTGCTGACATCAACTCAAGAAAAATACTTTTTGTTGCTAATGTAATCAGTTTTTGTGATGGCAGTCAGCAAATAAAGGGATGCTTATTTTCAAAATATATATATATCTCAATATTTACAAAAAATGAAATCAGAGTTTCTGAGTTTAATTAATTATTTATATTTTGCCATTCTAGACTTTTCTGTTTTGGTTCTTATTTCTGTATATTTTGCCTCTTGTAAGAATCCTGATTCATTTCCAGTCAAATATAACTCTTCTGCAAATTCTTCATAAATTATATTAATCCCTTGAATTCTTTTTTACTACTTCTAATTTTCTGACATGATGTTGAGTATTATTTTTGCATTTTTTTGTAGAATAAAATATTAATGTCAGTTTTGCCTTGTTGTTAAGATGTTTACTTTTGATATTAAGTAATTTTTAAAATAACAATGAAAGAATAATAAACTGCATCTAATCTCTCCTTTATTACACAAAGAAACTGAAAATAATTCATCATGATTTCTAAATTATCAATTTATAAAGCATTTTTATCATTGTAAAGTTGATGCTTCTTCAGGTCCAATGAGCAGAACTCATCATCCTTCTCAATGGGTGCCTACTAGCATATTCTAATGACTACATTTAAACAATTATAAGTAAGGTAGCAAATGTATGTTGCATGTCTAAAATAATCTTTTGACCCACATTATGTGTGTTACCTTTGGGTACAAATGGATCTCACATCATCATTCTTTTGGGATGAGATTTTAAGTTAATTGTGAACTTCATTTTATGAGTATGTTGCATATTGGTGATATCATTCTCATATTCTCTGTCTCCTAACCTCATTCCCTGAATTCCCCCTTTATTGGGGTTATTAATATTAACTTTGGGGTCATGGTTGCTTCAGTCATTCTCTGTGAGGGTAGGGGGTCAATGCCTCAGGATACTCCTTTCCATACTGTGGCTTTTAAAGTCTTTCTGCTTTCACTTTACACAATGTGTCCTGAACCTTGGTGTCTCCTTTAGTGTTGAACTCTCTGTTGCCTTTGATTTTCTGATTGATGCATTTTTGAGTCTCTTTAGTGTCTACCTTCATCTTCTTGATGGAATTTGCTAGGCTAGCAGTGAGAGCAGCACTGATACTTAATCCGTAACTTCCTCTGTAAGGTCTCCTGGCCCTGGGAGGTGATGGGATAAAGATGACTCATCTTGTGCTAAGCAGCCACTGTTCTTTCTTTGTCATCTTGGTGTGTCTTAGGTCCCTCCTGTATTTGTTGCCATCTGTACAAAGCAGATTCTCTAACCAAGGGTAAAGCAACCTGGATCAAAGTGTTATCTAATACTAATACAAATGTAATACATTTTGATGTGCATACATTTTCATTTTAGTTAATAAAAAGAGAGTTATTTCCTCTAGAATCAATAACCTTCCAAGCTATAGGCTTTTGACTTGGTTCTCAGTATCAGTGATGAATGACCTCCTAACTGCCACAGGTGGATCTCATATTCAATTACAGAGCAGGTGATTACACTCATAGCATTCTTCCAGAACCACTTGTTATAAATGCTATTTTCTCTCCAGTATGCATTTTTAACCTCCTTGTCAGAGATCCTATAGCTTTATTTACTAGAATTTGTGCTTGAATATATTTGATTTCATTGGTCTATGTGCCAGCACTATTCTGTTTGACTACAGCTTTAGAATATATCTTGGAATCAGTAGTTTTCTTTTTTTGTTTTCTGAAGATAATTTTTACTGTCTGAGGCCCTTGTGCTTTTATATGAATTTTGAGTTTATTTTGTCTATCGCTGTGAATAAAGGTACTAAAATTTTTATTTGGATTTTATTGATTCTGCACACTGATTTTTACAGAATGGCTATTTTAATGATATTAATTGTTTTGATCCATAAGTATAGGGTTTATTTCCATCTTCTCATGTCTCCTGAATTCCCTTCTTCAGCATTTTTATGTTTTTAGTATATAGGTCTTTCATTTCCTAGGTTAGGGACATCACAAGAAAAAAAATACACACACACACACACACACACACACACACACACACACATATGTCGTGCTTTGTGGATATTTTAAATGGGTCTGCATCACTGATTTCTTTCTCTGTATGTTTGTCATTGGTATAAGCAGGTTCTCAGTTCCTCAGGAGGCTGTTGCTCACTGGTTTCCCAGAGGTGCCCAGGCAACTGTGGAGCAGGGTTTTGAGTGGACATGGGTGCAATGGGAAGAAACACCAGGGACACAGCTTCGTAGAGCAGCTCATTTATTTGTCAGGGGACTGAGTTTTTATAAACAGTTGAGAGAGAGAGTGGGAAGAAGATGCTAAGGGGATTTGTGGGTTCAAAAGTTGTTTGCTTATGCCTAGTTGGCATGTAGGGATGTTCATTCCAGCACGAAGGGAGAGTCAGGTGATCTACATAGTGGCAGGAAGAGGTATAGGGCATGGGTCGCAGGGGAATAGGCTGTGTGAAGGCTGCTGGCTGATACCATATAAGGAGTTTCCTAGGCAACTGGCCAAAGGTCACAGGGCAATGAGCAAAGCCTAAATCTTATCAGGACGTCCAGGTGCCCTGGGCTGGGGGAAAGAGAGTGGTCCTACTCCTGCCAGTCTCAGGGTCTGAGATTGCCAGGGGTTCAGGCTCACTATGACCTCCAAGGGGTGGGGGGAAGGAGCCTTATTCCTGCCAGTCCTGGGATCCAAGATTTGTCTGGGGTTCAGAATGCTGTGACCTCCCCATAGCCTGGGGCCCTAGTTATATCTGATAGCTTAGTCATGCTATAACCTGGAGCCCTGCCTATCTCTGACAACTCCCCCTTTGTTTTTAATAATGGGGCACTCTCATCATATTGAGTGAGATTTATATAGTCTATCATAGGTTCGAATAGAACTACATAGTGCATGAGGAGCTGATTAGTAGCCACTTTAGCAATATTAGTTATTTGTTGTCTGAGAAATTTGATGAGGCAGAGGCTGCAAGTAACAGGGATCCTATAGCAAGGAAGGGGCTAAGGAGGGGGAGAAGCCAAGTGAGGAAGGGGTTAGAGAACCAGGTGGTGGGTACTCAGACTTGTAGTAGTCAAGCAGCTCCTTGAAGAGTTTTTTGAGAGTTTTAACAATATTTGATTCATTAACAACAACAACAACAAAAAAAAAAACATTCTTCTCCCAAGACTACACATATGCCCCCATGTTCAGCAGTAATGTGGTTTAAGGCTCTATGATTTAGAACTACCACACCCATGAGAGAGTTCATTTGTCTCTAGAGATTTGAGGCTGATGGTAGTGGGTATCATAGCATGGTCAAGCTTGTCTTGGAAGTCCTGAGTGAAGCTGTTAGTCAACAAGAGCGGCTCCTGCAGCACAAGCGGCACCCAGGGACAGCATTAGGAGGCCAAGGCCTATTAGAGGGATGAAAATTTCCTCCTCTCAAGATGAAATAACTTGAAAATAATTGGCTTATATAAGCAGCTGGGGGATTATGTCCAACAACAGCATGAACAAGCTTGAGACCATGCAAGACATGAAATCAACCAGCTAGATAAGCTGCATAAACCTGTGCAATAGTCACACACAGCTAATGTGGGTAATCAACTTCTCTCTGATTTAATAAGAGGCCCACTCAGTATGAAAGGCTTCATACCTTAGAACCAAGTCAGCACCCTGTTTGTGATGCCAAAGACTCCAGAGATAATCTGCCATTAGTCTTTGGCCAAGAAGAGAGGATACACCCATCAAAATGTCTGTTAAATGTTTTATACCTTTAGTACAGGCTGCTCTCACTCTTAGATGGAGAATATGTTTTAGTTGCCATTGTTGTTGTTCCTGTTGTTTTTCTTCGTTTTTACAGATGGAAGCAAAATCAGGGTGAATAAATATCCATCAATATGACCTGCAATTTCAGTAAGTAAGGGATAGGGTTGTAACTATGTTGTGGGGGACATGCTCACTGTGAACCCATTTTACTGCCTGCCCCAGGCTTTAAAATGCGATTAACTCTGTGGTAACCTACTGGTGGCAGTGGATAGGAGGCTCTGAGAGCCAACTTCCAAAAGGGGCACAGACATATTTGAGGCTGATATTCAATCCCAGCAAATAGGGAATGGATTTTTTTACCTATGTAGGTGAAAGATAGTAATTAACACTGAGGACACTCAAAACTCAACAAAGCAGAAATCCAGAAGTTTCAAAAAGCTCAACATTAAAGGATATTTAAAACACACCAGCCAAGGTTCCAGACACATTGTGGAAGAGAAGATGGAAAAATCAGAAGAACCTCAGGGTGGGAATGAGACTCCTGAGGCATTGTTACCCAAACCCCACACACAGAGACTGACTGATGCATTCATGACCACACGGTGAATATCTCATTGGAAAGGGAGTATGGGATTGGGTTTAAAAGAGGATAACATGAGGATAATGTTACCAACATGTCATTTGTTCATACAATAAAGTTTATAATGAGTAAAAGTAAATTGATAATAATTCAATATAATGAAAATTCCTCTGTTGGGGCTGAGGATATTTCTCAGTGGCTGAAGTGCTAACTTATATGCCTAAGTACCTGCATAACAAACTGCAGGCTACATGTGCAAACAGGAGGCTGAGGTGGACTTCTATAACCCCAGCACACATGTGGAAGAGAGGCAGGCAGAAAGAGGGCCATTTCTCAGAAGGCTGCTGACCAGGACATCAGTGAACAAAATGGAAAGAGACTCCTATTCTTAAAGAGTTAGAAAGCAAGACCTGACACTTAAAAGTTGTTCTCAGTCCTTCACAAACATGCCATGGTACAACTTACACTTTATTTACATTTACACTTACACATTAAAAAACAATGTCAGGGCTGGAGAGATGACTTAGTGGTTAAGGTATTTGCCTGCAAAGCTTAAGGACCCAGGTTTAGTTCCCTAGCATCCATGTAAGCTAAATGTACAAAGTGGCACATGCATCTGGAGTTCTTTTGCAGTGGCACCCATACTTTGTCTCTCTTTCTGCCTCTTTCTCTCTCATTTACAAATAAATATATATATATATATATATTATATGTTATTATATGTTATTCACATGTGCTTTCTTTTAGTGACTAACAGTGTGTATACTGATTGGTGATAATCACAGTGGCTTTGTTGTGCACACATTGAATTTGTAATATATTGAATGCAAAACCTATCATGAAAATAAACAATAAAGAAGGGAAATATTTTTATTATATTTTATTCCTGCATCATGTATGTTCTTCAGAATATTTTAGATGTTCCTTTATATCATACTTTCATTCTTTTCAGAAACCAATTGAGCAAGGTTAAAGGTTGTGCTGGCTTTTCCTTCTTTCTTTCATCTTTGTTTTTCTTTTTTGCTTTTTTCATTTGACATAATTATGGGAACTCAAAGTCAAGATAATCCTGTTTTGGCATTCCAAGTATTGAAATTGTAGGCTTGCACTACTATGCTTAATTTTAAAAAGTTAAAAAGCTTTTTTAAAAACTTTTAAATATTTGTTTATTTGTAGATAGAAAGAGGCAAATAGAGATAAAGACAGAGAAAGAGAGAGAGAGAATGAGCATATTAGGCCGGGCTTCTAGCCACTGAAAATAAACTCCAGACTCATGAGCGACCTTCTGCATCTGGTTTTTGGGGGTAGTGGGAAATTAAACCTGAGTTCTTAACCTTAGTAGACAAGTGCCTTAAGCAGTAAATTATCTTTCCAGTCCTCAACTTTCTTTTTCTTTGCTTCCTCTCTTTAAAACAAAATGGTGGTCTCCTAGCTTTTTGTGTGTTTTTGTGACTTTGTGTGTGTTTGTGTGTGTGTTCATGTGCATGTGATTACACACAATTATCTTTAGATATTTAAATGATTGGATTGCCTGTATAATCACTTTGGAGAGAAAGAATATATTTCAGCCAGAGTTGAAAATGGAGACTGGTCTTCAGTAATTCAGTTATAGGAGAAAAGACCTTTAGTATTATATAATGCATATTTGATCCCCAAACCTTTGTTTAAACCTTTCAGGTAAACTCTCTTCATTTTCCTACGACTAGAGATAATGGGTTTCCAACTATATTGTTCCTACTCCCTCCCATGTCTCCACTACCTGAGGGTTCAATGGTATATGGATGATTCTAATGAACTAAGTCTGATCTTACAAAATGAAAAGTTGCTGTATCTATAGAATATTGCTACCTTCAGAAACTCTGCTACTTAGAGAACTGGTGCTGAATTTATTATTGCATTTACAGTTTATAAACTATATAAAATCAATAAAAATTTGGGGAGCTATCAATCATTTGCATATCTGCTTTATAACTTAATCACCAACAATATTTAATCATTCTGGAATATAAGAATAGGAGAAAAGTGATTTCCAACATAACACCTCAAGAAAGTTTTAGAAGAAGAAAATTTTCCATGATCACTCATAGTCTTGAAAATCTTGCTTACAATGTATATGCTTAAAGAGGTGAACTACACTTTAGATAGGGATTTTCTATAAAGGTTTAATTATTTCTCACTAGTAGAATTAAAATCAAATAGGAATTGAGCAAGGATAGGAAGAGTGCACAAGCTGTTTAATTACCCCAAATTCAAGTTAAAACTCTTTTAAAATTCTTGTCTACTTTAGAATGTATTTTGCTTCATATAGTTCAAACTAGAACCTTCCAAAGTTTGTGAACATTGATGTCACTGAATCAAAATCAACCTTTGTCAGAGTTACATAGTAGAGGATACAATTTAAGCACTGTTAAGTAGGACAAGAGTTCTAAGATGGAGCCAAAATGAAGGTAGAGAAGAGCAGCAGCATGATTGATACAAGTTTAGGTGTTTATATTAACCATCCCCTATATCCCTGACATAACAATGCCCCAGTTTTTGATCTTATCTCAGAGAAAGCCTGGCGTTTCTCCTGATGACATCTCCTCCTCTTCCACCTTTTGATCTCTGTCCCTCTGACTATCAAACTTCTTCATTTGGCCCCTGCTGTCCCCTGCATTCCCCATCCTTTTTCTTCCACATCCCCCTCTCAAAAGAAAGAACTCTATAAAAACCCGAACTATCCAGAGTCGTGCTGGCTGTTCCTATGATACAGTCTGGCAGCTTGGGGTTGGGAGGGGGTGCTTCCTGTGCCCTCAAAGGCCTGGCCAGTTTCCCCAAGGCTTCCCAAGCAACCATGGAGACCAAGGTTGTGCACACATGATGAGAGAAAGAATCACTCCCAGGAGTCAGTTTCAGTGAACAGAACAGCTCTCTGTTTATTGTTAGGGAAATGAATTTATAATCATTTAAGGGCAGGAACAGGGTACTGAGGGGATTGATAGGTTTAAAGGCTGCTAGCCTATGCCTAATACGGGGACATTTGTTCCAGCATGTAGGCAAGGCAAGGAAAGGTATGCAAAGGTGCTGGCTGATACCATGTGAGGAGTTTCCTAGGCAACTGGCTAAAGGCCACAGGGTTTTGGGCAAAGACTATGTCTTACCTGAAAATCCAGGTATCTTGTTCTTGGAGAGGGATACTTCTTACCAATCTCGGGTGCTAGATTTTGTCTGAGGTTCTAGGCTCACTGTGACCTCCAAGAATGGGGGGGGGGAATCTTAATTCACTGTAAACCCCTAGAATGGGAGGAGGAGCTCCTCTGATGGTCCAGTCCCTGGGATATAACCCAAGGAGGTTCAGGCTGCTGCTACCCCTCCATAGCCTAGGGCCTTTGTGTCAGATAACTTAGGTTTGCTTTAACCCAGGGCCCTTCCTATATCCAACATAAGGTGGAGGTGGGGGGGTCAATAAATAGCCTTTTCTCTGTTTCAGAGTGGTCCTGTGTGGTCTTTGGTCATTTGCAAACTTTACAAGGATTGCTTAAATTGTTATGTATGCCACTATTGCACTGGAGTGTACAACCTGTCAGGGTATTTGCTTCTGAGTAGCTTAGACATCTAGTTGCTCAAACCATTGCTGCCATTTTCACCCAGTAGCTCATGTATTGCTTCCTAGAACTAGACAGGCCAACTGTTTGGGACTAGGTGTCTCCTGGATTCCAGCCATATCTCTCCATGCTCTGTGTCAGTAGCATATGGTGTCTTCTGCAATAGGATCTTACCTTTTGCCTCAGGCAGGTAATCAAGTGCTTTCACACAGAATTCTATCTTGTTTTGGGAACCTCATAGGTGTGTCTAATAAACAGCTCATTGTGCGTAGCAACCCATTTCTGGTACTGGAAGCTACAGGCCAGAGACCAAAAAAAAAAAAAAAAAAAAAAGGCTTAGGTTTCATCCAATATTCTCAAGGGCCCTTCTTCACAAGTAATCCCCTCCTACTCATTTTGAGGGTTACTTATATCTTTTAGTCTATCTCCAAGGATAAAGGTTTCTATGGTACCAGTTTATTTTGGATTTAGTTTTGTGTTTGCCTTTCCCCACCCTCCCTTTCCTTTCCCCCCAAACCTTTCCATCCCTATTGTCTGGGCCGTGAGTTACCTATCAGGTATGTCAGCAACTGAGCTGTTCCAGGTTAGGAACTGCAGAAAAGTGAAACCATGTTGTGTTTGTCTTTCTGTGGTTGCGTGAGTTCACTGAGTACAATCTGTTCCAAGCCTTTCCCTGTTTCTACAAATTTTATTGTATCATTGTTTTCCTTACTGTTGAGTACAATTTCATTGTGTAAATGTACCACAACTGTGTTATCCATTCACCTAATGATGGGCACTTGGGTTGATTCCAGTTCTTAGCTATAATGAGTTGAACAGCTATTAACATGGTTGAGCAAATATCTCTGAGGTGAAGCATCAAACATTTAGGATAAATGTCCAGTAAGGGAATAACTGAGTCTGTTCATTCATTTCCAGAATAATAATGCTTATCCAATTTAAACTATGCTGACTTCACTTTCTGTTGGAGAGTCTGTTTTTCTTTTTCAGAAGGTAGCAAGACCTGAGGAAATAAACTATCCCTCACAGCTCAGCCAAGCCCCAGCTGAAACCACAGAAGAATTGGGGAGATGAGCAAGAATGCTGCTTCCATGCTGAACCTGATAATCAGCACCAGAGTGAAGGAGACAGACCCTGAGGATGCCTACCAAGACAGAGATGCAGAGGCTCCTAAGAGTTCATCAATGAAGTAGACCTAAAATTCACTCACCATGGCTCAGGAAATTTTGTGGAAAAGGGGGCAGAAAGATCTTAAGAGCCACAGGTTGAGACATCATGCCCAGAGACATTCCCTTCCTCCAAAAATAACTGACTACTGCTCCCACAAAGCATAACTGGCAACCCCATAGGGAATACCTTGAGCAACACTGAGGAGTATCCCCAGTGGAATGGGGCAGGGACATGGGAAATGAGGGTACCAATACATGATGTATCCATACAAAATATGTTGTTATAATAGTAGCAATAATAGTAAGAAGAAGGAGGAGGGGGATGAAGAGAAATAAAATAGTTATGTACAATAAAATCTAACATTCCTATCCCAGGTACCAGTTCTGAGATATCCTGCAGTATGAATATATAAAAAGTCTCATAGATTTCTCACATCTCAGCATTTCCTGTGCAAATGAATCTGAGTAAAAACACAGGAACCAGGGGTCAGCTCTTCATCTACCTGCTGCTGGGACCATCTGAGCAGTGAATTTCACTGTGCCTGAATCCACTTGCTAGGAAACAGATCCAGCAAGCCAGAGACAATGTATGTAATGTGTAGTTGTCATTGTAGGATACCCTCCCTAGCTGAGGTCATATATGAATGCAATTTTCAAACCCCTTCTTCATGGATTATCTAACTTTTATCTTTAGGTAAGAATAGCTCCAGATTGAGAAAAATAAAGACCTCCAAAGTAGTAGTAGTAGCAGGTGATTTAAAACTCAAGTTGATAAAATCAAATTTTGTTAGCCTTTAGTAAGATCAGAATTTCTCATGGAGTTTCGGGAAATCAGTTGTACCAATAAGTACAATGATGAAATGATTAAGTTAAGTTATCCCTTATGTATTCTCACCTGTATTTGGGAGACATTTCTATTGTTTGTTTCTTTTGATCAAGTAAAAATTTGGGGATGAAAAAAATCTTTGTTTTTATAGCAAACTTCTGTGATATTAGTTGATAAATGGTTTATAAACTGTGGCTCACACAGTGTGACATTTCCTTCTCTCATGCTAATATTGAAATTAACTTAGGTAGATAATTGCCATACTCACAGTATTTTCCTTTCTTTTTTTATTAATTAGTTTTGAACTCAGTGAATAAACTCATGTTGGTACCATTGTTAGCCTCCTCCTTGTCCACCCTCCTCCACCTAGCCCCTCCTGTTGAGGTATATGGGTACCTCATAGTGTGATTATCCCTCAGTTATGGGTAGGAGGAAATGTCTGTGTGTATCATGACCCAACATGTGGCTCTGACATTCTTTCCACTCCCTTTTCTGCAAATTTCCATGTTGGGTTCATTTTAGGTCTGCTTCAGTCATGAGGTCCTGGGAACCTCTGTGTCTCTGGATATCTGATTTGGTAGGAGTTGATTGTTCTCTGTGTGGATCTCCTTCACCCTTGTGCTGGTACCAGGTTCACCAAGAAAACAGCACCCTTGCTTGTTTCACCAATTATTCTTAGTTTCAGCTGAGCTACTTTTGAGGTATGATGGGGTGGTTCCCTCCTTATTATCTGTATATATCTGCAAAAGAGAAGCAGATTCTCCAATGGAGAGTGAAGTTAGGTCCAGATAAATGGGATAACCATTATTTTTTTTAGAGAGAATTTAATAGGTGTAGGTCTTCTGGTGACTCACAAATGATGGTAGCTTGATAATGGAGAGCAAGCTTATGGTTTGATCTGGTTCTGACTTGTTTCCCAGCTCCAGCTATGGGTTCCACTGAGTGGACCAGTTAGCCAAATCAAGAGCAGTTGGTTTCCCACCATGGCTGTGTGCCACTATTGCACGGTGTGAACATCACGACAGGTTATTTGTTGCTAAGTAGGTTAGACCATGAGTTGCTTGGACAGATATTGGTCATTTTCCCCCAGTCACCCATGTAGCACCTTCTGGTACTAGACACACTGACTGGGACTGACTCTCTTCCAGCTTCCAGCCATGTCACTCCATGTTACATGTCAACCACATATGGTGTCTTCAGCAGTAGGGTCTTACCACTAACCTTTGGAGGGTCATCAAGTACTCTGAAAGAAATCTGTCATTTTTTTGATGGGGGGAATCTTGCAGGTCTGTCTGATCAAAAGCACACTGTGGATGATAGCCACATGCTGGTACTGGGAGTTACAAGTCAGTGCCCACAAAAAGAAGGAAGAAAAAGATAAGTAACATAAAAGAGTTATAGAAAAGTGAGAGAAAGAGAGTGTGTGGCACAAGAGAAGTACTTCCCAGGTGCCACCTTCTCCAGCACTTACAAATGCCTCTAGTAGAAGATCTGCACTGAGTAGCATTTCCCTGTGTATAAAATGTATACTTTGTACAGGAGGACATTGCATCTTGTTTGAATCTTTACACCAGTGGTTTCCAGGCTTTGTTTATTAGAACCCAGTTTGTACAGGTGAACATGACTTCTAAGTCTGAGCTCTGTTTCTTCCAAGACTTTGTGAAGTAGAACATATCTACAGGAGAAGCAGTCAGTCATAGAAGGAGCAGAGAGCTGGAGGACTCATGCTTCACAATTAAACCAGGATTGTGTAGAATGTGCTGTGTGTTTATTTATTTTAACCTAATGAAAGATAATCTATTTATACATAATTAATATAAAATGTAAATGTTTGTCTTTTCTTACAGAATGATTTAATCAATTTATTTGTTTTGTTTTGGTAGGAATAAATAGATAGATATGGGCTTCCATTGCATAATTCAAGCATAAAAGACATATCTTTGTTCATAACAATTATCCCGTTGTCCAAAACCTCAAGGCTTCATTGTTATCACATTCAGGCCACAATGTCATCCTTACTAGTGGTCAGGTAGGGAACTCTGCCCAAGGAGGTTCAAGTCTCAGGCTGTTTTGTGGCTTTAAAAAAATCATATATTCATCATGATGTTGAAGAAAGATATTCACCTTTTTAATATTTAGTGATGTGGTTAGCAAGAAGGAAAATATTTTAGAGGCAATTTGTGGGAAATTGTAATTCTATTTAAGGTCCAATTATATATATTTCAACTTATTACAATAATAATCGATTCTAGTGTGTAAGAGAAAGAAATATGATCTAGCAGGCCATCTGCAGACAGTTATGACTGCAGTTACCATCATTTTTCAAATATTATATATTGTATTTGTTGATACTTAAATATGTTAGACTTACTTGTAAAGAAATTTCTTAGATGTGCTGTAAAGTGCTACGGTAAGAAGGAACTACATATTCAAGGAATCAGAGCAAAGGTTATAGACATGCATAACACAACAAAAGCAAAGTGATGCAACATATTCATAATGAAAATGCTTGTACATGTGTGGGCTAAGTGAAATCTTTTTTTTTTTTTTTTTTTTTTTTTTTTTTTTTTTGGTTTTTCAAGGTAGGGTCTCACTCTGGCTCAAGCTGACCTGAAATTCACTCTGTAGTCTCAGGGTGGCCTCGAACTCTTGGCAATCCTCCTACCTCTGCCTCCCGAGTGCTGGGATTAAAGGTGTGTGCCACCACGCCCAGCTGAAATATCTTTTAACAATATACTTTTTCTGGGGACTTGTGAAAAAAAAAAGTCCATCCATCCCAGGCAGGACGTTACCCAAAGACCAAAAGAAGGATTTCCTCCAAGTCTAGCTTAGCTACCCAATGAATTTATTTAGTTTACTAACAGTATTATAAGTGAAGGGCTATGAATGACTCTAAAACAGCTATATCAACAAGAAGATAATCTCAGCATTTACATCATCTCATTAAAGCTATACCTCTGGATTTCTCTACACAGACAGTGTTGCTAATAGCTTCTTCTCAGGAATTGTAGCTGCTTTTATAACCAGGGGGAAGGGCCTGTCGAATGTTGTAAATTTTATTTAATTCTTTGGCCTTATATGTTCAATTTACTTTCTGAGTGCTATGAATCTCTCTCTCTCTCTTTCTCCACACACACATACACACTATTTTATGATCTAGAAGTTGGGCTAGCTTGCATATTGGCACACCCTGTTAGCATTTAATCTAAAAAAAGCATCAATCTTTTCACCCATAATTTTTCTCACATATATTTTGTGTTTCATTTGCATATTTGATATCTGTAGTAGTCTGTGGTCAACAGAGTTTTGCATATTGTCACTAACTTACTATTACCTTCTTCTAACATTCTATGATTTATTAAGGTGTGTATTTGCAAGAAACAACAATGAAATACATGGAGATTGGGAGAGGTTTATCAAGACTTCTGAAAATTCAGATTTCAGCATCTGGAATCCCTAAATTGTCAGAGCTGCCTATCTACCTAAACCATCAGTGAACTTGCAGTTCTCAGTCACTGGAGATACTTATAAAAAATATAGTTAAAGTAGCATTGTATCTCTCTTAGAGATATTAAACTGGAGTATTTGTTGTTTTACTGATTTTAAGATTTTAATGCCCTTAACAGATTTTAGAAGACTTTACATACACACACACAACCCACTAAGTTAAAAATGTTTAATTAAGTTCATTTTCCAATGTAACTGAGGCAGAATATCCTATGATTTAAAATGCATTGTGATTTAAAATTGATTGTGAGAGAAAATTTGTTAATTCTCTGAATGTTGTTGAACATTTTTCAAATTTTGAGATTGTGATGAAAAAATATCCATGCATCATTCTAATTTCTTGATTCAAATGAGGATGAGCAACTGAAGCTATAGTTTCCAATTTACTCCCAGTTTTATTTCATGTATATGCAAACTGTGTATAAGAAAAAACATGGTTACGAGTTTCCAAACTTGTCATTAACTGTGAAAAACCTGACAACACTCTGAACCCTTTAAATTAAAGTTTGCCTAATCTCCACAGCCATGGTATACAGCGCATGTAGTTAACAATGTAGAGAAATACTGCATTTAAAAATATAATTTAATCTGAGTATGGTGATGCACACCTTTAATCCTAGCACTGGAGAGGCAGAGTTAGGAGGATCACCATGAGTATGAGACAACTCTGAGACTACACAGTGAATTCCATATCAGCCTGGGCTAGAGTGAGGTACTACCTTGAAAAACCAAAATATTGTGTATCTATCTATCTATACATCATACATACATACATACATATATATGTGCATATACACATATATATGTGTGTGTGTGTTTACATATATATATATATATAACTTTAAAGGAGATATTCCATAATATAAAGGCAACGCAAAGTAAAGGATGACAGAATATAAGCCAATATTGTAAAATAAAGATAACAAATAAATGCATTTGTGAAAAGTAACTTAAGGTATTAATTTTGGACAGCTATTTATCAATAAATTCTGCTTCTGTATTTCTACCTTGGAAGTCCTAAATATTCATAATTATTTTCAATTATTTATTTACTCATTTGTAAGCAAAGAGATAAGAGAGAAAGAAAGAATGGGTACTCCAGGACCTGTAGCCTCTGCAAATGAACTCTAAATGGATGACCACTTTGTGCATCTGGCTTTACATGGGTACTGGGGTATCAAACCCTAGTCATTAGGCTTTGCAGGCATGCATTATAACTGCTGAGCTATTTCCTAATTTTGATCCTTGAAATACATACCTGAGAAGTAAAAGCCTTTGTTTCCCATGGATCCAAGTGAGATATCATGCTTTCTGCAATGACTCTGCCTGTCTGCCTGATAGTCTCTCTATGGTAACTATTTGGTACTTAAATAAAACTTTATTATGGTAGCTAATATGTAGTGTTATGAGAGTCAGCCCAAATGATTTAATGCTAACAGATGATTTCTGATCAAGTTTAAATGTTACTTCTTTCTGATTGATTTCATTTATGAAAATGTCTCTAAGAGAAATATTCCTCTGCAAGTCTCATTAAGACCTAACTTTAAGTAAATTGTGTATAATTAACTATTTAGTTCAACTAAGTCATAGTATCTAGGGTAGTGAATCAAAATCACTTTAGCAACACAAGAGGATTCTCACATTTGGCCAGAAATTTGAAAAAAAAATGTATTACTAATGATTAAAATATTTAAACTTACATAAACAGAAGTGATAATATATCTATGTGTGATAGACACATTTATACAGAGATGCCTAGATGTGTCTAAGTTCATCTTTGGTAAAGTCTTCTTGCAAAATTAGCATATGAGTGTTGTCAGACCTTTGTCTTCTAGTTAGGAATCAGCCCCATGGTTCCTTTTACTATAGTAATAGTAAATATAGTGAATTTCAGGGCAAAGGGTGTTTTTGGAAGGGGTATGGAATTTGTTTAACTAGGTTTGTATTGAATGTAGAAACTAAAAATGCTATAACATATAAAGAAAACAACTATAAGGTCTCGATTTTTTTTCTTGGATGTGAATGTGACCAACTGGGCATATGTAAGGTTGCCTACAAAAAGTAGAAAGGCATAAGTTGGAAAGAAGTAGTTCACAGGAAAGGGATGGAGAACAGTACCAATTAAAGCTAATTGGAGGGTATTGCAATCAAAATACATTACATACATGTACAAAGTTGTTACATAAATGCTTTGAGAAAGGGTTCAACTCATGAGGGTATAATCTGAGTTATCTCCAGGTAACATTTCTTTGATAAGAAGAAAGCAATTTTCTAATATCATAAGAAGAAGGAATTCAATGCTAATGATTTTCTGGGTTGACTGAATATAACCATTTATGGGAAGTGAATATAATATCACACCAATATAGTGATGCATAAATTGTCCAACTGTTGTTATTTTTGCAGTTGGATTTTGACTGAAAGTTACAATTGTTTTTATTAGTTTTGTACACATTATATATACAGCCATGTTGGTACCACCCCTAGCCTCATCCCTGTCCTCCCCCATCTGCAGGGACCCTCCTTGTTGGGGAATATGGGTCATGCATTGTGGGGTTAGCCATCAGTAAGAGGCAATGTCTGTGAATAATGTCCTAACATGTGGTGCTAACAATCTTTCTGCCCCATCTTCTGCCAATTTCCCTAGCCATAATGAGTTTATTTTAGGGCTACTTCATTGATAAGGTCTTGGGAGCCTCTGTGTCTCTGGATATCTGGCTTGGTAGTAGTTGAGTGTTCTCTGTGTCTATCTCCTTTACCCTTGTGCTGGTACCGGGTTCACCAAGAAAGTAGCACTCTTATCCATTTCCACAACTACTCTTGGTTTCAGTTTGGTCCCTGTTGAGGTGCGATGAGCTGATTCAGCCCTCAGGATCTGTGTCCATCTGAAAAAGAGAAGCATATTCTCTGATGGAGAGTGAAGTCAGCACCAGATAAATTGGATAACCATTCTTATTTTAGAGAGAATTTAATAGGTGTAGGCACTCTTGTAGACCATGTTTGTTGGGAGCTTGATAATGGAGAATAGACTCATTTTTTGGATATGGTTATGACTTGTTTCCTAGCTCCAGCTATGGGTTCTGTTCCACTGAGTGGATCAGTTAGCCAAAATCAAGAGCAGTTGGTTCCCCTCCATGGCTGTGTGCCACTATTGCACTTGTGTGAGCATCATGTCAGGTTGTGTGCTGTTGAGTAGCTCAGACCACAAGCTGACTGGACAGATGTTGTCATGTTCCCTGATAGGAGAAATAGTTAGAAGTAAAAATGGGGACTGTTAGAAGTAATATTTAGAAGAAGAAATGAGGCACTCTCTCAGCAGTGACAAGATCACCATGGCAACCAGGGGCCAAGACTAGAGACTGACCAGAGACTGGCCACTCTGATAAGCAGCATTAACTCAGCAGTGATAAGGTTGCCATGGCAAAGAGTGGCCAAGATCAGAGACTGACCAGAGACCTTCTGCCAGCTGAAATGCCAGTGAAGGTGGCTATCAGCAGCCAGGATGACTGCGGAAAAAAATGGGTATAAGAACCTCAGCAAAAGCTCAGGAATTTGTCAGTCAACTCAGAGAGGCAGACTACATGTTTCTCTGTGTTGATACCCACTGTGAGGAGAAGAAGAAGCCTGTGGGACCCCTTGGTATCCCAGTACAGGGGAAACAAGGCCCACACTCAGATGCCACCCTTGGGCCAAATGAGGTCACATGTGAGTGCCCCAGGGGGTTAGGACCCAGGAGATTAGGATAGTTGAGATGATAAGGGAAAAAAGGGACCTGACTTAATTAACATGTATGAAGAGTGAATTAAGTGGGTAAACTTAATTAACATAATCCACCTCTTCACTGATGAGTTAGAGCTCATAACAGGTGGCATAGTTGGCAAGATGATTTAAGGTGTAACTAAATTACATGCTTCTTGCAATGTAATTGGCATAAGTAAACCACTACACTGGCAATAGACGGTTTCCTGAAGAGGTTTCTTGTTGACCCTGTGTTATGGTGCTCTGATGACACAGGTGGTAGTTAGCCACTGAATGGTGCTATAGTCCAAAGAAAGGGTGCTGGAACTTGTGCAGAGAAGTCTTTGACTCACTAGAAAGTAAGCAGTGTGTGAGTTACACCCAGGGAAGTGAACAGACACAATTACATGGATGCAGGGGGCCACCCTGGATGAGAGGTTAGACTCATACAATTGCACAAGCTTGTTAAAAAGTCCTAAGACCTGGTAGCTGGAAGGGGCCCATGCCACTCAGGCACATGCAACTGCCATATGGAAAATTGGTTTACATAAAGAATATTCAGATTGGCTGAAGAAAATTGAAAATTCTAACTTCAGAAATATATAGTACAAATTCCTGTAGCTGGTATTTCAGGAAGAAGTAAGTGAAATTCATATTTAGCCTCAAAATGTACCACCTTAAGGAATGGTGCAAATGAACATGTACAGAAAAAAGGGAGCTTAAGCCACAGTCAGAATGGAAAAAAGACAGAAAAAAATAGTTCAAGAAATATTACCTAGGTATGATAGAGGGACTAAATTCTCTTCTACAAGCCGGAAGTTGTAGAACTAATCATGGCTAGAGCTGAGCAAAAGGAAATACCCACCATTTTGTGTAAGGTTATAAATTATATTGAAGAAGACAGAATGAAAGGAAAGAAGTCTGGCCAGACAAGTGTTAGAGAGATAGAAAAATAACCCATTCTTGAAGGATGCCATTGGGAAATGGAAAGGGGACAAAACCACTGCAACTAACATACAAATTTCAACTCAGAAAGTGGTGAATACTTCTGCAGAGCTGAAAGAGGACTGGAAACTGAAGTAGAACAAAGAGTGGAAACCAGAAATTTGACTAGGGCAGAATTATAAACATTCAGGCAAGAGTTTGCTCAAAGAGCAGAAAAAGATGTCACTTATATAACTAGACTGCAAAAAAGCAGTGGTACATTAATTCTGATAGCAGAGGAAAATCCATATATTCATGAAAGTCTTAGCATGATCCTTGAGGAGCATGTTGGGGATCAGCATTTGTTGCTTGCTTAGGTAGTATTTGTGCCGGCCCATGCCTTCCCCGATTTAGATTTTGCAACTTTTGAAGCTGAGGGACACTGGAGAACTATCCAGGAAGCCATGGAGTTATGTCGCAAGTTAGGGATTTTATACAAAATTTAAAATATGGTATCCCCATATTGCCCCACAAGCAACACCATTCACAACAGGAATGAAGAACATACTGATAAAAGGGGCACATTAGCATATGAGAATGAACCTGTCTATATGCCAGAATATAGCCACGATTATTGAGTTTTTTAAACAAACAATTGAGTTTGAAACTAATAAGGTGGTGACTTTAACTGCTAAGCCTACACAAGCAAGAGCCAACTTTACAGTAGCAGAGCACAATCTAATGATGTGGACAGCACCTCCACTGTGACCACATAAATTCGCCCAATGTAACCAAAGTTTTTGTGTGTGAAGAGAAAAAAAATCAGGCAGGGCCCCTGGGTATGCAATGCTCTCCAGAGGGTCTTCAAGAACACCAGGCCATATGTGGACAAGTGCCCCCAAGAGGAGAAGGGGCCCTTGTTATCAGACAGGCCCAGCATGCAAGGGCCATGGATACCCCTACAGCCTATTGTGTACAGATGTTATGAGATAAGAAGTAATCTTCCCTACTTCACATTTCTGGTGGACACAGTGAGCCAGGTCATGTTAATAACTAGCATGCCAGCCCAGGAAACTGGCAGAGAAGTAGAAATTGAAGTCATCTACCAAACTAGTCCGAGAGCTCCCATAGAGAGGATAATTTTTAAAGTGTTTGATACCAGTGTACCTTGTAATGCTGTTTTGATGACAGCTCCAACAGACATATTAGGGATGGATATGATAAATACGATTTCCCCTCAATGGATACAATGTAAGTGGTTAAAGGAGGCCAGTGCACTACTGAGCATCATCCAACTGCCACCAGTAGAGCTGCCAAGCAGTGTCCATTGAAAAGAGAGCATGTTGAAATAACCAAGAATATGAAGAAACTTTTCCAGGAAGGTATTATTGTATGCAATAATAAGAGTTCAGTATGGCCAGTGAGGAGGCATAATGGGCAATACAGGTTCACAGTGGAATCCAGAAATTAAAACGCAAAGATCCCAATCATGCCTGGGAATTTACCTGAAGTGGAGGAAATTTTTAACTAAATCACAAATTTCAATGTACAGTATTTTGCAATGGTGGATTTTTCAGATATTTTCTTTCACATTCCTTTGCATTCTAATAGTAGAGAATATACTATATTCACATGGCAAAATAAACAACACCAGTTTACTAGAGTCCCACAGGGATATTACAACAGCCAGCCAGTCTACAGTGAAGCCTAGATAAGGCAAAATGCCTACCTTCCATCCTGATATTATCTTATGTGGATGGCATAATTGTTTGTAGGCATGCCAAGAAGAAAGTGCAGGAAGTATCAAATGGACTAGTAAAACCTTTGAAGGAGGATGGATGGATGATTAATAATGAAAAAGTCCACCTCCCCCTGACACTAGAATCAAATTCTTAGGAATAGTTTGAACAAGTGAAGGTCCCATGATTCCCTCTGGTGTTATCAATAAAATTGCTAATTTAAAACCACCTGAAAATAGAATACAAATGCAGCATTTGATTCGATTATTTGGATATTGGCACTTCCATATGCCATATTTGCAATTAATATTGAAACCACTATATGATGTCACTAGAAAGGACTTCCAATGTGGAGAACAACAACACCAAGCTCTTGATCAAGTATGTGCGTATATATCTGAGTTTTATCAACTATGTACTATACAACCTGAGGATGTTATATAAATATGGTTATCCTGCTTCTTAATAATTATGGTAACTGAAGCATTTTTACAAAAATCCCACAGGGAGTTGGACAACCAGTAACATGCTATTACATAAGGTTTAAGGTTTTCATTTTAAGAGAATAAGCATTCCTTCTTTGAAAAGTTGGTGTGATAGCCAGGCGTGGTGGCACACGCCTTTAATCCCAGCACTTGGGAGGCAGAGGTAGGAGGATCGCCATGAGTTCAAGGCCACCCTGAGACTACAGAGTTAATTCCAGGTCAGCCTGGACCAGAGTGAGACCCTACCTCTAAAAACCAAAAAAAAAAAAAGAAAAGAAAAATTGGTGTGGACCTTGTATGAGACATTAAGGACGTTTAGCCCCAATATCCAGGATCAATGCCTAATAGTCAGGACCCCAGCGGCCCTGCTGGAATGGTTGTGCATGACAGGCAAAACCTTGGTTGGAACAAAAACAGGGTTGAAATATTACAGTAGGAATGGTACCTTCAGGTATTTATAATGGACCATGTGGTGTCAGCCGAAGGGGAAATGCCTGGTTGGGTAGAAGAGGTGGTACAACTGCAGCTTGTGCCCATGCCATTATTTGACAAGAATGGCCCTCCACAAAAAGAGGTGTGTGTTGGAACATGGAGGACAACCACATTGGACCCCACCTAAGTGGTTTATGGATGGAGTGTCTACAAACATGGGGGGGTTGGCAAGCTGCAATGGAAATATGCTGCCTGGAGACCATCTGATGGGTATATCCTGATGGATGAGGGGGTGGCAAAGTCCCCCCAACATGCAGAAGTACACGCAGACCTGCTGGCATTATGTCAGTAAGCAAAAGAAGGGAAGTGATTAATCCACATTTACTCTGACTTATGGTGCCTGGTCAATGGAATAGCTCTCTGGTCAGGTAAATGGAAACAAACTAATTGGGAGATTAATAGCAGAGATCTTTGGTCTAGGGAAGATTGGATAGAGATTAGTAAATTAGCAGGAGGTATAAAAGTCCTTATAACCCATATGGATGCACACAGGTAGGCAAGTTGCCATTAGTATTCATAACAGTAAAGCAGACCAGTTAGCTCAAATTATGACTCTAAGAATTATAAATAAAGCCCCATAGAAGATTATCCATAATAGAGATCTGCACATGATACTAAAATGTCCTAGGCAATGGCAGCATGTACCTGATAATGAGGAACCAATTAGTAGAGAGGAATTAATAAACCTGCATAAGACATTGGGACACTTCGGAACAAGCGCCATGTTTATGTGGATGCAATGAAGATATCTACTGGTAACTTGGCAGGAATGCAAAAGAATAATTGCCCGTTGTGAGGACTGTCCTGGAACCGAGTTTAGGTGTAACTCGGCTAGTGACATCTCCAAGCCTGAAAGATTTAATTATGCTACAAAGATTGATTTTATTGGTCCTTTATCTTCTTTCCATAATCAATATGCATGTACTCTCCTAGATCTATGCATAGGCTTCAGAAGCACCAAGGCTTGTGAAAAGCTAAATCAGGTCACAAACTATTTATACACTGTGGACTTGGGTTGCACAACATGGGACCCCCATGCTAATTATTTCAGATCAGGGATCTCACTTTACAGAAAGTGTAGTACATAAATGGGCACGTGTAATGGATATACTCTGGGATTTTTCACTTACTATATAACCCAAGAGCAGCAGGGAATGTAGAATGTTTTAATGACCTTTTAAATCATAAACTTCAAACATCAGTTAAAACCCCTTTGAAGAATGCATTGGAAATAGCCTGTTTTAAGTTAAATTACAGATACAGAGAGCATAGGGTCAGCCCCTTTGAGGAGCTATATGGGCATGAAGTTATTGACCTACCAAAATAAATGATAAAGTTATGATGTTATTACCACACAAAATCATGCAGCATGAAGCTGAAAAGCCTTTTTCCCCAAAGGAAATTGTGCCTCCCCCCCCCCCCAGTGGTCTAAGTATGATCTGGATGACTGGGGAAAGGGGAGACCTATACATGATGAAATTAAAAATTATCATGGGGTGATATTCAGAATGAAAGTAGTGGGACTAATTATCTGGGTCATAAGCAGAGTATGTGCCCTGATGGTATTGGCCCCACCACTGGGACATTGCTCCTTTTGTGGCAGCAGGAAATATAATAATGAGACCAGTCAATGTACCCTTACATGAGTAATCAGTTACACCCTCTGTATTATAGACACCTTTACACAATGATATATGGAGCATGTGCAATCCAATGCCCTAGGAGTATGGGTATGGTGACTTTTGTTATATTATTGCTATTATTATTCATGACAAATGGGCTGTTGGCAGTAATGCCATAGCCAACATAATCACCACTACACCTGCACCGCCAGTAGTACCAACTAAACCCCATGTAGAGTTATGGAATCCTGAGGGCTTGGTTCCATATATTGGAACCATTACCATATTGGTCTCAATGCTACATATGCAAGGCACTCCTTTTGGGTTAAATATGACTGGTGCCAACATGTGGGCCACCACATGTACTATTCTTATTGTAAACAGTACAGAAAGGCAACTTCCCAGCACAGCCCGATAGTCAGAGCTTCTCTAAAAGATACAGATCAAATGAATATTCATGATGAAAACCTGTTAGTTTGCCATGGTAATGAGCCAGGTCACAGCAGCCTCTACAATTTACTATGCACATGTGCAAGATTGATGTCTGCACCAGAGGCATCAAAGAAGTTCACTACCATGGGGAGGCCTCCAGATACACTTTTGAATGGGACAAACCTTCACATGCAAGTATGGAGCAGAAACGAAATTTTTGTCAGCTTTCTTTGTGCCATATACTAGGAAGATGCTTGATCCTGCTGAGAATTTTTGTGATTATGATGACAGCAATGAGATGGTGGCTGACGACACACCAGCTACCCCCATTGATTATCCTTGGTCTTTCCATTGGGAGGCTAAATAAAAGATTGATAATTTTAAATGGGTACCAATCCCATCTACATATGGGTCTCCTTGCCCCAAGGAATTGTTTGGATTATACCCTAGGTTAAACTCTACTAACTATACTATTATATGTGTGACTGGCTTCTCTAATTTGCCATATTATGGCATATTATGGCAAATTAGAGTGATGGAATTTGCAGGAAATAGATATGGATGTCACTAATGACAGTTTCCTGCCAGTGTCAGATTGACATAAGATACTGACCTTGGTATCCAACATTATAAATTCCCAATTATCCTTATTGACCCAATATCATAACTTTATGGCACTTATGATGTTGATTATCAGATAAATTATAAAAGCCTCAAATATGATACCTTATTTATTGTGGCTCTGGTAGCCCCTAGGTTATATAAATCTACCAATACTCAGGTGTATCCTGCAGCCCTATGTGTGCAGCATCCAGAAAGTTTACCTTACTATGAAATATTTGTGGATCACACATAGTGATTATTATATTGGCAAAGGGAATTATTATTTATTTCCAAATCATATGATAGCTACTTTTAATAGCCCCAATCAGTTTCATCTGGATGGGACAGAAGTCGATTGGATGTTCACAGCAATCCAGCCACACCTACAACATTATATCAATATGACATATAATACCATATACATGTTTGTACATGATGGAAAATTATAGAAGTGATTATACTTTGCCAATATGACTCTGCCTATGTTTTTTGCAACAGATCTAATGAAACCTGTGATGCTGTATAAGGTCATAAACCCTGATCTCTCCCATTATGAGTACCCCATGTTTTTCTTTGATCCAGCTCAACCACTACCAACAGGTGGCAATGTGGATGCAGGCTTTTTCCAGTAGACAGTTAAACTTTTATGTGCTACCATCCACAATACAACAGATAATTCATCTGCACCTTACCCTGTACCTCTTGATGTGCATATGGACAATCAAATAATACATTATAAATCATGCAGGAGTTGTAGTGGCATGAATTAGAACATGTCTATGATTGAATACAAACATCTTTCCCTGACTGGATGTCACCCGATGGCCCTTCCAAAGTTTTGACCCATTGGGCAGATTACAAATGAGATATGCCATTAAACAAGCTGACCAAAAATCTTTGCACTGGTGGAAGTTGGCTGGAATATGGTTTGGATCCCAACTTGTCTCCTTTAAGCATCACCATGACCTCCCATACTATTTCTATATGATTTTGCCTCTACCCAGGTTATATAAATGGGGAGTCATGGACTTGGTGACTCATTCACTGTTAAAACTTCCTTCCCATCAGTGATGAGAGACACCAGGTATGAGTTTGATTCAATGTGGACATTCCCAATATCATTTAAAACTTGTGATATTCAAGATGATAGTGGTGTGCCTTGCATTTTAGATAAAGATGGATTCAACCAGTCATATACATTCTTTACAGCCCATTACATGCCAGGAGTTTTGTGGGCAAAGGAGTCGTTAGATCCACCTAAGGTCACAGAGGCACCAGTGTTAGTTCCTGACCTGTCAAGAACTGAAGAGACTTGTAGTTCAAACTCCAATACAGCCCATTGTGGTGATTTTAATTTGAAGGACTGGGCACCACCCAAGGGATTGTGCCTAGAACAGCCTCTCCCAGTTTGTTTGTTTGTTCTCTTATTCTTCTAATAGGTGTTCAGCAAGGAAACCTCTTCAGTTCTTGGCAGTTGGTGCAGGCACAGATTTAGGCACTAGCACTGCATCAGCTATGATGGCATCCATGCAAGCAGCTATCAAAGATATTAAACAGCTGACAGTGGAGTGGGCACAAGTAATTACAGTGTTGGCAGATGCTCTGCAGACTACTCATGCTTGAGTTGCTCAAATGCATAATGAAGTACAACTATTGCAGAAATCTATGAAGTCATATGTAAAGTCTACTAGTGATTCCCTGGACAATTAATTGACACTTGTTAAGGACACCAGACCCACTAAACAATGCATGCAATTTTAATTACTTATTAATAAGTTAGAAATAGAATTGAACACTCTGCTTGCTATTGGCATTGGTACAGAAAACTCTGACATTTAAATCTATTCTGGATGGTCGCAAAACCTCATATTGTAAAAATGGTATATGTGTAATCAATTTCCTACAGGTTTTTATGAACAGAGCAGTATCTGAATACCTGACTGTGCCATTACCATGGAAGCTGGGCAATGTGTTTGTCCAACCTACATGGTCATATATCTGGGTGAACATTTATAATGAACCCCAGTACTATCCTTTAGACGATACCTTGCATCTTAGAGCTAGTACCTATATATCCACCAAACCTTTGCTTACTGGTTTGCAGATCTCAGGAGTCTTGTTAACTACCTTTTATGATATTATGAATGATTTAGGTAACTTTGTGTTCTCCATTTGTGGAACTATGCCATTTAACTCCACCACTTATTCTTTTAAGATTACATCTTGGGAGTACTCATCATCCTCATGGTAGTTACCAGCAGGATGCAATTTGGCTTTTAACCTGTATCAAATGACTGCCAATTTCTTGACCAAGTCCATGACTCGTATTTCCACAATTAGGGCACCACAATTTCATGTCTTTTCCATGATGTATGAAGCTGATCAATTTAATGATGGCAGGTATTATAGGGAGGCAGAAGCCTCTATATGAAAGTTAACAAACCTCCTGCAGCATAACCAGAGACAGTTTACCAATATGGACAATACTGTCAAACAATAATTCCAAAAACATGATGAACAGGTTGATCATGTGTCTCATATAGCACATGTTTTACAGACTGATACTCTGGTCTTGGTCTCTAAGGTTCGAGACATTGGACATTGCACCTTTTTGGACACACTCAGAAGACTGGCACACATGAATACAACACACATTTGGACTTGGACTCCACTTCACTGGTTTAAACAACTTCTTTTATGAGTGTGCTGACATTTTTATATTAATTGCTTGAGAATATTGTTTTTCTTTTGTAGACAGGGATTACACAATGTTGGAAACATTGCTTGGACTATGAAGCTAGGTGTATATTGCATCAACTAATAACCCTACCATGTACTTGTGACTTTTGTAAATGGAGATGGTCAGTAGTTATTGGCATCAGTCATGAGAAAAATAATTCATTTTTTACTACATTTTTCTGTCATATTCTTCACCAGGAATTGGCAATACATAGTAGCCAACAGCAGGAGCAAGTGCCTGTGCAAATATAGGATTTTTGGTAGTCTTGCACATCTTTAATAAATGTTACATATATCCTGCCATGATCCAACAAATGATTAGACATGATCCTGATTCTGTTGCTATCATGCTTAATTTTTCTTGGTGTTTTATGGAACCTACTGATAAAACCCACCACTTCCCATCAGATCTTTGGAAGAATATTGTTTGAGGGAGCTGGTAGAACCGTTTGCTAAGTTTTGTTTGTTCTAACTTTCTTCTTATTTGACTTGGAAATTGTACCAACCAATTGTATTGAATATAGACTGTTAAAACCCTCTCTCAATGTGATATATTAATGGTTTTTTAATAGTGTTATATGATTGTCTGCTGTGTTTTCCAATTTTACTATGGATTCTCAGTGTGTTATACCTTAACTTTTTAAAGTTGTGATGCCCGCTTACTGCCTAGGCTTGGGGCATGTGCAGGTGGGGTGTTAGGAGAAATAGTTAGAAGTAAAAATGGGGACTGTTAGAAGCAATAGTTAGAAGTAGAAAAGGAGCACTCACTCAGCAATGACAATCACCATGGCAACCCAGGGCCAAAACCAGAGACTGGCCACTCTGATAACACCACTCACTCAACAGTGACAAGGTCACCATGGCAGTCAGGAGCCAAGACCAGAGACTGACCAGAGACCCTCTGCAAGCTGATATGTGAATGAAGGTGGCTATTAGCAGCCAGGATGACTGAGGAATAAATGGGTATAAGAACCCCAGAGAAGGCTCCGGAAATTGTCACTCAACTCAGAGAGACAGACTCCACATCTCTCTTTGTGTGGGGATACCCACCACAAGGAGAAGAAGTAGATCATGGGACACCTCAGCAGCCCAGTACAGAGAAGAGCAAGGCCCAGACTAGGACACCACCCATGGACCAAGTGAGGTCTCATGTGAGTGCCCTGTGGAGTTAGGGCCTGGAGGCTAGGTTAGTTGAGAGGATAAGGGGAAAAAAGGGGACTGGTTTAATTAACATGTATGAAGAGTAAATAAAATGTGTCAACTGTATTAACATAATCTGCATCTTGACTAATGTGTTAGCAATCACAACATTCCCCAGTTGCTCATGTAGCATTATGGCACTAGATGAGCTAAATGTCTAGGGACTGACTCTCTTCCAGATTCCAGCAAGGTCATTCCATGTTCTGTACAAACAGCATATGGTGTCTTCAGCAGTAGGGTCTTAAAACAAACCCTTGGTGGGACATCAAGTACTCTGACAGAAGTCTGTTTTTTTGTTTGTTTGTTTTTGTTGTTTGTTTTTTGTTTTTGGGTTTTTTTTTGAGAAAACTTGTAGGTCTCTTTGATCAATAGCTCATTGTGGATGTTGACCAAATGCTGGTACTAGGAGTTACAGGCCATTGCCAAGGAAAAGAAGGAAGTAAAAGATAGGTAATATAAAAACAATAAAGAGAGAGAGAGAGAGAGAGAGAGAGAGAGAGAGAGAGAGAGAGAGAGAGAGGGAGGGAGAGAGAGAGAGATAGGGGGAAGGAAAAACAGGAGAAGATTAAGGTTAGTCTTCATCATACCTTCTCCAGAGCCCTGTGATTCAAGTGTTCCCTCTAAGGACCTGATGAAGGCTGAATCATTTATTCTGTCTTTTAGAATGTAGAATTTTATGGTACCCTTGCCATTTGGGTACAACTTTGTGTGCACCACCCCACCTTTACTGTCCCCTCCCATTCCACCCTCTGTATTATCTGGTCTCAAGATGCTTCTTAGGCATGTCAGCATTGAATTGTGGTGCCCCTGTGTTTGGTGAATAAAGATTGATTATTGTAATATCCTCTTCTTAGATCCTTCCTTTGATAAGTAAGAAGTGGCCTTCTTTGTATTTTTTTTTTTAGTAGAAATATATAATATTTATTTTATTCACCAACTGCTCAGTAAAAGAAAATCTTCCTTTTGGGCCTTAAATAATAGCTTAAATCTGATGGACCAACAAGGAACACAGTGCAGAACATTCACACTTTTAAAGTAAATGAACATGATGACAAATAAAAATTTCAAATATTTTTACAACTATGACACAACTTTTACAATTCTAACACTGGGCTTTATTAAGTCTAGATATATAACATACTGATTAAATGTTATTACCTTTATATGGGAGCTAGTGGTAGAAAGATGTTTGATGATATTGAAAATAGCACAATATCTTTTGAATAACAAACAAATAAAAACTTTTGGGTAATATTGCTTGCATATTATGTAAGTACATTTTATGTAGCAATATTAAAATATTGTAATGATCTTAAAGTAGAATTAAAACAAAAATTAGGGAAATTTTTGGCCATTTTAGGTACTACATATGAACGCTAACAAAAGTTACACTACAGAAGATAAAAGATAAATGAGACAGTTTAAAAAAGGAGAGAGATTAGTACAATGTTGTTTAAATTACTATTTTCTTTAGAAATGGCTTGATAAGATCTTGTAAAGCTATAGTACAATATCAGTGCCATGATACCGATGTTGCCATTATTAAAGTGCAGGATAATTTGAGCCTCCCAAGGGTGTTACAAAGTGCAACTGTTAAAACTTTCTACTGAATAAGGAATACTCAAAGACATTTTCTTTTTTTTTAAATATTTTTTATAATTTTTTTTTAAATTTATTTATTTGAGAGTGACAGACGCAGAGAGAAATACAGATAGAGGGAGAGAGAGAGAATGGGCGCGCCAAGGCTTCCAGCCTCTGCAAACGAACTCCAGACGCGTGCGCCCTCTCGTGCATCTGGTTAACGTGGGACCTGGGGAACTGAGCCTCGAACCGGGGTCCTTAGGCTTCACAGGCAAGCGCTTAACCGCTAAGCCATCTCCCCAGCCCTCAAAGACATTTTCTAATCCAAAGGCTCCTTTGGCCCGTTTCTCACTGTTACTCTGATAAGGTTTGCAGACAGGAACGTTTTTTTTTTTTTTTTTTTTTTTTTGCTCAACCATGTTTGTAGCGGCTCAATTCGTAATAGCTAAAAGCTGGAATCAACCCAGATGTCCATCATTAGAAGAATGGATAACAAAGATGTGGTATATCTACAAAATTGAATTCTATACAGCAGTAAGGAAAAACGACGTAAAGAAAATTGAGGAGAAATGGTTGAACCTGGAACAGATCATTCTCAGCGAACTTACCCAATCACAGAAAAAAAATCAACACATAGTCTCACTCATCTGCAACACCTAACCTGAATCTACCCAAGATGCTTTACATACCCAGCAAGCACCTCTTTGTCTTTTTTGATTACTTTTGGTTTGAAGTCTATTTTATCTGATATTAGTATAGCTATGCCTGCTTGTTCTTATTTCCGTTTGCTTGGAATTTTCCACCCTTTCACCCTGAGGAGGTGTCTGTCTTTAGTGGTGAGGTGGGTTTCTTGAAGACAGCAGGTTGAGCCATCCAATTTTCTGATACACCCTGTTAGCTTATGTCTCTTGATGTATGAATTAATGCCATTAATATTTAAGTCAACTGTGAGTTTTGATTTAATCCCTGACACACTGTGGTGGCTTATGTGGTTTAATGTTTTCTTGTATTTTCAGTTTTGGGTGCCTTCTCTGAGTTTGGTTATTGTGATCTTTTTCTTGTAGGCACTTGAGGTTGGTTATTTGATTCTTCTGTGTGGAGAATTCTTAGAAGTACTCTGCAGGTTTGGATTTGTGTTCATCTACTTGTAAAGCTGTTTTATCATGGAATATTTTTATTTCACCATCTATTATGAGGGATACTTTTTCTAGGTAGAGTAGTTTGGGTTGGAAACCATAGGTTCTTAGACTTTTCAGTGTTCCATTACAGGCCCTCCTGGATTTCAGGGTTTCCTTTGAGAAAGCTGAAGTAATTCTGATGGGGTTACTTTTATATGCAATGTGTTGTTTCTCCCTAGCTGCTTTTAGGACCTTTTCTTTGTTATCGATATTTAGAGTCTTAATGACAATATGTCTTGGAGAATTTCTCCTTTGGTCCAAACTTTCTGGAGTTCTGTTTGCTTCTTGTACCTTGATGGAACTTTCTTTTGAGAGAGTGGGAAAGTTTTCTTCAACGATTTTGTTGAATAATTTATCCATACCTTTGGTCTGAATTTCTTCCCCTTCTGCTTTTCCCATGATCTGAAAGTTGGGACATTTAAGGGTATCCCACAGTTACCTCATGTTCTGTTCACAAAATTTTTTGAACTTATTGAAACGTTTGGACTCCTGAACTTCTTATCTGTTTTGTTTTCCAGTTCTGAGTTTCTATCATCCGTATGGCTGACTCTATTCTTGAGAGCTTCTGTGGTGTTTTAGGTTTGTTCAGTTTGGTCTGTACTTTCTACTGCTTTTTTAATGTACAGTTCCAATGCCTCTGTTGAATTCCTTTTCACATCATTTTCTGATTTTCTTTTATTTGGGGGGGGGGTATAGTGAAATTTATTTGATAATGGTGACAAAAAAGGGCTCCTTAGTCCCCTCCATTTCTTCCAGGGCTATCTGGGATGGAAACTGAGGAGGGGGATACTCAGTATGTTGGGGGCTGAGTTGGGCCAGGGGCTCCCCAGCAGCCAAGGCCCCTTTTCTTCTCATGTTGTTGCTGGGGGTGGGTGACGAGGACTTCTTTTTCCTTGAAGGCCATGTGGACCATGAGGTCCACCACCCTGTTGCTGTAGCCAAATTCATTGTCATACCAGGAAATGAGCTTGACAAAGTGGTCGTTGAGGGCAATGCCAGCTCTGGCATCAAAGATGGAAGAGTGGTTGTCACTGCTAAAGTCACAGGAGACAACCTGGTCCTTCATGTAGCCCAGGATGCCCTTAAGGCCTTCTTCACCACCCTCTTGTCATCATTTTTGGCAGCTTTTTCCAGGTGGCAGGTCAAATCCACCATAGACACGTTGGGGGTGGGCACAAGGAAGGCCATGCCAGTGAGCTTCCCATTCAGCTCAGGGATGACCTTACCCACAGCCTTGGCAGAGCCAGTGGATGTAGGGATGATGTTCTGGGAAGCCATGTGGCCATCACGCCAGAGTGTACCAGAGGGACCATCCACAGTCTTCTGGGTGGCAGTGATGGAATGGACTGTGGTCAGAAGACCTTCCACAATGCCAAAATTGTCATGGATAACCTTGGCCAGGGGGGCTAAGCAGTTGGTGCAGGAGGCATTGCTGACAAACATAAGTGAGTTGTCATACTTCTCATGGTCCACTAGGCTTCTTATGACAATGGGGCCTGCCTGATGTGAGGGAAGGAGCCCTTGGGGTGGGAGAGCCTATGGTGGGGAGAACCCTAGCCTGCTGGCCTAGGTCCACACATGGTGGGGCAGTGGTGTGTGGAGGTCCCTGGTGGCAGTGGGGGAAGTGCTAGCATACTGATCTGGGTCTGTGTATATAGGTGGGGGTAGCAGAGGAATGGCATTCACACATGGAAATCCTCTGGAGGAATACTAGCTTGCTGGCCTGGGTTGGAACACTGTTGAGGGGTTTGGCAGTGAGTGGGAAGGCAGTCACCCGTGGAGGTACCCTGGGAGAATGCTATCCTGCTGTCCTAGGTCCACGCACAGGATTGGAGGGGTATGGCAGAGTTCTTGTGTGGAGCTCTGCAGTGGTGGGAATGCCTGGGGTGGGTGGGGGAAGCTAGCCTGCTGGCATGTGTTCACACATGGGGTGGTGGGTGGTGGCAAGGAGGGGTGGTGTTTGCACATGGAGGTACCCTGGGAGAAGCTAGCCTGCTGGCCTGAGTTCGCTCACAGGGATGGGGGATGGTGGTGTGTGTTGGGGGGAAGCTGTTAGTGGGATGGTGATAAGGTGTGGAGGTAGCCTAGGGGAATTCTAGCCTGCTGGCCTGGGTCTGCACACTGGGGTAGGGTTCAGTGGTGAGTGGTAAGGCATTCACATATGGAGGTCCCCTGGTGCAATGCTAGCCTGCTGGCTTGTGTTCCCTCACAGGGGTGAGAGATGGTAGTGAGTAGGATGCCCTTGGTGACTTTTGGTGTGCACGTGGAGCTACACTAGCCTGCTGGCCTGGATACACTTAGCTTTCACGTAAAGCAGGAAGAACCTGGTGGTGTGAAGGCTGGGATGGCCACAGTCATGGCTGCTTGAGTGGCTCAGGGAACAGGTGGGCTACCCAAGAGCATGGGAATCAGCAGATTCCCTACTTTGCTTCTCTGCACCCTCCTACTGGAGGCCTATTAGATTCTGCTCACCCCCAGAAGTCCCAATGAACCCTAAATATCTTGCTTTTCCTTCCCGGGAAGTGCGGCACAGTTAGGTGGATGACATCTTGACCGGAAGTCCTTAAAATAGTTTTAACACTAAATTATATTTTACCTGATTTACTTCTGAATTTAATATAAAGAAAGCATCATGTACTAAATTTTAATTTAAAAATGATTATTAGCTATAATTACACCAAATTTTGAAATAAATTTTGTTCTCTCAACATTTATTTTTTTAAAACACACAGGAAAAGATGTTTTCCTAGGTACAGATTGACGTTTTTATTCCATAAATCAATATATTCTCTTCAAAATAGAAAAAAATTTGTATTTTATCCCCTTACTAAAGAAATTTTTAAAGATTGGATATGGAGTGAAAGACAATTAAAGATAAAGAATACACTTTGACTATTAATATAGACATTCAAATATCTAGGAACAGCAGAGATATATGTGTCCCATGCCGCCTTATGTGAGCCACTTAAACCATTGCTCTACATTACCATTACTATGGCTTTGTTCTCATTAATAAAAAAGGCTGGAGGGATTACCTAGCAGTTAAGGCATTTGCCTAAAGCCCAGGACCCACATTAGCCAGATGCACAATGGGGCACACACATCTGGAGTTTATTTTCAGTGGCTGGAGGCTTTGGCCCACCTCTCTCTAAATAAATAAGTAAAATATTAAAAAATAAAATTAAATAAAAATGGTTTTTCTAACACATTAATAAGTAAGCACAAATAATACCCATTGGTATGGAAAGAGTATTTGTGGTCTTATTAAATGATGCATCTTTTATAAATGGTGTTTCCTTGAATACTGCAATTAAGAACTTGAAATGTTTTCCAAAGTGAGTTTTGATGATTAATGTGGCAGATAGCAAAATGCTCTCTCTTTTTAAAAATAAACAAGAAGAGCCCAATATTTATTGACACTAAATAGCATCTCCAAATTCACCAACAAAAGATGGTAACAAAAGGAACAACTGTCATTGACCATGTTCTTGTCATCATATGTGCTGGATGAGAAGGGCCTTCTCCCCTAAGCAAAGCAGTAATCTGAAAAGGGAACTTTCATTGAAACCTTCCTCACCATAGCAACATATTCAACAAATACAAGTTTTCTACTGAGGTATGGCTGATCAGAAAGGACAATGAACTTGTTGCATAGGAACAGTTAACAGCCACAGTATGAAGCCACTGAGGTACAGAGTCCCTTTAAAGTTCATGGTTTATCTTTAAAGTTAATGAAAATGTGACATTGTAGCCTATAGCTATCCACAATTTCTCTTAATACAAGTGTGAATGAAAGAGGCAAAATCATCCAGTGCACAGGACACTGTACTAGGAATAGTACCATGTTCTCAAGCTGTAGTTCTCTGAGAATGCGAAATATAACCCTTTGAAAAATATTTGAAACTAACGAAATCACTTATTTTATTATTTGGGTGAATATTAGATTTAATTCAAGCTACAAAATTGTAATACAGAGAAAGTAAAGCTAGATGAGTTCTCAGGAAATTGAACTGCCTTTTTGTTGTCTACTTCAAATTCTTCACACATCAAATAATAATTAAGTTAGATACGTTAGTGCTATCAGGAGGGTTGACAGATGATAATATGAATGTTTATGAAGGAGTTTATAGAAACTATAAAGTGACGTGGAAATGTAATGTCCCATTATTTATTTATTTATTTATTTATTTGCTAGTAATTATTATTAAGTGCTGAAAATACAAAGGTGTGCAAACCCTTCTTTCAGCATGCTTAGCTTCTAGTGGCAAGAGAAACATCAAAATTACATTTATTGTATATAAATCTTTTCCTAATTAAATCTCTAACTGAACTCAAGAAAAAAAAAACAAAATGATTAAAGAGCTGAGTATAGTGGTGCATGACTTTAATCCCAGCACTCAGGAGGCAGAGGTAGGAGGATCGCCCTGAGTTCAAGGCCATCCTGAGACTCCATAGTCAATTCCAGGTCAGCCTGAGCTAGAGGGAGACCCTACATCAAAAAGAAAAATAACAAAATAAATGATTGAAGAAAAACGACCATTTAAAAAATGAATGACCTTAATAGATTAACTTCTTGGGTATACATTGCGTGTCTAGCTACAGTTACATATCACACAGGAGTACTGGAAACTTAGTAGGTAGCTGGAACAGAGGAATTTCTGGAACCTTAATGTTATATAGGACAAGAGTCTCCAAATGTAGTGAAAATGAAGAAAGAGAACAATAGCATCATGATTGCTACAACTCTAGATGATTATATTGCCTAACCTCCACCCCTGACTTAACAATGTCATCAGGCATAGTTTTTGCTCTTATCTTAATGACAACCTGGCTCCTCAGTTGATTGCACCTCTGTATGATCTCTGTCCCTCTGACTAATTCGCCTCTCCCTTTGGACCTTGCTGTCCCTGTAGCCCCCAGTCCTTTAACTTTGCTGTTCTCTCTCTCTCCTCCTGTGAGACAACCTGGCAGCTCAGGCCCCAATAAACATCTTTTTCTCTGACTCAGAGTGGTCCTGTATGGTCTTTGGTCATTCATGAACCTCACATCTTGTACTGTCACTCAGGTAGGAGGTTCCCAATTGCCTTCTTGGTCAGCCAGACCTCAATCTCTCCCCCAACCCCTGCTCCTGCTCCACTGCCCAACCAGACTACCAAGCTTCCACAGACCCTCTGATGACCTCAGACCATCTGCCATGTGTAGTTTCTCCCACCCACCATGACTTTAGTTTAACTTCCCTCATGTTCTACCCACAATGTCTTCCACAAATTGGTTTGCTCTCATAAGTACTCCCTCTTTCTCTCTCTCTCATCTCTCTCCTCTAAACCTTCTCTTACCCTTTCCTCCTCAGTGTCTTGCATGACATGGGTTGGCTTGCTCTCATCGTCTTGGAGATCTCCCTCCCTTCCTCTCATCTAAACCATACTTTGTATGGCAGGCCACACTCCTTGGCCATTTCTGGGATCCTCAGTTCTTGAGAAAGATGCACTCTCAACACCTCTGGACTCTCTCTGTTAGGCCCACTGATCCCTGAGTCCTCAGTTTTCTGGCCTGGGGACACTCACTCCTCCTTTCCCTTTGTCCAGAGAGGAGAGGGAAGCTTCTTGCACCTCTTCCCACTACTGATCAAACTTGATGGGTCATGCACAAAGAGGAAATAACTCACCCCTTCTTTATTTCCTTTTTTTTTTCACTCTGTCCTCCTTTCTGCTAGGTTTCCTCAGCCACTGAGCCACTATGATTTACAAACTCCCACTAGCTTAAAACTTAATCTCCCATACTTCTCAGGCATGTCCCCCTGGCCCTATCAGTACCACACGCATGCCCATGCTCTCTCTCTCTCTCTCTCCCCTCCTCCTGAGATCTCATTCTTCAAAACTAATAATTGCTCCTCAAAGAACACACTTTACTTTTCTCCTCTCTTCCTTAAAAGATTCTCCTCCCATACCCTTTCCTTCTCCCTCTCATCTGAAAGAAAAAATAAGAATTCCAAAACTGTCTCTATCACCCTCTCCAGCTTTTCTACTTCAAAACTTAGAGAAATCAAGGCTCCAACATGATATCAAAACTCATCATTTAATCTTCTATTACAATACAGCTTGGCCCCAATATAAATTAGACAATAGATCCATATAATTTGATTTCCAAATTCTTACTGATTTAAATAAACCTCCCACAGTACTGTCAATTGGTTCAGAATTCCCCATATTCAAACACCTTCCACTCTACACACTTGTCCTTCTCTCTGCTCTGTTTGCCCTTCTCACCAGATACTTCTATCTAAGGTGAGGCTGATTTCATTTTGTAAAACAATAAAAAATTTAAAAATAACTAAAAAACAACTATTTTAAACTCTAAACGACTGTGTATGAATACGAGATTGAACATTAACCAAAATTTCACATACTAATGACTAGTACAATCTGCAGAAAATGCAGATTCTGGCTGTATTGGTTTATGTCTGCAGTAATGCTTTGAGATATAGATTCAAACAATATGAACAGTCACACTGATGAGACTCTGCATATGGCGATATGCTGTGTATGGGATGCACAAACACAACAAGGCTGTAACCCATGCTAGATGTCAAAAAACAAAGGGATGGTAACAGAGAACTTCATGCCAAAGCTAGATACACAGACTCACAAAACAAGTTAGATCCTAAAGTCAGCCAGTTGCAGGCTAAAAGCCAGAAAACTAGGAACTGGTAGGTTTGCTCAATGTTTAGAGATATTTGTTAATGATTATTTCTACTTGAGTATAATGTAAATTATATTCATTGTAATATGCTATTCAAATTCATTTTAAGCTGGATTCTGAGAAATGGGCTGCCCCTCTAACTCAGACCCCAAGCACATTTAGAACCACGTGCCATCCATACCTTGTCCTTAGACAAATTGGTCTATTGCATCTCAATGAGAAAAGGGAAAATGACAAGCAACATATAATTTTGAATCTCTCCCAATTTATTTTTTGGGTAAGGTCACTATGAACAAATAATCTTAATCGATTATATCATAAATGTAGTTCAGATTTGTCATTTAATTCTCTCTCAATTTCTCTCTTATGGAAGTTCATTATAAGCAAATAATCTTAATCTTTTATATCAAATGCAGTTCAGATCTGTCATTTGATTCTCTCTAAATTTCTTTCTTGTGTAAATTCAGTATAAACAGATAATCTTAATTTGTTATATTATAAATGTAGCTCAGATTTGTCATTTATTTCTCTCTCCATTTCTAAATGTGTTATATCATCTCCAGGACAAATTATCAAGTTTTACCTAAATTTACAAATCCATACTTTTAAAATGTGCTTCATAGGATTCTAAGAAGTCTCAAATAAACAGGTTATATGTCTAAGATTTGATTCACTGATATTGTTTTGGTTATAGAAATTGCCTTTGAATGTTTAATTAAGTTAATAAGGCTCCTATGTTAAAGTTTTTACTACAAAATACTCTCTTAATAAGATTAGTATTTATTTATTAGTCACTGATTTTTCTTTTATAAAACTAATTATATGAAATAGTCATTGTGTTTATAATTTAAGATTTATAAAAGATATAATCTAACTTCATTCATTGTAACTTTTGTTCTTAGGGAGATAAAGAAGTCTCCCCATATTCTTATGACTATATAAATTACGTGCTTTCTCAACTTTTGAGTAGTTCCATTCACAATTTTTTGGTCCACAATGAGTTATTAAACTATCAGATATTTAATCCATGCTTCATTTAATAGTCATGGCTATCAAATAATAAAACATAAAATTGGTTTATGTTAATTATGGTAACTCGAAAGAAGGTACATCAAATTGATTGTTATAGATTTCTCTATCAGGACTAAGTTGATGTCTAATCCAGTTTATACAAATAGATTAAAGCCACTAAAATGTAAACAGATACATAGACATATTTAAAGGTGATTCCAAGTTAATAAAGACAGACTTCTAGGTTTTCAACTTTCAAACCAAAGTGCTTGTTTATTTCTAGTACCACAATAGTGAGAGGTTTGTAAGTACAAAAAATTCCAAAATTCAACTCTGATTTTAGATGAACAAACTCAATTAAAACATCAGAATTTAACTTAATTTCTGACAAATTGCTTAATTTGAGTTTGTTGATATATTTGTCTCATTATCAAATGCAGATCCTTCCAATGTAAAAACAAAACGGGCTCTCACCATGAATAAAAGTCAAAGTTAGTATTTATTTATGTTTTGTTAATAAAAATTGTCTCCAAGATTGTCAATATATTTTGCTATACTTATAAATGTTAATATATGTATATATTGTATAATATATATTATATATATATTATATGCATATAATATATATATAAAATATATATATATATATATATATATATACATATATATATATATATATATATATATATATATATATATATTCTGTTTCCTATCTTTTAGATATGGCTTACCTTGTCATCAGTTAAATGTTACAACAAAATGCTAAAAAATTATTTTGCTTCAAAATTTTTTTACATTATTATTATTTTATTAGTTTATGTACATATTGTGTATACAGCCATGATGGTTAGCCTTCTCCATATGGTCCCCCTTCCTTTCGGATTGTAGTTGTTGCATTGTGGGAGTGGCCTTCAGGTATGGGGGAGAGGCAATTTCTCTGTGCATAATGACACAATCTTTCCACCCCCTCTTCCATGAATTTCCCTGAGCCATGGTAGGTTCACTTTAGGTCTATTTCAGTGACTTGAGGTCTTACGTGGCTCTGTGTCTCTGCATATCTGATTTGATAGGATTAGAGCGCCCTCTGTGTCTGTCTCCTTCACCCTTGTGCTGGTACCAGCTTCACCACAAAAGCATCTCTCTCTCATTACCCCACTAAATCTGGCTTCAGCTTGTGCCCAGGTGGGGTGTGATGGGCTCAGGTTCAGAGTCCATTTGAAAAAGAGACACAAATTCTCTAACAGAGAGTGAAGTCAGTGCAAGATACATGGATACCCATTGCTGTTTTAGGGAAAATTTAATAGATGTAGTAAATGTCTTTCAACTCCTTGGTTCATGTTATTCCGGGATATTTTATTTATTTAATTTTTTTGACGCTACTGAAAATGGGATAATGTCACTTATTTCATCCTCTGTATCTTTGTTTTTTTGTATATAGAAAAGCTACTGGTTTTTGTGAATTGATTTTGTATCTGGAAACTTTACTGAAGGATTTAATCACTTTTAAGAGTTTTGAGATGGAGGTTCTTGAGTCATTTATGTACAGAATCATGTCATCTGAAAATATGGCTTTCTTAATTTCTTCCTTTATAATTTGTATCCCTTTTATTTCTTTCTGCTATCTTACTGTTTGAGCTAGAACTTCCAGTACAATGTTGAAGAGCAGAGATGAGAGTGGGCACCCCTGTCTTTTTCATGATCTCAATGGGAATTCCTTTAGTCTGAACCCGTTAAGTATTATTTGGGCTTTAGTATCTTTATATACAGCTCTATGATATTGAGATATAAACTGCCTTTTCTGCATCTATCGAGATGATCATTTGTTTTTGTGTTTAGTTTAATTATGTGGTGTATTACATTAACAGATTTCCATATGTTGAACCATCCCTGTGTTCCTGGGGTTAATTGTACTTGATACAGGTGGATAGTGCTTTTGATGTGCTATTGAATTCAGTTTGTGAGAATTTTGTTCTGGATGTTTGCACCTAAGTTCATCAGGGAAGTGGGCCTGTAGTTTTCTTTCCTTGTGGCATCTCTTCCTGGTTTTGGGATTAGGCTGATACTAGCTTCATAGAAGGAGTTGGGGAGCTTTCCCTGTTCTCTGATTTTGTGGCACAATTTGAGAAAAAAATTGGTTTAAATTCTTACATGGAGGTTTGATAGAATTCAGCTGACAAGCTGTTTGGTCCTGGACTCTTCTTTTTAGGGAGGTTTTTGATTACCCTTTCAATCTCTATGTTTGTGATAGGTTTGTTTAGATTAATCTGATATGAGTTTAGCTTTGGTAGGTGGTTTGTGTCTAGGAATTCATCCATTTCCTCCATATTATCCAGTTCTGTGAAGCAGAGGTTTTTGAAATTTGAAATAAGCCTGATGATTTTCCTAATTTCATGTATGACTGTTGTGATCTGTCCATTTACATTTCTAATTTTATTAATTTGAAGCATGTCTTTTTTTTTTTTTTTTTGCTTTATCAAATTGGCCAGGGGTTTGTCAATTGTTTTTATTTTTTCAAAGAAAAAGCTCTTTGTTTTATCAATTTTCTTAATTGTTTTCTTAGTTTCCAGTTTATTAATTTCTGCTGTGATCTTAATTATCTATTTCCATCTGGAGCTTTTTTTTGGCTGGATATTCTTGTTTTTCCAATGCCTTTATGTGGATGGTTAGGTTATTGATTTGGGATCTCTCTGTCTTTGTATGAAGGCATTTAGTGCAATGAATTTTCTCCTGAAGACTGCCTTTATTTTGTCCCATAAGTTTTAATACTTTGTGTTCTCATTGTCATTCATTTGAATAAATTTTTCAATTTAATTTTTTATTTTGCCCACTACCCTCTTACTGTTTAAGATTGTGTTGTTCAGTTTCCAGGAGTTGGTTGGTTTCCTGGTGCATCTTTTGTTGTTTATTTCTAAAAATACAACATTGAAATCTTATATCAAGAACAAAATTATGCCAATCCTCTCAAGTATATAAATGCAGTCTTTACCACCCAATATGTGTTCTATTTTAGAGAAGGTTCCATGGGCTGCTGAGAAAAATGTGTAATCTATGGATTTGAGGTAGAATGTTCTGTAGATGTCTGTTAGGTCTAATTGATCTGTGGTGTTGTTGAGCTCTCTTACTTCCAAGGTAATTTTCTGTTTTGATGGCTTATGTATTGCTGATAGTAGAATATTATCATCCCTAACTACAATGGTATTGGTGGTTATTTTTGTTTTGTTGTCAAGTAGGTTTTATTTTATGAATTTTGGTACACCCATATTTGGTGCATAAAGATCATTCCCCTGATAAGTAATAAGTGGCCTTCTTTTACTTTATTATTATTTTTTGGTTTTGTTTTGTTCTGTTTTGTTTTTCAAGGTAGGGTTTTGCTCTATCCCTGACTGACCTGGAATTCACTATGTAGTTTCAGGGTGGCCTTAAACTCACAGTGATCCTCATACTCTGCCTCCCCAGTGCTGGGATTAAAGGAATTCACTACCACACCCAGCTCTTTTTCTTTCTTGATTTCATTTGATTTGAAGTCTATTTTATCTGATATTAGTATAGCTATACCTGTTTGCTTTTCATTTCCTTTTGCTTGGAATATCATTTTGCAACCTCTCACCCTGAGGAGGTGTCTGTCTTTGGTGGTAAGGTGGGTTTCTTCAAGATAACAGATTGAGGGGTCTAATTTTCTTATTAGCCTTGTTAGCTTATGTCTCTTGATGGGTGAGTTAAGGCCATTAATAGTTAGGGTAATATGTGTGAGGTTTGATTTAATACCTGCCATATTGTGGTGGTTTATGTGGTTTGGTATTTCCTTGCCTTTGTATTTTTTGTGCCTTCTTGAAGTTTGGTTATTGTGGTTTGCTTCTCATAGGTACTTGAGGTTGGTTATTTGAACATTTCTGTGTAGAGCATTCCCTGAAATATTCTCTGTAAGTTTGGCTTGATGTTCATATAGTTGTAAAGATGAGTTTTATTGGGAAAAGTATTTCTTTCACTATCTATTATGTGGGATACTTTTTTGGGTAGAGTAGTTTGGGTTGGAAGCCATAGGTTCTTAGATTTTGCAGTGTTCCATTCCAGGTCTTTCTGGCTATTAGAGTTTCCATTGAGATGTCTGAAGTAATTGTGATGTGTTTTCCTTTTACATATAATGTGTTGTCCCTTCCTAGCTGACTTAAGGACTTTCTCTTTTTGACTGATGTTTACAGTATTAATGATAATATTTCTTGGAGATTTTTGCCTTGGTTCAGTCTATTTGGAGTTATGCTAGCTTCTTGCAACTTGGTAGGTTTTTCTTTTGAGAGAGTGGGACAATTTCCCTTGATAATTTTATTGAATAAGTTTTCCATGCCTTTGGTCTGAATTTATTCCCCCTTCTGGTATTCCAATTTTTGAACTTGTCAAAACTTTTGGACTCACAAACTGTTTCTTCTGTTTTGTCTTCCAGTTCTGAGTTTCTCGCCTCCACATGGCTGACTCTATTCTTGTGTGCTTCTATAGAGTTTTGGACTTGTTTAATTTGGTTCATATCTCTACTGCTTTTTTAAATGTACAGTTTCCAACCCTCTGGCAAGTTCTCTTCTCACATCATTTTCTGATTGTCTAATGCTTCTTGGAATTCATCTTTGTATTTTTTTATGTCTTCCTTGAGCTTAGCAAGCTGATTATTGAGGACCTCTTGTTTGTTTTTTTTTGTTTTCTTTCACTCTCCTTCATAACATTTAACTCTCTGCAGACCCCTTCCTGGTTCTTTTCTAGTGTGTCTAATCTAGTAAGCATACCATTCATGCAATTATTGGTCCTTTGTTGAGTTTCTACTAGTTCTTCTATTTTCTTGGCCAGGGTTGCAGCGTTTGCTTCTTCATTTCTGGCTTCTGATCCTATTGTCTCTTCTATGTTTTGATTAACGGGACATTGCTTTCTCTAGAGGATCTTAAAGCTCTTTGAAAGTCATCTATCTTCTTGATCAGAGAAAACATGGAGGATCACTCTTCAAGAAAATTTCAATCACTATTCAGCCTAAAGAAGGAATGTCCTCTTCAAGGCCTAAAATAAAATAAAAACTCCAGGTTCAAATGGAGGCTACTTAAGCCATAACCTCATCCAAACTTCAACATTTTCATGTTACCTTTGTAGACAACCCAAACATTACTGCATATTCCTAGCTCACACCTAAGCCAGCTACCCTTCTACCTTTCCTTAAAAAACTTACACACTCCTATCTAGGGACTTTCAAAGAACTTAACTATCACAATCCCAAGATTTCACTGTCTTCCTTCCCTGATCCTAACCATACTTGGTATATAGATAAAGACTCTTCCACCACCCCACAGGGGTCTGTAATAATAATATATACTGGGTATACTATTGTTCTAGATGACCAGATAACAGAGACTAGCCCTTTATATAAAGGAAGTTCATTTCAAAAGACTGAACTTGTCACAATCAATTTACCTATACTAATAAAATTAAGTTTTACCTCCTGTCAGGAGCTGCAGCTACTCTTTGACTGTGGGAACCGCAGCTGGTCTTTGCTCTCCAGGCACAGAAGCCTTATCGTATGGCCTTGGTAAAGCAGACTTCAGACATAGAGGCATTAACGGCCTTGGTGGAACAGACTTCAGACATGAAGTCATTGTTTTGAGAAAGTTTTATTTTCTGTATATAAGCTTGTGTCTGCCTGAATAAACCTGAGCCTTGATCAGAACTTGTCTTGGCTCCATTCCTTGTCTCAGGTTCATTCCTACTTCCTCCTTCGGGGTCTGTTTCGATTCGTGCCACAGGCCAGCACAACCTCCTCTATAACAGGCAGAGGACTGGCTGAAGCTGGGATGGGCACAGCCTAATCTCTTATCAATAGCTTCCACAAAACTAAGTCCAGCCATTAAAGACTACAATGACCATTCACCTGCTACAGTAACAGCTCACCTGACTGACATCAGTAGTCCTTCAAAACCATCAAGTTTTCGACCTCATCATGGCTGAGAATGGAAGAAACTGTCTTTTCATTAAAAAACAAAAAAGTGTTATCTTATAAACCAATTTGGTAATGTAAAAGTAGGTATAAAAAATTCCAAATTCTCACCACAGAATCAATTTTAACACCACACTGTCCTCAGATCCATAAGATATGTTTAAACCTGTTTGGCTTTGACTATAACCATTACTTGGGCCATTAATGGGGATAGTTATATTACTTTTGATAGCCCCTGTCTTTATAAATACATCTAAAACCAGATACTACAAAATCTTGCACATCAACTATTCAACCAACTTTTATTAACTAATCTCTCTTCCACTCAATACTAACTTTTGGCTTCTTCTGACTTGACTCCTTATTGCTATTCAGAGGAGAATTGCCAGCCACTGACACCAGCATCCCCTGAAAGACCTGGCCATGGCCCCTCAAAGTAGGAACTAGCACTGAGAAACATGACCATGCTCCCTTATCCTTAAAAAATTCTGGAATGTTAGGTAGGACAAGAGTCCCAAGATGGAGTTGAAATGAAGAGAACAATAGCAGTGTAATTGATACAACTCAGATGTTTATATTTCCTAATCCCTACTCCCCTGATTTAACAATGCCTTGGGTCATAGTTTTTGATCTTATCTTAGAGAGAACTTGGCTCCTCTCTTGGTGGCACCTTCATATGATCTCTGTCCCTCTGACTAATTAGCTTCTCCGTTTGGTCCCTACTGTCCCCTATAGTTCCTAGGTACTTTTTCTTCTGTATCCTTCTCCCAAAAGGAAAAACTCTATAAAAACCCAAACTATCCATATTCACTCTGGCTGTTCTCTCTCTTTTCTCCTGTGAGACAGTCTGGAAGCTTGAGCCCCAATAAACAGCTTTTTCCCTGCCTCAAAGTAGTCTTGTGTGGTCTTTGGTTATTTAGACATTACACTTAACAAGTATACAAAGGTTTAAATATCACTGTATCATATTGTTGTTTGTCTTTTAAAAACTTTAACTTAATTTAATTTTATTTGTTTTAGAGAGAGGAAAAGACAGAGAAAATGGATGCACCAGGGCCTCCCATTACTGAAAATGAACTCCAGACAGATGTGTCATCTTATGCATCTGGCTTATGTGTGTCCTAGGAAATCAAACAAGGTACCTTTGGCTTTGCAGGCAAGCACCTTAATCACTAAGCTATCTCTTCAGCCCTGTTATTTGTATTTTAAAAGTATGCTTTGGAATAATGGATAACCTCAAAAGAATATATTGCTCAATTATAGAAGACAGATTCTGCACTGTTCCTTTTTATTTCTTCCAGTCTCAGAGATCATTTTTCCACTAAAGAGGTGCTCCCAGTGTAGTAGACAGTTATGGAGGAATATGGGTCCCTGGATCCTCCAGGGCTGGCTGGGGTTCCCCCAAAGGTACCCAGACAACTGCAATGAGAATGAGAATGTTTCACTTTTGGGAGACAGTCTCTGTGAACAGCTTGGTTTAATCAATAGGGAAATGGGTTTATAAGCATTTGGGGGCGGGAGAGGGGTCGAGGCAATTAGACATTCAAGGTTGCTTGCTTATGCCTAATCATTTGGAAACATACATGGAAGCACATAAACATTGGTAGTGTACAGGGGTATAGGTTGTGCAAAGGTTGCTGGCTGACACATTATAAGGTGATTCCTAGGCAACTGGCCAAAAGTCACAGTAATATGGGCAGAGCCTAAGTTCAGGTGTGCCATGTTTGGAGAGGGAGTGGCTTCCTGTAATCTGGGGGTCCTTAGCCATGCCTGGCAGCTTAGGCCAGTCTACTGAAGGCTCCAACTTGTGCCTGGCAGTGCCCTAGAGAGGAAGAGGTTTATTAACACTTACAAATACAGGAGAAGTTCCATATGGGCAGAAGAAGCCAGCCTGTTTCACAGGTCCAAGAAAGGTCCAAGAAAGAGAGGGGGTGGGGTGGAGAGGGAGAGAGAGATCCCACAAACCAAATCCTGTAACATACTTCAAGAACTCTAGTCAGTTTTCATATTTTTAGATTAGAATTTCAAATTCACCACCACACTTTAGGGTCCCAGTGACACCTCCTCCAGCCAGGTGACTGCAGATCTAAATTATAAACTGTAATAAAACATCACATATGTTGGGGTCCTCTATTCAAACTACCACATTCCCTTTCTTGTCTCCAGTAGATTCATAACCATCTCACATTGTAAAATGAATTCAACCCGGTGTCAAAGATCCCCACAGTCTTTATCAACTTAAGATGATTCCAAAGTCCCAAGTCTCCTTTTTTTAAGATTTAAGACTGTCTCTTAGCTATGATTCCTCTAAATTCAAGCAAGTTATATACTTTCAACATGTAAGGGCACAGAATAAACATTTTCAACTGATATCAGGCATATCAAGGAGAGACTAGAACAATAAAATTCAGCAGCTATCAAGCAAACGTCAAACTTCTGCCATTCAAGTCTGATACCATAACCAGTGATTGGCAATCTCTATATTTCTCCAATTCCTCCCCTCCAGCTAGTGTAAGTAGACACTGAAAACATCCATCCCAAGCCAATATCCTCCATGGGAGCCACTGCACAGTTCTGGCATATCCAAAATGTCTTCAGCTCTTTATGTAATCCATGGTCCATCTTCCAAAAGCTTTGCCAGCCTATCAGAGTCATCATTCCCTTCCTCATGGTGTGTCTCAGCAAGAGCTCCTGGACCCTTTTTTGTACTTCTTTATCCACATCATGCATTTTTTATGCCTCCAAGACCAATATCAGGTGAGAAGGACACAGCCATATTTTTAATTCAGGGACAAAGTAAATCATGACCTTGAAATGCAGGTTCCTTCTCCAGTCAACCCTTTCCAAGAGTTTGTGTTCCTAATAGTCTTTCCTCAGGTATACTCTGCACTGTTTTCATGTTAATCAGTTGGGCTGTTTTCCTTAACATTGTGAATGTGTTTGACAATAGTAACTTCATTAACCTAAAATAAATCTCAATGCATGTAATTTTAACTTGCTTGAGGTTTTCAAACTTAAAACATTAATCTCTCAGTCCAATACCTTTAGCCAAGCACATCAGTCCATTACAAATTTGACCTTGATCAAACCCTCTGGGCCTGGGAAGCAGAACACAGCCACCAGCCCTTGTGCCAGTAGCCTACTTCCAATAAAGTTTTCTGCATTCTTCCTTCACCTGAGAAAGTTCATAAGACAAGCCTCCAAATGCAATTCTTGCTTACACTTAGCATTCTCAGACTCTCATCAGAATAGTCCATAAAACTTGGCTTATCACTCCAGAAGGCATCTTTAGTTGTAAGTACCCATTCATCCAAAACAAAAGTTCCCCCCCAAAAATCCACATGATCAGATTCATCCCACCCAACATTCTGGTACCAATTTCTGAAGTAGACAGCTTCTCATGAACTTCCACAGCAGGTACAGTTATGGAGGAAGAGTTTGAAGCTTACAGATCCAGGGGAAGATACATAATGGCAGAAGAAGCTGGCCTTCTTTCACAGGTCCAAGCAGAAAGAGAAAGAAGCCACAAGCTCCATACCACAGCACATTTCAGGAAGTCCAGGTAGTTTGCATATATTTAGATTGAAATTTCAAATCCACCACCACACATTAGATTCCCAGTGACACCTCTTCTAGCCAGGTGGCTGTAGATCTAAATTATAAACTGCAATAAAATACTGAGTATATTGGGGACCGTCCATTCAAACTACCATACACAGTCATCTAATTGTTCCCATTTAACTTAATAAAAATGTAGTTAGTACTCTGAAGAATTGAGTTCTGTACAGAAGCTAAAATTTTTTATTTACCATAATTTTTCATGATTTCAAATAATAAAATAGATCCACCTACCTCACTCAATATAGTTCATCACTTTTGCTGATAAAACAGACTGTATTGAAGATTTAAGAAGCTTATTTACAAATTTTTTTATAATTTCAGTATTTCCTTTGTAATGTATGGTCAAATTACATACCTATATTAGGTTATAGAAAGATTAATTGCCAAGGCATCCTATACTGGACTCTAATTTGTACTACAGCATACATTTTAAGGTAGATTTAAACAATTTAGATGTTATAGCTGTGTCATTGGAAAGTCCTAGTCTCCTTGGGTGTGTCAGATTTTACTAATGCAATAAATCATGCTTCCTAATTGTCCTTGAACTCATCAGTAGCCAAATAAAAGACTGAATTTCTGTTTCTTTTTCTAAAATGCTTATGAAGTTATAACTAGTACCTATAATAAAACTGTAAATTGTGAATAAATGTAAGGGGAAAGTCACATGGTTGTGCTGATTTTTTTTTAATTTTTATTTTTTTTAAATTTTTATTAACATTTTCCATGATTATAAAATATATCCCATGGTAATTCCCTCCTTCCCCCTGACACTTTCCCCTTTGAAATTCCATTCTACATATTACCTCCCCATCTCAATCATTGTACTTACATATATACAAATCAACCAATTAAGTACCCTTCTCCCTTCCTTTCTCTTTCCTTTATGTCTCCTTTTTAACTTACTGGCCTCTGCTACCAAGTATTTTTTTTTAATTTTTATTAACATTTTCCATGATTATAAAATATATCCCATGGTAATTCCCTCCCTCACCACCCCCACACTTTCCCATTTGAAATTCCATTCTCCATCATATTACCTCCCAATCTCAATCATTATAATTACATATATATAATATCAACCTATTAAGTATCCTCTTCCCTTCCTTTCTCTACCCTTTATGTCTCCTTTTTACCTTACTGGCCTCTGCTACTAAGTATTTTCCTTCTCACACAGAAGCCCAATCATCTGTAGCTAGGATCCACATATGAGAGAGAAGATGTGGTGCTTGGCTTTCTGGGCCTGAGTTCCCTCACTTAGTATAATACTTTCCAGGTCCATCCATTTTTCTGCAAATTTCAATAACTTCATTTTTCTTTACCATTGAGTAGAACTCCATTGTATAAATGTGCCATATCTTAATTATCCACTCATCTGTTGAGGGACATCTAGGCTGGTTCCATTTCCCAGCTATTATAGATTAAGCAGCAATAAACAGGGTTGAGCACGTACTTCTAAGGAAATGAGATGAGTCCTTTGGATATATCCCTAGGAGTGCTATAGCTGGGTCATATGGTAGATCAATCTTTAGCTGTTTTAGGCACCTCCACACTGTTTTCCACAATGGCTGGACCAGATTGCATTCCCACCAACAGTGCAGAAGGGTTCCTCTTTTTCCACATCTCTGCCAACATTTATGATCATTTGTTTTCATGATGGTGGCCAATCTGACAGAAGTGAGATGGAATCTCAATGTAGTTTTAATCTGCATTTCCCTGATGACTAGAGACGTAGAACATTTTTTTAGATGCTTATATGCCATTCATATTTCTTCCTTTGAGAACTCTCTATTTAGCTCCATAGCCCATTTTTTGATTGGCTTATTTGATTCCTTATAATACTTTAAAATTTTTCTATTTGTTTAATTTTTCCAACTAGCAATAAAGTTATGTATTTCAGCCTCCAACATTTATTTTGAAATTATGTTTTCCTCTGTATTTAGTTTTATTTACTTATTTGTAAGTGTGTGTGTGTGTGTGTGTGTGTGTGTGTGTGTGTGTGTGTGTGTGCCAGAAACTGGTGTCACTGCAAACAAATGCCCATCTGGCTTTACATGAGTTGCTAGAGAATAGAACCCCTCACCCTTACATTTTGCAAGCAAGCACTTTTAATCACTGAGCCATTTTTTTAGCTTTCTCCTTTTGTTTTTTATTATGTACTTTCAGTATGAACTTATAGGATAATGATCATATTCCCATCAGGTTATATGCTTATAACCTGTCTTACTGCCACAATTCCTTTAAGGCCCTCCTTAGTTTGATTATTGGTATTCACTCTGGGGTCATGAATGCTTTAGTTGGTCTTTTTCTTTTCTTTTCTTTTATATTTTTGGAGGATGAGGGGCAATGCCTCAGGATATCTGTTCCTACCCTGTGGTTCTTACAACCTTCTTACCAGCTCTGGCTGGTAAACTTCAGTGCCAGAACTAGGTTACACTCACAAATTTGTGGGTCAGGGAGGCCAATGAGGTCCCCAAAAAAATGCAGGTCACTTCCAAATCACTTGGTTATCCACCAGGGCTGAATTTTAAGACCCCGTTGCTGAAGACACCACAGACTGCAGTCACAACTTAGGGAGAGGTCATACTGGAACTGAAAAAGGAGTCACCTCACTGTTAGGTGAATCTTGTGCTTCGTTTCTTTTCTGGAGCATTTCTTCATGTATTATAGTATTCTATTTGTATAATTTTTTTTTTTAAATTTTTTTTTGTTCATTTTTTATTTATTTATTTGAGAGCGACAGACATAGAGAGAAAGACAGATGGAGGGAGAGAGAGAGAATGGGCGCGCCAGGGCTTCCAGCCTCTGCAAACGAACTCCAGACGCGTGCGCCCCCTTGTGCATCTGGCTAACGTGGGACCTGGGGAACCGAGCCTCGAACCGGGGTCCTTAGGCTTCACAGGCAAGCGTTTAACCGCTAAGCCATCTCTCCAGCCCTGTATAAAATTTTTTGTTGGCAACTTTAAAATATGAGCATATTGCAAATTAGTTGTATTTCAGTGAGGCTATTCTTTTATTTCCTCTCTGTGTGTTCCTATTCTACTGATGGCCCTCCTCAGTGGGATATCAATAATCACTGAGGATTCATGAATGCACCAGTCAGTTCCTATGGGGAGGACAGTGCCTCATAGCACTCTTTTCTCCCCTCCAGTTCTTACATTCTTTTTCCTCAACCTCTTTAATTTTCCCTGAGCCAAGAGAGTATATATTACAATTCTCGAGCGCTGAGCTCTTGGAAGCCACTTTCTACTTTGAGTAGTTTTGGGTCTCTTTGGTGTCTATTGTCATCTTACTGGAGAAGGTTTTCTGTCTACTCAAGAAAGTAACACTCATATTTAATGGAGCTCTTCCTCTTTAGTATTTCCTAGTCCCTGGCTGATGTGATAGAGCTTATTTGCCTCAAGCCAGTCACTTTAATTCTCTTCTTCTCATTCTAATGGGTCGTGGATCTCCCTGATATTGCTTGTCATCTGCAAAAATCAGATTTTCAAATCATGAGGGGATAATTGATCAAAAGGCATAATCATTAGGAGGACATTTTCATGAGCATACCATCTTCTTTCAGGCAAAGAACAATGGCAACTTCCTTCTAGGATCTATGCTCTAGACTTCTCACTTGGTTCCCCATACTAGGCATGATTTCTGTTCCAGTAAGTGACTCTCATATCCAATTAGAGTAGTTGATTACCTACATAACTTATGTGATACTGTTTTACCAGTAGTTTCATTTTTCCAGGCATGTTGCTTTTGTTTCTTGCAAGAGCTATTGTTTGATCAAACTTTTTGTGAACTTTATCCCCACTGCAACTTGCAAAGTATTTTCCAGCACTGTAGGAACAAGCTATGAGGGATCTGGCTTCCATATCAGTTACAGTTTGATTTCTCATTGTCCTGCAAATTCAGCCTGTGGTGTCTTCAGCAATAGGTTCAAAAAACTTAGCCATAATTTGAATGTAATTTTCTTTCAACATGTTTTATCCTCAGTTCTAATATCTGTCACAGGCTGGAGAGATGGCTTAGTAGTTAAGATGCCTGCTTGCAGGTCATATTCCCTGGAACCCACATAAGCCAGATGCATATGGTGGCACATGTGTGTAGAATTGGTTTGCTGTGGCTAGAGAACCTGGTGCACCCATTCTCTCTCTGTGTCTGCCTGTCTCTCTCTCTTTCTCTAGTAAAATAAAATAAAAATAAAATCTTTCACCTATCTTCATCATAGTTGTGTGATGCTTTATTCAGTCTCTTAATCTTTTCTTTTTGATTTAGTTACTCAATCCAATCTCACTTAATGTCATTTATATTAATGTCTCTATTAAACTGCCACTTTATTTCTCTTATTATCTCATTTATTTTTGTTCCACAAAATTTCCTGTTACTCTTTATTTTGAATTAAGTGAATAAACTAACTTATTCTATATTTTCTAATGTGTATTGTCCATTTCCTATAAACTTTATCCCAATGATATCTAAAAACATTGTTTTCATTAAAGATCAATAGCCTTTGGCTCTTTTTTATTTTTCATCTTTTTTTTTTTTTTTTTTTTTTAAGGCAGTGACTCATTCTAGCCCTAGCTGACCTGGAATTCACTGTAGTCTCAGGGTGGCCTTGAACTCATGGCAATTCTCCTACCTCTGTTTCCCAAGTGCTGAGATTAAAGATGTGTGCACCATGTCCGGTTCTTTTACTCTTTACTCATGGTATTAATTTAATGGAAACAGACATAGAATGAAATAAATGATGATGTTAACAATTCAATTTATAAATATGGCCATTATAATTATGCCCTTAATATATAAATCAAGAGCTTTATAAGGTACATTAACCACGATATATATAATCTTTTTAGTTAGGTATGAATAGAAGTGAAAAATATAAATAAAATAAATATAAATCAAATAAAAAATACAAAACTCATAACAGTCTGGAACAGACAAGGTCATTTCCTCTTGCTATGTAACATGTTACCACACACTTCATCCTGTAAGACCATAAGTCTAGGCCAGGCATGGTGGTACACGCCTTTAGTCCCAGCACTTGGGAAGAAGAGGTAGGATCGCCATGAGTTTGAGGGCAGCATAAGACTACATAGTGAATTCCAGGTATGCCTGGGATAGAACAGACCCTACCTTGTAAAAACAAAAATGAAAAGACAAAATAAATCTTTATATCAGCTCCCAGGTATGGCTGGGTTATTTGCTTAGGGAATGGCAAGATGAAAGTTATGATAATTACTGTACTGAGTAATCTTGGTCCTGGAGTAGAGGAGGCATTTTATGCTCACTATAGAATTATTTGCACAGTGCTGGAAGAATATTGAACTTTGGTCTAAAGGATTGACCTATTTCCTTGACAGTTGTCAGCTGGGAGCCACTTCCACTTCATACAAACACTCACATTTCTTGTTACATATGCCATTGGTATGGTAAACTGAGTCACACAGAGCTAACACCAAAGATAAACTGGAGAATCAGAAAAAAATTATTCACGTTGACATGGACATAGGGGAATAACTTCCAGATTTTTGAAGAACATCATGTTAGGTGCAGAAATTTTTTTCAGGCTGCAGTTATTTGCCCTTGACTGACAGAAAACAGGGAGAGGGAGAGAGCTTTAAGATTCAGGGCAAAGGATTTCAAAGAGTGGTCAGGCTCACTGATTAAGTATGACCTGTAGCTAAAGTAAAGAACTATGCCTTAAATAAGTAGTTTCACGTCCTGAAATCTGTAAGTATTTGCAGAGAAAAAATAAATGAAGCAATTATCAGTGTTAGGAAAAGTAGGAAAGAAACATGAGGAAAGAGTTGGCTCAATAGGAGCTTTATTCAGGGAAAGCCTGAGAAGGGCTCTAACCAAGTAAGATCAAAAGCCAGTTCTCTTACAGACTAGGGGATACTTATGTAGTGGTGGGGTCATTGGAATTCCTTGGTTGCAGAGCAGTCCACCTTGCCTCAGGGCTTGGGCCACTACAGGAAAGTAATAATGGGAGTGGGTGGCCTGGACCACTCCAGGAATGTGATAATTGAGAGGGGTGATTTGGTCACTCTTGGGAAACAAAGTTACATTAAAATGTTAGTCAGAGTCCAAGAATGGAGTCATTCTGGTTCTAACATTCCCAACTCTGTTATTATATACAAAGCCAGGGGTAGTGATGTTAAAAGATCTGGTTCCAGTCATATGGTTCTGATCATGAGGCTTGAGGTAAATGTGTGGCCAGGTAGGACTCCAGAAGTAGCATGGATTCAGTATCATCTCAAGAGGTAGCTCTGGAAGTAAAATATATGTTGGGAGGCAGTCTCAGAATCGCAAGTAAGAACAGGTACTTCTGAAACCATTTGGAACTGGCGCTACTGAAACAAGCTGTTTAAGTAGGGGCGGGGTGGGGGAAGAGAGTGACTCATGATAGTGGGAAAAAAAAATTAAGTCTCAGTAAATATGAGGGAAACCTGGAAGATAATAGAATGATTTTTACCTCAGCGGAAATAAACAAGGTCTTATGTATAGGTCTAACTGAATAGAATTATGTCTATAAAAACTATAACCCTTACTTGGGCAGGGTGGCACATGCCTTTAATCCCAGCACTGGGGAGGCAGAGGTAGGAGGATTGCTGGGCGTTTGAGGCAACCCTGAGACTACATAGTGGATTACAGGTCAGCCTGGGCTACAGTGAGACCCTACCTCAAAAGACAAAAATAAAAACAAAAAACCTATAACCCATAAAAACAGGTACCTCAGCTGGTCAAAGAGATGTCAAATCATATACAGAAAAAGTAATTAACAAGCTTTTTTTTTTTTTTTTTTTTTTGAGGTAGGGTCTCACTCTAGCTCATGCTGACCTGGAATTCACTATGGAGTCTCAGGGTGGCCTCGAACTCACGGTGATCCTCCTACCTCTGCCTCCCGAGTGCTGGGATTAAAGGCATGCGCCACCACGCCTGGCTTAACTAGCTATTTTAAAAGGCTAATATAGCCCCAATTTTTTTGGGTCTGGATTGGTAACATTTACTTGACAATTGGTACAGTCCATCCTTGAAGTTATAGTTACACAGGTGTGGCTTCCGGAAGCATCAGCTTTTGGTTCCTCATTTGCCAAATTTCACTTTGAACTTTGTTCACATGGCAGCTGTCATCCCACATGGCTGTTATGAATGCATAAGGAGGCAGCTCTTTAGAAGAGTGATTCTTATAAGAACCATTAGGAAAGAGACTCCTAGATCATGTAAAATCTGTTAGCTATTGTGATATGGTTATTATCTATTTTTTTAAAATGTATTTAAGTATTTGAGAGAGAGTAGGAGAAAGAAAGAGAGAAAGAAAATGGCATGCCAGGACCATCAACTACTGCAAATGAACTCCAGATGCATGTGCCACTTTCTGCATCTGGCTTATCTGGCTTATGTGAGTCCTGGGGAATTGAACCTGAGTCTTTTGGCTTTGCAGGCAAGTGCCTTCAGCCATAGTCATTATAGATGAATTTTCTTGTATGTGGTATGAAATTTACATATGACACTAATATTATAGCTAAGATAGAAAAATAATAATATAGGAGATGCATAAGGTAGGATATATATGAAACTAGTATTGAAGTGATATTTTAAATATCATAAACTTTTTAAAAGTTAAACATGATGGAGATTGAGATTGAGAATGAGAAATTAACTAAGTTAATTATACTTTTTTCATTTTTTAAATTTATTTATTTTAGTAGTCAGTGAATATAGTGAAATTGCTACCATTAGTAGCCTCCTCCCTGTCCTTCTCCCCTCCACAGGGACCCTCATTGTTGGGGTATATGGGTCATGCATTTTGGGGTTAGCCATCAGTTATGAGTAGGAAGAAATGTGTATATGTGTTATGACTCCACGTGTGGCTCTGACATTCTTTCCGCCCCTTCTTCCACAAATTTTTGTGAGCCATGTTGGGTTCATATTAGGTCTGCTTCGGTATTGAAATCTTTGGAGCCTTTGTGTCTCTGGATATCTGCTTTGGTAGGTGTTGATTATTCTCTGCTTCTATCTCCTTCACCATTGTGCTGGTTTCTGGTTTGCCAAGAAAACATCATTCTTGCGTGTTTCCATAAATATTCTTAGTTTCAGCTGAGGCCATTTTGAGGTCTGATGGGGTGGTTCTCTCCTTAGGATCTGTGTCTATCTGAAAAAGAAAAGCAGATTCTCCAATAGAGAGTAAAGTTGGCACCAAATAAATGTGATAACCATTATTTTTTACAGAGAGTTTAATGGAGAGCGGGCTCATTTTTGGTATGGTTCTGACTTGTTTCCCAGCTCCAGCTATGAGTTCTATTCCATTGAGAAGAGTTTCTCCCAACATGGCTATACACCACTATTGCACTTGTATGAGCATCAAGTCAGGTTGTTTGCTACTAAGTAGGTTAGATCATGGGTTGTATGGACAGTTATTAGTCATTTTCCCCCAGTCACTCATGTAGCACCATCTGGCACTAGACGTGCTGTCTGGGTACTGACTCTCTTCCAGCTTCCATCCATGTCACTCCAAGATATGTACCAAAAGTGTATGTTGTCTTCAGTAGTAGGGTCTTACCAATAACTTATGGTGGGTCATCAAGCACTCTGACATAAATCTGTCTTCTTTTGGGAGACCTTGTAGGTTTCAGTGATCAAAAGCTCATTGTGGATGATATCCACCTGCTGGTATCAGGAGTTACAGGTCAGCACCCAAGAAGAGAAAGAAGAAAAGGATAAGTGATATAAAATAGATAGATAGATGAGAGAGAAGAGGGAGAGAGAGAGAAAAAAAAAGAGAGAAAAAAACAGGAGGCAATAATATCCGTTTTTGTCACACCCTCTTCAGGACCTTATGAATCTGATGTTCCTTCTAAGGGCCTGGTGAAAGTTCAACCATTTGGTCTTTCTTTTAGGTGTAGAGTTTTATGGTACCATTGCCATTTGGGTCTAGTTTTGTGTACCCAAGCCTCTCCCTTACCCTCTGTTCCCTCCCCATTTTTCTTCAAATTTCATTGTGTCATTTTTCCTTACTGCTCTGTAGAATTCCATCATGTAGATATACCACCTCTTAGTTATCCATTCATCTAATGATGGACATTCGGGTTGGTTCCAGCTCTTGGTTATTATGAATTGAGCAGCTATTAAGCTGGTTGAGCAAATCTCTCTGAGCTGAGGTGTGGAATTTTAGGGAACATTCCCAGTAAGGGAATAACTGGATCTGTTGGTAACTCTATAGTCAGCTTTTTAGAAGTCTCCATATTGTTTTCCAAAGTGGCTGTAACACCTTACATTCCACCAACAGTATTTGAGTGTCCCTATTTCTCCACATCTTTGCCAACATTTATGTTCATTTGATTTTTTGTTGTTTGCTATCCTTACTGGAGTAAGGTGGAATTTCATAGTTGTTTTAATTTGCATTTCCCTGATGACTAGGGATGATGAAAATTTCCTTAAGTGTGTGTTTGCCATTTGTGTTTCTTCCTCTGTGAACTGTCTGTCCATTTCTTTAACCCATTTTGTGGTGGGTTGTTTGAAATTTTATGGTTTTGGTTTTTGAGTTCTTTGTAGATTCTACAAATTAGGCCTCTGTCACTTGGATATTCAGCAAATATTTTCTTCCATACTGTGGGTAATCTATTGGCTCTGCTTATTGTATTTTTGTTTGTGAAGAAACTTTTCAGCCTCATAAGATCCCATTGGTTGAGTGATTGTTTAAGATCCTGTGCTACTGGGATTTTGTTCAGGAAGACTTTTCCCATTCCAAAATCGTGGAATGTTTCTTCTACATTTCTTCCCATAGTAGCAGAATTTCTTGTGTTATATTGAGGTGTTTGATCCATTTGGACTTGATTGTTGTGCATGGAAAGATGGGTGGATCAAGTTTCAATTTCCAGCATATGGTTCTTCAGTTTCTCCAGCACCATTTGTTGAATGAGCTGTCTTGCTTCTAGCCTATATTGTTAGGGCCTTTGTCAAATATCAAGTATCTGTAGTTACTTAACCCAAAGTACAGATCCTTGATTCTATTCCGTTGGCCTATACTCCTGTCTTTATGCTGGCACCATGCTGTTTTTATTATTATGGCTTTGTAATGTAGCTTTAGATCAGGTATTGTGATGTCTCCAGAGATGTTTCTTTTTCTGAGGATATTCATGGATATCCAAGGCCTTATGCTTTCCATATGAATTTTGAGATCAATTTTTCTAGCTCTGTGAAGAACAATGTTGGGATTTTGTTGGGAATTGCATTATATCTGTAGAGTGCCTTTGGTAGGATTGCCATTTTCACAATGTTAATTCTGCCTGTCCAATCCATTTTCCTAAGTCCTCCTCAATTTCTTTTTGGGGTGTTTTTATGTTTTCATTGTATAGATCTTTCACTTCCTTGGTTAATGTTATTCCAAGGTATTTTATTTTTTTGTTGTTGCTATTGAAAATGGGACAATGTCACTTATTTCTTTCCCTGTATCTTTGTCATTTGCATATAGAATGGCTACTGATTTTGTGCATTGATTTTGTATCCTCCTACTTTGCTATAGGAGTTAATCACCTTCAGGAGTTTTGGGTTGGAGTCTTTCAGGTCTCTTATGTATATGATCATGTCATCAGCAAATAGAGATAACTTAACTTCTTCCTTTCCAAATTGTATCCCTTTTATTTCTTTCTCCTGTCTTATTGCTTGAAGTAGTACTTCCAGTACTATATTAAAGAGCAGAGGTGAGAGTGGACAACCCTGTCTTGTTCCTGATCTCAATGGGAATTCTTCCAGTCTCTCTCCATTAAATATTATTTGGGCATTAGGAGCTTTGTGTTAAGATATAAACCGAGCATGCTGATTCTCTCCAATGTTTTCATCATGAAGTAATGTTGTATTTTGTCAAATGCCTTTTCTGCATCTATTGAAATGATCACATGGTTTTTGTGTTTATCCTTGTTTATGTGGTGTATTACATTGACCCAATTATTCCATATGTTGAATCACCCCTGCATTTCTGGGATGAAGCTCACTTGATCAAGCCCAGTAGTGGGTTTGATGTGTTGTTGGATTTGGTTTGAGTTCTTCCATGAAGGTTTGATAGAATTTAGCTAAGAAGCCATCTGGTCCTGGACTCTTCTTTTTGGGGAAATTTTTTATTGCCTTTTCAATTTTGATGGGAGTGATTGGTTTGTTGAGGAGATTAATCTGCTCTGAGTTTAGCATTGGTAGATTGTATGTATCTAGAAATTTATCTATTTCCTACCTATTTTCCAATTTTTTGGAGTAGAGGTTTTGGAAGAAAGACCTGATGATTCTTCCAATTTCACTTAGGTATGTTGTGATCTCTCCTTTTTCACTTATAATTTTGTTAATTTGAAATGTCTATATTTTTTTTTTTGATTGATCAAATTGGCCAAGTGTTTGTCAATCTTGTTTAATTTTTTCAAAGAACCAACTCTTTGTTTCATCAATTTTCTTAATTGGTTTCTTAGTTTCCAATTAATTAATTTCTGCTCTGATCTTAATTATTTCTTTCTGTCTGGAGCTTTTTTGGGTAGGATTTTTCTTGCTTTTTTGGTGCCTTTAGATGGATGATTAGGTTATTGCATAGGGATCTCTCTGTACTTGTTACGAAGGCATTTAGTGTTATGAATTTTCTCATGAAGACTGTTTTCATTGTGTCCCATAAGTTTTGGTATGATATGTTTTAATTGTCATTCATTTCTGGAAATTTCTCAATTTCATTTTTTATTTCATTCACTACCCATTTATTGTTTTAAAAGTGTGCTGTTCAGTTTCCAGGGGCCGGGGGGATTATTGGTGGGCATATTGTTGTTAATTTCTAGCAATATAGCATTGTATTTGATATCATGCAGGGAATTATGTTGATCTCCCTAAATATATGGAGGCAGGCTTTGTGACCCAGTATTTGATCTATTTTAGAGAGGTTCCATTGACTGCTGAGAAGAATGTGTAGTCTGTGGATTTTGGGGTGGAATGTTCTTTAGATGTCCACTAGGTCTAAATGTTCTATGGTTTTGTTGAGCTCTTTCACTTCCTGAAGTCACAGGGTGGATGGCTAGGGTCAAGCCCAGTGTGTCTGAACTAACAGGAGTGGGTAGGGCCAAGTGGCTTGGGTCAAAGTCAAGGAAGGGGACATGGCAGATCAGTGAGGTTCCAAAATCACAGCAGACGGGGGAAGAATGGAGTGGGACCAAAATGGGGGATGGGGTTCTGAGGACATGTTGGGGGTAGGGGTTGGGGAGACAGCTGAGAATGCATGGGCATGGGGGGAGAGTGGATCTGGGCAATAGTCTGTGCCTGGAAGTGCAGGTGGAACTACTGGCCTGGGTCTCCTTTCCTGCAGTTAGTGCAGGAGTAGTTTGAGGCCTGGATTCTGGCTAGGATGGCTTCTTGGGGGGGTTGGGGAACTAGTGAGTTACCCAACAGCATGGGATTCAGCCAGTTCCCTTTTTTGCCCCTCTGCACCCTTCCACTAGCAATCTATAAGAGATTGCTCTCCCCTAAAAGATCCAATGACCCCTTAATTCCTTGTGTCTCATTCCTAGGAGTTGTGGCTCGGTTAGGCAGACACCATCTTGAATGGAAGTCCCTTGATTATATTTTAAGTATCACATTCAACACACTTTTTTTTTTTGTTTGTAAACCATCTTGTGAGCATTGGTAAAAGTACAGTACTATCTATGAGATCTATTTTTGTAGCACAATCAGAGACTTATCATTTTGTTTAACTTTCAAATATACCTCAGTCAGAAAGTAGTTCTGGTTCTAACAGTAAGAACCAGATTCTAATGTTGCATTTCAGAGTCTGGCAGGGACTTAGGATTTCTGATGTTATTAGGCTTTCATGAAAAAGATTGACAACATATGTGAATAGATAGATGGAGAATGCAAGAAAGAATAAAATGATAATGCAGAAACATTTGAAAAGATTATACTGTAAGAAATAAAGAATTGTTTTATGGGCTTGTTAGTAGATTCAGTGCAGTGAAAGAAATGTACTAGAAGATAAGGCAATGCTAATTGTAGACTCTAAATAGAAAGAGGAAAAACATGAAAGAAAATAATACCTAAGATAGCATAAAGCAACAACAACAACATTAACAACAAAAACTATGTGAAACTGAGCCAGAGTGATGAAAGGGAAAACAGGACAGAGAAGCAGTGAAGACAATAGCAAATAACACTTATGTTTAAAATAGTGGTAAAAACTTAACTGTCACTAACAGAATCTATGAAGACAGAAGATAACACCTAGTGAAGATGCAATGCTTTAGGAGCCCACACTCAAACTCCAGAAAACCAAAGACCAGCATACCGTTTAAGACAAGCAGAGTCTACTGGAGCATGTATTATCCAGAGGGAAGTAAAAGCAAAATATGTCAGCACTTGTCGAACTCAGTTACACAGTGCAAGTAATATGTATTGCATGATATGCATATATTTGACAATAAGGACATTCTAAACAAGTAATGTAACATACTATCTTGAAAACAAAATAGAAAATCAAGTGTGACATAATGCAAAGGAAAAAGGATGCAATAAAATTTTGAGCAGAGAGCTGAAGAGATGGCTTATCAGTTAAGGCATATGCCTGGAAAGCTTAAGGACCCAGGCTCTGTTCCCCAGTACCCACGTTAGCTAGATGCACAAGGTGGTGCATGTGTCTGGAGTTTGTTTCCAGTGGCTGGAGGCTCTGGCACACCTATTCTCTCTCTCAAAATTAAATAATATATATTTTAAAAATTGGACAGAAATCAATGGAATTTAAGCCAGGAAAATAATTTTAAAGAAACCAGTAATTCATGAGTGGGATGGGTGCCTATATAATATCAGACAAAATGTGTAATAGAATAAGAAGATGTCGTAGATAAATTGTGTACAAAAATGATAGGCTTAAAGAGTTGTACTTGGATAAAAAAAAAAAAAATAGACCAGAGCCAAGTGGTTAAAGAGAAAAACACAATAAACCAAATAGATGTAATAGATATGTACAGAACATTACACAAAAGGGGCAGAAAGAATGTCAGAGCCACGTGTTGGGTCATGATATGCAGAGACATTTATCTTACCCATAACTGTGGGCTAACTCCACAATGCACAACCCATATACCTCAACAAGGAGGACCCAATGGGGAGGGGGTAGGTAACAGATGAGCCTAATATTGGTACCAAACTGACTGTATTGGCTGAATACAAAACTAATTATTAAAAAGTTAAAAAATACAATGTACAAATTATTATCTCAGAACATAGAACCTATTTTCATATTTATATGGGCCATATTCCAGGATTGGTTACATGTTGAAGCACAAATTTGGTCTCAGTGGATTTATAACAATGGCTCTCATCTAAATTATCTTCTCTGACAGCAATGGGATGAAAGAAAAAAAAAATAGAAACCAGTGGCAAGAATAAACTCAAAAGCCAAACATTACTGAAATTTAAAATCTACCATTAGATATATTTTTAAATAACTAATGAATAAAAGATGAAGTACCAAAGATGATAAGAATTTCCTCATGACTGAAATGAAAACAGAACTACTAAGCGGCTGCACTGAGTGCAGTAGCAGAAAGCTTATAGCTCTAGATGTGTGGGTGAGAATCAAGACCTTAATAACTCAGAAATTTAGATTACAACAAAACTGTCAGATTGAAGTAAATAATGTGAAAAGAAGTGATATATGAGTTGTAAATAGAAACAATGGAGAAAATTAAGTAAAGCACATGTAATTTTTTTTCAAAGATCAACAAACTTTAAACAAATATTTTAAAACATGGAGTAATATCAAGGGATCTTAAGTTATTTGTATTAATGCAAAGCTGTGAAATGCATAGCTGTCCTTGTGAGTTCTCCTAAAATGACTAAAGGCCTAAATTGAATGCTTCTCTAAATTTTCCCAAAATCTGAGGATGAGAGAGTATGGTCTTTTTTTTGAAGCCATTATTACTTAGTCTGGTGTTCTTCTCCCTGCTGCTATGCTATAGAATCCAAGGATTTACCCTAGAGATGATGGCACTTAAAAGTGGATACTTTCAGATGATGTCCAAAATGGTCTACATTTTAATGGGATTTGTGATATTGAAAGTGGAATCTTGAGATGAATGGATGGCTTAGTGGTTAAGGGGTTTGCCTTCAAAGCCAAAGGACCCAACTCAAATTCCTCAGGACCCATGTAAGCCAGATGCAGAAGGTGGCGCCTGTGTCTGGAGTTCGATTGCAGTGGCTGGAAGCCCTGGCATGCCCAATCTCTTTCTTTTTATCTCTCTCACACACTCTCAGTCTGACAAATAAATAAAAATAAAATATGTATTTTTTAAAAGTGGAGTCTTTCTAGTGCCTGTGCCCTGTGAAGACACAGCATGAAGGTGGCATATTTGAAACAGAAAACCATCCTAATTAAGCGCCAAATATGTGGGCAATTTTATCTCATACTTTCTTGCCGAAAGAACTTACATGAGACATAGAGGGAAAGGCTCAGTGGTTATAGGTGCTTGCTCCCAAAGCCTAAGTGCCTGTGTTTGATCCCTCAGTACCCACATAAAGCAGATGCACAAATAGCAATGTGTCTGGAGTTTGTTTGCAATGGCAAGAGGCCCTGTCATACCTATTCATTCTCTTTCTCTCTCTCTCTCTCACTCTCTCTCTACTTACAAATAAATTTTAAAACTGTATTTAAATAGAAAGTGGCAATTAAAAAAGAACTGACAGCAACAAGTTTATAATTTTTATGAGCTGAAAATCATAAAAGTTCTATAATCTAAGATATTTGTTTTTAATGTCCTAAATATACTATGATACTCAGGTAACAAAATTACACAATGAATCTAGACTAGTCTATGTTGTTAATTTCAAGGTAAAAAATAATCAACAAAATATTAGCAAACCAGAGTCAGGAGCAGCATATTCAACAAGTTAGTTACCATAATCAAATAAGGTTTTTCTATAGAATAAAAATATTGTTATATATAAACAAATTAATGTAATATGCAACATAAATAGAATGGATGGAATGATCTTAAATAATAATGGCAATATGTAACTGACACATTTAAATACTCCTTCATGATAAAACAATCATGACCAAAGATGCCAAGAAATCTACTCAATGTAGTTGTTGCAGTCAGGTTCACATTGCTGTCAGAAAACACCCAACCAAGGGCAGCTTGTGAGATAAAGGGTTTATTTCGTTTATAGACTCAAGGGGAAGCTCCATGATGACATGGGGAAATGATGGCATGAGAGGGGAGGGGGTATTATGGAGAATGGAATTTCAAAGGGGAAAGTGGGGGTGGGGGAGGAAGAGTATTACCATGGGATATTTTTTATAATCATGGAAAATGTTAATAAAAATTGAGAAAAAAAAAAGAGTGTGTACATAACCTCCTCACCAACACCAGTTTGCTTGTAGAGTCTTTAAGGTCTTTTATGGATAGAATCATATCATCTGCAAATAATGAGAACTTGAATTCCTCCTTTCCAATAACTATCCTTTTTATGAGTGTCTCTTGCCTTGTTGCTGCAGCTAAGACTTTCAGTACTATATTAAATAAAAGTGGGAAAGTGGACACCCTTGTTTTGTTCCTGAATTTAGGGCAAAAGCTTCAAGTTTTTCCCCATTTATTATTAGGTTGCCTGTAGGTTTGTCATAAATAGCTTTTATTATGTTGAGGTATGTTCCTTCTATCCCCAGTTTCTGTAATACTTTTTACCATGAAAAGATGTTGCTTTTGTTAAATGCATTTTCTGCATCTATTGAGATGATCATGTGATTTTTGTCCTTCATACCACTTATATGATGTATTACATTTATTGGTTTGCATATAGTGAACCATTCCTGCATCCCTGGGATGCAGCCAACTTTGTCAAGGTGAATAATCTTTTTGATATATTCTTGTATTTTGTTTGCCAATATTCTCTTCAGAATTTTTGCATCTATGTTCATGAGGGAGATTGGTCTCTAATTTTTTGTTGTTGTTGTTCTGTCTGTTTGGTTTTTTTTTAATTTTTATTAACATTTTCCATGATTATAAAATATATCCCATGGTGATTCCCTCCCTCCCCACCCCCACACTTTCCCATTTGAAATTCCATTCTCCATCATATTACCTCCCCATTACAATCATTGTAATTACATATATACAATATCAACCTATTAAGTACCCTCCTCCCTTTCTTTCTCCACACTTTATGTCTCCTTTTCAACTTACTGGCCTCTGCTACTAAGTATTTTCCTTCTCACACAGAAGCCCAGTCATCTGTAGCTAGGATCCACATATGAGAGAGAACATGTGGCGCTTGGCTTTCTGGGCCTGGGTTACCTGACTTAGTATAATACTTTCCAGGTCCATCCATTTTTCTGCAAATTTCATAACTTCATTTTTCTTTACCGCTGAGTAGAACTCCATTGTATAAATGTACCACATCTTCATTAGCCACTCATTTGTTGAGGGACATCTAGGCTGGTCCCATTTCCCAGCTATTATAAATTGAGCAGCAATAAACATGGTTGAGCATGTACTTCTAAGGAAATGAGACGAGTCCTTTGGATATATGCCTAGGAGTGCTATAGCTGGGTCATATGGTAGATCAATCTCTAGCTGTTTTAGGAACCTCCACACTGTTTTCCACAATGGCTGGACCAGATTGCATTCACACCAGCAGTGCAGAAGGGTTCCTTTTTTTCCACATCCCTGCCAAAATTATGATCATTTGTTTTCATGATGGTGGCCAATCTGACAGGAGTGAGATGGAATCTCAATGTAGTTTTAATCTGCATTTCCCTGATGACTAGTGACGTAGAACATTTTTTTAGATGCTTATATGCCATTCGTATTTCTTCCTTTGAGAACTCTCTATTTAGTTCCATAGCCCATTTTTTGATTGGCCTGTTTGATTCCTTATTATTTAACTTTTTGAGTTCTTTGTATATCCTAGATATTAATCCTCTATCAGATATATAGCTGGCGAAGATTTTTTCCCATTCTGTAGGTTGCCTCTTTGCTTTTTTTACTGTGTCCTTTGTGGTGCAAAATCTTTGTAATTTCATTAGGTCCCAGTGGTTAATCTGTGGTTTTATTGCCTGAGCAATTGGGGTTGTATTCAGAAAGTCTTTGCCAAGACCAATATGTTGAAGGGTTTCCCCTACTTTTTCCTCTAGCAGTTTCAGAGTTTCAGGTCTGATGTTAAGGTCTTTAATCCATTTGGACTTAATTCTTGTGCATGGCGAGAGAGAAGAATCTATTTTCATCCTTCTGCAGATATTTATCCAGTTTTCAAAACACCATTTGCTGAAGAGGCTGTCTCTTCTCCAATGAGTATTTTTGGGATTTTTATCGAATATCAGGTGGCTATAGCTACTTGGGCTTACATCTGGGTCCTCTATTCTGTTCCACTGATCTACATGTCTGTATTTGTGCCAGTACCATGCTGTTTTTGTTACTATGGCTCTATAGTATGGGTTAAAATCAGGTATGGTGATACCACCAGCCTCATTTTTGTTGCTCAGTATTATTTTAGATATTCGAGGTTTTTTGTGATTCCAAATGAATTTTTGGATTGTTTTCTCTATTTCCATGAAGAAAGCCTTTGGAATTTTGATAGGTATTGCATTAAATGTGTAGATTGCTTTAGGTAAGATTGCCATTTTCACAATATTGATTCTTCCAATCCAGGAACAAGGGATGTTTCTCCACTTTCTAGTGTCTTCTGCAATTTCTCGCTTGAGTGTTGTAAATTTCTCATTGTGTAGATTCTTTACTTCCTTGGTTAGGTTTATTCCAAGGTATTTTATTTTTTGTTGATGCAATTGTGAATGGGAGTGATTCTCTGATTTCATCCTCTGTGTGTTTGTTGTTAGCATATATGAAGGCTACTGATTTCTGTGTATTTATTTTGTATCCTGCTACATTGCTGTAGGTTTTGATCAGCTCTAACAGCTTGCTAGTAGAGTCTTTAGGGTCCTTTATGTATAGAATCATGTCATCTGCAAATAATGATAACTTGATTTCTTCCTTTCCAATTTGTATCCCTTTTATGTGTGTCTCCTGCCTTATTGCTATGGCTAAGACTTCCAAAACTATATTAAATAGAAGTGGGGACAGTGGACACCCTTGTCTTGTTCCTGATTTTAGTGGAAAAGCTTCCAGTTTTTCCCCATTTAGTAATATGTTGGCTGTAGGCTTGTCATAAATAGCGTTTATTATATTGAGATATGTTCCTTCTATTCCCAGTCTCTGTAGGACTTTTATCATGAAGGGATGTTGGATTTTGTCAAATGCTTTTTCTGCATCTAATGAGATGATCATGTGAATTTTGTCCTTCAACCCATTTATGTTATGTATTACATTTACAGATTTGCGTATGTTGAACCATCCCTGCATCTCTGGGATAAAGCCTACTTGGTCAGGATGAATGATCTTTTTGCTATACTCTTGTATTCTGTTTACCAATATTTTGTAGAGAATTTTTGCATCTGTGTTCATGAAGGAGACTGGTCTGTAATTTTCTTTTTTTGTTCTATCTTTGCTTGGTTTTGGTATCAGGGTGATGCTGGCCTCATAGAAGGAGTTTGGTAGAATTCCTTCTTTTTCTATTTCCTGGAAAAGCTTAAGAAGCAATGGTGTTAGCTCTTCCTTAAAAGTCTGGTAAATTTCAGCAGTGAATCCATCCGGGCCTGGGCTTTTTTTAGTTGGGAGATTATTGATAACTGTTCGGATCTCCATGTTTGTTATAGGTCTATTTAAGTGATTAATCTCATTTTGATTTAATTTATGTAGGTCATATAGATCAAGGAAATCATCCATTTCTTTCAGATTTTCATACTTTGTGGAGTATATGCTTTTATAGTATGTCCCTATGATTTTTTGAATTTCTCTGGAATCTGTTGTGATGTTACCTTGTTCATCTCTGATTTTATTAATTTGTGTCTCTTCTCTCTTTCTTTTGGTCAGATTTGCTAAGGGTTTATCAATCTTGTTTATCCTTTCAAAGAACCAACTCTTTGTTTCATTAATTCTTTGGATTGTTCTTTTTGTTTCTATTTCATTAATTTCTGCCCTAATCTTTATTATTTCTTCCCATCTACTGATTTTTGGTTTGCCTTGTTCTTCTTTTTCCAAGGCTTTAAGGCGAAGCATTAGGTCGTTTACTTGCGACCTTTCTAATTTCTTAATATAGGCACTTAAGGCTATAAATTTACCTCTTAGAACTGCCTTCATTGTGTCCCAGAGATTTTGGTATGTTGTGTTCTCATTATCATTTGACTCTATAAATTTTTTGATTTCCTTTTTGATTTCTTCATTGACCCACTCATCATTTAGTAGTGTATTGTTTAGTTTCCATGATTTTGTGTATGCTCTATAGCCTTTCTTGCTACTGATTTGTAGTTTAATTCCATTGTGGTCAGATAGAATGCAAGGAATTATTTCAATTTTCCTGAATTTGTTAAGATTTGCTTTGTGTCCTAATATATGGTCTATTTTAGAGAATGTTCCATGTGCTGCTGAAAAGAATGTGTATTCTGCAGCCTTTATATGAAATGTCCTGTATATATCTGTTAGGTCCATTCCTTCTATGACCTCATTTAGTCCAGATGCCTCTCTGTTCATTCTTTCCCTGGATGACCTGTCAATTGATGAGAGTGGGGTGTTAAAGTCACCCACCACCACTGTGTTTGGTGTTATCTGTGACCTTAGTTCTAATAGTGTTTGTTTGACGAATTTGGGAGCCCCCATGTTAGGTGCATATATGTTTAGGATTGTAATGTCCTCCTGTTGGAGTGTGCCCTTAATCAATATAAAGTGACCTCCTTATCTTTCTTGACTAATGTCGGACTAAAGTCTACCCTGTCTGATATTAGGATAGCAACCCCTGCTTGTTTTCTAGGCCCATTTGCTTGAAACACCGTCTTCCAACCTTTCACCCTAAGATAATGTCTATCCTTTCAGGAAAGGTGAGTTTCTTGGAGACAACAAATTGTAGGATCCTGCTTTTTAACCTAGTCTGCAAATCTATGTCTTTTCGTTGGGGCATTGAGACCGTTGATATTAAGAGATATTATTGAAAGGTGTGTATTTATGTTTGCCATTTTTTTCTGTGTGTGTGTTTCTGGTTATACCTGTGCTCTCTTCTGTTAACTGGTATTTGAGTATAGCTTGTTTTTTCTAGGTTCCTTATATGTGTGCTTTTCCTTTTGTTCAGCATGGAGGATTCTATCAAGTATTTTCTGTAGAGCTGGTTTTGTCATCAAATACTCCTTTAACCTGCTTTTGTCATGGAATGTCTTTATTTCTCCATCTATTTGAATGGATAACTTTGCAGGATAAAGTAACCGTGGTTGACAGTTGTTATCTTTCAGAACTTGGAATATATCACTCCAAGCCCTTCTGGCTTTAAAAGTTTGTGTTGAATAATCTGCTGTAATCCTGATGGGCTTGCTTTTGTAGGTAACTTGATTTTTTTCTCTAACTGCTTTCAATATTTTTTCTTTGGTGTGTGTGTTTGGATGTTTGATTATAATATGGCGAGGAGAGGTTCTTTCTGGGTTTTGTCTGGCTGGGGTTCTAAAGGCTTCCTGTATCTGTATTGGCACCTCTTTCCCAATTTGGGGGAAATTTTCCTCTATGATTTTGTTGAAGATGCCTACTATGCCTCTGGAGTGGCGTTCTTCTCCTTCTACTATGCCCTGAATTCTTATATTGGATCTTTTCATAGTGTCCCGAATATCTTGAAATTCCCACTCATACTTTTCTATAAGTTTGTCTTTCTCTTTGTTGGACTGCATTAGGTCTGCCACCTGGTCTTCTAGCTTAGATATTCTGTCCTCTCCCTCATCCATCCTACTGGTGAGATTTTCTACAGAGTTTTTTATTTCATTAACTGTGTTCTTCATTGCTAGTAATTCTGACTGTTTTTTCTTTATTATTTCTATTTCCCTATTTATGTCTTGTATTGCCTTCTTTATTTCATTAAATTGGTATCCTGCCTCTTCTTTGATTCCTTTGATTTCCTCTTTGATTTCTTCTTTGACTGTTTTCATGTGTTCTTTGACCTCTTTGAACATATTTATAATTATTCTTTTGAACTCTTTCTCAGGCATTTCCTCTAACTCTTTCTCACTGAGGACATTTCTGATGCATTAATACTTTTAGGTTGATTTATATCGTCTTGCTTTTTAGTGTTTCTTGTGTTATAATGTATATATTTTTGCATCTTGGATTAAGTTAATGCTTGGATTTTCTAGTTAGCTGTGTACTCTTAGCTGTATCAATTGATTTGATGTAATATTTTTTCAGGGTAGGACCTTAAGGTACTAGGTGTGGTTCTTAAGACTCTCAGAGTATCTACAAAGATGTTCTTTGGGGTTTAGTTTCCCTGCTATAGGAGTATTCAAGCAGGCTGAGTGGAATAAAATACAGGTAGATTCTAAAATGTAACTAAACACTGTACACATTCAATCAAAAACAGCCCCGAGTATGTATGCAAGAGTAGTTATTATAATGACCAGATCCTCTATCAACAAAGAGGTTTAGATTTCTGATCTGTTGAGGGATCCAAGTCAGCTTGTGACCAAATGAGACCCTTCCCTGGTGCAATCCCAGTTACCTTGGGTGATTTTGGTCTCAGTCAAGTTGCTGCCTGGGTCATCGGGCTGCTGTTCTGATTTCTGGAGCTGGGCACTTGCTTTTCCTACGGGGCAAACTGAGCCGCTGCTGCTGCCTCTGCTGCTGCTGTAGCTGCCACTGCTGGAGCCACCACTGCTGCTGAAGCTGCTGCTGCTGTGTCCACTGCCGCTGCTCCCCCTGAAGCTGCTGCTGTGGGATCTGCCGCTGCTGCCACTCCTGGGTCTGCTGCTCCTGGGGCCGCTGGTACCAGTGCTGGAGCCGCTGATGTTGCTCCCGAACTCTGCTCCTGCTTGGGTCCCATTGTCAGCCCAAGTTGGCGTGGCCGGGTCCCGGGCCGCTGTTTTGTTCGCTGGAGCTGGGTTCAGGCAGTGGTGGAGGGGAGGGAGCCGCGGCTGCTCTGGTTGTCTCGCTGTTCCACGTGTTCTTCTATCTCGCGGTCTGCTCCTCTGTTGCTCACTGCCGCTCTCCCCTCGCGTTTCCCGAGTAGCGGAGAGGGCGGTGTGAGGGGAAAATCCCGCACCTGGCTTTTCCTGCGGCTCGAGCCGAGTCTGGCGGTTTTCTGCTGCGCCGCAGCCGTGGTGGTTGGCCGAGCTGCCGGAGCCGCTTTTCCCGCCTGTGCAGGCTCTGGATGCTCTATAACTCTTCTACTTCTCCATTGCCACTTTAATTTCCTATACACCTCACTTTTTAGTAAAAGTGTGTATTTTGCTGAGTTTTTTTTTTTTTGGTCTTTTTCCCCCCTAGGCTGCTTTGGCGTGGTACCTACGCCACCATCTTAACCGGAAGTCCCCTGTTTGGTTTTGGTATGAGGCTGATACTGGCTTCATAAGAGTTTGCTAGAATTCCTTCCTTTTCTATTTTATGGAAAAGTTTGAGAGGCAGTGGTGTTAGTTCTTCCAGGAAGGTCTGGTAAAATACACCACTTAATCCATCTGGGCCTGGAATATTTTTACTTGGGAGAATTTTTATAACTGGATCTCTGTACTTGTCATAGGTCTATTTAAATGGTTTATCTCATCTTTATTTAATTTTGGTAGGTCATATGAATCAAGGAAATCATCCATTCCTTTCAGATTTTCAACTTTACAGGAATATATATTCTTCAATTATCTCTTTCTAATTTTCTGAATTTCTTTGGTATCTGTTGGAATGGAGCCTTTTTCATCTGTAATTTTATTATTTTTTTTTTAAATTTAATTTATTAGTTTTCTTTTCAGCAAAAACAGGCAGTTTGGTACCATTGTTTAGGCTCATCCATGATCTACCCCCTCCCATTGGACCCTCCTTGTTGATTTAAATGGGTCGTGCAGGGTGGAGTTAGCCCAAAGTTATTGGTATGATAAATGTCTCTGCATATCATGACCCAACATGTGACTCTGACATTCTTTCCACCCCCTCTTTGGCAAAATCTCCCTGAGCCATGTTGGGATCATTTTAGGTCGGCTTCAGTGCTGAGCTGTTGGGGGCCTCTGAGGCTCTGGCTCTCTGATTTGGTAGGAGTTGATTTTTCTCTGTGTTGGTATCCTTCCCCTTTGTGCTCATATCCAGTTCACAGGAAAACACCCTTGCTTATTTCGCCAATTGTCCTTAGTTTCATTCGGGCCCCTCTTGAGGTATGTTGGGGCAGTTCTCTCCTTAGGATCTGCATCTATCTGAAAAAGAGAAGCAGATTCTCCAACGGAGAGTAAGTTAGCACCCGGAAAATAGAGATAACAATTACTTTCTTGATAGAGAGTTTGATAGGTGTAGGCCCTCTTTAGCTAATGATTGATGGTAGCTAGATATTGGAGAGTGGGCTTGTGTTTGAGGATGGTTCTGACTTTTTTCCCAGCTCCAGCTATGGGTCTCGTACAACTTAGGGGATCAGTTAGCCAAATCAAGAGCAGGTGGTTCCCCACCATGGCTGTGTGCCACTATTGCACTTGTGTGGGCATCACATCAGGTTATTTGTTGCTAATGAGGTTAGACAATGAGTTGCTTGGACAGATATTGGTCATTTCCCCCAATTGCCCATGTAGCACCATCTGGCACTAGACATGCTGACTGTCTGGGGACTGACTCTTTCCTGGCTTCCAGCCATGCCATTCCATTTTACGTGTCAGTTGCATATGGAGTCTTCAGCAATAGTGTGTTACCACTGGCCTTTGGTGGGTCATCAAGTACTCTGACAGAAGTCTGTCATTGTTTTGGGAAACCTTGTAGGTTTCTCTGATCAAAAGCTCATTGTGGATGATAGCCCCAAGCTGGAAATCGGACTTACAGGTCAGTCCCACTAAGAAATTGAGGAAAAACATAACTAATATATAAGAGTTAGAGAGGAGAGAGATAGAGGGGAGAGGGTGAGAGGGAGGGAGGGATGATGTAGAAGATTTAGATTAGTCTTGATCCTATCCTGTTCAGTGTCTTGTGGTTCAGGTGTTTCCTGTAAGGGTCTAGTGTAGATTCAGCCATTTGGTCTGTCTTTTAGGAAGTATAATATTATGGTACCATTGCCGTTTGGGTCCAAATTACTGTTTTCAACCCTTCGATGCCCTCCCCACCCTCCCCATCCATCCTATTGTCTAGTCCATGAGGTGCTTGCTGGGTATGTAAGGTATCTTGGGTAGATTCAGGTTAGGTGTTGTAGATGAGTGAGACTATTTGTCTATTTTTTTCTGTGATTGGATAAGTTCACTGAGAATGATCTGTTCCAGGTTCAACCATTTTTCCTCAAATTTCTTTGTGTCATTTTTTCTTACTGCTGTATAGAATTCCATTGTGTAGATACACCACATCTTTGCTATCCATTCTTGTAATGATAGGCATCTGGGTTGATTCCAGCTTTTAGCTATTACAAATTGAGCTGCTACAAACATGGTTGAGCAAATATCTCTGGCCTGTGATTTGAAGGTTTTAGGGTAGATGCCCAGTAAGGGTATAACTGGGTTTGTTGGTATCTGTATAGTCAGCTTTTTCAGGAGTCTCCATATTGCTTTCCAAAGTGGTTGTACCATCCCGCATTCTCACCAACAGTGAATGAGTGTCCCTGCTTATCCACATCCTCACCAGCATTTATTTTCATTTGATTTTTTGATGTTGGCTATCCTTATTGGGGTAAGGTGGAATCTCATAGTTCTTTTAATTTGCATTTCTCTGATGATTAGGGATGATGAACATTTTCTTAAGTGTGTGTTTGCCATTTGTATCTCTTCCTCTGTGAATTGCCTGTTCAACTCTGTGCCCCATTTTGTGAGTGGGGTATTTGTCTTCTTATTGTTTAGACTTTTGAGTTCTTTGTAAATTCTAGAGATTTGGCCTCTATCAGTTGCATACCCTGAAAATATTTTCTCCCATTCTGTGGGTATTCTATTGGCTTTGCTTATTATATGCCTGTCTGTAATGAAACTCTTCAGCTTCGTATGATCCCATTGGTTGAGTGACTGTTTAAGAACTTGAGCCACTGGGGTTTGTTCAGGAAGTCTTTTTCCATTCATATATCATGGAAAGTACTTCCTATATATTCTTCCAGTAGTAGTCGAGTTTCTGGTTTTATATTGAGGTCTTTGATCCATTTGGACTTGAGTATATTGCATGGCAAAATGTGTGGATCAAGTTTCAATTTCTTGAATATGATCATCCAGTATCTCCAGCACCATTTGTTGAAGATGCTATCTTTTTTCAAGACTGTATTGTTAGGGCCTTTGTCAAATATTAAGTAGCTATAGTTGCTTGACCCAACTTCTGGGTCCTCAAGTCTATTCCATTGGTCTATACTCCTGTTTTATGCCAGAATCATGGTGTTTTTATTACTATGCTTCGTAATAGAGCTTTAGATCAGGTATGGTGATGCCTCCAAAGATTTTTTTTTAATTAAAAAAAAATTAATAACATTTTCCATGATTATAAAAAAAATATCCCATGGTAATTCCCTCCCCCCCCCACTTTCCCCTTTGAAATTCCATTCTCCATCATAATACCTCCCCATCTCAATCATTGTACTTACATATATACAATATCAACCTATTAAGTACCATCCTCCCTACCTTTCTCTTCCCCTTTATATCTCCTTTTTAACTACTGTTCTCTGCTGCTAAGTATTTTCCTTCTCACACAGAAGCCCAATCATCTGTAGCTAAGATCCACATATGAGAGAGAACATGTGGTGCTTGGCTTTCTGGGCCTGTGTTAACTCCTTAGTATAATCATTTCCAGGTCCTTCCATTTTTCTGCAAATTTCATAACTTCATTTTTCTTTACCGCTGAGTAGAAATCCATTGTATAAATGTGCCACATCTTCATTAACCACTCGTCAGTTGAGGGACATCTAGGCTGGTTCCATTTCCCAGCTATTATAAATTGAGCAGCAATAAACATGGATGAGCATGTACTTCTAAGGAAATGAGATGATTCCTTTGGATATATGCCTAGGAGTGCAATAGATGGGTCATATGGAAGATCAATTTTAGCTGTCTCAGGAACCTCCACACTGATTTCCACAATGGCTGGACCAGATTGCATTCCCACCAGCAGTGTAGAAAGGTTCCTCTTTTTCCACATCCCAACCAACATTTATGATCATTTGTTTTCATGATGCTGGTCAATATGACAGGAATGAGAGGAATCTCAATGTAGTTTTAATCTGCATTTCCCTGATGACTAGTGACATAGAACATTTTTTTAGATGTGTGTATGCCATTCATATTTATGCCTTTGAGAATGCTCTATTTAATGCCATAGCCCATATTTTGATTGGCTTGCTTGATTCCTTATTTAACTTTCTGAGTTCGTTTTATATCATAGATATTAATCCTCTATTGGATATATAGCTGGCGAAGACATTTTCCCCTTCTGTAGGCTGCCTCTTTGCTTTTTTCACTGTGTCCTTTGCGGTGCAAAATCTTTGTAATTTCATTAGGTCCCAGTGGTTAATCTGTGGTTTTATTGCCTGAGAAATTGGGGTTGTATTCAAAAAGTCTTTGCCAAAACCAATATGTTGAAGGGTTTCCCCTACTTTTTCCTCTAGCAGTTTCAGAGTTTCAGGTCTGATGTTAAGGTCTTTAATCCATTTGGATTTAATTCTTGTGCATGGCGAGAGAGAGGAATCTATTTTCATCCTTCTGCACATATATATCCAGTTTTCAAAACACCATTTGCTGGAGAGGCTGTCTCTTCTCCAATGAGTATTTTTGGCATTTTTATCGAATATCAGGTTGCTATAGCTACTTGGGCTTACATCTGAGTCCTCTATTCTGTTCCACTGATCTACATGTCTGTATTTGTGCCTGTACCATGCTGTTTTTGTTACTATGGCTCTATAGTATGGGTTAAAATCAGGTATGGTGATACCACCAGGCTCATTTTTGTTGGTCAGTATTATTTTAGATATTCGAGGTTTTTTGTGATTCCAAATGAATTTTTGGATTGTTTTCTCTATTTCCATGAAGAAAGCCTTTGGAATTTTGATAGGTATTGCATTAAATGTTTAGATTGCTTTAGGTAAGATCGCCATTTTCACAATATTGATTCTTCCAATCCAGGAACAAGGGATGTTTCTCCACTTTGTAGTGTCTTCTGCAATTTCTCGCTTGAGTGTTTTAAAGTTCTCATTGTAGAGATTCTTTACTTCCTTCGTTAGGTTTATTCAAAGGTAATTTATTATTTTTTTGATGCAATTTTGAATGGGAGTGATTCTCTGATTTCATCCTCTGTGTGTTTGTTGTTAGCATATCTGAAGGCTACTGATTTCTGTGTATTTATTTTGTTTCCTGGTACATGGTTATAAGTTTTTATCAGCTCTAACAGTTTGCTAGTACAGTCTTTCGGGTCTTTTATGTATAGGATCATGTCATCTGCAAATAATGATAACTTGATCTCTTCCTTTCCAATTTGTATCCCGTTAATGTGTATCTCTTGCCTTACTGCTATGGCTAAGACTTTCAAAACTTTATTAAATAAAAGTGTGGACAATGGAAACCCTTGTCTTCTTCCTGATTTTAGTGGAAAAGCTTCCAGTTTTCCCCCATTTATATGTTGTCTGTAGGCTTGTCATAAATAGCTTTTATTACCTTGAGATATGTTCCTTCTATTCCCAGTCTCTGAAGGACTTTTATCATGAAGGGATGTTGGATTTTTGTCAAATCCTTTCTCTGCATCCAATGAGATGATAATGTGATTTTTGTCCTTCAACCCATTTAAATAATGGGTCAAATTTATAGATTTGCATATATTGAACCATCCCTCCATCTATAGGATAAAGCCTACTTGGTCAGGGTGAATGATCTTTTTGATATACTCTTGTAATCTGTTTGCCAATATTTTGTTGAGAATTTTTGCATGTATGTTCATGAGGGAGATTGGTCTCTAATTTTCTGTTTTTGTTCTATCTTTGACTGGTTTTGGTATCAGTGTGATGCTGGCCTCACAGAAGGAGTTTGGTATAATTCCTTCTATTTTCTATTTCCTAGAAAACCTTAAGAAGCAATGGTGTTAGCTCTTCCTTAAAGGTCTGGTAAAATTCAGGAGTGAATCCATCTGGGCCTGGGCTTTTTTTATTTGGGAGATTATTGATAACTTCGGATCTCCATGTTTGTTATAGGTCTATTTAAGTGATTAATCTCATTTTGATTTAATTTAGGTAGGTCATATAAATCAAGGAAATCATCCATTTCTTTCAGATTTTCATACTTTGTGGAGTATAAGCTTTTATAGTATGTCCCAATGATTTTTTGAATTTCTCTGGAATCTGGTGTGATGTTACCTTGTTCATCTCTGATTTTATTAATTTGTGTCTCTTCTCTCTTTCTTTTGGTCAGATTTTCTAAGGGTTTATCAATCTTGTTTATGCTTTCAAAGAACCAATTCTTTGTTTCATTAATTCTTTGTTTCTATTACATTAATTTCTGCCCTAATATGTATTATTTCTTCCCATCTACCGACTTTTACTTTTGACTTGTTCTTCTTTTTCCAAGGCTTTAAGGTGAAGCATTAGGTCGTTTAGTTGCAACCTTTCTAATTTCTTAATATAGACACTTAAGGCTATAAATTTACCTCTTAGAACTGCCTTCGTTGTGTCCCAGATATTTTGATATGTTGTGTTCTCATTATCATTTGACTCTATAAATTTTTTGATTTTCTTCTTGTTTTCTTCATTGACTCATTCATCATTTAGTAGTGTATTGTTTAGTGTCCATGATCTTGTGTATGCTCTATAGCCTTTCTTGCTACTGGTTTGTAGTTCAATTCCATTGTGGTCAGATAGAATGCAAGGAATTATTTCAATTTGTTAAGATTTGCTTTATGTCCTAATATATGGTCTATTTTAAAGAATGTTCCATATGCTGCTGAAAAGAATGTATATTCTGGAGCATTTGGATGAAATGTCCTGTATATATCTGTTAGGTCCATTCCTTCTATGACCTCATTTAGTCCAGATGCCTCTCTGTTTATTTTTTCCAGGGCTGATCTTTCAGTTGATGAGAGTGGGTTGTTAAAGTCACCCACCACCACTGTGTTTGCTTTTATCTGTGATCTTATTTTTAATAGTGTTTGTTTGACAAATGTGGGAGCCCCCATGTTAGGTGCATATATGCTTAGGATTGTAATGTCCTCTTGTTGGAGTGTGCCCTTAATCAATATAAACTTGTCTGCCTTATCTTTCTTGACTAATGTTGGACTAAAATCTACCTTGTCAGGTATTAGGATAGAATCCCCTGCTTGTTTTCTAGGCCCATTTGCTAAAACATCGTCTTCCAACCTTTCACCCTAAGATAATGTCTATCCTTTGTAGAAAGGTGAGTTTCTTGGAGACAACAAATTGTAGGATCCTGGTTTGTAACACAGTCTGCAAACCTATGTCTTTTCATTGGGGCATTGAAGCCATTTATATTAAGAGATATTGAAAGGTGTGTATTTATGTTTGCCATTGTGTGTGTGTGTGTGTGTGTGTGTGTGTGTGTGTGTGGTTCTGGTTCTACCTGTACTCTCTTGTGTTAACTTGTAGTTGAGTATTGCTTGTTTTTTGTAGGTTCCTTATATGCATGCCTTTCCTTTTCTTCAGCATGGAGGATTTTATCCGGTATTTTCTGTAGAGCTGGTTTTGTCTTCAAATACTCCTTTAACCTGCTTTTGTCATGGAATGTCCTTTTTTTCTTCATCTATTTGAATGGATAGCTTTGCAGGATAAAGTAACCTTGGTTTACAGTTATCTTTTGGAACTTAGAATATATCACTCCAAGCCATTCTGGCTTTTAAAGTCTGTGTTGAAGAAGCTGCTACAATCCTGATGGGCTTGCCTTTTTAGGTAACTTGATTTTTCTCTCTAACTGCTTTCAATATTTTTTCTTTGGTGTGTGTGTTTGGAAGTTTGATTATAATATAGCGAGGAGAGGTTCTTTCCGGGTTTTGTCTGGCTGGGGTTCTAAAGGCTTCCTGTATCTGTATTGGCACCTCTTTCCCAATTTGGGGAAATTTTCCTCTATGATTTTGTTGAAGATGCCTACTATGCCTCTGGAGTGGAGTTCTTCTCCTTCTACTATGCCCTGAATTCTTATATTGGATCTTTTCATAGTGTCCCGATTATCTTGAAATTCCCACTCATACTTTTCTAAAAGTTTGTCTTTCTCTTTGTTGGCCTGTATTAGATCTGCCACCTGGTCTTCCAGCTTAGATCTTCTGTCTTCTCCTTCATCCATTCTACTTGTGAGATTTTCTAAAGATTTTTTTTTATTATTTCATTAACTGTGTTCTTCATTGCTTGCAATTCTGACTGTTTTTTCTTTATTATTTTTATTTCCTTATTTATGTCTTGTATTGCCTTCTTTTTTTTCATTAAATTGGTGTCCTGCGTCTTCTTTGATTTCCTCTTTGATTCCTTTGATTTCCTCTTTGATTCCTTTGATTTCTTCTTTGTTTTCTTTGAACATATTTAAAATCATTCTTTTGAAATCTTTCCCAGGCACTTCCTCTAACTCATTCTCACTGGATGTCATTTCTGATACATTAATACTTTTAGGTGGATTTATATCGTCTTGCTCTTTAGTGTTTCTTTATATATATATATATTTGCATCTTGGATTAAGTTAATACTTGGATTTTCTAGCTAGCTGGGTATTCTTAGCTGTATCAATTGATTTGATGTTATATATTTTCAGAGTAGGAGCTTAAGGTGTTAGGTGTGGCTCTTAAGACTCTCAGAGTATCTACAAAGCTGTTCCTAGGGGTTGAATTTCCCTGCTATGGGAGTATTCAAGTAGGCTGAGTGGAATAAAATACAGGTAGATTCTGAAAGTTAACTAAACACTGTACACATTCAATCAAAACAGCCCCAAGTATGTATGCAAGAGTAGTTATTATAACAACCAGATCCTCTATCAACAAAGAGGTTAAGATTTCTGGTCTATTGAGGGATCCAAGTCAGCTTGTGTCCAAGTGAGACCCTTCCCTGATGGAATCCCAGTTAGCTTGGATGATTTTGGTCTCAGTCAAGTTGCTGGCTGGGTCGTTGGGCTGCTGTTCTGATTTCTGGAGCTGGGCACTGGCTTTTCCTGCCTTTTTCCAAGCCTGGCAACTGTGGTCATGCAGATCAGCACCCCTGGTGCTGGAACTGCTGCTGCTAAAGCTGCTGCTGCTGGGTCTGTTGCCGCCACTGCTGCCTCTGCTGCTGCTATAGCTGCCACTGCTGGAGCCATGCTGCTGCTGAACCTGCTTCTGCTGGGTCCACCCCCACTGCTGCCACTGAGGCTGCTCCTGCTGGATCTGCTGTTGCTGCCTCTGAAGCTGCTGCTGCTGGGTCTGCTACTTCTGCCTCTACTGGATCTGCTGCTGTTCAGGCTGCTGTTACTGGTGCCAGAGCTTCTGATGTTGCTGCCGGACTCTGTTCCTGCTTGTTTCCCAAAGTCGGTTCAACTTGGCGTGGCCAGGTCCCAGGACCACTGCTCTGTTCACTGGAGCTGGGCTCAGGTGGTGGGGGAGGGCAGGGAGCAGCAGCTGCTCTGGTTTTCTCGCTGTTGCACGTGTTCTTGTACCTCGTGGTCTGCTCCTCCGTTGCTCACTGCCGCTCTCCCTTCACATTTCTTGAGTTGTGGAGAGCTCTGTTGTGAGTGGAAGCTCCCCTCACCTGGTTTTTCCAGGTTGTATAAACTCTCCATGCTTTTGGTCTGAATTTCTTCTCCTTTTATTCCAATGATACTGATATTAGGTTATTTATGTGTATCCCAGAATTCCCTCATGTTTGTTCACAGAAACTTTTGAATTTACTGAAACTTTTGAACTGTTGAACTGTTTCTTCCATCTTGTCTTCCAGATGAGAGTTTCTACCCTCCACATCGCTAACTCTATTCTTGAGAGCTTCTAGAGAGTTTGAGGCTTGTTCAATTAAGTTTGCATTTTCTACTACTTTTCTATGTATATTTTCCATCTCTCTGTCAAGCTCCCTTTTCACATAATTTTCTGATTTTCTTGATGCTTCTTGGAATTCATCCTTGCATTTCTTATGTCTTCATTTAGCATCACCAGCTGATTTTTTAGGTCCTCTTTTTTTACAGAGTCTTTCATATCTCTTAACTGTCTTTGAATTCCTTCCATTTTCTTATCTATTAGGTCTAGTCTAATGATGGCTGCATCCACATGATTATTGGTCCTTTGTTGCTTTTCTGAAAATTCTACCAGTAGCTTGGTCAGGGTTTCATTGCTAATAGCTTCACTTTGGTGTTCTGATCCTAATGGCTCTTCTATGTTTTGATTAGGGATGTTCATTTTAGGACTAGGTGATCTAACTGGATTTTCTTGAATTTGATTTTTCATGTTATTTCTTTTGTACTGTGGTCTGCCCATTACAATGCATGGGCACATAGGTGTGTGGATCTGCCTGGGCTCAAGCACAGTGGGAAGGTGAAGCACCCTGAGGCAGTTGCCAAGCAGTCTGGGATTTGCCTCTCACTTGCCAAGGCCACCTGTGCTCCTTCCTGGCAGGTGTGCCGAAGTTGCTTTAGCTCTCACATGGTAAGCACCAAAGCTGCCTGTGCTCATGCTAGGAGTGACACTGAAGTGCCAAACACCAAAGCAGCCCAAACTCCAGCATGGCAGAACACTGGGACCCGGAAGCAGTCTGAGCTCTCCTGCAATAGTACAATAGCAATCAGCTAGAGCAGCAAACAGGGAGGGGCTGGCACCTGAGCTTGTGCAAATGACATGAAGAGACATCCTGAGCTTGCCTAGGCAGTTGGAATGGGCCTGGGCTCATGTGTGAATGTGTGGCAGCAGGAGAGTAAGTGAGCAAATGAGCTGAGCAGACTAAGCTAGCACAAGCAGGGATCAGTGTGGCAGTGCAGATGTGGCAGGCAAATGGATCAAAGGAGCCTGAGCTTCAATGGGCCAACTGGTGCAGCCTGGCCAAGGTCACTTGTGGGCAGGGGTAGTAGGGCAATCACCCCTGTGCAGTGACGCAAGTGGAACTATATTGGCCTGGGATGCTTTTCCTACAGTAAGTGCAGGAGTTTCCTGAAGGTGGAACTGTGGGTATAGTGGCCACTTGGGCATGGAAGGGAATCAGCGATTCCCTGTTTTTTCCCCTCTGTGCCCTCCCACTGGCCATCTATTAGAGATTGCTGTCCCCTAAAAGACCCAGTGAGCCCTTAATATCTTGCATTTCTTTCCCAGGGATGTTCGGTACAGTTAGGAGGTCACCATCTTGGCCAGAAGTCCTCACACTGTCAAATTTTCAGGTCCTACTGAATGTGTAAGGATGGTGGATTTTGTCAGTTTCAGATGGCTGCTTTGACAACTTTCAGCAAAGCTAGGGTTTTACACATGAAGTTCAATCATGTCTTCACCTCTTTATCCATGGCTAGTATTTGTTTGGTTGGACCATTCTTTACCTTGTAGTTCCTCTGGAACAGGTGAGTTATGTTTCTTTGATATGAATGACTTTGTTGACTGCTGCTATTGACAAGTTGGAGAATGTAATTCCCTTTCACTCTTTACTACCAGCACTGACCTCAGAGTTCCCCCTAAACTCTAAATTTTCTTCCACTCCTAAATGCTACACTGAGTTCAGAGTTTCTATCCTAAGTCTCACAATAAAAACAAAATAGAAAATCTCATACAACCAAACTACTAATTAGAAATTTAAGAAATAAAGGATTTTCTGTTTGAATTCCATACAACTACCATGTATAAGGTAATAATTGCATTAGAATTTATAAATATAATATAGAGTGTAGCAGTGACATTAGTATATTAATATTTATAACAGGTTGTATAACAGAAATATTAGTTTTCAAAAATACACACCCAAGCAGATGTCTAAATTTGGGACTCCCTCATATGCTGTTTATTTGTGATGAGTTCTACATATGTTAAAAATAGAGATCAGGGGCTGGAGAGATGGCTTAGTGGTTAAGCGCTTGCCTGTGAAGCCTAAGGACCCTGGTTCAAGGCTCAGTTCCCCAGATCCCACGTTAGCCAGATGCACAAGGGGGCACACACATCTGGAGTTCGTTTGCAGAGGCTGGAAGCCCTGGCACGCCCATTCTCTCTCTCTCCCTCTATCTGTCTTTCTCTCTGTGTCTGTCGCTCTCAAATAAATAAATAAATAAAATAGAGATCAGGGCTGGAGAGATGGCTTAGCAGTTAAGCACTTGCCTGTGAAGCCTAAGGACCTTGTTTCAAGGCTCTATTCCCTAGGACCCATGAATGGCAGATGTACAAGATGGTACACACATCTGGAGTTTGTTTGCAGTGGCTGAAGGCCCTGGTGCTCCCATTCTCTATCTATCTGCCTCTTTCTCTCTTTTTCTGTCTGTTGTTCTCAAATAAATTTAAAAAAGTAAAAAAAAAAAAAAAATAGACATCATCCCGGCATGGTGGTACATGCCTTTAATCCCAACACTTAGGAGGCAGAGGTTGAAGGATTGCCATGAGTTCAAGGCCACTCTGAGAACACAGAGTGAATTCCATGTCAGCCTGGGCTACAGGGAGACCGTACCTTGAAAAACAAACCAGAAAAATAGACATAAAAATCACATAATTTTCTTGAAAGTGAAATTCCAAAGTTCAATAGTTGGCAGAGTTTCTAAGCAAATACCTTTTGTGTATGCATTATGAAGAGTGTCAGCCAATTTTGAGGAAGTAACATCACTAAAATAAGCATACACTGCAGAAGGAAAGTACTGTTACATTTTTGATTAGTCAATATGGTGAGATTTGTGTACTTGGTTGACATTGAATATTTTTCCATCAAAATATTATTCTAGTTAGTTCTCACTCTTCTGAGTCCACATACCAAAGAGATTTTGTAGTATCATGTAAGTTTCTTTACTGTGTGTGCTTACACAGGGCCACTATGGAAGCAGAATATGTGAAAGAAACAGAAACTGTAACTGATATATAATTGGTACTTGACACTGGAAATATATTATAAAATTAAATAATCAATAACCTCCTAGTTTTAAAAAGTATTTTGTTTTTAAAGACAGGAAGGCAGAGGCTTCCGGTCAAGATGGCGACCGCCTAGCTGCACTACAAACAACGAGGGAAAAAAAGGCAAGTATTCAAGGGAAATTAGGAACTTTTTGAAGAGGGAGGGCACAGATTGGGATAAAAGAGGGAAGCACACACCCCCGCGACCCACGCCCCGCCACCCCGCCCACAGCGAATAACTGCATCGGGCGCGGCCCCGCGCCCAGCGGCCCGGCGCCCCGTGCACACCAAGCCCCACGCGCCCCGGCGGCCCAGTGCACCCCACAACCCCCGTGCCCCACACCCGCCGCACCCCCCGCACCCCCCTAGCGCACCCCTCCCCCCCAGCGCGCCCTACGCTCCCTATCCACACACGGCAGACGCGGCCCAAGCGAACCAAGGCTTCCCGCGCCCCGGGCACTCAGGCCTGCCCTGCGCCCCCACGCGCCCAAGACCCCTGCGCCCCACCCCTGCGTGCCTCGAGACCACCCCACGCCCGCCCCACCCTCCCGCGCGCCCCCCCCCCCGCGCGTTCCGTGCTCTCTATCCACACACAGCAGGCACGCCCCAAGCGCCCCGCGCCCCAGGCGCCCAGGCGTGCCCCGCACCCCAGCGCCCCCTGCGCCCCCTGCGCGCCCTGAGACCCCCACGCCCCACCCCCAAGCGCCTCGAGCCCCCCCCCGCGCGCCCCGCCCCCGCCTCCCCCCCCAGCACGCCCAACGCTCCCTACCCACACGTGACAGGGGCGCTCAAAGCGCCCTGCAGCGTCCAGCGCCCGGGCGCCCAGGTGTGCCCTGTGCCCCCCCCGTGCCCTGAGACTCCCCGCGCTCCTCGAGCCCCCCCCTGTGCACCCCACCCCCGCCGCGCGTCCAGACTGCCCCGCAGCGTCCCACAGCATCCAGCACTCCATCTTACCTCAGCGTGCTCCACGCCACCTGTGCTACCCGCGACCCCCTGGACCCCCTCATCCCCCTCCCCCGCGCGATCCGCCCCCTCCCCCCCTGCGAGTCCAGAGCACCCCATGGTATCCCACAGCGCCCCACGCTCCTAGCTGCCCCCCCTCCCCTCACGACCTGGTGTTCTCACATCACTTACCGCCGGTCAGTTTCTGCTGTGTCCTGATTCCGTACCCACATCATCTCCCTCTGCACTACAATTGCACGTGCAGTGGGCCCAGTCCCACAGCAAGAGCCACATAAGTCCACACTGAGTCACTAGCGCCAGCGCAGGTGCCATCCCCTACCTGTACATCGCCACCCATCCCCCACTCCCCTGAAGCGGAAGAGCACAGACTGTTTACAGACCCCAGTGTACCCAGCCAGAATCTAGGCACCTTCAAGGCTTGCTACCTCAGTCCCTTTTCAAGCTCAAAGGCAGGCAGCTTAGGTGCATTACTGGGTGAGAATTCAGGCAATTTGGGTGCCCCTGTCAGGCTATAGGTAGGCGGCTTTGGCAAGAGTGAGCAAAAACCCAGGCTGCTTACAACTGCCACAGGCTGCCTTGGATTTGCATAAAGCTAGATCCCAGGCTGCTCCACCCACCTACCTGCCCATACACTGACATGGGTAGACCACAGCGCAAAAGAAATAACACGAAAAATAAAATGGAAGAAAATCCAGACAGATCACCCAGTCCAACAAGGATCACAACAAACCAAAACATAGAAGAGTGTTTAGGATCAGAACATCAAGTGGAAGCAACGAACAATGCAACCCTGCCCAAACTACTGCTAGATCTGACAGGAAAGCTACAAAGAATAGATAATCGTATGGATGCTATCATCACCAAGCTAGAGCAATATGATAAGACACTGGAAGGAATTCAAAGAGAGCTAAGAGAGTTGAGGGAGAATGAAAAAAAAGAGGACCTTAAAAATCAGCTGGCCACACTAAATGAAAACATAAAGAAATGCAAGGATGATTTCCAAGAATCATCAAGAAAATCAGAAAATGAGACAAAAAGGGAGCTGGACAAAGCGATGGAAGTGATACATAGGAAAGTAGTAGAAAATGCAAACTTAATTGAACAAGTCCAAAACTCACTAGAGGCTCTCAAGAATAGAGTCAGCGAAGTGGAAGATAGAAATTCTGATCTGGAAGACAGGATGGAAGAAACAGTTCAAGAGTCCAAAAATTTCAGTAAGTTCAAAAGTTCCTGTGAACAGAACATGAGAGAATTGTGGGATACACTTAAACGTCCTAATATCAGAATCATTGGAATACCAGAAGGAGAAGAATTTCAGACCAAAGGCATGGAGAACTTATTTAACACAATAATTGAAGAAAACTTCCCCCGTCTCTTAAAAGAAAGGCCCATCAAGATTCAAGAAGCAAACAGAACTCATAACCGACTAGACCAAAGGAGAAACTCCCCAAGGCATATTATCATTAAGACTCTAAACATTGACAGCAAGGAAAAAACCTAAAAGCAGCTAGGGAAAAACAGCACACCACTTTCAAACAAAACCCCATCAGAATTACTTCAAACTTCTCAATGGAAACCCTGAAAGCTAGAAGGGCTTGGAATGATACTCTCCAAACTCTAAGAAACTATGGCTTTCAACCTAAACTACTCTACCCAGCAAAAGTCTCCCTTATAATAGATGGTGAAAGGAAAACTTTCCATGATAAAACTCAGCTTTACAATTATATGAACACAAAACCAAACCTACAGAAAGTACTCCAGGAAATTCTCCACAGAGAAGAAACAAATAACCAAACACAAATGCCTACAAGAAGAAGATCACAGCAATCAAACCCAGAGTAGATACAAAAGAAAAAAAAAAAAAAAAATTCCATGAAAATGCCAACACACCTCTACCACCACAAAATGACAGGGATCAAATCAAATCTCACAGTCATCACCCTAAACATTAATGGCCTTAATTCACCCATCAAGAGACACAGGCTAACAGGGTGGATCAAAAAATTAGACCCCTCAATCTGCTGCCTTCAAGAAACCCACATTACCACTAAAGACAGAAACCTCCTCAGGGTGAAAGGGTGGAAAACAATATTCCAAGCAAATGGGAATAAGAAACAAGCAGGTGTAGCTATATTAATATCAGATAAAGTTGACTTCAAACCAAAAACAATCAAAAAAGACAAAGAAGGCTACTTCCTACTTGTAAAGGGAACAATCCATCAAGAGGATATTACAATCATAAATCTGTATGCACCAAACACAGAGGCACCGCAGTTCATAAAACAAAACCTACTTGACAATAAAACAGAAATAACCACCAACACCATCATAGCTGGGGACTTTAACACACCATTATCAGTAATAGACAGATGATCCAAACAGAAGCTCAACAGGGAAGTAAGAGAGCTCAACAAAACCATAGAGCACTTAGACCTAACAGACATCTACGGAACTTTCCATCCCAAATCCACAGACTACACATTCTTCTCAGCAGCCCATGGAACATTCTCTGAAGTAGACCATATACTGGGTCACAAAGACTGCCTCCACATATTTAGGAAAAGCAACATAATTCCCTGCATGATATCAGATCATAATGCAATATGCCTAGAAATCAACAACAAAAAAACCAACCAGAACCCCAACAGCAACAGGAAACTGAATAGCACACTCTTAAACAATAAATGGATAGTTCATGAAATACAAAATGAAATTGCAAAATTCCTGGAATTGAATGACAATGAGAACACATCATACCAAAACTTATGGGAAACAATGAAGGCAGTCCTCAGGGGAAAATTCATAGCACTCAATGCCTTCATAAAAAAGACAGAAGGATCCAAAATCAATAGCCTAACCATCCACCTAAAGGCATTGGAAAAACAAGAAAAATCCAACCTAAAGAGATCCAGAAGGAAAGAAATAATTAAAATCAGAGCAGAAATTAATGAATTGGAAACCAAGGAAACAATTAAGGCAATTGACAAAACAAAGAGCTGATTCTTTGAAAACATAAACAAGATTGACAAACCTCTGGCCAATTTGATCAAGCAAAAAAAGGAGAGACTCCAAATTAACAAAATTCAAAATGAAAAAGGAGAGATCACAACAGACATCAGTGAAATCGGCAGAATCATCAGGACTTATTTCAAAAACCTCTACTCCACAAAACTGGAAAATGTAGAGGAGATGGATAAATTCCTGGATGCATATCATCTACCAAAGCTAAACTCAGAGCAGATCAACCACCTCAATGAACCCATCACGCTCATGGAGATTGAAAAAGTAATAAAAAACCTCCCAAAAAGAAGAGTCCAGGACCAGATGGATTCCCAGCCAAATTTTATCAAACCTTCATGGAAGAACTCAAACCAATCTTCCTAAAACTGTGCCACACAATTGAAGAACAGGGAAAACTACCCAACTCCTTCTATGAAGCTAGTATCACCCTGATCCCAAAACCAGGCAGAGACGCCACAAGAAAAGAAAACTATCGGCCTATTTCCCTAATGAACATAGACGCAAAGATCCTCAACAAAATTCTCGCAAACCGAATCCAACAACACATCAAAAGCATTATCCACCTTGACCAAGTGGGATTTATCCCAGGAACACAAGGGTGGTTCAACATATGAAAATCTGTCAATGTAATACACCACATAAACAAGCTTAAACATAAAAATCACATGATCATTTCGATAGATGCAGAAAAGGCCTTTGACAAGATACAATATCACTTCATGATCAAAACATTGGAGAGAATCGGCATGGCCGGTTCACATCTTAATATAATAAAGGCAATATACAAAGCTCCAAAGGCCCAAATAATTCTTAATGGAGAGAGACTGGAGGAATTCCCATTGAGATCAGGAACAAGACAGGGATGTCCTCTCTCACCTCTGCTTTTCAATATAGTTCTGGAAGTCCTAGCCCAAGCAATAAGGCAGGAGAAGGAAATAAAAGGGATACAATTTGGAAAGGAAGAAGTTAAGTTAGCTCTATTCGCTGATGACATGATTGTATATGTAAGAGACCCGAGAGACTCCATCCCAAAACTCCTGAAGGTGATTAACTCCTATAGCAAAGTAGCAGGATACAAAATCAATGCACAAAAATCGGAAGCATTTCTGTATGCAAATGACAAAGACACAGAAAAAGAAATAAAGGACATAGTCCCATTTTCAATAGCAAAAAATAAAATAAAATACCTTGGAATAACGTTAACCAAGGATTTAAAAGATCTATACAACGAAAATATAAAAACTCTCAAAAAAGAAATTGAGGAGGACTTGAAACGATGGAAAGACCTCCCATGCTCCTGGATAGGCAGAATTAACATTGTGAAGATGACAATCCTACCAAAGGCAATATATAGATTTAACGCAATTCCAATTAAAATCCCTACAATGTTCTTCACAGACATAGAAAAAATGATCTCAAATTTCATATGGAAAGGCAGAAGGCCTCGCATATCCCAACATATCCTCAGCAAAAGAAATTTCTCTGGTGGCATCACCATACCTGATATAAAGCTATATTACAAAGCCATAGTAATAAAAACAGCATGGTACTGGCATAAAATCCAGAGTATAGACCAATGGAATAGACTTGAGGACCCGGATTTTGGGCCAAGCAACTATAGCTACTTGATATTCGACAAAGGCCCAAACAATATAGACTGGAAAAAAGATAGCATCTTCAACAAATGGTGCTGGACAAACTGGATAACCACATGCAGGAAACTAAAACTTGATCCACACATTTCACCATGCACAACACTCAAATCCAAATGGATCAAAGACCTCAACATAAGACCAGAAACTCGAAAACTACTGGAAGAAAATTTAGGAAGTACTTTCCATGATATAGGAATGGAAAAAGACTTCCTGAATAAAACCCCAGTGGCTCAAGTTCTTAAACAGTCACTCAACCATTGGGATCATATGAAGCTGAAGAGTTTCTTTACAGATAAGCATATAATAAACAAAGCCAATAGAGTACCCACAGAGTGGGAGAAAATATTTGCAGGTTATCCAACTGATAGAGGCCTAATCTCTAGAATTTACAAAGAACTCAAAAGTCTAAACAATAAGAAGACAAATACCCCACTCACAAAATGGGGCACAGAGTTAAACAGGCAATTCACAGAGGAAGAGATACAAATGGCAAACACACACCTAAGAAAATGTTCATCATCCCTAATCATCAGAGAAATGCAAATTAAAACAACTATGAGATTCCACCTTACCCCAATAAGGATAGCCAACATCAAAAGGTCAAATGAAAATAAATGCTGGCGAGGATGTGGAGAAGCAGGGACACTCATTCACTGTTGGTGGGAATGCAGGATGGTACAACCACTTTGGAAAGCAATATGGAGACTCCTGAAAAAGCTGACTATAGAAATACCAACAGACCCAGTTATACCATTACTGGGCATGTACCCTAAAACCTTCAAACCAAAAGCCAGAGATATTTGCTCAACCATGTTTGTAGCAGCTCAATTCGTAATAGCTAAAAGCTGGAATCAACCCAGATGTCCATCATTAGAAGAATGGATAACAAAGATGTGGTATATCTACACAATGGAATTCTATACAGCAGTAAGAAAAAACGACATAAAGAAATTTGAGGAAAAATGGTTGAACCTGGAACAGATCATTCTCAGCGAACTTACCCAATCACAGAAAAAAAATCGACACAGTCTCACTCATCTGCAACACCTAACCTGAATTTGCCCAAGATGCCTTACATACCCAGCAAGTACCTCATGGACTAGACAATAAGATGGATGGGAGGGCGGGGAGGGAATCAAAGGGTGGAAAACAGTAATCCGGACCCAAACGGCAATGGTACCATAAAATTCTACTTCCTAAAAGACAGACCAAATGACTGAACCTTCACTAGTCCCTTACAGGAAACACCTGAACCACAAGACACTGGAGAGGGTAGGATTAAGACTGACCTAAATCTCCTACATCTTCCTTCCCTCCCTCTCCCCCTCTCCCCTCTATCTCTCTCCTCTCTAACTCTTGTATATTAGTTATGTTTTCCTCAATTTCTTAGTGGGCACTGACCTGTAACCCCCACTTCCAGCTTGGGCCTACAATCCACAATGAGCTTTTGATCAGAGAAACCTACAAAGTTTCCCAAAACAATGACAGACTTCTGTCAGAGTAATTGATGATCCACCAAAGGCCAGTGGTAAGACCCTATTGCTGAAGACTCCATACGCAGCTGACACGCAAAATGGAATGACATGGCTGGAAGCCAGGAGAGAGTCAGTTCCCAGACAGTCAGCGTGTCTAGTGCCAGAAGGTGCTACATAGGCGACTGGGGGAAGTGACCATGATCTGTCCAAGCAACACATTGTTTAACCTAAGTAGCAACAATTAACCGGATGTGATACCCACACAAGTGCAATAGTGGTACACAGCCATGGTGAGGAATCAAGTGCTCTTGATTTGGCTAACTGATCCAGTCAGTGGTACTAGACCCTTAGCTGGAGCTGGGAAACAAGTCAGAACCATACCCAAACACAAGCCCACTCTACAATATCAAGCTACCATCAACCACGGGGTATAAGAGGGCCTACACCTATCAAACTGTCTATCAAAAAAGAAGTGTTATCTCAATTTTCTGGGTGCTAACTTACTCTCCGTTGGAGAATCTGCTTCTCTTTTCCAGATAGATGCAGATCCTAAGAAGAGAGCTGCCCCAACATACCTCAGAAGGGGCCCAACTGAAACTAAGGACAACTGGTGAAATAAGCAAGGGTGATGTTTTCCTGTGAACTGGATACCAGCACAAAGGGGAAGGAGATCAATGCAGAGAAAAATCAACTCCTACCAAATCAGAGAGCCAGAGCCTCAGAGGCCCCCAACACCTCAGCACTGAAGCAGACCAAAAATGAACCCAACATGGCTCAGGGAAATCTTGCGGAAGAGGGGGCGGAAAGAATGTCAGAGTTACATGTTGGGTCATGATTTTCAGAGACATTTATCATACTAATAACTGGGGGCTAACTCCACAATGCACGACCCATTTTCAATAACAAGGAGGGTCTAATGGGAGGGGGTAGATCACAGATGAGCCTAAATAATGGTACCAAACTGCCTGTATTTACTGAAAAGAAAACTAATAAATTAAATTTAAAAAAATAAATAAATAAAGAGAGGAAGGCAAATAGAGAGTAAGTAAGAGAACAGGTATGCCACAGTCTTCAGTCACTGATCACACCCATTGTGTTCTTTCATCCTGGAGCCAGCATCAGTCCCCTTGTGAGTTATGAGCAGAATATAATATTAACTGGTTTGTGTGGCCCTTCTGTGGAGAACTGGCTGCAAGAACCAAAGGAAGAAAAACAGACCAATTAGAAAATTTTAAAAGTTGTGAAGAAAGAGAATGATTGCCTCATCAATGTCTTAGTGAAAGATGATATTAAGGCATCAAATTCTATTCACACTTTATGGAATAATTTTTTTATCTTTTTCTGAAAAATATTTACTTGTCCTTGCTTTTTGAATGTTTTCTTGCAAGAAGATATTTACTTGCAAAAAGAGAGATAATTAGAGAGAGAGGAGGAATATGGGTGCACCAGGGCCTCTGTCTACTGCAAATGAACTCCAGATGCGTGTGCTATTTTGTTTATCTGGCCTTATGTGGGGAATGTGGGGAATCAAACCAGGGTCATTAGACTTTGCAAGCAAGTGACATTTCTTCCTTTCTTTTTTTTTTTAGATATTTATTTATTTATTTGAGAGTGACAGACACAGAGAGAAAGACAGATAGAGGGAGAGAGAGAGAGAGAGAAGGGGCGCACCAGGGCTTCCAGCCTCTGCAAACGAACTCCAGATGCGTGTGCCCCCTTGTGCATCTGGCTACCATGGGACCTGGGGAACTGAGCCTCGAACCAGGGTCCTTAGGCTTCACAGGCAAGTGGTTAACCGCTAAGCCATCTCTCCAGCCTGACATTTATTTCTTAGTCTGAAGACTAAATCCAAGTTGAGATCCTGTGATATTTTTTGTTTGTGTACTGAGGGTCTACTTTCTCAAATATGGTACCTTCTAAGTGCATTTTCACATGAAGGAAGAGGGCATGTCAGCTTTAAAATTAAAACTAAGGACAGCTGTTGTTATGGCGGCTGCTTTTCCCAGGCCCAAGGAAGGGTGAGTAAGCCTCCATCAGTCCATCTTCCTAAAGTACCTAGGAAGACAGAACCAGCTCCATTGTCTTGTCCTCAGAGAGCTGCCCTGGGAAGGCTCTGATCAGAATACCTGCTTTCCTTCTGAACCCCCTGTCCTTCTCCAGTAGGTTTCTGGCCTCTGTCTTCAGATCTGGGACTCCTGATCCACAGACAGACACCCCAGCACTTATCACTGTAAGGAGTCCCAGAGCAGAAATAAAGTTCAAGACCACCTAAATAAAGATTTTAAAATTCTACTCTCACTTTTGGTTAGAGAATCTCCTCTTTTCAGATGGCAGTGACCCCTAGAATGACCCAAAAGGCAATGTAGTGCTGAGAAGAATTAAAGGGGACATGTTCAGCCCTGAAACATCTCTATCACACCCTCCAAGATTCAGGGTCCATTGTGAAAGAAGTGGCAGAAAGAATGCAAGAGCCAAAGGAAGGGCACAACTCCTTACAATGCAACTGTCCAGACAGAAATTGGTCTTGATACCCATGACTTCAAGTGCCTAGCAATACCTTCACAAGATCCTCATAATAGGAGAAAAAGATGATGACATTAAAATAAAAGAGAGACTAAGCCAGGCGTGGTGGTGCATGCCTTTAATCCCAGCACTTGGGAGGCAGAGGTAGGAGGATCACTATGAGTTCAAGGCCACCCTGAGATGATAGAGTTAATTCCAGGTCAGCCTGGACCAGAGTGAAACCCTACCTCAAAAAAAAAAAAAAAAAAAAAAGAGAGAGAGAGAGAGAGAGAGATACTAATGGAGAGGAGGGTATATGATGGAGAGTGGAGTTATGAAGGGGAAAGTGGGGGAGGAGAGAAAATTATCATGGTTTATTGCTGTAAGTATAGAAATTGCTAATAATAAAATTATACATTAAGAAAATAAACAGGAGAATCTTTATTAGCCAGCTAATGATGGTCTCTCATAGCAAGTTGATGAGGAGGAGAGTAGACCCATCTTACCATCTTAATTTAACATGAGCTGATAAAGGCAAAAAAATCACAATTTTAAAATAATGGTCAGAAAACAAAACCACATTGTTTTATTTTTGCTTTTTTTTTTTTTTTTGTTTGTTTGTTTGTTTGTTTTAGGTAAGGTCTTGCTCTAGCCAGGCTGACCTGGAATTTACTATGTAGTCTCAGGGTGGCCTCATATCAATCCTCTTACCTCTGTCTCCCAAGTGCTGGGATTAAAGGCATGTGCTGCCAGCCCAGCTCAAAACTACATTCTCTTTCAATGGCCTGGAAAGGCCCCAGCACCCTCCCACAATTCCATTTTGCACTGCAAACCCCCCACAATACTATTTTGTGACAGCAAGCAAGCATGATTACAAAAGCATTGTTTTGCAGTTAGCACAGGGTATGGACCAAATACCAGATGTCTTAAGTGAGACTATATCCTCATTCTGGTTTATTTGGCTCTGTGTTGAACTTTACCCTAGGTGAGGCCTTATTTTATTATTATCAAAATGGTTGGGTGTCTTATGATGGTTTTCCTTAGATTAAGCTATCTGGGTGTTTCATCCCACACTGGTTTTTAATAACTGAGTCAAATCTTAGACACATCTGTCACCATGGGCACATACCTAGTCTTAAGGACCATTAATTTGCCTGAGGAAATTCTCTGTTTAGAAAACTTGAAAAGGGCATTTAAAATATAGAGATCTACAATTAATCCCAGAAACAGTAAGATTAGGGACCCTGAAATGGCAGTAATCAAAGTAGTGAGCCAGGATGACTAAGAACGCAAATTCTCATGCCCATTACCTGAGTTTCTATGGAATTTTTCTCTGTCTTTCAAATGTTTCCTAACTATGGGCATACTCTCTTGTATCACTCCTGTGTGGTTAGTAAAATAACACAGGTTTCCCCAATAGCCATTGTGGTGGTTTGATTCAGATGCCCCCCATAAACTTAGGTGTTCTGAATGCTAGGTTTGCAGCTGATGGAGATTTGGGAATTAATGCCTCCTGGAGGGAGTGTATTCTTGGGGGCGGGCTTATGGGTATTAAAGCCAGTTTCTCCTTGGCAGTGTTTGGCACACCCTCCTGTTGCTGTAGTCACCTTATGTTGACCAGGGGGTGATGTCCACCCTCTGCTCATGCCATCGTTTTCCCCTGCCATCGTGGAGCTTCCCCTTGAGCCAGTAAGCCAAAATAAACCTCTTTGTCCCAGGAACTGCTCTTGGTTGGGTGATTTCTACCAGCAACGTGAACCAGACTGCAACAGTAAAGTGGTACCGGGAGTGGGGTTGCTGCTAGACACCTGACTATGTGGCTTTGACCTTTTGGAGATGATTTTCAAGAGAAATGTGGAAGGAATTGAAATCTTGGCCTAAGAGATGACTTGCAGTGCTGTAAGTACAGCTTGATGGACTATTCTGGTCTGAGCTGCAAGACCTGAATGCAGTAAGAACTATGGACTATGAGGTTTGGCTTATGAAGGTGTGAAAGAGCTTTGCCTGGACTGAGCTAGCAGTTTGTGTGAAAAGCTTGCTCTTATGCCTGTGTCCTGAGAAGTTGTGCAGGGTTGCTTTGCGTAGAAATGAACTGGTGTGTGCAGAGGGGTATGGCACAGAAAAAAATAAAAATCTTTGGGTGAACTGTTGCCCATTCAGCTGCAACTGAGAGATGACAACCTTTGAGACTGGGCTAGCTGACCTGCGCTGGGGTAACAGGAAGAATGTCAATGCTTTTGAAGGAGACTGAGTGCTCAAGGAGTGTCCTGTTCTTCAAAGTCTGCTTTATTCCCCCCTGGATTAACAAATTGGCACCCTACCTGGTATCATGGAGTATAAGAAATGCTGGAAAGAGGGTCATTGAGTTTGCATCACGGTCTTGTGTTTTGGAAATGGCCATGGGCAGTGTGAAGCGAGTTTGCTGGTTGCCTGCATAGAGACCCCATGGGGCCATGAGGATGAACTGTGGCTTGCAGTGGAGACCCAGTGGAGATGCTGGGACCATGAGATGGCTGCTAAGGAGCTTCCAGCCCTGATGAAGTTTTCCATGACTGTGAGTAGCCTAGCTGGAGGGGCGGAATTGGAATGCCAGAGACTTGTTGCTGGTTAGAATTATCAGACTTGAAGATTTGTCACTGGCTAGATTTGCTGGACTTGAAGCTACAGAGTTTGATATTTGCCCTGGTTGTTTTAAATCTTGTATTGGTTGACTGTTTCTTTACTATGCCCAATGCCATCTTTTGCAGTGTGACTATTCTGTGCCATTATGGTTTTTTTGAAGTTATTTGTTGGTATTATGGCTCAGTTAAAAGATCTTGGACTATGGGGATGTATGAACATCTTTGGGATTTATAAAACTATGGGGACTTTTAAAATGAGATGAATTCATGGTCATTAATTGTTCCAATGCTTATGGTTATTAAGTATTCTTATGCTTATAGATACATTTTAAAGTACTGTTAAATTACTAAAACCAGGTTTATGACATATTTCTGACTTTATGTTTGTTCATGAAAAGTTTGTCTTCAGTTAAGGTGTTTTAAATTAAGATAAAATGTGTTAACATAAATAGTTGTACTTCTCTCCCTTTAATTGTTTATCTAATTAAAACTTAACTTTCTACAATAAATTGAGGCATTTATTTATAGTGCTATGCCTTATTTTGAAATTGAAATTGGGGTTGGAAAATTTAAAAGCCCTGACCCAAAGTTATGCCTTATAATCTAATGGACTTTTTAAATTTTTCCATATTGCATAAACTTTTGTATTGATGTAACTGACCTTTTGTAACTTTACACTTCCACCAATTTACCTCAGAGGGCCCTATAACGTACTAATTCCATCTATTTTGGCCCATTTCCATGGTTCATCAAAACCTAAAAGTCAACAGGAATAAAGACTTATCCTTATCCATTCACTATCGCACTTCAGTTTGAAAAAGTCAGACTTGAGCTCATCATCCATCTTCTAAAACACTTGGGGTCTCTCTCCACCAACATTAGACTTTGAGATCACTATAATACAGACCAATTTCCTTTGTCCCTTTTAGCATGAAAGAATAAATAAAAGCATTGCCTCCTGACCATAGGTCTGATCCTAAACAGAGACATTTAATATGTGCTGATAGACTATAAGGGTTGTAACCAGTTGCTCAATCTCTGAGTTTTGCATGTGTTCCATCAGATAAAACCTTTAGTTTCTTGCATAAAACACCTGTTTACAACAATAAGTTATTTAAGTGTCTACTCTTATATGTTTCTCTTGAGTAAAACTTTGATTTGTTTGCTATAAATTTATCACCCCCAAAAAAAGCCTGGATGTAATGATATTACATTTTATTTTGCCTATAAAATTAATCTAATTTTAATTATTTTCAGCCTAAAATACCTTCATTAGTTTTTCTAAAACTAGGATCTTTTGATTGCTGGACAATGTAAGTAACAATTATAAGCATGTAGCTTACCAAAAAAAACCCTTTAAATCTATTAACTGAATTTCAAAATTAATTTCTTACTCTCTATCATGTTAACATTTACAATTGCTTAAGATATTCCAAATATTACTTCAATATGGTTTTCTTATACTTCTTACCTTATCTAAGTCAAATTTTCATATTTCAGATTTCAATCAATTCCCCATCCAAGTTTACAATTCCTACTTCTTTACAGACAGTGCCCCTGTTTTCTTACCTACTACCTATGTTATTATATTTCAACCTTAGATATACTATTCATGCCACCTGTAAGTATCATGTCACATCAAAATAATCCATACATAGATATTAACCAGATCATAATTGCTAATATATTTAATATAATCTAGGAGTTTCTTTCCTAATGGCTCAGATAAATATTACTCTCCTGAAGAGGTGCCATCCTGCCTGTACATAAAAGCCAAGTAGGACCACAGTCTAGTATGTGTAAAAGGTGCAAAATTAAATGGAGAACCCAAAGCTGAGACTATCAGGAGCCATACTTTGTGATTAGAACTTCAATGATGGATTGCAGCAATTGTGGAAAAATAAATGTCACCAGTACTGAGCCAATAATATTATTGTCATCTAGGTACCTGAATTCATGAAATAACTCTTGCATAAGTTTTTTACATAAAGGAAGGAAAGCATCAAAACATGAACCAACTATTTCCTGTAAGAAGCCGTATATCATAAGAAACATGACCTGCTTTTAAGTTCTGGAGTTATGTCATAGCATTGACTGAGAAAAATCCACTTAGTATTATTAATTTTATGGCTATAAATTTAATCACACTGGTGAGGGTTGATTGCAGTTGGAACCTATTATTACTGTGAAGGAGAATTTCAGGCTTCACATATGAGAAATATATGTTTTGTAAAAAGTGAATTAGCAATAAAACATAGGAGGCAACATTTTGAGCAAAATGTGAATGTTTAGTAAAGCTGTGTTATGTTCTTAGATGCTAAAATTTGGACTATTGAACACTTAGACAGTGACCTCTGTTCAACTGAGCTAGGACATTGCAGTAGCATCCTCTGATTCACCACTTTATCTCACTCCATGGCAGTTATCGTTGGCTACAATTTGAAAAGTTTCCACAAAAAGTACCAGAAACAAACAGTGAATATATCTTAAATGGAGCATTCTTCCTGAGAATGTGAAGAGTTAGCATTCAGACCTCCCTTCTTGTGCCTGGAATCTGAATCATTTCTTTATATAGAGTATATTACACCAATCACCCTTTTCTCTGTTACTTGGTTGCCATCTTGGTTACTTGATGGATGACTTCCCAAAATGCAAGGGTTACAGTTTTATAATTTCATGTATATCAAAGAGAAGCCTCAGGATACTTAAGTTAAAACATGAGTATATAATGTCATATGTAAAAGGCGAAAGATTTATTCGATTTGAAGAGAAACCAGAAAACCCAACTCCTACCAAATCAGAGAGCCAGAGCCGCAGATGCCCCCAACACCTCAGCACTGAAGCAGACCAAAAATGAACCCAACATGGCTCAGGGAAATTTTGCGGAAGAGGAGGTGGAAAGAATGTCAGAGTCACATGTTGGGTCATGATTTGCAGAGACATTTAGCATACCAATAACTGGGGACTAACCCCACTGTGCACGACCCATTTACATCAACAAGGAGGGTCTAATGGGAGGGGGTGGATCATGGATGAGCCTAAATAATGGTACCAAACTGCCTGTATTTGATGAAAAGAAAACTAATAAATCAAATTAAAAAAAATAATGTCATATGTATATATATATATATATATATATATATATATGTACATATATATGTGTGTGTGTGTGTGCGTGTATGGAGAGAGAGAGAGAGGAGATGCAAATGGTAACAATACATTTTTATAATTGTATTTCTATTGTTGCTAATCTCTTCTTGTGCTAAATTTACACTAAACTTTTACTCTCAAAGTTGCTATTTTATTGTCATTTCAAAGTTAGAAAATTCTCCAAGTGATCATCTTTATCATGTCACTTGGTCTATGTTATATAGCAAATATTTCATCTTTTGGCTTAAAAATTAGCCTGAACAATTTATATTCATTCAGTTCCTCCAAAACTGAGCTTATGGTTTCCCCATATGGACCAGTTACTTTCTTCATTGCTATAACCAAATACCTGACAACAAGCAGCTTGAGGAAGGAAGAATATGTACAGTTTCAGCAGGTGGTGTGCATCAGGGTAGAGGCATGGCAACAGGGGCCAGGCACCATCTGTTAACATTTCATCCTACCCAGAAAGCCAATGTATGATTACTACTTCTTATCTTACTTCCCCTTTAGTATTTAGTCTGAGATCTAGCCTATGGAAAGATGCCTCCCATAGTTAGCCTAATCTAGAAAAATCCTTCACAGACATTCTGAAAGATTTGCATTCTGTCAAGATGACAATTAGAGATTAGCCCTCATACCATCATTAACCAACTGGTAGCTATTCCCAGTGTGAGCTTTAAACTAGTAAAACAATAAATCATGCATACTAGAGGAAATATCTCCTTTTCTTCATCTTTATCCTTGTTTTAAGAACTGTAGGTAATAAAATCCCTTCTTAAAATGTTCTTCTGTTATCCTTGTAGTGTTGAAACCTGAATTTCTGTGAGCTCTTTAAAAGTAGACTTATTTCTCAATATATTGAAATAAAATTGAACCCAGGTTACTACCTTTTCTCCACTCTACATCTCACTTTCATCTCCACTGTTACACTCTGATGCCTCCATTCAAGGATACTTATCTTTTGTCTTTTATTTTTTGGCATGGTATCAAATAGCCCAGGCTGGCTGCAAACTTTTCATATAGCTAAGGATTGCATTGAACTATTTTTTTTTTGGGGGGGGGGGCGTGCTGGTTTGAATAGATGTCCTCTAATATATTCAGTTTTTTATTTGTTTGTAGTTTGCATCTGCAGCCACCTGACTGGAGGAAGTGTCACTGGATGGATCTTAAGGTGTGGTGGTTGGTTTCAGATTTCAATCTAAAGATATGCAAAGTGTGCCTATTTGGAGCTCTTGAAGTGTGCTATGTGGCTTTTTGCTTTTGGCTTGTGATTCTCTCTCTCTACTTAGTCCTGTGAAAGCAGGCCAGCTTCTTCTGCCCTTTATGGAACTTCTCCTGGATCTGTAAGCATCAATAAATACCCCTTCCTCCATATCCGTGTCTGGTCTGGAAGTTCATCTCTGCAAACTTCAAGCTGTCTGCTACAGAACTTGGTACCAGGAGTGGACTGATTTGAACCTAACCTTGTGGATGTTGATCTTGTGGAACCTTTGTTTTGGAGGAATGGTCATGGACTTGGTGATTGCAAATGAAGATGCCGTCTGGAGTAGTAAGCTAAGTATTATGGACTATTCTGATAAGTGTTTGAGAATTCTAAGTGCAGAGGACTTTGTTGGAACTGGGCTCCTGGCATAAGGGCTGGCTGCATCCTGCTGCTCAGGCCCAGAGAGTTTAATCAAGGTTACATTTGTTATAAACTGCAGTGCTTGGCTAGAGATATTGGATTGAGAGATTTAAGATTTTTAAGCTGGAAAACTTTAAGCAAGTTAAATTTACTGGCACAGAGACTGGTTCTATGTTACTGAACCTGCTATTGTCAAACACATTAGCAATCTTAAGGAAGATGGTCCAACTGCTTTACATTAAAACCATGGAAAGTATGCCTGAGGAAGGACTTTCATAGAAATTCAAATTCTTTTGGAAAGAGTTGACTGGAGAAGGAACCTGCTTTTCAAGGTTATGATTTATTTCATCTGTGAATTAAGAATATGGCTGTGTCCTACACACCTGGTATTGGTTTCAGAAGCATGAAAAATGCATGGAGTGGTCATGAATTGCACACAGTTCCAGGAGCTGCTTCTGAGATGTGGCGTGAGGCAGGGCATAATGCCCCAATAGGCTGAAAGAGCCTTTGGAAGATGGACCATGGTTTGCATGAAGACGTGAAGACAGTTTTGGATATACCAGGTCTATGCAAGGGCTACCATAAAGCATACTGTTGGCCTAGGATGGAAGTGTTCCCTGGCTCCTCTGCACTGCTGGAAGGGTGGAATTGGAAAATCTGGAGACTGTGTCCCAGTTGTATTGGACTTAAACTGCAAAAGTTTGATGTTTGTTTGATGATGGTTAAGTTTTCATTGTTTTAGTCTCTCCATGCTATGCATTATACCAGTTGAAAATGTTTACTCTGTGCCTTTATATGTTAGAATTGTTTAACTTGTTTGATTTTACAGGTTTTAATGTCTTAAATTGGACAAGACTGTGGGGACCTTTGAAATTGAACTGAGTACAATTTACAATGTGTGATGGTTATAAATCTATTGGGGGCCAGGGGCAGAATGTGGTGGTTTGAATAGATGTCCCCCGATATATTCAGATTTTTTAATTTGTTTGTAGTTTGCATCTGCAGCCACCTGGCTGGAAGCAGTGTCACTGGGTGGATCTTAAGGTGTGGTGATAGGTTTTAGATTTCAATCTAAAGATATGCAAAGTGTGCCTAGCTGGAGCTCCTGAAGTGTGCTGTGTAGCTTTTGGCTTTTGGCTTGTGCTTCTCTCTCTTTCTGCTTGGTTCTGTGAAAACAGGCCAGCTTCTTCTGCTATTTATGGAACTTCCCCTGGATCTGTAAGCATCAATAAATATCCCTTCTTCCATAACCATGCCTGGTCTGGAAGTTCATCTCAGTGAACTTGAAGCTGTCTTCTATGGGGGGGGGGGTGTTCAAGGTAGAGTTTCACTCTATCCCAGGCTGACCTGGAATTCACTACGGCATCTCAGGGTGGCCTCAAACTCACGGTGATCATCCTACCTCTGCCTATTGAGTGCTGGGATTAAAGGCGTGTGCCACCACACCTGGCTTGCATTGAACTCTTAGTCAATACTACTTCTCTCTGCTAAGTGTTGTTACTCCATGTGTGACTATCACAAATGGTTAGTGTTTATCCTTTTAAAGATTAGTTGTTCACCTAAATTTAGAATGAACTGGTTTTCTGATTACAGATTTTTCTTCCTGAATTTTCCTTACTTTGATTTTTATTTTTTTTATTACTTATGTATATAGTGTATATATAGCCAGGATGGTACCATTGTTAACCTTCTCCCTATCATCACCCCATGAGGACTGTGGATGTTGCAATTTGGGAGTGGACATCAGTTATGGGGGAGAGATAATGTCTCTGTGCATAATGACCCAACTTATGGCTATAATGATCTTTCCACTCCATCTTCTGTGAATTTCCCTGAACCATGTTAGGTTCATTTTAGATCTATTTCAGTGACAGGAGATCTTGGGAGTCTCTGTGTCTTTGGATATCTGATTTGATTGGAGTTCAGTGTTCTCTGTGTCTATCTCCTTCACCCTTGTGCTGATAACATGTTCACCAAGAAAGCAGCTCTTGCTGATTACCCCACTAACTATGGTTTCAGCTGGTGCCCTGGTGTGGTGTGATGGGCTGATTATCTCCTTAGATTCTGTGTCCATTTGAAAAAGAGAAAAAAAAATTCTCCTACAGAGGCTGAGGTCAGTGCACAACACATGGATATCCATTATTATTTTAGAGAGAATTTAATAGCTGTAGGCCCTCTTGTAGCTCACTCTTGGTGCAAGCTTGATACTAGAGAGTGGGCTTGGTTTTGGATATGGTCCTGACTTGTTTCCCCATTCCAGATATGGGTTCCATTCTACTGATTGGGTCTGTTAGCAAAATCAGCAGCAGTTGGTAACCCACCATGGCTGTGTGCCACTATTGTACCTGTGAGACTATCACATTAGGTTGATTGCTGCTGAGTAGCTTAGACCACAAGTTGCTTAGTCAGAGGTTGGTTATTTTTCCCCAGTCACTTATGTAATACCTTCTGGTACTAGACAAACTGTCTGGGGATTGACTCTCTTCCAGTCTCCAGCCAGGTCATGCCATGTTCCATCCCAACAGCATATGGTATCTTCGGCAATAGGGTCTTACATTAACCTTTGGTGCATCATCAAGTACTACATTGTCAGGGCCTTTGTCAAATACCAAGTGCTGTAGTTACTTGAACCAAAGTCCAGGTCCTTGATTCTGTTCCATTGGTCTATGTTCTTGTTTATATGCCAGTAGCATGTTGTTTTTATTACTATGGCTTTGTAGTATTGTTTTACATCAGGTATGATGATGTCTCCATGGGTGTTTCTTTTGATGAGGATATGCTTGGATATCTGAGGCCTTCTGCCATTCCATATGAATTTTGAGATAATTTTTTTTTCTATCTCTGTGAAGAAAGGTACTGGGATTTTTACTGGTATTGCACTAAATCTATATATTGCTTTTGGTAACATTGTCATTTTCACAATGTTAATTCTGCCTATCGAGGAACATGGGAGGTCTTTCCATTTTCTCAAGTCCTCCTAAATTTCTTTCTTGAGTGTGTTTATGTTTTCATTTTAAAGATCTTTCACCTTCTTGGTTAATGTTATTCTGAGGTATTTTATTATTTTTTGGACACCATTGGAAATGGGACAAAGTCACTTATTTCTTTCTCTGTATCTTTGTATTTTCATATAGAAAGGCTACTGATTTTTGTGCATTGATTTTGTATCCTGCTACTTCACTAAAGGAGTTTATCACTTTTAAGAGTTTTGTGATGGAAATTCTTGAGTCATTTATGAATAGAATCATGTCTTCTGCAAATAGGGCTGACTTAACTTCTTCCTTTCCAATTTGTATCCCTTTAATTTTCTCCTGTCTCAGTGCTTGAGCTTGGACTTTTAGTACTATATTGGAGAGCAGAGATGAGAATGGTCACCTCTGTCTTGTCCCTGATCTCAGTGGGAATTACTCCACTCTCACCCCATCAAGCTATTTTTTTTTGGAGGGGGGGGGAGCACTAGGATCTTTATATATAGCCTTTATTATGTTGAGATATAAACTGTCCATACCTATTCTCTCCAATGTTTTGATCATGAAGTGATGTTGTATTTTGTCAAAGGCCTTTTATATATCTATGGATATGATCATGTGGATTTTGTGTTTAAGCTTAATTATGTGGTGTATTACATTGACAGATCCTATTTGTTGAACTGGCCTTTTGTTCCTGGGATGAAGCCTACTTGATCCAGGTGGATAATGCCTTTGATGTGCTGTTGAATTTGGTTTGTGAGGATTTTGTTCAGGATCTTTGCATATAAGGGCATCAGTAAAATAGGTCTGTAGTTTTCTTTTCTTGTGGCATCTCTGTCTAGTTTTGGTATTGGGTGATACTAGCTTCATAAAGGAAGTTAAGTAGTTTTCCCTGTTCTCTGATTGTGTGGCATAATTTGAGAAAAATTGGTTTGAGTTGATCCATGAGGATGTGATAGAATTCATCTGAGAAGCCATCTGGTCTTAGACTCTTCTTTTTAGGAAGGTTTTGAGTCCCCTGTCAATCTCAGTGGTTGTGATAGGCTTGTTTAGGAGATTAATCTGCCCCGAGTTTAGCTTTGATAGATAGTATGTGTCCAGGAATTCATCCATTTCTTCCAGATTGTCCAGTTTTGTTGAGGAGAGGTTTCTGATGTAAGTCCTGATGATTCTCCAAATTTCACTTATGTCTGTTGTTTTCTCTCTTTTTTCATTTAGAATTTTGTTAATTTGAAGCATCTTTTTTTTTTTAATTTTGCTTGATCAAACTGGCTAGGGGTTTATCAATCTTGTTTATTTTTTCAATGAACTAGCTCTTTATTTCATCAATTTTCTTAACTGTTTTCTTAGTTTCCAATTTATTATTTTCTGCTGTGATCCTAATTGTTTCTTTCCATCTGGAGCTTTTGGGGTTGGATATTTCTTGTTTTTCTAGTGCCTTCAGGTGGAAGGTTAGCTTATTGACCTGGGATCGCTCTGTCTTTGATATTAAGGCATTTAGCACAATGAATGTTCCCCTGAGGACCACTATGATTGTGTCCTGTAAGATTTGGTAAATTGTGTTCTGATTGCCATTCATTTCTAGATGTTTTATAATTTCATTTTTTTTTTAATTTTGTGTACCCACTACCATTTATTTCTTAAGTATATGTTGCTCAGTTTACAGGTGTTGGTTTGTTTCCTAGCATATTTTTTGTTAATTTCTAACAATACCACTTTGTGATCTGATATCATGCAGGAAATTATGTCCATCCTCCTAAATATATGGAGGCATGCTTTATTACCCAATATGTGTACCATTTTACAGAAGATTCCAAGGGCCACTGAGGAAAATGTGCAATCTGTGGATTTTGAGCAGAATGTTCTATAGATGTCTGTTAGTTCTAATTGATATATGGTGTTTGGTGTTTTTTTTTTTTTTTTTTTTTGAGGTAGGGTCTCACTCTAGCCCAGGCTGACCTGGAATTCACTATGGAGTCTCAGGGTGGCCTTGAACTCATGGCAATCCTCCTACCTCTGCCTCCCGAGTGCTGGGATTAAAGGTGTGCGCCACCACACCTGGCTAATATATGGTGTTTTTGAACTCTCTTATTTTCCTGTTAATTTTCTGTTTGGAGGATGTATCTATTGCTGGTTGTGGTGTATTGAAGTCCCCAACTATTATTGTGTTGGTTGTTATTTCTGTTTTATTGTGAAGTAGGTTTTGTTTTATGAATTGTGGTACACATGTGTTTGGTGTGATATCCTCTTGTTTTATTGTTTTCTTGATAAGTAAGAATTGGCCATCTTTGTCTTTTGTGATTACTTTTGGTTTGAAGTCTATTTTATCTGATAAGTATATCTACATGCTTCCTTCTTATTTCCATTTGCTTAGAATATTATTTTCACCCTTTCACCATGAGGAGATGTCTGTCTTTAGTGGTGAGGTGGGTTTCTTGAAGACAGCAGGTTGAGGGGTCTAGTTTTCTGATCCTATGAGCTTATGTCTCTTGATGAGTGAATTAAGGCTATTAATATTTAGGGTAATGACTGTTAGGTTTGATTTAATTCCTGCCATATCATGGTCATTTATGTTGTTTGGTGTTTTCTTTGATTTTGCAGTTTTCCTTTATATGTTATGTGTTGTCTCTCTCTAGCTGCTTTTAGGACTTCCTCTTTAAATTGATGTGTAGAGTCTTAATTGCAATATGTCTTGGAGAATTTGTTTCGTTTTTGCTTTGTTCCAGTCTGCATGGAATTCTGTTAGCTTCTTGTAACTTGATAAGACTTTCTTTTGAGGAAGTGGGAAAGTTTTCATCGATAATTTTGTTGAATAGGTTTTCCATGCGTTTGGTCTGTATTTCTTCCCCCTCTGGTATTCAGTTGATATGAATATTGGGATGCTTAAGGGAATCCCACAGTTCTGCTTACAGAAATTTTTGGACTTGTTGAAACTTTTGGACTTACAAGCTGTTTCTTCTGTTTTATCTTCCAGTTCTGAGTTTCTATCCTCCACATAGCTGACTCTATTCTTAAGAGCTTCTATAAAATTTTTGGCTTGTACAATTTGGTTCATATGTTCTACTGCTTTCTTATGTATAATTCCCAACCCTTTGTCAAGTACCCTTTTCAGGTCATTTTCTGATTTTTTTAATGATTTTTGGAGTTCATCCTTATACTTTTCTATGTTTTCTTTGAGCTTAGCCAGATGGTTATTTTTTCTTTCACTCTCCTTCAGATAGTTCAACAGCCTTAGGAACCCTTCCTGGTTCTTTTCTAATAGATATAATTTAGTGAGCATACCATTCATAAAATTGTTGGTCCTTTGTTGAGTTTCTGCAAGTTCTGCTATTTGCTTGGCCAGAGTTGCATACTTTGTTTCTTCGAGGTTCTGATCTTACTGTTGTTTCTATGTTTTTGTTACAGAGATCCATCATGGGACTCGGAAATCTAGCTGGATTTACTTGCATCTGATTTTTCATGCTATTCCTGTTTTGCTGTGGTCTGCCTGTCACAATGTTTCAGAAAGCCTAGATGTGGGATGCTAGACTGCTTGCCAGGGATGGGGGTACAGTGGTGAGCAGGATGGAGATTGCCCATGTAGTTCAGAAAGGCTAGGGTGGAGCCACTAGCCTGGGTCCCTCTTCTGAGGAGGGAGGGGGCAGTGGCAAGGGGAATGGCAATATGGTAATATCACACATGTGGTGGGGGGTGTCTGCAAGGCCAGGCAGGAACTGCTATCATCTGCATGGGTGTCTGCAAGGCTGGAGGGGAACAGCAATTGTGCTGGGATGGCAAGGCCAGATGGGAATAGCAATCACCTGCATGGGTTCGCAAGGCCAGGCCGGAATAGGAATCTGGGGTTGGGGGGCGGGGCAAGGCTGGGAGGGAATGGGGATTGCCTGTGCATTGGTCTATCAGACTGGGTAGGAAGGACAGGGGATGTGTGTGGGGAAAGCAAGGCTGGGCTGGATTGGCAATTGGCTGTACAGGTGTCCACAAGGCTGGGAGGAAATGGCAATTGTGAGCAGGGGTCTGTAAGGCTGGGCAGGAACAGCAATTGCCTGCATGGGGGCAAGACTGGGTGGGAAAGGCATTACCTGCACGAGGGTCTGCAAGACTGGGAAGGATAAGGATGGCTTTTGTGCCTGTGGAGCTCTGCTCCATGGTGGACAAGCCTAGGGCAGAGGATCTAACCTGCTATCTTGGATCCACTTGGTCTGTAGTTAGTGCAGGAGGGTTCTACCACTGGGACTGCAGCTAAGGCAGCTGCTTGAAGAGATTGGGGGACTGATGGACTACCTGATAGTGTGGGAATCAGCAGACTCCCTATTTTGCTTCTCCATACCCTCCCACTGGAAGCCTACTAGAATCAGTAAACCCCTAAACAAACAAACAAACAAACAAACAAACAAACAACAACAACAACAACAAAACCCCTGAACTTTAAGGGTGTTGCTTTTTCTTCCCCATGAGGTGAGGCAAGTTTAGGTGGACTCCATCTTGACCAAAGTTCCGAATTTTCCTTTCTAAATCACAATAAGGATAATGTCTTATAACCTTTTATCAAATATTTTCTCCTTTCATTTACCTTAATATTCACTGACATACAGTAAGTTATTAAGTTTTTACTTTGACTATTTGTCAGTTAAACTTGCCTATTCATATTTAAACTCAATTTTAAATTTTTGACTTTAATTTTTTCTGGTGTTTTATAAGATATAGGCCACAGTAATTTTCTTCAGATTTGCTTACTTTCTTACTATACTATTATAGTTATATGTATAACTGCATAGGATTTCAACAGTTAAATAGGTATGTATTTCTGATTAATTAATTATATTTTTTATTTATCTATTTTGGTTTTTCAAGGTAGGGTCTCACTCTAGCTCATGCTGACCTGGAATGCATTATCTAGCCTCAAGGTGTCCTTGAACTCATAGTGATCCTCCTACCTCTGCCTCCTGAGTGCTGGGATTAAAAGTGTACACCACCATACCTGGCTGTACTTCTTATTTTAATAACTTAATTTTTTAATTGGAGCTATTAGGGCTATTAGGTCCTTTTTAGTATGCTGTATCACTTTTATATGAGGATTACAAAGGGCTCCATTATTTTATCTTAAGTTATATTTTCATCTACATGATAGAATGCTGGTAACATCAAAGATTGGTGTTATTTTGGTGCATGTTATTATTGACCTTCTTGCATTAGCCTTGACTTGGAGTTTTAATGCTTACTCTAGTGCTCATCTTGATGAATGCATAGAATAATGATCTAAGTCCTTTTATTTATAGTATCTATGACAGTGTCTGAAACTTCTGTAACCTCACCTGAATACAATGGTAGCTGACCTTGCCAATCCACTTTGAAGACTGAAACTCCTGGCACGTTTCCTGAAAGCCTAATGTTATGATTCAGCCATCCCTTAGAAGAATTTCAATCTCATCTACCCCACACACACACTGGAAAATATACTTGCTTATTAATGTGTTTATCTTATTAGCTAAATAGTTCCCATTTTTTCTACTGGACTGTTAAGAAGCTTTACATATAAATAATTTGTAGTAAGCCAAGCAATATCAAGTGTTTTAGACATCTTTCTCAAATGTATGACAAGGTACTTTGTAATTTCTGTCTTCATATATAGCTCTGCAGCTTTCCTCATAAACTTTAATCTCCCAACCTATTAACTGACAAATGACAGAGTAAATATGAAGATCTTCACAGCTTTCTTTACTTCAGGAATTGCAGTCATCTTTGCTGTGCAAGCATTATTTCCTCAACATCGATATCAGAAAGGGGTTACATGTCTATTTTCTAGATTTATCATTAATTTTAGCAGAAATATTCATTGATATAAGCCATTTTATTACATTTGCCTATTTTTGCTATTCTTAAACTTTTTGTGGGAATCACTACTATTTTCTTCCTGAGATTATATCATTCACAAGTAGAATCATGAGATGAGAAATGTCCTTATTGGTATTTAATATTAAAAAAAAACAATTTCTGCTTTAATTTATGAAAGAAATTCTAATCCAGTAGTTTTACTAACTTAGTATCTTTTTTGCTTATTTCTACTTGTTTTGGAAGTGATTTTAAGAAAGCTAGTGGGGAATTAATCTTCACATTGTCATATCAACATGAAATCCCTCAATCACCATTTTAGGTTCATCATCCCTTATATTTCATTTGTCAGATACACTTTATTTAACATTATATTATAGTATCTTATGATTTGGGTTTTTTGTTTCTTCTTTGACTGGAAGATGTCACAGGCATTATTTTTCAGAGTCCGCCAAAGTTACAAATTAGTCAAATATTTTTGTGGAGGATAATTATTTTTACCACTTTATTCCGTATTTGCCACCTCTTTGTGTTTAATTCAACATATTTCCTCTGTTTATTTTTTGTTTGTTGTGTTTGTATAATATGTAATCTGATTGTATGTTGGCAGTTGCAAGCATGGAGGCCAGAGAAGAATGTCACATGTCCTCCTTTCAAAGTACTTCCACTTCATTTGCCCTCAGATAGAATCTCTCACTGAACCTACAGCTAATTGTTTTTCAGTTACACTGGCTAAGCACCAAGTCCAATTGGTCTTGCCTCTACCATCTTGGGGGCTAGTGTTGCAGTCCTATTCATTGATATTCTTGCCTTCACCATCCTTGGTGCTGGAATTGCAGTCCTGTTCAGCCACACCAAGCATTTTAGGTGATTGCCAGGGAAATAACTCTGGTCCTCACTCTGCACTTTACTCACTGCATCATTTCAAAGCCCCATTTTAAGTTATTAAGATGCCCATATACCACTTGAGTAGGAGGTTTAGAACTCAAGATGCATTTATCATCATAGACATGACAGGCTCATTTATATCAACAATAATTATAAGATTGGTTGGTTCATTTCAAATGATAAAGATGACAGTGAATTAGGTCCAAGGAGATTCTCTTCTTTGTAAAACTGAAGCTCTATAAACAACAACAAAAATAAAGACACAAAAATTACAACATAATGCAATTATTTATAAAATTATAATTCTTGGGTATATACAGTTATAGATAAGAGAATCTGTCTCCAGATAGTCAGCACATCTAGTGCCAGAAGGTGCTACATGGGTGACTGGGGAAAAGTTACCAATATCTGTCCAAGCAACTCATAATCTAACCTATTTAGCAACAAATAACCTGTCATGATGCTCACACAAGTACAATAGTGGCACACAGCCATGTGGGAAACCAACTGCTCTTGATTTGGCTAAATGACCCATAGCTGGAGCTGGGAAACAAGTCAGAACCATATCCAAACATGAGCCCACTCTCCACCAAACATAGGCTACAAGAGGGCCTACATCTATTAAATTCTCTGTAAAAAAAAAAAAAAAAAAAAAAAAAAAAAAAAAAAAAAAAAAAGGTTATCCCATTTATCTGGTGCTAACTTTATTTTCCACTGGAGAATCTGCTTCTCTTTTTCAGATAGATGCAGATCCTAAGGAGAGAACTATCCCATCATACTTCAAAAGGGCCCCAGCTGAAACTAAGAATAATTGGCAAAACAAGCAAGGGTGCTGTTTTCTTGTTGAACAGGGTACCAGCACAAGGTTGAAGGAGATCAGATTGACACAGAGAACAATCAACTCCTACCAAATCAGATATCCAGAGACACAGAGGTTCCCAACACCTCATCACTGAAACAGACCCAAAATGAACCCAACATGGCTTAGGGAAATTTTGCAGAAGAGGGGGCACAAAGAATGTCAGAGCCACAGGTTCAGTCATGATACACAGAGACCTTTCTCCTATCCATAACTGTGGGCTTACTCCACAACGCATGACCCATATACCTTAACAAGGAGGGGATATGGGGAGGGGGACAAGTCTAACAATGGTACCAACTTGATTGTATTTTCTGAGCACAAAACTAACTAATTAAAAAGAGAGAGAGAGAGAGAGAATCTGGACATATACTTGTGGAAGCCAGTCACAGTTTTTCATTTTCTATGCTAAGAAGTTAAGAAGTCTCCACCTGTCTTCTACAGGGATTATTTATTTATTTATTTATTTATTTATTTTGGTTTTTCAAGGTGTGGTCTCACTCTAACTCATGCTGCCCTAGAATCCACTATGTAGTCTCAGGGTGGCCTTGAACTCACAGCAGTCCTCCTACTTCTACCTCCCAAGGGTTGGGATTAAATGCATGTGCCACCACGCCTGGCTTACAGGGACTTTTTTATTGGAAAATCTATTTATCAAGGTGGCAATGTTGAAATGATGTTTTTAACTTAATATAGTTTTCATTCCTAGTTAAATGTGTATCTGTAACACATTACTACCACAAAATGATGTCATGTATACAGGTGCAAAATCATGACAAAACAGAGAGGCTGGCAGTTTACTCCTACATCTACAGCACTCTTATAAAGGTGCTAAAAGCAAGAACTGGGAAATACAAGTTTTATCAATATATTGTGCTCTAAAATTGCATATTTACATGTAGGAAAAAGAAGCCTCTCTTTAGTTAAAAAAAATCAAATTAAAATGGATAAATAATTTAAGTGCATGACCAGAAACCATTAAATCTCTAGATAAAAACAGGAGAAAGACTTCAAACATAGAAATAGTTGCCAGCAATTTTTAGGCTTTTGCATAGTGTGTGTGTGTTGTGTGTGTGTAATTATGTGCTATGTGGTGTCAGCACACATATGTGCTGATATAGTGCCCTATGCAGAGAACATTGGGTATCCTCTCCATCACTCACCTATCTGTTCTTCTTCGTGAATATATTCTGTTGTTCATGACCCCCATCAATTCTCTAGTCTCTCCTCCCTAAAGTTCTGGGGTTATGGATATGCAGGGTCATGCCCAGCTGTTTAAGTGGATTCTTGATTGTCAAACTTGGGTGGGCTCAGTCCCTCATACTTATGTATGAAGCAAAGTTAACTGGTAAGCCATCACCTCAATCCATAATTTAAAGGCTTTTATTAATTTTTTTTAGTTGGCCTAATGAGGTTTAGATATTATTCGTTCTGGCATTTTCAAACAATTTGTTTTTATTGACTCGTACTCTCCCTCCTTTCCCAAGACACCAACATTATAAAAAATAGAAGCACAAATAGAGAATGGGATTGCCTGAGGTAAAGCTCTGTTGCAAAGCAGAGGAAACAATCATCAGAGTGAAGGCATGACTTCAAGGATGGGAGAAGCATGTAGACACTTCACCTGATAAGGATTAATATCCAGAATTCATAAGGAATTTAGGCAAGTAAACACGAAAAACAAATAATCCAGGTAAAAATTGACAGTAGAACTAACATTTAGGAAAGAAGACATACAAGTGCCCAGTAATAATATAGCATGCCCAGTGCCAATAATGATGAGCTAAATGCATATTGTGTCACTTCATTTACAATGACCATCATTGAAACGATGTGACAGTAATTGCTTGAGAGTATCTGCCTAACAAGCAACTATAGATGTGATCACAGGCAGTATGAAAATAGTATGGAGATTATCCAAAATGTACAATCAGAGTCAGTGTCAAAACATAAACTTGTAATCATAGTATTCAGAAGGCTGTGACCCAGCAAGGATGAGGCCAGACTGGTCTACATACCAAGTGTTACATCAGCATCAAATATATAGTAATACTTTGTTATTTTGTTATAAGATTGGTTGGTTCATTTAAAAATATAAATATAATATAAAATATAAAAATAGAGTTAGTGTATGATCTAGTAATCCTACCACTGAGTTTACAGCCAAAGGAAAATAAATTAGTATATCCAAGAGATACCTGGAACCCCACAAGCTTATTTATGTCCTGTTCACAATGGCTAAGAAATGGAGACTATCTAATTACATGGAAATAACCACCATCTGATGAATAGATGAGGGCAAGCTGCACATATACACAATGGAACAATATTCAGCCACAAAAGGTAAACTTCTGTCATTTGGTACAAGGTTGCAAGAAGTTGAGGTTATTATTTTATAGGATGGGCAGAGAGAGACACATTCTCACTAAAATAGCCAATCTCCCAGAGATTTGAAGTAGCACCTGGGATTGTAAGGCAGGCATAGGAATGGGGAAATATTAGGTAACAGTTTACAGTTAGATGGGAGAAATAAGTTTGGGTGTTTTATTGCCAGGAAGGGTGATATTGATGATATATAATACACTGAATATTTTTTAAAAAAGAAAGAATTTTGAATATCACTTTAAAAATAATAAATGTTTGAGGTGCTATTTCCCCTATTCTGATTTACATATTATACAATACATATGTGTATCAAAAGAGGGCAAAGACCCAATAAATAAATAATTCAATGGGTTAATTAATAACCAGTACTTGACCAAATTTTAAAAAATGGCTTGTATGTAGTATGAAAAATATAAATCTTCCTACATTCATTCAGAAAATAGAAATTACAGTTTTTTTCTCAGTATACTCAACCAGAGCCATTCATTTTCAATAGCTAGTTATGTATTGGAAACCCAGCCTATTTTAGATTTTGTCACACAACAGCTTTTATGTCATTTCCTTTTAAGAGCTCAGTGTAGTGAAGGCTGCTATTCCCCTCTGACTTCATTCTCAACACCATTTATGAAGGGAAAGCAAAACCAGATTAAACTGAGTGATCAGTGGCACTCATAAAAAAGTACAGATGTCTCCCCTTTTTCAGGCTACTGACATCAAATTGGTCTAATAACAGCCTAGCTAAGTAAATGTGTGACTATTTTCTCCAATGTACATTGCAGCACTCTCCTATGCATCTCTACTGATGCCCTTCATTGTCCAGAGGAGACATGCTGTACTTGGGAGCTTGGAGCTTCAAATAAAGTGCTGTTATTCATAGGATGACTCTGAACAGTGATTCTTTTTGACTTTATAATGTGTGATGATTAAGTTTCATGATGAGGTGAGAATGCTTGGAACAGTATTCATAATGAACAAGTATTGCCTGAATGTGAATAACCAAACTCTTTCAGTGAACAGGCATGTATTTTAAAAAGTCTATTCCATTGATTAAATGGCATCTAGAATTTTAAGTGTCTGGGACTATCTCTGCTATGAATTTTATTCATTATTAATTATGAAGGCTTGCTACTATTTTCTTTACTCACTGACTTAGAATTGTCTTTTTCTATTTATTAACACTAATTCCAGGTAATGAAACAATATAGTTCAAGCTCCTCTTTCCCTATGTTGTCTTATTAAAAAATATGACATGTTAAAACCTTGTTTTCCTGGATTTTGCCCAACATTTTTTTTTCTCTGAACGAGTCCTGTCTATTTAATACATATGCTATGAGAAAATACTAAAATAAATTTTAGCTGTGGAATGAAAGTGTCAGAGAAATTCTCTTCATTCATTTCAACATTTATATATGTTATTATTAGGCCATAATGTCAAAGAAGATGTAAATGTGTGCTTAGTCTTCCAATTATGTTCATCTGCTATGTCACTAATTCAGAGGAGGATAAATATCAATCTTTAAATAGTGTATTCCTGAGAAGTAACTGAGATAATAACTTTAATTGTTTAAAGTTTTTTGTTTTTTTTTTACAATCAAGCAAAAGATTTTCATTAACTACTTATGAAGAACTCTTAAGTCTTGTTTTGAATGCAATGTTCAAATACCTTTTTCCTTCCTCAGAAAAGACATGCTGGTTTGAATACACTGATATAAAACAAATAAACTATAAATAACTTATGGTTCCTTTGTAAAGAATTATTTGTAGGGCTGGAGAGATGGTTTAGCAGTTAAGGCACTTGCTTGCAAAGCCTAAGAACTCATGTTCTAATCTCCAGGTCGCATGTAAGACAGACGCAGCACAGTGATGCAAGTGCACAATGTTGCACATGTGCACAAGAGGACACATGCATCTGGAGTTGGTTCAAAGCAGCTGAAGACTATGGAATGCCCATTCTCTCTCTCTCTCTGCCTCTCTCTCAAATTAAAAAAAAAATAAAAATAAAGAATTACTTGTATGGTATGGACTAGCAGAGTTCAAATTTTTGAATTTTTGATATGATATTGTCATTTAAATAAGTTAGGTTGCATCTACATCCATCCTGAGATGCATGTATCCTGTAGGCCCCAGGCTGGATATACCTGGTATAGAATAAAATAATGGTGATAAACTTGATGCTAACAATGAGTGCCTGAAGTCTGGTTGGTTAAATGTGTGTAATATGTCCTGCAAAACAAAGAAAGTTTGAATAGTCTTGTGTATTTTTTGTATGACAAGGAAGATATTTGAGTATCCATAATTAAAATATCTATTTACAATAGAATATGAGTTATAGGAATTATCCAAGATTACACCATGTATCTTGCCACCTCAAGCTCACGCCTTTTCTGTATTTCATTTGCTTTTTGTTAGAGCATGTAATCAATAGGATAAAGACAATATTTTGAGATTTCTGTGGGTAGAACATTTTAAAAGTTTTTTTTTTTTTTGCGTATTTATTTATTTGAGAGAGACAGAGAGAGAGAGAAAGAGGCAGAGAGAGAGAGAATGGGTGCACCAGGGCCTCCAGCCACTGCAAACAAACTCCAGATGCATGTGCCCCCTTATGCATCTAGCTAACATGGGTCCTGGGGAGTTGAGCCTTGAACCGGGGTCCTTAGGCTTCACAGGCAAGCACATAACTGCTAAGCCATCTCTCCAGCCCAGGGTATATCATTTTAAACACTGTCATTTACAGATACCTATATTCATGAATGATATTATTTATTCTAGACTCCTGTGAAGTCCTGTTATCATAGCTGAGCCCTCGTCAATTTCTGGGATTTCAGAGCTATGTAAGATATTGTTCTAACTATCTAAGTTTTGAAGTTCTTTTCTAGCAATGACAACCACTTTGTTACCTATAAATTTACATAGATGAAGTGTCAAAATATATATGGACTTTCTCACCTCAGTTATATCTGTCTGGTTCTGCCATTGTATGATGGCATCTAGCAATAGCACTTATAGGAGCGAATGTTTTCACGTGTTTACTTAAAAATGACACCGTTGGGGCTAGAGAGATGGCTTAACAGTTAAGGCTCTTACTTGCCTGCAAATCTGAAGGACCTAGGTTCAATTCTCCAGGATCCACATAAGCCAGATACACAAGGAGGAACATGAATCTGGAGCTTGTTTGCAGTGGCTAGAGGCCTTGGCCTGCCCATTCTCTCTCTCCCTCCCTCCCCCCCCCCTCTTCCTCTCAAATAAACTAATTAATTAATTAAATCACAGTCAAATTGGCTTATGTACCAATTGATTTTCTAACTTTTCAAATAGTTAACTCCTTTTCCCAAACAACACAGGTAAGTTAATTACATTTCACAAAACTAACATTAAATTTATTTAATGGGATTATGAAAGTAGATTCTCATAGGGATAGATTTACTTTGTTAGTTTACTTTCAATTATTTGATTGAATTTACTTTGAGTTTATTACTATTTTCCTACCTTTAAATATATTTAAACATTACACTAAAAAATCCAATATAAAGTGAAGAGTTTAGGGGTTCATTTTACCATTTTGCAACTATTCTTCAATTTTATTTTTATAATTCTCAAATTCCAACAGATAAAAATATACAACTAGAAAAAGAGAAACCATGGGAAATTGAGTTACAGAAAATGTAATTAGTCTTATTTTTAGTCAGCTAGAGGACAAAGTCAGCATACTCATCATTACAGTTGCAGGACATCTTCCCATGAGTGTCCTACAGTTATGGGTATTTATGACATCACAACTAATATTAATCTGTGAAGCTCTGATCTCATTAGTACAATGTCTATTTTAAAACCATGTTAACAAGTTTGCAAGGGAAACATAATAGAGTTGTAAGTACATCTTCACAATAATTTGATTTTGAAAGTGTTTTGTGGATTTATTAATTGAATTCTTTTACTAATGGATACAGTCAAATAGGTCAAATGAAAAATTAAGGTCTGTTTTGGAACTGTTTCTATTTTAGGAGACTATAAAACATACAGCTTTAAAAATCACTTTTTAGTTGAACCTAAGAATCAAAGGTTATAACTTTTAGTTAAGTTAAAGAGTGACAGAAAATATTGATTTACAAATTATATTCATTTGATGTTTTATTTCCTTATTTTTCTTTTATTTTGATTAATAATGCATTATATAATTTGATTATAATAATCCATTATTAACTTGATTAATAATACATTATACAGTGCAATGCAAAATATTATGAAGAATATTTGATGGTTGTGAAGTAATATTATGTTAATGGAGTCACTTTATATTTAGGCTTATTAAGAATATTAAAATAATAAAGATGTTTACAAAGTCCTATAGCACCAAAGAGAGAAAGTGTAGATCCAGAAATCCCACATCCCTGCATATTAATCCTTACAGTTACTAGTTCTCTATGTCCATCACATACTTCATGCGTAGGTAAAGGAGGGATTGAAGGAAGGGCTAGATGGCTGTTGTAGTTACACTTCATTTTCATAAATGAAAATTCTTTCATTTTCTTCTCTGAGTTAATATCAGTGCAGAATCTTTCTTACTTTGACTTTTTAAATTTTAGAGTTAGTAATTCAGAAAATCTGACTATAGTACATGACACTTACTTGTTAGGATCTTGTGTTTCCCTGTAGAAAATTATTTATAGACAATATTATATTCATAATTACATATTGATTTATTTTTATATTTTAGCTTATGTATTGAAAATGTGTCTGACAGTTGGAGTTATGTCTCAGTTGGTAAAGCACTTACTACATGAGTATTAGGAAGTGAGGTGGGACCCTCAGAACCCACATAAATGCCAGGTATGTTGGCTTATGCCTATAATCACAGATCTTGGGAGATGAAGATAGGTGGATCTTTAGGGTAATCTGGTTAACTAAATTAGCAGAATTGGTGAAGTTTGGATTCAGTGAGAGACACAGTTTCAAAAAATGAAGATGAGAGCAACAGAAGGCAACACAGGGTAACAACTTCTAACCTTCAAATGCATGCACATGTCTATGCAAATGAACCCATAAAAGCATTGCACCAGCACAAATGTATGTTTACACATACACAAACACACATATACAAATTCAGGCCCACCATACACATACATATGGGGAAAATGCTATCAAACATGATATAGAGCTCAGTCAGCAAAATGCTTGTCTCTCAAGCATAAAGACCTGATTTTGATCCTCAGAACCCTTGTAAAGCTGTGTGTGGTAGCACATACCTGTAATAATATCACTGGGGAGGCAGAGAGAGACAGATAGTTCTTGAGATACTGTGGCCAAGTCAGTCAACCCTAGCTAATAAAAAAGCTGTCTCAACCAAAGTTAAATGGCATTCTTAAAGATGACATCAAAGTTATCCTTTGGCCTCCACAGACATGCATGCTTACAGATGTACACACAGACAAACACACACACACACACACACACACATAAACAGACAAAGTATGAATGGTAAAATTGAGTAATAGACGTATCATTTGTGTGACTCTGCATGGGAGGAGAGCAATAGGGAAGTTGTTTTGTACTGAAGAAAGAGAGAACAAGCTCTAAGGGGAAAAATAGGGATGAGAAGAACGCTGAAAAATCTTGGTGAAAATGAAAATGAAAACTCAGAGGGAGTGTCCAGCTCTTAGGATGGAAACAAACCAGATGAAAAAAAAAAAAAAAAGAGCATAAAGCAAGCTTGGAAAGCTCAAGCAATCCTAAAGTCAATTACTAGCCTACTGGAAGTTCCCAGGACTGAGGAAACCATGACCTGTAAGATTTATTCTCCTGCAGAAAATTTTCATCTTGGTTATAGGCTAGTTTGGGGGAAGAAATTTAAGGCCATATGTTCACACTTCTGTGAGTACACCAAGCAAAAGGCATCTTGAGATAGGACAGAGCAACTCTGGAGGGTGCCCAAGGACACCTTGCTGAACTAGTAACTGGATGTGATACCTGAGTTAAGGGAAAGAGGAGAAAGGCCAGCTGCAATTACAATGAGGTGTTAAAGTAGCTGCCAGCGCCAGTGTCCCCACCCTCTATGGAGGGAGAAGAGGGGTTAGAACTGTGCAAGTTTGTTTGCTGACAGGTAGGTATGACCACTAGGACCCAATCCAGAAGGGACTGAGCACTAGGACTGAACCCATCTGGCTGCTCAGGGTATTTGGCCCTCCCCAGTCTATACTTTAGCAAGGACTCAGTGGGTTTGATACTCCCCTACCTTCTACAGATGCTGAAATAAACTGTGCATGGTTTTAGCAGTGTTCTCAGGTAGAAGGACTATTGCCTCTACCACCTGCCATGGAGCTCATTGTGATGCATGTTGGAAGATCTAGGAGGGGTTCAATCTCCATAGAGATGCATGAGACTTCTTAGTTCTTGAACCCAAACTTTAAACCTTTGTTCAAGTTATGAAAGAATTGAAAATACAGACTTGCAGAAGTATAAATTATGAATTATGAGATTTATTTTGGGTGGATTTAAGATGGAAAGCAAATCAGGAAAGCAAACAAACAAAAATAATCATTTCCCCTTACCAGCTTCATTGGTAAGGAGGAGAAGCAGAGAGGATCTCTCTAACATAGAGAGTGATAGAGAGCTAAGAGAAGGATTGGGCCTAGAGGTTCAGAAAGTCAGGAGCTTACAAAACATGTTTCATGCCCACTTATGTGAAGCAGATGTGCAGTTAGGATGAGCCTCATCATGAGAATCAGTTGTATAAGGGAGAGACCTGATTGGTTGGTGGTGTAGGGCTGGAGGTCCTGGCATGTCCATTCTCTCTCTCAGTCCTTTTCTGTCAAATAAAAATAAATAAATAAATAAATGTTTAAAAAGAGGCTGACTCAGGAGGGGCCAGCACACAGGTGTGCTATGCCAAGGAAAAGTTGAGAAAGAAGTTAGCAGCTGATAGCTGACCCTAGAGTTGATGCTTGCAGCCACCTTGGATAAGACTGAAACAGAAGCAAGTTCTAGTTCTGCCAAGACAGGTAAGGTGGCATCCATTTTTCTGTGGACCAGTACCTAGCTAACTACCTATCAAAGATAAGCTACGTGGATTCTAATCTGTATCAAATGGAACTTTCAGCAACATTATTTTAGCATATACAATAAGGGAAAAAACCATGTAGTGAATATAGCCCTTTCCAGAGCCAACATACCCTTAAGGTCCATGACACAATTTACATTATGTACTTTTTCTGATCTATGCTATAATAGTTGGCTTCAATTTTAAGTATATTCCTATATTTTTCCATTATTTTCTGTTGTTGTTATTAAAACAGTTTTCTGTTCTCTGAATAGTATCATGAACTCCATAAAGCAGTAGAAAAAGATAGGATGTGAGTAAGAGAAAGATGCTATGAACCCCTGGGGTACTTGAAGTAGCTGAGATAAAACTAAAGCACAGAAAATCAAATAAACAAGGAAATAGCACAAGAGAAATGGACATTCAAACACCAGATGCACCTAGAAAATCAAATCACTTAGACATGGCCAGATAAGCATCTATGTTACATTAGAGTCAAAATGTTAGCACTGGAAGACAACAATAAATGTCAGAAGCATTGATATAAAATGCCAACTCACAGAGGCAAGCCCAACAGGATAGCATAGATCATTCACCCAAAACCCTAAAGGCCAGAAGACTATAGAATAGTTTAGTTCAAAACCGGAAAGTGAGGGTCAGGCAAGATGGTCATATACTGTCTTAACTCTTCAAATATAAATGTAGATTAGATGATTTTCTTTGACAAAAGAAAAAAAAATGGATGAAAACTCAGTAGCAGGGGCCAGTAAGCTAGAAAGGAGATATAAAGGGAGTAGAAAGAAAGGGAGAGAGGTCTTAGGAGGATGGTATTGTATAGATGTAAGTAAAAGGACAGATTAATAGGTGGAAAAAAAGCCTAATTAAGGTCAGGGGAAGAGATTGAGTAAGGGAAAGAAGGAGGGAGGGCTAATCAAAATCTAAGATGATATAAATAAATCATATGGAAACCTACTTTTCTGGACAATGGGACACTCAGGCACCATAGATTGCTACTAGAAAATTTTCAGTGTCAGGGATGGGATACCTTCCAGTGAGTTGTTGGGCAGGGAGGTCCCTGATGCCGCCCAAAACATTATAGGCCATTGCCAAGGCCCTTTGTTTCCCACCAGGAATAGATGGTAAGACCCTGATGCTGAAGATGCTGAAGACTCCACATACTTAGGCTGAAAGATCACTGAGAAAGCCTGCTGGAACTGAGCTGAAAATCTCCTCCATGTAGACCAACTGAAAGAAAGGTGAAAAAAAAAAAAAGAACACATTCTATGAAGCTCAATGGGAGAGAGAAATCACCTGTGAAGATACTCCACAGTGGACCTTGCAAGCCTTAGATTTGGCCAACCAGGCCAAATGAGCCAATGGGTTCAATAGTGGCATGTCTGTTATGGGGGAAAACAACTGCCCTCTAAGTTGACTGGAGGCCCACTCCATGGGAGGGAATACCTCTCTGATACTGATAACCTACAAAAGGGATAGTCATGAGCCCTAGGGGTGTAACATCTGCTGCTGTCTGGCTAAATGTATGCTTATCAAACTGCCCAGTAAACACTTCTCTTAATGTTCATACCCATATATTAATGCTACACTCACTTTTTCATTAGAGAACTTTCTCTTTTCAGATGGCAATGACCTTGGGATGACTCAGAAGGCATCCTGGAGCTGAGAAGAAGTGACAGAAGAGTGCTCAGCACTGAAATCACAACACAACTTCCAAGGCTCAGGGTCCATTGCAGAAGAGGTGGCAGAAAGAATGTAAAAGCCACAGGGAGGGTAGGACTCCTTACAAGGTTGTCCTCCAGACACAAAATGCCCTGGATATCTATGACCTCACAGTGCCTGACACTACATACATAAGACCATCATAATAGGAGGAAAAGATGATGACATCAAAATAAAATAGAAACTGATTGATAGGGGGGAGGGAAAATGATGGAAAGTGGAGGTTCAATGGAAAAAGTCAGGGGAGGGAGAGAATTACCATGGAATATTGTACATAATGTGGAAGTTGTTAATTATAAAACAATGATAAATAAAAACATTTTTAAAAATTAAAAAAAAGAATGGATTTTCATGTGCAGAATTCACACATAACAGGAATAACAGAAAGACTGACTGAAAGTGAAAAAAAGGAAGTCAATCTACCTAGACAGTGGAAGCCAATTCAATGCAGGAGGAACTACACTGAGATCCAACATGTTGAATTCAGGAGAAAATAGAAGAGATAAAGTGGGAGTTACAAAATTTTTGAGATACCAGAATGTATCAATAGAGAATACATACTTTTTATTATAATGACTTTTATTTTTATTAATTCTGAACTTTATTTTATGGACATATTGCATATTGGTAATATTCCCCTCAGGTTATTCTTTTATATCCTTTCTCCTCTGCTCCCATTCCACTGAGGTCCCATTTCACAGGGGCATTGGTATATATATCCATATATCTCTGGGGTGGATAATCCTCCCTGACTTCCAGACAAGATGGCATGCTGAACAGTGCTTAACAGTGCCACACCTCCTAGGGAAGGAAAGGCAAGACATTTAGGTTTATTGGGTCTTCTAGGTGTAAACAGACTCTAATAGACCTCCAGTGGGAGGGTGCAGAGGTGCAAAGTAGGGAATCTGCTGATACCAATGCTCATGTATAGCACACCAGACCCCCAAACCCCTCAGGTAGCCACCCTAGTCATAGTCCCAGCCACAGAATCCTCCTGCACTAATCGCAGGCAAGGGGACCCAGACCAGCAGGCTAACATAGCTCCAAGAGTGCCTCCAAGCACTCAAACTCTCTCCAACTCCCTGCTCCTTCCACCCCCATGCATAGACCTAGGCCAGCAGGCCAGTAGACCCCCAGGAGACATCCACATGTGAATGATATCCCACCCACACTGCCCCATCTCTGTGTGCAGTCCTGAGCCAGCAGGGTAGAACTGCCCCAGGAGACCTCCATGTACAAATGACATCCCCCTTGCCACCACACCCCAATTATGTATGTCGACCCACTTCAGCAGGCTAGCATGCCCCCCACTGCCACAAGGGAACTCCACATGGCACTGCCCCTCTGTGCAGAGACTCAGGGCAGCAGCCTAGGATTCCTCCCTCCCTAAGCTCTCCCAACACAGGGGACTCCACCCTCCACCCCCCCCCATGTATCGCCTGATTCTCAGCAGTCCCATATTTCTACCCTTCCCTATCATAGGACCAGGCAATCCCATTCACAACCTGATACAATGTCTCAAGGGAAACACTGTCCCATCCCTTCAGCATAACAGAACCACCGTGCATTCCCATCTTCCCCACCTCTACAGCCCAGCCACAACACCAGTCTGCTTTGTTACATTCCCCCCTGCCCCCTGTCCCCTCAGACCACCTGACCACACAATCCCATGACCCCAATCACAAAATAGTAAGCCCATTCATGAGGTCCCTGGGCCACCACCACAGTATCATGGGCAACTTACCTCTGAGCACGAAGACCCCATTGCCATCAGAATCCTAGTGGAAGCAAACATAAAAGGGAACAATTACTGAATTACTTCAAGGGTAGACTACATCTTCCTCCTTAATTAAATAAGACACCTACACAGTGATGAGCAGACCAAACTGCAAAAGAAATAACATGAAAAATCAAATGCAAGTAAATCCAACAAGATTGTCCAGTCCCACAATGATTATCTCTAATCAAAACATAGAAGAGACAACAGGATCAGAACCCCCAAATGAGGACCTCACTAAAGACATAAAGAAATGCAAGGATGAATTCCAAGAAGTACTAAGAAAATCAGAAAATGATGTGAAAAGGGAACATGACAAAGGGAAGAAAGCTACACATTAAAAAAAAAAAAAAAGGCAGTAGACAAAAACAAAACAAACCAAGTTGAACAAGCCTAAATCTCAATAGAAGCTCTCAAAAATAAAGTCTGCCATGTGGATAGAAAGTAAGAATTGGACAAAAAAAGGAAATGAAACAGTTCATGAGTCCAAAAGTTTTAATAATGTAATTTTTTTTCCCTGAACATAACATGAGGAAACTGCAGGATACCCTTAAATGTCCCAGCATTCAGATCATGGGAATACCATAAGGAGACGAAACTCTGACCAAAGGCATGGAGAACTTATTCAACAAAATTATTGAACAAAACTTTCCCACTGTCTCAAAGGAAAGTCCTATCAAGTTACAAGAAGATAACAGAATTCCAAATAGGCTGGACCAAAGGAGGGATTCTCCAAGATATATTATCATTAAGACTAAACATCAATATGAAAGAGAAAGTCCAACACAGCCAGGAAAAAACAACTCATTACATATAAAGTCAACCCCATTAGAAATACATCACACTTCTCAATGGAAACCATGAAAGCCAGAAGGGCCTAGAATGGAACACTGCAAAATCTAAGAACCTATGGTTTCCAACCCAAACTACTCTGCCCAACAAAAGTATCCCTCATAATATATGGTGAAAGAAAAACTTTCCACAACAAGACAGCATTACAACAATATACACATAAAGCCAAAACTGCAGAGAGTGCTTCCGGGATTTCTCATACAGAATCAAATAACCAACCTCAAGTGCCTACAAGAAGCAGATCATAATAGCCAAACTCAGAGAAGGCAAAAAACTACAAAGTCCAAGAAAATACCAAACCAAATATACTACCATATTATGATAGGGATTAAATCAAACTTCAGTTGTTATCCTAAATATTAATGGCCTTAATTCACCCATCAAGTGTCATAAGCTAACAGGGTAAATCAGAAAATTAGACCCCTCAAAGACAGACACCTCCTCGGGTGAAAGGGTGGAAAATTATATTCCAAGCAAATGGGAATAAGAAACAAGCAGGCATAACTATCTAATATTGGATAAAACAGACTTCAAACCAAAAGTAATCAAAAAGACAAAGAAGGCCACTTCCTAATTATCAAGGTAATAATCAAACAAGAGGATATCATAATCATCAATCTCTATGCACCAAGCACTGGTGCACTACAATTCATAAAACATAACATACTTGAAAACAAAACAGAAATAATCACCAATGTAATCGTAGTTGCAGACTTCAATACTACACTATCAGCAATAGATAGATCATCCAAACAGAAATTTAACAGGGAAGTGAGAGAGCTCAATAAACCATAGATAATCTAGAGAACATGGTACCCAAAATTCACAGACTAAACATTCTTCTCAGCAGTCCATGGAACCTTCCCTAAAATAGATCACATACTGAGGCATAAATCCTGCCTCCATATATTTAGGAAGATAGACATAATTCCCTGCATGATATCAGATCACAATGCTGTATTGCTAGAAATTAACAACAAAAGATGGAAATGGATGACTTCCAGGACACATACAATGTACCAAAGCTAAACTCAGAGAAGTTTAATCTCCTAAGCAAACTATATCACACCCAATGAGATTGGAAAGGTAGTCCTAAATCTTCCTCAAAAGAAGAGTCCAGGACCAGATGGATTCTCAGCTGAATTCTATCAAACCTTCATGCAAGAACTGAAACCAATTTTTATCAAGCTGAACCAAACAACTGGAGAAGAGGGAAAGCTCCTCAACTCCTTCTATGAAGCTACTATCACCCTAATACCAAAGCCAGGCAGATGCCACAAGAAAAGAAAACTATAGGCCTATTTCCCTGATGAACTTAGACACAAAGATCCCAAACAACATCCTTACAAACCTAACTCAACAACACATCAAAAGCCTTGATCAAGCAGGCTTCATCCCAGGAATGTAGGGATAATTCAACATACAGAAATCTGTCAATGTAAAACACCACATAAATAAGCTTAAACAAACAAATAAACAAACAAAGAAAAAACCACATGACCATTTCAATAGATGCAGAAAAGGTCTTTGACAAAACACAATATCACTGCATGTCCAAAACATTGGAGAGAATAGGCATGGACTGTTTATATCTCAAAATAATAAAAACTATATATAAAGCTCCTAAAGCCCAAATAATACTTAATGGGGAGAGACTGAAGGAATTCCCACTAAGATCAGGAAGAAGACAGGTTGTCCACTTTTACCTCTGCAACATAGTAGTGAAAGTCCTAGCTCAAGCAATAATACAGGAGAAAGAAATAAAAGGGATACAAATTGGAAAGGAAGAAGGTAAGTTATCCCTATTTGCAGATGATATGATTCTATACATAAATGACCCGAGAAACTCCATCTCAAAATTCTTAAAGATGATTAACTCCTTCAGCAAAGTAGCATGACACAAATCAGTGTACAAAACTAAGTAGCCTTTCTATGTGCAAAAGACAAAGATACAGAGAAGGAAATAAGTGACATATTCCCATTTTCAATGACAATAAAATAAATAAAGAACCTTGGAATAATATTAACCAAGGTTGTGAAAAACCCATACAATGAAGACACAAAAATACTCAAGAAAGAAATTGAGGAGTACTTGAGAAAGTAGAAAGACCTCCAGTGGTCCAGGATAGACAGAATTAATATTGTGAAAATGGCAATCTTACCAAAGGCAATATACAGATTTATTGCAATACCAATAAAATCCCAACAGTTTTCTTCACAGACACAGAAAATAATGATCTCAAAATTATTATGGAATAGCAGAAGGTCTTGGATATCCAAGCCCATCCTCAGCAAAAGAAACACCTCTGAAGGTATCTAAAGTTATATTACAAAGCCATAGTAATAAAATCAACATGGTACTGGCATAAAAACAGTATTACACACCAATGGAACAGAAATGAGGCCCTGAATATTGGGTGAAGTAATGACAGCTACTTGATATTTGACAAATGCCCTAACAATGTAGGCAGGATAAAAGACAGCATCTTCAACAAATGGTGCTGGACAAACTGGATAACCATATGCAATAAAATGAAACTCTATCCACACATCTCACTATGAACAAAAATCAAGTCCAAATGGATCAAAGAACTCAATATAAAAGTTACTACTAGTAGCTACACTGCTACTAATGGAAGAAGAAAAGGATGAACTTTCCATGATATAGGAATAGGAAAAGACTTCCTGAACAACACTCCAGTAGCACAGGGACTTAGACAGTCACTCAACTATTGGGATCAAATGAAGCTGAAAAGTTTCTTCATTGACAAGTATATAATAAGCAGAGCCAATAGATCTCCCACAGAATGGGAGACATTTTTTACTGGCTATCCAACTTGCAGAAGTCTAACTTTGGGAATCTACAAAGAAGTCATAAACCAAACAATAAAAAGTGAAATAACCCACTCATAAAATGAGGCAAAGAAGTGGACAGGGAACTTTCAGAGGAAGAAATACAAATGGCAAACACACACTTAAGGAAATTTTCATCAACCTTAATCATCAGGAAAATGCAAATTAAAGCAACCATAAGATTCCACCTTAACCCAATAAGGATAGCAAACATTTAAAAAATCAAATGACAACAAATGTTGGTGAGGATGTGTAGAAGCAGGAACCATCATTCACTTTTGGTGGGAATGTGAGATGGTACAACCACTATGGAAAGCAATATGGAGACTCCTGGAAAGGTTAAATAGAGAATTACCAACAGACCCAGTTATCCCCTTACTGGGCATTTACTTGAAAAGATCCATGCCTCAATTCAGAGAGATTTGCTTAGCCATGTTTATAGCTGCTCAATTCATAATAGCTAAAAGCTGGAATCAACTCAGATGTCCATCATTAGACTAATGGATAAACAAAATGTGGTATGTCTACATGATGGAATTCTACACAGCAGTAATGAAAAATTACACAATGAAATTTGAAGAAAAATGCTCAAACATTGGACAGATGATTCTCAGAAAACTCTTCCAATCACAGAGATAATCATCACATGGTGTCATTCATCTGTGTCTCCCAACCTGAATCTGCCCAAGATGCTGACATACCTATTATGCATCTCGAGGACCAGACAATAGGAAAGGTGGGGTGAGAGGGGAGGGTAATGGTTGGTGGTGGGAGACATAAAACTGGACCCAAATGGCAATGGTACCATAAAATTTTACATCCTACAACACAGATGAAATAGTTGAACCTTCATCATTTCCTTAGAGGGAACACCTGTATCACAGGGCCCTGGAGAGGGTATGATAAAGGCTAATCTAAATATTCTCCTGTTTATCTCTCTCTCTCCCCCTCTTCTCTCTATCTCTTTTATATTATATATCTTTTTCTTCCTTCTTTTCCTTGGTGTTGGCCTGTAACTCCCAGGACCACCATGTGGTTAACATCAACAATGAGCTGTTGATCAGAAAGACCTAAAAGGTTTCTGAAAAGAAGACACATTTATGCCAGAGTACTTGATGTCCCACCAAAGGCTAGTGGTAAGACCCTACTGCTGAAGACACCATATGTTGTTGGTACAGAACATGGAATAACCTGGCTGGAGTCTGGAAGAGAGAGTCCCCAGACAGTGAGTTCATCTAGTGTCAGAATATGCTACATGAGCAACTGGGGGAAATGTCATGAGTGCTATCCCATTTGTCAAGAGGAGCATTATGTTAATTCAGTAGACACATTTTATTCACTCTATACACTTGTTAATTAAACAAGGTCATTTTTTTTCCCCTTTTCCTCTCAACTACCCTAGCCTCCTTGCCCTAACTCCTTGAGATCTTACTTGGTCCTTTGGAAACATTCAAGTCAGGGCCTTGTTCCTCTCCATACAGGGCTGCCAAGGGATCCTACAGACTGCTTCTTCTACTTGAGGGGGTGTATCAACACACAGAAAGACGTGGAGTCTGCCTTTTTGAGCTGAGTGACAATTTCCTGAGCTTTTGCTTGGGTTCTTATACCCATTTTTTCCTCAATTATCCTACCTGCTAATAGGTACCTTCATTTGTATATCAGCTTGCAGAAGGTCTCTGGTCAGTCTCTTGTCTTGGCCCCTGGTTTCCATGGTGATCATGTCATTGTTGAGTGAGTACCTAATTTATACTTCTAACTATTGCTTCTAGTAGTCCCCATTTTACTTCTAATTATTGCTCCTGACATGGAAAATAACCAACATCTATCCAAGCAACTTGTGGTCTAATCTACTCATCAGCAAACAACCTGATGTGATGCTCATCCAAGTGCAATAGTGGCACACAGCCATAGTGGGTTACGACCTGCTCTTGATTTGGCTAACTGATCTGATCAGTGGAATGGAGCCCATAGCTGGAGCTGGGAAAGAAGTCAGAACCATATCCAAAAATGAGCCTGCTCTCCATTATTAAGCTCCCACCAATCATGGGCTACAAGAGTGCCTACATCTATTAAATTCTCTCTAAAATAATAATGGTTACCCCATTTATCTGCTGCTGACTTCACTCTCTGTTGGAGAATTTGCTTCTCTTTTTCAGATGCATGCAGATCCTGAGTAGAGAATCAACACATTGCACCTCACCAGGGTCCCAGTTGAAACCAAGAGTAATTGGGGGGATGAGCAAGAGTGCTGCTTTCTTGATGAACCTTGTACCAGCACAGGGTGAAGGAGACAGACACAGAGAACAAGAAGGAATGGAAAGAAGTATTTGAGACAGTGAAAGAAAATAGCTGCTGATCTATAATATTGCATCTAGAAAATCTATCCTTATGATTAGAAGGAGATATAAATATTTTCCAAGAGAAAGAATACCGTAACTAAATCACCACTACAATATATATTTTTTAAAAACACAAAAAGCTAAGGAGAAATAAAGGCCAATCATGATCTTAAGAGAATAAGAAAGAACAATTTTGCTAGAAGAGTATATAAACAGATAATGATTAGGAAACAAACATGATTAATTCTGAAAACCATCACAATTCTAAGAATAACTCAGGTAAAAGAAGCAAATTTGTATTATTCAAGACAACACAAATAAAATTAACAAAATGTCAGAAACTATAAATCCTTTTGAATATGAAAGGTCTTAATTACTAATCAAAATATACAAACTGTCTCACTGACTTCAGCTTAAATGAGATAATATGTATCATTTACAAACCCTAAAATTTGTTTTCTGCAAGCAAATTACCACATATTTATTGAAAATGAAAACATAGAAAAAGATAATAAGCAAATGGAATTCAATGCAAGCCTAGCTTTTGTAACACATGACAAAATTGATTCTAACCCCAAATCAGTTGTAAGAAAAAAATACACTATAACTACAGACTAATTAAAGACACAATCTACCACAAAGGTATAAGTTTATGAATACATATGAATCAATTATGAGAGCATCTACTTTTATTTAAAAAAAAACACAACAAAAAAGCTTCATAACATAAATGGAGCTTTAAGTCCCAATGTGTAGTGGTTTGATTCAGGTATCCCCATCAACTTAGCTGTCCTGAATGCTAGGTTTCCATCTGATGGAGATCTGGGAATTAATGCCTCCTGGAGGTTATGTATTGTTGGGGATGGGCTTATAGGTGTTATAGCCAGTGCATCCCCTCTCTTTGCTCATACCATCATTTTTGCTGCCCTCTTGGAAATTTGAGCCTGTTAGCCAAAATAAATCCTTTATTTCCTCAAGTTGCTCTTGGTCAGGTGATTTCTACTAGCAGTGAGTACCTGACTGCAACAGTAAAGTGGTACTGAGAAGTGGAATTGCTGCTGGACACCTGACTATATGGCATTGGCTTTTTGGAATTGATTTTCAAAAGGAATGTGGAAGGACTTGAAACCTTGGCCTAAGACACACCTTGCAATGCTATAGCTTGATGGACTCTTCTGGTCAGAGTTGCAAAACCTCAATGCAGTAAGCACTATGGACTGTGAGGTTTGGCTTATCACAGTGAAAAGAAGTTTTGTCTGGACTGGGCTAGATGTAGTTTGTGTGAGAGAGTTTCTGTTATGCCTGTGTCCTGAGAAGTTGTGCAGGGTTATAGTGCATAGAAACTAACTCTTGTGTGCACAGAGGTATGGCACAGACAAAATGAAATCTTTGGGCTCAAACTGCTGTCTGTTCACTTGCAACTGTTTGAGAGATTACAGTCTTTGAGATTGAGCCAGCTGACCTGCACTGGGGCAATAGGAAGAATGTAGGCTTTTTTGAAGGAGACGGAGTGCTCAAAAAGTGTCCTGTTCTTCAAAGTCTGCTTTATATCCCCCTGGATTAATAAATTGGCACCCTACATGGCATTGTGGAATATAAGGAATGCAGGAAAGAGAAGGTCATTGAGTTTGTAATGTGGTCTTGTGTTTTGGAAATGGCCATGGGCAGTGTGAAGCAGATTTGCTGGATGCCTGCATGGAGACACAATGGAGCCATGAGGATGAACCAAGGCTCACAGTGGAGACCCAGTGGAAGCTGATAGCCCCAAGTGAAGTTTTTCTGAGACTGTGAGTAGCCTAGCTGAAAGGGCAGAATTGGAACTCCAGAGACTTGTTGGTTAGAATTATCAGACTTGGAGATTTGTCACTGGCTAGAACTGTTGGACTTGAAGCTACAGAGTTTGATGTTGCTATGGTTGTTTTAAATCTTGTATTGGTTGACTATTTCTTTGCTATGTCCAGTGCCATCTTTTGCAGTGTGAATGTTTATTCTATGCCATTATGCTTTTTGCCAGGGGGATTTTTAGGTATTATGGCTCAGTTAAAAGATGTTGGATTATGGGGATATTTGAACATCAAGAGGATTGATAAAAATGTGGGAACTTTGAAAGTTGAACTGAATGCATTGCATTTTACATCATGAATGGTTAACAGGTTATGGGGGCCAGGGGCAGAATGTGGTCATTTGACTCAGGTGTCCCCCATAAACTTAGGTGCTCTGAATGCAAGGTTCCCAGCTGATGGAGATTTGTGAATTAATGCCTCCTGGAGGCATCGTATTGTTGGGGGTGGGCTTATATGTGTTATGGCCAATGTCACCTTACCAGTGTTTGGCACACTTTCCTGTCCTGTTGTCCATCTGGTGTTGGCCAGGAGGTAGTGTCCATCTTTGGCTTATACCATTGTTTTCCCTGTCACCATGAAGTTCCCCCTCAAGTCTGTAAGCCAAAAGAGACCTATTTTTATTTTTCCCACAAGCTTCCCTTGGTCAGTTGATTTCTACCAGCAATGTGAACCTGACTGCAACACAATGTAATAATAATGAGTGATTTCAATACCACTCCCTCACCAATCATTGGTGGGTATATTATCCAAATATAAAAATACTATTAAAATAACTGGTTTCATATCATTCACCTTATACAAAAATAAGTTTAAAATGGATCAAAAACCTGCATGTAACACCTGAATATTTAAAACTACTAGAAAAAATTATAGATAAAATATTTTAGGACACCAACACAGGTAATGGCCCTTTGAATGGGACACAAATAGCTCAAGAAATAACATTGTATTGACAAACCTGATTTCATCAAATAAGAAAGATTTTCATAGGACAGGGAACAACCCTGAGAGCAAAGCAATAAACTAAAGAATGGAACAGTCTTCACTATTTACTTATCTGCAGAGGACTACACTCCACACTGTAGAATATACCAAAATAACAGAAGATAAGTAATATGATCAATAAATGTGAAAATGGTCTGAACAGACACTTAAAATGAAGACAAATAGCTATTGAATAGATAAATAATTATTCAACAGCATTAGTCATAACAATAGAAATAATATGACTGAAAAAATGGCTCAAGGGATAAAGTGATCTCCACTCAAGCCTAAACACTCTAGTACTAGCTTAAATCCCCAAGTTACTTAAACAAACAAACAACCTGGAAGACATGGGTTTGGAGGGGGAGCTTCTGTTGCCCCAGCCTTCTGACAGTGAGACTGAGGCAAAGACAAGATAATTTCCCAGCCAGCAGAGCAAAGAATAGAAGCAGAGTGAAATTGAAAGAAACCCTGCTTCACATGATGTATGGCTATAAGGGTTTGCCCAATAGTTGATATTCACCACACACACACACACACACATGGAACTAAAATTAAATTTTAAAAAATATAAATGAAAACCACATAGAAATTGTATACTAACACTGTTAGAAGCCAAGTGTGGTGGCACACACCTTAAATTCGTATACTCAGGGGGAAGAGGTAGAAAGATTTCTTTGAGTTAGAGACCACTCTGAGACTACATAGTGAATTCCAGAACAAACTGTGCTAGAGCAAGAGCCTACCTAAAAAAAAAAAAAAAAAAAAAAAAAAAAACTTTATAAAGGTAAATATAAAAATAGCTATATAAGTAACAAATGCTGCTGAGTAGGAAAGGGGAAAATGAGCCCCTAATATAGTGAATGTGCATTTCTAAGTCTACTAAAAATGCAGTACAGAGGTTCCCTGAGAAAACTAAAAGTAGAACTATGATATCATCCACAGAAATAAAGAGAAGGCACACAAAGGACCTGTTACAGTCCGGTTTGCATTGCTGGTAGAAATCACCCAACCAAGAGCAGCTTCTGGGAAAAAGAGATTTATTTTGGCTTACAGGCTCGAGGGGAAGTTCCATGATGGCAGGGGAAAACGATGGCATGAACAGAGAGGGTGGACATCACCCCTTGGCCAGCATAATGTGGACCATAGCAAAAGGAGGGTGTGCCAAACACTGGCATGGGGAAACTGGCTATAAAGCCCATAAGCCCGCCCCCAACAATACACTCCCTCCAGGAGGCATTAATTCCCAATTCTCCATCAGCTGGGAACCTAGCATTCAGAACACCTAATTTTATGGAGGACACCTGAATCAAACCATCACAGGACCCTTGCACACCCACGTGATTATTGTGACACTGTTCACAAAAGCAAGTTATGAGATCAGCTTGAATGCTCATCAATCAATGACTAGAAGAAGAAATTAAAGCCAGGCATGGTGGTGCATGCCTTTAATCTCAGTACATGGGAGGTGGAAGTAGGAGGATCACCATGAGTTCAAGGCCACTGTGAAACTACATAGTGAACTCCAGGTCAGCCTGGGATAGAGTGAGACCCTTCCTCAATAAAAGAAGAAACTAAGGTATATTATCATAATGGGTTGTTGTTTAGAAATAAAAATATACTAATGAGGGCTGGTGAGATGACTTAGTGCTTTGCCTGTGAAGCCTAAGGACACAGGTTGATTCCCCAGTATCCATGTAAACCAGATGCACAAGGTGACACATGTATCTGGAGTTTATTTGCCCTTGCTGGTGGCTCTGGCACCCATTTTCTATCTTATCTGCCTCTTTATCTCCCAAAAGACATATATAAATAAAGCAAATAATTACAAAAAATAATGAGGTCATGTCATTCACAGGAATGTGAATGGAACTAAAGGTCATAACTGTATGCAAAATATGAGTTGTATAAATCTAAATATCAAATGGTTTCTCATATGTGAAATCTAGAATAGAAAAATAAGAACAAGAAGATAGAAGAAAACATGACTTTAAAAAACTAGATTAAGGGGAAACTGGGTGTGGTGGCACACAGCTTTAATCTCAGCACTTGAGAAGCAGAGGTAAGAGGATTGCCTTGAGCTTGAGCCCACCCTGAGACTACATAGTTAATTCCATGTCAGCCTGGTCTAGAGAGAGACCCTACCTCAAAAAACAAAAAATAAAATTAGGTTAAGGTCTTTGGAAAAGGTAAGGGGACTGAGATGACAGAGTAGATAAAAACAAGAGGGTAAGAGAAGATAATTGGGTTGGTGGACACTAGAAAAAAAATCATGATGGATATATTAATAGAAATGTCAGATTAAAATCCATTAATAGATGTATTAGTGGACATTGATAATTATAACATAACTAAAGTTGATACACTAAATTGATGGTTTATAAACATCATATCAATACCAATGAGTAGAGAGATGATTAAGTTATGTTTGGACCCACGTGCAAGTCATTAATTTCTTACTTAAGTAGACATATCCCTGACACTGTCTCCTCAAATAAAATAAATGTGTTCTCAATCTCTACTATTTATACATTTATATAAAATGTTGGTTTTCTAATTAGTTTGATATGTTTAGCATAAAGAAATAAAATAGGCTATAATTATTTCTCCTTTATATATGAGCATATTATACAAATATTGATGTCTATATGTACATGCATATTGTTCTTATTTCTACCTTATAAGTTGATAAATTTTCCTGATGGCATATTTCTAGTCACAAAGTTCCCTTCATTGGATTTAGACTTAAACCTTAGGCATATTTAAAATTAACTATGTTGTCTTCACTACATTTTGTGCTTCATTTTAAGAAGGGTGCTTTCTATTTACTTGTTTGGATCTTTTTAATTCTCTATTGTTAAGGGATAGAATGGTTGGTTTGGCGAGGATATTTTCATACATGAATAACAGTGTATGGGTCATATTTGATTAACTTGACTTTCCTTTGTCCCTTTATACCTTCATGTTGGCTCCTCCTTCTCTGTAAATTATTCTCATTATTATTTTCTGTCTTATTCATATGTCTCATTCAAAATGAGAAAAATACAGTATTCATCTTTTCTTTTAAAACTGTATTACCCTCCATTGTTTCCCTATGGCTTTCTTTTTAGATTTCTTCATCACCCCAAATAAATAGCATCCTTTCTACTTTTATATTTGTCTATAATTCTGTACATCAGAGAAAAATGACATTATTTCTATGTATGGTTTATCTTGCTTAATGTGATGGTTCCCAATTCTACACACTGTGCTATAGTTGAGATAGCTTCACTGTAAATTTCAGCTGAAGAAATCATTTTCATTACCCATTTATCCTCTGATGAAAACAAGGCATGTTTCATATTTTGGCTATTGTTAATAGTACTTCAATAAATATGAGTATACAAGTATTCCTGCAGCATCATTATTCAAATTTCATCAGATATGTAGGTAGAGATTTGTGGCTGGATATTATCATAGTTCAACTTTTTGTTTTTGAGGAACCTCTATACTGACTTACAAAGAGGCTCCTTTAATAAATTCACACAATCAGTGCATATGGATGTTTTATCCCATAGCCCCACATTATCATCAACATTTGTGTGTTTCTTTTTTATCAATAGCCATTCTGAGTTACAGTCATAAGCTATATTTTTAAGAAAATATATTTTAAAAAAAAATATTGTGTCATCCTATTTTTATCATTTTGAGTTTTGAAGATATAATTCTCCTATTTAAACAATTTATCAAATTTATGGAGGATAAAATGTAAATTAACCTAAGTAATTTCAGATTTCACACTCGGATCTTATTAAGGGTACAACTTTTCTGTAAATACTGTTAATGGACAAGATATTACTTCAACCATTCATGATGGATAGACATTCAAAAATGTCTATAAATGCATAATTTAAGTAAATATGCTGCTACACTTTGTATTCACAAACTAAGTATTTCCTTAAATGTGCTGTAGTAGAATTTTGGAATCAATCATATAGACAAACTAGAAATATTTCAGCTAGTGTTTGAAGAATCACTGTGCATCTTAATAGGCATACCCTTAAAAAGGGATCAACTGAAATGTGTTTTGCCCCTTTTCCTATGTGAATCCAGAGTGAGAAATTGCCCTCTATAAATAAATAAAATGAGCTTTACCTGATATCAAATCTACATGTGCCTTCACCTTGAACTTCTTTTTCCTACAGAAATAAGAGAAGTAAATTACTTGTGTTTATAACTTACCCAATTGTGGTGGTTTGATTCAGGTGTCCTCCATAAAATTAAGGTGTTCTAAATGCTAAATGCTGGTACTGGGAGTTACAGGTCAGTGCCCACTAAGAAAAGAAAGAAAAAGATAACTAATATAAAAGACTTACAGAGAAGAGAGAGAGGGAGGAAGAAACTGTAGAAGATTAAGGTCAGTATTCATACTGTAACAAAATATTTCAAAAAGAAAACAACAATATGAGACACTCAGGTTGTATGAGTCTCACATTTTGAAAGAATATATTCCATTAAGATGTGGATAGCATTACAGAAAAAAATATGATCCATCTGGCTACATTCTTCCAAAGTCAGGAAACAGAGAGAAATAGGCAATAACATTCATTTCATTCTTTTTGTTGCTATTGTTTTCCATTCATTACTTTATTCAGTCTGGAGCCCCTGTGATATTGTGCTGCAGGGTGGGTCTTCCCTCAATGGAAAAATCTTCACAGACATGTTCAGAACTGTATTTCCCAGGTGATTTCAAATGTACTCAAGTTGACAAGGAAGATTAGAAAGCACAATATTTCATGAACATAAGAACAGACATATTTTGTTAATTTCTCTACTATAATTAAATTTACTTACTTACTTAATTTATTTATTTATTTGAGAGAGAGAGGCAGATAGAGAGAGAGAGAAACTTAGTGAGAGAAAGAGAGAGACAGAGAATGGGCCAGGGGCTCCACCCACTGCAAATGAACTCCAGATGCATAATCCACCTAGTTTATCTGGTTTACATGGAAATCAAATCAAATCAAATCTGTGTCTTTATGCTTTGCAGGCAAACACTTTAACTGCTATGCCATCTCTTCAGCTCCATTAACTTTAAAAAAAAATATTTAACTTTTTCGCTTTTTCTTTTATTAAGTAGAAACTTTGGCCACATCATATGTTGGTACTATCATTTCATTTCTCCCTGCTCCCACTCCACTGAAGATGATCTGAAGGCAGGATTACTGGTATTCACCATGTACTTGTAGGTTAAGAGTTGGGAGAGAAGCACCTTGTCATTATGGGGAGGTCTATATCTCTGCATATTCCTTCCCACCCTGTGGCTCTGACATTCTTTCCACCCCCTTTTCTACAAACTTCTCTGAGCCTTGGTGGATGTTCTTTAATTATACATTATTTTTGAGTTCTCAGCAGCTTCTGGATTTCTGGTTTGGTACATTTTGAGTATCCTTGGGGCCTGTATGAATCATGGCCCAGGTTATCAGGTTAGCCTTGCAAGCAACATCCTTGTTCATATGATTTCCTGTATTGTTTCACCTGGGCCCTGCCTGCTCTATGAGGGGTGATTCATCTCCTGTCAGTGAGTCTGCTATCTATTTTTTTTTTTTTTTTTTTTTTTTTTTTTTGGTTTTTCGAGGTAGGGTCTCACTCTAGTCCAGGCTGACCTGGAATTCACTATGGAGTCTCAGGGTGGCCTTGAACTCACGGCAATCCTCCTACCTCTGCCTCCCAAGTGCTGGGATTAAAGGCATGCGCCACCACGCCCAGCTATATGCTATCTATTCTTGTCTTGTTGGTAGATTATGGTCATCCTTGGTTCTCACAGTTTTCTAGAAAAGAAAAAAAAAAAGATCCTACAATGGAGATTGAGATCAGCATAGGTTAAAGGGAATAAATATTCTTAATTTAGATAAATTTTGATAGGTGTGTCCCCAATTTTGGACATAGGCTATTGGAGCTTTTCACTGGAGTCCATTATCTTGGCCTCCATAGGGTTCTAACTTGGTTCTTAGTTCTAGTTAGGGGTTTCTTTCCATTGAGCATATCTCATAGCCACTCAAAGAGCCATTAAGCTATGTGCCACTATTGCACAGGTGTGTACATCTTGTCAAGTAGGTTATTTTCATATAGAGGTGCCTCCTGCTTGCTCACTACATTGTTAGTCATTCTCTCCCAGAAGCACATGTAGCACTTTTCAGCACTATGCAAGCTAACCATTTTGGGACTGGCTTCCTTTTGATTCAGCTGGATCTGTCAATGTTCTGCATTGGTAGCCTGCAGTGTCTTCAGCAATAGGTTCTCAGGTGGGTACTCAAATACTTTGACAGAAATCTCTCTTGCTGTGGGTACCTTGCAGTCCTCTCTGATCAACAGCTCAACATGGATTATAACCAATTTCTGGCACAAGGAGTAACAATCCAGAGCCAACTGATTTAAGTTTGTGTGTCATCCCACCCTCTGCTAAGCCCTTCTTACCAGACAATCCCTCCATACTTCTATTAAAGGCTTTATCTTTTAGTCTGATATCCAGGACAGTTTCTATGTTACTAATTAATTTGTGATTTGGTTTTATCTACATTTACCTCCTCTTTACCATTACCCACACCACCAAATACTTCCTTCTCTTTTGTCTGTCCCTTGAGTTGTCTGTGAAGTATTTCTATTCCTTTTACAACTTTCTCCTGTATTATTGCTAGAGATAGGACCTTTAGCAATATGTTGAAGAGCAAGGGCAAGAGTGAGCACCCCTATCTTGTTCCTGATCTCAATGGGAACTCCTTGAGCATTTCCCCATTAAGTATAATCTGGGTGTTAGGATCTTTGAATATAGCATTTATTATGGTGAGATATAAACCCTCTATGCCTAGTCTCTCCAGTATTTTAATCATGAAGTCATGTGGTATTTTGTTGAAGGCCTTCTTTGTATCTATTGAAATCATCTTTAACTTTTTCTGCTTAAGATTATTTATGCTGTATATTAACATAAATCAATTTCTGTATGTTGAACCATCCCTGCATCCTTGGGATGAAAACTGCTTGGCCAAGGTGGATGATGCTTTTTATGTGTTTTTGAATTTGGTTTGTGAGGATTCTCCCCAGGATGTTTGTATCTAAGTTCATCAGTGATATAGATCTATAGTTTTCTCATTGTATTTCTGTCTGGTTTTGGTATTAGTGTGATGCTAGCTTCATAGAAGGAATTAGGATGCTTTCCCTGTTTTCTGATTATGTAGAAGAGCTTAAGAAGAAGTGGTTTGCGCTCTCCAAAGAAGGTTTGGTAGAATTCAGCTGAGAATCCATCAGGTCCTGTACTTTTCTTTTTTGGAATTTTTTTAATTACATTTTCAATCATGGTAAGTGTAATAGGATTTTTTAGGATATTAATCTGTCTGCAGTAAGTCTTAGTAGGTGATACTTGTCTAGGAATTCATCCATTTCTTCCGGGTAATTCAATTTTTGGAGTAGAGGTTTTGCAAATATGTCCTGATGATTCTTCCAATTTTATTGACATCTATTGTGATCTCTCCCTTTTCATTTCTAGTTTTATCAACTTGAGACTTCTGTTTATTATTTGATCAGATTGGCCAGTGTTTATGAGTATTGTTAATTTTTTTCAAAGAACCAGTTCTTTGTTTTGTCAATTTTCTTAATTGTTTTCTTAGTTTCTAATTCATTAATTCCTGCTATTATCTTAATCTTAATAATAATTAACACCCAGATTATTTCTTTCTGTCTGGAACTCTTAGGTCTTGATTATTCTTGTTTTTCCAATGCCTTTAGGTGGATCCTCATGTTATTAATTTGATATATTTTTGTCTTTGTTATGAAGGCATTTAGTGCTATGAAATTTTGCCTTAGGACTGCCTTCATTTTGTCCCATAAGTTTTGATAGGTTTTCATTATCATTCAGTTTTAGAGATTTTACAATTTCCTGTTTTGTTTCTTTCATAAACCATTCATTATAAAACAGTATATTATACATTCTCCTAGACTTGGTGCAATTTCTGATGTTTCTCTAATTTTTAATTTCTAACTTTAATACATTGTTGTCCAGTGTGATATGGGAAGTAACATCAGTTTTCCTGAATTTAGGATGTATGTTTTGTGCCCTAACATATGATCTATTTTGGAGAACATTCTTTGGGATGCGGAGAAGAATGTGTATTCTGTAGACTTGAGGTGGAATGGTCTATCTGTTAGATTGAGTTGGTCTATAGTATTGTTGAGATCTATTATTTCCTGTTAATTTTCTGCTTGGATGATCTGTATGTTGATGATAGTGGGGTACTGAAACCCCCTACTATGATGGTATTGGGGTTTATTTCTGGTTTGTCATTGAGTAGGTTTTGTTTCATAAAATGTGATGCACCTGTGTTTGGTGCATATAAATTTATGACTGTGATGTCCTCTTATTTGATTGTTCTTTTGATGCATCACAAGTTGCCTTCTTTGTCCTCTTTGATTACTTTTGATTTAAATTATATTTTATCATATATTAATATACTCACAATTGCTTGTTTCTTATTTCCATTTGCCTGGGATATCATTTTCTAACCTTGGACCCTGAAGAGGTGTCTATCTTTAGTGGTGAGGTGGGTTTCTTGAAGACAGTAAAGTGAAGGGTCCATTTTTCTCAACCACCCTTTTACTTGTGTCTTTTGATGGGTAATTAATACCATTGATATTTTAGGTTATAACTGTGAGGTTTGATTTAGTCCCTGTCATGTTGGTCTTGCTTTATGGTGTTTGGTGTTTCCTTGAACTTTTTACTATTTTGAGCCTGCTCAAGATTTGGTTGTTGTAATCATCTTCTTGAAGGCTCTTGAGATTGGTTGGTTGACTCTTATGTGTGGAGAATTCCCTGAAGTATTCCATGTAGGTTTGGCTTTGTGTTCATGTAATCATAGAGCTGGCTTTTGTCGTGGAAATTTTTTCTTCCATTGCTGGGTACAGTAGCTGGGTTAGGAACCCATAGTTTTTTAAACTTTGCAGTGTTGCATTCCAAGCCTTTCTGGATTTTAGGGTTTCCATTGAAAAGTCTGAGGTAATTATGATGGAATTGCCTTTGTATATAATGAGTTTTTTTTTTTCCTCTTGCTACTTTTAGCACTCTCTCTCTTCATTTTCAATATATTATGGTTTTAATTATGATAATCCTTGGACAGTTTCTTCTTTGCCCCAGTGTTACTTTCCCCTGTGCAGTAGCTGAGATGTTCATAGAGGAAGTACTGATAGCTTTTGAAGGATACTTGCCAGATATTTCTGTCTGGGGTGCTATTAGGTGTCAGGAAAGTGAAGGGAAGGGCTATGAGGTGGTGACCCTTGCCCAGAGGTGGTCCTCTGAGGTTAGGGGGGTTACATATGTGGATGTGGTCAGTGGCTGGCTTGGAGTGATCAGAGAAGGAGATAGAGGTTGGTTTGTGGGGTCCCTCAGGGGTGAGAAGTATTGGGTGGGGACCTGCAGGGACATGTGGCCTATAGTGGGACCGGAAGGTGGGCAGTATCTCTGGCAGGAACCTGTGGCTTAGCATAGGATGAAAGCTGGTTTCTGCCCCTGGTACCCTAAGAATGCAAGCAGGGGTCAGAGGCCAAGGGGGATCAAAGCAGAGGCATGGGCTTTAGCTCTGGTTCTTTGGGGACCACAGGGTCCAGTGGCTCGTGGATCAGCTCAGTGTGACAGAAGTGTGGGCTGGGACTCTGGCTCTGGTACTGAGGGAAAGTTCAGGGGCAGCTGCAAAAGCTGCTCAGTAAGGGCAGAAGTACCGGCAATAGCTTCAGCACCTGGGGACTAGCAGGGCTGTGCAGGGACTGGCCCGAAGAGTGGGTCAGAAGTATGGGTGCTGGCTGTGGCCCTGTGGGGACCAGAGGAGGCGGGATCTCATGCCTGGCCGATGAGGAGAGGCAGTGAGAAAGTGCAGTGCAGGGAGCCAGGAGGCTACAATTGAATGGGAGCAGTGGGCAGAGATACTCAAGGTGCTGTGATCCTGGCCCAGCCCAGAGGATCTAGCACTAGCGTGGAAGCATGGGCCTGCACTGTGTATGTCTGCTCAGGGAGTTGTTTCCCTCTCTGACCTGGTGGGGCATGGAGAAAGCCCAATTGCCTAACTGACTTCCTGCATGAGCTCAGCCACCTGTGCTCACCACCAGCCCACCACAGACCATGACTTAGTTATGCCCAGGAATGTATAGGAATCAGGAATTGGCAGATATCTGAATATGTACCCCATGCCAACCCAGCAGAGGTACTTTAAGTCCTAGTAGTACAGAAGCCACTCTTTCCCACACTCAATTCTTGACTGATTTCACCCCCAGAGCTCTTGCAGGTTGTTAGTCTGCCATCTTACAGGAAGTCAATGCACACCCCCTTTTCTGGCATAGTCTACTATAGCCCAAGATCACCATGAATTCCCTACTAGAGGTTAGCCTTGAACTCCTGATTCTCTTGCCATAACCTTCTAAGTACTGTGAAGGCAGGTGTGTGCCAACTTACCTGACTCTTGTCTAGAATTACTGTAATATCAGATTATGTGAATATTTTTAAAAGTTGAATAAATGACCTTTAATTGCATATGGCCAGAATTTACTTACTAGGCAAATTAAAATCAATGATTAATTTCCAGAGAGTTAATTCCCTCTGAAAATGTAACATCAAATGGGATTATGGCTAATTTCTACTAATATACTCAAAACCTGTAAAATCAACATTTCTGTCTTACTAGTATTTTATATATGTATGATAACCTATCCTTCAAGGTATTAATAATAATTATGCCATTTAAACTGTGCTGACTTCACGGAATTTCTTTTACAGATGGAAGTAGGACTGGAGAAAATAAATGGTTCATCAAACTTCACCCAGCCCCAGCTGAAACCAGAGATGAATTGGGGAAATGAGCAAAAGTGATGCTTTCTTTGTGATCCTGATATCAGCACAAGGATGAAGGAAATAAACAGGGAGGACACTCAATACCTACCAAAGAAGAGATCCAGAGGCTCATAAGAGACCATCACTGAAGTAGACTTAAAATGCATGGAAGAGTCACAATTTGAGATATTTTGCACAAAGATATTGCCTCTCCCCCATAAGTTACTGCTACCCCACAATGCATGACCCAAAATTCCCATGGTGTTGACCTATATCCTCAATGAGGAGGGCCTCTTCAGAAAAGTGACAGGGATGAGGGAAAGGATGGCACCAACATGTGTCATCTACATACTAAATATATCTATATCTCATACAAATGAACTAAAAACAATACAAAAACATTTATGGCTTATAACCCAAGTCACTAGACCCAATGAAAAATTCCTCATAATAGATGGTGAAAGGAAAACATTTTGTGCAAAAAAAAAAACAAAAAACAAAAAAACTAGCTGTACGATCATATGAAGAAGCCAAACCCACAGAGTGAATACAATTAAGAAAATTGACAGGGCTGGAGAGATGGCTTAGCGGTTAAGAGCTTGCCTGTGGAGCCTAAGGACCCCGGTTTGAGGCTCGGTTCCTCAGGTCCCACATTAGCCAGATGCACAAGGGGGCTCACACATCTGGAGTTCATTTGCAGAGGCTGGAAGCCCTGGCACCCATTCTCTCTCTCTCCCTCTATCTGTCTTTCTCTCTGTGTCTGTCGCTCCCAAATAAATAAATAAATAATTTTTTAAAATGTTTAAAAAAAGAAAATTGACAAAATAAAGAGCTGGTTCTTTAAAAAATAAATAAATAAGATTCATAAACCCCTGGCTGATTTTATCAAACAACAACAAAATAGAAGTTTCAAATTAACAAAATTAGAAATGAAAAAGGGAAGGTCTCAAAAGACATCAGTGAAATTAGAAGAATCATCATGACCATATTTTCTGAATCATATTTCCAAAACCTCTATTCCACAAAACTGGATAAACTGGAAGAAATAGATAAATTCCTACACTACTAGCACCTACTAAAATGTAATTAGAGCAGACAAATTTAATCATACCCATCACAGCCATCAAAATTGAAAATCTAATCAAATACCCCCCAAAAGGAAAAATCCAGAAACTTATGGATTCTCGGCCAAATTCTACCAAACTTTCATTTAAGAAATGAAACAATTTTTTTCTCAAGCTTTCTTTTTCCTCAAACTTTAAAACATAGTCAGACAACAGGGAATGCTCAACAACTCCTATGAAGCTACCATCCCAAAATCAGACAGAAATCCAACAAGAGAAGAAAACTATAGACCTATATCCCTGACAAACTTAGGTACAAAATTTCTGAACAAATATTACAAACTGAATTCAACAACATACCAAAAACATTGTCAAATGTAATCAAGCAGCGTTCATCCCAAGAATGCAAGGATGGTTCAACAAATTGAAAATCAGTCAATGTAATACACTATATAAATAATCTTAAACACAATAAGCACATGATGATTATACAGAGAAGGCCTTTGACAACATAAAACACCACTTCATGTTCAAATACTGGAAGAGAAGACTGGGTGTGGTGGTGCATGCTTGAATCCCAGCACTCTGGAGGCAGAGTTAGGAGGATCACCATGAGTTCAAGGTCAACCACCCAGAGACTACATAGTGAGTTTCAGGTCAGCCTGGGATAGAGTGCAAGCCTACCTTGAAAAACCAAAAAACAAACAAAAAAAATCATTGGAGAGACTACTAATAGTCAACATAATAAAGGCTATAATGCAACAAAAGCATAAATCATACCTTATCAATGCATTCCAATTAAGATCAAGTCCAACACAGGGGTGCCTACTCTCACCCCTATTCTTCAACATGGTATTAGAAGTCCCATTCCAGACAATAAGAAGGACAAAATTATAACAGAGATGAAAACTGGAAAGAAAGAAGTCAAATTATTCCTATTGGCAGATGGCATTATCCTATACAAAAAGCCAGAAGCCTTGACAGAAAAAACTTGTAAACATAATACATTCCTTCAGGAAAGTGGAAGCATACAAAATCAACACACAAAATGTAGTTGCTTTCCTATATGCAAATGACTAACACACAGAACAAGAAGTGAAAACAATAGCTACAAAAATAAAATCAAGTACCTTGGAATAACAATAACCAAGGAAGTGAAAGACCTTTATAAAGAAAACATAAAAGCACTCAAGAAAGAAACTGAGGAGGACATGAAAATATGGAAGGACCTTCCTGGATAGGAAGAACTAATTTTGTGAAAATGGAAATTTTACCAAAAGCAATATATAGACTAAACCCAATAGTAACAGAAATTCCAGCATTATTCTTCACAGACCCTTTCCTCTCATCATGCACAAAAATCAACTCAAAATGGGTTAAAAACCTCAATATAAGACCTGAAAGTCTTAAACTAATGGATGAAAAAATAGGGGGAACTGACCATTTTATACAAATTGGGACAGACTTCCTCAGTAATACCCTGGTAGCCTAGGATATTAAACAATCACTCAAACAGTTTGATCTCCTGAAGTTAAAAAGCTTTTGTGTGCACAAAAATACCATAAAAAAGCACCAGTAGACAGCACTCAGAATGGGAGAAAATCTTCACCAGCTGAAAGAGGCCTAACATCCAGAATATTCAAAGAAAAAAAAAGACAGTAAGCAATAAAGCAATAGGGGCCTGAGGGATTGCTTAGTGGTTAAGGCACTTGCCTGCAAAGCCAAATGGCCCCAGGTTTGATTCCCCAGGACCCAACTGACCCACATAAGAACCACTGAGCACAAGATGGCATTTGCATCTGGAGTTTGTTTGCAGCAGCTGGAAGCTCATTCAGCCTATTCTCTCTCTCTCTCTCTCTTTCTCAAATAAATAATAAAATTTTAAAAATTAAAAAAAAAACCTCAACAATAAAAAAATCAAACAATCAACTCAAAAATGGATCAGTGAACTGAATAGGGAATTAACAAATAAAAAATACAAGTGGCTAATACATAAAAATGTTCAACATCCTTAACCATCACAGAAATTCAAATTAAAACAATTATGAGACTCTACCTTGCTCTACATGGGATGGCAATCATGAAAAAAATCAAACAAAAATAAATGTTAGTGAGGATGTTGAGAAATAGAAACCCTCATTCACTGCTGGTGTGAGTGCAAAGTTTTACAGCCACTATGGAAATCAATATGAAGACTCCTGAAAAAGATGAAAATAGAGCTATCAACTGTCCCAGATATTTCTCTATTGAGCATCTACCCTAAAGGCTCCTCTCTTCATTTCAGAGATATTTGCTCATCCATCTTTATAGCTACTCTATTCACAATAGCTAAGAACTGAAATCAACCCAGATGTCCATCATTTGATGAAGGGTTATAAAAATGTGGTACATATAAGAAATGGAATTCTACTCATCAGTAAGGAAAAATGATATAAAGACATGTGTAGGAAAATGGATGGACTTGGAACAGATCATAATAAACGAAGTCATAAAAACAAGGGCCACATGTTCTCCCACATCTCATCTGTGGTTCCTAACCTGGAACAGCTTGAGTTGCAGGCATCCCTGACAGACAACTCAAGGGAAAGATATGGGGGATTGAAGGGTTTTGGTGGAGGGGAGCAGTAGGGCAAGGGGAGATATATACACAATTAAATCCAAATAAATTGGTACCATAGAAGCCATCTTCCTGGATAGCAGAGTAAAAGATGAAACCCTCAATAGGAACATGGAGGGAGCATCTGGTAAGACCAGTCCTAGAGAGAATGGAATACAGTTTAATCTTAAAATATTTGTCCCTGGCTTTTAACTCCCAGTATCAGAACTTGGTTGCAACTCACATTTAGTTGTTGATTTGAGAGGCTTATGAGGTCCCCAAAACCTGACAGGAATCTGTCAGAGTTGAATTACACATCTGAGGTGAAATGTAAAAACCTATTGCTGAAGACACCACATGCTGCCTATAGAGAACAATGAGAAAACTGACTGAATCTGGAATGAAGGCAGCTCCTGGGTTGTTAGCCCATATAGTGATGAAAAGCATTAAATGTGCTGCTGGGGGAAAATGACAAAAACTTTTTGAGTAAGCAGGGAATGCTGCTATATGGAAGGAAGCAGTCTGGCAAAGTGCACACACCTGTGCAATAGTGGCACATACTTTAGGTGGATAATCAATCTAGTGTACTATATGTTCCTGTACTTCCATCAAAAGGGAAACACTGGATCACTTGGGCTTTCTGGATAGAGAGTCTAGAATTCATGAGCTCCTGGTTAAGAGAGAGAAACCCTGTCTCAAAAACTAAAGTGGAGAACAATTGAGGAAGAAACCAAATATTGAACTCTGGCCTCCACATGCACAGGCACACACATATATGCTCATCTGCATACACATTTGCCCCCACACATATGAATACCCATATAACACACATATGAATACCCATATAACACACATTCATAATCCTCATGTAAGTCTTGATTCAAAAGAAAATGATAACATCTCTGAATTATCATGTAAGCAAGGCACAACCTCTTGTACTTTAAATCATCTTTTGATTGCTTTTAGTACCTAACAAAATGTAATTATGATTTTAATAAAGAAAATTAACAGATTCTTCACAGCTGCATTTTTTCCAAATAGTTTTTCATTCTCTTTGTTGAAATTATATGTGTGAACCACATGGTAATGACAAGCTATTTACAGTGCACTAGTTGTTATGCACTTGATACCTGTCTTTTTCCAGTGATACATGAGGCTACCCTATTATTCTTATATTAGCATGCTGTGTGTGTGTGTATTTGTGAAAGGGAGAGAGTTGTGTGGCATTTATTATGTACAGTATATGCACATGTGAGTGCAGATTCATGAACCCCATGTGCATGTGAAGGTGAAGGCTAGAGGAGAACATTAGTTGTTCTCTAACCATTGCTTATCCATGCATTTATTTTCTTTGAGACAGTATCTCTCCTTTATCCCACAGCTTTTGCCTGTCAGTGAGTCTGAGTGATTCTATGTTCTTTCCCCCTACCCATGCTTTTTATGTGGGTTCTGAGGAGTCAAATCTGAATGTTTTAGGCCTATGAGGCTCTAGTTCTTGAGCCACAAGAGCTTTTAATTTCTGGGCTACCCCCATCCAGCAATTGTTTTAATAAAGCTAAATGTTTAGCCAGCTATGACTTGATCATCTCTGGGTCATGTCTTCAACACTGTGTACTGGGAAATACTCTTGCTGGAGGACTCAGAGTCATCAGGACCAGTGACCCATATCCTTAAGATCTACAGGTAATCAATTCATCATTAGCTGAGAGGAACAAGGTATCATGCCACAGAAAATAAACATCTATCTAAAGGAATGTTTTTGTTTATAGTGCTCTTTATGCCATGGATGTCACTCATTTGGTTTAGGAGCCTAGGAAATTACATTAGCCAATCAAAATTAGAGGAACTGAACTCAGGTATCTTATACACTCATTCCAAATATGACAGTTATTAAGTTTATTATTAAATACAGATGCATCCCTGTATTTCCAATAATATAGTGATTCTATTGCTATTTTAGAGCCTGTATTGCCCTTCCACATTAAGTAGGAAGATGTAGAATTTGAAAGGGAGGTATATCCAGTAGTATTGGGAAGTATTATTAGCAAGAGAGGGATTGAAAAGATTTTCTGCAGCCATCTGTTTCTCACATACCATTTAGAACATGTGGATACCAATGTGTTGTATCCTCTGGCATACATGGTATTGTCAGTAGCCATTAACACCTCTACCAATGTAAGGGAACATATGTCTCATGTTTGAACCAGGGAACAGAAGTAAGACTCTCTCCTATAGTAAAGGGAAAATCTGGGGTTACCTGATCAGGACCACTCCCAGCTTGTGAGCTTTCCTGCATTAATTTCTAACTATAATTTCTTTTTTAAATTTTTATTTGTTTATTTGAGATAGGGGGCTCTAAGCGAGAAAGATAGTGGGTACATTGGCGCCTCTAGCCACTGCAAACAAATCCAGAGGAATGAGCCACATTGTACATCAGGCTTTACATGGGTACTGGGCAATCAAACCTAGGTCCTTTGGCTTTGTTGGCCAGTGTCTTAACCACTAATTCTTTCCCAGCCCTATACTTTCTTAACATAAATATTTCTTGACTTATAAAAATTAAGAGGCAATGTTTTTAAACAAATAGGAACAGTCTAAAGCCAAAATGTAAAAGATATGAGATGTGTCCTAATATATTTCCCAAAGTTCCACCCCTCTGGGCCATTGTTCTCAGCATTTTTGAGTGACATTCACTCTTTCCTCTTTCTTCCTCTCAAACTCCAGAGGTTTCATGAATCCATGCCCCTTCATTTCCTCTCCCTCACTCCAATAAATGATGCCTGACTTTTTCTATGAGACCAATAACCTGGAAAAAGAAATATGCATCCAAAGATGCATTTCTCAAATGGGAAGAGAGCAAGCTAGAAAGACATTTAATAATTGTTTCCTTTTCTTGACTTCTGTGTGACCATAGAACTTCACATGTTCTACTTAATTCAGGGAGTGAGAGGCAGCTTGTGTTCACTTACAGGATTTTGGTGAAAATATTAAAAACAAAATCTTTTGGGGATGGGTTGATGGCTCAGTTTTGTGCAAGTATGATGATATAAATTTGGATTCCTATGACCTACATAAAATAACAGTGGGGTGGCCAGTGTTTATAATCCTCGTGCTGGACAGACATTGATTAGAAAATCCCCAGGGGATGCTGATTAGCTTGTATAGTTGAAGTGAGACACTCCAAATAATGTGGAGAGTGACTAAAGAATATACCTGATGTTGACCTCTGGCCTCCAAATATGACCTCTACCCACATGTACCCACACAAATAAAGACACCACATGAACACACCACATACATATATACACACATACCAACTCAAAATAAAATTGCCCAACTCAGAAAACCCCTTAAAGAAAGATGATAAGAAATATTAGTCTCAGTGAGTTCATATCAAATCAAATTTAAATGTGTATCATGAGTAAGCAATGAGTAAGAAAAGAACCCTAAGCCGGGCATGGTGGTGCACGCCTTTAATCCCAGCACTCGGGAGGCAGAGGTAGGGGGATCACCAATGGTGTATTGAAGTCACCAGCTATGATGGTGTTGGTGGTTATTTCTGTTTTATTGTAAAGTAGGTTTTGTTTTATGAACTGTGGTGCCCCTGTGTTTGGTACATACAGATTTATGATTGTAATATCCTCTTGATGGATTGTTCCCTTGATAAGTAAGAAGTAGACTTCTTTGTATTTTTTGATGAATTTTGGTTTGAAGTCAATTTTAACTGATATTAATATAGCTATACCTGCTTGTTTCTTATTCCAATTTTCTTGGAATATTGTTTTCCACCCTTTCACCCTGAGGAGGTTTCTGTCTTTAGTGGTAAGGTGGGTTTCTTGAAGGCAGAAGATTGAGGGGTCTAATTTTTTGATCCACCCTGTTAGCTTGTGTCTCTTGATGGGTGAATTAAGACCATTAAACATTCTTTTTTTTTTTTAACACTATTATGAAGCTATGCATAAACAGTACTTCTCTAGTACCTCCAAAAGCTGACTAGTCTACACATGCCAAAAGCTTGAGGATTAAAGACAGCATCTTCAACAAATGGTGCTGGACAAACTGGATAACCACATGCAGGAAACTGAAACTTGATCAACACATTTCACCATGCACTACACTCAAATCCAAATGGATCAAAGACCTCAACATAAGACCAGAAACTTGAATACTACTGGAAGAAAATTTAGGAAGTACTTTCTATGATATAGAAATGGAAAAAAGACTTCCTGAACAAAACCCCAGTGGCTCAAGTTCTTAAACAGTCACTCAACCAATGGGATCATATGAAGCTGAAGAGTTTCTTTACAGACAAGCATATAATAAGCAAAGCCAATAGAATACCCACAGAATGGGAAAAAGTATTTGCAGGATATCCAACTGATAGAGGCCTAATCTCTAGAATCTACAAAGAACTCAAAATTCTAAACAATAAGAAGACAAATACCCAACTGACAAAATGGGGCACAGAGTTGAACAGGCAGTTCACAGAGGAAGATAAACAAATGGCAAACACACACTTAAGAAAATGTTCATCATTCCTAATTATCAGAGAAATGCAAATTAAAACAACTGAGATTCCACCTTACCACAATAAGGATAGCCAACATCAAAAAATCAAATGAAAATAAATGCTGGCAAGGATGTGGAGAAACAGGAATACTCATTCACTGTTGGTGGGAGTGTAGGATGGTACAACCACTTTGGAAAACAATATGGAGACTCCTGAAAAAGCTGACTATAGAGATACCAACAGACCCATACCCTTACTGGTCATCTACCCTAAAACCTTCAAACCACAGGCCAGAGAGATTTGCTCAACCATGTTTGTAGTGGCTCAATTTGTAATGGATAAAAGCTGGAATCAACCCAGATGTCCATCATTCAAAGAATGGATAACTAAGATGTGGTACACTACACAATGGAATTCTATACAGCAGTAACAAAAAATGACACAAAGTAATTTGAGGAAAAATGGTTGGACCTGGAACAGATCATTCTCAGTGAACTTATCCAATCACAGAAAAAAAATCAACACATAGTCTTACTCATCTACAACATCTAACCTGAATCTACCCAAGATATCTTACATACCCAGTAAGCACCTCATGGACTAGACACTAGGATGGATGGGGAGGGAGAGGAGGGCAATGAAGGGGTGTGAAACACTAATCTGGACCCAAACAGCAATGGTACCATAAAATTCTACTTCCTAAAAGGCAGACCAAATGGCTGAACCTTCACTAGACCCTTATAGGAAACACCTGGACCACAAGACACTGGAGAGTGTAGGATCAAGAATAACCTAAATCTTCCACATATTCCCTCCCTCCCTCTCCCCCACTCCCATCTCTCTCTCTCCTCTATAACTCTTATATTAGTTGTGTTTTTCCTCATTTTCTTAGTGGGCACTTCCCTTTAACCCCCACTACCAGCTTGGGGCTATCATCCATAATGAGCTTTTGATCAGAGAAGCCTACAAGGTTTCTTATAAGAATGACAGACTTCTGTCAGAGTACTTTATGACCCACAAAAGGTCAGTGGTAAGACCCTATTGCTGAAGACTCCATACACAGTTGACACATAAAATGGAATGGCATGGCTGGAAGCCAGGAGAGAGTCAGTCCCCAGACAGTCAGTGTGTCTAGTGCCAGAAGGTGCTACATGGGTGACTGGGGGAAATGACCAATATCTTTCCAAGCAACTCATGGTCTAACCTACTTAGCAACAAATAACCTGTTGTGATGCCCACACAAGTGCAATAGTGGCACACAGCTATGGTGGGGATCCAGCTGCTCTTGATTTGGCTAACTGATCCCCTCAGTGGTAAGAGACCCATAGCTAGAGCTGGGAAACAAGTCAGAACCATACCCAAACATAAGCCCTCTCTCCAATAACAAGCTACCATCAATCATGGAGTACAAGAGGGCCTACACCTATTAAGCTCTCTATCAATAAAGTAAGTGTTATCTCAATTTTCTGGGTGCTAACTTACTCTCCATTGGAGAATCTGCTTCTCTTTTTCAGATAGATGCATATCTTAAGGAGAGAGCTGCCCCAACAAACCTCAAAAGGGGCCCGACTGAAACTAAGGAAAATTGGCTAAACAAGCAAGGATGCTATTTTCCTGATGAACCAGATACCAACACAAAGGGGAAGGAGACCAACATAGAGAAAAATCACCTCCTATGAAATCAGAGAGCCAGTGCCTCACAGGCCCCCAACACCTCATCACTGAAGCAGACCAAAAATGAACCCAACATGGCTCAGGGAAATTTTGCAGAAGAGGGGGCGGAAAGAATATCAGAGTCACATGTTGGGTCATGATATGCAGAGACATTTATCATACCCATAACTTGGGCTAACTCCACAATGCATGACCCATTTACATCAACAAGGAGAGTCCATTGGGAGGAGGTAGACCTTGGATGAGCCTAAACAATGGTACCAAACTGCCTGTATTTTCTGAAAAGAAAACTAATAAATTAAATTAAAATAAAAGGGAAAAAAATCAAATGCAAGTACATTCAGTAAGACTACTCAGTCCTGCAATGAATGTCTCTAATCCAAATATGGAGAAGGCATTAGGATGAGAACACCAAAATGAAGCTATGAGCAATGCAACCCTGACTAAGCTACTGGTAGAACTTGCTGAAAAGTAGCAAAAGAATGATCATCATGTGGATGCTGCTATCAGTAGACTAGACCTAATAGAAAAGAAAATGGAAGGAGTTCAAGAACAGTTAAGATATATGAAAGAAAGTGAAAAAGAAGAGGACCTTAAAAATCAGCTGTTGATGCTAAATGAAGACATAAAGAAATGCAAGGATGAATTCCATGGAAGCATGAAGAAAATCAGTAAATAATGTGAAAAAGGAACTTGACAGAGGATAGAAACTATACATAGAAAAGTAGTAGAATTCGCAAACCTAATTGAACAAGCTCAAAACTCTTTAGAGCTATTTTTTTGAGAGCTCTCAAGAATAGAGTCAGCCACTCAGAGTCAGAGACTCAGATCTGGAGAACTAAACACAAGAAACACTTTGAGAGTTCAAAAATTTCAATAACTTCAATAATATCTGTGCAAAGAATATGAGGGAACTGTGGGATACCCTTAAACATCCTAACATCTTAATCATGGGAATACCAGAAGGGGTAGAAATTCAAACCAAAGGCATGGAGAACTTATTTAACAAAATAATCAAAAAAAGCTTTCCCACTCTCTTGGAAGAAAGGCCCATCAAGATAGAAGAAGCTAACAGAAATCCAAACATATTGGACCAAAGGAGAAACTCTCTAAGACATATTGTCATTAAGATTCTAAATATTGACACCAAAGAAAAAAACTTGCAAAAGCAGCTAGGGGAAAACAGCATATCACTTTTAAGGTAACCCCATCAGAATTACTTCATACTTCTCAATGGAAACTCTGAAAGCCTGAAGGGCCTGGAATGGAACCCTGCAAATTCTAAAAAACTATGGCTTCCAGCCCAAACTACTTTACCCAGCAAAAGTATCCTTCATAATAGATGGTAAAATAAAACTTTACATGACAAAACTCATCTTTACAATTTTATGAACACAAAACCAACCCTAGAGAGAGTATTTCAGAAAATTGTCTACACAGAAGAGTCAGATAAACAACCTCAAATGACTACAAGAAGAGATCACAATAACCAACTCAGAGAAGGCACAAAAAAAATTTAAAGTCCATGAAAACACCAAACCACATATACCACCACACTATGGCAGGAACCAAATCAAACCTCACAGCCATTATCCTAAATATTTCTGGCCTTGATTCACCCACCAAGTGACACAAGCTAACAGGGTGGAACAGAATATTAGACCTCTCAATCTGTTGTCTTCAAGAAGCCCACCTCACCACTAAAGACAGACACCTCCTCAGGGTAAAAAGGTGGAAAATGATATTTCAAGCAAATGAGAATAAGAATCAAGCAGACATAGCTACTTTAATATTGGATAAAATAGACTTTGAACCAAAAATAATTTAAAAAAAAGACAAAGGTCACTTCATACTTATTACAGGAATGATCCATCAAGAGGATATTGCAACCATAATTCTTTATGCACCAAACACAGGAGCACCACAGTTCATAAGACAAAACCTACTTGACAATAAAATAGAAGTAATCACCTACACCATAATAGTTGGGGACTTCAATCCACCATTATCAGTAATTGATAGATCATCCAAACAGAAACTCAATAGGGAAGTAAGAGAGCTCAACAAAAACAGATCACTTAGACCTAATGGACATCTATAGAACATTCCATCCCAAATCCACAGACTACACAATCTTCTCAGAAGACTATGTAACATTGTCTAAAATAGATCATATCCTGGGTTACAAAGCCTGCCTCCATATATTTAGGAAAATTGACCTAACTCCCTGCATGATAACAGATCACAATGCTGTATTATCAGAAATTAACAACAAAAGATCCACCAAGAATCCCATTGGCTCCTGGAAATTAAACAGCACACTTTAAAACAATAAATTGGTAGTGGACAAAATAATAAATGAAATTGTGAAATTTCTAGAAATTAATGTCAATGAGAACACATCATACCAAAACTTATGGGACACAATGAAAGAAGTCCTAAGGGGGAAAATTAATAGCAGTAAATGCCTTCATAACAAAGACAGAGAGATCCCAAATTAATAGCATAACAATCCACCTAAAGGCACTGGAAAAGCAAGAAGAATCCAACCCAAAAAGCTCCAGATGGAAATAAATAATTAATATCAGAGCAGAAATTAATGAATTGGAAACTAAGAAAACCATTAAGAAAATTGATGAAACAAAGAGCCAGTTCTTTGAAAACACAAACAAAATTGACAAACCCCTGGCTAATTTGATCAAGAAAAAAAAAAGAGACACTTCAAATTAACAAAATTAGAAATGAAAAAGGAGAGATCACAATATACAGAATATTCTATCCAAATGCTACAGAATATACATTTTTTTTTCTCAGCAGCAAATGGAAAATTCTCCAAAACAGGACACATATATTAGGACACAGAGCAAATCTTAACAAATACAGGAAAATTCAAATAATCCTTTGTACTCTATCTGACCACAATGGAATTAAACTACAAATCATCAATAAGAAAAACTACAGAGCATACAGAATCCATGGAGACACTATTGAATGATGAATGGGCAGTTAAGGAAGTCAATAAATTTATAGAATCAAATGGCAATGAAAATAAAACATACCAAAACCTTTTGGACACAATGAAAGTAGTCTTAAGAGGGAAATTTATAGCTATAAGTGCTTATATTAAGAAATTGTTCACAAGTAAACAATCTAATGCTTGACCTTAAGGCCTCAGAAAAAAAAGAAGAACAAGGCAAACAAAAAAAAATCAATAGATGGAAAGAAATAATAAAAATTAGGCCAGATATTAATGAACGAGCAATCCCCCAAAAATCTAAATAAAAAATGAAAATAAAAAGTGTTAGTTCATTGAAAACATAAGCAAAATTGACAGCCCTTATTAAATCTGACCAGAAGAAAGATACAAAAATTAATAAAATTAGATATGAAATGGGCACCATTTCAACAGATACCAAAGAAATTCATAAAATCATAAGGACATACTTTAAAAATATATGCATATTTGTGTTTGAAAATATACCAATATTAAACTAAGATGAAGTAAACCATTTAAATAGATCTATAACAAGTACAGAGATTCAAGAACTTATGTAAAGTCTCCCAACAGTAGTAACAACAAAAACAAAATCCACACACAGGGGGATTTAATGGTGAATTTTACTGGTCTTTTATGGAAGAACTAATACTACTGCTTCTCAAACATTTCCATAAAATAGAAAATGAAGGAACTCTAAAGAACTCCTTCTACTAAGCCAGCATTACCCTGATATGAAAACCAAAGAAAGAACAACAAAAAAGAAAATTATAGAAGAATCTCCTTCTTTAACATAGATGCAAAAATTCTCAACAAAATATCATCCAAGAGAATAAAAGAATATATCAGAAAGATTATTCTACCCAAATGAGTAGATTTTTTCCAGAGATGCAGAGATGGTTCAACATGTGCAAATTGATAAACATAATGCACTATATAATTGTACTGAAGGAAAAAAATCACATGAACATCTCATTAGATGCAGGAAAGGCATTTGACAAAATCCAACATCCGTACATAGTAAAAGTCTTACAGAAACTGGGAATAGAAGGAACATACCTCAACATAATAAAAGCTATTTATGATAAACCTACAACCAACATAATGCTAAACGGGGGAAAACGTGAGGCTTTTCCACTGAATTCAGGGATAACACAAGGGTATCTAATGTCCCATAGTACTGGAAGTCTTAGCTATAGCAATAAGGCAAGGACACTCACAAATGGATACAAATTAGAAAGGAAGATATAAAATTAATATTATTTGCAGATGATATGATTCTATACATAAAGGACACTAAAGAATCTACCAGCAAGGTGTTGGAGCTGATAAACACTTTTACAGGAGACAAAATAATCACACAGAAATCAGTAGCTTTCCTATATACTAACAACAAACATGCAGAGGTTGAAATCAGGGAATGTCTCCCATTCACAATTGCCTAAAAAAAACAAAAACAAAAACAAAAAAAAAAGTAGCTTAGAATAAACCTAACCAAGGAAATGAAATGTATCTCCAATAAGCACTTAAAATATTCAAGTGAGAAATTGAGGAAGATGTTAGGAAATAGAAAGACATCCCATGTTCTTGGATTGGAACAATAAATATTTTGAAGATGTCAACCTTACCAAAAGTAATCTACATTTAATGCAATCTTCATTAAAATTCCAGTGGTCTTCTTCACAGAAATAGAAAAAATAACCCTAAAATTCATTTGGAAACCCCAAAAACCTATAATAGCCACAAAAATTTTGAGCAACAAAAATAAGGCTGGTGGCATCACCACACCCAATTTTAAGATATATTACAAAGGCACAGTAACAAAAACAGCATGGTACTGGCATAAAGAGAGACACAGAGATCAATGGAACAGATTAGAGGACCCAACTACAGCAATCTGATTTTTGACAAAAATGCCAAAAATATTTATTGGGGAAAAGGCAGCCTTTTCAATAAGTGGTGCTGGGAGAACTTGGTATCTATATGTAGAGGATGAAAATAGACCCTTGTCTTTCTCCATGTACAAGAGTCAAGCCCAAATGGGTCAGGGACCTTAATATCTGACCTGAACCTCTAAGACTGCTAAAGGGAAAAGTAGGGGAAATCCTTCAACATATTGGTATAGGCAATGAGTTTCTGAACATAACACCAATTGTTCAGGAAATAAAGCCAACAATCAACCACTGGGATCTCATGAAATTGCAAAGTTTTTGTACATCAAAGAAAACTGTAAATAGAGCAAGAAGACAACCTACAGAATGGGAGAAAATATTTGCTAACTATTCATTTGATAAAGGATTAATATCCAGAATATACAAAGAACTCCAAAAACAAAACAATAAGAAATTTAACAACCCTCTTAAAAATGGGCTATGGAACCAAATAGAGAGTTCTCAAAAGAAGAAATTCAGATTGCATATAAACATCTAAAAAAGTGTTTTTTTAGCCTTAGCCATCAGGGAAATGCAAGCTAAACTACATTGAGATTCCATCTTCTCTCAGAATGCCTATCATTAAGAAAACAAATGACAATAAATGTTGCCAAGGATGTGAAAAAATGGGCACTCATCTACACCTTTGGTGGGAATGTAGTCTGATACTACCATTGTCGAAATCAGTGTGGAGGGTCTTGAGACATCTAAAAATGGATTTACCATATGATCCAGGTATAACACTCCTAGGCAAAAATCCTCATGGCTTTTCTCACAACCTTAGAGATATTTGCACAACAATATTTATTGCTGCTATTTTCCCAATAGCTAGGAAATGGAACCAGCCTAGATTTCCCTCAACAGATTAATGGATAATAAATATGTAATACATACATATACACAATGGAGCTGTATTCAGCAGTAAGGAAATATGAAATTAGGAAATTTGTAGGGAAGTGGATGGTTCTGGAAAGGATCATACTAGTGAGGTAACCCAGGCCCAGAAAGCCAAACATTGCATGTTATATCTCATATGTGGACCCTAACTACAAATATGTACACTTGTGTATAATTTGGAACCAAAAAATTGGTAGCACAGGCCAGTAAGGCAGAAAAACGCTATAAGGGAGAGTGGCAAAGGAAGTACTTAAGGGGACAGTATTGTATATATGTAAGTAGAAGAACAGGTTTCAGAAAGTGGAATGGCCTAAGCAAGGCCAGAGGAAGAGATGGAGTAAACGAATGGAAGGGGAGGGCTAATCAAAATTTCAAGATATTCTGAATAAGACATATGGAAACTTTCTTTTTTGGATAATGGTACATCTAGAAGCCATAGATTGTTTCTAGAAATTTTTCAGTACCAGGGATGGGATACCTTTCAGTGAGTTATTGGCCAGAGTGGTCCTTGTTGCCTCCAAAATATTGTAGGCTACTGCCAAAGCCCTTTGATTCCCATGAGGAACAGATGGTAAAACCCTATTACTAAAGAGTTTACATGCCTGACAGCAAGGTCACTGAGAAATCAAGCTGAAGCTGAGCTCCTCCTTGTAGGCTAGCTGACTAAAAGCTGGAAAAAGCGGCACCACATGCAGCCCTATGGGAGACAGAAGTCATCATCAGTGAAAAGAATGGACACTGTAAACTTCATGTTTGGACCATCCAGGCCAAATCACTAAACAGGAGCAATAGTGTCATGTCTGCTATAAGAGGAAACCAGCTACTCTCTAATTTGACTAGATACCCACTCTATGGGAGGGCATACCTGATACTGAAAACTTAGTCAAAAGCCTATGGCAGGGGAGGTCATGAGCCTGCTCTTGTCTTATTAAATGCATATAATATGCTTACTCACCTAACTGCTGCATAATCACTACATTTAATATGCATGTTTATATATTAATACTACTTTTGCTTTTGGTTAGAGAAGCTTCTCTTTTCAAATGGCAGTGACCACTGGAATGACCCAAAAAGCAACATAGTGATGAGAAGTGATGGGTGAGTGTCCAATACTGAAACATCTCTTTCACACCCTCCAAGGCTCAAGGTCCACTGCAGAAGAGGTGTTGGAAAGAATGTGAGAGCCAAAGGAAGGGTACCACTCCTTACAACTCAACTGTCCAGACAGAAATTGGCCTCAGTATCGACAACTTCACAGTACCTAGCCATACCTTCACAAGACCCTCATAGTAGGAGGAAAAGATGGTGATATGAAAATAAAGAGACTAATGGAGAAAGGGAGGGGGTATGATGGAGAGTGGAGTTGTGAAGGGGAAAGAGGGGGAAGGGAGGAAGGGAAAGGATTATCATAGGTTATTTTCTATAAGTATAGAAGTTGTAAATAATAACATTATATATTAAAAAGCAACAAAAATTAACAGCATAAAGCCTTTTCTGGGTTCATTTATTTTTTTTTCTTTTTTCTCTATTTATTTTTGTTACAACTTCCATGATTGTAAACAATATACCATGGCAATGCCCTCCCTCCCCCAACTTTCCCCTTTGAAACTCTGTTCTCCATCATATCCCCTTCCCATCTCAATCAGTCTCTCTTTTATTTTTGATGTCATGATCTTTTCCTCCTATTATGATAGTCTTGTGTAGGTAGTGTCAGGAACTGTGAGGTTATGGAATGAACATACAGGACATTTTGTGTCTTTAGGGAGCACATTGGAAGGAGTCCTACCCTTCCATTGGCTTTTACACTCTTTTTGCCACCTCTTCCACAATAGACCCTGAGCCTTGGAAGGTGTGATAGAGATATTGCACTGGTGAACACTCCTGTCACTTCTTTCCAGCACTGTGATGCCTTCTGAGTCATCCCAAGGTCACTGCCATCTGAAGAGAAGGTTCTCTACCAAAATTGAAAGTAGCATTAATATATGGGTCAGAACATTAAGAGAAGTGCTTACTGAGCAGTTTGATAAGCATAGTATATACATTTATGCAGACAGCAGCAAATGTTACATCCCTAGGTTTTATGACTACCCCTGTTTTAAGTTTTCAGTATGAGGGACATATTTCCTCCTGTGGAGAGAGCCTCCAGTCCAATTATAGGGCAGTTGGTTTCCACCATGATAGACATGCCACTATTGCACCTGTTGGCTCATTTGGCCTGGATGGCAAAATTTAAGACTTGCAGTGTCCACTGTTGAGTATCATCACTGGTGATTTCTCTCTCTCTCCCATTGAACAGCATGCAGAATAGCTTCTTCCAGCTTTCTGTCAGCTGGTCTACCTGGAGGAAGTTATCAGCTCAGTTCCAGCAGGATTTCTCAGTGGCCTTTCAGCCCCAGTATGTGGAGTCTTCAGCAATAGGTTCTTACCATCTATTCCTGGTGGGAAAACAAGGGCCTTAGCAATGGCCTATAATGTTTTGGGGGATGTCCCTCAACTGACAAGTGGACAATGAAGATATGGCACATTTATACAATGGAGTTCTACTCAGCATTAAAAAAAAATGAAGGTATGAAATTTGCAGAAAAATGAATGGATCTGGAAAAGATTATATTAAGTGAGCTAACCCAGGCCCAGAAAGCCAAATGTCACATTTCTCTCTCATATGTGGATCCTAGTTACAGATGACTGGACTTCTGTGTGAATAGGAAGAAAACTCAGTAGCAGAGGCCAGTAAGCTGGAAAAGAGATATAAAGGAAAGAGAAAGGAAGGGAGGGGCATACTTAATATGATGGTATTGTGTATATATAATAGATTAATGGGGGTGAAAAGGCCTAAGTGAGGTCAGGGGAAGAGATTGAGTAAAGGAAAGGTGGAAGGAAGGCTAATCAAAATCTAAGAGGATATAAATAAATCATATGGAAACCTACTTTTTTGGACAATGGAACACTCAGGAGTGGTAGATTGTTGCTAGAAAATTTTCAGTGCTGGGGATGGTATACCTTTCATTTATGTTTTATTACAACAATAGCTGATAATGAAATTTAAATCATTGCCATTTTGTCAGCAAGAAAAGAAAGGGCATTCTATTCTTCAAGTAAAGAAAGATACAAACATTGGATTTGATTAATGATATTTAAGCATTATGGCTGGCCTTTTGAACCAATCTTTAATATAAGCAAGTCTTTTCATTGTTAAATCATTCAATGTAAAATAACCTCATTGTACAAGTCTGAATCTAGAGACTAATCATCACATTCTATTATCTTTTAACTAAAATGAAAAACAGAATTTCTTAGAAAAATAACTTTCCTATCACCAACATTAAAGATAGGATCATTGCTATATATATTAATAATTAAAAATATAGTCTTCTGAGTTAGGTTGGCTTTTAGATGCAATCTTCTTTATATTAAATTGCAATTCTGGGCAAGTTAATTGAGTTCCTCAAACATAACAATCACTTCTAAAATAAAAACAGAGATAACCACTCATCCTACATAGAGGTGTTAACAGTACTATGTAAGCTAAGTATTAAAACAGGAAATGCAATAGAAGTGTGTAAGAAATCATGGTTATTTTGTAATGCAAATTTGAGTGTTTATTATGTCAACAATAACTATTATCATGTACTCAATGACAGTTCTTTAAATGGAAACTGAACTATAAATTAAGTTAAATCATAAACTAAGAACTTTCTAAGTTTCCAACTACTGTTTCCTTTTCATCCTTAAATTCTCTCTTTTAGTAAAACTATATAATAGATTAAAGATCATTTTTTCAAAAGCCGACTCAGAATTGCTTTTCTCACGTTCTTCATGGCTACATTTATTTTTATGTTCCTCCACAGAAGGTGGAGAGTAGTCTTGTATCAGTGTCATTGACGTATACCATATAACTGTGGATACACAAGAGGTAAGGATAAAAACCATGGATATCTTTGACCTTCCATGAATAGGCAATTTTAACATGGAAAGTACCATTCTGATTTGGGCATTAGTTATTGTTATACTTTTATATTAAGAAAGTTATTGTATGAACCTATTGCCTAATGGTCATATTCCCATCTGGTTGTACTTTTATGTTTCCCTTTATTTTCCCGTTCCACTGAGGACCTTCTTCAGTGGAATTCTTCTTGGGGTTATGAATGCACCAATCAGTTGCTGTGGCAGCGCCAGTGTCTCAGAGTACACATTCCTACTCTGTAGCTGATAAATTTGTTCAGCTCCATCTTACACAAGTTTCTCTGAGCCTTGGAGGCTGTATTATAAATCTTTAGATTTGAACTCTCAGCAGCCACTAAATTTCTGCTTTGATAAGTTTAACCATTGCCATCTTCCTGGAAGAGGTTCTCAGGCTAGTGGTGTGAACATTATTCATATCTAATCTACCACTTCCTCTATGTTGAGATATGCTCCATCCATCCCTAGTTTCTATAGTGTTATAATCACAAAGTGATGCTGTATTTTGCTGAAGGCCTTTGCTAAATCTTTTGGAATGATCATGACACTTTTGTCCTTACATCTATTTATGTGATGTATTGCATCTATAATTTTTCTTATGTTGAAGCATCCTTGTGTCCTTGGGATGAAACCTACTTGATCAAGGTAGGTGATACTTTTGATATGTTCTTAGACTTTATGAGAATTTCATTGAGAATTTTTACATATTTTCAATAAGGTATTGATATTTTGTTTTTTGTTGTGTCTTTGGCTTATGTATAATTGGAATGCTGGCTAAATAGATGAAGTCAAAGAATATTCCATCCTTTCCAATTTTGTGAAATATTTTATGAAGCAGTGATTTTAGTGCGCCTGTGTATTGTCCATATATGATTTTATAGTTGTAACATCCTCTTGTTGAATTAAAAACAGTCTTTATTAAAAAAAAAAGAAAACACATAAGCTGGGCGTGGTGGTGCATGCCTTTGATCCCAGCTCTTAGGAGGCAGAGGTAGGAGGAGATCCGTGAGTTCAAGGCCACCCTGAGACTACATAGTTAATTCCAGGTCAGCCTCAGCTAGAGTGAGACCCTACCTTGAAAAACCAAAATAAAAAAAAAAGCACATAAAAATATGGCTCTTTCCTGAATGTGCATAGAAAATTATCATATTTGATCACTATGAAACTGGACGATAAAGCCTGTTAATATCTTTTCTCCATCAGACTTTATAAATGCCTGTAGAAAATCAATATAGCACTTATTGCCTGGGATCCTATATATTCTGAATGCAAATTCAAATAATGGACTGTTCTACTTTTCCACCATCCTTAATATTTTAACATTCCTTTTATAAAAACTTGGCTGTTATGCATTTGTTGATTTAGGTTTACTTAAAAATGGTGATTATAAGTTTAGAAAAATATAATAGATTCAGGTATTTTAACTAGTTATTTCACTCTCCTTATGTCAGGTGTTACAATAAAGCCACAGTTAACACAGCTATTTTACTAATGAAGTTAGAGATAAATGAATCATTTCTTCAAATGTATATAAATATATTCTATAGGAAACTATAAAACACATTAGGTATTTGAAAGTATGTAGCTATAATAATTCTTATTATTTAAATATTTTCTCATTCTGTGTTTATGTTTCATCTTTCTTTTTTAAAAAAGATTGAAAATACATCTATCTTATTAAAAGGGAATCACTGATAATAGCAAACTTTAAAGTGTGAAATTCATTATTCTTGTGAAGCATTATATTGATTGATATACATATTATAGCTTTTCCATTGAGGAGGAAAGATAAAAATGAATAAATAATTCTGGGCGTGGTGGCACATGCCTTTAATCCCAACACTTGGAGGCAAAGGTAGGAGGATAATTATGAGTTCAAGGATACTCTGAGACTACATAGTGAATTGAAGGTCAGTCACAGCTAGAGTGAAACCCTACCTTAAAAAAAATAACAAACCATAAATAAATGAAATAAATAAATAGTCACATATTATCTATTAAAACACAGAGAAACTTCTTTTATTCTGAATAGTATGAAAAACTATGGGAATCATATGAAATCTCAGTTATGAAACTTAGAACAATTGGCAAAACAAGCAAGGGTGCTGTTTTCTTGGTGAACCAGTTATGAGCACAAGGATGAAGGAGATCAACACAGAGAAAAATCAACTCCTACCAAATCAGATAACCAGAGACCCAGGGGCCCTGAACACCTCATCACTGAAGCAGACCAAAAATGAACCCAACTTGGCTCAGGGAAATTTTGCAGAAGAGGGGGTGGAAAGAATATCAGAGCCACATAACTATGGGGTAACTCCAGAATGCATGACCCATATACCTCAACAAGGAGGGGCCAGGGGGAGGGGATAAAACATGGATGAGCCTAACAATGGTACCAAATTGACTGTATTTGCTGAGTACAAAACTAATTAATTTTTAAAAATTAAAAAGATTATGAATTATATTCTGTTTTACACCAAATTCAGTGCTTTTTCTACCAAATTTTGTTGAAGAAATATTAAAACAAAGTTATTTTTTTAAATATTTTATTCATTTATTGGAAAGAGAGAGAGAGGCAGATAGAGAAAGAGAATGGGCATTCCAGGGTCTCTAGCCACTGCAAACACATGTGCCACTTTGTGCATCTAGCTTACATGGATCCAAGGGAATTAAACTTAGGTCCTTTGGTTTGGCAGGCAAATGCCCTAACCACTAAGAAATCTCTCCAGCTCTATTTTATTTAAATAATAAATATTAAGTAATAAAAAGCTCCCATATGAACACATAATTTATGTTAATTTAATTAATAATTTGTATTGCAGCAGTTTTTATGCAGTATTCATATATGCAGTAATATAAGCTTTAAAATTAAAACAAAACTACTTTATTTTGAATAGTGTTAGGCTCTTGCACATATCGTGTTGACATATCCCCTTTATAGAGTAAATGTGGTGTCCTGCTTGAGTGGAGAGAAGAATTTGGAATGTCAGTATGTATATAAATTTTGAAGGTACAAATTGACAAGATACTTGATGACATGTCAACAAGTATTTGCACATATTTCTGGTGTCAGCACAATTCAGATTCAAATAAGAACTTGTATGGCACAAACTATTTATATGTAAACTAGTAACTAGGATGGAAATAGAGGACAGAAATAAGATGAGGCTTGTCACCCACTGCTGGGTTTTCTGAGTGCTAATCCATAAATGCCCGCACACAATCATCACTATCAACAATGAATGAATACAGGATATTTTGGCTACCTCTGCTGGCCAAAAAATAGGGAAGACTGATCATACAATTAAGAATGAAAAACATAATTCATAACATATTACACATAAGAATCTATAAAGCATATACCTTAATGAAAGAAATAGGTCTCCTTTGACAGAAAACATCAAATAGCTTCAATCAAACATGCACAAGTAGCATTTCAGAGAGGTTACTATTTGTACATAATTGGACTTGACACATTCTTTAATAAATGAAATTACATTACTTTATGCATTTGAAAGCATTTTTAAATATTAAATTCCCCTCAAGGATAATCTATAGCATATTTATTAAACACCTCACATACATGACAGCATTGTACTCAGCTATGATGATACAATAAGCAATGTAGTGTTAATGCTGACTTATGCATGCCTTTGAAAATATTAGCAAGTTAGGTCTGTTAATGACACATATTTATAATCTCTGCACTTGAAAAGTGAAGGCAGGATGACCAAGAGTTTAGGGCCAGCCCAGACTTACTAGAACTTGTCAAACACAAATATAAAGATTAAGTAATAAACTAAAAGTTTAGTAAATAATTGCACATGGTTACATTTGATAAACAACTAAACACTAAATTTCAAATACTAGAAGATTCAAGCTATAATTTGATAGGATTTATAGGAAATATATAAAAGATGAGACCAGTCCCATATGTTTTCCTCATTATACCGGCTGGCAGTTGAATTGGGACATGGAACCTATGTCAGAAAGATAGGATGAACAGAGGGTTAGAAAGAAGATATACTTCCCTCAAAGTCTACTATCATTTAATGAGTAAGGGTGGCTTTTTCACTAGAGACATATATCCTACCTAGCCAACACTGCAAATATCATTTATTGCTTATTGCTGTTATTCTTTTCTTGATCCTTTACCTAACAGACCAGATATTCTTGAAGATATTTTTGGTGCATGGTTTTTATTATATTTGGTGGTGGACTTCTTTTAATTTATTTATTTACAATTTACTGTGTGTGTGTGCATCTTTGTGTGTGTAAAAGCCAGAAGTCTATGTCTGTTGTTTTTGTCAGTGACTCTACGCCTATTTTAAACATATTTACTTATTGTTTGGTTTATCTGACAGAAAGAGTGAGAACCCAGTTGCAAATGAGCTTCACAAGCATGAGCCACTTTGTGCATCTAGCTTTATGTGAGTACTGAGGATTGACCATGCCAGCTGCTTTGAAAACAAGTGCCTTTAACTGTTACATCATCTCTCTAGACTTTTACCTTTTTATAAGGTACTACTGAGCATCAAACACAGGGTATTATAAATAAGTAAACCTGATCTTCATTCCCAGACTATATACATTATTATTTGAGACAAAATCTCTTACAGAAATAGCAGCTCACCAATTTGGCTAGGCTAGCTATCCAGGCATTCTCTTATATCCACTAACCTCAGTGCTGAAGCTAGTGTCACTGTGTCAAGCTTTTACATGGGTTACAGGGTCTTAAACTCTTTTCTTCCCAGCCCTGGGTATTGGAGTTCTACAGCACCCCATCTATTATACACAAAGATAAATAAGAATTCCCAGGAAGCAGTGTGTTTTCATTCCACATATCCTGAGGATCTTAGGCCACCTTTATTATCCATTTTCCAGGTCTCCTAGGTGGGTTTCTTTGATTATGACAAAATACCTTGCAAAATAACATCCTACTGCATCATGATAGGTGAGAATTTGATAGTCACTTTTAATAGCATCTTGCAGGGATTACCAGCAGCAAGCATTCCAAACAAGAAGGAAAACTTGCCACAGTAAAATTGAAAAATCCAGGAAACAGTAATTATTTTGGGAAAGACTATAGAAGTTACAAGAGCCTGTCCATATACCTTCACTCACTGCCAAAGAGCCAGAATGTGTGTATGTGTGTAAGCAACAGAGGGAATATACCACGGAACACCTACTGAGTGCACCTCTCATCCTCCACCTACTTTAAGGAAGTGTTTCTGTCTGAACAATCCAATAGTGTATGAGAGGACACAAAATTAACATTCAGCACACAAAATATGATTTAAAGGAGGGTCAGAGGTATTCACTACATTGAAGAGCCCCGAACTGACTGTATTCACCAGTTTTAGGTAGTCAAAGCTCTGGGGAGTGTGAGCATAAGACAGATCAAGAGTTTTCATTAGCTCAGAATTCACATCAAGTCAGCTCATGAGTCAGACAACCCCTTTTTATCTTATCAGGAAATCTTTGCAGAAATTGATGAATTTCTTATGCAGGAACTCCACCCAAGGTGCACAGGTTTCCATCCTCAAGATTAGCCTATGCAAAGATTAATCTGTTGCGAATTAGCTTGATATCCACAGTTCACCACTGAGTTTACCTGCTACTGACTTTAGGGTTTGCAGCAGATTCCTGTATCTCTACCCTTCATGTCCCCAAAGATGCACTGGAATTACAGATCCATGCTGTGGTATCTGGCTTTTACTTAAGTTCTGAGTATCTAAAATTAGTTATCCTTCCTCCTACAGCAAGTGCCTTATCCATTGAGCCATCTTCATATCCCAATAATTTATTTTAATTTTATTTGTTATTATGGATTAACCATAAATAATAGTTTCGCACTACTATTTCCATACATACATATTATGTATTTTGCTAACATACCTCTTTCAATCACCCTTTCTTACTTTCCCTCCATGAACATCTTTTACTTTTTAAAGCTTATTTTTTGTTTGTCATGGACATACTTAATTTATAAAGAACACATGTTGGTACCATCCTTTCTTTCATCCCTGTCACTTTTCCATAGGGGCACTCTTTTTTTTTTTTTTTTTTTTTGGAGATGCAGGTCATCCCCATGGGGACTTTGGGATATACATTGTGGAGGCATGAGTCAGTTATGGGGTAGAGGCAATGTCTCTGTGCATAATGTCCCAACTTGTGGCTCTAACAATATTTCCACCCACTGTTCTGCAAAATTCCCTCAGCAATGTTGGGGTTGTTTTAGATCTACTTCAGTGGTGGACTCTAGAAGCTTCTGGATCTCTGATTTGGTAAGTGTTGAATGTTCTCAGTGTCTATCTCCTTCACCCTTGTTCTGATATCTGGTTCACCAAGAAAACAGAATTCAGGCTCTTTTCCCCAGTTCCTCTGGAATTTCAGCTGGGGCCGTGCTGAAGTGCAGTAGGTAATTTATCTCCTCATGTCCCACTTCCATCTGAAAAACAGAAGCAGATTCTCCAAGGAAGAGTGAAATCAGCAAAGATTAAATGGGATAACCATTATTAATTCAGGGTGAGTTTAATGGGTGTAGTCCCTCTTATAGCCCAAGATTAGTGGGACCTTGATATTGGAGAGCAAAATCATTATCTTGATATGAATCTAACTTGTTTCCCAATTCCAGATATGATTTCCTTTCCACTGAGTGGATCTGTTATCCAGTCTGAGAGCAGTTGGTTACCCACCATGGCTGTGTGCCACTATTGCTGCCACTATTGCACATGTGTGAGCAAACCATCAGGTTGTTTGCTTCTGAGTAGCTTAGACCTCAGTTTGCTTGGACAAATGTTGGCTACTTTTTCCCGGTAGCTCATATAGTGCCTTCCAGCATTGGATGGGCTAGCTAACTGGGGTCTATCTCTCTTCTTGATTCTAGCCAGTTCTCTACATGTTCCCTGCTGACAGAGTATGGTGTCTTCAGCAATAAGGTCTTACCATTAACCTCTTGTAGGTAATTAAGTGCTCTGTCAGAAGCCTGTCTTGTTTTGGGAGGTTTGTAGGTCTCGCTGATCAACAGCTCCTTGTGGATATTAACCATATCCTGGCACTGGGAGTTACAGGCCAGAGCTGAGGGGAAGAAAGAGGAGATATTTAAAGTCAGGCTTCATCTCACCCTCTCCGTGGTTCTTTGATTCAGGTGCTACCCCTAAGGTCCTGTTGAGGATTTAACGATTTTGTCTATCTTCCAGGATATAGGTTCATATATATGTGTATATATATATATATATATATATATATATATATATGTGTGTGTGTGTGTGTGTGTGTGTGTGTGTGTGTGTGTGTGTGTGTATTTCTATAGGCATCAATTCAATTTGGGTTCATATTTGTGCCACCCTCCAGCCTTCCCCTCACCTCAGGTCCTACCCTCCCTATTGTGGAGGTCTTGAAAAGCCGATTACATATGTCAGCAGCTTGGGCTGTTCCAGTTTAGGAGCTGCAGATGAATAAGAACATGTGGCAATTTCCTTTCTGTGATTGTGTGAATTCACTGAGTATAATCTATTTCAAGTTCAACCATTTTTCTCCAAATTTCATTTTGTCATTTTTTTCTTAATGCTGAGTAAGTTCTATCTTGTAGATATACCACATCTGGGTTATCCCTTCATCCAATGATGGGCACCTGGATTGATTCCAGTTCTTAGCTATTATAAATTGACCAGCTAAAAACATGATTCAGCAAATATTTCTGAGCTGAGGCATGGAGTTTTTAAGGTAAATGCCCAGTAAGGGAATAATTAGGTCTGTTGTTAACTCTAAATTCAACCTTTTCAGGAGACTAGCTATTGCTTTACATGCTGGTTGTACCAGCTTACATTCCCAACAGCAGTAAATGAGGGTTCCTATTTCTTCACAACCTTGCCAACATTTGTTTTCATTTGATTCTTTAATGTTTCCTATCCTCACTGGGATAAGTGGAATCTCATAATTGCTTTAATTTGAATTTCCCTGGTGGTTAGGGATGTTGAGCAATTTTTTAAGCATGTGCGTGTCATTTATATTTCTTCCTCTGAGAACACCCTGCTCTCCAATTATGTGGAAAAGTTTGAGGAAAATTGGTTTCAGTTCTTCCATAAATGTTTGATAGAATTCAACTGAGAATTCATCTGATCCTGGGCTCTTCTTTTTAGGGAGGTTTGTGATTATATTTTCAATTTTTATGGATGTGATAGGTTTGCTTTGGGGGTTAATCTGGTCTGAGTTTAGTTTTGCTAGGTGGTATGTATTTAGGAATTCATCCATTTCTTTCAGATTATCAAGTTTTGTGGAGTAGAGGTTTTGGAAGTAAGTCTTTATGATTCTTCCAATTTCACTTATGTCTGTTGTGACCTGTCCTATTTCATTTCTAGTTCTGTTAATTTGAAGCTTCCTTTTTTTTTTCTCTTGATCAAATTGAGTAAGGGTTTATCAATTTTGTTTATTTTTTCAAAGAAACAGCTCTTCATTTTATCAATCTGCTTAATTGTTCTCTTAGTTTCCAAAACATTGACTTCTTCTCTTGTCTTAATTCTTTCTGTCTGGAGCTTTTGGGTTGGATGCTTGCTTTTTGTTTTTGTTTTTGTTTTTTCAAGGTAGGGTCTCACTCTGGTCCAGGCTGACCTGGAATTAACTATGTAGTCTCAGGGTGGCCTTGAACTCATAGCGATCCACCTACCTCTGCCTCCCGAGTGCTGGGATTAAAGGCGTATGCCACCACGCCAAGCTAGGGTTAAATGCTTCTTGTTTTTCCAATGCCTTTAGTTGGATGGTTAGGTTATTGATTTGGGACCTCTCTGTCTTTGTTATGAAGGCATTTAGCACAATGAATTTTCCCCTGAGGACCACGTTCATTGTGTCCCATAAGATTTGGTATGTTGTGTTCTCATTGTCATTCATTTCTATAATTTTGCAATTTCATTTTTTATTTTGTTCACTACCCACTTATTGTTTAAGAATGTCACATGTTCTTTCATATGTGGATCCTAACTAAAAATGATTGAACTTCTGTGTGAGTAGGAAGAAAACTCAGTAGCAGAAGCCAGTAAGCAGTAAGCTAGAAAAGAGATATAAAGGTAAGAAGGTAAGAGAAAGGTAGGGAGGGGTACTTAATAGGATGGTATTGTATGTATGTATATATATATGTGTGTGTGTGTGTGTGTGTGTGTGTGTGTGTGTAGAAGAACAGATTAATAGGGGTGAAAAGGCTTAGGTGAGGTCAGGGGAAGAGATTGATTAAAGGAAATGTGGAGGGAGGGCTAATCAAAATCTAACAGGATATAAATAAATCATATGGAAAGCTACTGGTTTGGATAATGGAACACTCAGGAGCCATAGGCTCTTACTAGAAAATTTTCCGTGCCAGAGATGGAATAATTTCCAGTGAGTTGTTGGCCAGGGAGGTCCCTGATGCCCCCAAAATATAACAGGCCATTGCCAAGGACGTTGGCATTCTACCATTTATAGATGGTAAGACCTAATTGCTGAAAACTCCACATACTTGGGCTGCAAGGTCACAGAGATATCCTGCTGGAACTGAACTGAAACCTTCATGTATGTAGACCATCTGACAGAAAGCTGGGAAAAAGCCATGCTGTATGCAGTTCAAGGAGAGAGAGAAATCAGTGAAGATACTCAATAGTGGACACTGCAAGCCTTAGATTTGGACAGCCAGGCCAAATGAGCCAATGGTTGCAATAGTGCCACATCTGTTGTGAGGGAAACCAACTGCCCTCTAATTCACTGGAGGCCCTCTCCATGGGAGGGAATATATACATCATACTGAAAACATACAATAAGGGGTAGTCATGAGCCCTAAGGGTATAACATCTGCTGGTATATGGCTAAATATATATACTATGAATTCCAATCTGCCCAGTAAGCACTTCTCTCTTAAGGTTCATACCCACATATTAATTCTACTCTCACTTTTATTTAGAGAACCATCTCTTTTCAGATGGCAGTGACCTTGGGTGACTCATAAGGTATCATGGTGCTAAGAAGTGACAGGAGTGCTCATTACTGCAATATCTATATCACACCTTACAAGGCTCAGGGTCTATTGTGTAAGAGGTGGCATAAAGAATGTAAGAGCCAAAGGAAGGGTAGGACTCCTTACAATGTGCTCCTCCAGACACAAAATGTCCTGGATATCCACGACCTCACAGTGCCTGACACTACATACACAAGACCATCATAATAGGAGGAAAAGATATGACATCAAAATAAAAGAGAGACTGATTGAGAGGGGGAGGGGATATGATGGAGAATAGAGTTCCAAAGGGGAAAGTGGGGAAAGGGAGGAAATTACCATGGGATATTGTTTACAATCCTAGAAGTTGTCAATAAAAAGATTAATTAATTAAAGAAAAAAGATTGTGTTGCTCAGTTTCTAGGAGTTGGTTGGGTTCCTGATGTATGTTTTATTGTTAATATCTAGCAATTCAGAATTATGATCTGATACCATGCAGGAAATTATGTCATTTTCCTAAATATATGGAGGCAGGCCTTATGTCCTAATATATGATCTATTTTGTAGAAGATTACATGGGTTGCTGAGAAGAATGTGTATTCTGTGAATTTTGGGTAGAATGTTCTGCAGATGTTCATTAGGTGTAGTTTATCTGTGGTATTGCTGAGCTCTCTTATTTCCCTATTGATATTATGTTTGGATAATCTGCCTTTTGTTGATATTGAAGTCCCAAACTAAGATGGTGTTGGTGCATATTTCTGATTTGTTGTCAAGTACATTTGTTGTATGAATTGTAATACATCTGTGTTTGGTGCATGGAGATTTATAATTGTGATATCCTCTGGCTGGATCATTCCCTTGATGAATAAGAAGTGACCTTCTTTTTCTCTTTTGATTATTTTTGGTTTGATGTCTATTTTATCTTGATACTAGTATAACAATGCCTGCTTTTGTCTTATTTACTTTTGCTTGGAATATCATTTTCCACCCTTTCATACTGAGGAGGTGTCTGTCTTTAGTGGTGAGGTGGGCTTCTTGAAGGCAGCAGATGAAGGGGTCCATATTTTCTAATCCATTCTGTTAACTTGTGACTCGTGATGGGTGAATTAAGGCAATTAATGTTAACAGTAATACCTGTGAGGTTTGATTTAATCCCTGACATGTTGTGGTGCTTTGTGGGGTTTGGTATTTTCCTGGACTTTGTAATTTTTTTGAGCGTTCTCTATTTTTGGTTATCATGATCTGTTTGTTGTAAGTTTTTAAGATTGGTTATTTGACTCCTGTGTGTGGAGAATTCCCTAAAGTATTCTCTGTAGTTTTGGCTTTGTGTTCAGGTATTTGCAGAGCTGATTTATCATGGAAAGTTTTTCTTTCACCATCTATCATGAGGGATACTTTCACTGGGTACAGTAATTTGGGTTGGAAACCATAGGTTTTAAGACTTTACAATATTCCATTTTAGACCCTTCTGGCCTTCATGGCTTCCACTGAGAAATCTGTGGTAATTCTGATGGGGTTACCTTTATGCCTAATGTATTGTTTCTCTCTTGCCACTTTTAGAATTCTTTTTGTTGTTGTTGTTGTTTGGAGTCTTACCAATAATATGTCTTAGAGTTTCTCCTTTGATCTAGTCTGTTTGGAGCTTTGTTAGCTTCTTGTATCTTGATATGACTCTCTTTTGAGAGGGTGGTAAAGTTTTCTTTGATAATTATTTTGAGTAAGTTCTTCATGTCTTTGGTCTGAATTTTTCCCCCTTCTACCTACAATCCAAATGGTTGAATGTTTAAGGGTATCCCACAATTTCCTCATGTTCTGTTCACAAAAATGTTTGAACTTATTCAAGCTTTTAGACTTGAAAACTGTTTCTTCTGTCTTGTCTTCCAGTTCTGATGTTATGTCCTCCACATGACTGACTCTGTTCTTGAAGGCTTCTAGAGAGGTTTGACTTATTCACTTTGGTTTGCATTTTCTATTACCGTTTTTGGCATAATATCCATACCTTTGTCAAGTTAGCTTTTCAGGTCATTTTCTTTATTTTTTAAAATGTTTTTCTTGTTGTTTTGTTTTGTTTTATTTTTTTTGCTTTCCCAAGGTATGGTCTCACTCTAGCCCAGTCTGACCTGAAATTCACTATGCATTGTCAGTGTGGCCTCGAACTCACGGCAATCCACCTTCTTCTGCCTCCCAAGTTCTGGGATTAAGGCTTATGCCCCCACACCCAGCTTCCTAATGCATTTTGTAATTCATCCTTGCATTTATTTATGTCTTTATTTAGCTTAGCCAGGTTATGATTGAGGTCACTCTATTTTTTTTCCTATTAAGTCCAACTTAGTGAAGATAGCATTCACACATTTGCTGGGTTTTTGTTCATTTCTGCAAGTTCTGTCATTTGCATGGTCAGTGTCACATATCTTGTGTCTGTATTTTGGGGTTCTATTCCTGTTGTCTCTTGTGTGTTTGGATTAGAGACTTCTGTTGTGGAACTATGCAGCCTTGTTGGGGTTACTTCCATTTGACATTTCATGCTATTTCTTTTGCTCTGTGGTCTGTCCATCATAGTGTGGGAATCTGATTTGTTTCAGTAGGTGCTGTAGTTTACCTTTGTAGTTTGCATCCTTTTATGTTTGACTGGATTAGTCTGTTGATGGCTTTGTATTCAGTGATGTACAGATTATGAACCATGGGTCAGTTCTTACTACCAACAGTAGGACTGGGGCTGGCATGGGGGCCTTTATGCTCAGGTAGGGGACCTGGTGGTGGGGAGGAGTTGGGAAATGCCATGGACCTGGTGGTGGGGGATGATTCAGATCCTATGGCAGGGAAGAGGAGTCAGGAGACAACACGGTCCTGGTGGCAGGGGAGGAGTCAGAAAGGTGATGGCACAATTTTGGTGGTAGAGGCAGGGTTTAGGAAGGGAGGAAAGGTGCATAAGGGAGGGATGAAAGGTGAGAGGGGCTTGGATTCTGATCTGTGGAGCACACAGGTAGTACAGTAGCAAGCCTGCTCAGGGGCATGGTGGCTGGGATGGGTGCTTGAGGAGCCTGGGGGTCTAGTGGACTACCCAACAGCATGGGAATCAGCATATTCCCTACTTTGTTCCTCCATGTCCTCCCACCAGAAGTCGGCTAGGACCTGCTGACCCTGAAACGCCACTGATCTTGCCTGGTATTACCCCAGGAGCTGAAACGTGGTTAGGTGGATACCATCTTGACCAGAAGTCCCCTCTCATGAACACCTTTTTCAAACTAAATCCTCCTCATTCTAATTTCATATCCTTTAAATGTAAATCCCATATGTGAGAGAAAATAAGTGATATTTGTGTCTTGTGGTTTAGCATAATTTTTTCATTTTGTCATAAAGTACCTCACTTAGGTATTCCTTATATCTCAATAACTCCATATTTATTTAGTTTTCTTTCTTTTTAAATTTTTTATTTATTTATTTGAGAGTGACAGACACAGAGAGAAAGAAAGATAGAGGGAGAGAGAGAGAATGGGCGCGCCAGGGCTTCCAGCCTCTGCAAACGAACTCCAGACGCATGCGCCCCCTTGTGCATCTGGCTAACGTGGAACCTGGGGAACCGAGCCTCGAACCGGGGTCCTTAGGCTTCACAGGCAAGTGCTTAACCACTAAGCCATCTCTCCAGCCCTATTTAGTTTTCTTTAAGCAGTCATCAACTGATGGGCACGAAGACTGATATTATAATTTGGCTATTATAAAACTGACAATAATAACCAACAAGTGTGCAGACATCTCTATTGTGGTTCCATCCTATATATACCCAGAAATGGTATAGCATAGCTGCATCATATGTTAATCCTTTTTTTTTAACTTCTTTGAGAATATTCATAGAGGCAGAATAATTCTGATAAACATTTACATACTATTTCTAATGATTTTAGAGAAAAATCCCCAGAGACAGTAAGCTCCAGTTACCTGAAACAGTAACCATTTAAACAGTACCTATTTGCTAGATTCCTTTCTGAAATTTATTATTCACTCATTTTTCTGTCTCTGGTATATGTAAACTCCCAAATAATGCAACTTTCTTGGTGATCTATATCAGAATATGCATCTGAGGAAACCAAGGTCAAGACACAAGGAAATATCCAAATTCATTGGAATTAAATGAGACATGGACTGGGGAACTGAGATAGCGATGGATCAGATTTCACATTATCATCCTACTTATGTTCTAAATTGGCACACCATGCTTGAAGTAACTCGTAAAACAGCATGTTCAAAGATATGATTTGATGTCATCTCAATAGATGCAGAAAAATTGTGTGCAATTCAATACCTTTTAATAGTTAAAAAAACAGTAAGTAAACTATATATGACAAAGGCTAATATTAAAATGGAGAAAAATAACTTCTACAGCTCAAATACAAAGAAGTAATTAAAACATGAAATGCAAACTTGCACAGATATTTCTCCCATACAAACACAGAAATGGGCATCAGGTCTATGAAAAGGTGCTCTATTTATAAATTCTCAATGTAATATTTGAGACAATACTGGTACATCTAGAAGATGTATGTTGTGTAGCTGTTTACTGCAGGTTGAAACATGGCCCTGTAGAAGAAAAGTGAGATCCTATGAAGTTCTTAAAACTCAAAGAAAACCTACAGGACTCAGAGACTCCTAAAACTTGAAAGATTCACCTAGTTCTTTCCTGTGGTTATATAGTCTTTAAGCAATTGGATGTGGAGAACACTTTTCAGTGGTGAGATGCCACTCATGTGGAGCTTTTTGAGGATGCAGCTATCTAACAGTTAAAAGATTAAAATCAGGGCTGGGGAGGCTCAGTGGATAAATTGCATGTTCATGAAAGCAGGAGTACCAAGTAGCATGCTGATAGTGATAAAAATGTGAGGTAGAGGCATGACAGTTTCGGGGAAGCTTATGGTAAGTTCAGCAAAGAACAGCAGAGAAAGAATCTGGACAAAGAAACCCTGCTGTAGTACTCAGCTTCACATTGCTGGGATGAACCTCCAGACCAGACACAGTTCGTAGGAAGAATGGGATTTATTTGAAGCTTATAGATCCAAGTGAAGCTCCATAATGACAGAAAAAGCTGGTCCCTTTTCACGGGTCCATGCAGAGAGAAAAACTACCACCAGCACCACAAGCAAGCACACTATAGAAATGCCATGTAGGCCTGGAGATTTGGCTTAGTGATAAAGTCTCTTGCCTGCAAAGCTTAAGGACCCAGGTTTCATTTCCTAGGACCCGCATAAGCCAAATACACAAGGTGGTGCTTGTGTCTGGAGTTCGTTTGCAGTGGCTGGCAGCCTGGTTCATCCATCCCCCCCACCCTTTCTCTCTCTGTCTCTGTGTGTGTGTGTGTGTGTGTGTGTGTGTATGTGTGTGTCTTTCCCCCTCAAATAAATAAGTAAAAATAAAATTGTTTTTAAAAATTGCCAGGTAGAACTCAAGCAATCTGCATCTCTTTGTCTGGAATTCAGATCTTTCCCCAAACACACCTTAGATCTGAATCCTAGGATCCACCCACAGTGACACAACCTTGAATAAAACTACCGAATCTGTTGGGGGAGATCCATTCAAACTACTACACTTGCCTAAGATTAGATGAGTAAGCAAGGACAGACTGAAAGAATTCCTCTGACCCGCTTATATGCACTACAGCATATATGGCCCTGCACTCACACAAACTAGCACACACTCATACACACACATATGAATAGTAAATTATTTAAATAGATTAAAACAAATAGAAACTATATACAAATAGATACTCAGTTTGGATTTTACAGTGTCTGTGGACATTAAAGAAAGATATCATCTGAGATACAGTGTAAAATCAACAAAGATTTCTCATCTCCTCTATCATGATGATTGTATTAGAAACTTCCTGGAGCCACTTCTTACTCTTTAACTTCACTCTTCCTTTTAGAGGAATTTCTAATATACTCCATAATGTCATGTTGCTAGAAAAACTCCACTGCAAAAGAGCTCACTCTGACATTCTATGTTAGAATTTCCATTTATTCTCTTGCACTACACAAAAAATAATGATATCTTATGTGGCAAATTTAAAATGTAAATATTGTACTGGACAGATGGCTTAGCATTTAAGGTACTTGCCTGTGAAGCCTAAGAACTCATTTACAAATCTCCAGGTCTCACATAGCCAGATGCAGTGACACCAGTAGGCAATGCCACATATGTGCACAAGGGGGCGCATGCATCTGGAGTTTGTTCACAGTTGGCTGAAGGTCATGGCATACTCATTCCTCTCTCTCTCTCTCTCTCTTTCCCTTCTTCTCCCTCTCTCTCAAAGTAAAAATGAATAAATATGTATCTCCTTGAGAGTTTTCTTATACTTTGAAATAGCCAAAGGATATTTGCGGACCTAGAATTATAATGGAAAAAGTATTCCATTATGATCAGTTACTTATTTTGCAATAATTTCAGAGCATTCATCTGATATAAAGTTCACTTAGCATGTTTATAAATATTTATGCCATGCTTTTTAATATTTTATTAATTTACTTATTTATTTGAGAGAGAATGGGCATTCCAGGACTTCTAGCCATTTCAAAAAATAAAAATAAAAAAAAAAAAAACAGATTCATATACACATGCATCTGGCTTTACATGAATACTGGGGAATTCAACCCAGGTCCTTTGGCTTTGCAGGCAAGTGCCTCAACTACTAAGCCATCTCTGCAGCCCTGAAACTCTTAAATTTTTTGTCTACAAATTTTCATAACCATTTTATTCATAATAGTAAAAAATAATGACAAGCAGCTTAAATGCACAAATGACAAGATATACAAATTATGGTACATTATGCCAATGAAATACTACCTAACAATAAAAAGGAATGAGTTTTATGCAGACACTTGCCTAGCCAGAATCAGGCCAACCTGGGTTCAGAGAGATTGTATCTCCTACCTTTGCCTCCCAGAAAGGAAGCATTTTCCATCTATGTCAGGGAACCAAGTATGTCTTATCTCACTCTGTCACACTTGCTTTTAAAGAAGGATCAGAAACCCATTCCTACTTAACTGTAATTAATAGAAGATTGGCTTATATTATCTGAAGGAAATAAAATGTTAATAAATAAATCACATTTAGACAGCAACTGAATTAATAATCAGTGCTTCAAGAGTAGACTATAGAATTTACACTTAAAAAAACAGTAAACTGATAGAGGTCTTCTTTTCTTCAGTGTGTTTGCTGATACTTCTGACTCCCTTACATTCTAAACGGAGTTTCTTTTGTTTCCACTCCTAATGTTAAAGCCAAACAATGATATATCATAAAATTCTGCTGAATTAGAGCTGGGTGTGTTTTCACTATATGATGACTTTATGTCCCTGCCCAGTGTCACCTTGGAAAACTACCACATTTGAATTGGGGTTCCCACAGAGGGTAACAGCAACATTAGGCAGGCAATTCTTAGTGACCCTGGCTTCCTTTTGGGGATTTCCACTGAAAACAAATCAAAAAGATACACCTGGGTTCAAGTACCAGCTTTGCCAGTTCTTTCACTGTGTCTTTGCTGAGACTCCTCCAAAAGTAGAGCCTATAAGGATCAGTTATTTGTTATGTGGCCTTGAGGGACAGGAGTGAAGGAGTGGGGCCAGAGATGTAGGTCAGTAATAAGAGCTGACATAAGAATGCATTATGGGAGTCATAGCTATGAGCAACCCATAACAATTCCATAAGGAACTAGTGAGATACATCCAGAATGACTCTGGACTCCACCAATGGGACTGAAACTACTGATGCCCAGCTCCTATCCCCTGCTGCATTCACCCTATGTTTTGATTTCAAATTATAATATTTGAAAACTTTAATGCTTTTAAAATACTTTAAACTTTAGTGTTATTTTTAAAAAATTAAATGATACATATATGACTGAGTGTTTGAAGTCAAGATATATGATTACCATTTTAGTAATATATTTGGCATATATTACACATATAATACTATGTATTATATATGAATATATAATATAGACTAGTCCTAAACCAAGTGTCATAACTACTTTGGAGGATTGTTATGAAAATCTTCATAAATCTCTTGATAATTGTGGTAAAACTATCCAGTCATATGAACTGGACTAGATAAATTAGCTTATCAAATGAATTCCCATTAGGCAAACATTATCTACATTTTACCATGTACTACATAAAATTTCCATCAAACTTTAATGTATATACTAATGTCCTGTTTTTAAAATAGGAATACTAAAAGGCATACTTAAGACACCTGGCTAAGGGCTTTTATGAGTATAGAAATGCATTTATCACTTGTATGTCTACATGTACATAACCATATACATAGACATGTACTTGAATAAACCAGACACATGCATTATTGCATTCATATACACATGTACTCAATAAATTTCAAAGATTTAGAAATATCATAATTTGAATTTGCACACTCTGTGGAAGCCCCTGCTAGCTAATAAGGATATAGCTTCATTTCAGCACTTGCTTAACTGTTCTTTATCTCATATCTCAATTATGTATTGTACATGTGTCTGTACTTAATGCATTCACATTATATATTTTTGTAATATTACCTCACTGCAGAACATCAACTATTTACATATTATTGACATTCTTTGAAGTATTATAAGCAATCTAAAATTAACTTAAAGTATATGGAAGGATGTAGTTATGTTATATGGAAATAATTTACCATTTTTTTAACATTTGTTGATTTGTGTTTGTGTTTATGTATACATATGTTCATATGTATGGGTGCATATGTGCCTCAGTGTATTTGAAAGAAAGAGGGCAAGTACAAGGTGTTCTTCCTCTTTGTTGATCTCCATTGAAGTAGAGTGTAGCTGATGAAAATGAGTTCCTATCTAGCTGGTGCTGAGCTTCAGATTCTTCAAGTTCTGCCTCCCATTTTTGTAGGCCTATTGAAATCAGAGATGATGGTGCATCTGGCCTTACATAGGTGCTGGGACAATTGAATTCAAGTTAGCAAGCTTTATATGCAAGCTCCCTTCATCACTTATATCTCTCCAGCACAAACACACACACACACACACACACACACACACACACACACACACACACACGGAGATCTCTCTCTCTCTCTCTCTCTGTGTGTGTGTGTGTGTGTTGGGGGAAACAAACCCTTTGCAGATTTTGATATCTGTAAAGGATCTTGGAAGAAGAATCCCTCCCATGGATTTAGGAATGTTGTTTCTGTCTGTGTATGTTTATATGTGTACACATAAAATCTATGTCACTAGGCATTTATCAGTTATGCTTTGGAGACTCTGAGGCAATTCAAACTAGCTATTTTAAATAAATCATCAATCTTTTCCTTTATAGTAACACAGCAGCTTAGTGATGCAAAATAAAAGTCAGAAATATATCACTAAAACCATTTAGAATGAAAATCAAATGAACCTGGCATGCTAGACAATCAGCTGTTTCAACAGAGTGGGTTTCTAATGGACACAGTATCTGCTCTTTAACTGAGAACACTGTTTTTTACCAGACTCAATACGTGGATCAAGCTTCCCAACCTTTACATTATCTGCCAAGGTCATATTGATGGCAAGTGTCTAAAGTTCCAATATATCATTTTGTTTGGTGGTTGTGATTCCTTTGGACTCCAAAGAAGCTTGTGAAATGATGAAAAATCTAGTAGGGAAAGTAAAGTCACAGCATTTGAAATAATCCAGATCCTCAAGTGTAACAATCCTTGTGGATTTCTTTGTTAATTCAACACAGTCTCATTTTTATGTAAATTGTAGTTTGGCCTAAATACAGACCTAAGAGTAAGGTATAAATATTAATAGGTTCAACAAAAGAAAACAAGAGAAACTTTTTAAAAAGTAACAATTTTAATTTTTTTAACTTATTTGAGAGCGACAGACACAGAGAGAAAGACAGATAGAGGGAGAGAGAGAGAATGGGCACACCAGGGCTTCCAGCCTCTGCAAACGAACTCCAGACGCATGCGCCCCCTTGTGCATCTGGCTAACGTGGGACCTGGGGAACCGAGCCTCGAACTGGAGTCATTAGGCTTCACAGCCAAACGCTTAACCACTAAGCCATCTCTCCAGCACAAAAGTAACAATTTTAATGTGTATTAGGAACACTATGAGAAGATCAAATATAAGAATTCAGGGCATAGTAGAAGGAGAGAAATTTCACTCCAAAGGCATAGTAGCTGTCCTCAACAAAATCATAGAAGAAAACTTCCCCCAAATTGGGAAAGAGGTGCCAATGCAGATACAGGAAGTCTTTAGAATGCCAGCCAGAAAAAACCTGGAAAGAACTTCTTGTGGCCATATTATAATAAAACTACCAAACACACAATCCAAAGAAAAAATATTGAAAGGAGTTAGAGAGAAAAATCAAGTTACCTACAAAGGCAAGCCCATCGGGATTACAGCAGATTACCCAACACAAACTTTAAAAGCCAGAAGGGCTTGGAGTGATGTATTCCAAGTTCTGAAAGATAACAACTGTCAACCAAGGTTACTTTATCCTGCAAAGCTATCCATTCAAGTAGATGGAGAAATAAGGACATTCCATGACAAAAGCAGGCTAAAGGAGTATTTGAAGACAAAATCAGCTCTACAGAAAACACTAGAAAGAATCCTCCATGCCGAAGAGAAGGAAAAGCACACATCTAAGGGACCTGTTAAAAACAAGCAATACTCACATACTAGTTAACACAAGAAAGCAAAAGTAGAACTGGAACGACAAAAAAAAAAAATGGCAAACATAAATACACACCTTTCAAAAATATCTCTTAATATCAATGGCCTCAATGCCCCAACCAAAAGACATAGGTTTGCAGACCAGGTTAAAAAGCAGGATCCTACAATTTTTTGTTTCCAAGAAACTCACCTTTATACAAAGGATGGACATTATGTCAGGGTGAAAGGTTGGAAAAATATTGTTTCAAGCAAATGGGCCTAGAAAACAAGCAGGGGTTGCTATCCTAATATCTGACAAGGTAGGCGTCAGTCCAACGTTACTCAAGAAAGATAAAGAAGACCAGTTTATATTGATTAACGGCACCCTCTAACATTACGACATTGCAATCCTAAGTATATATACACCTAATATGGGGGTTCCCAAACTCATCAAACAAGCACTATTAGAACTAAGTTCACAGATAACACCAAACACAGTGGAGGTGGGTGACTTCAACACACCACTCTCATTAATTGACAGGTCATCCAGGGAAAAAATGAACAGAGAGGAATCTGGACTAAATGAGGTCATAGAAGGAATGGACCTAACATATATACAGGACATTTCATCCAAATGATGCAGAATATGCATTCTTTTCACAGCACATGGAACATTCTCTAAAATAGACCATATATGAGGACACAAAGCAAATCTTAACAAATGCAGGAAAATTGAAATGATTCCTTGCATTCTATCTGACCACAATGGAATTAAACTACAAATCAGTAGCAAGAAAGGCTATAGAGCATACACAAAATCATGGAAACTAAACAACACACGACTAAATGATGAATGGGTCAATGAAGAAATCAAGAAGGACATCAAAAAATTTATAGAGTCAAATGATAATGAGAAGACAACATACCAAAATTTCTGGGACACAATGAAGGCAGTTGTAAGAGGTAAATTTATAGCTTTAAGTGCCTATATTAAGAAATTAGAAATGTCGCAAGCCAATGACCTAATGTTTCAACTTAAAGCCTTGGAAAAAGAAGAACAAGGCAAACCAAAAATCAGTAGACAGGAAGAAATAATAAAGATTAGGGCAGAAATTAATAAAATAGAAACACACAATAAAGCAATCCAAAGAACTAATGAAACAACATGTTGGTTCTTTGATACGGTAAACAAGATTGATAAACCCTTAGCAAATCTGACCAAAAGAAACAGAGAAGAGACAAGCCTACAGCCAACATATTACTAAATGTGGAAAAAGTGGAAGCTTTCCCACTAAAATCAGGAACAAGACAAGGGTGTCCACTGTCCCCACTTCTATTTAATATAGTATTGGAAGCCTTAGCCATAGCAATAAGGCAAGAGACACACATAAAATGGATACAAATTGGAAAGGAAGAGATCAAGTTATCACTATTTTCAGATGACATGGTTCTATATATAAAGGACCCTAAAGACCCTACTAACAAACTGTTAAAGATGATAAAAATGTACAAGCATGTGCAGGATACAAAATAAATACACAAAAATCAGCAGCCTTCATATATGCTAACAACAAACACACAGAGGATGAAATCAGAGAATCACTCCCATTCACAATTTCATCAGAAAAAATAAAGTACCTTGGAATAAATCTAACCAAGGAAGTAAAGAATCTCTACAATGAGAACTTTAAAACACTCAAGGAAGAAATTGCAGAAGACACTAGGAATTGGAAAAACATCCCTTGTTCCTGGATTGGAAGAATAAATATTGTAAAAATGGCAATCTTATCAACCACAATCTACACATTTAATGCAATCTCCATCAAAATTCCAAAGGAATTCTTCATGGAAATGGAAAAAATAATCCAAAAACTCATTTGGAATCACAAAAAACCTCGAATATCTAAAATAATACTGAACAACAAAAATAAGGCTGGTGGTATCCCCATACCTGATTTTAACCTATACTACAGAACCATAGTAACAAAAACAGTGTGGTACTGGCACAAAAGCAGACATGTAGATCAATGGAACAGAAGAGAGGACCCAGATGTAAGTCCAGGCAGGCATAACCACCTGATACTCGATAAAATGCAACCTTAATTGCTCAGGCAATAAAACCACAGATTAACCACTGGGACATCATGAAATTACAAAGATTTTGCACTGCAAAGGACACTGTGAATAAAGCATAGAAGCAACCTACAGAATGGGAAAAAATCTTTGCCAGCTATATATCTGATAGAGGATTAATATCTGAGATATACAAAGAACTCAAAAAGTCAAATAAGAAATCAAACAAGCCAATCAAAAAACGGGCTATGGAGCTAAATAGAGAGTTCTCAAAGGATGAAATACTTATGGCATATAAACATCTAAGAAATGTTCTACATCACTAGTCATCAGGGAAATGCAGATTAAAACTACATTGAGATTCCATCTCACTCCTGTCAGATTGGCTACCATCATGAAAACAAATGATCATAAATGTTAGCAGGGATGTGGAAAAAGAGGAACTCTTCTACACTGCTGGTGAGATTTCAATCTGGTCCAGCTGTTGTGGAAATCAGTGTGGAGGTTCCTAAAACAGCTAAAGATTGATCTACCATATGACCCATCTATAGCACTCCTAGGCATATATCCTAAGGACTCATCTCATTTACTTAGAAATACATGCTCAGCCATGTTTATTGCTGCTCAATTTGTAATAGCTGGGAAATGGAACCAGTCTAGATGTCCCTCAACTGATGAGTGGATAATGACGATATGGCACATTTATACAATGGAGTTCTATTCAGTGGTAAAGAAAAATGAAGTTATGAAATTTGCAGAAAAATGGATGGATCTGGAAAGGATTATACGTAGTGAGGAAACCCAGGCCCAGAAAGTCAAGCACAACATGTTCTCCCTCATATGTGGATCCTAGCTACAGATGATTGAGCTTCTGCGTGAGAAGGAAAAAAAATCAGTAGGAGAGGCCAGTAAGTTAAAAAGGAGACATAAAGGGAAGAGAAAGGAAGGGAGGAGTGTATTTAATAGGTTGGTATTTTATATATGTAAGTAGAAGAATAGATTAACGGGGATGAAAAGGCCCAAAGTGAAGTCAGGGGAAGAGACTGAGTAAAGGCAAGGAGGGAGGGCTAATCAAAATCTAACAGGATACAAATAAATCATATGGAATCCTCTGGTTTTGGACAATGGAACACTCAGGAGCCATAGATTGTTGGTAGAAAATTTTATGTGCCAGGGATGGGATACCTCAAGTGAGATGTTGGCCAGGGAGTCCCTGGTGCCCCCAAAACATGATAGGCCATTGCCAAAGTCCTTGGTTTCCCACCAGGAATAGATGGTAAGACCCTATTGCTGAAGACTCCTCATACCTGGGCTGCAAGGCCACTGAGAAATCCTGCTGGAACTGAGCTGATAACCTCCTCCATGTAGACCAGCTGACAGAAAGCTGTAAGAAGCCATTCTACATGTAGTTCAATGGGAGAAAGAGATACCACCAGTGAAGATACTTGTGGTGATTTGAATTGATGGCCCCCAATATATTCAGTTCTTTATTGTTTGTAGTTTGCATCTGCTGGCTACCTGGATGGAGGCAATGTCACTGGGCGATCTTAAGGTGTGGTGGTGGGTTTCCAATTTCAATCTAAAGATATGCAAAGTGTGGAGTTTCTGAAGTGTGCTGTGGCTTTTGACTTTTAGGCTTGTACTTCTCTCTCTGTCTGCTTGGGCCTGTGAAGGCAGGCCAGCTTCTTCTGCCATTATGGAAGTTCCTTTGGATCTGTAAGCTTCTATAAATCCCTTTCTCCATAACTGTGCCTGGTCTGGAAGTTTATCTCAGTGAACCTGAATCTTTCTGCTATAATACTCAACAGTAGACACTGCATGCCTTATACTTGGCCAGCCATGCCAAATGATCCAACGGGTGCAGTAGTAGCAAGTCTGTCATGGTGGAAACCAACTGCCCTCCAATTGGACTGGAAGCCCACTCCATGAGGGGGAACTCATCCCTGATGCTGAAAACTTAAAACAGGGGTAGTCATGAGCCCTAGGGGTATAACATCTGGTGATGTCTGGAAAAATGTATATACTATGCTTATCAAACTGCCCAGTAAGCACTTCTCTTAATATTTATACCCTTATATTAACACTACTCTCACTTTGGGTAGAGAATCTTCTCTTTTCATTTGGCAGTGACCTTAGGATGACTCAGAAGGTATCATAGTGCTGGAAAGAAGTGACTGGAGCACTGACTAACATCTCGATCACACCTTCCAAGGCTCAGGGTCTAATGTAGAAGAGGTGGCGGAAAGAATGTAAGAGACAAAGGAAGAGTAGGACTGCTTATAATGTACTCCCTCCAGACCTGAAATGGTGTGGATATCCATGACCTCATAGTGCCTGACACTACCTACACAAGACCATCATAAGAGGTGGAAAAGGTCATGATATCAAAATAAAACAGAGACTGATTGAGATGGGGAGGGGATATGATGGAGAATGGAATTTCAAAGGGGAAAGTGGGGGGAGGGGGAGGGAAGGTATAACCATGGGATATTTTTTATAAACATGGAAAATGTTAATAAAAATTGAGAAAACAAATAAATAAAACTACAAAAAAATAATAAAACTAAATGGCAAATATATGTTTTATTACTTAGAAGAAGGTATCGTCTAAGAGATTGTAAAAATAGAGGAATAAATGAAGCAGTATTTGAGGTTAACTTCTGATAATGTGGTTACTGAACTTTCATTGGCTTAGTAGATGTATTCTCCTCAGTTAAGTTTCTTTCTCTACTTTATATATCTCTTGCTTATATATTAACTTCTTTTTTCTTGTAATATAAAACATTTCAAAAATTAAAATACTAATCTATGTCAGAAATGCATTAATGGAAAGCCCACATAATTACTAAAATTACAGTTCTTTCCATGGCCTGTGAAGAGTGCATGTCTTGTGACATAGTCCACTCAAAAATTTACATTTTATAATTAATGAAACTCTGCAAATAAACGGTACAACTTTTGAGCAAAAGCCAAATACTGAAGGCTAGGCAGTTTAATTTTTGTTCAAAGGCAAATAAAAAGAGAGATATCATTAACATACATAAAGATGACAATTGGATAAATGATGTAGCTGTAAAAAAGTTGTTGGAAATGCACATGTTTTCAGTGAATGATATGTTCATTTTTTTTTCTTAGTCTGCCATAGAAAAATGCCATGTACAGGGTGTAGCAGCCTCAGGTTGCTGGGATGAACCTCCAGACCAGACACAGTTATGGAGGAAGGGAAATTATTTGAAAATTACAGATTCAAGTGAAGTTCCATAATGGCAGAAGTTGCCTCCTCTTACAGGACACAGCAGAGAGAAAGCAAGAAACCAAAAGCCACCATAAGCAAGGAAGAACACTTCAGGAACTCCAGGCAAAGCTCATACACTTTGCATAGTTTTAGAATGCAATTCCAAATGCACTCCCACACCTTTCGGCTGGATCCTAGGGTCTGCCCAGTGACACCTTATTACCCCGGTGGCTGAAGATCTAAATTACACATTCTAATAAAATCCTGAATGTATTGGGTGTCATCCATTCAAACTACCACATTCCGTCCCCCTATATATCCATGATCATCTAATTATAAATTGTACTCAATCCAATTTCAAAGGTCCTCATATGTTTTACCAACTATAATTCTGAAGTCCCAAATCTTCTTGGAGATTTAAGATTGTCAGATATGAGTTCTATAAAATCAAAACAAGTCATAGACTTTCAACATATAAAGTCATAAGTAAACATTTTCAACTGATATAAGGCATAGCAAAGAGAGAGTGGAACAATGCAAACTCAATAACCATCAAGCAAACATCAAACATCTGGAGGTCAATTCTGATATCATAAACAGTGATCAGTGAAGATTCTCTGTATTTTCCAATTCTGCCCTTCCATCTGGACTGAATAACCAGGGAAGAGTTCCATTCCAGGCCAACAGTGCTGTATGGTAGCCCTTACACAGTTCTGGCACATTCAAAATATATTTGGGTCTACATGTAAGCCACAGTGCACCTTTTAATATGATATATTATAATTCATAAAATATAATAAATATAATATAATAAAGCGTCATCACTACTTGCTTATATCCCACATCTCAGCAGTGGTTACTGGGAGTATGCATACTTCATGATAACTCCACACATTTTTCATGTTTCCCAAACCAACCTCATGTGTGCAGGATACAGCCATATTATTGACACAGGGATGAATAAATCTTGACCTTCAAGAGCAGGTTACTTCTTCAGTTAATGTTTTCTAAAAGAGTTTGTACTTCTACCCGTCTTTCCTCAAGTATCCTTCCTATTGTTTTAATGTAAAGTATTTAGGCCATCTTCCTTAATATTGCTAACATGCTTGACAATAGCAACTTCAGTAACCTAAAATCAGTCTCTGTGACAGTAAACTTTAAACTTGCTTGAATTTTTCCAACTTAAAATCTTAAATCTCTTGGTTCCATATCATTAGTGAAGCACATTAGTCCATTATAAATTTAACCTTGATCAAACTCTCTGGGCCTGAGAAATAGAGAACACTGCCAGCTCTTATGCCATTAGCCCAATTCCAGCAAGGTTTTCTGCAGTTTTTCCTTTCCTTTAGAAAGTTCATAAGCCAAACTTCCAAATGCATTTCTCTCTGCACATACCATTTTTAAATTCTCATCAGAATAATTCATAATACTTGTCTTACAATTCCAGAAGACATCTTCAGTTGAAAGCACCAAGTTTCCATTCCTTCAATTAACAAGTTCCAAAACACCAGAATCTACATCATCAGATTCATTTCAGACCACTCCTCTGCACAAATTCTGTAGTTGTCAACCTCAGGTAACTAGGATGAACTTTGAGACCAGACACAATTATGGAGGAAGATAATTTATTTGAAAATTACAGATTCAGGGGAATTTCCATACTGGCAGAAGAAGTTGGCCCCTTCTTACAGGACCCAGCAGAGAGACAGAGAGTCACCACAAGCAAGCAAGCACACTTGGGAGTTCCAAGAAAAACTCAGGCATTTTGCATATCTTTAGACTGGAATTACAAGCGCATCCCCACACCTTTGGACTGGATCCTAGGATTTGCTCAGTGACACCTCCTCCAACCAAGTGGCTACAGATCTAAATTACACACGTTAATAAAATCCTGACTAGAGAACCAGAGCCCCGAAGCGTCCACCACAGTCCGCGCTTCCTCTCCAAGAGCGGTTCCAACGGCTAGCATGAGACCCTGCGCCCCTGGCCCGTCTGCTGCGCCAGTTCCGGTTCCGGTTCCGGTTCCGGTCAGTCCCGGCACCGACTCCAGGCGATGTGAAGTGGGGCAGGCCGCTGTGTCCTCCTCCCGCCAGGCCCCGGGGGCTGAGGATGGTGGCAGGTGCCTGTGAGGCGAGCGAGTGCCTGCGGCCCGACAGGATGGAGGAGAGCATGGAAGAGGAGGAGGTGCTCGCCTACGAGGCCATGATGGACAACCAGAACCACAACAACTGGGAGGCCGTCATGGACGGCTTCCGGCAGCCGCTGCCCCCTCCGTCGATTGCAGACCTTGGCCACGAGCCTCCGGGGGCTCAGCTGCTGGCCGTGCCCGCGGTGTCCATGGACAGGAAAGGCCCCAAGGAGGGGCTCCCGATGGGCCCACGGCCTCCGCCCGAGGCCACCGGGGTGATCATGATGGTGAAGGGCTGCGACGCCGTGGCCAAGGCGGCCCCCGCCCCCCGCTCCACCATCAACATCAACAACTCCACCTCCAAGTTCCTAATGAGTGTTATAACTATTGACGATTATAAGAGCACATATTGGCCAAAATTGGACGGTGCTACTGATCAACTTTTAACCCAGAGTCCTGGTGACTATATCCCCATATCCTATGAACAGATTTACAGTTGCGTGTACAAGTGTGTGTGCCAGCAGCACTCGGAGCAGATGTACAGTGATCTGATCAAAAAGATAACTAATCACTTAGAAAGAGTGTCAAAGGAGCTACAGGCCAGCCCTGCAGATCTGTATATTGAAAGATTTAATATAGCTCTGGGGCAGTATATGGGAGCATTGCAGAGGATCGTGCCTCTTTTCATATATATGAATACATTTTACATTGAAACCAAGCTTAACAGAGACTTAAAAGATGACCTTATAAAGCTGTTTACGGAACACGTTGTAGATAAGCACATTTATAGTCTGATGCAATGGGTTCAGATGGCTCCAACCTTGTTTTCTAAATTTATTCCAAACATCCTTCCTCCAGCGATGGAATCAGAACTTTCTGAGTATGCTGCTCAAGACCAGAAGCTTCAAAGAGAGCTCATAAAGAATGGATTCACCAGAGGCGACCAGTCCCGGAAGAGAGCTGGGGATGAGTTGGCTTATAACAGCTCATCCGCATGTGCAAGTTCCAGGGGGTACAGATAGTGACTGCTGAATGTACTTTCCTCCCCAAGAGAGGACACACTGGAGCTGCAGAAACTGTTCAGGCGCAGTGGGCCTGCACCACTCAGGAGCTATCACAGGCTGTTCTTTGAGAAGATGCCAGACTTCTTACTTTGGATTGTAATTTTAAAAAAACAGGGCTGGAGAGATGGCTTAGCGGTTTAGCGCTTGTCTGTGAAGCCTAAGGACCCAGGTTCGAGGCTCGGTTCCCCAGGTCCCACGTTAGCCAGATGCACAAGGGGGCGCACGCGTCTGGAGTTCGTTTGCAGAGGCTGGAAGCCCTGGCGCACCCATTCTCTCTCTCTCCCTCTTTCTTTCTCTCTGTGTCTGTCACTCTCAAATAAATAAATTAAAAAAAAAATTAACAAAAACAGTTGCTGCTAGACTTGGTGTGATTTTGAAATGGGACAATCTTTTAATTAGTTCATCTACAGGTTCTGTAAGGAACAAGCCTCTTGGAAAGTGACCGTTGCTAAGTGAAATCCAACAGCCAAAATTAGCAGCTGCCTCCAAAAATATAAGAACAGAAAAACGTTCCCTTTCCTCTTGGTAGCACTTGTTTCTTCATTTGTGAACTTGGCACCTCATCATTTTGGGTTCACGTGTCAAGATCTCTTTTGCTTTAAAGTCAAGCATATGGTTAACAGTATTTTTCACCCATGTCCCAAACAACCTGTTTTAAAGGAAAAAAATAAAAAATAAAAATAAAATAAAATAAAATAAAATCCTGACTATATTGGGTGCCTCCATTCAAATTACCATACTGGGTAACTTTTATAAAATATAAATATGCTCCTAACAGTGTTGAAGTTTGGGAAGTCCAAGATCAAAGCCCCAGGGGAGAGAGTGTCTGGAAGCAGCTATTTTCTCACTAATGGGTCTCTCCTCAAACTTCACACTGAAGAAAGTGTCAAAAAGCTCGCTTGAACTGAAAGACCCCCAGAGGGAGACCTTCACTCAAGTCTCAAGATAGCACGCACCCAAAGACACACGGAAGACCAAACTTGCCGCAAAAGCATGAGGCTTTATTCGGGAAATTCGGGAAACCAGAGCTCTGGGGTCGACACTATCTCATGCAGGAGACAGAGGAGTCCACCCTGAGCCCTATTGGGTGTTTCTTTTTATAGGGTTTTTGCAAGGAAGGGAAAGGGGAGGGGGTTTTACAAGGGTATTGCCAAGCTTGTACAGTTATGTCTACATATCTTATTTGTGCATAGCCAGAGTTTAAGTCCTTGGTCAGGTTGTCTTGGGAAACTATTTTATTATTTTGGTTTTTCTCAAAACTGTATTTTTGTTTATCCTCTTCCAGGGACACAAAGTTTAGGTTGACCTGACCAACTCATATCTTGGGTCACTTGCAGCCTATCTTTTAGCCTATTTTTGATTTACTCCTTTCTGAATATACAGTTCATGCTGTCCCCTAGCTGTAGCAACCAGCTGTTTCTTCACTAAGTTTACCTGAAAATTTTTCATCCTGCCTTTCAGAACAAGTTAATATCCAATTGTCTTCCCAAAGGTCTTCTTTTCTAATTACGTCTTCTCATAGGTTGGCATCCCCATACATACTTTGAGGGTAGTCAAAAACATCAAATGAGACTGTGCTTTGTCATATTTGTTCCACTGTCCCACCCTCATCTTATCAGTAGAGAATTTTTCATCTTACATTTTCATTAAAAGCAACTTTAACTTTTATTTTCCAATGAAAGTATTTGCAATTTTTATTTTTATTTTTAATTTTTATTGGCATTTTCCATGATTATAAAAAATATCCCATGGTAATTACCTCCCTCCCCTCCCACACTTTCCCCTTTGAAATTCCATTCTCCATCATATTACCTCCCCATCTCAATATTTGCAATTTTTAAATGTTTCTCAAATTCCATATTATATTTCTAATGAATCATAACATTTCTGAGTTCTTATCACTTCTGGGCCTTTCCAATTGTACTCACTACTGTACCCCAGCCTGGCAATGATTATCTTTCACATGAAATGTCAAAAATTCTCCTCTTCTTACTCAGCTTCACTAAGCATTATTAATCTGCCTTCCTCTTGGTAACCACTCAGTTCTCTCTTAAACACTCACTTCCTCCTACTATTACAGTCCAGGAATGTCTTCATCAAGAACTTTTGATTTGAATTATAGCCAAATGGAAAGATAAAACAATGCTTTTAATTTCCTGTGTAAAGACAAAGACTTGCCTTCTATGAATGTGTGGAAATTAGCATAGAAAGCATAACCATTTTTCCTGTCTCCCTGGAGTGTACATTCATCTCACACTTCCTGCACTTAAAAATCACTATCTTTCATCCAGGCATGGTGGTGAACTGGGGAAGCAGAGGTAGGAGGATCATTGTGAGTTCAAGGCCATCCTGAGAATACATAGTGAATACCAGGTAATTCTGGGCTACAGCAAGACCCTACCTCAATAAACAAAGCAAAACAAACAAACAAACAAAAAAACTGTCTTCATTTCATTGCAATCAGACTAAATATGCCACCATATTTCAATAGTTTGAAAAGTATTTTTGCCTATTTAGCCTATTCAGTGGAATTTTTCTTTATAACTCATTATGAAATAGCCTGAGTCGATTTTCTGGATTTGCCTTAACACCTTGATTACCTGCTTTCTATACCATCTAGTCCCCCCCCCCTTTCTCTCTCTGTGTGTGTGTGTGTGTGTATGTAACTTATCACAGTTTTATCAACTATCAACAAATAGATATAATAGCTTTCGTCAGTTTTGTGCACTATTTGCACAGTTCCTTACACAGTTTCAAGTAAATAGTAATCACACACTAAGTAAAATAAATGAAAGTATTATTAAATGACCTCTTTTATTCCTACTTACTGTGAAAATCATGAAATGGACTTTTTGTATTATATAAGACTGGTGGTTTGATTCAGGTGTCCCCCATAAACTTAGGTGGTCTGAATGCTAGGTTCCCAGCTGATGGAGATTTGGGAATTAATGCCTCCTGGAGGGAGAGTATTGTTGGGGGTGGGCTTATGGGCTTTATAGCCAGTTTCCCCTTGCCAGTGTTTGACACACTCTCCTGTTGCTGCAGTCCACCTTATGTTGGCCAGGGAGTGATGTCCACCCTCTCCTCATGCCATTGTTTTCCCCTGCCATTATGGAGCTTCCCCTCGGGCCTGTAAGCCAAAATAAATCTCTTTTTCCCAGAAGCTGCTCTTGATTGGGTGATTTCTACCAGCAATGCAAACCGGACTGCAACAAAGACTTTCAAGAAAAAGGCCATTTTATGTTTTCATTCTATTTTCTCTCTGTTTTTCATAAATAATGCAATTTATATAGAGAGCTAACAAAAGGAAATGATTCCTCTGTTGAGACTGGAAGCATAATACACAAAACATGCGAGTGAACCCACAAGTGCAGTGAGCGCACACACACACACACACACACACACACGCACACACACGTTTATACACATGCACATACATAACCAAAATTTTATATTGCAAAACAACAAAATGAAAAGTAATATTTTCTAATTGTAAAATCTTTTGTTCATGCTGTTATCAAGTCTTGGTGAATTTAGATATAAGAGCATTGGGAAATTAAGCATTTTGACTCAGTCAGTTTTCTAATTTTATCAGTAAGTTGATTGCAACACTTGGTGTGCTTACTCTAGCTCTCCAGAAATAAAAATAAACAACTTATACTACCTAAAAATAAGATACTATTTTCCTCATGTAATTTTATTACTGTTTTGGTTAAAATAATTATCTCTAATTTTTATTTGTAAAAAATCAGCCAAATATGAAATAAATAAAAATGAAATAAAGTCTTTTATCTATGTGAGCTTATTTTCTTCATAATCATTAAATTTAAAAATACTAGTTGTTGTTAGGTAATATTAACTATTAGTAATTAACTATTAGTAACTATTGTTAATATTAGGTATTAATATACGTGCTTATATTTTGATGAGAAATAAATTTGCTGTTGGTTTTGTTTGTTCTGTGTTTTGTTGTGTGGGATCTTGATATGCTTTTCAAAATAAATTCAGGTATGTGCTGTTAGAGCATCACACCACAAACATGCACACACAAAACTCCATATGCCTACAATAAAAAATCAGTGTATTATTTTAAAAAGAAAATTATATAATTTTGAGATTTGTTTAAGCAAAACACAGTATATTACAGATTGGATTTCAGACATTGTAACGAGGGTTAGAAATTTTCATTTAGTACTAGATGGAGCTGTGTCTGTAGCTCAGCCATATAGCATGTGTGTGAGGGCGTGGATTCTACCAGCAGGATTGGAAGGGATGGTGGAAAGAAGGAAATGAAAGGGAGAAAGAAAGAAAGTGTATTTACTTAAGTGGATGGATTGGTCATTTTCCCTTTAGGTAGTGTGCTTGATTGAATTGTTTTCCCTTATTACCAGATATTTAGAGAGTGTCCTAGTGATGCAGTGTATTCCATCTAGCTCTTCATAAAATATAGCATTGCCTACTTCCTGTTCTACAGCAGCTGGAGTCAAGCATCCACATGTAGTTAATTTATAGTTTTATTTGGTTACAAGAGCACAGTATTAAAATATTGACTTTCCAATAAGTGAAGAATCTTAGCAAAAGTTGGTAGGCAATTCCTAAGAAAAGTATGACTGTTTTTCTCATTTCTCCCAGAAGATGATCAAAAGTTGATATAATTTCTCTTCCAGTGATTGTTTGAGAATGAAAGCAGATGTAAAAAATGGCAGTAGCTGGGCTTGGTGATGCACGCCTTTAATACCAGTACTAGCACTCAGGAGGCAGAGGTAGGAGGATCACCATGAGTTTGAGGTCAGCTTGAGACTACATAGGGAATTCCAAGTCAGCCTGAACTAGAGTGAGACCCTATTTTGAAAAACCAAAACCAAAACAAAACAAAACAAAACAAAACAAAACAAACAAACAAAAAAAATGGCAATAGCTAACTTTTTAAGGAATGGCCAACAAATGCAAATGCAGAGAAGAGAGGAAAACCTCTGAAAAAGGATAGCACCAATCTACCTGAGCTTTTTTGAAGTTGAAAATTATTTTTAGCAAATAAGGCTGGGTTAAAGATGCTTGCTTACAAACCCAATCTCAGCACCCACATACAACCTCTCAGATCGGCAAAGGCATGTGTGATGTCTCCTTGGCAGTGGAGGTGGAGCCAGGAGAACCTTGGAAGCTTGTATAGCTGCCAGAGTGGAAAAAAGAGAGAGAGAGAGAGAGAGAGAGAGAGAGAGAGATTGGGAAAAGAGACATAGAGAACAAATATCTAAGGCTGTCATTAGATATCCATCCACATGGCAGGCATGATGTTTATGTACACACACACACACACATACATTATACATACCCACATATACATACATCAATTAAAATAAATTTAAGAAATAAGATAAATCATTAAATTTAATTTTAAATTCAGAACATGGCCAGATACAAAGGTTTTACAGAGTCACTTACTATGTTTGTACATATTACCAAAAATTTTTCACATGTCCACCTACATTAGGTCATGAAGGCAAATTCATATTCAGAGTTTTGCAACAAGTTGTTTATTACGGTATGATAACATTTAGTTTGAAAGCATTACTAGTTTATTTTATAACATATATGTGATAAGGTATATAAGATAACTATCTGTTTTATGTTGTGCTTTGTTCAGGTCAGTATTTTTCATGCCAATTATATTCTGTCCTCACTTCATTTTCATGTTGTATTATATGTTTCCTAAATTTGATATCATTCATTTTTTTCAGAATTTCTCTGAGCTAGAGAACCTCCTTGCTCTAAAGAAATAATAAAGCATAAACATACATAAAAAAACCATCATTTTGTTGGAATTTTATTTATAATATGTGATGGCATTTGAGTTGATGAACTTGTACATAAAATCATGTGAAATTATAGACATCACAAAGGCTTTTTGCTTGCATCTGAAGTGCTTCATTATTTTGTGTTATGAAGACAGTATCAATCTTATGAATATATTTTGCTTAAGACCTTGATAGGTGATAGTTATGCATTTTCAAATGTACTAAACATTTCTAAGAAAACATATATTTTTTAAGTTTTCAATGAAATGAGGAGCCTATATGTGAAAAATATTCTATCTAAACTCAAAGAAATTCACAAAAAATTGATATTTAGTAATACAATTCCTGGGCTACATTGAAATAGTAAAATTGTGGCAAATATAAAGACACTTAAGAAAGTGGAATGGATTATTTCTACAAATATTCTCATGAGTACTAATTTCTGTAATTTTTTACTGTGCTTGTGACAGTATCTTATGTGCACTGTATAGAATGTGTCAAAATGGAATACTTTCAGTCTTTCACAGATTTTGGTGAAGTAATTATGAAAAATACTGCATTTTTAATTAACCCTGAAATGTCACCCATATAAACCATAAAACTAAGTAAATTTTAATTCTTATTTTGAAAAAAATAACCTTTCCTATTTTATCATATTCTCTTTCATCATTAGGATTCAATTAACTTATCCTTTACAGATGATATTTATCACTTAAAAGTGGATTGTTCTCTATTATCCATGTCTAAGTTAACTATAAGCTAAGGATTTTTAGGTCATATCTGGAGAGTAAGAGACAGAGAAACAGGCAAATAGGTAAAGAAAATGAGCATGCCAGGGCCTCCATCAACTTCAAACGAACTCCAGGTGCATGTGCCACCTTGTGCATCTGGCTTACCTGGGTCCTGGGGAATCAAGCCTCAAACTGGGGTCCTTAGGCTTCATAAGCAAGCACATAACAGCTAAGCCACTCTCCAGACCTTCATTGTGAATTTTCTTCTTTATTTTATCTTCATTACCATTCCTATAACAATAAGAGTGGGAAAATAGAAAAAGTTATCATGTTGACATGCAATTATCTAAGTCCCTTTTCTAAAACCATTCTTAAATTGTGCAGGTATTTTAGCCTGAGAGTAAATTGATTGTGATATTTAATAGATATGAATGTAGGATCATGTATCTCCTGCTGTTAAGCCCAAGCAAGTGATCTTGACTTTTCATCTGATGTGAATATGTCTCACATCATTCAACTTTAAGGATTAACATATCTGGATGATTAAACTAGGATAAGATCAAACCTTTAGATATTAAAATAAAGTGTCAATACTCATAACTGGGGTTAAACAGGCCAAGCATGATACTATAGCATATAATACTAGGTAACTTTCTCTAGGTAAAAAAATCATCTTGCGAGCCGGGTGTGGTGGCCCACGCGTTTAGTCCTAGCACTCGGGAGGCATAAGTAGGAGGATCATTGTGAGTTCGAGGACACCCTGTGAATTCCAGGTCAGCCTGGGCTAGAGTGAGACCCTACCTTGAAAAATAAAATCATCTTGAAATAAAAAGCTTTTTTCAAATTATCTGCTATGAATGGAGCAAATATATAGTTTTTGTTTGTTTGTTTTTGTACTCAAGGAATACAGTCACGTTGGTACCATTGTTACCTTCCTCCCTGCCCAACCCCTCCACAGGGACCCCCCCCCTTGTTGGGGTACATTGGTGGTGCATTGTGGGGTTAGCCATCAGTTTGGGGTAAGAGGAAATGTCTTTGTGTATCATGACCCAATGTATGACTCTAATATTCTTTTTACCCTCTCTTTTGCAAATTTCCCTGAGCCATATTGGGTTCATTTTCGGTCTGCTTCAGTGTTGAGATCTTGGGCATCTCTATGTCTCTGGATATCTAGTTTGGTAAAGGTTGATTGTTCTCTGTTTATTTTTCCTTCACAATTGTGCTAGTTCCTGGTTCACCAAGAATACAGCTTTCTTGCATATTTTCCCTATTATTCTTAGTTTCAGCTGGGGCCCTTTTGAGGTATGATGGGGTGGTTCTCTCCTTAGGATCTTCATGTATCTGAAAAAGAAAAGCCGATTCTCCTAGGGAGAGTAAAGTTAGCACCAGATAAATATGATAATCATTATTTTATATAGAGAGTTTAATAGGTGTAGGCACACTTGTAGCCCACAATTGGTGGGAGCTTAATAATGGAGAATAGACTCATTTTTGGATGTGGTTCTTTCTTGTTTCCCACCTCCAGCTATGGGTCCCATTCCACTGAGCAGATCAGTTAGCCAAATCAAGAGCAGTTGGTTTCCCCCCATGACTGTGTGCCACAATTGCACTTGTGTGCACATCATGTCAGGTTGTTTGCTGCTAGGTAGGTTAGACCATGTTTGCTTGGACAGATATTGGTCATTTTCCCCCAGTTGCTCGTGTAGCACCTTCCAGCACTAGACACACTATCTGGTGACTGACTGTCTTCCAGCTTCCAGCCATGTCACTCCATGTTACATGCCAACAGTGTATGGTGTCTTCAGCAGTAGGGTCTTACCACTAACCAATGGTGGGTCATCAAGCACTCTGACACAAAGCTGTCTTCTTTGGGGAACCTTGTAGGTCTCTCTGACCAAAAGCTCATTGTGAATGACATCCACCTGCTGGTATTGGGAGTTAAAGGTCAGCACCCAAGAAGAAAAGGAAGAAAGAGATAAGTGATATGAAAGAGATAGAGAAAGGAGAGAGAAGAGGGGGAGAGAGAGCAAGAAAAACAGAAACAGGAGGAGATAAAGGTCAGTTTTTGTCGTACCCTCTCCAGGGCCTTGTGAATCAGGTGTTCCCTCTAAGGGCCTGGTGAAGGTTCAACCATTTGGTCTGTCTTTTAGAATGTAGAGTTTTATGGTATCATTTGGTTCCATTTTTGTGTCGCCCTATCCCCTCCCTTGCCCCTGCCTCCCTTCCTACCTTCCCGATCTAGAGTTTTAAATAGCACAATCCAGCATTCCTTAAGGGTTAACTAGCAGGCTTTCATTGTCCTCCTCAAGACTTAAGGAATGTCACACCCATCTGACATTTTTTTTTTAATATTTTATTTATTTTTATTTGAGAGCGACAGACACAGAGAGAAAGACAGATAGAGGGAGAGAGAGAGAATGGGCGCGCCAGGGCTTCCAGCCTCTGCAAACGAACTCCAGACGCGTGCGCCCCCTTGTGCATCTGGCTAACGTGGGACCTGGGGAACCGAGCCTCGAACCGGGGTCCTTAGGCTCACAGGCAAGCGCTTAACCGCTAAGCCATCTCTCCAGCCCCCATCTGACATTTAAGCTTCCAGTACACTGGTATCAGTTTGTTTTCTAAGTTACTTCATAATTTAAATATTAGCAAACTATAAGTTTTAATGTACACACAAGTTTTGCTTTAAACAAATTTTCTAATATCTAAATGGCTAAAGACATTCATAAGGAAATCCCAGAATGAGGGATTAAAACTAAGTTCTAACTCTCTGATGAGAGTTAAAATGTTTAAGACATTTTCCTATTTGTCAAGATTTTACTGAAATACATGAGAATATAGCAGAGCAAAGCAAAGGATCTCAGTGCATCAGGCAAGGCTTATAATCATTCAATACTTTCATGCTAGTTTTGAACTGTGCAGAATATGTGCTAAGTACTTGATCAGAAGCCTACCTATGTCTCGTATATGTCTACTTCTACCTTTCCTTTTTGCCTTATGATCTACTTTAGGAAAAAAATAATAATTCTTCACAACTTCCCATGCTTGTGTTTGACTTTATGATTTTGAACTTACACTTTTACCTGTTCAGTCTTGTATTTCAAGTATTAAATAAATACTTCATTTTCCAATTCTCTGTTTTCAGCAATAATTTATTACATGCATATCCATATGCACATACCCTCACACATGCACATACCCTCACACATACACATACACACAGACACACACACATTGGCTTCCTCCTTAACCATATAGAAATATTCATTCATTGTCAATTAGTAGAGGAAAAGTTCAGGCAGGAGAAAGGAGGAGAAATATATTATGCAATTTGTTGAAATTTTTAATTTTATTTTGTTAAAATTTCAAAGCTATTTGTAATAGTGATGTTTCCTACTTATTCAGTATTAGATACAATCATCCATTGATTTCCTTTTAGTAATATATGACCTGAAGGGAATGGAAGACAGTAAAACAAGTTCTTGTGTGAAGAGAAGGCCCAGTGACTAAATGTGCTTGCATACAAGCCTACTGAATTTAATCCTCCTCAGCACCCACATAAAATCAGATGCAATGGGGCAAACTTGTCAATAATGCAAATAGACCTATGGCAATGAAGGCTGAGCTAGGAGAACCAGAGGCTCTTAAGCAGCAGTGGCAAGAGTGAGTCTGACTTACATGGAGATCAAACAGAAAAGAAACACCACAATGTTGTCATCTGTCTTCCACATGAGCACTGTGGCATTCACATGCCCATACAACACATACAAATTAAAAAATAAATAAATAAAACCTGGCAAGTTCTAGCTAACTTTTTGTTGTCTTCTCCAATATCTATAATTACATTATTGATGTTTCAAGTATAGTTTTGGATTATTTTGGTTTGGAGTTAGCAATAAACTATAGAAGTAATTTATCTAAAAAAAAAATAAACAGGGCTAGAGAGATGGCTTAGCAGTTAAGCTCTTGCCTGTGAAGCCTGAGGACCCCAGTTCAAGGCTCAATTCCCCAGGATGCACGTTAGCCAGATGCACAAGGGGGCACATGTGTCTGGAGCTTGTTTGCAATGGCTGGAGGCCCTGGCACACACATCCTCTCTTTCTTTCTATCTGCCTCTTTGTCTGTCACTCTCAAATAAGTAAATTATAAAAATAAAAAATATATAATCAGTATGTAAAACCCAAATGGGAACATACTGTGAAAAATGAAATCAGAAAATACTCTGACAAATGAAATCAGAATCAAATTTATCAAATGCACTGAAATTTCTTCTAAGAGGGACATTACTAGTATTTACAGGCTATGTTCGGCAAAATAAGATATCTCAAATACTGTAATATCATAACTCAAGAAACTCTGCTCTCCATAATATCCCCTCCCTCTCTCCATTAGTTTCTCTTTTAATTTGATGTTATCATCTTCTTCTCCTATTAGGAGGGTCTTGTGTAGGTATTGCTAGGTATTGCAAGGTCTTGGATATCAAGGCCAATTTCTGTCTGGACAGTTGCATTTTAAGGAGTGGTGTCCTTCCTTTTGCTCTTACATTCTTTCCACCACCTCTTCAGCAATGGACCCAGAGCCTGGGGGTGGGAGGGGATGGGGAGATGTTTCAGTGCTGAACACTCCTCCAACCCTTCTTCTCAACACTATGTTGCCTTTTGGTCATCCCAGTGGTCATCACGATCTGAAAAGTGAAGCTTCTCTAACCAGAAGTGATATTAGCATTAATATATGAATATGAATTCTAACTGCAGTGCATTCAGGGCAATTTGTTGAGAGTAATATTTGCATTTATCAAGACAAGAGTAGGTTTTATACCCCTCAGGCTCATAACCTCCCCTGCCATAGGCTTATGATTAGGTTTATATACATACCAGGCATGTATTCCCTCAAATAGAGTGGGCCTTCACTCTAATTAAAGAGCAGTTGGTTTCTCCCAGAGCAGACATGCCACTATTCTTCTCATTCAATCATTTGGCCTGTCTGGCTACACTTGAGGATTCCAGTGTCCATTGTTTTCACTGCTGATGATTTCTGTCTCCTATAAAGCTGCATACAGTGCAGCTTTTTTCCAGCTTTCAGTTGGCTGGGCTACAGGGAGAAGGTTTTCTGCTTAGCACCAGCTCAATTTCTCAATGACTTTGCTGATCAGGGGCAAACCTAGGGCCTTGGCAGTAGCCTATAATGCTTTGGAGGCAGCAAGGACTGCCCTGGCCACCAACTCACTGAAAGGTATCCCATCCCTGCCACTGAGAAATTTCTCGTAACAATCTATGGCTTCTGGATGTGCCATTATTCAAGAAAGTAGATTTTCATATGTCTTATTTTATTCAGATTATCTTGAATTTTGATTGACCCTCCCCCACCTTTCTTTTATATAATCTCTTCCCTTGACCTATCGTAGGCCTTTTTACTCCCTGTAATCTGTTCTTGTACTTACATATATACAATACCATCCCCTAAAGTCCTTCCCTCTCCTCCCTCCCTTATAGCCTTTTTCTAGCTTATGGGCCTCTTATCGAATGTATTAAACTTCTATAATCCAATATTTGGCATTGTCCAATTTTCACTACTTAGTTGCTATCACAGAATTCCCCAAAATGTTAAATGAAATATCAGTTCTATTACTTTTAAGGAAAATTAGTCATTTTTAAACATTTTTACAATTCCATAATGAGACTTAAATCATGCAAGTATATTTTATATACAATAGCTAGCTGTATCTAAAATTTTATGAGACAAAAAGGATAAAAGGCACAAAAAATAATTACACATAGCCACCCCACATAGAGTCAAGGAAAAGTCACTGCAGATGCTAAAGAGATTTTGCAGTGGGGATACCATGCCTGCATGGTATCTGGTATGAGTCCTCAATGATGTTAAAATGCCAAGCATGTTGGCATGTGCTTATAATCCTAGCAGTGAACAACTGAAGGTGGCATGATTAAGGCTCAATGGCTAGTTCGTCTAGCCTTATCAGTGGGCTCTAAATTAAACAAGAGAGAGATTTTGTCTCAAAATATAATGAGTAAGATGACGGAGAAACAAATACAGACATTCACACATTCATGTGAACATACACACACATGTGCACCCACACATCTACAAAAATCCCCCCACATATATAAGCAAAAAAAGAAGACAACATATAACATATGCAAAAAATAAAGGAATTTATAGCTTAATTAAATGTGCATAATGGTCCAAATAGCATTAACAATCAATGTGGGGATATGTACTTGATTCTTCAGGAAAGAAAAATGTTCAGAAAGTTCTCTTTGCAAAAAGAACATTTCTGTTGTTGACACAAGAATAAGTGAAGAAAGCAAACTAAAGGTAAAGAAAGAATAGGAACAAAACAATAAAAATATTTATACATTAGCTTACTGAGCCTAGAACAAGTGTGTTTATTTTATAAATGAAAGATGGTGGGTAGCTGGGCAATAGAGGTTGATATTATTGTAGAATAAGCAGGTCATCATAAGAGGAGTTATGTGCTCTATGTAAAATATTTGGGTTTGTAGTCTTTCAGCATGTTTGTCATAGTTCAAAGGGATGCCCACCAATAGGATCTCCAGCCTCCTGGCTAAAGAAAGTGTCACTGTGGGCAGACACTGTGGTTCAGGCCTAAGGTGTTAGTAGGGACAAATCTTAATTCCAGTCTAAGGAATGCAGAGTGCTTGAGTTCTTCCTGGGTTCCCTGATGTTTGGCTGCTGGGTTTTGATCTTGCTTTTGGTGGTGGGTTTTCTCTTTTTCACCAATATTGAACTTCCCTAGATCTGCAAGTTTCAATATATCCATTCCTACTATCAACTGTGCCTTGTTTGGAAGTTCATCCCAGCAACATGAAACTGACTGTAACAGAAATTGGTGTGTTATTACTGCATGATGAATCTATGTGGAGTTTTGTCTTTTGAAACATTTGTTTTGGAGGAATGGGCATAGACTTGGTGCTTACAACTGAAGATGCCTTTCAGAGTGGTAAGCCACATTTTATAGACTATTCTGGTAAGAGTTTGAAAATGCTAAGTGCAGAGAGAATTGTATTTGGAGGCTTTGTTTATGATCTTTCTAAAGGGAATGAAAGATAACAGAGAAGTTTGTTGAAACTGAGCTACTGGCATAAGGGCTGGCTTCATTCTGCTGCCCATGCCCAGGCAGTTTGATGAAAGCTCAATTTGTAATGGATTGATGTGCTTGGCTGATATAAAGACTAAATGGTAGGAATGGAATTAATTTTGCCCCTAATAAATAACATGACTGTGACCTGCATACCTTTTATTGGTTGCTTTTTAATATTTTTGTTTATTTTTATTTATCTGAGAGTAACAGAGAAAAAGAGTGAGAGAGAGAGAGGGAGGGAGGGAGAGAGAGAGAGGGAGAGAACAGGCATGCCAGGGCCTCCAGCCACTGCAAACAAACTCCAGACGCGTGTGCCCCCTTGTGCATCTTGCTAACGTGGGTCCTGGGGAATCAAGCCTCGAACTGGGGTCCTTAGGCTTCACAGGCGAGCACTTAACTGCTAAGCCATCTCTCCAGCCCTAATGTGCTATTTTTGCTTTTGTATCCATGCTTGCTTAGCTATAGCTGCCCCCACCTCAATTCCTGGGAAGCCTCCACCCAAGAACATTCCAGAGATATGTAGCCATGGAGGACCCATCCTCTTGCAAAAGATAAGTTCTACAAATAGCTCTTGCAAAAGATAGGTTCTGCAAACAAGTTACTGACCTAAGATAAGTAGACTGGAGTTCCCACACATGCCCTCTCTGAAATTCCCATGCACGCCCCAGAACCAATCATGTTAAAAGTTGCAATATAATGTAACCTCTGTAATCTTTTTTTTTCTTTATAAACCTCTTCCCTATGAGGGTTGGGGCTCTTCCTCACTACCGCTGTGCTGGACTGTGTTTACAGAGCCCAGGCCCAGGCTTGCAATAAAGAAACCTGCTGCTTTTACATTCTAGTGTCTTGGCTTCTGTGGCGGTTCTCTGGGTGACTCCTGGGTGACCTGGGGTCTTGGCTCCTGGTCAGGGGTCTTGGCACAACACGGACTATGACAATGGTCAATTCTTATTTTTAATAAGAAATGTTTACCTTTGTCAGAGATAGAAAATAGGCAAAGGAAAGGTACTCATTCTAAAGATTTTTTTTTAAAAAATTTTGTGTAAGATATTGTTAACAAAATAAAATTGTTTTCACTGGTAAAACTACAGGCAAACATAACATCAAGAAAATGGGAGTGTACTTCTGTACATAATACTTTGACCCTGTAAAGTGAGCAAAATATTATATTTCTCTACATTTATTTATACCTAGCTTAGAGAAAAATAGAAGTCACTTCCTTGTAGGAGCTCATAAAAAATAGAATTAAACACTTGTTTAAGCAGATGGGGATGGTAGATAAACAGGAGTCTCTGCTGGTCTGAACAATGTCATCGCATCCTGAATTATTGAGCAAAATCTTTAAAGACAGATAAGTGGGACATTGGCAGACTCCTGGCTTCAGGCCTACCTCACACCCCCCAGGCACTTCCTGTAACTGGTTTATGGTTTAACTCTCACCTGTTTCTCTGTCTCTGTGCCTCTCTCTCTCTCTCTCTCTCTCACACACACACATGGTTATTTCCAATAAAAGCTGACACTCCTTACAGTTCAGGCTACATTCTGAGATCCCGAACTCTGGGATGCAGACCTGATGTACCAGCTTTCTTCTATTTGCTTCTTTTTACCCAATAAAACTTTGCCTCACATTCTGTGAGTCAATGATCTTACTTGTATGATACCAGACCCCATAACAATGCTAAGTTTTCTTGGACAAAATAATTGTGCATGCCCACAGGTTGTTCCATCATTTTTAATTTTTTTTTGTTCACTGACAATTTCCACATATTTTATTCATGTCTTAGCCTCAGATGTCTTCTCTTTAATGGTGTACAATAGACAGTGCAACATGGACATGACAAATATTGAGAGAAGTAACAAGAACAGCCCTTCATCCAAGCATTTTATCCTTTGCAAGTACTGAGAACAAGTACTGTGGATATCCTGGTACCTCAGAATATTGAGAAACTATTTCCTTCAGGTGGTGTTTTAAGTAAAAAAATCTCTCTCTTGTACAATTTATATGTTAGCAAGTCAAATGTTCAAAAGATGTGTATTATGCCATGTTTAAATGATGTTCAAGCCTATAAACATTTATTAGCATGTTTCTAAGTAGATGTATTAAGTGATTTTATTAAATAATACATATGACAGAGAACATTATTTCTAGATCTCTGTGAATGTAAATGAAATGAAGAGAAATAAGAATGGACATGCTGCAGTAAAACAAAAAGGAAAACAGTCAAAATCTTTGGATTGATATTTTTGTCTATGAGAAGACTGAACCAAAACAAAGTGAAAAATGCATCAAGGATGAAAATTGTATAGTTTGTGTGTGTGTGTTTCTATGTTTATTTAGGATAGTATAATAATAAATTTAGCCCAATTTTTATGCTTTCTAAAAGCTTTCATATTCTCTTCCTTTATCTTTACATCTTATTTCATATGTGGCAAGATGATAAGAAAACCTACAGGAAACTCTGATATGAGCAGAAGTTGGAACACATGAAGCCCAAACACAAACCATAATCTTCCAAGCCACCCCACCCTCCACTCATCAGAGCTGAAAAGCTATGGGTTCTCTGTGTTCTTTCAAATCCCTTTCAGTTTTGCTGAAACAGCTACACTGTTGTCTCATAGAAAATCTCAATCTTTGAGTAATAATTATTTCTAAATATTCTTGTTGAATATTTGAAAACACATGGATTGAATATTTTGCTCAGCACAAATCTTATACCAAACTTCTAAGTATAATGTGGCTATATTTGTAGAAAAGGCTTTTAAGGAATAAGTTAAGGTGAAATAAGGTCCTAAGAGTAGGAGCAAAACCTGTTAAGTTAGTGTCTTTTTAAGAACAGACACAAACAAGCGAGCTCACTCTCTCACCTCCTGTGCTCAGACGAACACACAGTAACATGGGGAGCATCTCTCATTTGTCATGGGTGGGTAGAGGATGAGAACAAAGCATTTTTTAAATATTTTAACTTTGGAATTACTTACTAGATTTACATAATATGAGAAATTATACTATACTATTTAGGCCACATGGTTTGTGAGGTTCTGTTACAACATCCAGCATAAGTGAGAATGGGAACTCATTAGTCCTGATATACATGCAAAAATGTTGGTGGAGGATTGAATATATTGTTTGGAAGGGTGGCCAAAGCTGACAAAGTGACTCAGTGACCCAGGTGATGATTATGTTTGCTGTGTGTTCTGCTGCTGTCTTCTGGACATGCATACTTTGACGAGTCTCCTGAGCCCCAGTGTGCTCATTCACTATCACTGCTTCCTTAACATTAAGCTTGTTCCTTGAGCTATGCTTATCCACACTGTAAAATAAGCTCTGGTCATAGATGCCACTGACTTAAGGTGGAATTCACTACTAGGGGTCTCCGCTGACTTGAGTATCAGTAAGTGTCCTTCTGATGAAAACCCTAGCACATGTACTGGCATGCCCCTATGATTGTCTTAGATACAATTGTCTGTCCTCATACCAACATAAGCCATGAGTCTTACATACAACAGTTACCTCCATTCCACCCATGACAGGTGCTTAGGTAAAGGGGACATCCTATTCCCTGTGAATATTACCAGTAGCCTTAACTGTCCCTTGCCCCCTATTCTCCATACTGATCAAGGGAAATGATGACAAGCTGTGCCATGTACAAGCCTAGGAGAGAAGCACCATAGTCTCCTTAGGCCCTGCTGAGACCCACACTCCTGAAAATGTGTGGCTTAGTAGGACCCACCAACAGGCCTTTCTGTTCCTGTGGCTACAGCTGAAGAAGCAATGTAATGAATAATGATGAGGAAGATTTAAGATTGAGTTAAATCAGGTCCCTAATTCCCAACACATTATTGCCGTGGAAAAGGACTGTGTAACACTAATTTATATATTTCTAGAAGAATTAACATAAAGACTAACAGAATAAATAGGATCTATCTTCTGAATTATATTCAGTACAACCAACTCAGAAAATAAAGTAATAAACAAAAAATGTAAAAACCTAGATATTTTAGTGAGATGAATAATACGTCTATAAGAAGTCAATCATTTCCCTCAATTGTAAATCCAAAATATGTTGTAATTATTTACATATCAAAAATGATAAAGAGTACTACTTTCTGTTTGTCCTTCAAAGTACATATTCTTTGTTCTACTTTAGCTAGAGTCTACCAACTGGTTGAATGCCATTGCCCTAACTGACAATTGATCTGAAAAGATAGTTACACTTGGAAATAGCATTAAATTTAAGGAAGTATAATCTATGGTCTTCATGAGTGACCAAATATGAAAAGAGAACAAATAGGAATGCTCACCTTTATCATCTACACAATTTTTATTTAAATTCTCCACATCAGTTTGGCCCATTGCACTGACATTAAGCATGGATTTTTAGCATGCAAAGCAATGTGCAGAAGCAAAGAGAAGTATATGACATGTAAAATATGTTTATAAAGTATGACTTCATGACAGTACTACATGTTTACATATTTATAATGACCTACCATCAGCAGGATTATGGACTCCTAAACATATCAATCATTTTAACTTTAGAATCTGTGACTATATTGTTCAGTAACTAGCAGAAATAAAACTGTTGATGAAATAAGCCAGATGATTAGCTGAAAATTATAAAGGATACTATTTCTACATTATCTGAGAGAGCCAAGATAGGTTAAAGGGTTATTAAATGTAGAGATAAGAGTAAAAGATGTCAGGCCAAAACTTGACCCATCATTAATGGTGCAAAGTTTGAGGAAGGGGGTCACAAAAAAGGAATAAAAGAAACCTCTTGATTCTAGAAAGAGTAAAGAAGTGATTGCTACTGAGTCTCCAGAAGGGCCTGTGTCCTTTCACCACCTTAATTGCAGGCCAATGAGGACTATTGTAGATTTATGATCTGCAGAACTATAAGAAGAAAAATACAAATTATTTGTGGGTTTCTTAGTTTCTGCCCATGTGTCTCAATAGTTGTAAAACATGGGTACATGACTCAGATTAAAACAAGACCTTCAGACTGACAATCAAGATATTTTTAAGAGCATTGTGAGGGCTGGAAAGATGGCTTAATATTTAAGATGTTTACCTGCAAAGCCAAAGTTCTTATTCCTTAGCACTGATGTAAGTCAGATACACAAGGTGAAGCATGTGTTTGTAGTTTGTGTGCAGTAGCTAGAGGCCATGGTACACCCATTCTCTCTCTCTTTCTTTCTCTCTTTTTGCCTCCTATCTATCAAATAAATAAATACCAATAAAATATATTTTTAAAGCCTGGTAGGTACCAGAGGAGCAGGAGTGATAGAAAAAAAAAAGCAGGAGAATATTCAAAGAAAATAAACTTTATTTGAACATGCTATAATGGGGGCAGCACAGACTGCTTAGTAATTAAGGTGCTTGCTTGTGAAGCCTAAGGATCTAAGCTTGATGCCCCTGGACCCATGTAAATCCAGAGATATTAGGTGGCACATGTATCTAGAGTTCATTTGCAGTGGCCAGTGGCTCTGGAATGTCCATTCTCTCCCTCTCTCTCTCTCTCTTTCAAATAAATAAATTAAATTAAATATTTAAAAAAGAAAATGTTACAATGAAACATCATTCTCCATATGTTAATAGCACTAAATAAATAAATATTATAGTCATTCCTGGGCTTGTTTAACAAACCTTTTTCTCTGTTCCTATACATGGAAACAATTAAGGGAAATTCAGTGGGCTATTGAAATTTTATTATCATGGAGTCATCTGTTTTGTTTTACATGTACACTGTTGTTGAAATTAATGTTTCAATCTTATTATTAACTCCTAACAATTTCGCCAGAATAATTGTGGTGAAAATGTTCACTTTCTATGCCCCCCCCCTTTTTGTTTGTTGTCGCCATTTTTAAAATTTTATCAATTAGTTTTGTATTCAGCAAATATTTAGTTTCGTACCATTATTAGGCTCATCCATGACATACCCCCTCCACTTGACCCCTCCTTACTGAGGTATATGGGTCATGCATTGTGGAGTTAGTCCACAGTTATGGGTAGGATAAACGTCTCTGCATATCATGACCCAACATGTGGCTCTGACATTCTTTTCACCCTTTCTTCAGCAAAATTTCCCTGAGCCATGTTGGGTTCATTTTTGGTCTGCTTCGGTGATGAGGTGTTGGGGGCCTCTGGGTCTCTGGATCTCTCTGGTAGGAGTTGATTTTTCTCTGTATTGATCTCCTTCACCCTTGTTTTAGTACCTGGTTCACCAAGAAAACAAAACTGTTGCTTGTTTCAACAAGTTTTCTTAGTTTCAGCTGGGGGCCTTTTCAGGTATGATGGGGTGGCTTTCTCCTTAGGATCTACATCTATCTGAAAAAGAGAAGCAGATTCTCCAAGAGAGTATGTTAGCGCCAGGACAAATGAGAGAACCCTTACTTTTCTTATAGAGAATTTAATAGGTGTAGGCCCTCTTGTAGCCCATGATTAGTGGTAGCTTGATAATGGAGAGCGGGTTTATGTTTGGATATGGTTCTGACTTGTTTTCCAGCCCCAGCTATGGGTCCCATACCACTGAGGGGATTAGTTAACCAAATCAAGAGCAGTTGGTTCCCCAACATGGCTGTATGTCACTATTGCACTTGTGTGGGCATCACAACAGGTTATTTGTTGCTAAGTAGATTATACCATGAGTTGCTTGGGCAGATATTGGTCATTTTCCCTCAGTCATACATGTAGCACCTTCTGGCACTAGAAATGCTGACTGTCTGAGGACTGACTCTCTTCCAGTTTCCAGCCATGCCATTATATTTTACGTGTCAACCACATAAGATGCCTTCAGCAGTAGGGTCTTATCACTAACATTTGATGGGTTATCAAGTACTGGGACAGAAATCTGTCTTTCTTATAGGAAAAATTGTAGGTCTCTCTGATCAAAAGCTCATTGTGGATGATAGTCCCATGCTGGTACTGGGAGTTGCAGGTCAGTGCCCACTAAGAAAAGGAAGAAAAAGAAAACTAATATTGTTGGGCCTTCAGAGGCCTGGGCATGAGGCTTAGTGGAACTTCCTGAGCCTAGCTAAAGTTTGGCGACCTTCTCTGGCCAGCTAGGACTCAGCAAGATGCCTAATGGCTTCTTGCATGCCACTTCCACACAGGAGTTGGAATTATCATTTCAGTAGTCACAGTTTACTATTGGCCCTTACCTCTCCCCCATCATAAATCCCTGCCCTCATCCCCAACATTATATAGGCAACTGCTTGTAACAATAAAACAAGTTCCTGCAAGTTCATGCTTCTACAAGACTCCCGAAAATCAAAACAAACAAACAACAACAACAAAACCTGACAAGGCATTGTTTTAATGTCATCCTTCCCAAAGGAATGAATCCTTTATCTGTGCAATGGCAGCTAAAGACCCATGTAAATCCCTTTTAAAACTATGGAATGATCTACTCAGTTATAGGCAACTCAAGCTTAAAATATTATAATAAATATTATCTACCAATTTAACCTTTCCACTATTGTCCCTGAAATTATAAACAAAATATTGTTGAGACTACTTTTTTTTTATTCTGAGCACTCTGTTATGTGGAACATTTTTCTCTGTGGAGACATGGACATACAACTACTGATCACAGATATAGCATGACCAATAGCCCAAATCATGATCACACCAAAATCAAGTTTTAGTGAGCCAATGACCTTTCTGGGGTTACTTATTTAGTGTGGGAGAGGGGTTACTGAGAGGAGCATTTGCGTCTCAACAAAATCTCCTCTCCTGCTGGGTGGTAACTTCATGGAAGATGTGCCATGGAGCTTAAAAGGGTTTTCAGGCAGCGCATATGGTCAGCATCTCTCCACAGCCAATCTTTAGTGCTTCCATAAGCGTGGGGAGGGGTCATGAGCCTCTTTTAAGTTTTAGAATCCCTGTTGACTTCCTGAGTCTCCTTAGCCTCCCTCTACCCTCCAAGAGAGGATTTTTCAATTCAGAGAAATTTGTAAACCATGGCATCATATTACTCAGTTATGATAGTAATTACATCCATTTATTCTATTATAATTAGTGAATTAATTAATTTATTCTATTACAATTAATTTATAATAGATTTCACATGCTAAGTCACTCTGTTGCTATTGTACTACAGTAGACATGTCATTGTACTACAGTGAAGCACTTCTTGCAAACCTACAAAGACTCCTTCACTCCCTATCCAAATTTTAAAATATTTTTATTTATTTGCAAGCATATTAAAGTGAGAAAAAGAGAAAGAATGGAATGCTATGGCCTCTAGCCACAGAAAACAAATTCCAGATATATATGCCCATTTGTTTTATGTGGGTATTGGGAAATCAAACCCAGACCATTAGGTTTATAGGCGAGTGACTTAATTGCTGAGCCATCTTTCAACACCCCTATACAAACTTGAGCAAACCATTAAAAGTTTTTGTTTTATTGTTTGTTTGTTTTGCTTTGTGTTTGTTTTATCAAGGTAGGGTCTCACTACTTGGAATTTACTATGTAGTCTCAGGCTGGACTTGAACTCACATTCATCCTTCTATCTCTGCCTCCCAACTGCTAGGATTAAACACATGTGCCACCAGAACCAGCAAGTTATCCATAGTTTTAATGAAATAAATTTACCTGTCAGACACTCACTGTTCAACAGGGAATATAAATAAATAACCCTATATTCTGTTCGAGATCTTGATACTTTCATTAGATCTCCACTCTTGATTTTTCTTCTAAGCATTGGTTATATCCTGCACCTTTTATGAAAGAAGCACTCTATAGTGATTGCATGTCCACTAAAGTTCCTGCCAAATTGGAAATTTGATATGCAGAGCAGCATCAAACCCAGGCACACTGATGTGTCTCATCTATGTGAAGAAATTACTTCCTTGTCTCAGTCCCATACCACATGCAACACTGCTGAGTTACATTATTCATTCCCAAGCCTCTTGGCCATCTGGGGAGGACTCTGTTATTTGATAAGTTAATGAACAATGTAATTCATGCCTTTTACATAAGGCAAGACCACTATCACACATAGTGAAACTCAAAACAAAAATACTGTTCATATTGCTCAAGTAGAAAGAGACTGATCAAGGAAATAGCTCAAGGTTAGGATAACTTACCAAGGTTCAGGACAGCATCTAAGCACTGTATACTGTGTGCATATGTATAGACTCCTAGGTCACTGGAAATGCCTTCCCTTAGGTCTAGACAATTAAAACAGCAATTATTTATCCATGTTTCCCCACTGTGTGGTAAAAGTTGAGCAATACACTACCACCTAGATATTAAATGTACACATCTCTGGTTATATGAAAATCAAAATGTAAGACTACATCAACACAATTTGAGGTAATGCTAGCTTTCACCCATGATGAATGCAATGGACAGGTGGAGGAAAAAGAATAAAATATTTTATAGTGATTTCTGCTGTACATGGTGGCTGATACCAGCTTTTACTCCCAGCAACTTGGGAGACTGAGAATAGAGATCAAAATGTTGTTAGCCTGGCTTACATAACAAGTTCAAAGTCAGTATGATTAATTTAGTCTGATGATATCAAAAAATAAAAGAGGTCTGGAGAGATGGCTTAGCCGTTAAGTCCTTGCCTGTGAAGCCTAAGGGTCCGGGTTCCAGGCTTGATTCCTCAGGTCCCACGTTAGCCAGATGCACAAGGGGGCGCATGCATCTGGAGTTTGTTTGCAGTGGCTGGAGGCCCTGGGGTGCCCATTCTCTCTCTCTCTCTCTGCCTCTTTCTCTCTGTCTGTTGCTCTCAAATAAATAAATGAAAAAAATTAAAAATAAATGAAAAATAAAAGAAAAAAATAGTAAAAATAGCTGATGGCATGGCTAAGTGGTAAAGTGTGCCTAGAATGTGATAGACACAGGATTAAAACAAAACAACCGCCTAGTTCAATGAAAAAAAGTTTTCTTAATATTATGTCTTTTAAAATATCTTTTTAATTATAGCATTTTGTCAAACTTTGAAATATGAACTATAGGTTGAGGTTTGTAACCATACTTCTGTATTCCTTGTGTAACTGAAGGTATAAAGTCTTGATCCAATTGGTAAGATTTTCCCCAAAGGAATGCTTCTGTCTACTATAATTTGTGTCTCAACGATAAAAAATTAAATTTAAATGTTAGATATTAGCTGTTCTGATGTTGCAGGTACTTCTTTGACAAATCATTTGCTAGTAATTTGAAATGAAGATAGCAATTGATTTGAAACTCATAGGTTTGTCTATTTCACATCTTCAATATCATGAAAAATAGTCCTACCAAGCTAATTATTAAAATCAGCCTTTTACTTTTTATTGAATTATAATTTACATAAAACAAATTTCACAGATTTTAATGATAAAATTGTATGGATTTTAAAGAATGTGTTCACTAACCTAAGAAAAATCTAGCCAAGATTTAGAATTTTTTTATTGTATGAAAAATACTTTTTCCTATCTGATAGGTTATCTCTCTACTCTGTAACCACACACACACACACACACACACACACACACACACACACAGAGAGAGAGAGAGAGAGAGAGAGAGAGAGAGAGAGAGAGAGAGAGAGAGAGAGAGAGAGAGAGAGGTAGAAACTTAATTGTATTCCTTTGTGAATATTTTTGCTTTAAATATCTATGGTTTTCTAGTTATATTTGAAATATAATTGATTGCTAAGACCATTATCAAAAATATTTTCTCTATTATTTTAGTAGTTTTATGTAGTAGGTTTCACCTTATCTTGAGTTCAGTTTTGGATTGGATTCAGTGAGGTTCACTTTCATTCTTTTGCTTGTGGGTATCTACTTCTGCCAACATCATTTATGGGTGGATTTTCCTTTGTCCACTATGTTTCTGACACTCTTGTGGAAAATGAGTGACTTTTGAGATGATAGTTTATTCCTGGACACACCGTTGAATTTTTATGAATATCAGACTTTTTTATTTAGGATGACTATCCAAGAGTATAATTGCTGAGGCTTATGAGGAATAAACATTTAGTTTTCCTTAAGCCAATCAAAACATTTTAGAGTGGTTTATTTTTCAAATTTCTCCCTTGGAAACATAAGACTATCAGTTACTCTGCATATACATTAACATTTGGAATTTTAACTACATGTTTCTCAGAGCATTAGTTGTACTGACAGATGTATAGTACACTCATACTTTTAAAATTGCCTTTCTCTAATGACTATTGTACATTTTTTCATGTACCATTTTGCCATCTATAGGTACTAGTCAGTAAAGTCTATTTGTATGGCTTTTTCCTATTTCTCAATTATATTTTATTTTTAACTCATTGAAAGTCATCCACATATTAAATATAAAATTATAGCTTTTCACATATGTATTTAAAAAATTCTCATATCCTGGGATTTCCATTATCATGCTGATGAAATTTTATAACATGTTTTTCTTTATGCTTTACAGAGAACAGTTTTTAGGTTCTGGAAAATTCTAATGTCACTTCAAAATCTCAGATCAAGTCTGCAGGGTTTTCTGCCTTTACATCATACATTTAAATCTAAAATATATTCTGCATTTCTGCTTCTTTTGTGTAAGACTTTTCATTTTTGTTGTTAATGTTTATATATAGGCCACATTACTAATAAGTTTTCTAAATTTATTCTTGAGTTCTGACAGTTTTTAGGACTTCCTACATATTAAAATATGTTTGGTCTATATGTATTATCTTTCTTTGTTTCCTTTTTCAATATTATACCATTTATTTATTTATAATTGCAATGAATTTGTTAACTTTTATTGCAACATTAAATAAGATGATCCCATGATTTATTTTTATTATATGAATTATTGGTTCTGAAAAATGTCACTAAGTTTAGTTCCTGAAAAGAATCATTAATGGTAGGAATTTTGAATGTGGCTGGATCTAATAATAAATACTTTATTTAATTTCGTATTTATGTATTATTTATTTAAGAAATACTTTATTTAAGATGCTGTCATCAACAGTCGTACCCAGCAGTAGGCCCTGTGAGCTACCAACTGACTTGCCATGCAAAATGTGCCCATTGTTGTATTAGTGCCATGATTGTGTCACAGGTGTAACCAACTACCTTCTGAGTGGATGTGAGACCCATTCTCCAGGTGTAATTTCATGCTTGGTACATGGACCTGGCCAAAAGTCTAGGAAAAAGGTGCCTAGGCTGTAGGAAGGAATTTGTTACTTATTTTTATGCAAAATGGGTATGCTGTCAAAATGTTGTCTAAGTACTTATGCTTATACCATAGAGTAGAGCTGTGGTAAGGCTTGATCAGTATACAGCAGGAAGTGATTAATGCAGAGACACATACTTACTGATCAAAATGCCAAGAAAAAGTGATTATTGTGTGCTACTCCCTTAATGGAACATATACATAACCCCCACAAATCAACTCCTTAAAAGCTTAAGAAACATTTCAATTTCATAAGACAAGGTACAAAGAATATACAAGCTGGAGGTTAGAAATCATTGTTTTGTAACACTGTCTTCTGGAAATGGCATAGCCACTGTAGTCATGAATGCACAGTAGCTGTGGTTTCCTGCCCCCAAGACTGAGTTGGTTAATATTCCATTATAAAAGGAGGAGCTCATGAGATCCTCCTAGAATAGCTAAAGGGAGCTAGTGGTTTCTGGGAGAGGGAGAGTCACATTATTCTGTGGTTTAGCCATGGACAAGTTGTTCATTATTCAGTAAATGCTGAGCAACCATAATTAAAGTCAGTGAATAATCAGAAAAAAAAGACATGTAAGTAGAAAAGAAATAGTTGGGAGTGTGTTTAGAGAATCAAGCATGATATGATCAATATTCATGTGATAAGTTGTCAAAAATAAGACTACAATACAGTAAATATGCTATAAATATTTTGTTAATGGTTACCGTTCTCAAATTTTTAATGTTACTATGTACTACCAACTTATACTGTTGTGCTTTTTAATATGGATATCAGGCCTATCTGGCCTTTTTGTATCAAATCTTCATACAGTATTCTCTCCTCTACAATAATCCAAATTTGTTTAGAATTATTAATATTTGTTCCAAATTTGATAAAATTTACTAGTAATATTGTCCAGGTTTGGAAATACACACATTAATACTTTTGGACATGTCTATTTTATTTGTTCTGCTATTCTATAAATTTGTCTATGCAAAGTATACCTATTCTGCTGGGAGGGGGTTATTTATAACATTTTCATTTATTTGTTATCTTTGTATTTTCTCATACAAGATGTATCTCTCTTAAACTTCTTAACCCTTAACTTACAGTTTTTCATATTTCCTTACTACTTTTTCTACTCATACAATCATAAGTGCCTTTCCAATACTACATAAATAACATATATTTGCTTTCTTTTAATTATATGGCCTGTAGTTCTCATATACTTACTTATTTTGTGGATATGCAAATATGTAAGCATGCATGTATACATGCATATGAGTATGCTTACATGTGCATGCCTGCATATATGGAGGTTGGGGATAATGTTAATCCTCCCAAATTCTGTTTGCCTCTTTGTAGACAAAGTCTTTCCTGACCTGGAGTTCAATAGTTGGCTAGACTAGCAGAATAGTAAACACCATGTATTCTCGCAAATCCAGGATTTGGGGGGATTGGTGACTAACTATTCTTGCTGATCTCTGGCCATAAATATCTGAAACTAGACTCCATGCCCATGTAAACTGCAGGTGTGGTCACATATGTCTTCAAATCCAGGACATGGGAGGAATGCTAGCTATTTTTGCTGAGTCAGTGATCTCTGGTTTCAGAGACTCCATTGAAAATAAGGAGTGATTGAGGAAGGCCTTTGATGTTGTTAACCTTTGCCCTCCACATGCATAATCATACATGCCTCTATACCTACACACACAGGTCTGCCAATGCACCCATGAACACACATACACAGAAATACAACAGACACATACACATATAAAAAAATCAAACAACATAAAAATTGTATTTCTTTTATGGGTAGTGCCTTATTTGTGTCTATTTTTGTCAAATCAATTGACAGATAGTTTTGATGTATTTTATATCCTAACTAATTTTAATAAACTTACTTAAATATATTCTATACATACAAACATATACACATTTTACACATATGATTATTTTACAAGGATTTTCAACCATTTGATCACTGTAGCAATTAAGATGTAGATGTTTTCATAACCTCAAAGGCTTCTTCACTTGCTTTACAGAGAAGCTCGTTGATCTCATACCCTAGTGGAATGGAGAACCTTCTTGCTCCTGTACCCAAGACAACTGAAGAGCATCCTCGCTTCCATACCTTAAAGGACTATCACTGTGCAGTAATCTTCCCTTTTCTAGAATTCTAAGCAATGGTTCAATTTTTCACTATCTCCTATTTTTACATAAATCTACTTATAAATTGTACTTATATGGTAATTTGTTTCTGTTTATTTTTTACTGTTCTAAAGAGAACATCCTGTGTTTATTCATTTTCCAGTGTCAAAGGAATTTTTGAGTTGTTTCTAATTTGAGATGATTTTGCATAAAAATCAAAATGTTTGGTAAAGAGACTTGGGGGGTAGGTTACTTTTATTGATGTCTGTCAACTACTTAGAATTGGAATTGCTAGCTTCCTGGATTGAGTATGTATAAATTTGTAAGGTTTGTTCTTGAAGGTGAGATGAATGTTGTGGCTACTTTCTTCTAAATTTAACTTATCAAAATTAAATTAATCGGCTAAATATGGTAATATACACCTGGGAGACTGAGGAATGGGAATGGTGAATGTGAGTTTAGATGCCAACCAAGACCAGTTTTCTAAAGAAGAAGTCAAAAAATTTAAAATCAAATTTCTTAATCAAAATAGAAACTTTCAATGTTATGTAGTAACATGAGTCTTGTGGTAACTAGTTAACTATATTTGATAGAATACATAATTGATGAAAATTATATAGAATAGTGATAGTCTATATAACTAACACTTAGTGAGATAGATTGGTGGGAGGGAGTTACAGCCAGATGTTGCCAATGAAGATCATCAAGAGAGCTGGGCTCAATATAGAATGAAGCCATTCCCCAGATGGTTAACCTGTATAGTTCTGAAAAGCACTACATGTGCTGTTAGGGGAAAATAGTAAACAATATTGTAAGCAATCAGGGGACCCTGATATATAGAAGAACCTAGCCTGCCAAAATGTACACACCTGTGAAACAGTGGCACACAGCCTAGTTGGGTAACCAAAGTCTCTCTGGCTAAGAGATCCATTAAGAGGATAGAACCCATATCTGGAACTTGGAACCAAGTCAGAATCCTATGGAAACCAAGATTATGGACTCCCCTGAAAACCTCCTATAAGTCTTTGGCCAAAAGTTAGGCTATTTCCATCAAAATCTCTTTAAATTAACCTATCCTGTTCTCACTATCTATAGGAGAATCTGGATTTCTTTTTCATAAATCAGCAAGTACCAAGTACAACCAAAGCCTATCAACAAGAAGAATGGATAGCTAACTCCTTAGCAGGAGATGAGCCACTCCTGGCACAGCAGTTAGGGCCCAGGTGAAACCACAGAGGAATTGGCAAGATGAGCAAGAGTGCTGCTTGGACAGGGAGCCTGACAACCTGGGCCAGGTTGGAGACAGATACAAAAGACATTCAAAAATCACCAAAACAGAAATCTGCTGAGACCTCACCACCACAAAGTGAGATAGATTTTAAAGCACACCCATCAAGTCTCAGGTAAATTTGCAGAATAGGGGGTGGAAAGATTGTAAGAGCAACAGGACAGATAGGAGGGAATATCCATAGGCATTGCCCACCCCCAAACACATACAATGACTGACTGTTACTCTCACAACTCATAACTCATAACTCATAACTCACAACTCCATGGTGAATACAAGCAATGCTACTAAGGAAGGCCCTCAGTGGAATGGGGGCAGAGGGGAGGGAAATTATGGAACCAACGCAAGATGTAACCATACAAAGCTTCTACTTAATCAAAAAATAAAATACTAACTTGAATAAATCAGCCCAATATGTACACTGTATCCAATTGGTACAAAATAAAGCTTGGAATTTTAAAATGCCAGTAAATAAAAAAAAATAATAAAATAAAACCACAACCAGCCAGGCTTGTGTTTATTATTACTGGAGCTTAATTTCAGAGTAACATTAATCAAATATATATTTTTTAACTATGGACTTTGAAATTATTTCAGTCACCACAGCAGCAATGTTGCATTATTAAAAACAAACTGGAGAGCTGGAAAGATTTCTCAGTGTTTAAAGACACTTGCTTGCAAAGTCTTATATCCCAACTTCAATTCCCTACTACTCATGCAATGCTGTATGTACAAAGTGGCATGTGTCTGGAGTTCATATGTAGTGAGACCATAGTGTGTTCATACTAACTTTTGTCTGTCTTTTGGTCTCTGTTTGTATCTCTCTCTCAAATAAATAAATATATATATATTTTAAAAAGTGAAAATAATTAGAAACATACTAGATCATGTGTGGAAATCACATTTAATTAATATCATAAATTTGAATTCAACATTGGTCTCTATCAATAATTCTTTTAAAGATTTTTTTTTTTGTTTATTTGCAAGCAGAGAGGGGAGGGAAAGAGAAAGAGGAGGAGGAGGAGAGAGATAAGGGGTTGTGTCAGGGCTTCCTGCCACTACAGATCTATATACTACTTTTTGCCTTTGGCTTTACTTGGGTACTGGTGAATCACACTTGGGCCATCAGACTTTGCAAGTAAACACTTGAACTAATAAGCCATCTCTTCAGCCCATAGATAATTCTTAAGATAGCCATTGACCTATAGTTTAGTATACTCCTTATGCTCTAGAATTTACTACAACACTTACAAAAGGAATAAGTAAATTTCATCACTTCAAAGTTTTTCTATTCTCTACTCTTGTGACATATCTTTATATATACATGTGTGTGTGTGTGTGCTTGTGTGTGTGTTTGTGTGTGTGTGTGTGTGTGTAGCATATGCCAGACAAGTAAATAGGTCTTAAGGCTATAAAAATTATGTTTTTCTGATATTTTCTTCAAATTTACAAGTGATCTGGTAAATTAAATCATCTTTGTTAAGTATAAGATATTTCATTATATATTTTGTTTACATGTCATTTAGTTTACATAAACTATGACTAAAGCTGCTAAGTTTATTGGGTTTCAATGTGCTATGTGATCTGGAGTAAGTAACTAAAATGTCCCTCATTTTCCCCATACAATGTTGATACACAAATCCTGTCCATCTTAAATTTATGTAGATGTACAGCTTTACCCATGTAGAGCACTTAGAAAGGCATCTATCACATGGTCATAATTCAATTACCACACTCATCCATACCAATGACTTTTTTATTTTGTATATTCCATTGTATAGAAAAAAGTTCTGCAGAAATAGTTTATTAGGAACCAGCATTCTTTTGTTTATGCAAGCAAGATCTTAATGTCATCCAACACTGTTTTTTTTTTTTTTTTTGATTAAGAACATACTTTGTACAGATTCATCATGTGTTGGTACCATCCTTTCCCTCATCCCTGCCTCCATTTGGTTGGGAACCTTCTTCAGTGAGATTTCAGTTTTCCCCATGGGGTTTTGGGTTATGCTTTGTGGGGGTACCAGTCAGTTATTGGAGGGAGGTAATGTCTCTAGGCATGACATCCCAACCTGTGGCTCTGATAATCTTTCCACCCCCTCTTCCACAAAATTCGCTGAGCCATCATGGGTGTATTTTAATTATATTTCAATGATGAGCTCTTGGGAGCCTCTGGATCTCTGCTTGGTATGTATTGAGTATCCTTGGCATCTGTCTTCTTCACTCAGGCATTGATTGTCAAGCTCTCTGTGAAAGTTGCATTCTTGAGCATCTCCCCACTACCTCTGGGTTTCATCTGGGGCTTGTCTGATGTGCAAGGAGTAGTTTATCTTCTTGAGATTTGCTACCATCTTAAAAAGAAAAACAGATTCTCCAACAGAAAGTGAAGTCAGCATGGATTAAATGAGATAAGCATTATTACTTTAGGGGAATTTCATGGATGTAGCCCCTCTTTTAGCCAAATACTAGAAGAAGCTTGACATTGTAGAGCATAATCTTTGTCTCCATACTATCCTAGCCTGGTTGCCATATACAAATATGGGTTCCTTTCCATTGAGCAGATCTCTGAGCTAATAAAAAAGCTATCAGTTACTCACCAAAACTTTGTGACACTATTTTACTTGTAAGTACATCTTGTCAGTGTGTTTGCTTTTGAGTAGCTTAGGCCACTGGTTACTCAGACCAGTTGTTTGCCACGTTCCCTCAGTAGTTCATATAGCACTTTATAACATTAGACAGGTTAACTGTTTGGGATCTGGCTATGTTCTTTGAATGCTAGCAGGATGTGGTATCTTCAGCAATAGAGTCTTACCTCAGGTAATCAAGTTCTTTAACAGAAGCCTGTATTGTTTTGGGTACTTCATAAGTCTCTTTGATCAATATCTCATTGTGGGTAGCAACTGCTTTCTTATACTGGGAGTTACAGGCTAGAGCCAAGTTTTTCTTTTTTAAGGTTAGGCTTCATCCAGTCCTTTCCTGGGGATGTCCTTCTTTTCAGGTACTACCCTCATACTCCTGTTTAATGTTCAATCTCTAACTCTATCTTCAAGGATATAAGTTTCTATGGCACTAGCTCATTTTGGGTTTAGTTTAGTGTTTTGTTCCCAGACCCTCCACTTCCCTTTCCCCCAAATACTTCAATTCCTATTTTCTGGGCCCCAAGTTGCCTAGCAGATATGTCAGCAACTTTAGCTGATCCAGGTTAGGAACTGCAGATGAGTGAGAACATGTGGTGATTGTCTTTCCGAGATTGGGTGAGTTTGCTGAGTGTGATCTGTTCCAAGTCCGTCCATTCTTCTACATATTTCATTGTGTTAATTTTTCTTACTGATGAATAGAATTCCTTTGTGTAAATGTACCACAAATTCATGATCCATTAATCCAATTATGGGCACCTGGGTTGATTCCAGTTCTTAGCTATAATGAATTGAACAGCTATATACATGGTTGAGCAAATATGTCTGTAGTGAAGCATTGAACATTTAGGGTAAATGCACAGTAAGGGTATGACTGGGTCTTTCTGAAGCTCTAGATTCAACAGGAATCTTCATATTTATTTCCATAGTGGATGTACAAGTTTGTATTTGCACCAACAGTGAATGAGGGTTCCTCTTTCTGCACATCCTCACCAACATTGTTGTCATTTGATGTATTAATGATTACCATTCTTACTGGAGTAAGGTGGAATTATGTAGTTGTTTGATTATACCTTTCCCTGATGGTTAGGGATGTTGAACATTTTCTTAAGTGTGTGTTAGCCATTTGTATTTCTTCCTCTGAGAACTCCCTGTTTAGTTCTTCACCTAATTGAGTGGGTTTCTTGACTTTTTATTGTTTACTTTTCTGAGTCCTTTGTAGATTCTAGGTACTAGGCCTCTGACAGTGCTATAGCTGGCAAACTTTTTCTCCCATTCTGTGAGTAAGCTATTAACTCTGATTATAAGGTGCTTGTGCAAAAGCTTCATGAGATCCTATTTATTGATTGATTAATTTCCTGGGATACCGGGGTTTTGTTGAGAAATTGTTTCCCCACTCTTATATCAGGGAGAGTTACTCCTATGTTATCTTAAGTAAAAGAAGAATTTCAGGATATATATTTATGTCTGTAATCCATTTGATTTTATTTTTGTGTATGGTGAGATGAGTGGGTCTAGTTTTATTTTTCTACATGTGGTTTTCCAATTTTTCCAGCACTATTTGTTGAACATGCTGTCTTTTCTCCAATCTACATTATTAATACCTTTATCAAAGATGAATTAACTATAATTTTTTGACCAGGTCTTCAAGTCTGTTCCATTGGTCTATATTTCTGTTTTTTATTCAGTACCATGCTCTTTTCTTACTATAGCTTTTTAATATAGCTTTAGGTTGGGCATGGTGATACCTCAAGAGGTTTGTTTTTTTTTTTTTTTGTTTTGTTTTTGCTGAAGATGTGTTTGGATATCTGAGGACCAATGCCTATTCATGAGAATCTTGAGATCCTTGTTTCTATCTCTGTGTAGAATGATGCTGGAATTTTTATTGGTATTGTATTATATCTGTATAATGCTTTTGGTGTAATTGTCATGTTCACAATATTAATTCTACTTATCCAGTACCATGGGAGATTTTTTCCATCTTCTCAAGGCCTCATCAATTTCATTTTTGAGTGTTTTATGTTTTCATTATATAGGTCTTTCACATCATTGGTTAGTGTTATTCCAATGTATTTAATTTTTCTGTTGCTATTGAAAATGGGACAGCCTCTCTGATTTCTTTCTCTATATATTGGTCCTTTGCATATAGAAAGGCTCTATTGACTTCTCTATGTTTTTTTTTTATCCTGCCAATTTATTGAAAGAATTAATCATTATTAGAAGTTTTGAGATGAAAACTTTTGGGTCCATATGTAGGATCATATCATTTGCAAATAGGGCTAACTTGAGTTCTTCCTTTCTGATTTGTTTCCCCTTTATTTATTTCTCCTGTCTTGTTGTTTGGTCTGGGACTGCTAGCACTATGTTGAAGAGAAGTGGTGAGAGTGGGCACCTTGTCTTGTTCTTGATCACAATGGGAACTCCTTGAGCCTTTCCTGATTAAGTATTATTTGTTTTTAGGTGCTTTATATATAGTCTTTATTGTGTTGAGCTATAAACCATCCATGCCTATTCTCTCCAATATTTTGATCATGAAATGATGTTGTATTTTGTCAAAGGCCTTCTCTGCGTGTAGTGAAATGATCATGTGGCTTCTGTGATTAAAATTATTTATGTGGAGTATTACATTGACTGATTTACATACATACGTACACACACATATATATATTTGTGTGTGTGTGTGTGTGTGTGTGTGTTTTGAGGTAGGGTCTTTCTCTAGCCCAGGCTGACCTGGAATTCACTATGTAGTCTCAGGCTGGCCTTGAACTCATGGCAGTCCTCCTACGTCTGCCTCCCAAGTGCTGAGATTAAAGTCATGCACTAACACACCCAGCTCCATATCTTTTTTTAAAATCTTTTGTTTATTATTTATTTATTTATTTATTTGAGAGTCAGACAGAGAGAGAAAGAGGAGAGAGAGAGAGAGAGAGAGAGAGAGAGAGAGAGAGAGAGAGAGAGGAGAGAATGGACACACCAGGGCCTCCAGCCCCTGCAAATGAACTCCAGTTGCATGTGTCCCCTTGTGCATCTGGCTAATGTGGGTCCTAGGGAATCGAGCCTTGAACTGGGGTCCTTAGGCTTCATAGGCAACCAATAAGCTCAACCAATAAGCCATCTCTCCAGCCCCCAGTTCCATATCTTGAACCATCTCTGTGTCCTTAGGATGAAGCTCAATTTATCAAGGTGGACAATACTTTTGATGTGTTGTTGAATTCAGCTTGTGAGAATTTTGTTCAGGATCTTCAAATCTAAGTTCATCAGAGATATGGGACTATAGTTTTCTTTTCTTGTCATACCTCTGTCTGGTTTTGATATTAGGATGATGCTAGTATCATAGGAGGAGTTGGGGAGCATTCCCTGTTCTTTGATTATGTGAAACATTTTGAGAACAATTGGTTTCTGTTCCTTAATGAAGGATTGACATAATTTGGCTGAGAAGTCATCTGGCCCTAGACTTTTCTTTTGGAGGAGATGGTATTTTTCTAGGGATTGGTCCATTTCTCCCAGATTACACAATTTTGTAGAGTAGAGGTCTTTGAGGCTAGTCCTGATTATTCTTCCAATTTCACTGATATCTGTTGTGACCTCTTCTTTTTCATTTCTGATTTTGTTAGTTTGAGACATCTCTTTTTTTCTTTTTTTTCACTTGATCAAATTGACCTGGGGTTTATCAATTATATTTATTTTTCAAAGAACCAGTTCTTGGTTTCAATGATTTTTTAATTGTTATCTTAGTTTCCTTTACATTAATTTCTTTTCTGATATTTGTTATTTCTTTCTACCTGGAGCTCTTTGGGTTGGATTCTTCTTGCTTTTCCAACACCTTTAAGTAGATAGTTAGGTTTTTAACTTGTGATCTCTCTATCTTTGTTATGAAGGCATTTATTGCTATGAATTTTCCCCTCAGAACTACTTTCATTGTATCCCATAAATTTTGTAAGTTGTGTTCTCATTGTCATTTAATTCTAGATATTTTATGGTTTCTGTTTTGATTTCTTCCACTACCCATTTATTGTTTAAATGTGTGTTGTTCAATCTCCAGGAGCTGGTGGAAATCCTTTGTTAATTTCTACTTTCAGCATTGTTATCTTATATGATGCAGGAAATTATGACAATTTTCATGAATTTATGGAGGTATGGTTTATGGCCTAGTATATGATCTGTTTTGAAGAAGGTTCCATGGGCTGCTGAAAAGGATATGTATTCTGTTAAATTCAGGTGGAATGTTCTATACATGTCTGTTAGGTCTAGTTGATCTATGGTGTTGTTGAGCCCTCTTACTTCCTTGTTGAACTTCTGTAAGGATGACCTGTCTATAGATGATAGTGGAGTATTGAAGACTCCCAACTATGATGAAGTTGTTGTTTATTTCTGTTTTGTTGGCAAGTAGGTTTTCTTTTATAAACTTTGGTGCACATGTGTGTGGTGCATGTAGATTAATGATTGTGATGTCCTCCTGTTGGATCATTCCCTTGATGAGTAAGAAGAGGCCTTCTTTGTCCTGATTTATTACTTTTGGTATGAAGTCTATTTTATCAGATATTACTATACTCACACCTGCTTGTGTCTTGTTTATATTTGCTTGAAATATCATTTTCCATCCTTTCTCTCTAAGGAGGTGTTTACCAGTGAGGTGCGTTTCTTGAAGGAAGCAAGTCAAATGGTCCATTTTTTCTGATCTTGTTTCTTTTGTTGTGTGAATTAAGACCATTAATATTTAATATTATAACTGTGAGGTTTGCTTTAATTACTACTATGTTGGGGTGCTTTATGAGGTTTGGTGTTTTCTTGGGCTTTTTACTATTTGAGCATGCTCTAGATTTGGTTGTTGTGATCATCTTCTTATAGGCTCTTGAGATTGGTTGTTTGACTTTTGTGTGAATTCCCTGAAGTCTTCTCTGTAGGTTAAGCTCTATTTTCATATAACCATAGTACTGGCTTTTGTCATTGAAAATATTTCTTTCACCGTCTTTTGTGAAGGATACTTTTGTTGGGTACAGTAGTTTGGGTTCAAAGCCTTAGGTTTTTAGACTTTGATATGCTCCATTCCTGGCCTTTCTGGCTTTCAGGATTTCCACTGAGAAATTTGAGGTAATTTTGATGGGGTTACCTTTGATTATAATGTGTTGTTTCTCTCTTGCTGCTTTTAGCACACTCTCTTTGTTTTTGTTTTATACAGTTTAATAATTATGTGCCTTAGAGAGTTTCCTCTTTGCTCCAGTCATTTTGGAGTTCTGTTAGCTTCTTATATCGTGCTGGGACTCTCCTTTGAGAGGGTAAGAATGATAACTTTGATGTTATTGAATGAGTTCTCCTTGTCTTTGGTCTGAATTTCTTCCCCTTCTTGTAGACCAAAGATCCAAATGTTTGTTTGTTTTAGGTAGCACACAGATTTGCAATGTTCTATTCACAAGATTTTTTGAACTTATTAAAGTTTTTGGATCCCCAAGATTTCTTTTTCTCTTTGTCTTCCAGCTCTGGAGATTTCCATTGTGGGGTAAGCAACCTTTGTTGGAGCTCCCTCCATTTGATGTTTTGTGTTGTTTCTTTTGATTTATGGTCTGCACATCACTGTGTGAGAATGTTATTTACTTAAGGAGGAAGAAGAGTTGTCCCTTACAGTGCCTTCAGTGAGTATACCATTGTATGTGTGAACAGAATAGGCTAATGATGGCTTTGTATTTTGGAATGTGGAAGTTGTGAAAGGTTGTAAAAGTTGTGAAAAAAAATGGCTATGAAGGTGAAGCAGTTACTCTGGCTGATTTTACTAACAAAGATGGGACTGGAGGTCTGGGATCCCTTTGACCTAGACTCAGCTGCACCTTGCCTGTGGCTCCAGGACCACAATACTTTCCCTTGCTCTCCTATTGAATCCAGATGGGCAGGTTATGGAGGACTCACTGGTTTCCTCAGGCAGGTGATTGCCTAGCTTTCTTGTGTTCCCCTTCTGAGGCTGATGTGGTGCCCCAAATAGTTGCTGGGAGAGTGGTATGGCATTGGAGAGGTGGTAAGAGTTCCTGGGTTCCACAGCCCTGGCCAGATAGGGAGTTGAATGGTGTAGATGAGAAACAGGAGCACTCACCAATGGGCACATAAAAGGGCACTGGTAGGCAGCAGAGTGTTGATGGTCTGTGATCAGAGGCAGCCTTCAGGCCAGTGCATGGAGGATGAAGACAGGGGAGCATACCAGGAGCACAGGTGGGTTGTGGGCTCAGTATGTGCAGCCTGCAGGAGCCAGGCATGACCTGGAAGCAGTGGGGGTAATTCCTCTAGGAGAATGGGAAAACACAGACCACTGACAGGCACAGTGTGTGTGTATCACTGACAGATGCAATGTGGGCAGATCACCAATAGACAGTGGTGGGGGCCTCTGGGAGAGAGAGAAGGTGAACTGAACCTGACTGATGTAGTGGTGGGGGCAAGAAAAGAAAGCTGCATTGATGAGGGCTGAGATAGGAAAGGAATGCAGACCCCAACAGACACAGTGTGGGAATTACAAGAAAGTGGGTAGGCAGCACAGAACATGGTGAGGGTGTAGTGGCTAGGGCAGGTGGTTTGGGGAGTACTGAGGTTCTAGTGGTCTACCAGAGCACATAAGAATCCGCAGATTCACAACTGTGTGCCTCTGTGCCTACCCACTGGAGTTCTGCTAAGACCTACTTACACTGGATCCCCACTGATGTAGTCTGGTATTATCCTGGTAGCTGAAGCATGGTTAGGAGGAGGCCATCTTGACTGGAATTCCAACTATACTTAATGTCAAATATTTCACTATTTGTTGCTGTGTAAAGTGGAACAACTGTTCTATTATTTTTATTTTTTTGATTTTTCAAGGTATGGTTCCACCCTAGCCCAGGCTGATCTGGAATTCCCTATGTAGTCTCAGGGTGGCCTCAAACTCACAGCAATCCTCCTACCTCTACCTCTGCCTCCTGAGTGCTGGGATTCAAGGTGTGCACCACCATGCCCAGCTGTTCTATTATCTTGTCTGCAAATGATTGACTCAATATTAAGTACTGTTTATGGATTTTATATTATACCTAAAGATAAATGATGATTAATTATCTTACTCAAAAAGAAAAGATTTATTATGATCTCCAATATGCACTGCTCAGTAAACATTGTGAAAATTGGAAATGGGAAGCAGACAAATTGGAATAGAATCCATGTCTTGAGATTGGACTTCTCAACTTACTTCTATTCTTGGATTCCACTTGATTGGAATATGGCTCCTATGTTGTCATTGATTTCTTTTCTTCAACATTATTTTTCTTTTACATTTGTCTTTTATTTCTCTGTCTCTCTTTTGTTATTAAGAGCATAGTTTGTGTGGATACAACATGTGTTGATACCATCTTTTACCTCCTCTCTGCCCCCCCCCCATTCTACTAAGGGTCCTCCTCAGTGAGGTTGCTATTGTTTTTCACAGGGTTGTGAGAGCAGAAGTTCTAGGAGTGTAGATATATCTCTGGGTATGATGTCCCAAACTGTAGCTCTTACAATCTTTCCACCCTTTCTTCCCCAAAATATTTCTTAAGCCTAAGACTCTAAACAGGTTTGTATTTAAATGTACAAACCTGTTTCCAAGTTTTAAAAGCTTCATGTTCAGAAACAAAGGTGTCACTGAGAAAGTTTTCTCTAAGTATAATAAAATCTGTTCTGGGCATTACCACAAATGAATAAAAATATATAATTTTTTTACAATGGCTTTAAAATTGTTCCAATGCAAAACATTTGATCAAATATGCTCATTAAATGATGCTTTTTAGTCTCCATGGTAATAATTTTCTTCCCATGAAATGAAATTCATGGATATAGATATAGAATTTTGGATATAGTATTTTCTTAAACTATATAAACTATTACTTGAATTTAAAACCTAATTATGAGACACAAACAGCTCATATATAAATTACCCTGGGTCTAGAAAGCTAGGTGTGTTCATGCAGTTATTTAACTGCCTACACTAATAGTCATAATAAATTTCATTCAAATGACCATAAACTAGGGAGAATAGCAACTTGTCATGACTTAATAAATGGAATGATTAAAAAACCAAGACTATAGGCATGAATCCTTAATGGTGAAAATTATGTTCCAGGGGAGAATCGCTTTTCCATTTTACTCACTTTCAAATAGTTATGACACTCTCAGGTGAAAGCCTATAAAGAATCTCCTGATAACTCAGGGATATGCCTAACTAAAAATCTACAGTGACATGAATTTCCAAAATCCAGGTGATCCCATTACTTCAGTTACATACAAGTTGAGCTTTCCCTCTTCTTCAAAGCAATTGCACAATGCTCAATTTCCTACTAGCAGACACTGTAGTACTCCAAATGGCACAATAACTATAGACAGGTTTTGCAGTGAATTAATATCACTGAATTTGCTAAAATGCCTACTATTATTTTCATGAGAAATTATTCAAAAATAAAGTGACGTACATTTTTTAGGAGCTTACTGACACTAGAGAGTTGTCGGTAGTATATGCATTCAAAAATGTTTGCTATAGGTAAGATTGATTTAGTGGTAAATTCCATACTAGAGATATTTTTTCACCATTCATGTTTAAGGAAAACACTTCTTCAGGGATGAAATGCATCTGCTCACACTTAAGGCTCTTTAAGGAACTTCCTTAAATGGAGGAAAATGTCCTTCCTATAACTAATTGCAGTTCCTAGCATCATTCTGCATCCAGTGATTTCTGTATGCATACTAAAAAACAGCATCATTTGTTCAGCTGGGGAGTGTCTTCTCTTGAGAAATATCAAAGCTTCTATTAATATCAGATAAATGCACTTCTCCTTCCAAAGTGCTTCTTTCACTACTATATTATTTACAAAGTCAATTGCCAAGAAAGCTCTGAATATGAACTCACCGGTATCAGATTCTACTTTCTAGACAGTGGGTAGATATTTCAAGGGAAACTAGGAAGCACCACTTAAACTGGTCTCTCTTCTTGCTAGCAGCCACTCTGTAATAGGGTTGTAGTGGGGGAATAAATAATTTCAAAGTTTCCAACATTCCAAATGCTATTCTTTTGCCTTTCTGTCTTCCTTTCATTTCCCCCCAAATTCAACTTCTATTATTTTTATAAAGTGATCTTTTTGAACCTAGACTAGATTGAATTTCTATGTGTGAAACCTGACTTGCTGAAAACACATTTACAGTTCATTCTATCTGAAAAGCAAACAAAAATAACTGCCAAAAAAGCAGACAAAAGCCTGAGCACTGAACACAAGGCTTGCTGTCTCTTTCTTACTGAATTATCCCTCTCTGGATAAGATAACAAAACTAAAAAAAAATCATAAATGACTCCAATTCCTTGCAGGATTAGGTAGAGTTTATTATTTTTCTCAGTGTGCAGTTTTCTTCAGAAGGAAAATACATAGACATTTGGCAATTGAAAATGATTTTTTGCTTGCTGTTTTCCCAGGAAATAAAAGCACTGATTTGTTTTACCTCACTGACATCATATTGGTCAACACACAGCATAATCCAGCTCAGCTATTCTGTTTAATGCTTATAGCCCATTAGCATATCATTTACAGAGTGTTACTGTAGATTCATGTGACACTTTGAACAACTAAGCAAATATTGAAGAATACTGGGCAAATAACCTCCCAAAGGGGAAGTTGTTGAATTGAGAAATGTCATTAGGAAAGAATATGTATCATATAGGAATCACTGAAGGATAATGCAATTTTGAACATCTCAATTTATTTTTCATCTGCAGATTTAGACAAAAGAAGTCAAGGGGAAAGAAGGTCTTGATTGAAAATTTTTAAAAAATGAATTTTAAGATCAGGGTGATCTAAAGATAACAATGTAACATTGTGGGGCCAAAGTAGTCAATATTTAACATTAATATCCATAGCACCATTATTCACAGCACTAGCAAAGTGGAAATACCCAACTATATATTAACACAGAGATATATAAATATTTTATAAACATTAATTAAATTCTCTATTTTTTTTGTTTTTTGTTGTTGTTGTTGTTGTTTCAAGGTAGGGTCTCACTGTAGTGCAGGCTGACCTGGAATTCACTACAGAGTCTCAGGGTGGCCTTGAACTCTTGGCTATCCCCCTACCTCTGCCTCCTTAGGGCTGGGATTAAAGGTGTGATTTTAAATTCTCTGTAATGTTTTAATAAGAAAGAAAAGCCTAACATATGTTACAACATGAATAATCCTTGAGAATATATTGCTTAACAAAATCAGTCAATTGTGGGAATGGAGAGATGGCTGAGAGGTTAAGGTACTTGCCAGCAAAGCCAAAGGACCCAGGTTTGATTCCCTAGAAGCCATGTAATTGCAGATGCATAAGGTGGCACATGCATCTGAAGTTCTTTTGCAGTGGCTAGAGGCCGTAATGTGCTCATTCTGTCTCTTCCCTCCCCCATCTTAAATAGATAAAAATAAGTTTTTTAAAAATTAGTCAATTGTAAAAAGATAAATATTGTGTGATTATGTTTATATGAGTCTTTAAAGTAGTGAAATTCATAGAAAATATAACGATGCTTGCTAGGGGCTTGGAGGAGGCACTATGGAAAAATAATGGAGTCAATTACATTTTACGTCTTCACATGAAAATATATAAAATCAGAGTTCATACACTTCATGGTATAGTTAAAACTAAATAGTAAAACAATATGTTGTGCCACATAGAAATCATTTTAGAGAACTCAGCATACCTTTCATTCTAATTTTCTAGCTTATAATAGTTCCTAATTAAATACAGTTTATATATATATATATATATATATATATATACAAACATATATATAATAGATACCTATATATGTCAATTCTTTGACAAACATATTCCAGTCCTCTCCCTCACACTTTCAACAGAAAGAAAATTATCCTCATAAGCTCCATTCTCTGCTTCTATGAGATGAATTTGTTTTAAACTTTGTTTTTATTTATTTATTTGAGAGAGAGAATGCCCGAGAGAGGGAGAGAAAGAATGGGTGCACCAGGGCCTCCAGCCACTGTAAATGAACTCCAGATACATGTGCCCCCTTGTGCATCTGGCTTACATGGGTCTTGAAGAGTAAAACTGGGATCCTTTGGCTTTTCAGGCAAATGCTTTAACCACTAAGCCATCTCTCTAGCCCAAGATGAACTTTTTAAGATTCCAAAAATTAAGGAAAATATACTATATTTGTATTTCTGTGAATGGCTTATATAGAACTTAACTTCTCATTGCTGAGACTAAACCCCCAACCAGAAGTAACTTATGGGAGGAAAGGGTGCATATTGGTTTGTTGGTTTGTAGGGAAGCTTCATCATTGCAAGAAAAGCATGGCATGAACAGGAAGCTGAGCATCACTTCTCATCACTTTGCAGCAGAAAGTAAGGAGTCTCAATACTGTGCTTAACGCTGGGCTCTATTACCCCAAGACCTGCCACTCACCTTCTCCAACAGGTCTCTATGTCGTACAAAGACAACAAAATTTCCAAATTACTATCATCAGGTTATCGTGAATGAGGCTTAACCAGAAACACATAAGTCTATGGGGGACACTCCATATCCACATTTAAACCATCATATCTTATTTCATTTAACATCATGTCATTTGCATCCATCCACATTGCCCAAATGACAATATTTGCTTCTTTTATTTCAATAATAGACTGTTGCATTTTTTTTTCTTACAAATTCATCCACTGTTGGGCATTTAAGTTGATTCATTTTTTGGCCATCATTGTTAGTACTATAATGAACACAAAAGTGAAAATATCTCTTCAGTGTTTTCATTTCCTTTAGACATATGAGTTAGTGTTTCATGAAGGGCAGAGTTTCAACTTAGGATATTGGTAATGGTCATAGTTACACAATTAAGATATTAATGACCGCCAACTATGTATGTAAAATGCTAAATGTGATAAAATACATATTTGGTCATAATGTAAGTGGATACCACAGGGGGAAAAAAGTCAATGGAAAGGGGCACATGCAATTTCAGTATAACAGAAGTCAGAATGCTAAATATTTCATTGCTAAAAATTTGAAACTCCCATGATGCAGGTGAAAATGAAGACAGTGTGGGAAATAGTCTTGATCCAAAAACACACTGTTAAGAGGAGGTTAGTAAGGCCACCAACCATAAAGGTCAGGATAAGACAGTCATATGCCTGTGTACTATAGTTTCCACATGAGCAGTATGGAAGAATGGCAGTGTTCTAGGATGAACAATGTGATCCAGTATTAGTATATCCTGTACCAAAGATATGTAATGTGCAAAAAAGAAAGAGAGAAAGGAAGGAAGGAAGGGAGGAAGGAAGGAAGAGAAAGATTCTACTCAGAATTTATGAGGTAGGTGAAACTAGGAATTACTTCCATCTGAAAGTGTAAAATTTCTTTCTTTCTTTCTTTTTTTTGTTTTTTGTTTTTCTGAGGTAGGGTTTCACTCTGGCTCAGGCTGACCTAGAATTCACTATGTAGTCTCAGGATGGCCTTGAACTCTTGGCGATCCTCCTACCTCAGCCTCCTGAGTGCTGGGATTAAAGGTGTGTGCCACCATGTCCAGTTGAAAGTATGGAATTTCTAAAGGAAGTAAATAAAGGGTCTGATTCTCTACATTATGGAACATGAGGAGGAAAGGAGCGCCTTCAGACTTAAGCTCACTACTTTTCCCATCTACTTTCCTCAGACTGCTGTGGTCATTGAATATATGTACCCCAATGACTCAGGGGTTAAAGTTAAGCTTGTAACTTGGATCTCCAGCTGCCTCTTCAGAGGAGGTGTCACTAAGCAATGGATTCTGAAATCTAGCTCAAAGGTGTCACAAGGGGCCAATCAGTATCCCAGCCCAAAGACATGCACTCAGGTCTGAGCTCTAGTGGCTTATGGTATATTGCAGTCCGGTTCACATTACTGGTAGAAATCACCTGACCAAGAGCAGATTGTGGGAAAAAGAGGCTTATTTTGGCTTACAGGCTTGAGAGGAAGCTTCACAATGGCAGGGGAAACTGATGGCTTGAGCAGAGGGTGGACATCACCCCCTGGCCAACATAAGGTGGACCATAGCAACAGGAGATTGTGCCAAACACTGGCAAGGGGAAAATGGCTATAACATCCATAAGCCCACCCCCAACAATACACTCCCTCCAGGAGGCCTTAATTCCCAAATCTCCATCAGCTGGGAACCTAGTATTCAGAACACCTAAATTATGGGGAGTACCTTAATCAAACCTCCACATTCTGCTCTCTGGTCCCCATAAACTGATAACCTGACATGATGTAAAATACAATGCATTGAGTCTGACTTTAAAAGTCCCCATGGTTTTTATCAGTTCCAGTGATGTTCATACACCCACATAGTCCAAGATCTTTTAACTGAGCCATAATACCAAAAATAACCTCAAAAAACCCATAATGGCACAGAAAAATATTCACACTGCAAAAGATGGCATTGGGCATAGTAAAAAAATACTCAAGCAATGCATGATTTAAACAGGGCAAATATCAAACTCTGTAGCTCCAAGTCCAACAACTCTAGCCTGTGACAAATCAACAAGTATGATAATTCTAACCAGCAACAAGTCTCTGGAGTTTCAATTCTGCCCCTCCAGCTAGGCTATCACAGTCCTAGAATACTTCATCAGGGCCAACAGCTTCCCTTAGAAGCCATCTTGTGGTCTTGAAAGCTCCTCTGGGTCTTCACTGCAATTCATGGTTCATCCTCATGGCCCCATGGAGTCTCCATGCAGGCAACCAGCATACCTGCTTCACACTGCCCATGGCCATTTCCAAAACACAAGACTGTGTTACAAACTCAATGATGCTCTCTTTACTGCATTTCTTACACTCCACAATACTAGGTAGAGTGCCAATTTGTTAATCTAAGGAAGATAAAACAGACTTTGAAGAGCAGGACACTCTTGAGCACTCAGACCCCTCTGAGAGAGTCTACATTCTTCCATTGCCCAAGTGCGGGTCAGCTGGCCCAATTTCACAGGTTGTAATCTCTCAACTGCAGCTGGATGGGCAGCAGCTCACTCAAAGATTTCATTTTTTCTGTGCCATATTCCTGTGCTCACACCTGTTCATATATATGCAAAACAATCCTGCATAACTTCTCAGGACACGGGCATAACAAGCCTCACACACACTGCTAGTCCAGTCCAAGCAAAGTTCTTTCTCACCCTCATAAGCCAAGCCTCACAGTCCATAGTTCTTACTGCATTCAGGTCTTTTAACTCTGACCAGAATAGTCCATCAAAATGCACTTGCAGCACTGCAAGACATCTCTTAGGCCAAGGTTTCAAATCCTTCTACATTCCTCTTGAAGATCAGTTCCAAAATGTCAAAGACACACAGTCAGGTGTCTAGCAGCAAACCCACTCCTTGGTACCACTTTATTGTTGCAGTCAGGTTCCCATTGCTTGTAGAACTCATCCAAAAAGAGAAGCATGTGGGAAAAAGAGGTTTATTTTGGTTTACAGGCTTGAGAGGAAGCTTCACTCTGGCAGGGGAAAATGATGGCATGAGCAGAGGGTGGACATCACCCCCTGGCCAACATAAGGTGGACCATAGCAACAAGGCAGTGTGCCAAACACTGGCAAGGGGAAACTGGCTATACCACCCATAATCCCACCCCCAACCATGCACTCCCTCCAGGAGGCATTAATTCCCAAATCTTTATCAGCTGTGCACTTCGCAATCAGAACTCCTGAGTTTATGAGGGACAACTGATTCAAACCACCACATGGTGCTTGCAGCTTTTTGGTGGTGTTGGCTGCTGGTGGTCTTTCTCTATCTGCTTGAATTTATGAATGGGAGCCAGCTTCTTCCTCTGTTGATGGAACTTCCCCTTGGATATATGTAAGCTGAAATAAGTTTCTCCTTCCCATAAACACTGTCTGATTGGATGTTCATCCCAGCAATATAGAAGCTGACTACTACAACTAGATATTATCTCCAGTGTGCCGACAAATTACTAAAATGAAACTGTATGCAAACTTCCTATACCCTGGTGTTTTTTTCCTCTCACTAGAATGTATACAATATTCTCAGATAAATACGCACCCCTGACAGGGTTTTACTTAAATTTAAGAGCATCTTTAAGGCTGTATCTTTAAAAATATTATTTTGGAGGTTAAGTCTTTCACACATGAATTTATAGGGAACACAGAACATAACTTAATCCATATTTAAAGCAAAGATTCACTTCTGTAGAGGGGAAGGTATCATTGTATTGTATTATGTTGTTATATGCACAACACTATTCCATATTCTGCACATTCTGTTTTGTCTGCCATTGTGATTTTTTGTGATGCTTAGTGATTGATTTCTACTCCTAGCACTTATGTACAAGGTATTTTAAATTTAATTTTACCCATATATTTCATTTCATTTCATTTACCTGGACCTCACATTACATCATGTGCATTACCCTTCACTTTTCTCCTCTCTCTAATCCTTATTTTTATCTCTTACTAATGCCTATGCCAAGGGGGTAAAATGACTACCCACCAACTCCCTAACATATTAACTGTCATTATCTCATCAAGGAGGGAAGTGACCTTCTGAGTCCTTCAACATCTATAACAGAATGTGTGGTGGTCCCATCATGGTCAATGCAGAAAATTATAACTTTTCAAGTACTTAAAATCATTTATGAGTTCTTGATCATACATAAGATATACACATTGTCTCTTCAGGGCTTAGGGAATATCACAGAAAATGTAGCAGAAAGAATGTAAGTGCTAGGGTGGAGCACTGTGGAATGAATGGTGTCCTGGATTTGACATGGCCATTTTCTGCATAAATTTACAGAGTTTTAATCTAAAAATCCTATCTTTAAAAAAGGAATAGCTAAGAGTATTATTGTCAGCTCAAATTGGGCTAGAGAGATGGTTTAGTGGTTAAGACACACCTGCAAAGCCTAAGGACCCAGGTTTGATTCGGCAGTACTCATGTAAGCCAAATGCACAAGGTGGCATCAGTATCTGGAGTATATTTGCAGTGACTAGAAGCCCTGGTGTGCCCATTCTTTATGTAATTTACTCTCTCTTTCTCTCTCTGTCTCATAAATAAATAAATAAAAATTTAAAAAAATCTTTTTAAAGTATTGAAATTTTTGCTCATGAAATATTACATTGTTTGTATGAAGCACAAGCCTCATAATTTTCTCTTGTAAATGTATATGTTAAACTTACACATTAATTTTATTTTATTTTAATATTTATTTATTTATTTATTTATTTATTTTTGTTTATTTTTGTTTATTTATTTGAGAGTGACAGACAAAGAGAGAGAGAGAAAGAGGGAGAGAGAGAGAGAGAGAGAGAGAGAGGGAGGGAGGGGGGGAGAGAATGGGCGAGCCAGGGACTCCAGCCACTGCAAACAAACTCCAGATGCGTGCGCCCCCTTGTGCATCTGGCTAATGTGGGTCCTGGGGAATTGAGCCTCAAACCTGGGTCCTTTGGCTTTTCAGGCAAACGCTTAACTGCTAGGCCATCTCCCCAGCCCTTATACATTAATCTTAAAGTAAAAGTTGTTTTCTGGGCATGGTAGCATGTACCTTTAATCCCAGCACTTGGAAGGCAGCAGTAGGAGGACTGCTGTGAGTTCAAGGCTATCCTGAAATTATAGCATAATTCCAGGTCATCCTGGGCTAGAGTGAGACCCTACCTCCAAAAAAAAATACATGTATAATAAAACCAAAAACATGTTTTATTATATCTTGTCTTCTACAAATGAGTGGTATCATAGTTAGCTCTACTTTGCTGGAATGAACCTCCAAGCCAAACACAATTTATGGGAGGAATGGGATTTATTTCAGTCTTGCAGAACCAGGGGAAATTCCACTGATGGTCAAAGAAGTGGGACTCTTTTCACAGATCCATGGAGAGAGAAAAACCACTACCAGTACCATAAGCAAGAGCAAAATAAGTAAATAACAAATTAATAAATATAAAAAATAAATTAAAAACCTGTCAGCCAAACAGCAGGGAACCCAGGCACAACTCAAACACTCTGCATAACTTAGGCTAGAAATCAGATCCACCCCCAGGAAAGCCTTAGGGCTGGATGCCAAGATCTACCCTCAGTGGCATCTTTTCTAGACAGGTGGCTATAATTCTAAGTTAAATTCTTGAAGATAATGTCTGAGTGTATTGGAGGACATACTTTAAACTATGCTATTCTGCCCCTAGCCTCTAATATAGTCATGACCATCTTACAGTTATTTGTATTCAGACCAACTTCAAAGATTCCCATAGTCTTTACCAATTTCAGGATTTTTCTACAGTACTAAGACCCATATAAGATTTAAGACTGTCTCTTAACTGTGAGTCCTATCAAATCAAAACAAGTTATAGACTTTCAACCTATAATTTCACAGAGTAAAATTTTTTTCTTGCTATAAGGCATAACAAGGAGATATTGGACCAATGTAGACTCAACAACCATTAGCCAAACATCAATCACCTGCAGTTCAAGTCTTGTATGTATTACCAGTGATTGATACTATGAATTTTCCAATTCTACCCCTCCTAGGTGTGGTGAGTAGCCAGGAAAAACTTCCATCCTGTACCAATAGTGCTCCATGGTAGCCCTTGCACAGTTCTGGTATATCTAAAATATCTTCTGGTCTCCATGAAAACTAGTCCATATTCATCAGTCTCTTTATGAGGGTCATCATGTCCTGCCTCCTTGACATATCTCAACAGCAGCTCCTGGAATTATGTGTACTTAATGACCAATTCTGTGAATTTTTTGTGCTTCTCAAACCAATTCCACATGTATAGGACATAGCCATGTTATTAATTTAGGGAAGAAATAAATCTTGATCTTTAAGAGCAGGTTTCTTCCTTACAAAAGAATTGGTATTTCTACCATTCAGTGTGTCTACCTTAGGCATCCTTTCCATTGTTTCAGTGTCAAGCAGTTGGACATCCTTAATCATGGTAATATCTCCTTAACAATAGCAACTTCAGCAATCAGTATTAGTGCCAGTAATTTTAAACTTCTTTAAAGTTATCCACTTTTAAAGGTCATATCTCTTAATTCCATATCATTAGCCAAGCATATCAGTCCATTGTAAATTTAACTTTGATCAAATTCTCTGGGCTTATGCAGCAGAACACAGCCACCCCTTTAAGTCAATAGCTCATTTCCAACAAAGTTCTCTTCAATCTTTCTTTCCTCTAGAAAGTTCTTAAGCAAGGATTCCATATACAATTCTTTCTCCAATTAGCATTTTCAAACTTTCATCAGAATAGTTCATAAAACGTGACATACCATTCTGGAAGGCATCTTCAGTTGCAATTGCCAAATTCATTTCCATTCCTCCAAAAAAATTCCAAAATATAAAACTTTTCATGGTCAGAGTCATCACAGCCATATTGCCCTACCTTTATCAGTACCAATTTCCATCATAGTCAACTTTACATAGCTGGGATGAACCTCCAAATCAGACACTGTTTATGGGAGGAATGAGATTTTATTTTAAGCTTACAGATCCAAGGGACGTTCCATTGATTTCAGAAGAAGCTGGATCTGTTTCACAGACACAAACACAGAGAAAAACCATCAGCAGCATCACAAGTGAGAAAGGGAAAAAAAAAAAAAAAAAAAAACTGGCATCCAAACATCAGGGAACACAGGCAGAAATCAAGAACTCTGTATACTTTAGGCTAGCAATCAGATCCACCCCCAGAAACATCCTATGACTAGACCCTTGGATCTTCCACAAGTGATACCTTTTCCAGACAGGTGGCTAGAAATCCAAGTTACAGTTTAATAAAATATCTGAGTCTATTGTGGGACATATATTCAAACTATCACAAATGGCAATTAATTTAAATTAAGGTATGATATAAGAACATGTGATATGAAGTATCATTATAAAAGAGACACTTTGAGTGTTCGTGTGACAAAGAGTTGGTGAAACTTCACTATAATTCAAAGAGTTTATCTGGATGTTTGATTCACACAAAGATTATCTGGATGTTTGATTCACAAAAAGTTTATCTGGATATATGATTAAAATGAAATTTATCTGGATTTTTGATTCACACAGAGTTTATATGAATGTATGATTCACATGGAGGTTTTTCAGGATGTTTGATTCACAAAGAGTTTATCTGGATATTTGATTCATATGATGTTTATCTATATATTTGCTTTGTTTCTGTCCTATAACTACATGGTATAAACATGATTCCTATGCTGACTCAGATGTCTTAAAGGATTTTATTGCTATACTGTCACCCCTGTCATTCTGAAGGAAAGACCAGAACACTAACATTTTCCTATAACTATGTTTATAAGGGAGTAAAATATTCAATGTCAGCATCACAGTGGTAGACCATCTCTTCTGCATTGTGATATAGCCTACTACAAAAATATCTTTCAAGAACCTTTGTCTAGAAGGTGATAAAGTTAAGTAGTTCAAAGGAGAAGCCCATTGAAAACAATTAATGAAAAATGATTGAACACAGCCATCAAAGAACTTGCTTCTATGTAAGTCTTTGACTCATTATGACAGAAGCATTATTCATTTATAGATTAACACATAGGATAGCTTCTTTGCCTTTGCCTTGCTTACCCCCAGCCACTGTTATTCTATTCATCAATCAAATGTTATTTTCCCTATTGCATTATTATCTTGGACAGAAATCAAATCTAAAGTTAGGTCTGGATACAACAAGCCATTTGTGATTGAGGGAACTACTTCATAAGGAAGCCAACATTGATTAAAGCACATATGAGAAGATGCCCATGTCTTAATGCTGCATATTAACTTATAGGCTCAAAGAATATTTGGGGGGTTCGAGATATGGCTTCACAGTTAAGGCATTTCCCTGTAAAGCCAAATAACCCAGGTTCAATTCCCCAGAACCCATGTAAGTCAGATGCACAAAGTGGCACATCCATCTGGAGTTCATTTGCAGTGGCTAAAGACCCTGACATGCTCTCTGCCTCTCTTTCTTTCTCTCTCACTCTCTCTTTCTCTCTCTCTCTCTCTCTCTCTCTCTCTCTCTCTCTCTTTCTCTCTCTCTTCTTGCTTCTCTGTTTCTCTCTCTTAAAAAAATTTAAAAAGATATTAAAGATAACATTTTGGAGAAACTCCTATAAGTATATCTCAATTTTCCCTCAAACTAAATATAACTTCTCATAATTAAGCATATGTGTGGAGTGCTTAGAATTTACAGTACAGACAGTGATGTTATACCATTAAAAACTGGCAAACTAATTCTGGTATGTGTACCTGTATGTGTGAGCAGCCACATAAGTGCCATAGCATAAGTGTGGAGGTCAGTGGTGGGTACTTGCCTTTACTTTGTTTTAGATAGGGTCTTTCATTTTTTACTGATCCCTTCACCAGAATATCTTATCTGCAAACTTCTGGGAAATTTTCCTGTCTTCAACTGCTATCTACCTCTTACCTTATAGTGTGGCATGCTGGGATTACAAAAACTCGATAGAGTTTCTAGTTTTTATGTGGGGTTTGTGGACTCCAGCTCAAGTGTTCATGCTTGTATAGCATACACCTTACCTACTGAAGCATTGCTCCAGCCCTGCCTCAACCAAGATTTTGACATTGATTTGAAATATTTGCTTTTGTTCTGATACTTCAGTTTCATTTTGATTTAGTTACAACATGAATGTGAAGAATTTTGAATACCTCTGATACATATATTGTTCTACAAAAGATTTTTCTATGATTTTCATGTATGATTATTTTTCAATCAGATTCAATTGTTTCAAGGAGAATATTGAAAATGGCAAATAGTCCAATAGCTTGATATGAATCAATAGCATTTTTTGGTGTTGCTGAATTCCAGAGGGCTATAAATACCATCACAAGCAGATACACTATTTATGACAACATAAAATCCAGACAAGTTCCCCAAAGGACATTTTATTTCCAAACTGATAAATAGTGGACCATCTTTTCCATCATATGCAATTCTGCTATGAGGTTCTCCAAAACATCCTTTTTGGAATCAATACAGCTGCCTCACAGATTCTCTACTTGTTCTAATTGACAAAAATTCATAAATCTTGGAATTGGAACTAGTGTACTTGATAATTATGTTGATAGGTACATTTGCTTGCTAGCTAAATTGAGATTCTGACTTTCATGGTTATAAGCATTATTCTATCATACTTCAATTGTTGACTGTTTCACATATAAGAAGAAGTCTGATTGGCAGTAAAATTATCATGCAAATGTAAATAATCTAAAGATATCCCTAACAGTGTCTACCCAATATATATTAGGACAATAACTGCCTGAATTTTCTTTTTCTTTCTTTATTTTGAGGCAAGCCCAACAGACTGAGATTTTTTTCAATTAGCAAACTACAGAGAGAGAGAGAGAGAGAGAATTGGTACTCCAGAGTCTCCATCTGCTACAGTAGAACTCCCCAGATGTGTGTACCACCTTGTGTGACCTTATACACTTACATTATATTGGTGCATGGCTTATGTGGGACCTGGAGAGGTGGACATAGGTCTTTACACTTTGCAGGGAAGTGCCTTAACTGCTAAGCCATCTTTCCAGCACAACTGCTTGAATTTTCAATTAACATGATTTATTTATTTATTTGAGGTAGCGAGTGAGAGAGAGAGAGAGAGAGAATGGGTGTGCCAGGGTCTCTAGCTACTGCAAACAAACATCAGGTGCATGTGTCACCTTACGAATCTGGCTTTATGTGGGTAATGAGGAGTTTAAACTTGGTCTTCTGGCTTTGCCAGTAAGCACATCAATGACTAAGACATCTCTCCATCCCAATTAACATGCTATTTTAATGAAAATATTTAATGTATTTTTAAATGATAAGTATAGAATTTTAATAAATCTAATAAAAATACTAATTAATGACTCTAAAAATAATAAAAATATGAATTTGTTATTAATAAGAACTAATATTTGTTAATGGCATATATATATATGTGTGTGTGTGTGTGTGTGTGTATGCCATACCCTGCTATACGAACAGATTTTTGTGTATAAGCCAGGAAGATTTTTGAAGAAATATCTCTCTATCTCCCAAGGATGTAAAAGTAGACTGTTTTTGAAAGCCTAAGATACTGATCCCATATTGAGTTTTTATTATTAGATCCATTCTCCTTATCTGACACAGATTTCATGCAAAAAAGATAATGTGCTTTCAGGTGGTTATGAAAAGCCTGAATACATGAAATTTGCCTGATAGTATACACACAAACTCCAATTTCAATAGCCAAGTATGTCTGGGTAAAGATTTGAGAAAATCACACACTCTCCTGCAGGGCTCCTTCCCGGTGGTCACATAGGTAGTGCTGAGGGAAGGACCAGGCCTGCTGGTTCCTCCCTAGGGGTTGAGGGGGTGATGAGCGTACGACAACTCAGAAACCTCTCCTGGCCACCGGAGAAAAACCACACTGAGTCGGGAGTCTTTTCAATGCAGGAACTCGCAGAAACAACTTGCTTTATTACTCTGAGCAGTTGCCTATATCATGTTGGGGACAAAGGTGGGGATTTTAGGATGGGGGATGAGGTAAGGGCCAATAGTAAACTTTAACTATTGAAATGGTAATTACAATTGCCATGCAGAGGTAGCAGGCCAGAAGCCATTAAGCGTCTTGCTGAGTCCTAGCTGGTCAGAGACAGGTTGCCAAACTTTAGCTAGGCTCAGGAAGTTCCACTAGGCCTCACGCCTGGGCCTTTTAGGGCCCAACACTCTCCTTCCAGAATTTTCTGCTTCTATTAGAAACAAAACTATTTTGTGCTATGACATCTCTAAGGTTTTAGCCAAAAAAAACAGAGACTTACTTAAGGTTTTATTCCTATTCTATTCCAATTTATTTTACACATCCAAGTTGTCTTTAAGAAACATGTGTTTAAGATATCAATAAAATACTGAGCAATTCCCTTTTTGGTACAAGTAATTCTCTTTTATGTTTGGAATATGTCATCTTAGTTATTTACACTAATTTTAAAGACAAAATAATATTCAAAACTAGGATGAATGTAAAATTTATAGATATTATGCAAATTTCATGTGTAGTGTTCAATTAGTACTTGACAAAAGTGAAATAAATAATGGAAGTCCAATGTATAATAGAAAGGAGTTAATACATTTCATCTAATTGTAATTTTAACAGCCAGCAAAATTGCATGGGTGTTCAAATGAACCAAGGACAAGTATGAACTTCTTGCAGAATAGCTGAAATTAATCAGATAAAATCTCTGGACAAACCTCATTTTTTGTTGATGTTGTTGATTTATTGAGATTAAATAAGAGAATACTGACTCTAAGAATGTGAGTCCATAACATGAACTCCATTGAGAAACTATGGATGGCAATTAGTGAAAAGGTCTAAATTGTCCTCAAAAAGTGAGCCTGCTTACTTTAAGAAGGGTTCATAGATTTAAGATAAACATAGATCTGGTACATGCCAAAGTTTTAGGTACATCAGAATGCAGAAATGAAGCTAAATTAGCCAAGGAAAAATATTATCACATAAGGATTTGGGTGTTAGGTCAAAGAACGAAGGAGCCAGTGCAGAAATGAGAGTTGAGTAGGAATGAGAAGAATGTGATAAGAGCTCAAATAGTTACTTTTAGTAGTACTAAAGAAGTATTAGATAAACATTAAGTAAAATATGAGTTAGCTTCTATGGCTATGGGAGAATTCCTGAAAACAATTAACTGATGGAAGATGAGTTTGGAAGCTTCAGTCTTTGGTTATTTGGTTACATTGTTTCTGGGTTTCGATTAAAGCAGAGTGTCAGAGTGGGAGGGAGGAACATCAGTGTTTAGTGGAGCCAAGCTGTTCATAACTGTGTTGGTGGGGAAGTGGGAAGAGGGCTATGCAAGATGGAGATATATATATATAGAGAGAGAGAGGTGTTTACAACAAAATTCTTTCCCCCAAACTCCAGTATGGCATGACTTAATTAATAGATTAAAGCATTAATGAGCTCAAAACCATCCTGATACATTCACTCTTCAAAACTCTCACCTCTGCAAACAGCTAGATTTTCATCTAAGGCTTTAATCCACAACCTTTAGAGAATAATTCATGTCCAAACCATACCAACATGGATATTTGGTTTAAATGATTCTAAATCTATATCCTGGAAAACAGTTGTAACTATATTTCATAAATTTCATGCTTTATGACATCTAATACATACAGAAATATGCAAAGGATATGGATAGGTGAGAGTATAGAGAGGGACTCTCAGCAAACATATGGACCATCCATTATTTCGTTATCAAGTGAGCATAGAAAACTGAGATTTCCAAGAAAAACAAAAACTTGTAATGGCAGATGAGATACAAGGTAAAAATTTAAATTATAGAGAGATATTAAAAACAAGATAAGTCAAGCTGGGCACATGGATTGACATCTTTAATACTGGTACTTGGAAGGCAGAGGTAGGAGGATCACTGTGAGTTCAAGGCAAGCATGAGACTACAAAGTAACTTACAGGTCATCCTGGGTTAAGAGTGAGACTCTACTTTGAGTACCTCCCCAAAAAGTTTAAAAAAATAAGTCAATATCTTCTATTATACATTATTCTGGGCCTTCAATAAGGTAAAACTGCAAGTAATACTCCAAATGAAGAGAGAGATGATATGGGATCCCAGAATATTTTATGTTTACATAAAAGATACTTGAGCAGGATTCCTGCCCTTAGAGTTTAAATAAAACAAGTATACAACGCATAAATTTTTCATTTTATTCAATGCCTAAAGTCAACAAGGTCAAACTAGCATGGACCTGAGAGCCTATAGAGATGGGAGGATGTACCCCAAATCCTGCCATAGAGGACATCAGGTCAATAACTAAGACAACCATATGCCTATTGTACTGTAATTTGGAGAAGCAGTGAGGCCTCATACATTTTGGAAAGCCAACAATAAGGTCCTATGGAAAAGGTTGGGCAAAAATCCTTGCCCTACCAACCAATAGGAAATCAAACACCTAGTGTTCCACTAATTTTAAATGTAATTTCATGGATATATGTTTCTCTATCTTTTGTAGGCCCTCTCACACAGAAAAATGCAACATAATTTACAATTATGTTTCTGTTCTGTTCTTGCTGGGATAGTGCATGACTATTGGAGAAGAAAGCAAACTTTGGTAACCCTAAAGTTTGTATTTGACTTTCTGATCTGATATTTACTAATTGTGGGACTTAAGAAATTTTTTTTTTAAATAGCCGACATTTGTTAGGAACTAATAGCTGAAAATATCTCATATAGTTTATAAATACTAGCATTTTCAAAATGTTAAAGGTAGATGCTAGTGTCTCTATGAAAACTTGAACACAAGGCCAGGAGTGGTGACACATGTGTACAATCCCAGCATTAAGGAAGAAGAGACAGGATGATAGCTATAAATTTCATGGTCTACCTAATAAGTCCCAGGCTACCATCAAGGGATGCATAGAAGGATCTGTTTCATAAATAAATTAAATAAATAAAGAAAAAGAAATACCAGGGTTTGTATGATGGAGCAACAGTTAAGTGCTATTTCTGCACAAACATGAAGGCCTGAGGTGCCCTGAAACCTGCAGAGTTTGAGAGTCCAGACCCTAACTAAACAGCTGGGAGTATCCATACACATCCATAATCCCAGTCACACAAAGGACTAAAAACCCAAGACCTGTCAGAACCCTACAAGCTCTTGGGTCAGTAAAGTGACCTTGTCTCAAAGCAAGACTGGCCAGAAGACCAAAAGCATTGGGGTGGAACACCTGACTGACCATTCTGGCCACTGTAAGTGAAGAAACCCCAACCCCCACACCCTATTCAGGCATGCATATGTGCCACCACCTTTCCATATACATGTATATGTACCACATATACCAGATACACATGCAAAAAAGAAAGAAAGAAGTAACCAAAAAATATGATTAATGACAAAAAAACTGATACAGAGTAGAAAAAACATGATGGACATATGTCTTCAAAATCATTACTAAGTCTTTGACTTTTATGGCTAATAATCAAGATCTTAGACATAGAGGAAAGTGAGCATTAGAAGGAACCAGCACTCTGATGTACATGGATAACAAACAATGCATGAGGGGAACTTCAGAGATGAACAGAGATAAACCTATGGAATTTCTCTGTCTTTTCTCCCCATTGTAAAATATCTTGAAATAAATACAAAAGTCTTTAGGCAATCTGCTATTTAAAGATGTCTTTGGGTTGGAGAGATGGCTCAGTGCTTAAAAGTGTTGATTGCAAAGCCTGCTAACCCTGATTTGATTCCCCAGTTCCCATGTAAAATAAGATGCACAAAGTGGCACATGCATCTGGAGTTCATATGCAGTGGCAAGAGGACCTGGAATGCCCCTTCCTCCTTTTCTTCCTCTCTGTCCTTCTTTCTCTCTGCCTCTCTAAAATAAATAAATTTTTAAACTGTGTATTTTTGTTTGATTTTGTATTTTTAAGATTTCCCATCATCATCTGGAAAGAAAACATTCTAGAGTAACATAATTACACACAGCTCCAGTAAAACACAGTGAGCGCTATGTATCATAAAGCACTTAAAAGTTACTCTACATTCACAGAGGGATGATATAGTACTGCCCTACATCTATAATATTAGAGGATACAATTATTTATTTATTTATTTTTATATTTATAGAGAGCAAGTGAGCAAGAGAGAGAGAAAGAGGAATTGGTATGCCAGGGCCTCAGCCACTGCAATGGAACTCTGGTTGCTTGTGCCACCTAGTGGGCATGTGCAACCTTGTGCTTGCCTTACCTTTGTGCATCTGTCTAATATGGGATCTGGAGAGTAGAACATGGATTCATCCTTAGACTACCCACACAAGCACCTTAACCATTAAGCCATCTCTCCAGCCCAAGGATAAAATTTAAAAGTGATTTTTTGAGACTTGATTCTATTTTTTTTTTTTTTTGATTTTTCAAGGTTGGATGTCACTCTACCCCAGGCTGACCTGGAATTCACTATGGAGTCTCAGGGTGGCCTCAAACTCACAGCGATCCTCCTACCTCTGCCTCCCAAGTGCTGGGACTAAAGGCGTGTGCCACCATGCCCAGCACTAGATTCTATTTTACAGCAGAGGGCCCAAAGGATGGTATAACACAGCCCTATAAAGAAATGCACTTTAACATGGGATTTCCTGTCATTCGTGGCATAGATCTAAGTGCTCATTCTCTTCATGAACACTAGCTAAAAACCACTGTTGGGGAGGCATGCATGAAAAGTTCCCCATAAAACAAAACTCCATAACCATCAAATTTATATAAAGTTGACTGAGTGAAGGCAAGCAAAATTCAACTCACCTAGCATTTTACCAAATCTTGTTTTTCTTTAAATTTATTATAATTATTTTGTTTTTGTTTTTCAAGGTAAGCTCTTGCTCTAGCTCAGATTGACCTGGAATTCACTATGTAGTCTCAAACTTGCCTCAAACTTGCATTTTACCAAATCAGTCACATCTGAATGGTGAGAGCTCCAAGGAAGAAAGGGGAAGCCAAATGGTACTTCAAAGCTTTGGACCACAGTGAAAACACAGTATCACTTCAAACAGAAGCAGTAGCCAAGCAATGTTCATGTGGATGCTAATGTCAATACTGAATTATCTGCTCATTCATCCAGGAAGAAAATATCAGTTACTACTGTTAAACCACCATCTTACAAAAATAACAAGCTACCTTAATAATAACTAAGGTTCCTTGATCCAGCACCAGTTATCTTCAGCCCACCTCCCAGCCTATCCCTACCATGACAATATCTAAGTAAATTAAGGAACAAAGAAACACAGCTGATGGATTAGCTAGACCAACCAATAGGCCAGTCTGAGCTATCCTTTGTGGTATTGTTTTCCTCCTTTTTCTCCTATTTCATCTAATCATAAAGATCTTTTGGTCTAAATTGTACACTGAAATTTGATAGACTGGCTCAGGATGCATGGCTGTCAGCTGAAACAACTGGTATGAGGTGCCATAGCTCATAACTTGGCTGCTTTCTAGAATTTTGTTTTGTACATTTTTTTAATGAGCATGGTAGATAACTCTACAATCTTGTTCAAACAACTTCAGAACCTGAAAAAGCGGCTGCTACTGTTGACACATAACATACTGCTATTATTTGTCTTTTTATATTTTGGAATTTTTTGAAACATTAGCTGTGCTGTCAACTTCAAAAAATTAAAATTAAAATCCCTATTTACCATGTTGAGTTGGTATTGTACATAAATTAACAGCCAAATCTAGAAATGTTAAATTTGATATTGTTTCCATTTATACAGGGGTAATGCAGTGTATTATGTATATGAAGTCTTATCAACCTGGATTTGATTATAGAAACTAATGAAATGTTTTGTTAATAATAATTTTAAAAGGTGTTTTAAAGTACCTTCAAGAGAACTATTTTAGTGAAGAAAGCTAGATGAGGATAATGTTCTCAATATTGAATACTGTTTGGTATGTTTTCTTACAGTTAGGATAAAATTAGCATTTCTTTGAGTATTTTATTGTTTTTACCTGATCACTTCACAATTCGAATGTTGTCAAAGTTGATTAAACTATACACACTGTATCTTTTGGCAAATTACCTACTTACAAATTACAGTTTTTATGTATGTCCTGTAGCTTCTACACTAAAGCAATGCTATTTTTTTTATCTCATTTACCAAAGAATATTGAAATCATTATATTACTTAAGTGACAATTATAAAATTTCTCTTATGGGACCATTTTCAAAATTTCATATTAAGGTTGCTCCATTTTGAATTTAAAATGTCCTTGAATACATATCTTATAAAGATAGGTAATTATTCTAGCTTTGTGCTTTGAGCTCTGTGACAGCAAATATTGCTCCTGGTAATGGCAGGCTTCAGTAGATATCTTTGTCTATATTTACCTCCTTTGTTACACCAATAGCTGTCACTTTGTTCAAAACTGCCACGTTCCCCTTTTACCCACTTTGTATTGAATTATTTTGATATTGAAATTTCTTCTACTATATTCTTCACTATATCTACAATCTCTTTATGTGAGAACATGGATCTTTTTAAAACTTAAGTATTCTGTTTTAGTTTGCCTTTATTTTAGATTTATAATAATAGGCAAGTATGTTCTACTTTAAAATCATTTTAGTTTACAGGGGAAGCATACTTTTATCAGGTATAGAAGGTTCAGGGAATTTTCTGATGAAGTGGTGAGGAAGATTTTGGAAAACTGCTATTAGATCAGGAAAACATTTTTTTGACATTGAATTAATGATGCGAGATATGCATGAAGCCATCTAATGAATGATTTTCACATTTACAATTTAGCAATTTGACATTATTATGAATTTTACAAAATCTCAACTAAGTAGTCAATGGATAAAAGCATTTTCATAACAGTACTACAATAGTCATTATTTGACTTGTACTAGTAAATCCCTTGTGGCCCTGCACTGTTTAGATATTTTGTAAAAGGCTTTCTATAGTCTCTGTTCAGAAAGTATTCATACAGAGGGAAACCTTCCCTTATGTCTTCAGACGTTTATTTGGCTTTACTCTAGTAAGTGACAAGTTTCTTCTGTCCTTGTGAGAAGTCCCTATCCACATTCTTCCCACAGCTACATTAGTGCTGGAAGACTGTCAGGTGGATAATGAAAATTCAGTGACTTGAGAAGACATTCATTCCTCCAAAGATGATAGAAAATCATGCCCACCTCTTCCCAGGCTGATGCCTAATTTTCCTGCCACTTTTCCAACTCTACATTAGTCACATGCTACTGGATCTGGTCAGATTCATCAAATATTTCTCATCAATCACATGACAGTTTCCATTGTCTAAACTTGCCATGAGTCCCACTTATATGTTAGCATGTTTCCGCAGACACATCCCAAATCTAAGGTCCTTTATTCCCATGGCCACTCAGAGCACTGCAGGAGAGGAAAGGCAAATGGTGATGCCTGCAGAAGCTTTCTCACACTTGGCTGTCATTTTGCAGATGTTAACACATTGGTCAGTTCTTCCAGGAAGCTCCTTTTTATCTGTCTATACACATCCACCCATGCTCTCAGACTGTGGGCAGCTATTTTCTTTTTTGCCCCTGAAACTACATTGTGTATCACCTCACACATTTTTTAACTTGTATGTCTCCCAGACTAGATCTCAAGCTCTAAGGAGCTTAAGATCTATATGAAACAAAGTCAGTCACTGAAGATTAAAGGTGTGGCAGAATTGGAAGCATATGCTCAAGTACAAAGAGCACTGGCTTCTTCATGTCCTTTATCGGGCTTCTGGGCCATCTATACTGTGGTAAGCCAGCACATTGCTCAAAGTACAGCTGAAGAAAGATATTCATCTCTTACTCCCTTCTTTTCTTTAGTGTTTGCCTTTATCTTCTGTGGTGATTTATGCTCTTAATCTTTTATTTAGTGCCTTCTTCTTTCTTGGACTATTTATTCATATGTTCTGATTATTTCTATTAACATCTTTATTGTATTCTTTTAAAATGTTTTCCTATCTGAAAGAATTTAAAGATTCAAACTAGTGAACTGGAGATCTATAAGAAATGGCATCAGGGCTGGAGAGATGGCTTAGCGGTTAAGCGCTTGCCTGTGAAGCCTAAGGGCCCCGGTTCGAGGCTTGGCTCCCCAGGTCCCACATTAGCCAGATGCACAAGGGGGCGCACGCGTCTGGAGTTCGTTTGCAGAGGCTGGAAGCCCTGGTGTGCCCATTCTCTCACTCTCCCTCTATCTGTCTTTCTCTCTGTGTCTGTCGCTCTCAAATAAAAAAAAAAAAAAAAGAAATGGCATCAATTAACTAAATAGGATGTAATCTACCAAATACTATTGAAAACAAGAAAAGATTGAAGTGTTTAGAGACAAGACTCCAATGAGATATTAAAGAAAGCTAGTGCAAACATAAAGAGACATATTCAACATGTAAAGACTTATAAAGTAAACAATATATTATGTCATTTATTTTTAATTACCAATTTAATGAGTATAGGTAATATTTAATACATTTTATTATTTAATGTATCTGAATATTGTAAAATTATGTAACTATCAAAATTTGGAGAAAAATAAAGATATATGTGATATTTTATGAAAGACCATAAATACATATTTAAGTATTATTTTCAAAGTTAAAATTGTTGGCATTAGGGGCTGACAAGCTGGCTCAATGGTTAAAGATTCTTTAATACAAGTTCAATTCTGTGTGTACCTTAAGTTGGATGCAAAGTGGCCCATGAGACTGCAATCCCAAATCAACTACAGCAATGACATATGGTGCCAGAAGAGACCAGAAACCTGTGGACCACTGAGACTGGCACATACACAGCAGCAAAAACAAGGGATAGCCAATCTCAAGCAAGGTGGAAGGAGACAGCAGACACCCTAAGGTTCTTCTTGAACCTCCAAATATTTGCCATGACACATGTAACACATTGTATACATACACACATACTAAAAATTTTTGATGTCAAAAAAGATTCTTTAAAATTTTCTTTGAAGTATTTCAAGTAGATATTTACAAAGCCAGAGAACCAGACAGGCGGAAGATGACTCTAGATATCTGAGTAGCACTGTGGTGGTATATGAAAATGACACAAAAATTCTTATTATAGCAATTGGGTTGTAATAAAAAACGGGCATCTATGGTGTATATGTAAAAAATAAATTTTTTAACATGTTAATTTTATACCGTGAGCAAAATTTGAGTTCTTAAAGGAACACTAGATTAACAAGCCACACTTCAAACACTTACTATATGTGCCAAACTTTCATGTTTAAGATAGATAAAAAATCAGAAGATCAGAAAGCTTTTTCTCTACATACATTGTCATTTAGTAAGATTGGATGTGTGCAAGTATTTATGTTGGAGTATTTTGTTTTGTGAAATATGATGAACACATACATATCTAACCACTTTAAAGTTAGAAATAAATCAGTAATTCAAAGTGTCATAAATTCGCAGCATTTTTCAAAAGCTAAACTGTTTCATTTTCTACTCTTTCTATTCAATGGAAGTATTTTCTCTCAGCCTTTCTCATGTTTTAAGTACATACTTCCTTTTAAGCTTCTATAAGAATCATCCCTATTCTTACTGTGCTTTTCAGATGAGGCCAGGGGGAGCAACTGGAGCAAACTTTACCCTGAAAAATATGTGTGCCATTTGCTGGAGTATAGTATATTATCCAATGATTTCTGACATTTGCTTATGGCAGAGTTTTGACATGGACGGTTCTAGAAGTATGAAGGAGTGTTTTTGCTTAACAGATTCCCCCCCCCCCCCCTTGGTCTTTTTGAGGTAAGGCCTCACTCTAGCCCACGTTGATATAGAACTCTGTAGTCCCTGGCTGGTCTTGAACTCACAGAGAACCTCCTATCTCTGCTTACAGTATGCTAGAATTTTAAAAAAATGTGCCACCATGCCCAGCAAAAGATGTTTCTTATATGAATGAATAAAGAAGGATGGGGAAGAAACAAATAAGCACTTTAAAAGAAAAGAATTTTTTTAAAAAAAATGAAATGAAACTAAGTCAACATTATAAATTGAAACTAAGTAAAGAGTGTCTTCCTACTGTGCATTACCAAAAATTGAGGTTACATTAGAGCTTCATTTTGCATATATATAAGTGTTCATTGTGATTTTGGACAATGGCAGTTTCCTTACAATATCTCCCTTGTGTTCTTCAACCTCTTGTCTTAGCGTTTCTACTCCCCCTTTTCCATTGTCATTCTGCTTCTGTCTACCTTGTATCATCCCCAACATTTTCACCACAATCTCTTTGTTCTTGTGAGCTTTTCTGTTTGTACTCTGACCCTAATCACCATATAAAAATTCTTCCTGACATTGGAAAAAGTGGAACCCCAACCATTTTTTCAACTCAGGTTAAGGGCAGCCTGCTAAATTTCACTGTGTGAGAAACTTTTGTTCCAAACAACTTTGAGATGATCTATCCAAATGCGATATATCTACTACACTCTTTTACCTAAAAGAGTATGATTCGTCACATGAAACAGGTCCAAAATAAAACTGAGCGTCTAATTAACCTGATTAAACGTGGAGACTGATTCATTATTTTCTTCCCTTGATCATATTCTCATTATCATACTAGATATTCATCTTTTTTTCCTGTTATTTGCTTGCTGGAATATGTCATAAATAGACAAACCTCACACAACATCATTTAAGTTGCCAGAATCCTCCCCTGTGCCATTGTCTTTTCCACATGTCAAAAAGCAATAGCATCTCTCAGAGGCTTGAGATCTAAGAGTATAATTATATTAATGCTACTCTCACTTTGGGTAGAGAATCTTATCTTTTCAGATGGTAGTGACCTTGGGATGACTCAGAAGGTATCATAGTGCTGGAAACAAGTGACTGGAGTACTGAGTAACATCCCGATCACACCTTCCAAGGCTCAGGATCTAATGTGGAAGAGGTGGAGGAAAGAATGTAAGAGCCAAAGGAAGCGTAGGACTCCTTACAATGTGCTCCCTGCAGACATAAAATGGTCTGGATACCCATGACCTCATAGTGCCTGACACTACCAGCACAAGACCATTATAAGAGGAGGAAAAGATCATAACATCAAAATAAAAGACAGACTGATTGAGATGGGGAGGGGATATGATGGAGCATGGAATTGAAAAGGGGAAAGGGGGAGGAGGGAGGGTATTAACATAGGATATTTTTTTATAATCATGGAAAATGTTAATAAAAATTGAGAGAAAAAGAAACCTAATGTTGTAAACAGATATTTTATGCAACAAAATAAAGGATTTTTCATACAATCCCAGCATTTGGACATAACTTAGTTACCTAAATCAGAGATTAACCAACTTTTTACAACCATTTTAATTGATTAGCACATATTAGATATTTTTTTGTCTCTACTTAAGATCAGACTTCTAATCAGGAAGCAATGGCTTTTTCTTTTTTAATGTTACCAGAGACAGAAGATTGGATCTGTATTCTAATGACCTCAAAGTCTAATGGCAATGGAGAGACTCCAAGATTTTTTGAAGATGGTTGATGGATTCAAAACTGATTTTTCAAGCTGGAGTGGGATAGCAAAATGGGGAGTTTCTACACCTGTTTATTTTAGGCCTTGGAGAACCATAGATAGAGCCCAGATAGATGAAATTAGTCTGCTATAGAGCCCTCTGAGGTAAATTGTTGAAACTACAAAGATCTAGAATGTCATTTACATAAATATGAAAGACTATGCAGTATGGAACATTACCAATATAAAAGTGTATTATAATATAGGACATAACTTTGAGTCAGGGACTTTTAAATTTTGTAACCCCAATTTCTATTTCAATATAAGGCATGCTACTATAAATAAATTTGCCAACTTATTATAAAGAGTAAAGTTTGAATTAGACACACAATTAAGGTGAGAGAAGTATAGGAAAAGAACTTTTATGTTAATCCATCTTATCTTAACTGAAAACAACCTAACTGAAGACACACTTTTATAAAGAACCCACTGCAAAGAGAGGGAAAATGTCTCCACCTAAGCTTCATGCACGGAGTTCCCAAACACTGATTGTGTTGGCACTGGCATCCCATATCCTTTTCAACCCTCAGTTTAAATTTTTTAGAGCTTGCAGAGAAAAGAGATTTATGATCTGTGAAAGTTAAGACACTCCTTTCTGTCAAATAAGACAGGATGCTGTCTCTGACATAAGTTACTTATATATTGTTTTAAATAGATCAGGCCCAGAGTCAGTTCCTATTTGTTTAACTTTAGTTCTAAATTGCTACAGAATTTTTTGTTATCTTACCTACCATAGAGAAATCTTCTTTGTTACAGTTTCAGAAACGGGAAGTGCAATATCTATTGCTATAAGGTTCATGAGTGACCAAGACCATGCAAACCACTCTGAGGCAAAAATGAAAGCTTTTATTCAGAATAAAACACAAGCTACCAAGATTGACTGTCAAGGGTGAACAACAGCCAAACTGAGATTCCAGACAGTGGGCTTTATAGGGCTCTTCTGTTGGAGGAAGGTGAGGAAGGGAAAAGACCTCCTTTGTTCTTTACATTAGCCATTTCAAATAGCTAGGGCGTGAGAACAGAACAGTGAGCAGGCCACTTATGAGACAAGGGGCAGGAAATCATGACCTTGGGGAAAGGTTTAATGATGAATGTGGATAAGTTTCTATTGCCACACTGCTGTCCTCAGTGACTCCATTTTTGGGAGCCTGTCCCTACCTAACATTCTAACATTTTGTTAATGACAAGAGAAGAAGGTTAACATTTTCATGCTGATGAGTTCTTATGGGAGAGGCTAGATAATGTAGTTGATGGGCCTCCCTTCAGGGGAGGTGATGAGGAGGCAGTTTCAGAAGTGGTAGAGTGGTGAGATCAATAGCACCAGTGCAGTATATTGTTATGACTTGATCCTGAATGAAACAGAGACTTCTCTCGTAACATCCCTGTATTGAGCTAGCTTCAGGGCAGTCACTGGTGACACCTATTATATAGAAGGTGAGGGAGATGGGCTATGTGCACCCCATGAGAAGATGGAAGGGATAATAAAGGAGCTTGTTACTCTTGTAAACAGTTATGACATCAAAATGTCAGATCTAAAGAGAGTATGAACATTCAGAGGTGAAGGATAGAGGGCTTGGGGCAAGAGAGAGGAGGCAGGGAGGCATTTCCAGATCAGGGAAAGAGTAGGAACATGAAAGTCTAAGTTTGAGAATGCCCTTTGGGGTAGTAGTGTACTTATCCCTGGATGAGGTAGGGTAAGGGCTAAGGAAGGAAGGAAGGGGCCCAAGGAATATCTCTGATTCTGGCTAAGGCAAGTGGGAGGAGCTGGAGTCAGGGTAGGTAGAGTTCAGAAGTAATCATTGACAGGCAGAGGCAGAAGGCATGAGTTAATATTAGAGCTTAGTATTGTAAATCAGCATTAGACAGGGAAGCCTATTAGTCTGACTATTGTTTATATTGTAGTTATACTTTGTAGTTATATTTTTCTCATTGGGTAATTAAGATCATGTAGGCTGCCAGAATTAACTGTGTATTTTGGAGATCAATAGTGTTCCTGTAGGAGAGACTTTTAGGGGCATGTGAGGAGTTCTATGACTCTCAGCCTTGTCATCTGTTAGGATAGGTCAAGGCTGTGCTGACCAAGTGGTCCTCCCTCTTTTGGCAAGCCAGGAAGACTAATTTTCCTTGAGTGTGACTCTCCTGTTGCAGATACACTGACTTGGAATTCATTTCTGGGTCTCCATATTCTCAATGATAAAGAAGACAGGTAACTTAGCAGAGGCTAGAAGTTCACTTGTTCCATCATCTCCTGTGGCCCTTTGACCTGGGAGCAGGAACTGAAATATTTTAACTTCAATATTTCCAGTTGATTTTGGCTTCTGCATATGGTTGTTAATCACTCAGAGAGATGGTATGTATCTGATTACAAAACAGAGTAGATAAAGGGTACAGAACATATCTGGTTAGCAGATCTAGTTAGACAGCTTAAAATCATTGTGATTAACACTTTAGTTCAGTTGTCAGGTGACACTTTAAGCTATATATGGTACATAAAATGCATATACATTATATCTTCTATGTACCTTTTAGTTATAAGTATAGGCAGAACATTATAGTAGCCCTGAAAATATTTTATCAATTATTTACTAATACTTTTAAGCCAAATGATTTAATCTAGAAATTGTATGCCAGGAAAAGACAAGACTGTATAAAAATTTGGCATGTGTTTGAAAACAACTTTGGCTAGTTTGTATACCAATGTAAGTATCAATTATCCCCCTGTTTCATCCAGGTTTGCATTGCTGCTAGAAATCACCCAACCAAGATCAGCTTCTGGGAAAAAGAGGTTTATTTTGGCTTACAGGCTTGAGGGGAAGCTCCATGATGGCAGGGGAAAATGATGGTGTGAGCAGAGGGTGGATATAACCCCCTTGTCAACATAAGGTGGACAATAGCAACAGGAGAGTGCCAAGCACTAGGAAGGGGGAGCTGACTACAACACCCATAAGCCCACTCCCAACAATACTCCATCCCCAGGAGGCTTTAATTTCCAATTGTCATCAGCTGGAGAACCTAACATCCAGAAAAACTAAGTTTATGGGGGACACCTGAATCAAACCATCACATTTCAAACTGGAAACAGAAGAGCAATTTAAGATAATTTTTCAACGGCAAGAAACATGTCTTAAGTATCATTATCTCTACAAGCAATTAACTTAAGATACCAGAAATGAGACAATAAGTGAAATCTTGGCTGAGATTGATTATACACACCTCAATGATAAAACAAAACATGGTCATTGTTGAGTTAAGCAAGCCTGATTTTAACATACATTAGAGACCAATAGGATAAACACAAGTAATTTCTTAAATAAGTACGTTTTACCATTGAACAATTTTAAGGCATAACTGAAAAAATATTTATGACTGTTACATGAAGCTTAAACAAACTATATTAATATTGCTTGTATACAGTGGATTTTCCTAAGACATGGAGAACAACCTTAGTTTTTCTAAAAACAAAATCACAATAGATCACTTTTTTATAAGACTTAGATCATAACTTCATACACAACATTTCATGACACAATCTATAACTACTTTTGCCTTAATTCTGCCTGTGGTACTTCGGTAAACTTGTTCAGTAATGACATAAGTTAAATCTAAAGTATTAAGAGTGATTTTTGGATGTATTTTTGGACGTATGTTAAGTCACAACATAACTTTGTTTAGAATTTTCTTTTACTGTTCACCATGAAGTAAATAGTTTTCAAGTGTGTAACAGATAAATACTATTTAATGGTTTGCAAATGTGGTCTATTTAAAATTGGGGGGGAGAGTAAATAATTCCTCTGTGAGAATTTTTTGTTAGTAGTTCCATAGAAGCATAGAAAAATAAAGTAAACTTAAAGACAGTCACAAATTTCTTATAAGAATTCCCCATCTGTTCATAGCAACTTCGTATTTATCCATTATCATGCTGGGGCCAGGATTCTAAAGTTCCCTATGCTTAAAGTCCGATGACTCTGCAAGGCAGGGAAGATAAGAAAGAGCCTTTTGTTTCTTCCTAAATACAAGGGAGAGTTTTGGACTTCCCTCAGGGTTATAAGGCAGCTTTCCGATTCTGCCATCTTACATTTCTTTAAGAGTAGAAGAATCTTGCTTTTTTTTTTTTTGCCTATGATCTTACTTTTAGTGTTCCTTCTGGGGGACACTCAACAGTACATATTGGTTATGCTGTCTAGTACAGTAGGATTGGTGGAGAACATCCCCACAATGAAATGGCACTGCTCAGAAAAGAAATCATTCTGCAGCCTTAGGACTATGAGCCACATACATACTCATTCATATACATAACATTTTAAGTGCACTTTTCATATGGACTCTAGACAACCATTTCCCATTCAAACATTCAGTAATTCATTTCTTTATTTAAAAGCTATGCATGCCCATGTTAAATTTCTATTCTATTTACAACCCCAGATATCAAAATCAAAACGTATTATCATGCAGGGATTCAGGAGAGGCTGAAGAGCTGGAGGAGCTATTGGGGCAAGGTGGCTAGAAGGACCTCATGAGAAGAGCAGGTAGACTTGAGAGAAGGCCATGCACACAGAGTAAAAAAAAAGGGTATTTTGGGTCATTTGCCTGTACATTGGCAGAAGTTTTCTAAACCAGTGAGAATTTGAAAATCAAAAGTACCATGTTTAGGCCATTTGGACCCATTGTCCAGCTTATATTGTGGCCAGGCAGAATTGCCAAGAAAGATAATATCCAAGAGTCCTAGAGGATTTACATTCTTAAGGAGACAGGGAAAGAGCAAAACAAAGGTGAGAGAAAGGAATCAGAGTTCAAGCTGGATTTACATTGGACACCAATATGACCCCCAAACTGTCAGGGTGAATGGAGCTTGAACTTACCACATGGCCCGAGGCTATACAGGTCACAACTGTAGGCTTATTAGCCTATTAGTGGGCAAGAAGGATGACTGCTCCTGATAGCTAAAGTGGCTGGCAGTGGAAGATGAGATCTCAGGATAAAGAGGGAGAGAAAGGAGGAAAAGATTGTCCTAAGATGGTGAAACAAAACAAAAAGGTACCCCTTAGGGTACAGTAGACCAGAGAGACCCAAGATGTTAAGAGTGCATCATTCTCAAGACCTGCGATTGTGGCCCAAAAGTGGCTGAGAGGTGAAGCCTGGCATGCTCGTGTAGCTTCTACCAGGAGGGATTAAACCTGAGAGCAGCCCAATCTGAGAGGGACACCTACAGAGAAGGAGGGAGGAGATGGAGAAGGGAAGAAAAGGAAGGCCAAATTGTGATTAGTGAGAAAGCAGGTACTAGTCAGAGATGGTCAAAAGCCTTCCAAGAGTCAGTGGCAGCTTGGTGGTGTGGTTAGAAGGAAGGAGATTTGGCCACCCAAAAGTGCAATCAGTTGGCTCAACGGAAAGTATGTATAGCATATCTTAACATTTATGAACATAGGCAAAACATATCAACATGTTTGTGTTTTGTTAGTAAGCCCAAATTAATCATTTCTCTAAAGATTTAAGTTATAATAAATGTTCAGGAGGCATTGTTAGAAGCAGAATCAAACGTTGGCACATAAACATGTCTACAGATATAGTAAGGATGAACAAGCATAAAGTTCAAAATATTTGTATATGCATCTGGATGATTAATGACTATAAGCCCTGGAACAATTAATGAATTTGAATTTAGTCACACATAAAGACAGACTACATGAAACATAGAACACATGAAATAATGTGGCTAGTCAGCATCAGACATGACAACACAAAACATGAAGATATATATATATATATATATATATATATATATATATATATATATATATATATATATATATACATTTTTTTTTCTGAAGAGTTTAGCTTTACTTTGTGTTTGGGAAGACTCTAACATGTGACAGTGGCTTGCATGTCCTCTGGGAAAGCATAGGGTTGATGAGGAGATCCTACTGATGCTACATGGAACCATAAAGAACAATCTATAGGGTTACTGCTTATGACTGGTTAATAAAAAGGGGGGGTGCACAGGTGAAAAGAAAGTCTCCATCTCACCATGTGGCTGTTAATCACAGTTAGATTTCTCTGTGAAAGTAAATCATGTTAGAAGTCATCAACATAGAACAAGAGGTGCAAGAAAACCAGTGAAATCTGGACAATGGGCTGGAAGCCATTTTCAAAGTTCAGTTTTATAGCTGTACTTTCAACAGAAACAGGTTAAGCAAACTTAATTGAAGTTTAGGATTACATACATACAGAGAGAGAAAGGGGGGGGAGGGAGGGAGGGAGGAAGAGAAGATACCAGAAACTATTTAGGATTTTGGTTTGGGCCTGGGACAAGCAACTACTATAACAACAAGGCAATAGCTATCTTTAGTTTGAATTTTTAAGTTGACATTTTTTTTCCTACTAGCCATTAGCCACAGGCAAGGGCCTCCCTAAGTGGCTATGTATTTTATCTAGCTGTGAGTCTGTTACTGGTTTATTTTGATTGTTTCGCCTCCCCTGAATTTTTCTTTTTCTGTCAGAAAAGGAGAAAATCAAGGACAGAGTAATAAGGTATCCATATGCAGAAAAAGGTAAAGAGGCTCAGTAAAAATAGGAATTCTTTTTGAAAGCAGACATGGGGCAGTCTAGAAGAGTTGGTACCGAATGTTGGGGAATGGCTTGAGTTTAATGAGACACACAAGGAGAGAAAGGGAGAGAGAGAGAGAGGAAAAGAGAGACAAGATCATCTTTAGAGAGAAGGCCATCCAAGATGAAGCTATGGGTTCCGAAGAGAAGGGCCTCATCTGTAGGATTGAATTCAGAAAAGGCAGACAGTGGATGAAAAGCACTGGGAGCAGTTGTTTGCAAAGAGGAAGGAGTAGAAGGAAAATCTGGTTAGCTCAACAGTCTAGACATAGAGAGAGATCTTCATACATGGATGGAAAATAAAAAACTTGAATAAGGAACCTCAGATCACTTTCCATTTCATTATATGAAGTTGTCCAAGTCACTGAGGACTTGTAATTTGAAAGTTTCAAATTGGATTCCGGTATAGAAAGCCAAATTAAAAGTTTGGCTTAGAGGTCAGTCAGGCCTAATGATTTTAGATTTGATTTTAGGTAACCCAAAGGAAGTGTCCTTGGGAATGCAGAGCTTAGAGTTCATTTTTATGGATAGGTTAGGTGGGTCTAGGTCTAGGTATTGAGTACTCACTTGATATTTTGATAAAATTTGGAGACTTTAGAGCTGGATAGCAATCCCTGGAGTATAAAAGGGCATCCTGTCCCCAGTCTTCACCTTCTAGGAGTCATAAAGCCAGAGGCAAGAGAGCCAGAGGACTCCTGGGATCTGGAAGGAGGACAGTCTAGCTACCTTTAAACTGAGTCTGGGGCCTTACCTTAATGAATTTTGATGAAGTGTTGAATGGATGGAGGATCAAATGACAAGAGGACCCTGCTGGAGGTAGGTATGGATAGAAAAGTGAGCAGGGGCCTCAGAGAGGGCTAACAGATTGGAGGCTGAGTTTACTCAAAAATGTCAATAAGACTCCAATTCCACAGAGTGTTCATTTCTTACAATGGAAGACAAAAGTTGCAAAGGCCAAAGCTTCAGGTAGCATAATGGCAACTATTAATGCTGGGTAGTAAGTTTGGTGTACTTTCGAGCTCTCCATGGAACCCAGTATGAAAGGGAAGGAGGAGGGGTATAGAACAGCATTGTGCTGTGGACTACTCAGGAGGACTGAAGCTGAGCTGAACTCAGTGAAAGATTTTGGACAAATATGAGAGAGTGGTCCTGGCCAGAGTTTCCAAATCTCCACAGGTGAGCAGATAACCTCATGCAGTTCTGAGGACAGTGTAGGAAAAAGGCAACCCAGGGATAGAGCTGGGCCCCATCAACAGTGAGACCCATTGAGGTTTAGCACCATTTGTTGGATCAGAGTCAGGAGATGAACAAACTAGAGCAGCATGGAAATAAAGAAAGAGAATATATGACCTCAAAAGCAGGCTGTTTTTTTATTAGAAAGTAAACAGCAAAGGATTGCTAGTTCCATTCCACATGTTTGAGACTACTGCACCCAGAAGCATCAGAACTGGATATTTAAATCAGATTTTTTTTAATTTTATTTATTTATGTATTTGAGAGCGACAGACACAGAGAGAGAAGGACAGATAGAGGGAGAGAGACAGAATGGGCGCGCCAGGGCTTCCAGCCTCTGCAAACGAACTCCAGACGCATGCGGGACCTGGGGAACCGAGCCTCGAACCGGGGTCGTTAGGCTTCACAGGCAAGCGTTTAACCACTAAGCCATCTCTCCAGCCCCCAGAACTGGATATTTAAAGGAAGGGACAATCAGGGCAAATAATGGGGGAAGGGTATGAGAAAACAGATATAACAGGGTCATTTTCTTTGTGGAGTTCTCTATGGCTCCTGTACAAATGACCTTATCAGGTTGTGGTTTGAGAAGTTATGTACAACTGTTCTGATTCACATTGCTGGGAGAAAACACCTTAGCAAGAGCAACTTGTGAAAAATTTTGGCTTACAGACTCAAGGAGAAGCACCAGGATGGCAGGGAAAAATGATGGCATGAGCAGAGGGTGGGTATCACCTCTTGCTGACATTAGGTAGACAATAGCAACAGGAGAGTGTGCCAAAACTGGTAAGGGAAAACTGGCTATAATACCCAAAAGCCTGCCCCCAACAATACAATGCCTCCAGGAGGCATTAATTCCCAAATCCCTAATCAGCTGGAGACCTAACATTCAGAACACCTAAGTTTATGGGGTACACCTGAATTAAACCACCACATTCTGCGCCTGGCCCTCATAAACTGATAATCATCCATGATGTAAAATTCAGTGCTTTTACTGACCTGTAACTCCAAGTACCACATGACTATCATCCACAATGAGCTTTTGATCAGAGACCTACAAGGTTTCCTAAAAGAAAGACAGATTTCTGTCTGAGTACTTGATGACCCACCAAAAGTTAGTGGTTAGACCCTACTGCTGAAGACACTGTATGTGGTAGACACATAAAATGGAATGGCATGGCTGGAAGCTGGAAGAAAGTCAGTCCCCAGACAGCGTGTCTAGTGCCAGAAGGTGCTACATGGGCGACTAGGGGAAAATGACCAATATCTGTTCAAGCATCTAACCTACTTAGCAGCAAATAACCTGTTGTGATGCCCACACAAGTGCAATAGTGACATACAGCCATGGTGAGGAACCAACTGCTCTTGATTTGGCTAACTGATCCCCTCAGTGGTAGGAGACCCATAGCTGGAGCTGGGAAACAAGTCAGAACCATATCCAAACATAAGCCCATTCTCCATTATCAAGCTACCAGCAATTGTGGGCTACAAGAGGGCCTACACCTATTAAATTCTCTATAAAAAAAAAATAAGGGTTATCTCATTTGTCCTGGTGCTAACTTACTTTCCGTTGGAGAATCTGCTTCTCTTTTTCAGATAGATGTAGATCCTAAGGAAAGAGCCACCCCATCATACCTCAAAAGTGCCCCGGCTGAAACTAAGAAAAATTGGCGAAACAAGCATGGGTGCTGTTTTCCTGGTGAACTGGGTACCAGCACAAGGGTGAAGGAGATCAACACAGAGAAACATCAACTCCTACCAAATCAGAGAGCCAGAGATGCAGAGGCCCCCAAAACCTCATCACTGAAGCAGACCAAAAATGAACCCAACATGGCTCAGGGAAATTTGTGGAAGAGGGGGCAGAATGTATGTCAGAACCACATATTGGGACATGATATGCAGAGGCATTTATCCTACCCATAACTGAGGGCTACCTCCACAATGCATGACCCATATACCTCATCAAGGAGGGGCCAAGGGAGGGGATAAGTCACGGATGAGCCTAATAATGCTACCAAACAGACTGTATTTGCTGAATACAAAACTAATTAATAAAAAAGAATAATTTCTTAAAGAAAAAAATTCAAAAAAGAAAGAAAGAAAGAAATTAAAGCTAATTTCAGCCAGAATTTATGTTAGTGTTTTGGAAACTTTTCAATATTGTAAATCACCATAATATAAGTGAATGAAGATTGATACTGGTTTTCTTTTTAATAAAAACATTCAGTGCATTTAGTCCAACCTTAAAAGTCCCCTTAGTTTTTATTAATCCCAATGATGTTCAAACATCCCATAGTCCAAGATCTTTGAATCATAATACCAAAAGTAAACCAAAAAAAAAAAAAAAAAAAAAAACCATAGTGACACAGAATACACAATCACACCTCAAAAGCTGGAATTGGCAAAGCAAAGTAATATTCAACCAATGAAAGATTTAAACAAGGCAAACATTAAACTCTTTAGCTCAAAGTTCAATAACTCTAGTCAGTGAAAGTCTCCAAGTGCAATAATTCTAACCAGAAACAAGTCTCTGGAGATCCAATTCCACCCCTCGAGCTAGGCTACTCACCTGCTTGCAAAACTTCATCTGAGGTCAGCAGCTCTCCCTAACATCAATCTCGTGGTTCTGGAATCTCCACTGGGTCTCCACTGCAACCCGTGGCCCACAATCATGGCTCCATTAGGTCTCCATGCAGGCAATCCAGCAAAACTGCTTTGAACTGCCCATGACCATTTCCAAGACATAAAACCATGTTGCAAATTCAATGACCACCTCTTTTCTATGTTTCTTATATTCCATAATACCAGGTAGTGTGCCGACTTGTTAATTGAGGGGTGGATAAAACAGACTTTGAAGAACAGGAAACACCTTGAGCACTCAGACCCCTTCAAGAAGACTCTGCATTCTTCCTATTGTTCCAAGGCAGGTCACCTGGCCCAATCTCAGTAGCTATAATCCCTCAATTGCAGCTGACCAGGCAGAGGACCTGCTGGAGTTGTTGTTTTACCTGATAGACAACTCAAGGTCCAGACAATAGGGATGGAAGGGTTTAGGAAGAGGGAAATGTGAGGGTTTCTGAATAACAAGAATTAGAGTTAGGATCTTTTCTCCCTGATTTCAGCTCAAGAAAGAAATAACCCAAGAATTTTCTTTAACTTTTCCTTTTTTTTTTTTACATTGAATGGAAGAAAATTGCCCAATTTGGATACCAATTACATTTTCATTAGTGACTTCCACAGAAGTAAACTATATCCTTTTTCCCCTCCACTGTCTAGACTTCCAAAGCTCTATGCCTGTTCAGGTGAAAGGCATCAAGGAGCACCTGCTTTTAGAATCAGTATTGACTAGAGTAACATGAGAAATACAAGAGAGAAACAAAACTATCACAGATTATTCTTTATTAGAGAGACGGTGTTATGGGGTCTGGTATCACACAAGTAAAACCATTGACTGACAGAATGTGAGGCAATGTGTTATAGGGTAAAAAGAAATAAAAAGGAGAAAGCTGGTGCACCAGTCCAGATCTCAGAATGCCCCAATGTACTGGAAATGTCAGATTTTACTGGAGAAAACCACAAGATGTTTATTGTAAAAACAGGATGGAAGATAAAATACAAAGTTAGGTAGAACTGAGGCAAGAAACATTCTATGCTATGTAATCATAAAAGTATTTATAAACAGAGAGATATAGGAAGGTCATGGTACATTGCACAGAGGGGGTTATCCCATTTCTTAGAACACACCTGCATTTTGTAATAAGGCCTCTGATAATGATTCTTGGAAACTTCTCTTTTATCTGTCAGGAAGATCAGCTTGGGTGGTGGCCTCTCCATTATGTGTGCCCACTGGCAAGAGCTGCACAGGAGGATGTTTAACCAGGTCTCTTGTGCCTCTTTACATTCCATTTTTCATTTCCCCCTCTGATATGACACTAAGTTAAATCCTTATCTCGTGAAGAACAGACAGTGTCTAGAGTGGGTTTTTTTTTTTGTTTTGTTTTGTTTTGTTTTTCCCCCTAAGAAGGCGTATTGTGTCTGGAAAACCATGAGTTTAACAGAACTTATTTTATTCTTTGTATATCTACTTACAGCATTAATAATGCAGGGTCCTATGGTAAGGCCTAAGAGCAGTAGTATCAGGTGCCAGCAATAGAAGAGATAAGGGAAGCTCTCCATGGAAACCTACTAAACATAGACTGAAACCAATTATTAGTGGTTTGCCTCTGAAATTTTCTTTCTTTAAGGTTTTGTCTAACTAAAGCCAGTGTATCTTGTATTATTCCTGACTGATTGACATGAAAGCAACAAATTTTACCTAAAGCCACATATAGGTCCTCTTGTTACATAAACAGTAAGTGTAGTCATCTTTTATTTTTGTCCCCTCCACTTTCATGGCCATTGGAGTGGTTAGAACGACCTGGTGGGGGCCCTTCCAATGTTCCAGTATGTCCCAATATGGTGTTTCTTGATTCAAGTTCTGTCACTGGCTGAAAGGAATGGGGGCAAACAGGGTGTGTCTGCTGGAACAATGGACTCCTGGACTCTTTATAATACTTGGATATAACAGAAGAAGCCTTTCAGTAGTAATGTCAGTTATGTGTTCAAGACCCATTCAGGGCAGGATGGTGGGGTGGTTCCATACATAACTTTAAATGGAGTAATTCCATTTACATACACCTGGCACTTAATAGAGCAAAGGAAGGAGTCCCATCCATCCTTTGACAATCTCTAGGGTTAATTTAGTTCAAGTATCCTTCAAGGTCCAATTTATACTTTCTACCTGTCCTGGACTTTGGGCATGATAGGCACAATGTAATTTCCAATTAATCCCCAGCATCTTAGTCAAATTTTAGTGATTTTTGAAATAAAGGCAGTCCCATTATCTAATTCTATCTTTAGGGGAAACCTTTAGTGGAGAATTACTTTCTCTAACAAATTTTTAAACTATAGGGGTGTCTTAGTCTTGGTCGGGAAAGCTTCTACCCATCCTGAAAAGGTGTCAATACAAACAAGGAAATATTTATATCCATACTAATCTGACTTTACCTCTGTGAAATCAACTACCCACTATCTACCTAGCTCTGTTCCCGGCTCTCTCACCTCTATTGGTGGTACCTTACCAGAGAAGGCATTTGTCTGTTAGCAGGCCTGACAGCAGGTGGTGATGCCCTTGATGATTGAGTCCATACCTGGGAAGAAAAACTTGTTCCTTATTAGCTTGTTGTTTTCTAAGTAAGATCCTTCATGAAGTTGCTTATCCAGACACCACCCTAGGGCTTTGGGCAGCAACTGTCATCCATTCTCCAGTTGATACCATCCTTGTGGGGTCTGTTCCTTTATTTGATGAGAGGTAAGCTGTAGGTCCTGTTACATGTATGTTGGTCACTCAGGAAGAGTAGGTGCCAGGAGGGTGACCAGACAATCTAATGGATGCTGAGAGGCAGCACTTTTTGCTGCTAGTTTTTCCAGTTTGTTCCTTCTTGCTTCTGTGGTCTCCCTTTCTGATGATCCAGGCAATAGATTACGGCTACTTTAGCAGGCACCCAAATGGCAGCTAATAAATCCAAATTTCATTAATTTTTTATTTTTAATGTTTTTACTTTCTTCTGTTAATAGCCCTCATTCCAAGTAGATGGGTCCATGTATATGTGTCATGACAAAGGCATAATGGCTGTCTGGGTAGATATTTACTGTCTTGTCTTTTCTCAATATCAGTGCCTTGGTCAGTGCTATCAATTCAGCTTTCTGAGCTGATATACCATGAGGTAGGGCCTCAGCTCACAGGATTTCTTCCAGTCATCACAGCCACCCTTGCATACCTGATTCCATCTATGACAAAGCTGATTCCATCAGAACATATCACCAAGTCAGTGTCCAGTCAAGCCACATCTGTCAAGTCCAGGCAGCGTCCATGGAAGGTGGAGGTGATCTCTAGGCAGTCATGCAGAGGGGTTGATGCCTCAGCAGTTTCTGAAAGCAAGGAGGCTTGGTTCAAAGCATCATTTTGGTGAAACTATATCATTGGTTGCTCTAAGACCAAGGCCTGATAGTGGGTTATATGAGAGTTGGAGAGCCATTGGTCTGGGGTACTCTTTAAGAGAATCTCTATCATATGTGGAGCCATAATTAATAAAGTCTGTCCCAAGGTTAATTTGTGAGTGTCCTCTGTCAGAATAGTAGCAGTTTCAATAGCCCAGAGAAAAGGGGGCAAACCAGAAGCTACTGGGTCTAGCTTCTTAGACAAGTAGGTCACTGGACAATGCCATGTCCCCAATCTTTGAGTTAGGATGCCCCTGGCTGTCCCCTCCTTTTCATCCATGTACAGGTGGAAGGGTTTGGTTAAGTCTGGAAGCACAAGGACATAAGCTGATGTCAGAGCTGACTTTAGTTCTTGAAATATTTGTTTATCATTTTCAGTCCAATTAAAATCTTTATGTATTTATTTATTTTTTTTATTTTGGTCTTCTAGTGGCCTCATATTGAGGCATGGATAATTCAGCAAACCTTGGGACTAAAATTCTGCAATACTCTAAAGATCCAAGGCATTCTTGGATCTGTCTCTTAGTGGGGATTTGAGTGAAGGCCTGAATCATACAGGCTGACAGCATTCTTTTAACTTCTTGGAGTTCATATCCTAAGTAGGTTTCCTTACACACACACCCTGTTGAGCCTTCCTGGCTGATATGCAATAGCATAGATAATACAAGTTGTTCAGGAAATGCTGTGTGGCACAGAGGCATTCCTCCTCCATTTCTGCAGATGGGAGGAAGTTGTCCATGTATTGTGGGAGAGTTGCCTTAGGTGTTTCCTTGTGAAAGGCCTACAAGTCTCCATGAAGAGCCCCATCAACAATGGTGGGGGGATTTTTAAATCCCTGTGGAAGCCTAGTTTAAGTTAGTTGCCCATTGGTGCCTTGCTCCAGGTCTGTCTGTTCAAAGGTAAATTTAAAAAAAAAAAAAAAGAGTTGACTTCTCTTTGCCAATAGGATACTAAAAAATTGCAGCTTTTAGGCACAGCACAATATATATATGCCTTTCAGGTGGAATCATACTGAGCAAAGTATAGGGACTGTCTCATGGGGCCTTATGGCTTCTCGAAGGTAGCCACCATAACCCAGAATCTTCTGGAGTGTCTCTATTATTATATATCATATGGTAGCAATCTCTATTAACTCTGGAAGAAGTTTGCCCTCAAAGTCTTCTATTTTCTGAATCTCCTTTCTAATATCTGTTGTGTACTTAGTTACAAAAGCAATGTTAATAGCTCACCTATTCTCAGGGGCCTCAGGACCTATAGCAGATATGTTCTATATGTTCCTGTAGGCTTTATAGGAAAGCAACATGGGATTCTGTGGGCTCTTGGGTCACTTCATTCACATTCAACAAATTTTTAGTACGTTGAGCAGGTGGCTGCATGGAAACCACCCATCAAGTCCAGTGAAAGAGGATAAGGGTTGTCCTACTTTCAGCTATGCTGGGATCCCAGTCTGGTTGCATGGAAGGGAAGACCTCTTGAATAACATGGTTTTCTGTGAGGTGGCTGTCAGCGACTAACACTAGTTTCTTGGCTTTCCTGCAGATTTTTTCATGTTCCACTGTGGTAAAGAGTGTCTGCAAGAGTTGCTGAACATCCTGCTATGTGGGCTGATGGGTATAGAAGACTGTCTCAAGAAAGGATATCAGAGAACCTGCTTTAAATCAGATTTAGGTTTAGCAATAAGAATGGGGGTACTGGGGAATTGAACCTCAGTCTTTAGGCTTCCGACATAAGCATCTTAACCGTTAAGCCATCATTTCATCTGTTTATATCCTGGTATACATTTTGGGTAAGTCTTACATTTTCCTTATGTAAGTAGTTTGTAACTTGATCAAGTACCTTGACTCAGTTTACCTATTCAACTTTTTGTCTACTGAGAAATTTCACCTAACAGATGTGACTTTAGGTATTCAAAAGAGAGGAAATATAAAGAGAAACAAAGTTATATATCATTTGTCATTCCCTTTTCCTTATCAGAGGCAATTGGCCATTTTCGTCTCTGGACAGGGTCAGGGGGATACATGGATTATATTTGCACAGAGTCTGAGGTAAAGAAGGTATCATCCATTTTTCCAGAGTCCAGCTTGTCATGACTTTTAATTAGCATATAACAGTAAGCAAGAGCAAAAGGAAATGACAGAGCAGACAGCTAAGCACTGTAACATTCCTTCCCTTACTCTGAAGTTGTTTGTCTTTACCTAGGAAATTTATTTTACCTATTTGTAATACATACAATGATCAGCTCTTCTTTATGTCTAACCTGGTTAGACCTCCAAACAATATGAATTACATGTTTGCTTATGACTAATTATGTCATTGCTTATGACCCGCCTAGCATAGGACATCACCTGTGTGTAATGTAACCTGAATTCACCTTAAGTCTATTTCCCTATATAAAACTTTTGGGGCATCCTTGAAAGTCTGTGAACACATGAAAAATCTTTAACTTTAGGCATGGTGTTTAGGTTTAGCCTGAAAAGTAGCTTTCTATTCTTTCTAAAAGGAAATTAATTTTAGGCAAAATTTGGTCTTTTTAAATCTTTTACATCCTTTCTACATACACACATCTTCATCCACATACTTTAACATTATGGTCTAATTTCCATTCCAAAAGCATTTTTAACAAACATTCTATGTCCAACATTGAAAAATACCTTCCCAGTTCTTTCATCTATCTCATCTCAACTCATAATTAACCATCTCTCTTATAAGACTATTTAGTGGACTTCCAGCTAAGATGGTGGCATAGGTACCACGCCAAAGCAGCCTGGGGGAAAAAAAGACCAAAAAAAACCAGCAAAATACACACTTTTACTAAAAAGTGAGGTGTATAGGAAATTGAAGCAGCAGCGGAGAAGTAGGAGAGATCCAGAGCATCCAGAACCCGCACAGGCTGGCAAAAGCCACCCGGCAGCTCCAGCAACCACAGCGGTGGTGGCGGTGCAACAGAAAGCTGCCAGGCTTGGCTCCAGCCGCAGGAAAAGCCAGGTGCGGGAGCTTCCCCTCACACCAGTGCTCTCCACAACTCAGGAAACGTGAAGGGAGAGTGGCAGTGAGCAACGGAGGAGCAGATGGCGAGGTAGAGGAACACGTGGAACAGTGAGAGATCCAGATCAGCTGCAGCTCCCTGCCCTCCCCCACCACCTGAGCCCAGCTCCAGCGAACAGAGCAGCGGTCCCAGGACCAGCCACACCAACTTGGGGCAACAGTGGGACCCAGCAGCTCCGGCACCAGTAACAGAGGCCCCAGCAGCAGCAGACCCAGGAGCGGCAGCAGCGGCAGACCCAGCAGCAGCAGCTTCAGCAGCAGCAGTGGCTCCAGAAGTGGCAGCTACAGCAGCAGCAGCAACAGAGGCAGCAGCAGCAGCGGCCCAGCAGCAGAAGCTTCAGGAGCCGACAGACCCATCAGAGGCAGCTTTAGCAGCAGCAGTTCCAGCAGCAAGGGTGCTGATCTGCAGGGCCACAGTTGCCAGGCTCAGTTTGCCCACAGGAAAAGCCAATGCCCAGCTCCAGAAATCAGAACAGCAACCCAATGACCCAGCCAGCAACTTGACTGAGACCAAAAACATCCAAGGTAACCTGGATTCCTCCAGGGAAGGGTCTCACTTGGACACAAGCTGACTTGGATCCCTCAACAGACCAGAAATCTTAACCTCTTTGTTGACAGAGGGTCTGGTTGTAATAATAACTACTCTGGCATACATAATTGGGGCTGTTTTTTATTGAATTGGTACAGTGTTTAGTTAACTTTTAAAATCTACCTGTATTTTATTCCACTTAGCCTACTTGATTACTCCCATAGCGAGGAAACTCAACCCCTAGGAGCACCTTTGTAGATACTCTGAGAGTCTTAAGAGCCACACCTAACACCTTAAGCTCCTACCCTGAAAATATATAACATCAAACCAATTGATACAGCTAAGAATACCCAGCTAGCTAGAAAATCCAAGCATTAACTTAATCCAAGATGCAAAAATATATACATTATAACACAAGGAACACTAAAAGGCAAGATGATATAAATACACCTAAAAGTATTAATGCATCAGAAATGACCTCCAGTGAGAATGAGTTAGAGGAAATGCCTGAAAAAGATTTCAAAAGAATGATTGTAAATATGTTCAAAGAAGTCAGAGAACAAATCAAAGGAGTCAAAGAGGAACTTAAAGAGGAAATCAAAGGAATCAAAGAAGATGCAGGACACCAATTTCATGAAATAAAGAACAAGACATAAATAAGGAAATAGAAATAATAAAGAAAAACCAGTCAGAATTACTAGCAATGAAGAACACAGTTAATGAATTAAAAAACTCTGTAGAAAACCTCACCAGTAGAATGGATGAAGGAGAGGACAGAATATCTAAGCTAGAAGACCAGGTGGCAAATCTAATACAGTCCAACAAAGAGAAAGACAAACTTATAGAAAAGTATGAATGGGAATTTCAAGATATTCGGGACACTATGAAAAGATCCAATATAAGAACTCAGGGCATAGTAGAAGGAGAAGAATTCCACTCCAAAGGGATAGTAGGTGTCTTCAACAAAATCATAGAAGAAAATTTCCCCCAAATTGGGAAAGAAGTGCCAATGCAGATACAGGAAGCCTTTAGTACCCCAACCAGACAAAACCTAGAAAGAACCTCTCCTTGTCACATTATAATCAAACTACCAAACACACAAACTAAGGAAAAAATACTGAAAGCAGTTAGAGAGAAAAATCAAGTTACCTACAGAAGCAAGCCCATAAGGATTACAGCAGATTATTCAACACAAACTTTTAAAGCCAGAAGGGCTTGGAGTGATATATTCCATGTTCTGAAAGATAACAACTGTCAACCAAGGTTACTTTATCCTGCAAAGTTATCCATTCAAATAGATGGAGAAATAAGACTATTTAGAAAAACTATACCAAATTGATTAATATTATCACCCACTGACAAAGAAGCAAGTAGTCTGGCTTCAGGGAGTTAACCATTTTACTATTGGAAATTTGTAGAGAGAAAGCATTCCTTAGTATTTACGTCACCAAAATATCTCTACCTGAAAACCAGACTTGCTTTATAATACATATATATGGGTTATGTAAAACCTAATAGTATTAATAGGAGCTATCTCAAATCAATGGGTTATATAAAACCTAATATAACCCATTGATTTGAGATAGCTCTTATTAATAAACTCCATGAAGGCTGGAGAGATATATTAGTGGTTAAGTACTTGCCTGTGAAGCCTATGGACACCATATCAAGGCTTGATTCCCCAGGACCCACATTAGCCAGATGCACAAGGGGGCTTCCACATCTGGAGTTCATTTGCAGTGGTTGCGGGTCCTGGTATGCCTATTCTCTCTCTGTCTTTGCCTCTTTCTCTGTCACTCTCAAATAAATAAGTAAAATAAATATAAAAAAACAAACTCTTCTATGGAAAGAGGCAAAACATGACAACCATTTTGGGGATAATCTTTATCAACACCTGTAACACATTTGGAAATGCTTTCATTAGTGGTAACTAATGCAAAATTTTGTTTCTATGTTGAAGCAGGCTGGCCTGTAACACAGGCTAGTTGCCTCCTCCTTTTAAATAATAGGACATTGCAATCTCTTTTTTTTTAATTTATTTATTTGAGAGTGACAGGCACAGAGAGAAAGACAGAGGGAGAGAGAGAGAATGGGTGTGCCAGGGCTTCCAGCCTCTGCAAACGAACTCCAGACGCGTGCGCCCCCTTGTGGATCTGGCTAACATGGGACCTGGGGAACCGAGCCTCAAACCGGGGTCCTTAGGCTTCACAGGCAAGCGCTTAACTGCTAAGCCATCTCTCCAGCCCCATTGCAATCTTTTTAAATACCTGGCGAATTATGAGTCACCACCTCAGAGAGAACTTTGTTGTTTTCAATAATCCTCTATGTAAGTTGACGTTTACCTAGAACATCAACTCAGTAATTATATTTATGAGATCATGTAACAAAATATGGCTTTGTTTACATAAAATTTTAACTTGCTATAGGCTTTAGTTAAATCTGATTTTTAAAGACAGACACCAAAAGTCCTTGAAATAAACCAAATGTAAATAAAAACTTTAGGAGAGGCTTGTTGAACTATTTGAATTAATAAAAAAACCAAAAGGTGTCTATAAACAAGGTCCTATTTGCTTAAAATCCAAACAAAGGAGGAAATTTCAGGCACAGTTCATATTAAAATTATGCACTTATTTTTATCAAGCAGTTTAAAAGTTACATGTTTTAAATTTGTGGAGTCAAGCTACCATGTTGGAATTTCCTGTCTCAGCTTCTCAAGTAGCTAAGTGTGGTGGTTTGATTCAGGTGTCCCCCATAAACTTAGGTGTTCTGAATGCTAGGTTCCCAGCTGATGCAGATTTGGGAATTAATGCCTCCTGGAGGGAGTGTATTGTTGGGGGGCGGCTTATGGGTATTAAAGCCAGTTTCCCCTTGCCAGTGTTTGGCACACCCTCCTGTTGCTGTGGTCCACCTTATGTTGGCCAGAGGGTGATGTCCATCCTCTGCTCATGCCATCGTTTTCTCCTGCCATCGTGGACCTTCCCCTCAAGCCTGTAAACCAAAATAAATCTCTTTTTCCCAGAATCTGCTCTTGGTTGGGTGATTCCTACCAGCAATGCGAACCGGACTGCAACACTAAGATAATAGGCCTAATTCATTTTATTGTTTATATATTTTTTTTCTGAAAATCTTTAAAGTGTTTTCTAACCAGTTTTAAAGGAGATTTTTCAGCAGAATTATTTTGACTCATATCTTCATAGACAAGGACAAAACAAATGAACACAACACCAAACACAAATATGCTAGCAATAATAGCTCTCCTGACACTGCCACGTGGTTGTCCAACTGAAACTGACCCAGAAACAGATGTGCTCTCAAACCCAAACTGAACCAGAAACAGACTTCTTTTAGAAATCTCTGAACAGAGGCAGACCTCTCAAGGGTGGCCCCTCAATCTCCCGTCCAAGAGAATTAATGCTGCATCCCACTTCCCTCTTGGATTCAGAAAAGTGCGCAAAAACAGAAAATCACAAAAACACGAAAAACAAAAAGAATAGTTGAAAAAAAGCACCTCTGGAGATTTCTTATCCAATAGAGGAGGGAAAAAGTTCCCTGCTAATTGCTTGCTACCTCTTTACAAACCAGGAACATGCAGATGGATGGAGATATGGTTCTTGGGCAGAGATTAGGGGGTCTTTCTCCAGTTTGGTCACCCCAGAGTTGGGGAGGGAGGTCTTCAAATGTGGATGCTGGATGAGCACCCTAGATGTTATGGGGCCCAGTGTCACCCAAGTAAGACCATTGACTCAAGGAATATGAAGCCAAGTTTTATTCGGTAAAAGGAAAGAAAAAGAAGAAAGCTAGTGCAGCAGGTCTGCATCCCAAAATTTGGGATATCAGGATGCAGTTCCAAACTACTGGAAGTGTCAGCTTTTATAGGAGAAAACAAGATGTTCATTGTAAAAACAGTATGGAAGTTAAGGTATAAAGTTAAGCTAAACTATGGCAAGAAACATTCTATGTTATGTAATCATAAAAGTATTTAGAAACAGAGATGTACAGGAAGGTCATTGTATATTGTACAGAGGCAGGCATCCCATTTTTTACATGACAGAAAACACCTGAATTTTGCAACAAGGCCTGTGATAATGATTCCTGAAACTTCTCCTTGAACTTTCAGGAAAATCAACTTGGGTGGTGGCCTCCATTATTTGTGCCTAACAGCAAGGTCTATACTGGAGGATGTTTAACCAGGTCTGTTGTGTCCCTTTACATTCCATTTTTCAACAGCTCCTTTCTGAGATGAAACTACCACTGCTGCATTTGAATTTGGAAGACTAGAGATTTTTAAAGGGCTGGAGGATGGGGGAATGGGAGTCTTTGGGTGTGAAGAATGGAGGGGGAAGATAAGGTCTTTCTTTACAAATGCCTGACAGCACTGGAGGCCTGATCTTTGAGTTATGAACTTTCTTTGTAACAGAAGTCCTTTATATTACTGTAGTCTTTGAAAGTTTTATGGTCCACCAAGGTCAGTGGTCAAAGGACAGTTATTTATTAACACTTAATATACAGCATAGAGTTTATGGTGAAATTGAGAGTGAGTACAGTTATGGTGAATGGACCACTGAAAAAAAAATTTAAAGGCATAAAAATATTTATTTACTAGAAATGAAAGATGATATTATTTTATCTCTTGCCTTGTTCCCTAGATCTGTTTTTTCATAAACAACTAGAATCCCACCTGGGAAGGAGGTCTTCTATAGAGTTTAAACATTGACATTGGTCATGTTCAGCCCCTGGAACTTGGTGCCAGTGCTCTTTTTTTCCTGAGATAACTCCTAGCTCTAACCAACCATCTGTCCATCTGGCTTACCTGAGTCAAAAGGCAGCCCACTACTATAAGGTTATAAATACCTTTGTAAGGAGCGGGAAGGTTCTCTAACCACTTGAGAACTTCCAGCTGTGGGTAAGTTTTTCCCTCAACTGGGCCCAGGCCAAGAAAGGTTGAGCCAAGGGGAGACTCCTGTAGCCCTTACTCTCCACATGAACTCCTTTACCCACTCCAGCTCCTCATATGACAGGGCTCCTTGAACTTTCTTTTCTCTCTTTTCTTTCCATGTTTTTTTAAGGCTTCCAAGTGGGATCTCTAGCCATATGGGTGCCTTTCCATGGCTCTATGCTTCCCTCAATATATATGATAATTTAATAATTATACTTGTCAGCATTTCTATGTAATTTTTTCATTAACATTAAAAACAAACTTAGGGTTTTGGGTTTAAGGACTTTCTGGACCCTGAACAACCATGTTACATATGATGACTATGAATGAACTATCCTGAGAAGGAAAACTACAGTTATACTATAGGAGAAAATGGGAAGCACATTTGCTATATATGAGGATACGACTTGGGGTATTTCTTCTACTTCTCCCTGCTGTGGGAAAATTAGTTTTCTTTCTCTTCTTCCTGAAGGTTGTGTTCCACTATCTCTTACTAAGCTGAGGGGAATGAATGGTTCATAGCATTAGTGGTTTCCAGGCAGGCAGACAAACTTCCCTTTGTTATGTTCAGTTCTTGGCACCCCCAGTTACCACCAAGGAGAACAAAACATGTATGCAAGGGCAAGGAGCTTTATTTCAGGTTAAAGCTCAGTCTCTTGACTTCACCAATGCAGTGGATCCATACAAGAGCCCTGAGTAGTGGGAGGGTAGGGTTTTTACAGGGATTTGAACATAGAAGAGGGGATGGGTACATGGTTGGTTGATTTAAACAGTAATTGCACTTGTACTCTTCTGATTGGTTTAAGATTTTGGTCAGCAATGTTGGTGGGCTGGGGCTAGGGGAATTAAAATTATCTATGACTACAGGATTGTATGACATAATCAGTTTCCAATAACTGTTAAACCCACCCTTACCAGAAAATAAAAACTTAGACATTGCTGGGAAACAGAAACTTAGGCCTACTATGGACTCTGAAGCCTGTCATGGCATCCATCTGGTTCCTGGGTCCTTCACCTTCAGACTGGGGAATCTCCACCACATCCCCCACTTTCCAGGATGCACATTGGCATCTCAGGGTGTCTGGCTCACTCCACACTGTTAGGATTGTGTGCCCATTAAAATACACACTATTACCTGAGGCCACACTGAAATGGTACCTGGAGGGCATCTTCAGTAAAAGTGACCAATTCTCCTTGGAGGAACATACACCTGATCGAGCTTCTCTGACCTCCAACCATGGTTAACAAGGCTAAACTCCAGACTGTGGGAGCTTGTTCTGCTGAGAAAGGGGGGGAGGGGCTTATGGCCACATGGAGGCTTGGGAACCAAAGTCAGTTTGCCAAAATGTCTTCAAAGATTTCTTTTTTCCTTCTTCCATTACAAGCCGCTGTGTCACAAAGTATATAATTGCTCATTGGTGGTGAGAGGATGAAGCTCTGACTTCTGATAGGGGCTCCACCCCTCCTGTAGCACCACCCTCTGCCCAGTTCAATTGGAGACTTGAAACCCCACCTCCAGAGTGCCACTGACCAGAGACCATGGATTTCTGGCCACCTAAATGAGGTGGAAATGGATTCTTCCCAAACCAAGCCCTGGGCCTAGGAACTTGGGTGGAAAGGTTTCTTCAACATGCCTGCTCCTGTCATGGAGCTGAAGCCTACAACTGTTTCAACTGTGTGGGGGAGGTAACCATGTTGTCCCTCAGTAAACATAGAGACAGGATAGAAAATACATGCTTTATGGTACTTGATAACTGCCATGATTTTCTGCCAACATGCTCAATGGCATATTTACATAACTGTAAATCATTTGTTTGTACAGGTATTATATAAAGTAAAGCAAACTAGGCCTGGTGTCACAGGGAAAGAAGAAACATGAGAATCACCAATTTAAGGCTGTAATGTGAAAACCTGACCATACATTTAAAAACCATATGATGAGCCGGGCATGGTGGTGCATGCCTTTAATCCCAGCACTCAGGAGGCAGAAATGGAGGATCTCTGAGAGTTTGAGGCCACCCTGAGACTACATCATGAATTCCAGGTCAGCCTGAGCCAGAGTGAGACCCTACCTCGAAAAACCAAAAAAAAAAAAAAAAAAAAAAACCATGACTTTTCAGCTGCTTGGTGAAAATAAATACATAATGTTAATTTGATGTCTTCCAAATTATTTAATCATTAAAAAAAACTAATTAGTAACTGCACTTGACATTTTCTCTTTTATTGAGGCTTTAAAAAAATCAGATATTATTTGCAGACATCATTTTTTTAATTATATGTGAAAAATTTTATGATTTTTCTAATCTGAACAGTCCAACAGATAGATCACTCCTAACGTTTTGTTGATATTTGATTTACTTCATTATTTTCTTTAAAAGTCGGATTTGGCTAAAGCCTACAGTGAGCTAAAATTGTATATAAACAGGCCATAATTTGTTAGATAATATAATAGGTATAATTACTAAGTTTATATTCTAGGTCAATTCCAACCTGCATAGAGGATATTAAAAACAACAAAAATCTCCCTGAGGTGATGGCTTCTAAGTTGCCAGGTACTTTAAAAAATTATAATTATCTTGTCAATTACAAAGAGCAAACAAATGCCATGAGTTCTAGGCCAACCTGCCTCAAGACAATAAAACTCTGCTTTAGCTAGTCTTTGTAAAATCTTTTACAGGTGTGTTAGAGGTATTGATAAGGATTATCCCCAAAACCGTTAAGGGCAGAAATTTTCACACTTAAGCTTAAAAATGTCAATAGCAGTCCATATATGCTGTAATGTAAGGCATGTGCAAGGGGCTGGGGGAACTGTCTGGAGGAACTCAAGCTTGGGAGCTGTCCTTGTAGGATGAGCACAGATATCCTATCTTGGACCTTCCTTGCTCCAGGAGGCACATAGACCACTCTAGGTGTCCCCTTTTGATTGGGGGAAAAAAAAAAAAAAACTTGGATTAGGACCCCTGTAGAAAGAAGATTGAGAGACCTAATTTCAGCCTTTGATCCCAATTCAAAAGGCTGATGTAGGAAGATTGCTATGAGTTTGAGGTCACCCTGAGACTACATAGTAAATTCCATGTCAGTCTGAGAGAGACCCTACCTTAAAAAAATAATAATAATTTCTTTTCCCAAATTAGGCTAGAGGCATGCCCCCCTCCCCCAACAAAAAGATACAAGACAGGATGGGCATAATGAAACTCTAAATTCTTCTTTCACTTTCCTCCACTTTGTTCCAGATGGTAAAAATTGGCTCCCAAGATATTACAAAAGTCTCTTATAGCCTGTCTCCTTAAAAACTGGGCTTATTAAGATAATATTGAGAAAATAAAAATTGAACATTACTTTTCTCCAGATACTTAAGGAGATAATTACCAAACACCAGATAACTTGGAGGAGCAAATTCTTCTTAAAGATAAATGTTTAACTCAGTCACCACCTGATGTTCATAAATAACTCTAAAAATGGGTAGCTGAGCCAGGTAAGAGTTTAAAACAGTAGCTCCAGATGGCAACTTCTCTTTACTAGAAAGCCAAATCAATAAATAAATATAGCAAAAAGGGAGATAAAGAAAAAATAGACATCACCATGAGATCATAGTGGTAACAAAAGTTGCTCAAAAAAGCTCCCCTCCATTAAAACATTTAATTACATAAAGTTTAAAATATGTTTACTTGATGGCAAGATTTTAACCAGTAGAAAAGCTGATTCTTATGGTTATTGCTTCACTCATTATCAGCTCACTGATGCTGTTATATTTTTTAATGGTTTAAGAGTTACAAAACCTGGCTTTAAGATTCTCAGTAAAATAGATTAGTTTCCTTTGCTTCTCAAGGTTTTAACTATTGTTAGAAACTAAGTCTTAAGATAAAGGCTCACATTTAAGTGTGTTAATTTCTAAAGATGACATACTGAAGACATTGTGACTGTAGTAATCACTCTTGCTTTCTTTGTGCTAATCTATCAAATAGTCATCATTAAGTTTAATCATTTAGGTTTAAGTTAGTTAATTTAATTCACTATAACTTTTATCCTCCTGTTAAGTAAAATATGTTGAGATAATTTGCCAAAGATTTATCAATTATAAGGCATGGATAAGACTTAATTTTTTTTGTTAATAAAACTTCCTTAAAATAAAAAATCCTGTTATACATAAGATCAATTGATATTCAAGATTAAGCCAAAAAATTGGTTGTCAATTAGTGTCTTCTCTTTCAAAACAGATTTGACAAGGATTGTATTAGAGCATAACTCTTTTGTGTCAAAAGTGATCACATTCTATTCTATTATAAGTAATGTACCTATCTCATTTCTGACATCTCAAGTCCATTACTAATAACAAAATTAAGAGATATTCCAGTCTTTAGGGTAAAACTTCATGCTTAAACAATTGTCTTCATCTGAGAGAAATAATCTCAAGCTCTGTGGTTCTGTTTCCAATGTTTCCTGGGTAAATGGTACCACACAGGTATTTAAACTAATCAAGTATGTTTTCAGACACAGGTACCAAGACTTTATATTGTCTTACTTGTCTTTTTACTGACAATTTCTACATTAAATTAATCAGTTTAGACGTATGTTGTTTTCAAAAGTAGTAACAGGTTCTGCCTGTATTCATAACTACTAAATATTTAAAGGATAAAGCATTCCTACTTTCTTTGCTTTAGATACAATATATGCCATCACAAGATAACTAAACTTAGGGGTTAGACAAAATAACTTAAAACATTTGTGTCATTCTTTAACTGAACATGTTTTACTAATTAAATGTCATGCAAATATACACTCTTCAAGGTTAGTGCAACTTCCTTTTAGGTATATTCATAACCTTGTAAAATCCAAACCTAGTTGGATTCACTGAAGCTAAAATGGCCAATGTTTTGGTCACGGCTCCCAGGTCATAAGGCCACTGGAAATGATGGAACACTTCTACACTATCCCCCTGGTATGTCACCTGTCTTCCTGATCAGAGAGGATCTGAAGACCCAGAAACAAAATGTTAGTGTACAGTATGAAATCCAAGTGTCACAAGTCAGGAAAAATTAGTCCTCTTGGCTACCCTCACCACCAAAAAGAAAAGAAAAAAAAATCAATTTGGCAAATACAGCCCAGAATCATCCTAATTAACAACACATAGGGCTACTCTAAGTCTGAAAAGTCTCTTTGGAGAGCTTTTAGTGTCCTCCAAAATTATTCCCTTATTAACTTTTGGCTATCTTCTTGGTCTTAAATACTCAGAAAAAAATGTATAATGAAAGATGAAGAGATATCTCAAAGAATATATAAATGGACTATTAAGTAACAAAATAAGAGCTTTCCAAAAGGATAAACAAACAGGCCTTCAGACATGCAGTCCCCAACTTGAATAGATCTAAATAACTATGGATGTCAAAATGATTATTTTCAAATCTAAAAAAATATGTATTAATGACTCACTTAGTTCAAAGACTTCCTTATCCTGGAAAAAAATGGTGAGTCCCTTCTAACTTGTGCCAGGATATCATTGAATAAGTCCTGAGGCCAATACTCATACCAATGGCTCTATAGTAGCAACCTTTGAGACTACTATACAAGAAATATGGTAAATTTGCCATTATCAAGATTAAATGTTGTATATATAATCCTGACTACTCTGCTAATACATTTTTTGTTCTACAAGCCATACAGAAATAGATTCACACCATGACATTACTGGGCCATTCAATGAACAGCTGTAAAAAAAAAAAAAAAAAAAGTAAAAAATCTCAGCCAGCTCATGCTCAGATGGTCCTCAGACTATCCAGCTCCAATGACTTGGTTTCCTTCAAATGCTTCCCATGTCCTAAAACTCCACAAGAAGCAAAATCCAGAAGACGACAAGTTTGCTGAGAATTCACTTCTCATTACCTTATTCTTTCTTCCCAATGTTTTCTTCCAAAGTTATCTTCCTACACTCATCAATACACTTTCAGGGTCCTTTAAAATAATTCCCCTCTCTGGGATAGACTGTCTAACTGCCACTTTTTTACACTTTCATTCAGCTGAAAATAGTTTAAGATTTGACGTCCTCTAACAGCAATGAGTGTCTTCTCATGAACAAGAAGGAGTACAGTTAAGGTGACTGGATGCCTGAAAGTTTAAAAAAAATAAAGTCTGAAAGTCTGTACTTGCAAGAAATCAAATATGATCTAACTTTTTATTTCTTGCCTACTTCCCTAGACCCATTTTTCCACAAACAACCATGACACCTGGGAAGGATGTCTTTCATAGGATTTAAACATTGCGGGTGGTCAAGTTCAGCCTCTTGAACTTGGTGTCAGGGCTATCATCTTCCTGAGACAGCTGCTAGCTCTAGCAAATGGTCTAGCTGTCCTTCTGGTTCACCTGAGCCAGAAGACAGCCCACAACTATAAGGTTATAAATACCTTTGCAAGAAGTGGGCAGGCTTTCTAGCCACTTGGGAACATCCAACACTTGGTGAGTTTTTCCTCAGCAGCCCAGGACCAGCTGGATTTAGCTAAGGGGAGGCCCACCTTTCCACCTTTCCTTCACTGTCCACATGGGCTCTTTTACCCTCTCCACCTCCCATATGACAGTAGATCCTTTAACTTTCTTTCTCTCTTTTCTTTCCATGGTTTTCCCCCAAGCCTTCCATGTGGTATCACTAGCCATATAGATGCTTTTCCTTAGCTCTGTGCATCCCTCAGGAAATATAATAATTTTTTTTTAATTTTATTTATTTATTTGAGAGCGATAGACACAGAGAGAAAGACACAGATAGAGGGAGAGAGAGAGAATGGGCGCGCCAGGGCTTCCAGCCTCTGCAAACGAACTCCAGATGCATGCGCCCCCTTGTGCATCTGGCTGACGTGGGACCTGGGGAACCGAGCCTTGAACCAGGGTCCTTAGGTTTCACAGGCAAGCGCTTAACCGCTAAGCCATCTCTCCAGCCCGAAATATAATAATTTAATAATTATCCTTATCAGTCTGTTTTGTCCAATTCTTTAGCTAAAATTATAAATGCACCTACAATTTAGAGATCAAGGGCTTTCCTGGACACTATGTACCCCTATTACAAAATTTAAAACTGCCTAGACAAGCACATGTGAAATGAACCATGAAAGATGGAAAACTATTTCAATGAATAAAATGATTGCATATTGTTGGATCAGAGTCAGGGCTGAAGCAACTAGAGTGATGTGGAAATAAACAGAGACAGTATATGAACACACACACATGTGTATGTTAGAGACAAGCCCTGAGCAACTTCTGCCCTGAGCACCTTCTGACCTTTCCTCATCCCCCCACCCCACCACACCTAACTAATTAACACCCTGCCTGGCAACTGCAGAGACGTGAGAACTGTACCGTGAATTCTCAGAATAACCGCAAACTGTCCTAGGCCAAAGGCCAAGAAGATTCTGTAACTTTCCACCACCTGCCTCCTCCAGCGCCCCCCCACCCCACCCAAAACCTTAACCCTAACCCTTTAAAAGACCGCTCCGGCTCAATAAAATTGGACTCTTGACAAGTGTACATTTGCTTGAGTCTCTTTCTCTCTCTCGCCCATCTTATTTCAGGTTAGGGTCCTCCTCACCCCCATGAATAACTAGGTCCTGTGGGACGGGACACGTGGTGCCCAACGTGGGGCTCAAGGCACGGACCTCACCGGATGGAGACCCCTAATTCAGCAACCTCCGGAGGATTTGTTAAGTGGTCACCGCTTCTCCGCCCAAGAAGACAGCAAGACCTGGTAAGTTTTCCCTTTTCATTCCGTCCCATCAAAATGGGCCATTCATTGTCTAAAGAGGCTTCTTTCATAAAGGATTTAAAAGCCGCTCTCAGAGAGCGAGGAATACGGGTAAAGAAAAAGGATCTTATACAGTTTTTTATTTTTGTTGATAAGACATGTCCATGGTTTATGATTGATGGACCTAATATTCATCCCAAAAAGTGGCAAAGAGTAGGTAGAGAATTAAATCAGAAACTCACTGAGGAAGGCAATGACTCACTATCCCCAACTATTTTCACTTTCTGGGGCTTAATTCAAGACATTGTCGAGGAAGCGAATAATGACTCTGGTAAACGCCACCTTCTCTCTGTGGCTGAACATTGTCTCTCGTCTTCACAGCCTGGCTCCCGCTGCCCTTTGCATTCTCCCTCTCAAGCTTCAGACTCCTTTTCTCTCATTGATGTTTCTGACTCTCATACTTCTGACCCTTCGTATCTTCCCCAATTTTACCCTCCACTACTCCCAATTGACCCTATAACCAATCACCTAACCTAATCAATCCTGTTCTAAAGAAGCAACCTACCACTAAACCTCAGCCTCCTCCTACTGGTCCCTCATCCTCTTCCTCCCCTCCAGATGACCCTCTCGATCCTGGCGATGCATCCACCTTAGAAGGTGAGGCCGCCCGTTGTCACAATCCTGATTGGCCATCCCTCGCCCCCACTGCCCCAACTCTTTCCCCCCAAACTCTCCCCTCTGCTCCTCTTTTGACCTTGCCCTCTTTACCGATTGTTCCGCCTAATTCCCTTTCTGAGACCAAGCTTCACCTCTCCTCTCAAGTTTGAGATCTCTCTGAAATTCTCCAACTTCAAAAACAATTTTCTCATCTCTCTGCTTGCTTTTCTGCCAGACAACCCCCCTCCCCTACCCCAGCCCCTTCACCCCTCGTCTTCTCCTTGTTTGGCTTTTCCCGTTACCCGCTCACAAACTAGACACGCTCCAGATCGGGGACATGGATCCGACCCCCTCGGGCCTTCCTCCTCTGTCCTTAATCGCGATACCTCATCCTCTTCACGCCATCTCCCAGCAGTCTCTGTTCCCTTGCCTTCCTCTGATGAGGATGATCCTCAAAGTGAAAATGAAAATGAGGAGGAAGAAAGTCAGAGTATACCACGCCACAATATGCCCACCACAGGCCAAGATAGTCAAGGTGAGGAGACTATTTATCGCCGACTCAGCTTTAAAAACCTAGAAAAACTTAACTCAGCAGTCAAGGACTATGGACCCAATGCCCCTTTTACCCTTTCCTTATTGGAAAGCCTTGGCGGGGGAGGTTATCTGACTCCTAATAAGTGGCTCACCATTGTACAGTCGGTCTTAACTAGAGGACAATTCCTTTCATGGCAGGCTCATTGGGTCGACTGCTGTAGGACTCTGGCTAACAATAACGCTAAAAGACCTAGAGCTCCCTCTGCTGGCTGGACACTTGAGAAACTTACAGGTCAAGGGAAATATTCCTCTGACCAACGACAACAAAACCTTCCTCTAGGCCTGTTGGTGCAGACTGCTAATGCCGCTATGGCAGCTTGGCGTGCAATTCCCTCTAAGGGATCTGTTCTCTCGCCCTTGACAAAAATCATCCAGGGCAATCATGAAGAATATAGTGACTTTGTCAGTCGTCTCTTATAGGCTGCTGAAAGGTCTCTGGAACCTGGTCAAAACGAAAATAAACTTCTTAAACAACTTGCCTATGAAAACGCCAATTTGGCCTACAGAGCCACCCTACGCGACAAATATAGAGACAAGGATCTTCATGACATGATCCACATATGCCAAGATGTAGATCTATTTACCCATAAGGTTTCTCAGGCAATCAATCTGGCCATTGGAGCGGTTGTTCAACCCCATGGTTCTAAACATGCTTGTTTCAAAAGCAGACAAACAGGCCATTTTGCACGGCAATGCCCCCAAGGAACTGTGGGACAGTCCATTGGTCAGCCACAGCTTCCTGGTCAATTTGGAGGGGCTCGCCCCCCACCTACTACAGTCTGCCCTCGCTGCCATCATGGTAAACATTGGGCTAATACTTGCCGGTCTAAAACAGACATCTCTGGCAATCCTCTCCCTCCCCTACCGCGAAATGGAATGAGGAGCCAGCCCCGGGCCCCTCAACCAATAGCCTTCCTGCCGGCCTCGGGGAACAGCCAGACAGACAACAGCCAGACCCCCAATCAACTGCCTGCCTCCACAGGGCCAGTCCTGGAAGTGCAGGGGTGGACCTGTGTGCCTCCACCAACTCAATATTAAAACCTGAAGAGGGAGTCCAAATAATTCCTACAGGAGTTTTTGGCCCACCCCCGCCACAAACCTATTATCTAATTTGGGGAAGGGCATCTAGTACTTTAAAGGGCATCACCATTTTTCCATCAATAGATAATGACTATACAGGAGAAATAAAAATTTTGGCCACCAGTACACAAGGGCCTCTTCCTATTATACAAGGACAACGTTTAGCACAGGCCCTCCCCCTGCCCTTGGATTTAACAGCTCCTTTGATAGGTCCCCATAGAGGAGCCTCCAGGCCTGGGTCTTCAGACATTTATTGGATTCAAAAAATGACCCAAGAACGTCCTAGCCTAAAACTTAAAATCAATGGTAAAATTTTTGAGGGCATCTTAGACTCAGGGGCGGATTCCACCATAATTTCACAAAATGCTTGGCCCCCTTCCTGGGCCCTCCAGCCCTCATTGACTCATCTTCAAGGTATTGGCCAATCTACTAACACCCTTCAGAGCTCCCAGCTCCTAACTTGGGAGGACCCTGAGGGAAATACTGGACATGTTCGGCCATTCGTAGTCCCTGGCCTTCCGGTCATCCTCTGGGGAAGAGACATCTTATCCCAGATGGGAGTCCTCATGTTCAGCCCTTATGAGGCAGTTACTCAACAAATGCTTAACCAGGGTTTTATCCCAGGCAGAAGCCTTGGAAAAAACAACCAAGGAATACCAGACCCTGTCTCGGTCACTCCAAAAACAACACGGACAGGTCTTGGCTATGACTCACATTTTTCCTAAGGGCCATTGCTCCTCCTGCACACCAGGCAGATAAAATAACATGGAAAAATGACTCCCCTGTCTGGGTAGATCAATGGCCCCTTCTTCAACATAAGTTAACAGCAGCCAAACAGTTGGTGCAGGAACAATTAGTGGCTGGTCATATTGAACCCTCCACCTCCCCCTGGAATGCACCCATCTTTGTTATACAAAAAAAAAAAAAAAAAGGGGAAAATGGAGATTACTCCAACATCTAAGAGAAATTAACAAGACCATGGTTCTGATGGGGTTCCCTTCAGCCTGGTCTCCCGTCACCAGTAGCCATCCCGCAGGGTTACACTAAATTAGTCATTGACCTTAAAGATTGCTTCTTTTGCATTCCCCTCCACCCAGAGGATTGCAAACGTTTTGCCTTCAGCCTCCCTATTATTAATTGTATCGGTCCATCGCCCCGCTTCCAATGGAAAGTTTTGCCACAAGGGATGGCCAATAGCCCTACCCTCTGTCAAAAATTTGTCACCCAAGCAGTAGATTCCTTTCGGCTTAAATATCCTAATTTATATATCATTCATTACATGGATGATATTTTATTAGCAGGCCCAGAGACAACAAAATTACATGAGGTGGGACAAGAATTAATCCTTATACTCCAAAGATTCAGACTACAAATAGCCCCAGAAAAGGTTCAAATCCATCCTCCCCACCTTTTCCTTGGATTTCAATTACACTCCAATAAAATCCTATCTCAAAAAATCCAGTTAAGAAAAGATTCTTTAAAAACACTTAACGATTTCCAATGGCTCTTGGGGGACATTAATTGGTTACGACCTTATTTAAATTGACTACTGGAGAACTTAAACCCTTGTTTGATATCTTGCGAGGGGATTCCAACCCTTCCTCAGCTCGAGAGCTTACTACAGAGGCTAAAAATTCCTTACAAATTGTTGAAAAGGCCATTCAGGCACAAAAGATTGGATACTTCTCTCCCACCTCCCCATTATTGTTACTTATTCTCCCTACAACCTTTACACCCACTGGTCGTTTATGGCAGACTAAGCCTTTATATTGGATCCATTTACCTGCTACCCCTCCAAAATTCTGCCCACCTACCCCTCCCTGGTTGCCCAGGTTTTAAAACTTGGGAGAGAAAGTTCCCTTAAACTTTTTGGAAAAGACCCAGACACCATTAGTGTGCCTTATAGCGCCTCCCAGGTTCAATGGCTAGTACAGTCCTCTGATGAATGGGCTGTTGATTGTACTTCCTTCCAAGGCAAAATAGATAATCATTATCCTTCAGACAGACTAATTCAATTCCTTTATAGACAGTCCATTGTTTTCCCAAAACAGACTAAAAGCTCTCCCATTCCTGGAGCCATGTTAGTTTTTACTGATGGTTCTTCATCTGGAATTGCAGCCTTTAACATCAATGGAAAAATCTCCAAAGGCCAAACTAAACTTTCCTCGGCACAGCTTGTGGAATTGGTTGCTGTTCTACAGGTGTTTGAGACTCTCTCCAATCACCCATTTAACCTCTATACTAACAGCGCCTATGTAGCCAGCTCAGTCCCTTTGCTCAAGACGGTCCCTTACATCCATCCCTCTACCAATGCTTCCCCTCTTTTTGCCAAACTTCAACAACTAATCCTGGCCAGAACTCACTCCTTCTTTGCAGGACATATTCGAGCACATTCTGGTCTTCATGGACCCTTAAGTAAAGGAAATAACCTTGTGGATCAGGCAACTCAAAATAGTTCTGTTATCCTAACGGGAATGGTCGCCCCACCTGACCCCATATCTCAGGCACAAGAGACACATTGGTTACAACATCTTAATGCCCAAACTCTCTGACAGATGTTTTCTATCACCCAAGAACAGGCCCGACAGATAGTCCGCCAGTGCCAGGGCTGTGTAACATTTCTGCCTGAGCCACACTTGGGGGTCAATCCTTGTGGCCTTACACCAGGAGAACTATGGCAAATGGATATCACCCATCATTCTCCCTTTGGCAAATTAAAATATATTCATGTGTCTATAGATACCTTTAGTGGATTTATTTGTGCTTCCCTTCAGACAGGGGAAGCTACTAAAAATGTTATTAATCATATATTTGCTTGCTCTGCCTTTATGCCATTGCCAAAAGTCATCAAAACAGACAATGGCCCTGGGTATACCAGCACTAGCTTTAAACAATTCTGTGCTCAATTAAAAATTAAACATCTTACTGGTATTCCCTATAATCCACAGGGACAAGGTATAGTAGAAAGAGTACATCAAACCCTTAAAAATATGCTTTCCAAGCTACAACACTCAGGGGGAATATTATACCCCCAGGCAGCAAATCCCAAAACGTTATTAAACCATGCTTTGTTTGTTTTAAATTTCCTGACCTTTGATAAAGATGGTAAATCCGCAGCTGATAGATTTTGGCACCCTTCTACATCAAATAATTATGCTCAAGCATTAAGGAAGGATCCATTAACTCATAAGTGGTCCAGCCCAGATCCTGTGTTAATCTGGGGGAAAGGACATGCTTGCATATATGATTCTGAACAACAAAATGCTAGATGGCTCCCAGAGAGACTAATAAAATTGATTAATTCTCCCAGGGAAACCCCTGAGAAAGATTTTAATTGTGCTTAATTACAGAAAGATGCTCGGCCTTGCCATTCTCTCATTTCTACTTGTAACCCGGCTGGTGGTAAGTACCCCTTCCCCTTATCAAATTTATAACTACACTTGGATCATTGAAAACCAGGCCGGAGATATTGTTAACTCTAGCTCTTTGGTCAGATCCCAGCCCCAATGGCCAGATCTAGAAGTGGATCTCTGCGCCCTTGCCCTTGGAGCAGACCCTGATTGGGGCATGGCAGAGGAACTATGGCCTCAGCCCAACAACAAGGCACCTGAATTGGCCAGATGCAGCCTTGATTCCCCCGGCTGTAGAAACACTGGTGAAAGAAGCCACCTTCATGGTGCAGCGGAAGGTGTTTATGTCTGCCCAGGAGCCCACCGAGATAAGTCCCTTAATTACAAGTGTGGATGGGCTGGTGATTATTTTTGTGCCTCCTGGGGTTGCAAAACTACTGGGGACACCTATTGGAAGCCCTCCTTCTCTGGGATTATATCTCGGTAAAAAGAAAATGGGTACACCCTAAAGCAACACCCAACCACTCCCCTCGGGACTTAGTAAGACTCTGTGATCCCAACCAGTCCCCTACAGGTGGCTGGTGTAGTCCCCTATTAATCCATTTCAATTCCCAAGCCAGACAACACGATTGGACCAGCCGAGGATTTGAATGGGGACTCCGAATCTATAGAGAAAGAAAAGACTTTGGGCTCACTTTTAAAATCAAATTACTCAAAGCTATTCCCAATAAAAATTCTGCAGCCATGGGACCAAACCCTGTCTTACTCAAATCATCCAGACCCAAATTAGCTGTTGTCTCAAGGTCTACCACACCCCCTATTGTTACTCAGTTATCTCAAACATATACCTTGTTCCAACCCACCATCCCTGAGGGACCCCCAAGTTCGGCTGATCTCATTGTTTCTTTAGTAAATGCCTCCCTAGAAGCTATTCATAATACTAGCAATCCTGATTATCAAGAATGTTGGATCTGCTTCTCTCCTACACCTCCCTTTTATGAGGGTGTTGCGATGCTTATGACCCCTATATTTACTAATGACACAGATGTCCTACCTTGGCATGCTGCCCCATGGAGGCCTTACTCTTAGTTCCATTTCAGGTATTGAACTCTGTCTTGTTGGCCCTAAAATGTTGCCCCCCCATTCACTCATATTGGTCTGTAATCAGACTATTGTTATCAATAAAACATCCACTTATACTAAGGCTCCCAATAACACCTACTTTGCCTGCTCTTCGGGTCTAACTCCTTTTATAACCAATGAGGTCTTTGTTAATAACAAGGATTATTGTGTTGTAGTCACTGTGCTACCATGGTTCTTTGTCCATGATCCAGAGAGTTTTGTAACTACATTAGACAGAGGTATGTCTGTTAGGCAGAAAAGAGAACCCCTGACCACCATTACTCTGACTGTGCTCCTGGGGCTTAGTGCTACAGGGGCCGGGACAGGTATTGCCTCAATGGTTACCTCCCAACAACATTTTTCACATCTCAGTGCCTTAGTGGATAGAGATCTCAGCCTCATACAGGAGGGAATACAAGATCTTAAGGATTCATTAGCTTCCCTTTCTGAGGTAGTTCTTCAAAATTGGAGAGGATTAGAGTTAGTCTTCCTTAAAGAAGGGGGACTCTGTGTAGCCCTCAATGAAGAATGCTGTTTCTACTCAGATAAGACTGGGTTAGGACAAAATAGCCTTGATAAAGTTAAAAGAAATCTAGAGGATAGAAAAAGGACTTGAGAACAACAAGAATCTTGGTATAAAAATTGGTTTTCCACATCTCCATGGCTAACCACTCTGCTTCCCAGTCTGCTAGGACCTTTTGTAGGTATCCTTTTACTTCTCTCTTTTGGCCCCTGGGCCTTTGAACGATTAACAAGTTTTGTTAAGAGTCAGGTAGATTCTACAATCAAGCCGGTGGAAGTCCATTACCATCGCCTCACCACAGAAGAAACATCTGCCGCTGACCCACCAAAAGAACAAGACAACCCCCCATCTCGACCCTTAGACTTTACCTCCCTGCAAAGATCCACCCTGGGGTGGAAATTTTGGCCCCGCCCCTCCGAATAATAACTCAGGTCTCCGCGACCCCTCATACTAATTGGCTACCAAACATATTTCCTCCAGGATCCTTATGGGGCTTTGACGGTCTTGTTGAGAGCAAAATGCGTTACATTTCCACAAAGTGAGTGGTCTGGTAAGTCAGCGACGGAATGGGTGGCTAAGTCTCTACCCGCCTAAGACAGGACGACCTCGCCGAGAGGAGGCCAATCCAATGATGGGTAAGGGTGCAGCACCGCCCTTCTAACAGGCTCAGACCCCGTTTGTGCCCCTTGTTCTAAAGTCAATCCAAATGACTTTATCGAAATCAATGACCTATGAGTAACAGCGCTCAACCTACTCTGGGGAACGCTTGCCTCTCTGATGTCAGGTTGCTGTCAGGTTGCTCCTCTTGATCCATTTTTACTCTTAAACAAAAATAATCAGCCACCAAAACAAGCCCTTCTTTGGGACATCATCAGGGGGTCGTGGTAACCTCCCTATCCTAGTCCTTGTATACAGAAGAGGGGGAGATGTTAGAGACAAGCCCTGAGCAACTTCTGCCCTGAGCAACTTCTGACCTTTCCTCATCCCCCCACCCCGCCACACCTAACTGATCCCATCCCCCCACCCCACCACAGCTAGCTAATTAACATCCTGCCTGGCAACTGCAGAGACGTGAGAACTGTACCGTGAATTCTCGGAATAACCGCAAACTGACCTAAGCCAAAGGCCAAGAAGATTCTGTAACTTTCCACCACCTGCCTCCTCCAGCCCCCCCCCCCCAAAATCCTAACCCTAACCCTTTAAAATACTGCTCTGGCTCAATAAAATTGGACTCTGGACAAGTGTACATTTGCTTGAGTCTCTTTCTCTCTCTCTCGCCCATCTTATTTCAGGTTAGGGTCCTCCTCACCCCCATGAATAACTAGGTCCTGCGGGACAGGACATGTGTATGTGTGTGTGTGTGTATATATGCATGGACATATGGCTATTCTTTATTGGAGTGCAGGTGAATAGGGAAGGATGTCCAGCCCTATTCTATGGGTTTGAAGCTGTTGTTCTCAGAAGCAGCTGAACTGGATATTTAAAGGGAAAAGTAGGGCAGAGAATGGGGAAAGGAAAAGGCAAAGTGATGTAACAGGGTCATTTCCTTTATTAACTTGTTTTTCCAGGTAGCAGTCTTAGGTTTTGATTATTTATTTGATTATACTGGGTTTGCATGACTCCTATGCCTCCAGTGGCATTATCAGGTTGTGGTCTGGGAAGTTATTTGCAACCCAAGAGAATTTCCTCTGTGGTAAAGCATGTTCTAAGGCAAGTATGTCCCAGTAATTGCTGTGACTCCAGTGATTGCTGGGACTCCATACTTATTGACCCTTACACATCTCACATTGGTTGTAAGTAAATATTTTATTTATATACAAGCATAAAGAGAGAAAGAAAGAGAGAGAGAATGGGGAGAATGGGTGTACCAGGGCCTCTAGCTGCTGCAAATGAACACCAGGTGTATGCATCACATTGTACATCTGGCTCTATGTGCATACTGGGGAACCAAACCCTGATTATTAGGCTTTGAAGGCTAGTTGCCTTCACCACTGAGCTAGTTCTCTAGCCCTGTGTAAATTCTTTGTTGAAGTAATTATCATATGAGGACACAATTACCAGTAGGTAAATATTTATGCAGTCATGAATATCAGCATCTTAAATATTATGTAGTAACACATGTGAATCCCTTTCCCTAAACAACAGGTGATAGTATAGTGCTGACATGAAGCAAGACTTCGATGTCAGGCTGAGTTTCTTACTACATGGAGGACAGCTTCATGTTGCTGAGATGAACTTCCAAACCAGGCACAGTTATGGGGGTAGGGATATTTATTGAAGCTTACAGATCCAGGGGAAGTTCCATAATTACAGAAGAAGCTGGCCCACTTTCATAGGCCAGCACAGAGAAATAAACCAACACCATCACCAGCACAAGCAAGCATACTACAAGAACTCCAGATTGAACTCCATAACTTTGCATTTAGACTGAAATTTCATATGAGACAGGGTGAGTTGAGGGTGGCATTACCATACACTAGACTGAAATTTCAAATCTACCACCACACCTTAGGGGTGGACCCTAAGGTTGGCCAAGTGATACCTCATCCAGACAAGTGGCTGCATATCTAAATTAAAAACGTTAATAAAATCCTTAATACATTGGGGGCCTACAACATTCTGCCTCTGGCCCCCAGTAGAATTCATAACCATCTTACACTGTAAATTGTGTTGTGGGGTTCCCCAGAAGGGTCCCTGCTCAGGGCTGTCTACGCGACCCCAAGAACACTCACGCAGGACGCTCTCAATGCAAACCGCACGAGGTTTATTGAATCCGATGCATCGGGGCTCAACACAGATTCCTCTCACAGGAGGGGTGAAGTGCCCCTAGCAACGGGTTTGGTCAGCTTATATAGGCTAAAACCACAGGTATGCAGAGTCATAGGGGTTTTCCAGCCGTGGGTCCCTCTGATTGGGTGGGGCCCACGGGGTGGGCTCATGTCTGGGGGCTTCAGATATGTGTTGACCATTGATTGGTTGTGTCCAGGTGGGGAGTTATCTTAATGAGGAACTCGAGTTCCTGGAATTTAGGCATTGTATAAGGCATACAAAAGGTCAGGTTCCTCATGGTATACTTTTTACAAAATGGAGGCAGTTGCAAAATGGCGGTTCTGTGATTCAGTGCAGCAGCAAGCAAGCCATATTACAGAAGCTTAAAAAGGCAGGTTAGCAAAGCAACTAGAAAACAGGGCAGCAGAAATAGGGCAACTTTTATCCTTTCATTTCCCCCTTTTCTTTGTCATAATTCCAATCATGGAATTTCAGTTTCTGCAAGAGACTGGTACTGTTGTTTAAGTATCATGACTTGGACGGTGCTGATCCTTTCTCTAATAAAGGTAACTAATCTATTTATTATGCATGGACCAAAGGTGAAGAGGAGAATTAAGATGATAAGTGGCCCTAGCAAGGTGGAGATTAAAGTAGTCATCCAGGGGGACCTGGTGAACCAGGATTCATACCAAGACTGGTCCTGTTGTCTCTCCCGTTTGCGTTGTTCTAGGCTTTCTCATACTTTCTGCAAGCTGTTTTCTACTAATGCAGTCTTGTCTGCATAGAAGCAGCACTCTTCTTTTAGAGCTGCACAGAGTCCCCCCTGTTGTAAAAATAATAAATCTAGGCCTCTTCTATTCTGTAATACAACCTCTGAAAGTGAAGAAACTGAGTCCTTTAGGTTCTGCATTCCTGACTGTAACTCCTGTAGATTTTTGTCTATTGCTAAGCTGAGCTGAGCGTACTGTTGGTTGGAGGTGACAAGGTAAGCTATGCTGGTGCCTGCTCCTGCAGTGCCCAACCCCATTATTAAGGCTAATGTAAGGGTAGTTATAGGCTCTCTCTTATTCCTAGAAGGGGTGGAAGGGCCAGAATTCCAGATTCTTTGAAAATCATCAGAATTTCTTATAGCAAGTCTGGGCAGCAAGTTGATAAGCACACAATAGTCCTTTTTCTCTAGAAAAGTTGTTTTTTCTATATAGGTAGTTAACCCTGTGGAGCAAGCAAGGTAGGCATCCGAGGGGGCTGAAACATATTTGTAATTTTGGGAGTCTATGCTGAGAATCTGATTACAGATCTCCTGGAGGGAGGTAGGAGGCAACATACGAGGGCCTACCAGACAGAGTCCTGCTCCAGAGACAAAACTCATAGTGAGTCCCTGAGTGCCAGGTGGGGGCCGCCAGCATAGGCCAGAGGTCTCATTGGTAAATGTTACATTTCCTGAGGCGGCTAGCCCTTCATAGAAGAGGGGGCTGGAAGAGTAACAAATCCAACATTCCTTTAGAGTATGGTTGACAGAATTAAAGATCTGAATAGAGGAATTGATCAGAGTTAGGATGAGATCGGCAGAGAAGGGGGACCTTGGGGGAACCATGGGTCTGAAAAAGGCAGAGGCAGCTGCAGTCGGGGAAGTAGAGGGGAGTGATTGCTGGGGTGGTTTAGGTTGAGCTGGGGATTGTGGGTTATGGAGTACAGGGTTGGGGCCTATACTGGCTTTTTGGGAATCTGGGAGAGTTTTGGTTAGCTTAATCTTAAAAGTTAGGCCAGGGTCCTTCCCTGACACGTATAAGCGAAGGCCCCACTCAAATCCTCTAAGTCCCCAATCCTTGGTTTTTGCCTGTTCAGTGAAAGAGGTAGATATCGGGTTACACCATTGTCGGCAAGCAGGTTCAGTTGACCATCCAGGGGAAGTGAGGGAGAATTTAGTTGAGATGTGGAGTTAGCAACATCTCCTGCTTGATTAATGAGTTGCCAGGTGTAATTGTAAGTTGATAGGGTGAAGAGGATAGAGAACAAGGCAACAATATAGTTAACAATGTCCAAACCTTAAAAAACTTCATCATGATTGACAGAGACATGGTGAAGGCGCAGTTTAAGGGGGTTATCAGTCTTTGCCAGCTGCCAGCGGGGGTCAGGTGATGGAGCTGGTTTCACGTGAGATGCAGGGATCCAGGCAGCTATCCCGTCTACCTTCACGGCGGTGGGTGTCATCAGGAGTACCGTGAAGGGCCCCTTCCAACAAGGTTCGAGGTTTGAGGGTCGGTGTCGCCTCACGTAGACTGAATCCCCCAGCTGGTATGAGTGCAGGGCTGGGTCCTTAGCCGGTAGATAGCTCTCTTTTAGCTTTGGCCATAAGTCCTTTTGGAGGATATATAGCGCCTGGAGCCTGTGGTTCAGATCAGAGGAAGAAATCATATCTGGGTTCTTCATTAGCAATTTATTAAGTGGGGTTGGGACACCAAATAAAATCTCAAAAGGAGTTTGGTTAAACTTGTAAGGGGTGTTGCGAACCCGGAAGAGGGCCCACGGAAGGAGCACCGTCCAATCTGTACAGCCAGTCTCTAAGGACAATTTAGTTATGGTCTCTTTTAATGTTCTATTCATTCTTTCTACCTGTCCTGAGCTCTGGGGTCTATAAGCACAATGTAATTTCCAATTAATCCCCAAAGTTCTGGCTACCTCCTGACTTACCTGGGCAACAAAGGCAGGACCGTTGTCTGAGCCTATTACCTGAGGTACCCCATATCTGGGGATGATTTCTTCTAAAAGTTTTTTTTTTTTTTTTTTTTTTTTTTGGTTACCATTGTGGCTGTCTCTTTCTTAGTGGGGTAGGCTTCCACCCATCCAGAGAATGTGTCTATAAAAACTAGAAGATATTTATTCCCATAGTGGGCAGGTTTCAGCTCGGTGAAATCAGTCTCCCAATACAAGCCTGGTCGATCTCCACGAAGTCTCTTACCAGGGTCCATCTGGGAGGTCTGGGCATTTACTTTTTGACATGGGATGCATTGTTTTACCAGTTTCTCAGCTATTTCTTTAAGTCCTATTATGTGATAATCAGTCTTTTTGAGAGTTTCTATTAATTTTCTAGCTCCAAAATGAGTTAGCCTATGTAGCTGTTGCAGAGTGGATTCTGCTTGTTGTCTAGGTAGGATATGTTTCCCTTCTTCTGTCTCCCATCTTTGGGTGTCCTTATTAAATTTCTTTTGTATTCTAGTCATATCTTTTAGGTCCTGTTCAGTATATTCTGAAGGCTGTAATTTTGGGAGGTCAATTTCTTTTTCAACTAAGGGGAACAGATACGTTCCTTGAGCAGCATTTTTGGCCTCTACATCATCTATCCTGTTTCCTCTTGCCACTAGAGAGTTTCCTTTTTGGTGCCCCGGACAATGGACTATAGCCAGCTTGGCAGGCCGATGCAGGGCATCGAGTAAATCTAAAATTTCTTGTTTGTTTTTGATTTCTTTTCCTGCGGAGGTTAATAATCCTCTCTGCCGGTAGATGGCACCATGCACATGTGCGGTTGCAAAAGCATACCGGCTGTCTGTATATATGGTAGCCTTTTTCCCTTCTGCCATATTTAAGGCTTGGGTTAATGCAATTAGTTCGGCCTTCTGGGCTGAAGTCCCTTCAGGCAGTTTGTTAGCGCAGATCACCCTGTCTCCGTCAACAATTGCTGCCCCCGCCATCCGCTTACCTTCAAGGAGGTAGCTACTGCCATCAGTGAACCAGGTTACCTTGGCATCCGGTAGTGGCTGGTCTGTCAGATCAGGTCTCGTTCCGGTAACCTCAGCCAAGATGTCCCCACAGCTGTGAATTACTGTGGAGTTGGGATCTGGCCAGAGGGTAGCCGGATTTAGTTGAGTGGGGGGTGCAAACTTAACTCTGTCCGAGTTAAGGAGGAGACTCTGGTAGTGGGTGATTCGGGCGTTTGAGAGCCATCGGTCTGGAGGCTGACAGATGACACTCTCCAGTGCATGGGATGCAATGACTGTGACAGTCTGCCCCAGAGTTAATTTATCAGCATCCTTTAAAAGTAAAGCCACGGTGGCAATAATCTTGAGGCAAGGGGGCCACCCAGCGGCCACAGGATCCAATTTTTTGATAAATAGGCCACTGGCTTTCACCAGGGCCCTAGTTTCTGAGTCAGTACCCCTTTTGCAATGCCTTTCTGCTCATGTATATACAAGTAAAATGGCTTGGAGGTGTCGGGAAGGGAGAGAGCAGGTGCCTTTAAGAGGGCATGCTTGATGTCGTCAAAAGCCTGTTGTTGTTCCTCTCCCCATTGGAAAACTTCAGACGTCTTAGTCAAGGGGTAAAGGGGGCCGCCAGGGCGGCGAACCCCGGTATCCACAGTCTACAAAATCCTGCAGATCCCAGGAATTCCCATACTTGCTTGGCATTTGCAGGCACTGGGATCTGTTCCACAGCCTGTTTACGTGCTTCCGTCAGCCATCTCCGCCCTCCTTTCAGGGAATACCCCAAGTAGGTTACTTGCCTTTTGCAGAGTTGGGCCTTCTTCGCTGAGGCGCGGTAACCCAGGCAGGCCAGTTCCTCCAATAGTGCCTTTGTCCCCTGTTCACATTCAGTTTGGGTTCCAGCCGCGAGGAGTAAGTCATCAATGTATTGGAGGAGAGTTACCTGGGGGTTTGAGGTTCGGAAGGAGGCCAGGTCCTGGTGAAGTGCCTCGTCAAAGATGGTGGGTGAGTTCTTGAATCCTTGGGGCAGCCTAGTCCAAGTCAACTTTCCAGAGATTCCGGAGTCTGGGTCCTTTTCTAATTGGCGCCTGTTGCCCGGGTTTTGCTCCTGCCTAGTATCCCTAGGTCTGCCTGCGTCTCTTTTATTCTGGATTACAGAGGCCAGAATTCTAGTCATGTTTTTCTCATGCCTCTTATCACGTTTATGGTCCCTTTCTTCCTGTTCTTTTGCCCTTCTCTCTTCTTTTTCCTCTTCAGTTTCTCTTTTATTATAAACCTTTTCTGCTTCCTTAAATAAGTCTGACAGAGTATAACGGCTTAACCCATCTAGTCTTTGTAATTTCCTTCTGATATCTGGTGCTGACTGATCTACAAAATACATCAGCACTGAAACTCTTTGTTCTTCCGCCATAGGATCAAAGGGTGCTACGATAGGCCTCCATGAGGCACTCAAGGAACACAGAGGGGACCTCATTAGGTCCCTGAATGACTTCCCTTACCTTGACCAAATTGGTAGGGCGTCTTGCAGCCCCGTGGAGACCAGCCACTAGAGCCTGGCGATAGATTCGGAGATGCTCCCTACTGTCAGGGGTGTTGAAGTCCCAATTGGGTCTGATCAGGGGGAACCCGTCATCTATGACGTTCTGGAGTTGGGTTGGGCGCCCGTCGTCACCAGGGACGTTCTTTCTAGCTTCCAACAGGATACGTTCCCTCTCCTCGGTCGTGAAGAGGGTCTGAAGTAACTGCTGGCAATCGTCCCATGTGGGCTGGTGGGAGAAAACTAGGGATTCCATGAGTGCAGTTAATTTTGAGGGGTCCTCTGAGAAGGGAGGGTGGTTGGCCTTCCAATTATAAAGGTCTGTGGAGGAGAAAGGCCAATATTGTAGGGGTGGCAGAGGTCTCTGAGTTGGGTCATCCCCTGGTCCTAAAGGGGGTGGGGGTCCTATAGCCCTGAGTGGTAAGGCAACGGTAGTATCAGGAGACAGAGCTCGTCTACTTCGGGTCCCTGTGGCTGGGCCCACCTGTGCCCCTTCTGGTGAGGGGGCAGGAGGAGGAGCTGTGGGGGTGTGGGTTGGCGGGTAGGGTGGTGGTGAATCCAGGAGGAGATCCATCTGAATGTCTGGGTAAATCTTCTTTTCCTCCCAGGGGGGTCCTGCAACAAGAACTTTTGAAGTCCCCGAGGGGCTACTGTTAGTGGGTTGGGGAGGAATCCAGGGCTTCAACCAGGAAGGCGGGTCTTGGACAAGATCCTGCCAAGTAAAAATGTAAGGCATCTGGTCGGGGTGGCCTCTGGGCTCCTGCAAGATGATCCGTTTAACAGCCTGAATAAGATCTGGGTTAAAGGTCCCTCCTCGGGGCCATCCAACATTAAACATACTCCATTCTCCCTCACATAGAGTTTGCCATTTTCCTTTCTTTATTTCAACAGATAAACTATGAGCTCGGCTCTTAACGTCAGTCCAGTGAGCTAAAGTCAAGTCCAAAGGGGTTGAGATAGTCTGTCCCATGTTAGGAGGGGAATAAAAGAGATAGGAGAACAAAAGGATCTGGAGAACACCGAGAACAAAGAGACAAAGGTGGCCCGATCGCTGCTTGAGTAAAAATGAAACTGAAGCAGATGGCGGCAAGCGGGACCCAGACGATGCTTCCCGACAGAGGCGAACTCGATCTGAGTTCTTCAGATAGGAGACAGAAAAACCTGTCTCCTGGGGGCAATCAGGAGCGTCCTCCAGATTGCTGGGTGGTGGTCCTCAGGCCCGTCAGCCCTGACTCAGAGCACCCAAAGGGAAGGCATCCAGATACTGAAACCGGTTGAAATTGAAAATTTTTCCAGAGGACAGAGATAAAAGTACAGACGTACACAGACAAGACAGGAGGCACCTCTTACCTCTGAGGGGTCCTAAATGAGGTCTGGGATCTTGTAGAGTTTCCCGGCCAATGCACCAAATGTGGGGTTTCCCAGAGGGGTCCCTGCTCAGGGCTGTCTACACGACCCCAAGAACACTCACGCAGGACGCTCTCAATGCAAACCGCATGAGGTTTATTGAATCCGATGCATCGGGGCTCAACACAGATTCCTCTCACAGGAGGGGTGAAGAGCCCCTAACAACGGGTTTGGTCAGCTTATATAGGCTAAAACCACAGGTATGCAGAGTCATAGGGGTTTTCCAGCCGTGGGTCCCTCTGATTGGGTGGGGCCCACGGGGTGGGCTCATGTCTGGGGGCTTCAGATATGTGTTGACCGTTGATTGGTTGTGTCCAGGTGGGGAGTTATCTTAATGAGGAACTCGAGTTCCTGGAATTTAGGCATTGTATAAGGCATACAAAAGGTCAGGTTCCTCATGGTATACTTTTTACAAAATGGAGGCAGTTGCAAAATGGCGGTTCTGTGATTCAGTGCAGTAGCAAGCAAGCCATATTACAGAAGCTTAAAAAGGCAGGTTAGCAGAGCAACTAGAAAACAGGGCAGCAGAAATAGGGCAACTTTTATCCTTTCAGTGTTCAGTCCAATTTCAAGGGTACCCAGAGTCTTTACCAACTTAAGATAGTTCCAAAGTCTCAAGTCTCATTTGAGATTTTAAGATTATCTTTTAGCTATAAGTCCTGGAAAATCAGAGAAATTATATGCTTTCTACATATAAAGGCACAGAATAAACATTTCCACCTGCTATAAGGCATAACAGGAAGATACTGGAACAATGCAAACTCAACAACCATCAAGCAAACATCAAACTTTTGCAGTTCAAGTCCAATATCATAGCCAGTGACTGACAGTCCATGGATATTGCACTTCCTGCCCTCCAACTTAGCTGAATAGTCGGGAAAAACTTCCATTCCTAGACAGCAACCTCCATGGTAGCCCTTGCACAGTCCTGGTATATCCAAAATATCTTTGGGTCTCCATTCAAACAATGTTCCTTCCAGCCTATTCATGACAGTCATGATGCCTTGCCTATAAGTAACCTCTCAGTAGGGTCTCCTGAAACTGTGTACATTTAATGACCACTCCATGAAGTTTTCAGGCTTGTGAAATCAATACCAGTTGTGCAGGACACAGGTGTATTCTTAATACAGGAATGAAAGAAATCTCAACCTTGAAAAGCAGGTTCTTTCTCCAGTCAACTCTTTCCAAAAGAATTTGCATTTCTATCATAATCTTTCAGGTTTTTTCTCAGGTTTCATCCCTATTGTTTTAATGCAAAGCAACTGGGAAATCTTCCTTAAAATTGCTAATGTGTTTGACAGTAGCAGCTTCAGAAACCTAAAACCAGTCTTAGTCTCTGTAATTTTAACTTGCTTGAGTTTTTCCAACTTAAAATCTAAATCTCTCACTCTAATATCTTTAGCCACACACATTTATCCATTAAAAATTTAACCTTAAACAAACTCTCTGGGCCTTGGGTAGCAGAACACAGCCAGGCCTTATGCCAGTAAACCAGTTCCAACAAGGTCTTCTGCCATCTTTCCTTCTGTTTAGAAAGTTCATTAGCCAAGCCTCCAAGTTCATAAGCCAATCAACCAAATACAATTTTCTCTGCACTTAGAACTTTGAAACTCTTTTCAGAATAGTCCATGACAACTCCAAAAGTCATCTTTATTTGAAAGCACTAAGTCTATGCTCATTCCTCCAAAACAAATGGTCCAAAAGACCAAAATCCGCATGGTCAGATTCATCCCAGCCCACTCCTCTGTACCAATTCTATAACAGACAGCTTCAGGTCACTGAGATGAACTTCTAGACCAGAAACAGTTATGGAGGAAGGTATATGTACTGAAGCTTACAGAGCCACAGAAGTTACCTAATGGCAGAAGAACCTTGAACACTTTCACAGGCCAGGGCAGAGAGAGAAACCAACACCATCACCAGCATAAGTGAACATACTACAACCAAAATTCAGACTGAACTCCAGCACTTTGCATATCTTTTAGGTGGAATTCCACACCCAACACCACACCTTTGGGCTGGACTCTAAAGTCTGTCCACTGAAACCTCCTCCAGCCAGGTGACTACAGAACTGAATTACAAACTTTAATAAAACCCAGAACATATTGGGCGCCATCTATTTAAACTACCACATACTATTTTCTCATTCTCTGTGAAACAATGGGGAAGTCATTGGAGATATTTGAGTCTGATCAATAAAATTAAAAAGTGAGCTGGTACTTAGACATACAACTATAAAAGATAGCAATAATCATCATATATTGTGAACATTCTTCTAAGCATTTAACATGGTGAATGTGACAGCAACTCTAGAGTAATATTACTATCATGCCCAAATTACAAATAGTGAAAACTTATGGATAAGGCAGCCAAATTTATAGAAAATCTGAAAAGAGATTGCAAGTGGTTGAATCATGGTTTACGTAGTGTAGCAGTCAGCTTCAGGTCACTGAGATGAACTTCCATATCAGGCACAGTTATGAAGAAAGGTGTATTTATTGAAGCTTAGAGATCCAACAGAACTCCATAATGGCAGAAGAAGCTAGCTCATTTTCACAGATCCAAGCAAACAGAGAAAAAAGCTACATGCCAGGACCAGCAAGCAAGTACACGTTGGGAACTCTAGGCACAGTTCCTATACTTTGCATATCGTTAGAGTGGAATTCCAACCTATCCTCATTCCTTAGGGCTGGACCCTAGGATCCACTTACTGTGACAGGAGACAGGGGACTTCAGCCAGGTGGCTACAGATCTAAATTAGAACTTTAATAAAATCCTGAACAGATCGCGGCCATTCATTCAAACTACCACACCCAGATACTTGATTTCCAAAGCTGTTACAATTATAGAACTGAACCTTTAGCTAATTATGATATTAACCCATGTGAATCACTTGGTTAATTATGCTAGAATTTGGGATTGACTAGAGTGATGTGAGAAGTATAAGAAAGAAGAGTCAATCTCAACAGCACATACTATTGGAATACATCAAGGGGCAGCCTTCTCCCACAGGAAATGAAAATTGCAGACCCCCTTAAGTGGGCAATTGGGTATTTTAAGGAGTTAGGCTTCAGATGGAGGAAGGCCCAAGATGGGGGAAGTGGGAGTAGAATTAAACACACTGAATGTTGTGTCTAATCACTGTTTACTTTTCTTTGGGAGTGAGTAATAGGAAGGTAGAACCTCTTCTTTTGTTTACTGATCACCTGGTAGGGTTGTTTCCTAGGTGGCCTGATAACTCCAACAGTCTGCCAATCTTTAAGACTGTGAGTCCTATGGTCCAAAAGATTTTTTCTAGTGAGGCCAGTGATTCATAAATTCTTCATTTTAGTCCCTGTTGACAAGAAAAAGGGGGAAAGTTGGGGCTGGAAATCTTGTCTCTTGGGTCTGCATCTAGGCAGAGTTCTTCCTTGAATTTGTGACACTATGGCTTTCTGGTGTCTGGTTTGTGGTTTCTCCTTCCTTTCTTTAATTTTTTTCTTTTCCTCATTTTTCAATATCAGCCCTGTGAGAAGTACAAGAGACAAGAGGCAGATTATCAATGGAGATTTGTCATGGGTATAGGAGTGTAGGGAGTATTGACGCATATTTTTTACACAGTTGATCTCTTGTTTGATGAGTTGGAGTCGACATTTGAGCAGACAGGGAGCTATGATTTTGATGAGAACAGTACTGAACAGAGGACCCAGTAAAGAGCTTAACCATGAAAACTATTTTCCTAAACCTGACCAAAAGTTACTGTCATGGATTTTGTTAACCTCTTATTTTATTTTGTCAAACTGTTGTTGGATAAGATTTGAACTATCTGTAAAATTGAACTAATACATTCCATGGAATTGTTGGCAGCCAATATGATGTTTCAAGAATAAAAAGTCAATCGAGGCTCTATTCCATAGTATTGAGGTATGAAGTTCTTTCATTTTTGATTAATTTCCGCCAGAACTCATACAGTGAGTTTATAAGTTTTGCTAAAGATGCAGGTCAACATACAGACTTCCTTTTGTGTCCCTACTACTATGGCCTGTAATGGGAAGGATAAAAGCTGTTGCAATCACTACCTGTTTGTGATCGAGGAGCATTAAATTTTCATCAAAGGTGGAGGGCAGACTCTGAGTATTCTGACCAGGAGGGGTTAGAGATGGCAATAAGTCAAGGATGTGACCAATGAAACAGATCCCATAGATATCAGCAGGCAGGGCTTGGAAGGCTCTTTAATTGCAGAGGAAGACCCATCCCATGGGCAACCATTTGCTTATGGTCAGGAGATGTTTCATTCAATAGAACAATTAGGACTTGGTTAAGGGAGTTTAAGACATGGTTGAGGGAGGGTGTAATTGATGCATTGTTGGATAACTAGGGTGACTGGGAGTGCTGATTCTGTACAGAGGATAAGATAGTCTTGTTTGGTAATTCTATCTATAGTGACATTAAAATATGCATTATACTTAACCAAGAGACCCATGAGATTATTACCTAATCATTGATATACTAAGTTCTTTTATGCAAAAGGAATGTTTGTTTATGGTATCAACAGCCAATTCATCCCAGAAGATTTGAGTATTTAGAGACTGCAGAGAGCTTATAAAGATGCTTATGTTCAAGGCAGTCTTGGAATAGATAGTATCTGTAGTGGCTCCTTTTTCAATGTTGATACAAGAATATTGTCCTGAATCTTGAGAGTGCGCTGAAGTCTTATAGATACCAAAGTTTATATTATTTTTTTAGACTGATCTTTGAGATGTTTCCATGGTCTTCATGTGTGTCCCTGATGGAATATTTCTTGATTATATTTATACCGTCTGATAGGTTTTCTAATACCAATTATAATGTCTGGGCATAAAAGTACATTTTATTATTAGAGGAAGTCCTATAATGGCAGGTCCCATTTGGGCCACAAAGAGGATACCTGTGTTTTTTGTAGCATGAGTAACAGTGACAATAAGCATTATTAGGGATATAGTAATAGGATAAGGGGGGATAAGCCTGTTATATTTCATCTTTAGAGGAGTTAAAGAATGGATGGCACCTAGGAAATTTGTCCTAAGGAAGTGTACCCAGAGTAGGAGCATTAAGAGTGCTTTTCAGTGTGAGACCAATCTGTAGAAAATAGCAATTATTAGTCCTGTCAACAAGAGAATAATACTGTGAGAAGAAGGTATGGCAGGTCATCCCCTAGGCTCCTAGGGGAAGAGAAGGAAGTATAGGGCAATGGTAAAGAAATATATCTGTTCAAGTATGAAGGAAATGAAAGTTGCTTGTAACCACCATTCTTCTATGGTGTCTACAAGCTCATAAAATGTGGAGATCAGCCAGGGTATCAACCATAGGTCTTCCTGTATATGAGTCAGGAATAGATGAAATTATTGGGGAGTGAGTGGCATCTGGCAGGTCTGTCTTGAGGAGGTCCTCTTCAGGTACAGGAGAAAGTTTAGAATTCTTTAAAGAGATGAGGCCTGTCAATTTTGCTCAGAAAAAGGAAAGAGGAGGGAGAGGAGGGGGCTCTTTTAAAGTGGGAGAGATGAACCCTGGATGGTAAGCCCTGGTGTTTGGCTATAGTGGGGGTTAGTAGGATAACCTTATGGGGCCCCTGCCTTTCTTGTGGGTGGGATATAAGTAATGTCTTCTATCTCTAAGTTAGAAAGAGGAGCCTCTGAATGGAGGGAGGGGAAAGTAGTGTTAATATGTCTCCACAGCTCTGTTCTGAGGGAGGAGATTAGTAGATAAGGAGGGAAAGAGTGGAGTCTCAGTAGAAAGATCAAGAAGAATCATGGACCTCCCATACATGTGTTCAAAGGGGCTGTCATAGAAGGCTTTTTAGGTAGGGCTCTAAGTTTAAGCAATCCACTTACATTTTAGTTCTAGAGCTAGCTTTGTGAGGGTTTCTTTGAATTTCTGTCACCCTTGTGGGAAGATTGGGGATAGTAGGGAATGTAAAACTTCCATGGGGTCTGTAGGTACCTGGAAGTGTTTAGAGCGATGGAGGAGACAAATTCTAGGCAAACTTTTGTGGATGGCCTGGGGTTCTGGTAGACTCTGGCCCAGTGTTCTGGCTGGTTACACCTGAAGCAGATTCCTGCTATCTTTTCTCCATGGTAAGTTTTATTAGAGGATGATAGACCTTGATATAGGTAGCTATTGAAGACAGAGCCTAAGAGCTGGTATTCAGTTCATCTCTCTTTCTCCTTAGCCTCATCTTCCCTGTTGTTAAAGACCTTGAAGGGTCCCTTTTTTTAGCTGGCAAAATTTACTCCTCATGTAGGGGGCTGATTGATTCATTAATTGGGTATTCAGAAAAATGAATCTGGAAGGGCTGGAATTGTGAAAGTTTGTGTATTTAGTAATGGCTTAAGTGAGGTAAGCTAAAAAGGGGACTGGATTATCATTATCATCTGGGACCTGGGTGATCTCCTAAATTTGTCATAATTTACAAAGGTATGTGCATTTTTTACATGCCCTCTAGGAGAAAAATTATTATATGGTTCAGTCTTCTAGTGCCCAAGTCCCCAGGCTGGTAAATCCAGGTGGTTCTGTGGAATGCACTACATCAGCTGGTAGTAGATTGGCCCTAGGATCCTGTTCATACAGGGAGTCTGCATGGCCCTGAGCTGAGTGCCAAATGTGTTCTTTTTTATCAGTTGTTAGGATCAAGGTGAAATATATAATATATATAACCCTAAGTCAAATGATAGATCAGGGGGAGATAGAAGAATTATTTGCAATACTTAATAGGATTTTCAGTAAAAGAGCCTAGCTTTTTTTTTTTTTTTTTCTCAGTGTGACTTATGTCAGAGGAAGAGAAAGGGACATGAACCCTGATTATGGCTTCCTGTTCTGCTACCTCTCATAGTGGGAACACTGAGCCAAGATGTTGGCATGGTTTGGGAATGGGTATGAGGGGATGAGGTTAGGGGACTGGTAGGTGAAGATGGTTTTGGCATAGGTAAGGAGGAATCACAGGGCATTGAGGGAGAAGAATAGAGAATTGGTTGAGAGGCTGAGGGATAGCTGGGGGAAGTTGGGAGATGGGGGTTGAGAGTAGGAGTTTGTGGGATTGCTGGTGAGGAGGCCAATAGAGAGGGAGACATAATTTTAGAAGAGGTTAGATTCCAGGAAGGAGGAAGAGAGTGGAGAGTGGAAGCTGCTAATGTGTCCAGTGACAAGGCCTTTGGGGAGGGAGATGTGGGTTCTAAAGGCACTGAGTTGAGGGGAGGAGGGTAAGGGAGGGACTCTTCTGAAGGATCAAAGTCATAAAAATCAGATGGCAGAGAAGGATAAGAGGAAGAAGAAAGAGGGGGACCTAAAAGAAAAATCTGTTTGGCTGAGCAATATAGACAGAGAAAAGGAAGCAAGTGAAAAAGGCTTGCATATAAGGAACCTCAGGTCCTTTGCCATTTCATCTTATTTACTTGTCCAAATCAGTGAGAACTTGTAAGTGGAAAGTTCCAAAGTGGGACCAGGCATAATTATTATCCAATTGATATTGTGGCCATGTTTCTGTGGAAAGCTGAGTTAAAAGTTTGCACTTGAGATCAGCCAAGCCAAATGATTTTAAATTTATTTTAGGTAATCCAAGGGAGTGTCCTTGGGAAAGGAAAGTTTAGAGTCCATATATAGATAGATAAAGTGGTAGTGGATCTCAGAATTAAGTTGTCACTTGATATCAGGATAAATCTGGAGGCATTAGAGACAGAAGGAGATCCCAGGAGTGGAGAAGGCATCTACAGTCTTCACCCTCTGGGAGGCATAAAGCCAGAGGCAAGAAAGCAAGAGGCAAGTGAGCTGGAGGACAGGTCAGGCTCTTTCTCATCCTCATAATCCAAATATCACAGTCCATAGTTCTTACTCAGGTTTTTCAAGTCTGATCAGAATAGTTCATCAAGTTATAATGACAGCACTACAAGGTGTCCCTTAGGCCATAATTTCAAATTTGTCCACATCCACCTATAAAGTAATTCTAAAATGCCAAAGCCACAGAGTCAGGTTTCTAGCAGCTACAACTCCACTCCTCTGGTACTAATTTTACTATTGCAGTCATATTTCTATTGCTGGAAGAATACTCCCAACCAAGAGCAGCTTATGGGGGGGGGAGGGTGCACATCACCTCCTGGGCAACATCAGATTGTCAACAGCAACAGGAGAGTGTGCCAAACATTGGCAAAAGGAAGCTGGTTATAATACCCATAAGCCATCCACCAACGATACAGTCAGCAGGAGGCTTTTTAAAATTTATTTATTTATTTGAGAGTGAGAGAAAGAGAGAGATTAAACATTGGGATTGATAAAAATTGGAGGCTTTTAAAGATGGACTGAATGCATTGAATTTTACATCATGTATATCAGTTTATGGGGGTCAGGGGCAGGATGTATTAGTTTGATTCAGGTGTACTCCATAAACATAGGTGTTCTGAATGTTAAGTTCCTAGCTGATGGCAATTTAGGAATTAAAGCCTCCTGGAAGCAATGTATTGTTGGGGGAAGGCTTATGGTTGTTCTAGCCAGCTTCCTCTTGCCACTGTTTGGCACACTCTGCTATTGCTATTGTCCATCTGATGTTACCCAGGATATTTACCCTCTGCTCATGCCATTATTTTCCTCTGCCACCAAGAAATTTCTCCTTCATTATGTAAGCCAAATTAAACTTTTCTTTTTTTTTTTTTCCCCCACAAACTGCTCTTGGTCGGGTGTTTTCTGCCAGAAATCGAAACCTGATTGCAATAGGGGCCCAAAAGATTGAGGACTGAGTTTACTCAAAAGCATCAAAAAGACCTCAATTCCACAGGGTCTGCACAACTTAAGAAGATAAAAGTTGCATAAACCACAGCTTCAGGTAGCATACTGGCAACTATTAAACCTATGTAGTCAGCATGTCAGACATTTGAGCTCTCAATGGAACCCAATATGAAAAGGGAAAGATTACAGAGAGAAGTAAGAGGAGAGTTTAGTCCTATTAACTACCCTGAAAAGGGCCATCAGGTGTCTGCCTAAGCTCCAAGAGACTTTCATTAGAAAGTTGCCGTAACCAGAGAGTCCTCAGTCTCCACAAGAGAGCCACCAATCCCCATGCAGTCCACAGGGCTGAGGGTTAGGGAGAATAAAGTTGCCTGGAGAGAGCTGGTTTTGGCACCAATTGCTAGAATCTGGGCAACATGAGGAACATAAGAAAGAGAGAAGATGAGCCAACCTTAACAGCACAGACTTTTTTGTAATATACAAAGGGGCAGCCTTCTCTTACAGGATATAAGAATGGTAGCTGCCTTGAGTGGGTGATTGGGGGTTTTAAGGAATTAGGCTTCAGGACAACCTGAAAAGTGGGAAGCAGAGGTAGATTTAAACAAACTAGCTTTTTTCTATCCTCTGTTTATTATTCTTTGTGAATGAATAATGGGAAGACAAAGCCTCTTCTTTTGTTGACCTGCTAAGAGGGTATTTAAACTGTTTCCTAGGTGACCTGCTAACTCCCAGAGTCTGGCCATCTTCAAGCTTGTAATTTTTATGGTCCAAAAGAATTTTTCCATTGAGGTCAGTGATTCATAAATCCTTCAAATAACATGTGTGCTACATAACTTTTATTATTTTTCATGTAATTCTGATCATAACCATTATTTTTTGTTGCCCATGAGTAATTTTTCATTTTTATAAACTAGGAATTTTTCTCCTTTTATACATTCATGTCTATGTATGACCCTAGGCATAGGAAATAAATGTATAGTTTTAGGGGAAAAGTACTCTATTAGACCAGTGGTTCTACTGCCTAGATTTTTATTTATCAGATTGAATGTAAATTAGATAATTTATTTGCTGGTTACATGAACACATTACTGCTATGGGCTTATTCTGAAAATAAGATATGGCTTGTGATGCATTCTACTGTTTGTGTCTACAGAAATACAAAAAAACTTACATATTTTGGTTTTCACTTCATTTTCTTGGTGTGTCTATATGTTCAGTGCTTAGTCTCTCTCTGTGTCTCTCTCTTTCCCTCCCTCTCTCTCTCTCTCTCTGTACATGCATGTTCCCTTAGCACCCATATACAAACCAGAGTTAGACAATAGGATTCAGGTTGATTCTTTAGTTTTACATGCTCTGGCTGGGTGACAAGTAGCCATAGCAATTTTCTGTCCCTGCCCTCTGCAGCACTGGTTTGACAGGCATACATGGCCATGTCTAATTTTTTACATGGATGCTGTGGACTGAATTCCAGTCCTCATGCTTGTATAGCAAGTCTTCTTATCTATTGAGCCATCTCCCCAGTCCCAGCTTTTTGTTTTGAAATGAGAATTTTGTGTAGAAGAAGATATAATGATAATTCACAGTAAGATGTATCATATATATTTGGTTCAAATCTCTTGCTTAAGGTTACTTGTCTCACAGGTTCTAGGAGTATGTACAATGGTTCTGGGTGATACCTCCTGGATATGTATATGTCTCTCTACCTTTCTTAGTCATGTATAGCTGATCCTAGATTTTGATTTGATGACAAAAGAAATTCTTTATGTGAAGAAAAGCGGGAAAGGAACATGAGGGAAGACTTGGCTCAATAGCAGAGACACGGTTTATTTGGGAATGACTGAGAATGGCCCTGACCAGACATTTTAGGAGCCCCTTCCCTTACAGACTGGGGATACTCATGGGGCTCTGAGGATCATTTAAGTTCCTTGGTTGTACAACAGTATATCTTGTCTCGGGGTTTGGGCCACTACAGGGAAGTGATAATGGAGATGGTTGGTCTGGATCACTCTAGAAATATAATAATTTGGAGGGATGGTTGAGCCACATGGGAAACAGAAGAATAGATGAAATGGCAATCATAGTTCAAAGATGGAGTCATTGTGGTTCTAACATTGCCAACTCTGCCATTATATAGAAAGCCAGATGATATAGAAACCAGTTTAGGTCACATGGTTCTGATCATGGGGCTTAAGTAGATGTATAACCCAATGGAACTGTAGCAGGAGTATGGATTAAGTCTCATCCAAAGAGGTGGGTCTAGATGTAAAAACATATTGGGAGGCATTCTTAGAATCCCAGGTAGAAACAGGCACTTCTGAAGTTTGAAACTGGAGCTGCTTACAGAAACTACATATATAGACAAATAAAAGATTAACTCATGACAATGTAAAGAGAAAAATAAAATCTCAGTAAATGCTAGACAGACCTGGAAGACAAGAGAATGATTTCACCTCAACAGAAATAAGCAAGGTCTGTATAGGCCTAGGTTAATAGGAATATGTCTATAAGAACTATAACCCAGACAACAGGTGCCTCAACTAGTCACAGAGATGTCAAGTGAGATACAGAAAATGATAGTAAACAGGCATTTTTTTTTAAATTTTAGAGAGAGACAGAGATAGAATTGATACACCAGGGCCTCAGCCACTGAAATTAAACTCCAGATGCTTGCATCCCCTAGTGGGCATGTGCGACTTTGTGATGGACTCACCTTTTGTGCATCTGGCTTATGTGGGATCTGGAGAGTCAAACATGGGGCCTTGGCTTGGCAAGCAAATGCCTTAACTGCTAAACCACCTTTCCAGGCCTAAACTGGCTATTTTTAAAGGGCCAATATATCTCCAAATTATTTTGGCTCTGTACTGGTAAGATTTACTTCTCCACAATTGCTGCAATCAATCACTGAAATTCTAGTCACACAGGTGTGGCTTCTGGGCACCACAGGTTTTGGTTCCCTATCTGCTAAAGTTCACTTTGCACTTTGTACACATGGCAGGCTTATATCCTATGTGGCTCTTAGGAACAGGCCTTTAAAGAGGCACCTTTTGAAGAGAGTGATAGGTATAAGAGCCATTAGGAAAGAAACTCTTAGCTGATGTAAAACCAATTAACCATTATGACCTGGTCATTATTTATGTATGATTTTTTTGTATGTGATATTATATTTACAGGTGACATAAATATTATATATGAGGTTAAAATAACATAGATGGTAGCTAAAATTAACTTGGATAGGAAATTAATTGAAATTCTGAAATATAAAAACTTGGCTTAGGTAGCACAGAAAGTATAAGACATCAATAATGAAGTGATATTTAAAATATTTAAACAATTTTAAACTGAAGCATGATAGAGATTAAGAAATAAACTATTTTGTAAGGATAGTTATAAGGTTTAAAAGTTCTGTATATATCTTTAATATAGAAGGCTTATAATTTTTACTTCATCCAGAGATCAAAAGATCTTAGCTTTAGAAGAACTAATGGAAGTTTGTTAGGCTGAAACACCTAGAGTTTGATTAATCTTGATAATTTGTTATTGTCAATTGTTCATTTTATAGGGACAATTAAATTTTATATTAGGCCCAGTTTTTATTTATTAGAATAAATTTATGGCAAATAATAAAAGTTTTACCTAATGATAAATATAACAACAGTATATTTAAGAAATTTACTATTATAAACAGATGTTTTATCAAGGAAAATGAGGATTTATCAAATGGAAAACACATAAGCTTAATATTTGGATATAACTTAATTATGTTTTAAGTATCTTATTTAATAAAAACTTTTGTTTGTAAGCCCTTTTGTGAACATTAGTAGAATAATATTTATGAGGTCCATTGCAATAGCGTGACACACTTTGTAAATATTTTAAGGTAGAATTATGTTTAGTAGTACTTGAATTTTTATCTTAGGACTTTGATAAGATTTAATAATATACCCACATTACCTGTTATGTTTAACTTTTAAATATATCTCAGTCAGAAATTTTATAGCCTTATTACAACCATTTTAATTTATTAGTTCACAGGATCAGGCCACTGGTCAGAATGCAGGGGCTTTTTCTCTTCAATATTACCAGGGACAAAGGAAATTGGACATGTATATTAATGACCTCCATCTCCAATTTATGTATATCTATTATAATAGTGATATCTGTCATAATGTAATATCTGTCAGTGCAGAGAGATACCCCAAGTTCTGTTTGGAAGATGGGCAGTAGGTTTGAATTTGACTTCTTCAAACTGAAGTGATCTGAAGAGTAAAAATAATTTGGGGTGGGGTGTCCCTACTAGTGTTGACATTTAGGCCTTGGAGAACAATCAAAAGGGACATAGGTAGATGTAGTTAGTCTGTTATAGGACTTTCTTAGGTGTGTTTATTGAACTGTAACGATCCAGAAGGTAATTTACTTTAATGTTACATTTTTGACTGTTATGTCACACTTATATAAAACAAACATGCAGACAAAACCAGATAAAATATATCTTGACTTTGTCATGTTCATGACTACATTTTTCAGTACCCAAATCTTACCATAGTATGAAACCTATATATACTTTAATTTTAACTTTGATATAAGACATGGCAATATAAATAAATTACAAATTTATTATAAAGAATTAGCACTGTATTAAATAACCATTAAGGTGAAAAAATACAGAGAAACAACTTTTTATGTTATTACATTTTATCTTAACTGATAAAAATTTTATAATTGTAATTTTGATGGTCCATTTCTGTATCTTATCATTAACATTATTATAACAAGAAATCTGATATTAATCTTAAAACCCAGGAAGGTATGGCTCAGCAGAAAGCATGTATATTGTATCTTAACAGTTATAAAATAGGCAAAACTTATCAACAGTTTTGTATTTTGTCAGTGAATAGAAGTTACTCACTTTCTAAAAGATTTAAGTCATAAATGTTCAGAAAGCAATATTAGGAGCAGGATCAAACTTTGGTATATAGATATGCCTATTGTTATAGTAGGCATAAATAATCATAAAGCCAAAATATATAAAAAATTATTTTTAATATATCATAAACCTACTTTTAGCAAAATCATCTCAAAATATACCTGTCAACATTAGAACACTTAATTATCACAAGCCCTAAAACAATTATTGACTATAATTTAGTTACACATGAAGACAGGCTACATGAAACAGAACGCATGACATGACATGGCTGGCCAGCATAAGACATGACAACAATCATGATTACTGATCAATGAACACAATTAGTGGCATCCTTTTTCTTAAGATTTTGTTTAAGCTTTCATTTGATAAGGACTTGTTAATTTTTCAACTTATATAAGTACCCCCTTGTGAGTGAATATTTTCATATCAGCAAAATAGAGACAATATTTTAAAGTAAAATTATTATCCTAATTATTATTATTTTCAAGGCATGAATAAAGTCAGAGCAACAATTTCTTGCATTTGAACTTAAAACTGATACTCTTTTCTTTGCTATTGGGAAGACGGCATGCCATGTACACCCTCTGGGAAGGCATGGAGCTGATGGTCAGGTCTTATTACTTTCACCAACAGCCATAAAGCACATTGTATGTGGTCACTGTTCATAATGTATAAATGAGGGCTCACTCAGGACAGAATAGAGTCCTCATCCCATAATGTGGCTATTGATTGTAGGCAGATTTCTTTGGGAAAGAAAATCATGTTAAATAAAGCCATGTTAGAAATCTTTAGGTACAACAAGAGGCACAAAAGAGGATAACAGTGGAATCTCAAGGATGGGCTGGGGGCCATTCTCAAAGGCCAGTTTTATATCTGTACTTTGAACAGCAACAGGTTAAGCAAATTTAATTGTAGTTTAGGACTGCACTGAAAGAAAGAAAGAGAGAGAGAAGAGAAAAATGAGAGGGAGATTACCATTTGCACACTGACAGAGGATTGTGATCATCTTCTTGGGTGGGGACAAGGTGGGTAGCTAATAGAAACTAGTGGGGTGGAGAGAAGGTTATTCCACCATAAAGGACTGGGCCAGATAGCATGACTGATAGAATGAGAAAAGATCAGAGGTGGAAGAATGAAGGGACTTCATGCCAGTTGCCAATCCAGTTATGATGCTATCAAGATCTTTAAGAATTTGGGAGTCAAATGTGCCATTTTCAGGCCAACAGGAATCATTGTTCAATTTTCTTTTGGCCAAACTGTATTGAAATTAAAAAAAAAAAAAAAAAAAAAAAAAAAAAAAAAAAAGAGGTTCTAGGGCTTTATGTCTCCTCTTCCAGGAGACAGCCTGGTGGGGAGGACAATGAAGTCTTGGAAGTTTGGGAACCCATGAAGGAGTAAAACATGCCAAAGCATCTGTCTGAGAATCAGGGCCCCCTGATTTTTCAGCTAAAGATGATTTGGTGAAGCATTATCCAATGGATATGGTGAATGACTTCTCTATGGCTGGTACCTGGAATAGAGAAGGAAAAGCATTAAGGCAAGCAAATTCTCTTAACAGACTGTTGGAGATTTATTCAAGTGATCTGGGAGATTTTGAGAACCCACTGAAGAGTAGCCTCAGCTATGGTCTCAAAGTCCTGTAGTCCTGTCCAGGGGAGTTGGATTCTCATGCATTTCATGAGAAAGAGAGAGAGAGAGAGAAAGAGAGAGAGAGAGAGAGAGGGAGAGGGACAGAGAGAGAGAGGAAGAGCAGGGACAAGACTGAGAATACCTCAGGATCCCTGAATTAGACCCAGAAGAGCTACTCCCCATTGATTCTTGGGTTGCAAGAGGGTACCCACATGAGCTCCTGCCTGGATTTCAGCACCATATAATAGGAAAAGCAGGAAAGAAACATGAGGGAAGACTCAGCTCAACAGCAGAGACAGGCTTTATTTGGGACAACTGAGAAGGGCCCTGACCAGACATGGTCAGAAGCCCCTTCCCTTCCAGACTAGGGGATACTTGTGGGGCTGTGACTGTCATTGAAAGCATAGCAGCCCACCTTGCCTCAGGGCTTGGGCCACTACTGTAAAGTGATAATGGGGATGGATGATCCAGATCACTCCAGGAATGTGATAATTAGATGAGGTGATTGTGTCACTATTGAAAATCAGAGGATTAAAACGAGATGGCAATCAGAGTCCAAAGATGGAGTCATTCTGGTTCTAGTACTTCATTATCCATAAGTTTGGGTGATAAAATGAAACAGGACATATGAAAAAAATCTCATATTAATTCATACTTTTCCTACAAAATAGTGGCTCATTACCACTTTATTCTTGAAACCATACATTAGTAATTTTTGTTTTAAACTTGTGTGGAAATACGAATGAAAATTTAGAAGATAGGTCAGTTAATTAAACATATTATATTTACTCTCTTTTTATTTTTTTTCAATTTTTTATTAACAACTTCCATGATTATAAAAAATATCACATGGTAATACCCTCCCCCCTCCCACTTTCCCCTTTGAAACTCCATTCTCTCTCTCTCTCTCTCTCTTTTTTTTTTTTTTTTTTTTTTTTTTTTTTTTTTTTTTTTTTTTGGTTTTTCAAGGTAGGGTCTCACTTTAGCCCAGGCTGACATGGAATTCACTATGGTGTCTCAGGGTGGCCTAGAACTCACGGTGATCCTCCTACCTCTGCCTCCCAAGTGCTGGGATTAAAGGCATGCACCACCACGCCTGGCTTGAAACTCCATTCTCCATCATATCCCCTCCCCATATAAATCAGTATATCTTTAGTTTTGAGGTCATGATCTTTTCCTCCTCATATGATTGTCTTGTGTAGGTACTGTCAGGCATTGTGAGGTCATGGATATCCAGGCCACTTTGTGTCTGGAGGGAGGATGTTGTAAGGAGTCCTATCCTTCCTTTGACTCTTACATTCTTTCTACCACCTCTTCCACATTAGACCCTGAGCCTTGGAAGGTGTGATAGAGATATTACAGTACTGAGCACTTCAGTCACTTCTTTCCAGCACCATGATACCTTCCGAGTCATCCCAAGGTCACTGCCATCTGAAAAGAGAAGATTCTCTACCAAAAGTGAGAGTGCCATTAATATAAGGGTATGAACATTAAGAGAAGTGCTTACTGGATAGTTTTTTTTTTTAAATTTTTATTTATTTATTTGAGAGCGACAGACACAGAGAGAAAGACAGATAGAGGTAGAGAGAGAGAATGGGCGCGCCAGGGCTTCCAGCCTCTGCAAACGAACTCCAGACACGTGTGCCCCCTTTTGCATCTGGCTAACGTGGGACCTGGGGAACCGAGCCTCGAACCGGGGTCCTTAGGCTTCACAGGCAAGCGCTTAACCGCTAAGCCATCTCTCCAGCCCTTTACTGGATAGTTTGATAAGCATAGTATATACATTTAACCAGATAGCAGTGATGTTACATCCCTAGGGTTCATTAGTACACCTATTGTAGGTTTTCAGTATCAGAGATGAATTCCCTTCAATGGAGCAGGCCTCCAGTCCAATTAGAGAGCAGTTGGTTTCCACCATGACAGACATGCCACTATTGCACCCATTGGCTCATTCGGCCTGGCTGGCCAAATATAGGGCTTGCAGTGTCCACTGTTGGGTATCTTCACTGGTGATTTCTTTCTCTCCCATGGAACTGTATTCAGTGTATCTTTTTCCAGCTTTCTGTCAGCTGGTCTACTTGGAGGAGGTTATCAGCTCAATTACAGCAGGATTTCTCAGTGGCCTTGCAGCCCAAGTATGTGGAGTCTTCAGCAATAGGGTCTTACCATCTATTCCTCGTGGGAAACCAAGGGCCTCGACAGTGGCCTACAACGTTTTAGGGGCATCAGGGACCTCCCTAGCTAACAACTCACTGGAAGGTATCCCATCACTGGCACTGAAAATTTTCTAGCAAAAATTTACGGCTCCTGAGTGTCCCAGGGTCCAAAACTGGAGGATTCCATATGACTTATTTATATCCTCTTAGATTTTGACTAGCACTCCTTCTACCTTTTGTTTACTCAATCTCTTCCCCTGACCTCACTTTGGGCCTTTTCACCCCCATTAATCTATTCTTATACATACATACATACATATATATATATATATATATATATATATATATATATATATATATATATATATGAATATATGTATATATGTGTGTGTCTGTGTGTACATCCTACTCTCTCTCTTTTATGTTGAGTTGATTAGAAAGTTTCAAAAGTATAAAACTTAAAAAAAAAACGTTTTATGAAAGAAGACACATTAAATCTCTGAAAGGCAGAGCCAGAAGAGCACACACCAGGAGAAATAAGAACAGAACAGTGACATCAGAGAACAAGTAGAAGCTCTCATTAAGATTCCTGTCACTGTCTGTTGTCACAGCTTGCACATACTGGTGGCTTCAATCACAATAATGTATATCACATTCCTGCTGCTCCAAAGTCCAAAATCGACACCACCAGGTCCAAATCACAGGTTTATAGGGCCAAGCTCTCTCTCATCTTTCATATTAGAGCATCACACAAATGTATCACAGCCTTCCAGAGCCACACTTTCTTTGAACTTTTTGAATAGAACTCGTTACTTCCTTCTCCCAGTTTCCCATGGCTTCCAACTTTCTGGTGCTCCTGTTCTCCTAGTTAAGCTCCATATCTCATTGCTTTCCCCTCTAAGTCTCTGTCTTTGTCATTTGTGCCCATGTCAAATCTTGTCCTTCTTTTTTCTTGTTCATGACTCTATACAGCAGAGACTCAGAAAATATTGGATTCTATCTCCTCAGTAAAATCCTTAATTTAAGTCTTATTTTTAAAAATAATCTTTTTTTTTTCTTCCACAAAATTCCCTGATCCATGGTGGGTGAGTTTTAAGTCTACTTCAGTGATGAGATCTTAGGAGCCTTTGGGTTTCTATTTTGATAGGTGTTGAGTATCCTCAGGGTGTGTTTCCTATGCACTGACAGTGATTATCAGAAACAGAATGGAAGCAGCGTTCTTCCTCCTTTCCCCATTCCTCTGTGGGTTGGCTGAAGTGTGAGGGGTAGTTTATCTTTCCTAGTCTTGCTACCTTCTGAAAAAGAAGTCCAACACATGATGTATCCCTACAAAACACCCTGTTAATAAAAATAATAACAATCATTTAAAAATGTAAAAAAATCCTTTGTCCTTTGTAAAACGTACAGCATAAGGGTAAAGACTTAATATCTTTAGTTAGCCCTCTACACAGATAAATTTTTTAAGACTAAGTTATTGTGTGTACTCCAATAAAATAATAAGTGATTATAATGAAGTAGCATTGTTTTCTGAGGCAAGCCCAACAGACTGGACATTTTTATGAGAGAGAAAAAGAGAGAGAGATTGGCATGCCAGGGCTTTAAGCCACTGTAATTAAACTCCAGATATGTGTGCTACCTTGTGCACATGTGCAACCTTAAACATGTGTCTTCTTGTGTGCCTGGCTATTGTGAGATCTGGGGAGTTGAACATTGCTCCTTAGGCTTCACAGACATGTGCTTTAACTGCTAAACCATATCTCAAGCTCAACATTTTATTTTTAATTTGTTGTATTTATTTGTGAGAGAACAAGGGTGATAGAGAAAGACAGAGAGAGAGAGAGAGAAATAAAGGACACACCAAGGCCTCTAGCCACTGCCAACAACCTCCAGATGAATGCTTCAACTGGTGAATCTGGCTTATGTGGGTCCTGGGAAATTGAACAGGGGCCTTAGGCTTCACAGACAAGTACCTTAACTACTAAGCCATCTCTCCAGCCCCTGAAGTAACATTTTCTATGATACAAAAGTGAGCTCAAAAATTCTACTAAGTGGGGCTGGAGAGATAGCTTAGCAGTTAAGCACTTGCCTGTGAAGCCTAAGAACCCTGGTTCAAAGCTCGATTCCACAGAACCCATGTTAGCCAGATGCATGGGGGTGGGGGGGCACATGTGTCTGGAGTTTGTTTGCAGTGTCAGGAAGCCCTGGTATGCCCATACTCTTTCTCTTTCTCTCTGTCTCTTTCTCTCTCCATCTGTCACTCTCAAATAAATAAATAAAAATAAAAAATTTTAAAATCCACTAAGTGCTAAGTCAGATGAATAAAATAAAATTATAGCTAAAAGTTTTATATAGCATCAATGAAAGAAAAAAAATCCATATCTGGAAGGGGAAACCATCCCCATGCCATGTTCACACACCCCTACACAAAGAGCATTTATTCTTTAAAAAAAAAATTATCAGGCTGGATAGAAGGGTTAGTGGCTAAGGTGCTTGCCTGCTAAGCCTAAAGAACCCAGGTTCAATTCCCCAGAACCCACATAAGCCAGATGTGCATGGTGGCACATGTGTCTAGTGTCAGGAGCTGCAGCCTCTCTTCGACCTCAGGAATGGCAGCTGCTTTTTGACCTCTTGACACAGAGGCAATTATCGTGAGGTGGGCACCAGGCACATAGGCCTTATTGTACAAACTAGAAGAAGCAGGCGCCAGACGCAGAGACATAAATTATTGTATGGCCCTGGTGAAGCTAACTTCTGGCATGTAGACATTGTCAAGAAAGTTTTTTTATTCTGTATATAAGCTTGTGTCTGCCTGAATAAACCTGAGCCTTGATCAGAACTTGTCTTGGCTCCATTCCTTGTGTTCTTGTCTCAGATCCATTCCCACCCTCTTCTTTGGGGTCTGTTTTGACCTTCGTGCTGCAGGCTGGCACAGTCTAGAATTCATTTGCAGTAGCTAGAGGCATTGGTGTCTCAAATATTTATCTCTCTCTCTCTCTAATAAATAAATAAATAAAAATAAAATATTTATTTTATTTCTTCATTTACAAGGAGAGAGAGGGAGGAAGGAAGAGAAGGGAATAGACATAACAGGGCCTCCTGCTACTACAAATGAGCTCCAGACATATGTGCCACTTCTGTCCTTCCATGGGTTCTGGGGAAATGAACCCCAGCCATCAGGCGTTGTATGCAAGCACCTGAAACTGCTGAGCCATCTCTTAAGCCCACAAACAATATTTCTAAGAATTAAATTGGCTTCATTGTTAAAATGTTGGCCTTGCCAAATTAAAGCCAGTCATAAAGCAATTTCTAAAAGTCCCTCAATGAATTAACCAGGTATTATTATTTTATAGTCAACATCAGTTGATATTCTTAAAGCTACAAGTAACGACAGTTAACATTTTAAAGCATAAAAATACAATATTTAATATCTTGCAAAAATAACTTCAGAGGATAGATTTTTCTATTTGACAAAGAATTGTAAGTTTCCTTGACACATTTTCTTCATAAAGCAGATTAAACTTCCCCAGAGTAAAGTTTTAACTTATCATATTCATAATTTATAAGTTCAAGCATGTCAAGACATGATGGGGGAACAAAAGCCTCACTACTTGATCAACAGAGAATTTTCTGTTTAGCATAGAAAAACCTCTAGGGAATAAGCTATCATTACCAAGTGTTTCTTCCCTAAAGCTAAAAAGACATGCAAAAAGATGTAGTGGATTAGGAGTTTAGAAGAAGGACCACACGTCTATGATTGTAGGATTGATGGCACGTCAATAGGGTTTGTTCAAGAAAAGGTGAGATATGTGTAAATAACACAGGGTCTATCATCCATCAATCTGTCATGTATCTGTGCATATGCATGCAATGTAAATCAAAGCTAAATATTGAAATAAAAGGAAAAAAGAGAATTAATTAAAGAAAATATATTTGACATATTCATGCATACATTTTTTTTTCTTGTAGGGGACAAGTAAAAGTTGCTAAATTGAATTGTTTTAATAATAAAATTTGGGGGCTGATGAAATGCCTAGCAGTTAAGGTGCTTGCTTGTGAAGCCTAAGGACCCAAGTTAATTTCTTTAGTACCCTCATAAGCCATATTCACAAGGTGGTGCATGTGTCTGGAGTATGTTTGCAGTGGCTATGGACCCTGGCATGTCCATGTTTTTTTCTTTCTCTTTTCCTCTCTCTCTCTCTCTCTCTCTCTCTCTCTCTCTCTCTCTTTGCCACTCTCTCAAATAAATAAAATAAAATAAAAAGAATAAAAAAATTATGTCAAAAGTATATCATAAGAAAGTATAAAATAGGAGTACAGAGAAAGACAAAATATTTTCATTATACATGAACAACCAAAAGCTTATATTTAAAATGCAAATAGGACAAATTTAAAATTTTATAATATTTCAGGTTTCTTATGTGGACTTCTTACCAATCAAGATAAAAATATCAGAAGTCCTTTGGACAAACACAAAACACTTGAAAATTTAGATGATTACTCCAACATAGCCAGGAAGGATAACAATTGTATCAAATAATGTTCTTTATTTAAAAACCAGTGAATTCTATAATGCAATATAACTTCTCATCCCAGAGGACAGCTAAGTTTAAGATGGCTGACTGTTGCAAGTCTAATGAAACTATGATATAAGAAGAACTTCTCTTAATGAATTTTATGAGTATAAGATGGCATACCTGCCCTGGGTATTTGTCTGCTAACAGCAATTGATACTGATCAAATATATATATTATCATGAGAAATTTTCTTTCCACCAATATTACTGCTAAAATGTGTGTCATACATGTTTATATGAAAGCATACAAAAGCATCAAAATGGAGACATAGTCAAATGTTCATCATCACAAAGAGGGACACATTAGTTGGAATGTGTTCTACATTAACAATAACAACTGACAAGTACACACTCATGAAACAGCAGATAACTCTCTCTCCTGCTGGGTAAGATAAGACAGGCATAGAATAGTATATTTACTAAGTAATATAAATATAAGAAAATAGAAAGCATTTAATAGAATATTAAACATTCTCATCTTGAGTTTATTAGAGGTTCTAGGTTAAAATTCCATCAAAAAAGAAATAAAAGTGAATATTTATTCATGATCCAAGAAACTATTTGATGGAATGGCCCCTGAAATTTTAATTATAGTATTTATTAACAAAAAATCTGATGCAAGAGAAAATGATTAATTTGAATATAACTTGAAGAATTCAATTAGAAAAAATATGTTGAAAAGTATCTTGGAAAGAAAATGTACAGTTCATTAAAAAAAACCTATGAGCAAAAGCTCTTTATCTGCATTCTAATAAGTTAAGACATTTTCAGTGATTAGTTATGAGTGGTTTAGGTAATATTCAATTTTACCTAACCAGTCAAAAATTTGTATGCACTGTCAAATACCAGATTAAGAAAAGGCCAGGTCTTTGGGTAAATTTAGAATTCCATTGTTTTATGGTCTTTTTCACTCCAATACCACCATTTGCATCCACAACTCTCAATTATAGATGATTATGTTGCATATTTGAGGTTTATAAATGGAACCCCTATTTTGCAATATTATCCACTTTGGTAGGTTTTGTTTTGTTTTGTTTTTCTGCATGACTGCAAGATTAATTATACCAGCACTGTGTTGGTAAGAGGTAAACAGGCAAAAACCAGCAAGCTGTAGTTTTCTACTTCATTCAAGGTGTTGGCTCTGTGGTAGGTCAATGATGGAACTAGGACTATGAATTACCACAGAAAGTATTGATATGGAAATGTGTGTGTCTTTAAAAGTGACAGAGTTTTCCACTCTTCTTGTGGGTGATAGGGTTCATGTGCTGAATGCTCACAGTCATGCAAACTTCTAATGAGTCAGTTGGCTTCAAGTTCTTGTCTTATAAATTTCCATAAATAAAATCCACAGACCAGAGGAAGACGTTTAGAAATATTTTATTATAGAGCTTATAGAGATATATCTTATAGGGCTCAGGAGAAGAACGTAATACAGCACTCCTGCTGTAAGGCAAGAAGGAGTTCCTAGAAAATGGGAAAAGCCACCTGGTGACCATGAATGTGTTCTTTTATGGAAATTTACTGGGTGGGGAATACTTTGTTGGTCAGCCCCCATGCCTGGTGATGAGGTACCCATAGATTTCCAGGAAAGGTAGTAATGGTTTTATATTTTTAAAGAGGGAGGTGATTGGGTTTTCTGAGAAAGAAAGAGATAAGGTAAGCCCAGATCCCATGCCATATATTTAGGCACTTATTCACATCCTCCAGTGAGATTATAAGGAAAAAGAGATAAAGCAAAAACAAAACAAAACACAACAACAACAACAAAAAAAACCAGATTCTCCTTCAATGGCTCAAGGACTTTCCATGCTTTTACTTTGGGGAGATGCAGATTCTGCCACGCTAAACTGTGTCTGTCTCAGTATGACACTAAAAAGACCTCAGGGATTTTATTGAAGCTGGTGGAAATTTGGGAAGTGAGATAGTCAGCTCCCTTTGTCCGGATTGGGCTCACTCTCCTGCTGCTGGTCTCCACCTGCTGTGCCAAAGGTGATGTCGACCTCTCTTCTGACATGCTTTTCCCTACTATTATGAAGCTTCCCTTCCAGACTGCAAGCCAAATTACATCCTTTTATTCCATCAGCTGCTTTTGGCTGGGTGTTTTGTCACAGCAATGAAAAGATAACTTCAAGTATTTTCCTCAAGATATTGTTCTAACATTTTCCATTTAATGGAAGAAATTCATTTCCAGGTATACAACTTACAGCAGATTGGTATCTAGCATACACAAAGTACTCAACACACACACACACACACACACACACACAAACACACACACAAACACGCACTACCAAAACAAATAACCAAATAAAAAATAATGGCTAAAATACTAAACAGATTCACCAAGAAAACAGCACACTTGCTTGTTTCCCTAATTATTCTTACTTTCAGCTGGGGTCCTTTTAAGGTATGATGGGGTGGTTATCTCCTTAGGATCTGAATGTATCTGAAAAAGAGAAGCAGATTATCTGAGAGAGAGTAAAGTTAGCACAAGATAAATAGAATAACCATTATTTTTTAGAGAGAATTTAATAGGTGTAGGCCCTCTTTTAGCCCATGATTGGTGGGAGCTTTATAATGGAAAGTGGGCTCATTTTTGGATGTGGTTATGACCTGTTTTCCAGCTCCAGCTCTGGGTTCCATTCCACTGAGCAGATCAGTTAGCCAAGTCAACAGCAGTTGTTTTCCAAACATGGCTGTGTGCAACTATTGCACTTGTGTGAGAGTCACGTCAAGTTGTTTGCTGCTAAGTGGGCTAGATCATGAGTTGCTTGGACAGATATTGGTCATTTTCCCCCAGTTGCTCCTGTAGCACATTCTGGCACTAGACATGCTAACTGTCTGGGGACTGACTCTCTTCCAGCTTCCAGCCATGTCACTCCATGTAACATGCCAATAGCATATGGTTTCTTTAGCAGTAGGGTCTTAACACTAACCTTTGATGAGTCATCAAGTACTCGAACAGAGATCTGTATTCTTTTGGGAAACGTTGTAGGTCTCTCTGATCAAAAGCTCTTTGTGGGTGATAGCCACCTGCTGGTACTGGGAGTTACAGGTAAGTGCCAAAGAAGAGAGGGAAGAAGAAATATTATAAAAGAGATAGAGAGATAAGAGAAAAGAGGGAGAGAGAGAGAAAAAAAAAACAGGAGAAGATTAATGTCAGTCTTCATCATATACTCTTCAGGGACTTGTGACTCATGTGTTCCCTGTAAGGGCCTGGTGAAGGTTCAACCACTTAGTCTGTCTTTTAGGATGTAGAATTTTATGGTACCATAAACTCCTATAAAACTAGATATCCACAGACACAGAGGGTCCCAAGACCTCATCACTGAAGCAGACCTAAAATGAACTGCCGGAGCCTGCCGGCTGAAAGGGTTCACGCCTGATGGGGAGTGAGGATTAAGGAAAGACAGAAGAAAGAGTGAAAGAATGGACTCCAGTCCAGGACTGAAGCCAGGACTGAAGACTTGGTTTATTTCACAGCATTCCTTTTTATATCTCTTTACAAATAGTTTTTCCATAGACAAAGATTTTATGAGCTTTACAAGTTCCTATCAAAAAACCTTCCTGTTACAGAGTTTTTGCATTTCAATCATTTCTCAGTACAAAGGACCAGCCAAATGGCTGAAGATACCTAATCTTGCTTACAGGTAGGCTGCTATAGTTTTGCTAATGCCTTGCTGCCAGAAGCCCAGAGCTATGGATACAAGTCCAGCCAGAATGTCTCCCGACAATGAACCCAACATGGCTCAGGGAAATTTGCAGAAGAGGGGCAGAAGGAATGTCAGAGCCACATGTTGGATCATGATACACAGAGACATTGCCTCATACTGTTATGAGCATGTAAGGACCAGCATATGGTCCAGGGACAGTTTAGATAAATAAGTTTTTTTTCTTTGTGTGCGAGAGTAAAAATGCAAAGTCAAACTTTGTAAGCAAAAACTAAGAGTAAGCTGAGTACAATGACATAGTAAGAGATTAGCAGAAGGTGTGTGTGGAACCCTAGATAAGTAGTGGAAAATACAAAAACCCCAGCTGCTCAGCAGCCGTTGTCCCAGTCCTCCCGACACTATGACTGACTGAACAGCTGCTCAGCAGTCCGGACTGAGACCTCCGCGAGACGCATCACCGATCCGAATTCATCTGCCCGACACGCTGTCCGAACGACCGAGACTCACCTTGAAACACCCCGCGCCACCAGGTTGTAAAACGTCAGAAATCTCGCAGACCGAGTCTCGTGTTGAGATCGAGTCTCGCAATACTGCGTCCCAAGTCTCGCGATATCAGGTTGTATACATGTTAGACTCGTTAGAAATATTATTGTGTCAGTAGTGATGAATATAATTTGGTTATATATTATATTAGCTATAATATTAGTTGTGATAGTTTGGACTTGCTTGTGTGTGACTTTCATCCCAGTAAACTCTTTGTGAGTACACCAGTGTCTGAGTATTATTGACCTTCGTGGGCGGAATCCTCTCAACCAATCATCTTTGAGAGTGCTCGTGACACATACCCATAACTGATGGATAACCCCACAGTGCATGACCCATATACCCCAACAATGAGGGCTCTTTGAAGGGGGGAGAACAGGGAGAGGCGAACAATGGAACTAACCTTACTGTATTCACTGAGTACAAAACTAATAATAATAGTAATAATAATAATAATTATTATTATTATTATTATTATTATAAAAACTATCAGAAAGTTCTTAAAAGAATAAATCAAAATGTCTAAAAGAAGATCCTGTGCTATTATTCAGGGAGTCATTTCCCATTCTTGTATCATTTAGAAGTGTTCAAAGACCTTAGCCATTAGGGAAACAAAGTACTTTGAGATTCCATCTCAACTTATTCAGAATGGCTATCATCAAGGAAACAAATAGAAAATGCTGGCAAATATGTGGGGAAACAGTTGTGTAAATTGGTATAACCACTATGGAAAGCAGTGTGAAAGTTTTTCAAAAAGCTTAAAATAAATCTGTCATATGACCTGGCTCTTCCTCTTCTGGACATATTTGCAAAGGACAGCACTATTCTACAGAGACACTTGTTCATCAGTGTCAGTGCTTCACTCTTCACACAAACAAGGAGATGGGAACCATTCAAGATGTACCTATATAAGGAAGTGAAAGTGAAAATGTGGGACTGTTTAGAGGCAATTTACTCTTAACTGAAAGACTGTACTGAAACATCCCCTTTCAGAGGGAGGCTAACTTTGGAAATCTGAAACTTAAAAGGTAACAAGACCCTTCTCCAAGATTAGAAGCCTTACTCTCCTGCCCAAGAGATATTCCAATTAGCAAAGCCTGATGGAAATTGTATAGTGAGCTCCATAAATATAGGATCCATGAGGTGACCTCTGTGCAGTAGTGGACTTTTCAGTAATGCAGCTGCATCAGTGTCATTCATGCTCCTGTAAGTAACCCTATAACACAGGCTTTATATGCAACCTGAATAAACTCATTGGTTCACCAGATGAGACTTTGATGCATTTATGTATTTCTCTATTGTCTCTACCTTATTTGTGTGCTCCCATTGACCTAAGGAAAATTTCACCCAAATAGGAACATGTCAGAACAAAATGAATTTGGAAGGAAGGATATTAGGATTCTGGTTATGATAAGCAAGGCTTGCAACTGAAGTAAGTATGGGGCATCCATGCTGGAAACTCAACATGGTTGTCCCTTTCCATGTATTTGTTGTGGTGTGTATTCATGTTATGGCAGTGATTGCCTGGCTTTTGCTAGGGGTAGTAATGATATGTTTTATCAGCAAGATAGGCTTTTGTCTTATAGGTAGTTAGCTAGGAACTCATTTACAGAAACATGGATGTCATCTTGCCTGTCTTCACAGACCTTGAACCCACATATCATCCTATTTCACCCACAATGGCTGAAAGAAATAATCATTAACAGTAGTTTACTTCTACTTTCCCAGCTCAACAACCTGTGGGCTGGCCTTTCTGAGTCAGTCTCTCTCTCTCTCTCTCTCTCTCTCTCTCTTTTGAAGATATATTTTTTACTTATTTATGAAATAGAGAGGGAGAGACTCTCTCTCTCTCTCTCTCTCTTTTGAAGATTTATTTTTTACTTATTTATGAAATAGAGAGGGAGAGAGAGAGAGAGAGAGAGAGAGAGAGAGAGAGAGAGGGAGAGAGAATGGGCATGTTAGGGCTTCCAGCCACTGCAAAAAAACTACAGATGCATGAGCCACCAAGTGCATCTGGCTTATGTGGGACCTGGAGAATTGAACCTGGGTTCTTGCTTCATAGGCATGTGCCTTAACCCCTAAACCATCTCTCCAGCCCAAGTCAGTTTCTTAAATCCACTAATCATTCAGTTCTCTTTATCACACATTGAGTCTGACTACAAGATTCATCTTAATTGAATATCTGATCCACAAAAATAAGTCCAACATACATGTTAGTCTCTTCTTTTTGTCCTTTATTGGCTTTTAGCTACTTTGGTAAGCTCTTGGCTCTTTCTCAGTGTGTGTGTGTGTGTGTGTGTGTGTGTGTGTGTGTGTGTGTGTGTGTGATATAGAGAGAGAAAGGGAGAGAGGGTGGGAGAGAGAGAGGTCTCCTCAGCTTGCTGTGGAGACCATTTCTCTTTGGGCATTTTCCTGTTTGTTTTTTGAGCCCTTTACTGCTTTACTATGTGTGTGATCTTCCTTTAAGCTCTGGGAACCTTGTTCTCATTTAGTCTTCTTTGAAGCCCTATGCAATGGGGTCTTTTGGCTTGAGGTCTCCTGCTTTGCTTTCCACATATGTCGGTCCCTTCCCCATAGGCTTATTTCTTAGAGATCTGTCTATGTGAGAAAGAATTTGCTATCTCTCCTCCACTTCCAAGTCTTCCTAGGAAGCACAGAACTTCTTTTGTCTTGGACCTTCCTATTTGCCTTTCCTTGAATTCTAAGATTCTGTAAAATAAATCTCATAATTCAGAATTAATCTTCTAAGAGTTCACATATTCAATTGTCTGATAACTTGGACATGGACCCAAAGTTGGGGTCCATGGCAGTATATTTAGAAGTAGATTTACTACTTCATTATGGAAATCTAATATTTCCTTGTAGTTTAAAAATCTCATATGAGTGAGTTGTAAAACTAAGATTGAGCCATCAGGAGGAGAGTCTGTGGTAAAGTCAGGGTGGGCAACTTCTTTGAAATCATATGGGTGGCACACATGCTTGATGACTGGGGTCTACCACATGAGTGTGGGAAATGTCCTGAAAACAGCTTAATGTCTAAGGAAAACAATGATGTGTGGTACACAGGCAAATAGAGTTTTGGCAATCTGTCTTAAATTTGATCTGGACATTGTTATGAGTAATAAGATATGCATCTGAGGCTGACATGGCTACACAAAGGGATCTATGTTGTATAAAGGAGGAACTGCACAGGTAGAGGGATATGTGGCTCATTTTCTTTCCATTAGCATCTAATTTTGTAGGTAAATTGGATAAAAGAGAGACCAAACAGAAGTGCTGGTTTACCCTATTATATATCTAGGAAGCCAAAAAGAAGGGATTAGACCAGTATTGGTATTGAAGAGCCTTTCCTGGGATCAAAAAATGTGACTCCTATGGGAGGAGCTGGATATTGATGAATAAGTGAGTAAAGATGTTAGAAAACAAATATATTATCTGACAATACAGAGAAAATGAAAAGCAATGATAGGTATTATGACTCTGAACTGTTGGTGTGGTAGTTTGAATGTAGTGGTTTGAATACATGGCCCCTAACAGGCAGATACCTGCTATAAGAGTTATGTCACTGGACGTAGATCCTATGTCCAGCCCTAAGGTGTGTGGACCACTGGATCTGTGTGGTGCAAGGGTTTTTTGTTTGTTTGTTTTTGTGTGTGTGTGATACCTGTCTGCTTAGATACATGGAATGAGTCACCTTCTTCCACTTTGAGGGTGTTCCCCTAGAATTTTTAGACCTAAAATAAACCCTTTATTCCAATAAGTTGATTTTAGTTAGGTGTTTGTCAGTAAAGGGTAACTGGCTGCCACATGAATTTGTTATTGGAAATGGGGTCATTACTATGATGAATATGACCATATGGATTTGGGTCTTTTGGACTGTATGTTGAAGAAATGTGGAAAGATTAGATATTTGGGACTGGATAAGCCTCACAGTGTGGCAAGCAAGGGTTAATGGGATATTATGATGAGAATCTGTAATTACAAATACAGAGAACATTATGAAAACTGAAGGGTTGACCCATAAAATTTCAAAGGGGAAGCAGAGAATTTTGTTGAAACTGGACCACTAACATAAAGGTGGGCTGTATTATGCTCATGTCCAGTGAGTTTAAACAAGGTTGAATTTAAAAGTTATATACTAGTGAAATCTGATATGAAAGAGAAAGATGATGCATTGTTGATCACAGCAAAATTCAAGTGTTTATATTTTTAATTTTATTACATGAGTAAAACAAGTTATACTCATTTATCCCCTAATCTCAGCTTCTATTAGCCTGAGGGCCCTTAATGGGGTTATGGTAGTCACTATGGAGTCATGAAGGCCTCAGTCAGTGTCTATGAAAAAGCAGTGGTGCCATGTCTCAAGGTATTCTTACCCATTCTGAGGCTCTTATAATTTTTCTTTTTTAAAAAATTATTTATTTATTTATTTGAGAGCAACAGACACAGAGAGAAAGACAGATAGAGGGAGAGAGAGAGAATGGGTGTGCCAGGGCTTCCAGCCTCTGCAAACGAACTCCAGATGCTTGCGCCCCCTTGTGCATCGGGCTAACGTGGGACCTGGGGAACCGAGCCTCAAACCGAGGTCCTTAGGCTTCACAGGCAAGCGCTTAACTGCTAAGCCATCTTTCCAGCCCTCTTATAATTTTTCCACCCCCTCTTCTATAATGTTTCCTGAGACATGGCAGATCTGTTGTCAGTCTTATCTAATGTTTAGTTCTTTGTAGTCTCTGGAATTCTGCTTTGGCAGGTTTTGATCAACCAGTGTTTCTGTTGCCATCACACTGGGGCTTGTTTTCAGGCTAAAAGTAAGAGTAATTCATGACATTGTTTCCTCTGCACTTTCTCCCAGGCCCTGGCTGATGTCATAGAAGCTATAAGTCTCAAAAGGGAAGAGCAGTTGGCTATTTTCTTGTCTTTTCAATGGATCGTGGTTATCCTCTGTTTTCTCTCCTGTCTATAAAATAAAACAGATTCTCCAACCAAGAGTGAGAACAGCTTGGTTTAAATGGGGTATGCAAACTTGTTTAAAAGATTTCTGATGTGCAAGTCCACTCTTCTCCAGAGAGAGGTGGGTTCTTCCCTCTGAAATCTATGAGTGTCCTGACCATGGGATTTTGACTAGGTTTCTAGTAACAGCTATGACTTTTCTCCTACTGAGTAGACCTAATGTCCAGTCAGAGAACAGAGAACTTATAGATGCTGCTTGTCACTATTGCAAAAGTATGTACATCTTTTCTGGCTGGTTGATTTCATAGTAGTCAGTCTCGTGCTTATTCATGCTCTTGATGACTATTGTCCACTGTGACTTCAAAATGGCTTTCCAGCCCTATGAGGGCTAGGCATAGAGGGAGCTAATTTCCCTTTTGGTTCCAACATGGTATTCCCATGTCCTATGACCCCAGCCTGTAGTGTCTTTAGCACAGAGCCTTACTTTTCAGCTCTGGCAGGTAATCAAGTCTTTGGTAATGGCCTACATTGTTTTAGGTTTTTGTGATTCCAAAGGAATTTTTGATTGTTTTTTTTTTTTTTTCTATTTCCATGAAGAATGCCTTTGGAATTTTGATAGGGATTGCATTAAATGTGTAGATTGCTTTTGGTAAGATTGCCATTTTCACAATATCGATTCTTCCAATCCAGGAACAAGGGATGTTTCTCCACTTCCTAGTGTCTTCTGCAATTTCACGCTTGAGTATTTTAAAGTTCTCATTGTAAAGATGCTTTACTTCTTGATTAGGTTTATACCAAGGTACTTTTTTTTTGATGCAATTGTGAATGGGAATGATTATCTGATTTCATACTCTGTGTATTTGTTTTTAGCATATATGAAGGCTACTGATTTCTGTGAATTTATTTTGTATCCTGCTACATGGCTGTGGGTTTTTATCAGCTCTAAGAGTTTGCTAGTAGAGTCTTTAGGGTCCTTTATGCATAGAAACATGTCATCTGCAAATAATGATAACTTGATCTCTTCCTTTCAATTTGTATCCCTTTGTGTGTGTCTCTTGCCTTATTGCTATGACTAAGACTTCCAAAACTAGATTAAATAAAGATGGGAACAGTGGATACCCTTGTCTTGTTCCTGATTTTAGTGGAAAAGCTTCCAGTTTTTCCCCATTTAGTAATAGGTTGGCTGTAGGCTTCTCATAAAAAGCTTTTATTGAATTGAGATATGTTCCTTCTATTCCCAGTCTCTGTAGGACTTTTATCATGAAATGATGTTGAATTTTGTCGAAGGCTTTCTCTGTGTCTAATGAGATGATCATGTGATTTTTGTCCTTCAACCCACTTATATAATGTATTACATTTATAGATTTGCATATATTGAACCATCCCTGCATCCCTGGGATAAAGCCTACTTGGTCAGTGTGAATTATTGTTTTGATATATTCTTGTATTCTGTTTGCCAATATTTTGTAGAGAATTTTTGCATCTATGTTCATGATGGAGATTGGTCTGTAATTTTCTTTTTTTGTTCTATCTTTGCCTGGTTTTGGTATCAGGTTGATGCTGGCCTCATAGAAGGAGTTTGGTAAAATTCCTTCTTTTTCTATTTCATGGAAAAGCAGAAGAAGCAATTGTGTTAGCTCTGCCTTGAAGGTCTGGTAAAATTCAGCAGTGAATCCATCTGGGCTTGGGCTTTTCTGGGGGGTGGGAGATTATTGATAACTATTCGGATCTCCATGTTTGTTATAGGTCTATTTAAGTGATTAATTTCATCTTGATTTAATTTAGGTAGGTCATATAAATCAAGAAATCATCCATTTCTTTCAGATTTTCATACTTTGTGGAGCATATGTTTTTATAGTATGTCCCTATGATTTTTTGAATTTCTCTGGAATCTGTTGTGATGTTACCTTTTTCATCTCTGATTTTATTAATTTGTGTCTCTTCTCTCCTTTTTTGTCAGATTTGCTAAGGGTTTATCAATCTTGTTTATGCTTTCAAAGAACCAACTCTTTGTTTCATTAATTCTTCGATTTTTTTTTGTTTCTATTTCATTAATTTCTGCCCTAATCTGTATTATTTCTTCCTGTCTACTGATTTTTGGTTTGCCTTGTTCTTCTTTATCCAAGGCTTTAAGGTGAAGCATTAGGTCGTTTACTTGTGACCTTTCTAATTTCTTAATATTGGCAGTTAAGGCTATAAATTTACCTATTAGAACTGCCTTCATTCTGTACCAGAGAGTTTGGTATGTTGTGTTCTCATTATCGTTTGCCTCTATAATTTTTTTTTGATTTCCCTCTTGATTTCTTCATTGACCCATTCATCATTTAGTAGTGTACTGTTTAGTTTCCATTATTTTGTTTATGCTCTATAGCCTTTCTTGCTACTGATTTGTAGTTTGATTCCATGTGATCAGATAGAATGCAAGGAATTCTTTCAATTTTCCTGCATTTGTTAAGACTTGCTTTGTGACCTAATAGATGGTCTATTTTAGAGAATGTTCCATGTGCTGCTGAAAAGAATGTATATTCTGGAGCATTTGGATGAAATGTCCTGTATATATCTGTTAGGTCCATTCTTTCTATGACCTCATTTAGTCCAGATGCCTCTCTGTTTATTTTTTCCCAGGATGACCTGTCAATTGATGAGAGTGGAGTGTTAAAGTCACCCACCACCACCGTGTTTGGTGTTATCTGTGACCTTAGTTCTAATAGTGTTTGTTTGATGAATTTGGGAGACCCATGCTAGGTGCATATATGTTTAGGATTGTAATGTCCTCCTGTTGGAGTGTGCCCTTATCAATATAAAGTGACCTTCCTTATTTTTCTTGACTAATGTTGTACTGAAGTCTACCTTGTCCGGTATTAGAATAGCATCGCCTGCTGTTTTCTAGGTTTATTTGCTTGAAACACCGTCTTCCAACCTTTCACCCTAAGATAATGTCTATCCTTTGCCGAAAGGTGACTTTTTTGGAGACAACAAATTGTAGGATCCTATGTCTTTTGGTTGGGGCATTGAGGCCATTGATATTAAGAGATATTATTGAAAGGTATGTATTTATGTTTGCCATTTCTTTTTCTTTTTGTGGTTCCAGTTCTACCTTTTCTCTCTTGTGTTAACTAGTATTTGAGTATTGCTTGTTTTTCATGTTCCTTATATGTGTGCTTTTCCTTTTCTTCAGCAAGGAGGATTCTATCAAGTATTTTCTGTAGAGCTGGTTTTGTCTGCAACTACTCCTTTAGCCCATTTTTGTCACGGAATATCCTTATTTCTCCGTGTATTTGAATGGATAGCTTTATAGGATAAATAACCTGGTTGACAATTGTTATCTTTCAGAACTTGGAATATGTCACTCCAAGCCCTTCTGGCTTTAAAAGTTTGTGTTGAATAATCTGCTGTAATCCTGATGGGCTTGCTTTTGTAGGTAACTTGATTTTTTGCTCTAACTGCTTTCAATATTTTTTTTTTCCTTTGGATTGTGTGGTAGTTTGATTATAATATGGTGAGGAGAGGTTCTTTCCAGGTTTTGTCTTGCTGGGGTTCTAAAGGCTTCCTGTATCTGCCTTGGCACCTCTTTCCCAATTTGGGGGAAGTTTTTTTCTATGATTTTGTTGAGTACGCCTACTATGCCTCTGGAGTGGAATTCTTCTCCTTCTACTATGCTCCAAATTCTTATATTTGGGCTTTTCATAGTGTCCTGAATATCTTGAAATTCCCACTCATACCTTTCTGTAAGTTTGTCTTTCTCTTTGTTGGACTGTATTAGATGTGCCACCTGGTCTTCTAGCTAAGATATTCTGTCCTCTCCTTCATGCATTCTACTGGTGAGATTCTCTACAGAGTTTTTTATTTCATTAACTGTGTTCTTCATTGCTAGTAATTCTGACTGGATTTTCTTTACTATTTCTATTTCCTTATTTATGTCTTGTATTGCCTTCTTTATTTCATTAAATTGGTGTCCTACATCTTCTTTGATTTTTTCTTTGATTCCTTTGATTTCCTCTTTGATTTCTTCCTTGATTCCTTCGATTTGTTCTTTGACTTCTTTGAACATATTTACAATCATTCTTTTGAAATCCATCTTAGGCATTTCCTCTAACTCGTTCTCACTGGAGGTCATTTCTGATACATTAATACTTTTAAGTGGATTTATATTGTCTTGCTTTTTAGTGTTTCTTGTGCTATAATGTATATATTTTTGCATCTTGGATTAAGTTATTGCTTGGATTTTCTAGATAGCTGGGTATTCTTAGCTGTATCAATTGATTTGATGTTATATATTTTCAGGGTATGAGCTTAAGGTGTTAGGTGTGGCTCTTAAGACTCTCAGAGTATCTACAAAGGTGCTCCTAGGGGTTGAGTTTCCCAGCTATGGGAGTATTCAAGTAGGCTAAGTGGAATAAAATACAGGTAGATTCTAAAATTTAACTAAACACTGTACACACTCAATCAAAAACAGCACTGGGTATTTATGCAAGAGTAGTTATTATAGCAAGCAGATCCTCTGTCAACAAAGAGGTTAAGATTTCTGGTCTGTTGAGGGATCCAAGTCACCTTGTATCTAAGTGAGACCCTTCCGTGGAGGATCCAGGTTACCTTGGATGTTTTTGGTCTCAGCCAAGTTGCTGGCTGGGTCATTGGGCTGCTGTTCTGATTTCTGGAGCTGGGCACTGGCTTTTCCTACAGGGCAACCATGCCTGGCAACTGTGGCCCTGCAGATTGGCACCCCTGCTGCTGGAGCCACTACTACTGCTGCAGAAGCTGCTGCTGCTAAATCTGCCACTGTTGGGTCTGTGGCCGCTGCTGTTGAAGCTGCTGCTGCTGGATCCACCACTGCTGCTGCCACTGCTGCTGCTGCTGTAGCTGCCACTGCTGGAGCTGCTGCTGCCACCACTGAAGCTGCCACTACTGGATCTGCCGCTGCTGGGACTGCTGCTGCTGGTGCCAGAGCTGCTGATGTTGCTGCGGGACTCTGCTCCTGCTCGCGTCCAGCTGTCAGCTCAAGTTGGCATAGCTGGGTCCTTGGACCACTGCTCTGTTCAGTGGAACTGAGCACAGGCTGTGGGGGATGGGAGGGAGCCACAGCTGTTCTTGTTCTCTCACTGTTCCATGTGTCCTTCTACCTTGTGATCTGCTACTCCTTTTTCCCTTCCGTTCTTCCTTCATGTTTCTTGAGTTGCAAAGAGCATTGGTGTGAGTGGAAACTCCCCACACCTGGCTTCTCCTGTGGTTCAAGCTGAGCCTGGCGGCTCACTGGTATGCCGACGCCACCATGGTCGGTGGACCTGCCGGGGCCGCTTTTGCTAGCCTGTGCAGGCTCTGGATGCTCTGGATCTCTTACTTCTCCACTGCCATTTCAATTTCCTATACACCTCACTTTTTAGTAAAAGTGTGTATTTTGCTGAGTTTTTTTGGTCTTTTCCCCCCTAGGCTTCTTTGGCATGGTACCTATGCCGCCATCTTAACCAGAAGTCCCTACATTGTTTTAGGGACCTCACTGATCTTTATGGCCAATAGTTCACTGTTTGGGGGAGGGGGGCAACCCAATTCTGGACTTGGGATTTACTAGCCAAAGTCTGTGGGTTAAGGATAAGCTTTTTCTACCTTCTGCCCAGAATATCTGTCCTCCCTCTTTATTGATAACTTATATCTTGTAGAATGCTAGCCAGAGTGAGGGTTTCCATGGAACTCATTCATGTTCTCTTTACTTTTGTGTTACAGCCTCTCCAACTCCCCCCTAACCTTTAAACCTCCATACCCCAATGTTAAGTTTCTTGCCCAACACATGAGGCAACCACTCTTTTCCTCCTTCCACATTCCTTCTTTCTCCTGGTCTCACTCTAGTTTTCTACCCATAATCTTGTTTCTAACTAACATTTGTATTCATCTCCAGTTGATCCCAGTTAGGAACCTCATATGAGAGAGTACATGTGGCATTTGTCTTTCTGCATCTATGTGACCTCATTTAGAATGATTTTTTTCAAACTCCACCCATCTGCAAATTTTATTATTTTATGTTCTCTTACCAATGAGTAGAATTCCATTGTGTATATGAACAACATCTTCATTATCAGTTCATACTCATCAGTTGATAAGTATCTTGGCTGATTCTATTACCTAGCTATTGTGAACATAGCTTCAATAAACACGGTGAAGAAGGATATAAGAATGCTAGTTAATTTTAAGTAGTTTCAGTTAAATATTGATGCCCAGAGAGAACCAGGAGGTGCCAAACAACATGCCACCTCACCCTGACACAATAATGGAAATCTTGTCAGAAATGAAACTTGTCTCAGATTGAGACTGATCTACAGTGTCCCTTGCTGCTCATATTATAGGTGGGTACCTCGATAAGTTGGCACAGGTGGGCTAACTCTGAGATCCACCCTCCAAATCTATAAACCAATCAGGTCTTCCCCTTGCTTATAAAGTCTGCTGTCTTCTTCCTTGTTAGCTCTGCCTTGCTCTACTCAGCTGAGTTGTTTTTCTATCTCTGCTCAAATCTGTCTATCTCTCTTTGTTCAGGCCACAGGGGCAGCCATGGGTCTGGCTTCTGCCTTATTCAGCTTGGCTGGTGGGGGAGGAAGAATATAGTAGCTTTTTGGTCTGGGAGAACTTTTCTGCTTGCCTCTGATTATATAAAAGTATAAGTTTGGGATAACTTCTTACTTTGATGGCATACATGATTTTACTCTGGTCTTTGAATATACTACCCACATATTTCCATTACTACTCTAGATGTACCGCATGAGTGCTCTCATTGACTCTAGGCCTCCTACCTGTGTAATATTCTATTTTTAATTAGTTTTTACAAATTTTTGTTTATTTCATTTATTTATTGAGAGTGACAGACAGTGAGAGAAAGAGGCAGAGAGAGAGAATGAGTGAGCCAGGGCTTTCAGCTACTGCAAACAAGCTCCAGATGCATGAGCCTCCTTGTGCATCTGGCTAACATGGGTCCTGGGTAATGGAGGCTTGAACCAGTGTTCTTAGGCTCCACAGGCATGTGCTTAACTGCTAAGCCATCTCTCAAGCTCCAGGGTAATATTCTTAAATTTGGGATAAACATGAGTATAACTCTCTTCATTACTTATTTGTTCTCTGAATTATATGGTCTCTGCTTTGATATTCTCCCTCTTATTCTTCTCTTAAATCCCAATGTCCCCAATGTAAGGTTTGTGAATGACCAAAGACCATGCAGGACCACTCTGAATGAGGGAGGGCAAAACCTATTTCTTGGAGTTTGTGCTGCCAGGCTGTCTCATGGGCGGAGAGAGAGAACAGCTAGTGTGACTCTGGGTAGTTTGGGTTTTTATAGTTTTGCTCTTTGGGAGGAGGGTACAGAGAACAACGTAATGGGGAATTCATGGGAGAGCAGGGACCAAATGAAGAAGCTAATTAATGAGAAGAACAGGGAGAAAATGGAGGAGGTAATCAATCTGAGGATGAGTGGCTATCAGGAGAGGAGTCAGATAATTTCTAAAATAAGATTGACAGGAAACCTATCACTGAGGGCATTGTTAGGTCAGGAGAGTAAGGGTTAGGCAATATAAACATCTAAAGCTGGATCAGTCAGGCTGCTATCATTCCCCTTCTTCATCTCAACTCCATTCCTAACATTCCAGCATTTTGTTAAGAATAAGGGGGCCTGATCAGGTCTCCCTTTGCTGCTTCCTGCTGTGAGGGGGTGTAGTCAGGTATTTCAGGAGATGGTTAGTGTCACTGGCTGGCAAGTCCCCTCTGAATATGAGACAGGCTAAAAGTTGGTATTGAGTGGAAGAGGGACAGGTTAATAAAAGTTGGTTGAATGACTGGTATGTGAGATTATTTACCTAGTTTTGGATACATTTCCAAATATTGGTGACTATTAAGGGTAAAATAAATATCACCATTAATAGTCTAAGTAATGATAGTAGCCAAGGCCAAATAATTCTAAAGATATCCCATGGTCTTGAGGGCAGTCAGATATCAGGATAGTCTGTTGGTCAGAGTTTTAGAGACTTTTATCTCTAATTTTACTTTACCCAATTGGTTTATATAATAACAACATTCTTCATTTGGGAAGAGACAGGTTCCTCCCTGATCTGTGATGAGGTCAAGGGCTTCATGGTTTTGAAAGACGACTGATGTCAATGAGGTGAGCTGCAGCTGTAGCAAGTGAAGGGCCATAGCAGAGTCCTTAATGGCTGTACTCAGTTCTGTAAAAACTGTTGATAAGAGATAGTCTGTGACCCAGTCTCCCTGCAGCCAATTCTGTAGCTGCTATAGAGGAGAGAAGACTTATTTTTATTAGTATAGGTAACTGGACTGTGACAAGCTCAGTGTTTTATGATATACTTCCCTCATATAAAGTGCCAGTCTCCATTATCTGAGCATCTAGAATAATACATATCATGTTATTAGGATCCCCTGTGAGGTTGTAGAAGAACTTCTATCTATATACCAAGTATGGTTAGGGTAAGGGAGGGGAGACAGTGAAATTCTGGGGTTGTGGTAGGTAAGTTCTTCTAAAGTCTCTAGACTGGAGTGTGTAAGTTTTTTAGCTAAGAGGTAGAAGGGTAGTTGAGTTAGGTGGGGGCCAGGAGTCTGAAATAATATTTGGGTTGTCTAGAAAGGTAACATGAAAAAGTTGAAGTTTGGATGGGGTTAGTAGATGGAGGTGGATTGTCACAGATCCATCTGAGTATGAGTTAACTGTAGATGAGAGGATGCAAGTTTAAGATTTTAGTTAAATACACAATCCCAAAATTAGCAGAATTATTAGCAAAAGTGGCATGCATGATCATCATGAAGATCTAGAACTTTACCAAATGGTGTGGTATACCTATTTTTGTTACAGTGATAATGTCTGTCTAAAGTTACAGTCTGGATGCCTGTGGTGGTTTGAATAGAATAGATGGCCTCCAATATATTCACTTCTTCATTGTTTGTAGTTTGCATCTGCTGACTACCTGGCTGGAGGCAATGTCACTGGGTGTTCTTAAGGTGTGGTGGTGGGTTTCCAATTTCAATCTAAAGAGATGCAAAGTGTGCCTAGCTGGAGTTCCTGAAGTGTGCTATGGCTTTTGACCCTTAGGCTTATATGTCTCTCTCTCTCTGCTTGGACCTGTGAAGGCAGACCAGCTTCTTCTGCTATTATGGAACTTCCCCTGGATCTGTAAGCTTCAATAAATATCCCTTCTTCCATAACTGTGCCTGGTCTGGAAGTTCATCTCAGTGAACCTAAATCTGTCTGCTACAATGCTGATGGTTAAACCCTTTAGTTATACCTTACTTTTTGGATATATTTTTTCTACTGAATATTTAAGAACAAGAAAGGTGGCCAAAGTTTAATTTTATATTGAAATCTTGAAAGACAGTTGTGTCTCTTTAAGGGAGGCTTTTGGGGACCTGGGAGGAGCTCTATTGCTCTCTCATTATTTGGGCCATCTGCTGGGATGAGTTTGGGCTATGCTAACCATGTGGCTTCCCTTCCTTTGGAAGTGTTAAGAGTTTGCCCCTCTGTTTTGACTTTCCTCCTGCAGATTGGATAGTGATTGGAATCCATTTTGGGAGTCTTCATGTCGTCTCTGATCAAGAAGATAAATGACTTACCAAGAGCTTTAGGGCCCTCTAGAGAAAGAAATGTCTTGTCATCTCTTGAGCCCTTTTGATCTGGAGGGGCTGGGACCAAAATAGCAGGTACCCTTTTAACCTCAAAGTCCTTATTGGTTCTAGCCACTACATCTGGTTGTTAAGCACTTAGGAGAAAAATGGGCATGTAGGGTATGTGTGTATTTTTTTGTCTTTAGCAAAACAAATCTAGTTAAAATATAGTAGTAAAAATCCTAACATTTTGTTCTAACATTTAACTTATGTTGTCTGATGACATGGTAAGCCATATCTGAAAGATAGAAAACATATATATATATATATATATATATATATATATATATATATATATATATATATTAATTAACATTTGTAAGCACCAACAAAACATGTTAACAATCCTAGAGACAATTTTTATTAACAAAAATATAAATATTGACTCTGATTTTTATTTAGTTTTAGTGTCCTGGCTAAAGCCATCAGTTTTGTTCTTACAGTGGAGGATCTGAACTTGAGTATGAGACAATGACTATGGTTTTTGTCATTAATTTTTATAACCAATTTATAATGTTCTATCAACAAACTCAAATAAAACAATCTGTCAGAAATTGAGTTATTCTAGTAAGCATGAAACCCATGTAAATTTTGACATTTTAATTGAGTTTGTAATCTAAAATCAGAGTTGAATTTTGGAATATATATTTTTGTTGTTCTTAAAAAACTCTGGCCATTATTGTAGCATATATAAACAAGCACTTCTGGTTTTAAAGATGAAAACCTTTTAGTCTGTCTTTAGTAAATTAAAATCACCTTTAAATATATCTATGTGCCTGTGTATATGTTAGTAGATTTAATCTTTTGTCTAAACTGGATTATACATCAACATAATCCTTATAGAGAAATCTATAACAATCGATCTTATGCACTCTGTTCAGGGTTGCCTTGATTAACATAAACCAATTTTATGTCGCTTGTTTTGTTACCAGTGACTACTAAATTAAGCTTTCACCAGATATCTCTACAATTTGTGTTTAAATTACATTGTTTGTGTTGTGCCCTGACCCCTGACCAGGAGCCAAGACCCCCGGTCACCCAGGAGTCACCTAGAGGACCGCCACAGAAGCCGAGACACTCGAATGTAAAAGCAACACATTTTAAAAGCATGGATTTATAAAGGTAGGTAAAACTTTATAACTGCACTGGAGATAATATGACACACTTGGAAATAGTTTTACTACTAATGACAAGTCTGAACCACATTTATGATATAACAAACTAAGATGATTTGTTCATAGTTATTTTACACAAGAGAGAAACTGACAAAGAATCACTATTATATGCTTCTTGTCATTTTCCCTTTCCTTGTCCAGAGGCAATAGGCCAATTTGCCTAAGAACAAGGTGTGGATGACACATAGTATTAAATGTGCTTGGGGTCTGAGTTGGGTGCAGATCCATTTCTCAGAATCCAGCTTACCATGAATTTCAACAGCATATCACCATTAATATAATTTACATCACAGTGAAGTAGAAACAATCATTAACAAGTATCTCTAAACATTGAGCAAACCTGCCAGTCCCTAGGTGTCTGGCTTTTAGCCTTTACCTGGCAGACTTTGAGATCCAATTTGTTTTTTGACCCTACGTGTCTGACTGTGGCATGAGGTCTGTCACCATTGTGTTGTTGTTTGCCATCTAGGATGGGTTACAGCCTTGTTATGTTTGTACATCCCATACATAGCATATCCCCCTATATAGCACATGTTGTTTGAATCTATGTATCAAAGCATTACTGCAGTCACAAACCAGTACAGCCAGAATATGCAAATTCTACAGATTACCACTGGTCATTAGTATCTGAAATTTAGGTTAAAGTTCAATCTCACATTCACTCACAATCATTTAGAGTTTAAAATAGATTTTTAGTTATTTTTATTAATTTTTGTTGTTTTATCTAAATGGGTTTAGTCTCACCTTGGCTAGAAGCATCTGATGAGTAGGGAAAGCAGAACAGAAAGGACAGGCATGCAGAGCAAAAGATGTTTGAATAAGGGTAATCTCAAGCTACTTGCCAGTGTTGTGGAAAATGTTTATTTAAATCAGTAAGAATTTGGAAATCAAAAGATATGGTTCTAATATTTAATTTATATTGAGGCCAGGCAATGTTTTAATAAAAGATTAAATAGTGAAGTTTGATATCTTGAGGCTTTAATTTCTTTAAGTTTTGAAGTAGATAAGCCAGGCAGGTAGTAGGGACAGTTGTGGAAGTCTTATTTCTCATCTCAGATGAGTGGGAGAAGGAAAGGGTGTAGAAGGATACTGTTGTAACTAAGAGAGAAGGAGAAAAGAGAGGCATGTTCCTGAAAGAATAATTATTTGTAATGAAGAATGATATCTCAGGAGGAGAGAAGGGTGGGAAAGAGAAAGAGAGAGAGAGAGAGAGAGAGAGAGAGAGAGGTGTCAGTGTCATTAGCCAGGCTGGGGTTTGCGCAGACCACAGCAGCTTGGGAGATTAAACTTCAAGCATGTGGGAGTGTGTAAATTATAGTAGTTCAGTGTCATTTATGCTTGAGGCAGTTAGGTATTCAGGGCAGCTGACAGAGAAGCTGTGACAGTTGGTCCAGGTGCTGAGAGTGGCTCAGGACGCCCAGCAGAGAGGAGGACAGAAATAAAGGAGAGAGGGGAGGGATGAGTTGTTCCCTAGTTCCCTCTTTGACAGTGGCTTAGCAAGTTTGGTGGTGGGAGGAGGGGCAGAAGTTGCCATCTCCTCTCTGTGCAGAGGGAGTTTGGTGGGGAAAAGGATGAGGAACAGTGTCCTTAGGCTGGCAAACCATGCCAGAAAGCACTCCTCAGGGTTTGGTGGGGGAGAGAGAGAGAGAGAGAGAGAGAGAGAGAGAGAGAGAGAGAAGAAGAAGAAGAAGGAGGAGGAGGAGGAGGAGGAGGAGGAGGAGGAGGAGGAGGAGGAGGAGGAGGAGGAGGAGGAGGGAGGGAGGGAGGGAGGGAGGGAGGGAGGGAGGGAGAGAGAGAGAGAGAGAGTCCTGAGGTTTTGAGAGTGTGTCTTTCTAAAGACATGGGTAGCCCAGAAATGGTCAAGGAATGTGGCCTGATGTACCAGCATGGTTAAATCAGAGCAAGAGATGGAATACACCTCTGAGAGAATGACAGCAGACCAACCTGTGACATGAGAGACACTCCCTAAGGGAGAAAGGGTGAAGGAAGGCTTAGAAAAGAAGGACACAGAGAGAGAGAGAAAGGGAGAGAGAGAGAAAACTTCTGAGAGTAAGCCAATTTGTGAAAGACAGTTACTGAGGGTAGAGGATGTGGGTACAGGGAGCAGAATTATGGTCAGTGTGGGTGTTCACAATAGGCAGATGTTCTCAGGCCATCAGAGAGTCAGTGGCAGCTCAGTGGCCTGGTTTGGGGAAAGGAGATCTGGCCGCCCAGGAGGGCAAATAATAACTTCCTATCTGAGTCACTGAACCAGATATAAGGTTCATGACCGACGAAAGACAATGTAGCACAACTCTGGGAGGTTGGGGATAGGAAGATGTTGGTTGGGGCTTGAGCTGCCAGGCTGTCTCATAGGAGAAGAGAGAGAACAGCCAGTGTGACACAGTGTCATTTTGATTTTCATTCCTCTGATGACTATATGTGTTATACATCTTACATGTGTAATAACCATTTGTATTTCTGCCTTTGAGAATTCTACCCCATATTTTGATTGGAATGCTTATTTTTTTTTGTTTTTATCCACATATTTTTTTAGTTCTTTATAGATTGTAGATATAAGACCATTGTATAACTGGTGATTTTTTTCTCCCATTCTGTAGGAAATATACTGACTAATTTAATTTGTTTTATCCATATAGTAGCTTTTGAGTTTCATGTAGTCCCAGTGGTTTAGTGTTTACTTTCCTGAGGTACTGGGGTATTTGTTCAGGGAGTCTTTCACTATACCTACATTATGGAGTGTTCTCTATGTGTGGGGTATAAAAGACATGTCCAGATGCCAGAAGGTTGTTAAATAAAGATCCCGGTGCTCATGGTGAGCTCTTCCTCAGAATAATTGGCCAGAGAAGACTCAGAGGTTCCTTAAATGATAAAGGCTAATGCCACTGCCACTGCTGTTGATTGCATGCCACCTAGATGATAAGACCCTATTTTTGAAGATATGGCATGCTTTAATTATAGAATATGGAGAAATCAGGTTGGGACTAAACTGGAAGATCCCTCCCTGCTAGCTGCTTTCATAATGCCTGAGAGTGCTATGCTGGCATCTGTGGAGAATTGTCACCAAGAGTCCTGCTAAGCTATGGGTCTTGTATGCTGCATTACCAACATGCCAATCAAGAGGTTCCTGCTGGAGCAATAGTAACATGATTGTTGTGGGTACAAACAACACTTTTTCAAATGGTTTTAAGTTCTGCCCTGCAGGGGGAGAGATTATGTTTGATACTGTAAACCTGGTCAAAAGCCTGTGGCTTGAGAAGCAACAGCTATTGTTTTGTTGAATGGATATGATGTGTGTGTTAAATTGCTTTCTAAACATCCGTGACTAAACCCATACAATACTGCTACTATGACTGCTGCTGTCTGCTTAGGTCATAGAGAACATCTTGCAGTGGGCAGTGTTTGTTGATCACAAGACCTGGTTAAGCCAGTGAGAAGAAGTGACTGCTGAGGTGGCATAATGCCCCAATGTTTAGCCATAGATGGACATTTATACCACATTACCCAATGCTGAGAGAGAGTGAATGGAAAAAAAAAAAAATGTCAGACCATAGGAAGGGTTGGAGTGTGGTGTAGCAATTTCCTCCAAATTGAAACACTGAATTAAAACACTCCCTCAAAGACGGAGGCTCAGAAGGTCAGCAAAGGGAAGGCTGAATCCTAGAAGATCACAGGACACCTACCAAAGGTTATATAAAGGGTAAACTGCTGGAAGGGGTGAGACTCTCACCTGCGTGGCATGCATTTTATTCATGAAATTTAGCTGCCATTGATGTGGGGAACTGTCTGGTGCCATCTTTTTGTCTAGGAATTTGGATTGGTTCTTTAAGACACACAAAGGGTTGGGTGCCCAGAAAGGCTGAAACTTGTAGACTTGGAGAAAATGAAGGAAAAATGCAGTATAAGCTCCCTTCTGGATGGGAAGCTCCTAGAGTTGGAATTCTGAGCATGCTCTAGGATCCCTGGTTTTATATCCTCCCTTTATCTTATGCTAATGATGGGTCCTGTTGCTCATTGGTCCTTTTTTTTCCCCCTTCACTGGCAGAGTGTCTGAGTGTATGGAAACACACTCAGACACTCTGGTCTCCCTGACATAGAAGGGCTCCCTTGACCCAACCTTATCTCATTTTCTCAGATGCAGAGGAGAGGATGTTCCTTCTTCAAGTGAGTCTGGCAGCAAGGTTCCTCTTTTTCCACCTCCCCAACTTTTGGATGCCTGGTGTTGCAGGCTGGGAGGGCAGAACTGGGCTCCAGATGCACACTGACCAAACCCACCTTAGTAGGTCTTGCTCTGCCATCCAGCCCCTGCTGTAGCAGCCAACCTGCAGCTGCATCTTAGAGTTCTTGTCTATCCTTATGCTCTGACAATGGCTGTTGTGACCAGAACCTTTCAGTACAGTGCAGAGCTCTAGGTGTGGGCAGTGCATCTCTGTAAAGTCACATTCTGCCTTGTACTTGCTGTGCTTCCCAGGCTGGAGGAGATTACAGCTACAATCACCTATCAGAGCCACACCCCTCTGATAATAAGAAATCACCTATGTTGTCATGGAATTTTCATCATGAAATCATCACTGCCCCTGTAGGCCCTCACTCATATAAGTTATCACAATAAACTCTTTGGTTCACCAAGTTGGACTTGAGTGTAATCATGCTTTGGTCTGCCATCTGTAACTTATCTTGAGTCAATAGACTTGTGTTCATGTATTCCCAGGGAAAAGTTTTCACCCTACACGGTTATCCATATGATGTGGTTCTACTGAACTATAAAGAAAAATGTAATTATTGAATTAATTAGAAAATTGATGGACTCGAGTGCAGTGGCTGCAACGGGGGAAGATAGAGGCGGCGTGGGCAGTGGAGCACAGGGAGCAGCTGCCTAAGAAGGACATAATCAAGTTTCTGCAGGATCACGGTTCAGATTCATTTCTTGAAGAGCATAAATTATTAGGAAACATTAAAAATGTAGCTAAAACAGCTAATAAGAACCATTTGGTTACAGCCTATAACCATCATCTTGAAAGTAAGTGTTTCAAGGGTACTGAAAGTATAAGTAAAGTATCTGAGCAAGTGAAAAATGTGAAGCTTAGTGAAGATAAACCCAAAGAAACGAAATCTGAGGAGAATCTGGATGAGGGTCCACCAAAATATACAAAATCTGTTCTTAAGAAAGGAAATAAAACAAACTTTCCCAAAAAGGGAGATGTTGTTCACTGCTGGTACACAGGAACACTACAGGATGGAACTGTTTTTGATACCAATATTCAAACAAGCTCAAAGAAGAAGAAAAATGCCAAGCCTTTAAGTTTTAAGGTTGGAGTAGGCAAGGTTATCAGAGGCTGGGATGAAGCACTCTTGACTATGAGTAAAGGAGAAAAGGCTCGACTAGAGATTGAACCAGAATGGGCTTATGGAAAGAAAGGACAACCTGACGCCAAAATTCCACCAAATGCAAAACTCACTTTTGAAGTGGAACTAGTAGATATTGATTGAAATAGCAGTGCTTCAGAGGTCTAGACATTATCAACAATGATAAGACTTGGCATTGAAACTTATATAACCAATTAGAGCTTACTATTATTATAAGGGAAATGTCAACTGGAAAATTCATTGTTGTTTACTTGATCCCAGTTTTTGAGAGATGTAATCCCTTATAAGTCATATAGTCCCATGTATTTTGCTATAGCTGTGTAAAATATTAAAGAGAACTGTTTTTCCTTGTACTTTACAATGTAAACTCAAAGGCTCAATAAAAAGGTATGAACCGAAAAAAAAAAAAAAAGAAAAAAGAAAATTGATGGACTCCAAAAAGATCATATTACGTGAGATAACTCAGGTACAAGAAAACAAAATTTCCCCAATTTCATGATTTCCTTTCTAGTTAGTTGCATGTATATTTACACTCTCATTCAACATCTACATATGAGAGAGCATGCAGTGTTTGTCATTCTGAGACTTCTGGGGTAAAGGTTAGAGAAGGTGGCAGATCATAAGAGATAAGAAAGTCAAAGATTCTGGGGGTGCAAGGGTAAAAGCACGGTGAGGACTAGGAAGATGGGCAGAGAAAGAAGACAGGGGAGGTAAATAAAACTGTGTTATTAAAGAACAAAAAGAAAACTTTAAAAATGCTATTTAATAGATGCCATTGAGGTGCCTTGTATAGCCATCCTCTTCAGCTAATGTAACCCATGAATGAAAATTCAAAAGGCCACATCAAATACCAATATTTATTTCTCAGGTCTGGTCATATTTTTTCCTTGTTATTTTAAAGCTTTTAGTAATTCAAAACAGGAAGTATAATTTCCTAAGACAGTCCTTAGTTAACCTTTTTACAGTTTCATGAGTAAAACTGATATATTTTCTGCTGTCATATAGCTAATATATTCATATTTATACATGCCATTGGCTTTTATTCATATTACCATCCTGAAAGCTTTATTAAAATAATTATAATTGTTTTAAATTAGTAAATTTACTTCCTAGATTCCTATTTAGAAGTTAAAGGTATATCACTTCAGGTTTAAAAAATGGCCTAGATGATTGAGTGAGCTTTTTATATGTCAGGGATTAATTTCAGAATATGCAATAGAAAAGGGAAAGAGTGAAGAATTACACATAATTTTTGGTGACATTCAAAGCAGTAAATCAAACTAATGTTTAGTCTACTTAAAAGTAGAGATTATAATGTGAATGAACAGATTACTGAAAATATTAACATTAAGTCAGAGACAAAAGACATATACACATATATGTACACAAACACATAAAATCAAAAGAAAACCCATTAAATATAAGAAATTATAGAATATTTTCAAGCTCAGTTATTAGAAACAGTGGTGCTGAACATAGTTGTGAGGAAGTAAAGATAATTTAAAAGCAGACACTCATTTACTTATTATGTATTTTTGCTTATGAACTTAACTTTTAAGCTGAGGAGGACAAATAAAACTTAGAACAAGAGTTTTCATCCTTTAAATAAAAGTTATATTTTAAAAGAAACATACACATATTCTTTTACAAATGTGAGCAATGAAAATTGTAATGATATCAATAAAGTTCAAGTTTAAAAGTGCTTCAGTAAGGCTAGACAGATTACTTAGTGGTTAAAGTACTTGCCTGCAAAGCTGAAGGACCCAGGTACAATTCCCCAGGGCCCACATAAGCCAGATGCACAAATGACTGGAGTTCATTTGCAGAAGCTGAAGGCATTGGTGTGCCAAATCTATCTACTGTTTTCTCTCTCTCTCAAATAAAAATATGTAAATTCTTAAAAATGCTCTAATAACTACAGCACATTAGGTATCTTAACAGAGCATCATTTGGTATTCTATTATTATTACTATATAATACAGCTATATTATAGTAATACTCTTTATAACTCATCTCATTGTGCACCATATCCAAAACTGCATGGGCTTGATAGGATAAATTTGAGGGACCAGAGTGCTTCCTGGAACACAAAATCCTAAATTCCTGTTTGTTAATTAACCAAAGAATTGGCAATCCAGTCTAAAGAGAATGTTTTTTAAAGTCACCACATTTTATTCAAATATCACAGTGTGTGAGGGAAATAGGGGACTGAAGAAAGGAAAGAAAAGTGGGGAGAGAGGAAATACTTGTACAAAGAGATTAAAAAGTAAAAACAGGGCTGGAGAAATAGCTTAGCAGTTAAGGCATTTGCCTATGAAGCCTAAGGACCCCGATTTGATTCCCCAGGACCCACATAAACTAGATGCACAAAAGGGCACATGTGTCTGAACTTTGTTTGCAGTGGCTAGAGACCCTGGTATGCCCATTCTCTCTTTCTGTCTACCTCTTCCTATTTCTCTCTCAAATAAATAAGTAATTTTTTTTTTAAAGTAAAAGCACCAGAGCCATTATGGCACATGCCTTTAATCCAGCAATCAGTAGGCAGAAATAGGAGGATGGCTGTGAGTTTGAAGCCAGCCTGTGACAACATAGTGAATACCAGGTCAACTTGGGTTAAAGCAAGACCCTACCTCTAAACACCAAAATAAATAAATAACAGTTAATAAATAAAAATTGTCCCTTCCCCATTGTGGAAGTTGGTGGAAAGAAATAAACTTACTGGTAGGAAGACCCAGATGTGGACTTATGTACAGCTCAAAGAAGGGCCAGGGAGGAGAAGCTCTTCTCCATGGGTCTAACAATATTTTTTAGAGTCCATGTTCAGAAAGTGGTGGGTACTCCTGCGTCAGGTATCCTAGCCAGTTGGCTTGGACTCAAAGGAGAAAATCCACCCATACCTGGGCAGAGTGCACATTCAAGAGAGATCAGATTGGGTGAGTTGAGTCCTAGGACTGAAGTAGGTGGAGTAAGCTAAAATAGGCTAGTAAACTGAGATGATAGGCGTAGCAAGTGTATGAAGTAAGGTCCTTCCCTCAAGAACCATCTTGTCTACATGTGGCTAACCTGGCCTCTCACAGGCTTACTGCCTGTTAGTCATTTTAGTCATGACACTGTAACAGTTCTATATTGATTTTGTTCAATTAAACCTATATGGTAACAAAAATTGGTGACTTTCATAGAAACTAATTAAATGAAAGAAAACAACTACAACAGAACAAAATAAAAGCAGAAAGCTCTTCAAGAGATCAAAACATGACACAAAATTTTGGATTTCATGCTGCTTAAGCAGTTTAGAAAGTAACATGAATGGAAGAATTCTGAAATGTCATCTATAGTGACATGCAGTCAAAGTATCACACTGTGATTCATCGGCTTCAAGCAATTTGAGCAGGATGTTAATCATGGGATATAGCCCTCAAAAGACAATTTTTTTTTTGGTAGGTTATCCATTATTGCTACTTCTTTCTTTCTTTATTTCATCGTGTTTGTTTTTTAGTTCTGCTATAAACAACTTGACAGTCAGAGTTTAATCTTGTCTGTTTCAAATAAATGATATTCTAGCTTTACTTACTTAATCCTTTTTTTCTTTATAACACATAATATTTTCCCTCTAAAATGAGCAATAGGAAATTATTCAATATTGAGTTGTTTTCCATTTTCCTTTTTAATTTCTGGTCTCAAAAATGATTTTGAGGCTTATTTAATATTTTTATTCTATTAAAGAATTTTCTATTAAATGTTAAAGGTTTTCAAATTCAAATCTTCTTTGTAGCAATCTGTTAAATTGTGAAATCCTTGAAAATGGCACATGGCATAGTTAATATGTCAGTGTTAATGTCGTATAGTATTATTCATGTCAATATTATTTAAAATTAATCTCCAAGTCATTAAAATGTGCTTTTATCATATTTATTAAATGATATTTTTGTACTAGATCTATGTTTCATGTTATTCTCTTTGTTTTCCTCTGATTACAAAATAATTTTTGCTTCAGGAATGCCAAGAATAGTGCAAACTATTGAATCAAAGTAGAAGATGAAATCCTAACAGGCATGACATATAATCTCATGAATTTTTTTTTGTTAATATTTCATGCTAAGAATTTTGTGTTTACTTTTCACATCCTGAAGTTGAAATTTAAAGCATAATAGGGTGGAAAAACATTGTTTATGTGTACAATGTAAGGAGGTGACAAGCCTTTTAATCCAAATCAACACAGATACACAATGTTCCTTGTATTTTTCAACATACCATCGTTCATATTTTCTAAAATGAACTTAGGTAGATTTTTGTTGTGGTGGTGGTTACAAAAAAGGAAGGAAGGAAGGAAAGAAAGAAAGAAAGAAAGAAAGAGAGAGAGAGAGAGAGAAAGAGAGAAAGAAGGAAGGAAGGAAGGAAGGAAGGAAGGAAGGAAGGAAGGAAGGAAGGAAGGAAGGAAGGAAGGAAGGAAGAAACTGGAATTGGAGTTCCTTGTCAATACACCAACATCATATGCCCACACACTGATAATTTTGGGATATCTCCAGATTCTTGTATAATGAATCCTTATATTGTGAATGAAATTCACAGACCAGAAGATATTATTCAGAAAGATTGTAATATACCTTAGACCTTTAAACTGATCTGCAGCTACCCTCTATTTTTTCTGGCTCTGCTGCTCTGCTCTGCCTCCCTTGGCTCAGCCACAAAGACACACATGAATCTGGCTCCCCCACCACACACACAGCCTGGCTGGGGGGCCAGAGAAAGAGAACATAAAACTGTTTCTTGGTCTGGCAGAAAGAACTTTTCTGTTTGCCTCTGCTTTATAGTTTGTGGCAACTTCTCACATTGAGTACATGCATAACTTTCCTCTGGTCTCTGAATCTACCAAGTGCGTATTTCCTTTACATTCTAGTTCTATCATGTAGGTTCTGTCACTAGCTACCACGTTGGGTGCCCTTCATTAACTCTAGTTCTGCTACCTGTGCAGTTTCTTTAAATGTGGGGAAACCATTAGTATAACTTTCTTCAATACTCCTTTCTCCTCTGAATCTCATGGTTTCTACTTTGTTATCTGCCCTCTCATTTTCCCTTGAGACTCACCATCTGCCGTCTTAACTTTACTACATGGAAAAGCACATAGAAGATGTTATGTGGGTTCCTCATAAGTCTCCCTAAACAAGCTCCTAGATTCTACTTTACACACACTTGCAGCTTTACTCTGATATTTCCTTAAAAGCATTAATTTATTTTAATTCCACATGCTTGCAACTTTACTCTCCCTTTAAAAGACTCAGTTTCTCTTAAATCCCAATCTCCCATAAATAAACCCCACAGTTTGTTATTTCCCTCTAAATAAACTTAATAATTTATAATTTATCCTTCTTGTGTCAGTTTTTACTAATCCTTTATTAAAGTCATCCAAAGTTGACTCTGCTAGCACCTGTTTTCCTTTTGGGAATCTGCATTTAATAGGATGCCCATGTGACAATAAAAACTTGGGCAGTAGATGTCTAAAAAAAAAAAAAATCCTCTGGGTAGATAACTTATGCTTTTGTGAAGGTATTACACACATCCCATGTTACCCCATAGGACTGGTACCTTAGAAGCTTGAAATTAATTTCTTCTGGAGGTCTCTCTCCATGTCTTGCCCTTTACTGGTTTTTTTGATTTATTTTCACCCTTCTTCAAATATCATTAAGTGTATTCAGATATGCTCTGTTATCAACTTTCTTTTTTATTTATTTATTTATTTGAGAGCGACAGACACAGAGAGAAAGACAGATAGAGGGAGAAAGAGAGAATGGGCGCACCAGGGCTTCCAGCCTCTGCAAACGAACTCCAGACGTGTGCGCCCCCTTGTGCATCTGGCTAATGTGGGACCTGGGGAACTGAGCCTCTGTTTGGGCAGCTTCAGGGCTTGCTACCTCAGTCCCCTTTCAAACTCAAAGGCAGGCACTTTGGTGCACTACTGGGTGTGAATTCAGGCAACTTTGGTGCCCCTGTCAGGCTATAGATAGGCAGCTTTGGCAAGAGTGATCAAAAACCCAGGCTGCTTGCAATTGCCCCAAGCTGCCTTGGACTCGCATTAAGCTAGAGCCCAGGCTGCTCCACCCACCTACCTGCCCATACACTGACATGGGTAGACCACAGCACAAAAGAAATATCATGAAAAATAAAATGCAAGAAAATCCAGACAAATCACCCAGTCCAACAAGGATTACATCTAACCAAAACATAGAAGAGTGTTTAGGATCAGAACATCAAGTAGAAGTTATGAGCAATGCAACCCTGACCAACCTACTGATAGAACTTGCAGGAAAGCTACACAGGACAGATAATCGTGTGGATGCTACTATCACTAAGCTACAGCAATACGAAAAGACACTGGAAGGAATTCAAAGAGAGCTAAGAGAGTTGAGGAAGAGTGAAAAAAAAAGAGGACCTTAAAAATCAGCTGGCCACACTAAATGAAAACATAAAGAAATGCAAGGGTGATTGCCAAGAATCATCAAGAAAATCAGAAAATGAGACAAAAAGGGAGCTTGACAGAGTGATGGAAGTGACACATACGAAAGTAGTAGACAATGCAAACGTAATTCAACAAGTCCAAAACTCACTAGAGGCTCTCAAGAAGAGAGTCAGCGAAGTGGAAGATAGAAACTCTGATCTGGAAGACAGGATGGAAGAAACAGTTCGAGAGTCCAAAAAATTTCAGTAAGTTCACAAGTTCCTGTGAACAGAACATGAGGGAATTATGGGATACACATAAACGTCCTAATATCAGAATCATTGGAATACCAGAAGGAGAAGAATTTCAGACCAAAGGCATGGAGAACTTATTTAACACAATAATTGAAGAAAACTTCCACCATCTCTTAAAAGAAAGGCCCATCAAGATACAAGAAGCAAACAGAACTCCTAACCGACTAGACCAAAGGAGAAACTCCCCAAGACATATTATCATTAAGACTCTGAACATTGACACCAAAGAAAAAATCCTAAAAGCAGCTAGGGAAAAACAGCACACCACTTTCAAAGGAAACCCCATCAGAATTACTTCAGACTTCTCAATGGAAACCCTGAAAGCTAGAAGGGCCTGGAATGAAACTTTCCAAACTCTAAGAAACTATGGCTTCCAACCCAAACTACTCTACCCGGCCAAAGTCTCTCTTATAATAGTCGGTGATAGGAAAACTTTCCATGACAAAACTCAGCTTTACAATTATATGAATATAAAACCAAACCTACAGAAAGTATTCCAGGAAACGCTCCACAGAGAAGAAACAAATAACCAAACACAAATGCCTCCAAGAAGCAGGTCACAACAACCAAACCCAGAATGGACACAAAAAATTTCAAATTCCATGGAAATGCCAACACACCTCTACCACCACAACATGGCAGGGATCAAATCAAATCTCACAGTCATCACCCTAAATATTAATGTCCTTAATTCACCCATTAAGAGACACAAGCTAACAGGGTAGATCAAAAAATTAGACCCCTCAATCTGCTGCCTTCTTCTCATGGTCTCTCTTTGCATCTATTATTTGTCTAGATATCTGACAGCTGTAACAGCTTCCTATTTTCTGTCTTACCTGTCCACATTTCTGGCAAGGAGAATGAATCTGCGAGTTTGTGCAAATATGCCAAACATCCTAGCCTTCTTATCTTCAATTGAAAAGAAATTTTTTAAGTTCTGAATATTAATTTAAACAACTGTGACTAATTATTGGTGAGATGCAAAGGTTGTAGCTACTCTTCAGAAAAAGAAGTACTACATAACAAATTCAAAACTCTTGAAATTTTAAAATCTGGATTTTTCTCAAGGTTAACAAAGAGGATAGAAGAAGCAAAAAGTTAGTGGTGTCAATAGATAAAATTTGAGGCAGTAATAATGCAGTTTCAAGCTTCAACAATCTTCATAAACAAACAGACCAAACATTTGATGAGAGATGCTGTGTGAATGAAATAGTTAATACTGGAACAATTTTTAAGGACAGATGGAAGATCAGAATTTTGGAAGCTTAGAAAGAGGAGAAGGTGAAGTGGCTGGTTTTGAGTAGTTCTCCTATATAATTTCTTATCTCCAAATAAATAAGAGTCAATAAAAGGCATTTAAATTAAAGATATGTCAAAACAGTTTGTAGCCCTAGCACCAGGAAATAGTAATTTCTTCTTTGGTAAAGGAGTTAAAATTGATATGAAATGGAATTTCATAGATACCAAGTGCAGATCAGTGACAGTTTGGGTATATTATTCAGACAAAAATAAAATTTTTATAGTAAAGACACTGCATTAGATACAGATGATTTCATTCAAATTGTTTCAGCCTTGTGACTTTTCTTATGGAAGGGTAGATTCAATATAAAACATATAAGTTGTGCATGTTAAATATTTCATATTATGTTTTTAGGAAAAAACAGTTATACGGAATTGATATTGAGGGAATGTACACAATTTGGTTCCTGTTATTAGAGTTTATTTACCTTTCAAAAAGGTGGAGAAGGGGAGATATTATCCCAGCATGTAATAGATAAAAAGGTAAGCAGTAAATATTTCTCTTTTTCCATCCTCAACATACAATGTAAATATTGATATGAATATGTATTTTTCATTAAATATTTTAATGCATGTGAAGATATTATTATAGTCCATCATATTTTCATTGCTTTATTAATTACTTTCTTCATGAAAACAATTACATCTATGAAGCAAAAGATAGAGCTTTATACATGAGGCAGTAACACAATAAAAATGTAGACTTTGGGGCCTGAATCTTAAATAAAGACACCTTCATTGTAATAATCATCTATAGTACAACAGAGTCAATACACTATAATTCTTCAGGGACAATGGAAGAAAAGTTAGGGAGAGTTAAATCTTGAAGTCCTCAGTCACTTTTGTGAGATGTCAGTCATCCTTTCAACATTACATCAGCATATCAGTATGAATAATAATGATACTAGGTAAAGCTAAATGCTAGGTTGTTTGTTCATTCTGTTGAAGGTCTAGCATTCATTTTACAGTACTGCAGAAAACAATAATCACTCTCACAAAAAAAGCCACAGTTGTATTTATGGAGGATAAAGAGAAATCTCATTTATTTCCTACCATGCTGTCTAAGGTATATATTAATGTTGGAAATTGACCCTAGTGCTTAAGTGTTTTCTAGAAAATGTTCTACAACTATGCCAAAATTCTAAGCTCTCCATATAAGTATTTAATTAAAGAAAAAGTTCATTGCAGAGATAGCTCCCTGAATCATTACAACAAAACACAACTATGTAAAGAACCAATGTCAACAAGCAGGAATCTCTGGAGAAAGTCCTCCTAGGCACAAATAAGTTGGGCTAATGGGGTGAGTTCATATAACTTCACTCCAGGTTCACATTGCCAGGCTGATAATTTCAAAAAACAAACACCTGGAATCCTTGATTGGTAAGAATTTGTAAGTAAGCATTTGTTAAATTTATTTGTATTTGCTGCAATGAGAAATAAAAATAATTGTCTAGAAAGTGCATTGCAAAAAAAAAAAAAAAAAGAAAGTGCATTGCTACTTCAAAAGATTGTAAAATCTTTTTCCTTATTTCAATATTATTATTCGAAAAGGAAAAAACAAAACAAAACAAATCAAACAAAAATAAACACCAAAAAATAAAGCTGGGAGAGCAGACATTGGCAATCCTTGAACATAGGGGCTGAAGTAGGAGGGTCAAAATTTCAAGGCCCTGGGAGGAGAGATGGCTCAGCTGGTAAGGTACTTGCCTACACATCCTAATGACCTGGGTTCAGTTTCCTAGTTCCCACATAAATCCAGATGCACAAAGTAGCACTTGCATCTGGAGATCATTTGCACCAGCTAGATGCCCTGGGACACACATTCTTTCTCTTTGTATCTGTGTCTTCTTTCTAACTCCTGTGCTTGAAATAAATATGTTAAAAAATTGGTGCAAGATAGCCAAACCCATTTTCAAAAAAAAGAACATCTAGACATCTAGTACTATGTTGAAGAGCACAGATGAGAGTGGGCACCCTGTCTCCAGTATTGGTCCTGATCTCAATGGGAATTCCTGAGTCTTTCCCCATTAAGCATTATTTGGGCTGTAGGCGCTTTATATATAACCTTTATTATGGTGAGATATAAAAAATCCATGCCTATTCTCTTCATCATTTTCATCATGAAGTGATGTTGTATTTTGTCAAAGGCCTTTTATGCATTTATTGAAATGATCATGTGGTTTTTGTGATTAAGCTTATTTTTGTGGTTTATTGCATTGTCACATTTCCATATGCTAAACCAACCCTGCATTCCTGGAATAAGCCCTACTTGATCAAGTTGGATAATGCTTTTGATGTATTGTTGAATTCAATTTACAAGGATTTTGTTCAGGGTCTTTGCATCTAAGTTTATCAGTGGTATAGGCCTGTAGTTTTCTTTGCTTGTATCTCTGTCTGGTTTTGGTATTATGGTGATGGTAGCTTCATAGAAGGATTTGGGAAACTTTCCCTGTTCTCTGATTATGTGGCACAGTTTGAGGAAAATTGGTTTCATTTCTTCCATGAAGGTTTGATAGAATTCAGCTGAGAAGACATCTGGTCCTAGACTCTTATTTTTGGGGAGATTTTAGATTACCTTTTCAATATCAATGGGTGTGATAGGTTTGTTTAGGAGATTAATCTGCTCTGAGTTTAGTTTTGGTAGGAGGTATGTGTCCAGGAATTTATCCATTTCTTCCAGATTATCCAGTTTTGTGGAGTAGAGGTTTTAGAAGTAAATCCTGATGATTCTTCCAATATAACTTATGTCTGTTGTGATCTCTCCTTTTTCATTTCTAATTTTGTAAATTAGAAGCATTTATTTTTTGCTTGATCAGTTTGGCCAGTCATGTTTATTTTTGTCAAATAACTGACTCTTTGTTTCATTAATTTTGTTAATTTTTTTTCTTAGTTTCTAATTCATTCATTTTTTCTTTGATCTTGATTATTTCTTTCTGTCTGGAGCTTTTTGGATTGCATTCTTCTTGTTTTTCAAATGCCTTTAGATGGATGGTTAGGTTTTATAACTGGAATCTCTCTGTTTTTGTTTTGAAGGCATTTAGTGCTATGAATTTTCCCTAAGGACTGCCTTTATTGTATCATTCAATTCTAGAAATTTTACAATTTCATTTTCTATTTTATCCACTACCCATTTAAAGTTGGATATGGTGGTGTACTCCTTTAATCTAAACACTTGGGGGCCAGAGGTAGGAGAGTCTCTGTAAATTTGAAGCCACCCTGAGACTGCATAGTGAATTCCAGGTCAGCCTGGGCTGGAGCAAGACCCTATCAGAAAAAAAAAAAAAAAAACAAAAAAAAAACCAACAACAACAAAAAAGCATGTTGTTTAGTTTACAGGAGCTGATGGAACTCATTGTGCCACTTTTGCCATTAATGTCTAGCTTTACAGTATTCTGGTCTGATATCATGCAGGAAATTATGTCACTTTAACTGAATATATGGAGGCAGGATTTATGAACTTATTATGTTCTAAATATGATCTGTTTTGGAGAAGGTTTCATGGGCTGCTGAGAAGAATGTATACACATTCTGTAGATTTGGGGGTAGAATGTTTTGTAGATCTCTCTTAGTTCTAATTGATCTATGATGGGTTGAGCTCTCTTACTTCCCTGTTTATTTTCTGTTTGGATGATATATTTATTGATGATAGTGGAGCATTGAAGTCCCCAATTATGATGGTGTTGCTGTTTGTTTCTGTTTCATCATCAAGTAGGTTTTGTTTATGAAATGTGGTGCACCTGTTTTTTGGTGCATATAGATTGATGATTGTGATGTCCTCTTGTTGGATCATTCCCTTGATGAGTAAGAAGTGGCCTTATTTGTCTTTTTTTTTTTTTGGTTACTTTTGGTTTGAAGTCTATTTTATCTGAAATTAGTATAGCAATGCCTATTTGTTCCTTAGTTCTGTTCACTTGAAATATCATTTTCCACCCTTTCACACTGAGGAGGTGTCTATCTTTAGTGGTGAGGTCAATTTCTTGAAGACAGCAGATTGAAAGTACCATTTACCTTGTGTCTCTTGATTGGTAAATTAAGGCCATTAATGTTTAGGGTAATAACTGAGATTTGATTTAATCCCTACCATGTTGTGGCGCTTTGTGGGATTTGGTGTTTTCTTGGACTTTGTAGTTTTTTGAGCCTTCTCTAAGTTTAGTTATTGTGGTCTTCTTCTTGTAGGCTCTTGAAACTGGTTATTTGACTCTTCTGTATGGACAATTTCCTGAAGTATTCTTCATAGGTTTGCCTTTGTGTTCATATATTTGAAGACCTGACTTATTGTGAAAAGTTTTTCTTTCACCATCTACTAGGAGGAACACTTTTGCTTAGTACAATAGTTTGGATTGGAAGCCACAAGTTCTTAGACTTTGCAGTGTTCCATTCATTCCAGGCCCTTCTGGCTTTCAGGGTTTCCACTGAGAATTCTGAGGTAATTCTTTTAGGGTTACCTGTACATGTAATGTGTTCTTTCTCTCTTGCTACTTTTAGGACATTCTCTTTGTTTCGTTGTTTAATGATATTATGTCTTGTAGAGTTTCTCATTTGGTCCAGTCTGTTTGGAGTTCTAGTAACATTTTTTTTTTTAACTAGATATGGGCATATTTAGTATGTAAACAACACATGTTCCACACTGGCCATTCTCTGAAGAGGCCTTCCTCATTGGGGATGCAGGTCAATACCATGGGGATTGTGGGTCATGCATTATGTGGGGGAGAGACAATGCACCTCCTATTTTTTCTGCCAGTAGTTAAAGAGTTTCTGGATTTATATTGAGGTCTTTAATACACTTAGACTTGAATTTTGTGTATGGTGAAATGTGTTGGTATAATTTTATTTTTCTACATATTGTCATCCAACTTTTCAAACACCATTTGTTGAAGAGGCTGTCTTTTCTTCATTCTATATTATTCACATTTTTGTCAAAGATCAAGCAACTATAGTTACTTAACATAAGTTCTGTGTCTTCAATTCTGTTCCATGGGTCTATGTTTCTGGTTTTATTATAGTACCATGCTGTTTTAATCACTGCGACTTTGTAATATAGATTTGATTGGGTATGGTGATACCACCAAAGATATTTCTGTTTGTTTGTTTTTGTTTTGACTTTACTGAGGGTATGTTTGGATACCTGAGGCCTTCTGCCATTCCATATGAATTTTGAGAAAAAATTTTCAATCCCTGTGAAGAATGATGCTGGTATTTTTTATTAATATTGCATTAAATCTATATATGATTTTTGGTAGAATTTCCATTTTCATAATGTTAATTCTACCTATCTAGGAGTGTGGAATGTCTTCCATCTTCTCAAGTTCTCCTCTAATTCTTTAATGTGTGTTTTATTGATTTATTTTCATTATATAGGTCTTTTGCATTCTTACTTAGTGTTATTCCAAGGTATTTGATATTTTCTTGTTCCTACTGAAAATGGGAAAGCATCTTGATTGTTTCTCAGTATATTTGTCCTTTGCATATAGAAAAGCTACTGATATATATATACAGGTAGGAGGATCATTGTGAGTCTGAGGCCACTCTGAGACTACATAATGAATTCCCGGTCAGCCTGGGCTAGAGTGAGACTCTATGTCCTACCTGTGCCTCCCAAGTGCTGAGATTAAAGGTATGTGCCACCAAACCCAGCTGAAAAGCTACTTTTTTATTTTTGCATTGATTCTGTTTCCTGCCACTTCATTGAAGAAATTTAAAGCCTTTAGAAGATTTGAGATGGAGACTTTAGGTCACTTATATATAGATTATGTCATCTTCAAATAGAGCTAACTTGACTTCTTCCTTTTCCAGTTTGAATCCCTTTATTACTTGTTTCTCCTGTCTTATTGATCAGGCTAGTATTTCTAAGAGTATGATGAAGAGCAGTCATGAGATTAGGCACCCCTGTCTTGTTATACTCTCAGTGGGAATCCCTTGAGTTTTTCCCCATTAAGTATTACTTGGGCTTATAGCCTTTATTGTGTTGCAGCATTTTGATCATGAACTGATGTTGTATTTTCCAAAGACCTTCTCTGTATCATCTGAGATGATCACGTGGTTCTTATGGCTCAGTTTATTTATGTGGTATATTACATTGACTTATTTCTGTATGTTAAATCAGCCCTACATCCCTCAGATGGAGCCTACTTGAGCAAAGTAGATAATGCTTTTGATGTGTTGTTGAATTTGGTTTGTAAGGATTTTGCTCAGGATCTTTGTATCTAAAATCATTAGCAATATAGGCCTATAGTTTCTTTCCTTACTGTATATCTGTCTGGTTTTGCTATTAGGGTGATGCATCCTTAATAAAAGGAGTCAGGGTAGATTCTCTGGTCTCTGATTATGTGGAACAGTTTGAGAAAAAGAACTCAGCTAAGAAGCATCCTGTCCTGGAATTTTCTTTTGGGGGAGGGTTTTAACTACCTTTTCAATATTCAGGGATAGGATAGGTTTGTTTAAGAGATTATTTGTGGTTCCTGGCCACCCTGCGTCCATTGCACATTGGTCTCCCAGGGGCATCCAGGCAACTGTGGAGCTGTGTCTTGAGCAGCTGTGAGTGTGACAGGAAGAAAAACCCAGCACACTGTGTCAGAGGACAGCTCATTTATTCCTTAGGGGAATGGATTTATAAGTGTTCATGAAAGAGCAGGAAGAGATATGGGTCATAAAAGGATTGGCTAGTACAAAGGTCCAGCTGATGCCTAATTAGTATATACAGACTTTCTGGGTAAATGGGAAGGGTCACATGGTCTAAGTGGTGGTGGGAAACAATACAGGGTATGAGTTGTAGGGGGCTGGCTGTGTGAACACTGCTGGCTGATACCTCATTAACATATAGAGATATTCTGGGCAAGTGGCAAAAGGTCATAAGGCTCTGGGAAAAGTGAAACCTTAAGTCTTACCAGGATGTCCAGGTGCCCTGGATGGGAGAGAGGGAGCAGCCTCACTCCTGCTGGTCTCAAGGTGGGATTATTAGGGTCTATGCCTGCTGAAACCTCAGAGATCTGGGGTCTGGGGCCCTTATTCTGGCCTGACAGCTCAGACCTTCTTAAACCTCCAGTGGCCCAGGGCCCTCAATCATGACCAAGAGCTCCCCATCTGTTTTTATAATGGAGCAGTATCTTCACAGTGAGTGAGATCTTTGAAGTCTTTGCAGGTTCCAATAGAGCTAGGTGGTGTATGAGAACCTGTTTAGTAGCAACATTAGCAATTTTAGTTATTTGTTGTCTGAGAAATTTGATGAGGCAGGGGCCACAAGTAACAAGTAACAGGGTTCACATAGCAAGAAAGTGGCCAAGGAAGGGGAAAAGCCAAGTGACTAAGGGGTTAGAGAACCAGGTTGTGAGGTCGTCAGGTTTGTAGCAGTCAAGTAGCTCCTTGCGGAGTTTTTTGAGAGTTTTAACTTTTTTTCAACATTTGATTCATTGACAAAAATCAATATTCTTCTCCCAAGACCACACATGGCCCCCCACCATGTTCAGAAGTGACGAGGCTCTGTGATTTTGGAGTCCTACGCCCTTGAGAGAGTTTAATTGTCTCTCAAGAGACTCGGGGATGTTGGCAGTGGATATCATGGACTGGTCAAGCTTGTCTCAGAAGTCCCTTGTAAGGTGGTTGGTTTGGACAAGAGCAGCTCCTGTAGCACTGGAGTCACCAAGGGACAGCATCAGGCCGAGGCCTACCAGTAGAGGGATGGAAATATCTCTTAGTTGGTACTGGTGGAGCTGGTAAACTGCCTCCTCTTCCTTGTAGAAATTAAGACTGGAGAACAATAAGTGGGAGAGGAAACATTTATGCATGTAGTGATTGGCCCTTCACACCATGGGAGAGTGGGTGTCTTGACACAGGTGGTCTTAGTTATGGAAATACTGAGAAGGCATTCAGCCCTGGTGGCTTGGATATGGACAGACAAAAGGGCATACCTTGACTGGCACCAAAGATGGGAATATTAGTAAGGTGGGGTTGGGAATAGTTTGTTGTAGATGTGGGGTGTTCAAGGGTGGCATTAATAGGGACCATAGTTAGCAAGGGGTGGGTGTTGGATGCACAAAAGAAGCAATTAAAAGCACTGGGGTGCTTAGTAAAGGGGAGAAGTTCAGCCACATATTGGATGTAATGTGTCCAGGTTATGGTGGCTTGTATTTTTTCTGTGACTTGTTTTTCCTGTGAAGGAATGTTGTGGTGAGTAATAACTGGGTGGGGGCCAGGAACAAGCTATCTAGAGACATGAAGGTCAGCTGAGGCAGACAGCTTGAGGCCATGAGTGTAAAGTTTTCCTGTCACCCCCACCCACCAGCAGTCATCCCATGGGTCTAGTATGGCAAATAATTTTTAGAGTAGAAGTGGAAATATCTAAACCCTTAGTGGTCTTGTGTTGAGGACATTCCCCTTTCCAATGGCCTTTCTTTCTGTAATTTAAACATTTTCCTTTAGTTGTCAAAGCATCAGCAAAAGCCTGTGCTAAGGAGGCAGCCTTATGTGAGGCAGTCCTTATATTCTGAGTAGCAACTATCCATTTATTGTAATGTTCATTCTTAAGGCCTTGGCACACCAGTCTACACTCTGAGGTCATGCATTTCCAGATGATATTATTGAGGAGGAGTTCCCTGGCTGTTGGGTCAGGAAGTTTTTCCTCTATGTTGGTTTTTGTTTTTAATATAAAGTCAGAGAGGGTTTCCTCTGGCTTTGATCTCCTTCCCAGGAGGGATCCTGACTGCAGAAGAACAGTTCTTTGGAACTGGATAAGAGATAAGAAAATCTTTCCTGTCCTTTTTACCTTCAGGGGTCCAATCACCTTATTCATTTCTCTCTCTCATGAGAAGACACTCTAACTGCTCATAGAGGACAAGTGGGCAATGAAGTCTGATCATCAGCTATTTCCTGCTGAATGGGACATGAAGTTGTGGCAGCTAGAGTTTCTACCAGAAAGGGGAACTGCTCTAAAGGATCCTGGAAGTGTATTCAAGAAGTGTAGGAAGATAGTCTTGGAAGAGAACTTTGGGGAGAAAGAGTAAAAGTAGGGAGTTAATGAGAAGTGAGCACATAACAAACTGGTCCCCTTCGGGGATATCCTTCTTGTGGACTCCTAGGTCTTGGGGAGTATTTGAGGGAAGCCAGGTGGATGGCGTTGGATTGTTTCAGAACCATCTAAACATGAGCTGGCTGAGTTCTTCCAGAACTGTACATAAAATAGCACAGTAGAGTTTTACATGGCCTGAATCTGTTTCCATATGGCTTGCAAAACAGATGAGATATTATCAGAGTTATCAGAAACATGTACACAACATTTAACCATGATAGCCTTCCAGAATGTACCTTTTAAAATTCATCCTGGGGCTAGCCAGAGCCAAAGGTTGGTACCAAAGAGCCACTGGGTGCTACTTAAGGCTGTACAAATACATTTGTGGTCTCAGAACTTACTTAAGGAGGTACTACCACAGTTAGAAAAATGTCACCACTGTTTTCAGTATAAGGAAGTCTTTTGAATTAAGTGACCTGTAGTCAGAGTCATCTATATATCTTCCAGATTTGAAAATAACCATTTTGATGTCTATAGTTGTTTGTCCTTCTTATAGAATTAGAACTCCTAGAGATGGGAACAACATGTCTTTAAGGTCTTGTTTGTTTCCCTCTTGGAAAGGTCTTGTTGTATTACTTAATAGGCCATTCATATGTTTGAGGTATCTCTTTATCTTTGCTTATACATTTCTGAGTATTTAAGACCAAGCAGATAGCCAAAATTTAATCAAGGATTAATTTTGGAGGTCACTAATGGCTCTGCAGAGGAGACCTTAGAGACCCAGGAGTAGCACTATAGCTTACTGAGATTTTCTGTCTGCTAGGAGGAGTCAGGGACATTCTGACCAAGTAGTTTCCTCCTCTTTGGGAAGCCAGCAGGACTGGTTGATCCTCAATTGTGACTCTCTTGTTTCAGACTGTACACAAATTTTTTATTTGGGTCTCCATACCCTTCCTGATCAGGAAGACAGGGGACTTAACAGGGGGTCAGTGTAGAAGGGTCCAGTCATCTCCAGTGACCTATGACAGGGCAGCACAAGACAAAATGTTGGCTTGATTGCTCCTGTGATTCCAGTTAGCTTTGGCTTCTACATAGGTTATTAATAAACTTAGAAGGGAAGTTACACCAGCCTTGATGTATGTACATATAGAGCATATTTGATTACTGACATAGATTTAGTTAAAGAATGGTACAAGCACTTCTTAAAATTATTTTGTCCAACCTTTTAAAATTTGCTGTCTTGTGGCAGCATAAACTATATCTGAGGCATAGAAAGTGGGCATATAGCCTTTAAATATCTAATAGTTATAAATACAGGGAGAACCTGTTATCAGTCTTGAAAATAATACAAATTTAACCAATTAATTTAACCTATAAATTGTCAGAAAGGACAAGTTAGACAGTATAAAATCTTAGCACCTGTGTTTAAAAATATCTTTGATTAGTTCAGATACCTGTGTGGGTACTAATTACCCAGGGAACTTTGGAAACAGAACCACAGAGCTTGACATTACTTCTCTCAGATGAGGACCATTGTTTGAGCATGAAGCTGTACCCTTAAATAGGGAATATGTCTTAAAAGTTAATTTTGTTATAAGCACTGGACTTGAGATGCCAAAAATGAGGTAGTCACTTTACATAAAATAGAGCAGAATCTGGTCTTCACTGAGCCAGAACAGCTAAGCTCTAGTACAACCCTTGACAAGTCTGTTTTGAAAGAAGAAACACCATCTGACCACCAATGATTTTGGCTTAATCTTGATAGCCATTGATTTTATGTGCCATAGAAATTTGTATTATCATAAAACAATCTTATGTTTTACTCATGACTTAAATTTGATAAAGCTTAAGCAAACTATTCCAACATATTTTACCTAACAGGAGCATAAAGGTCAAAGTTACTGAAATTCAATCACTTAAACCTAAGTGTTTAAACCTAGTGATGACTTTTTAATAGAATTAGAATGAAACAAGCCAGGAGTGGTAGCACACACCTTTAATCCCAACCATTGGAAGGCAGAGGTCAGAGGATCACCACAAATTCAAGGCCAACCTGAGACTACAGAGTGAATTCTCAGTTAGCCTGAGCTAGAATGAGACACTACCTTAAAAAAAAAAAAAAAAAGAATTACAATAAAACAGAAGGTACCTTTAAATTCACAATGTCATTAGGTATGAGTACCTCATCTTTGGGACTTAAACACTTATATGTGAACCTTTATCATAAGACTCAGTTTCTCCAATACTTAAAACCTTGATGAATAGAGGAAGCTAACTTACTTTATGAGAGTCTAAAGGCCAGTTTTTATAACCCTTAAACCATAAAAAATTAGCATCAGTGAACTGTTAATGAGTGAGGCCTTAACCATGAAACTCAGTTTCTTTGATTAAAACTTTGGTATCAGGTAAACATACTTTAGATTTTATACAATTAAATGCCCTTCCCTGAACAACTCTCATTTTACTATCATGATGTCCTGGCGACACCTATCCTTTCTTCTTTTTCTCCCTCTCTAGACCCCCCCCCCTTTTTTTCTTGGCTTACTGATTATAGGAAAACAGAAGATGCCACCTGGAGCAAGTGTTTTAAAGTTATTATCTGGTTTGGTTAACATTTTTTGTAATTTATCACAAATATCAGATGTTGAATGAGTTAAGAATTTATAAGAAGAATTTCTTCCTCCATGGTATCTGGAGTTACATTAGTATGTTTTCTAATTGTCTCTTTAAGTCTCTAGAGAGAAGTAATGGACAATTCCTGTTCTGCCCTATGTTATCTAAATGAGTTCAGGTTTTAAGGAGACAGGCTAGCAGAGACTATCTTGGGCTATCTTGGAAGCCAATTCTACCACCTGAAATGAAATGGAGGAAAATTGGAAGAAGAATCTGTAGTCAGGTTATGCCCTATCCTAACTTGAATATTCCTCCAGCTGTATTTGGGAGAAGAAATTTCCTGTGAGGCAAGATCTTTCTTTATGCTAAGCTGACCTGAAATTCAGAGTGGCCTCAAACTCTTGGCCATCCTGCTATTCAGCCTCGCTGAGTGCTGGGATCAAAGGCATGCACTGGCATGCATGGCTGAAACTTTTCCCTGTTTTCTGATTGGGGACACACAGTGCATTCTATGTGCTTCCTGGAGCAAGGAAGTTCTGAGAGAGGTATCCATGCTCACCCACAAGGCCAGCTTCCAAGCTCAGGTTCTTCCAAACTTTTCCCTCAGTCCCCAGCATGCAGCTCACATCATGGAATATAATACTGGTCACTCTGAGTGCAAGCGCAGAGATTTCTGTCATTAGTCCCACCTTGGCAGCATAGATGCAAAAGTGGGTGGGGGTCCCTGGAACCATTTTCCCTTCTCTGCTCTGTGGGAGCCTGGGCTATGTGTCCCCTAACTGGTCAATGACTGTTTGGGACTAAAAGGTTGTTATTGTATTAAAGGTAATCATTGGTTTTATTATTTTAAATATAGGGACCCTTTGTTGATATTAGAGAAATAGATATCATTTACTTGATGTCTTTTTATCATATGTTTTTTATCTTGATATACCCTTTAGGTAAGCCTGAGGTTTGTTTTATGTAAGGGGTTTGTAACCTGTTCAAATACCTTGACTCAGTTTACCTATTTGACCTCTTTATCTAGTGAGAAATTTCACCTAACAAATGTGACTTTAGGGCTCAAAAGGTAGGAACCATAAAGAGAACCAGAGGTATATGCTGTTTGTCATTCTCTTTTCCTTGTCAGAGACAATTGGCCATTTTGTCTCTGCAAAGTGTCTGGGGGAAACAGACTTAAACTTGCATGGGGCCTGAGAAAAAGGGGCAACATTCCTTTCTCCAGAGTCCAGCTTTTCATGACATTAAATAGCATATAACCATAACCAAAAGCAAAAGGAAATAACAGATAAGAAAGCTAAGCATCCTGACATTCCTTGTCTTACTCTGAAGTTTTTTTTTTTTTTTTTTAATTTAATATATTAGTTTTATTTTCAGTAAATACAGGCAGTTTGGTACCATTATTTAGGCTCATCTGTGATCTACCCCCTCCCATTAGACCCTCCTTGTTAATGAACATGGGTCGTGCATTGTGGAGTTAGCCCACAGTTATTGGTATGATAAATGTCTCTGCAAATCATGACCCAACATGTGACTCTGACATTCTTTCCGCCCCCTCTTCCGCGAGATTTCCCTGAGCCATGTTGGGTTCATTTTTGGTCTGCTTCAGTGCTGAGGTGTTGGGGGCCTCTGAGGCTCTGGCTCTCTGATTTGGTAGGAGTTGATTTTTCTCTGTGTTGATCTCCTTCCCCTTTGTGCTGGTATCTGGTTCACAGGAAAACATAACCCTTGCTTATTTCGCCAGTTGTCCTTAATTTCAGTTGGGCCCCTTTTGAGGTATGTTGGGGCAGCTCTCTTCTTAGGATCTGCATCTATCTGGAAAAGAGAAGCAGATTCTCCAATGGAGAGTAAGTTAGCATCCGGAAAATTGAGATAACACTTACTTTTGTGATAGACAGTATGATAGGTTTAGGCCCTCTTATACCCCGTGATTGATGGTAGCTTGATATTGTAGAGTGGGCTTGTGTATAGGTATGGTTCTGACTTGTTTCCCAGCTCCAGCTATGGGTCTAGAACGACTGCGTGGATCAGTTAGCCAAATCAAGAGCAATTGATTCCTCACCATGGCTGTGTACCACTATTGCACTTGTGTGGAAATCACATCCGTTTTTTTGTTGCTAATTAGGTTAAACAATGTGTTGCTTGAACACATCTTGGTCATTTCCCCCAGTTGTCTATGTAGCGCCTTCTGGCACTAGACACGCTGACTGTCTGGGGTCTGACTCTCTCCTGGCTTCCAGCCATGTCATTCCATTTTATGCGTCAGCTGCATATGGAGTCTTCAGCAATAGTGTGTTACCACTGGCCTTTGGTGGGTCATCAAGTACTCTGACAGAAGTCTGTCATTGTTTTGGGAAACCTTGTAGGTTTCTCTGATCAAAAGCTCATTGTGGATTGTAGGCCCAAGCTGGAAGTGGGGGTTACAGGTCATTGTCCACTAAGAAATTGAGGAAAAAGATAACTAATATAAAAGAGTTAGAGAGGAGAGAGGTAGAGGGGAGAGGGGGAGAGGGAGGGAGGGAAGATGTAGGAGAATTAGGTCAGTCTTGATCTTACCCTCTCCAGTGAATTGTGGTTCAGGTGTTTCCTGTAAGGGTCTAGTGAAGGTTCAGCCATTTGGTCTGTCTTGTAGGAAGTAGAATTTTATGGTACCATTGCCATTTGGGTCCGGATTACTGTTTTCCATCCTTTGATTCCCTCCCCACCCTCCCATCCATCTTATTGTCTAGTCCATGAGGTGCTTGCTGGGTATGTAAGGCATCTTGGGCAGATTCAGGTTAGGTGTTGCAGATGAGTGAGACTATGTGTCGATTTTTTTTCTGTGATTGGGTAAGTTCGCTGAGAATGATCTGTTCCAGGTTCAACCATTTTTCCTCAAATTTCTTTATGTCATTTTTTCTTACTGCTGTATAGAATTCCATTGTGTAGATATACCACATCTTTGTTATCCATTCTTCTAATGATGGACATCTGGGTTGATTCCAGCTTTTAGCTATTACAAATTGAGCTGCTACAAACATGGTTGAGCAAATCTCTCTGGCTTTTGGTTTGAAGGATTTAGGGTGGATGCCCAGTAATGGTATAACTGGGTCTATTGGTATTTCTATGGTAAGCTTTTTCAGGAGTCTCCATATTGCTTTCCAAAGTGGTTGTACCATCCTGCATTCCCACCAACAGTGAATGAGTGTCCCTGCTTCTCCACATCCTCGCCAGCATTTATTTTCATTTGACCTTTTGATGTTGGCTATCCTTATTGGGGTAAGGTGGAATCTCATAGTTGTTTTAATTTGCATTTCTCTGATGATTAGGGATGATGAACATTTTCTTAGGTGTGTGTTTGTCATTTGTATCTCTTCCTCTGTGAATTGCCTGTTTAACTCTGTACCCCATTTTGTGAGTGGGGTATTTGTCTTCTTATTGTTTAGACTTTTGAGTTCTTTGTAAATTCTAGAGATAAGGCCTCTATCATTTGGATACCCTGCAAATATTTTCTCCCATTCTGTGGGTATTCTATTGGCTTTGCTTATTATATGCTTGTCTGTAAAGAAACTCTTCAGCTTCATATGATCCCAATGGTTGAGTGACTGTTTAAGAACTTGAGCCACTGGGGTTTTATTCAGGAAGTCTTTTTCCATTCCTATATCATGGAAAGTACTTCCTAAATTTTCTTCCAGTAGTTTTCGAGTTTCTGGTCTTATGTTGAGGTCTTTGATCCATTTGGATTTGAGTGTTGTGCATGGTGAAATGTGTGGATCAAGTTTTAGTTTCCTGCATGTGGTTATCCAGTTTGTCCAGCACCATTTGTGAAGATGCTATCTTTTTTCTAGTCTATATTGTTTGGGCCTTTGTCGAATATCAAGTAGCTATAGTTGCTTGACCAAAAATCCAGGTCCGCAAGTCAATTCCATCGGTCTATACTCCTATTTTTATGCCAGTACCATGCTGTTTTTATTACTATGGCTTTGTAATATAGCTTTATATCGGGTATGGTGATGACACCAGAGGTATTTCTTTTGCTGAGGATATGTTTGGATATGCGAGGCCTTCTGTCTTTCCATATGAAATTTGAGATCATTTTTTTCTATCTCTGTGAAGAACACTGTAGGGATTTTAATTGTAATTGCATTAAATCTATATATTGCCTTTGGTAGGATTGTCATCTTCACAATGTTAATTCTGCCTATCCAGGAGCATGGGAGGTCTTTCCATCTTTTCAAGTCCTCCTCAGTTTCTTTTTTGAGAGTATTTATATTTTCATTGTATAGATCTTTTACTTTCTTAGTTAATATTATTCCAAGGTATTTTTTTTGTTGTTGTTGTTGTTGCTATTGAAAATGGGACTATGTCCTTTATTTCTTTTCTAGGACTTCCAGAACTATATTGAAAAGCAGAGGTGAGAGAGGACATCCCTGTCTTGTTCCTGATCTCAATGGGAATTCCTCCAGTCTCTCTCCATTAAGTATTATTTGGGCCTTTGGAACTTTGTATATTGCCTTTATTATGGTAAGATGTGAACCGGCCATGCCGCTTCTCTCCAATGTTTTGATCATGAAGTGATGTTGTATCTTGTCAAAGGCCTTTTCTGCATCTATCGAAATGATCATGTGATTTTTATGTTTAAGCTTGTTTATGTGGTGTATTACATTGACAGATTTTCGTATGTTGAACCACCCTTGTGTTCCTGGGATAAATCCCACTTGGTCAAGGTGGATAATGCTTTTGATGTGTTGTTGGATTCGGTTTGCGAGTATTTAGTTGACGATCTTTGCGTCTATGTTCATTAGGGAAGTAGGCCAATAGTTTTCTTTTCTTGTGTCATCTCTGCCTGATTTTGGGATTAGGGTGATACTAGCTTCATAGAAGGAGTTGGGTAGCTTTCCCTATTCTTCAATTGTGTGGCACAGTTTTAGGAAGATTGGTTTGAGTTCTTCCATGAAGGTTTGATAAAATTCAGCTGGGAATCCATCTGGTCCTGGACTCTTCTATTTGGGAGGTTTTTTTTATTACTTTTTCAATCTCCATGAGCGTGATGGGTTCATTGAGGTGGTTGATCTGCTCTGAGTTTAGCTTTGGTAGATGATATGAATCCAGGAATTTATCCATCTCCTCCACATTTTCCAGTTTTAGGAGTAGAGGTTTTTGAAATAAGTCCTGATGATTCTGCCCATTTCACTGATGTCTGTTGTAATCTCTCCTTTTTCCTTTTGAATTTTGTTAATTTGGAGTCTCTCCTTTTTTTGCTTGATCAAATTGGCCAGAGGTTTTTCAATCTTGTTTATTTTTTCAAAGAACCAGCTCTTAGTTTTGTCAATTGCCTTAATTGTTTCCTTGGTTTCCAATTCATTAATTTCTGCTCTGATTTTAATTATTTCTTTCCTTCTGGAGCTCCTTGGGTTGGATTTTTCTTGTTTTTCCAATGCCTTTAGGTGGATGGTTAGGCTATTGATTTGGGATCTTTCTGTCTTTTTAATAAAGGCATTGAGTGCTATGAATTTTCCCCTGAGGACTGCCTTCATTTTGTCCCATATGTTTTGGTATGATGTGTTTTCATTGTCATTCAATTCCAGGAATTTTGCAATTTCATTTTTTATTTAATCCACTATCCATTTATTGTTTAAGAGTGTGCTATTCAGTTTCCAGTTGCCTTTGGGGTTCTTGTTTGTTTTTTTGTTGTTGATTTCTGGGAATATAGCATTATGATCTGATATCATGCAGGGAATTATGTCGATTTTCCTAAGTATGTGGAGGCTATCTTTGTGACCCAGTATATGGTCTATTTTAGAGAATGTTCCATGGGCTGCTGAGAAGAACGTGTAGTCTGTGGATTTGGGATGGAAAGTTCTGTAGATGTCTGTTAGGTCTAAGTGCTCTATGGTTTTGTTGAGCTTTCTTACTTCCCTGTTGAGCTTCTGTTTGGATGATCCGTCTATTACTGATAATGGTGTGTTGAAGTTCCCAGGTCGTTATTTCTGTTTTATTGTCAAGTAGGTTTGGTTTTATGAACTGTGGTGCCCCTGTGTTTGGTGCATACAGATTTATGATTGTAATATCCTCTTGATGGATTGTTCCCTTTATAAGTAGGAAGTAGCCTTCTTTGTCTTTTTTGATTGTTTTTGGTTTGAAGTCAACTTTATCTGATATTAATATAGCTACACCTGCTTGTTTCTTATTCCCATTTGCTTGGAATATTGTTTTCCACCCTTTCACCCTGCGGAGGTTTCTGTCTTTAGTGGTAAGGTGGGTTTCTTGAAGGCAGCAGATTGACAGGTCTAATTTTTTGATCCACCCTGTTAGCCTGTGTCTCTTGATAGGTGAATTAAGGCCATTAATGTTTAGGGTGATGACTATGAGATTTGATATGATCCCTGCCATGTTGTGGTGGTAGAGGTGTGTTGGCATTTCCATGGAATTTAATTTTTTTTTTTTTTCTATCTACTCTGGGTTTGGTTGCTGTGATCTGCTTCTTGTAGGCATTTGTGTTTGGTTATTTGTTTCTTATCTGTGGAGAATTTCCTGGAGTACATTCTGTAGGTTTGGTTTTGTGTTCATATAATTGTAAAGCTGAGTTTTGTCATGGAAAGTTTTCCTTTCACCATCTAGTATAAGGGAGACTTTTGCCGGGTAGAGTAGTTTGGGTTGGAAGCCATTGTTTCTTAGAGTTTGGAAAGTTTCATTCCAGGCACTTCTAGCTTTCAGGGTTTCCATTGAGAAGTCTGAAGTAATTCTGATGGGGTTTCCTTTGAAAGTGGTGTGCTGTTTTTCCCTAGCTGCTTTTAGGATTTTTTCCTTGGTGTCAATGTTTAGAGTCTTAATGATAATATGTCTTGGAGAGTTTCTCCTTTGGTCTAGTCAGTTAGGAGTTCTGTTTGCTTCTTGAATCTTGATGGGCCTTTCCTTTAAGAGACGGGGAAGTTTTCTTCAATTATTGTGTTAAATAAGTTCTCCATGCCTTTGGTCTGAAATTTGGTATTCCAGTGATTCTGATATTAGGACGTTTAAGTGTATTCCACAATTCTCTCATGTTCTGTTCACAGAAACTTTTGAACTTACTGAAATTTTTGGACTCTCGAACTGTTTCTTTCATCCCGTGTTCCAGATCAGAGTTTCTATCTTCCACTTCGCTGACTCTCTTCTTGAGAGCCTCTAGTGAGTTTTGGACTTGTTGAATTAAGGTTGCATTGTTTACTACTTTACTATGTATCACTTCCATCACTCTGTCAAGCTCTCTTTTGACCTCATTTTCTGATTTTCTTGATGATTCTTGGAAATCATCCTTGCATTTCTTTATGTTTTCATTTAGTGTGGCCAGCTGATTTTTAAGGTACTCTTTTTTTTCACTCTTCCTCAACTCTCTTAGCTCTCTTTGAATTCTTTCCAGTGTCTTATCATATTGCTCTAGCTTAGTGATGGTAGCATCCATACGATTATCTATCCTTTGTAGCTTTCCTGTCAGTTCTAGCAGTAGTTTGGTCACGGTTACATTGTTCATTGCTTCCACTTGATGTTCTGATCCTAAGCACTCTTCTATGTTTTGGTTAGTTGTGACCCTTGTCGGACTGGGTGATCTGTCTGGATTTTCTTCCATTTTATTTTTCGTGTTATTTCTTTTGCGCTGTGGTCTACCCATGTCAGTGTATGGGCAGGTAGGTAGGTGGAGCAGCCTGGGATCTAGCTTAAGGCGAACCCAAGGCAGCCTGGGGCAGTTGCAAGCAGCCTGGGTTTTTGATCACTCTTGCCAAAGCTGCCTATCTATAGCCTGACAGGGGCACCAAAGTTGCCTGAATTCTCACCCAGTAGTGCACCAAAGTGCCTGCCTTTGAGTTTGAAAGGGGACTGAGGTAGCAAGCCCTGAAGGTGCCCAGACTCTGGCTGGGTACACTGGGGTCTGTAAACAGTTTGTGCTCTCCCGCCTCACGGGAGTGGGAGATGGGTGGCGATGTTCAGGTAGGGGATGGCACCTGCGCTGGCGCTAGTGACTCAGTGTGGACTTGTTGGCTTTTGCTGTGGGAGTGGACCCACTGCACGTGCAATTGTAGTGCAGAGGCAGATGATGTGGTTACAGAATCAGGACACAGCAGAGGCTGACCAGCGGCAAGTGATGTGAGCACAGCAGCAGGGGATCTGGCAGCCACCTATTCATGGCAGGGGTGGCCCCCACAGGCCTGTGAACCGAGCACCACGTGGCTGATCTACTCGCAGGATCAGAGAACAAGGGTGAGGTAGGAGGTCTCAGCTTCAGTGTAGCAGGCTGGCAGGCATGACTGGTGGGTGCCCGATCAGAGCACAGCCACGCGGGACGTGCGGAGGGTGTGTGCGCTGGTGGGCCAACAGGGGGCGCGGGATGCGATGGGGTGTATGGAGCAATTGGGGTACGTGGCGGGGGGGGCGGGGTGTGCTGGGGCACCAGGCAATCAGGGTGGGGCGTGCGGGAGGCGGCAGTGTTCAGGGGGCATGGGGTGGGGTGCCCTGGAGGGGTGAGGGGTGGGGAGCGCTCTGGTCAGTGGGGGGGGCAAGGGGCGCGCCGTGGCTGCGGGGGTGGCGTGGCGTACGCAGGGGGTCACGGGGCACGCAGGGTGTATGGGGGAGCTTGCGGGAGGTGCGGGACGCATGGGACGCTGCAGTTCACCGGGGGGCTAGGGGCGAGGGGCGCGTAGAGGGGGCGGGGTGCGCGGGGGTCGCAGGGTGCGTGGGGGGAGTGGGCGCGGAACACACCAGGATGCGGGACGCCCCAGGATGACGCGGGGTGCTCTGGAAGTGCGGGGGGGTGGGGCACGTGGGGGCGCTGGGGGTGCGGGCCATGCCTGCGCACTCAGGGGTGCGCTCGGGACCCACGGGGGTATGCGGGCCTTGTGCGGCGGGGAGACATGGGGCACGTGGGGTGGTGGGGCGGTAGGCGCTGCGGGGCGCACGGGGCTCGGGTTGCGCTGGATGCATGGGGGCACGTGGAGGTGGAGGCGCGGCAAGCGTGGGGGTCGTCGCGCAGGGGGGTCGACTAGGAGTGCAGGGCGCATGGGGGTGTGGGGCGCTCGGGTGGGCACGGGGGGCATGTTATGCTCCGGGTTGCTGCAGGGTGTTCTGGACTGGCGGGGGGTGGTGGCCAGGAGCGGGTCGTGCGGGGGAGGGGGTCACGGGGGTCGCGGGTAGTGCAAGGGGCAAATAGCACGCTGAGGTAAGATGGGGCGCAGGACGCTGCGGGACGCCGCGGGATGCCACGGGGCGCTCTGGAAGCATGGGGGGAGCCGGGGCATTGGGGGGGGCTCGAGGAGCGCAGGGGTGGGATGTGGGAGTCTCAGGGTGCGTGGGGGGCGTGGGGGCGCCGGGCACGCCTGGGCGCCCGGGGCGCAGGAAGCCGCGTGGCGCTTGGGGCCCGCCTGCCTCGTGTGGGTTTGGAGTGTGGGGCGCGCGGGGGGGGGGCGCGCGGGAGGGGTCTCTAGGCACATGGGGGTGGGGCGCAGGGGCTGGGGCACACGGGGGGTGCAGGGGCGCGCCTGCCTGTGTGGGTACGGAGCGTGGGGCGCGCATGGAGGGGTCTTGATGCATGTGGTGGTGGGGCGCAGGGGCCCGGGGTGCGCGGGGGTTCGGGACACCGCGGGGCACTCGGGGCGCGCCTACCGCGTGTGGATAGGGAGCATGGGGCGCGCGGGGGGGGTTGGCGGTGGGGCGCGCCTGGGGGCTCAAGGCACGCGGGGGGTGGGGCGCGGGTGTCTGGGGCACACAGGGGGCGTGGGGGCGCGGGGCAGGCCTGGGGGTCTGGGGCGCATTCTGCTGCGTTTTGCTCAGTCCGCACCTGCCGCGTGTGTATAGGGAGCCTGGGCCGCGCTGGGGGTGAGGGGTGGGGGTGCGTGGGCATGTTGCAGGGGGGTTGTGGGGCGCGCAGGGCCTCCGGGGCGCGTGGGGCTTTGTGCGCGCGGGGCCGCTGGGGCGCCAGGGCGCCGGGCCGCACCAATTAGCGGGTCGTGGCTGGTGGGGTGGCAAGGCGTGTGTCGCGCGGGTGTGTGCTTCCCTCTTTTACCCCAATCTGTGCCCTCCCTCTTGTAAAAATTTCCTAATTTCTCTTGAATACTTGCCTTGTTTTTTTCCTTGTTGTCTGTAGTGCAGCTAGGCAGTCGCCATCTTGATGGGAAGTGTAAGTTGTTTGTGTTTTACCTAGGAAATTTATTTTCTCAATTGTAATATATAAGGTGATAGGGTGTTGTCTATGTCTAATCTGGCTAAACCTCCAAAGAATGTGAATTACACCTGTGCTTATGATTTTGTGTCCTATCTAGCATTGAATATCACCTGTGTCTAATGTAAACTGATTTTAGATTAAGTTTATGTCCCTACATACAAAAATTTATTTATTTATTTATTTATTTGAGAGCGACAGACACAGAGAGAAAGACAGGTAGAGGGAGAGAGAGAGAATGGGTGCGCCAGGGCTTCCAGTCTCTGCAAATGAAGTCCAGACGCATGCGCCCCCTTGTGCATCTGGCTAACGTGGGACCTGGGGAACCGAGCCTCGAACCGGGGTCCTTAGGCTTCACACGCAAGTGCTTTACCGCTAAGCCATCTCTCCAGCATACAAAAATTTTAGAGCATCCTTTAGAGTCTGTAAACAGTTGAAAAATCTTTAACTTTGGGCATGGTGTTTTGGTTTAGTCTGAAATTAGCTTTCTGTTCCTTATAAAAGGAAATTCATTATATGAATTTTTTAAAAATCTCCTATATCTTTCCTACATATGCACACCTTCTTCCACATACTTTAACATTCTGATCTAAGTACCAGTCAAAAAGCATATTTAACGACCATTCTATGTCCAACATAGAACAATTCCTCCCAGTTCCTTTAATCAACTCATCTGACCCCATAATTAACCATCTTTCTTATAAGACTATTAAGAGAAACAACAACAAATTGATTAGTCCTATTGCTCACTGACAAGGAAGTAGTCTAGATTAAAACAATTTTATGTCATCAAAACTTTTACCTAACAACAAGATTTGATTTATAATCCCAGCATATATACACCTACAGGTTTTATATAACCCATTGATTTGAGATATCTCCTATTAATAAACTCCATGAAATATACTTTTTTAAGTTATAAGTCTATGAATTCAGGCAAAACATAACAACCATTTTGGGGATAATCTTTATCAATACCTCAAACACATTTGAAAATGCCTTTATTAGGTAGGAGTAACTAAGGCAAATTTTTGTATCTGTTGAGGCAGGCTGGCCTAGAATTCAGACCAGTTGCCTCCTCCTTTTAAGTAACAGGACATTACAATCTTTTCAAAATATCTGGCAAGTTATGAGTCACCACCTCAGAGAGAATTTTGTTGGTTTCCATAATCCTCTAGGAAAGTTAAAATTGACCTAGAACATAAACTCAGTAATTACATTTATGATACCATGTAACAAAATATGCCATTGTTTACATAAAATTTAAGCTCACCATAGGCTTTAGTTAAATCTGACATTTTTTTGTTTGTTTTTTTGAGGTAGGGTCTCACTCTAACCAGGCTCACCTAGACACCTAGAATTTACTCTGTATTCTCAGGGTGGCTTTGGCCAAGAGATGTTAGTCACTCGTTCATGCTCCCATGATTGCTTGGCCAACGATGATGAGCAATGCCTGCTGGGGCTCAAATTTTACTCTTTCTTCCACCTCATGGCCCTGGCATTGCAGGAGGGCAGGCAGCCTGTGGGCTCTTCCCAGTGATACAGGAGGCATCACCCTAAGCACCTCCATCTTGGACAAAAAAACTCAGTGAGATGGCAGCACCCAGGTATGGCAGGAGCTCTCATAGTTATTATGTAATTGTCAGTGAGGGGGCACATTGAGAAGGGTCCTGGTCTGGAGAATTTATCATGTTGGGATTCTTTTAGCCCATGTAACATGAGTCTGGAGGGGGGCAACATGGATAGGGAAGTGAGTAGGGCAGTAAACACCTGTAAAGGGAGATGGCTAGGGAAAGTCTGGGATCATCTTTTCTAAGTTGTTCTATTGTCTTTTTACGAGATCTGAGGTCCTCCACTGAGCAGCCCTCAGGGCATTCCTCATTGGAGTCACCATCTTATTTTTGCATAGTGGTGGCCTTAGAAGGACCAATACATTATCTAATACCTTCTATAATTGGGAGGAAAGAAAGGGGGGAAATTGGAGTGAAAGAACTTCAATCTGTAACTGATTGTGAACATTCAATTGAGATAACTCACTGCCTTCGGACCAGCCCTTCCTGGCTCCCAGGCTCTCTCATGGGGTCGGGTCTGGCAGGCACAGGGCAGTGGCTGAAATGCCAGGCTGCCCCCTGGCCTGGGTGGAACATGGTCTTTAGGGCAAAGAGGGCTCTTCTTGAGTCCTCATAGTGTGAGTATACCTCAGAGCCGGCTTCATGAAGGGCAAAGGAGGGAGGTGGGTGGGGCTGCCTAGGAGGGAAGTGCAGGCCAAGGCACCACTGTCTCAGCTTCATGCACCTACCACCAAACCTAAGCTGCCTTAGTGTGCTTGGGTGGCCAACTTGCAACCCCACTGCTGCCCTGGCAGAAAAGCTTGAAAGGAGATGAAAAGGGACTGAGGGGGGATTTCCTTCCTGAACTTCTCATCTCCTAGCCAGATAAGCTATGTGGGTCTATATTTCTGGGTCATATGGATCCCAAAAATCACTCGAGGGGAGATCTGAAGGACTTCATTCCAAAAGGAGATGGCTTCCTTCTGGAAAAGCTTAATGTCTCTAGCTTTGAGAAGTTCTCATAAACCTAAAATTTGTGACTAACTTTCATGGGACATAATATTATCCATGATAGAAAAAGAGTGGGTATATCATGACCAGAGGGCACAGAATTCAGTCCCTTGGGATGGTGCAAACCAATATCAAAGAAAGAAAGGGAGAAACCTGCCAGTCCTTGGTCATGGAGGCAAGGCCACAGGGGGCTGAGGTTCATCATGAGGAATATACCCCTCTAAGGGTGCACTCACCTATCCTGGGGTACCTCAGAGGATCACTGTTCAGGCACCAGCTGTGGTTCCTGCCACCCTGGGGCCACTGTGAATCAGTCTCCCAGGGGTATCCAGGCAAAACTGCAGATCAGGGTCTTGAATGGCCATGAGTATAATCTAAAGAAACACCCAGGTGGCTGAGTCATAGGACAGATGATTTATTCATTAGGGGAATGGGTTTATAAGCATTTGTGAAAGAGCAGGAAGAGGTATGAGTCATAAGGGAATTGATTACTACAAAGGTCTAGCTGATGCCTAATTAGCATACAGGTGAGCAGGAAAGGGTCACATGGTCTAAGTAGTGGCAGGAAAAGGTATACAGTACAGGTCATAGGGGGATTGCCTGTGAGAAGTCTGATGGCTGATACCGCATTAACACATAGGGATGTTTAGGACAAGTGGCTAAAGGTCACAAGGCTCTGGGGAAAGTGACACCTTAAGTCTTATCAGGATGTCTAGGTGCCCCAGGAGATGGACAGAGAGTGGTCTCACTCCTGCTGGTCTCAAGGTGAGATTATTAAGGTCTAGGCTTGCTACAACCTCTGGTGGGGAGGGAGCAGCTTCACTCCTGCCAGATTCAAAGTGAGATTATCAGAGTCTAGGCCTGCTGCAATCTCTGGGATCCAGGGTTCTTAGTTATGCCTGATAGCTCAGAACTGCTTAAACCTCCAGGGGCCCAGAGACCTTGCCTGACAATTATTTTGCTTTGAGTTTTGTTTTGGTAGGTGGTATGTGTCTAGGAATTCATCCATTTCTTCCAGATAATTTAATTTTGTGGAGTACAGGTTGTGTAAGTATGCTCTGATGATAATCCCAGTTTCATTGATGTCTATCTTGATCTATCCTTTTTCATTAATGATTTTGCTAATTTGAGACTTCTCTCTCTCTGTCTCTCTCTGTCTCTCTCTCTCTCTCTCTCTTTTTGTCTTGATCAATTTAGCCAGGGGTTTGTCAATCTTCTTTATTTTTTCAAAGAACCAGCTCTTCATTTCAACATTTTTAAAAATTATCTTCTTTGTTACCAATTCATTAATTTCTGCTCTAACCTTGACTGTGTCTTTCCATGTGGAGTTCTTTGGGTTAGTTTCTTCTTGTTTTTCCAGTGCCTCACTTGGACAGTCAAGTTATTAATTTGGGTCTTTCTGTCTTTGTAATGAAGGTATTTAGGGCTATGAATTTTCCCATTACTACTGCCTTAATTGAGTCCCATAAGATTTGGTAGGTTGTGCTTTCATAAGTCAATAATAGCAATTTTATAATTTCTTTTTTGGTTTATTACTTTTTTGGTTTCTTCCATGAGCCATTCATTGTTTGAAAGTGTGTTGTTTAGTCTCCAGGATCTGGTGGAGTTCTTTTTTTTTTTTTTTTTTTTTTTTTCAAAGGTAGAGTATCACTCTAATTCAGGCTGACCTGGAATTCACTATGTAGTCTCAAGGTAGCCTCGAACTCACCATGATCCTCCTATCTCTACCTCCCAAGTGCTGGGATTAAAGGCATGTACCACCATGCCCTGCCTGGTGGAGTTCTTGATGTGTCTCTTGTTAGTTCCTAGCTTTAAAACATTGTGATCTGACATGGTGTAGGAAGTTACTTAAATTTTCCTGACTTTATGAAGGAATACTTTATAGCCTAACATGTTCAATTTTAGAGAAGGTTCCATGGGCTGTTGAGAAGAATGTGTATTCTATAGAGTTGGGGTGGAAAGTTCTGTAGATATCCATTAAGTCTAGTTGATTTACGATGTTCTTGACCTCTAATATTTCCCATTAAATTATATTTAAACTAATAATTGTTATCCTATTTAACCTGTATTGACTTCACCCCCTGTTGGAGAATCTGCTTCTCTTTTTCAGATGGGAGCATGACCTGAGGAGAGAAATGACACATCCCCCTTCACCAAGGCCCCAAGGTGAAACAACAGAGGGATTGTGGAAATGAGCAGGAGTGCTTCTTCCTCGGCGAACTTGATATCAGCACAAGTGTGAAGGAGGTAGACAGAGGATGCTCAGCATCTACCAAACCAAAGGCTCCTAAGAGCCAATCACTAAAGTAGACTTAAAGTGAATGCAACATGGCTAAGTGAATTTTGAAGAAGAGGAGGCATAAAGATTGTTGTACCCACAAGTTAGGACATTATGCTCAGAGACATTTCCTCTTCCCTGTAACTAATGGCTGCCCCTACAATGCATGAACCACAATCCCCATGGGGATGACCTGCATCCCTAATGAGACTGGTCTCTTTGGAAAAGGGGTAGGGATGAAGGAAAGGATAGTACTGACATATGTTGTTTACATACTAAGTATGTCCATAACAAATAAAAAAAAAAAAAACAGAAAAAGAAATGAACAGAGAGACTCAGATAGAGAGAGAGAGGGAGAAGAAGGAGGAGAAAGAGAAAGAGGGGAGAAGAAAAGACAGAAAGAAAGAGAATTATATGGAAAGAAAGAAAGATGTATGAAGGGAAAAACAATCTGGGAGAAATCAAGGATGGGGACAGTATCTTTATTTAAAAATTAGGCATTTATTGTTAATGAATTAATTACTATTTAATTAACTTATTTAAGTAGTTCTAATTATTAATAAGTTATTATTAGTTATTATAAGTAAAAAGTAAAATCAATAATAATATGTAACAAACATATGCCCATTTGTTAGAATTGAAACTTACATTTCACACATCTAAGGGTTAATAAAAATTGTACTCTGTAAAGATGAGAAAAATAACTCATCAACTTTTTTCTAGCTTCCTTAAACTAAATATTCCATAGCAAAATATTGAGGTAGTATACATAAAATTGAAGTTTAAGGGGACACTATATATCTCCTAGTAAAAAAAAAAAAAAAAAAAAAAAAAAACAATAAAAATAATATACTTCTAACATTTAGGCCTTAAAGAATAATACTTTTACTTGGAATAAATTAGAATATATAGTTTGTTTCAAACTGTTTTGAATAAATTAATTCATGTCACTCTTTTTTTAATATTTGAGCATCCATTTATGCTATCCAGTACAGGATATATACATATATAAATGTGATCTCAGGCTGGAGAGATGGCTTAGCAATTAAGGTGTTTACCTGCTATTGCACTTCGATTCGCATTGCTGGTAGAACTCACCTGACCAAGAACAGCCTGTGGGAAAAAGAGGTTTATTTTGGCTTACAAACTCGAGAGGAAGCTCCATGATGGCAAGGAAAACAAGAGCATGAGCAGAGGGTGGACATCACTCCCTGGCCAACATAAGGTGGTCAAAGCAACAGGAGAGTGTGCCAAACAGTGGCAAGGGGAAACTGGCTATAACACCCATAAGCCCACCTCCAACAATATACTCCCTCCAGGAGGTGTTAATTCCTAAATCTCCATAAACTGGGAATCTACCATACAGAACACCTAAGTTTATGGGAAAAACCTGAATCAAACCACATTCCGCCCTTAGCCCCCATAAACTATTAACCATCCACAATGTAAACTGGAATGGATTTAGTCCAAATTTCAAAGTTCCCTTAGTTCTTATCAATTACAATGATGTTTATACATCCCTGTAGTCCAAGATCTTTTTTTTTAAAAAATTTTTATTAACATTTTCCATGATTATAAAATATATCCCATGGTAATTCCCTCCCTCCCCACCCCCACACTTTCCCGTTTGAAATTCCATTCTCCATCATATTACCTCCCCATTACAATCATTGTAATTACATATATACAATATCAACCTATTAAGTAGCCTCCTGCCTTCCTTTCTCCACCCTTTATGTCTCCTTTTCAACTTACTGGCCTCTGCTACTAAGTATTTTCATTGTCACGCAGAAGCCCCGTCATCTGTAGCTAGGATCCACATAAGAGAGAGAACATGTGGCGCTTGGCTTTCTGGGCCTGGGTTACCTGACTTAGTATAATACTTTCCAGGTCCATCCATTTTTCTGCAAATTTCATAACTTCATTTTTCTTTACCGCTGAGTAGAACTCCATTGTATAAATGTACCACATCTTCATTATCCACTCATCTGTTGAGGGACATCTAGGCTGGTTCCATTTCCCAGCTATTATAAATTGAGCAGCAATAAACATGGTTGAGCATGTACTTCTAAGGAAATGAGATGAGTCCTTTGGATATATGCCTAGGAGCGCTATAGCTGGGTCATATGGTAGATCAATTTCTAGCTGTTTTAGGAACCTCCACACTGTTTTCCACAATGGCTGGACCAGATTGCATTCCCACCAGCAGTGCAGAATGGTTCCTATTTTTCCACATCCCCGCCAACATTTATGATCATTTGTTTTCATGATGGTGGCCAATCTGACAGGAGTGAGATGGAATCTCAATGTAGTTTTAATCTGCATTTCCCTGATGACTAGTGACGTAGAACATTTTTTAAAATGCTTATATGCCATTCGTATTTCTTCCTTTGAGAACTCTCGATTTAGCTCCATAGCCCATTTTTTGATTGGCTTCTTTGATTCCTTATTATTTAACTTTTTGAGTTCTTTGTATATCCGAGATATTAATCCTCTATCAGATATATAGCTGGCGAAGATTTTTTCCCATTCTGTAGGTTGCCTCTTTGCTTTTTTCACTGTGTCCTTTGTGGTGCAAAATCTTTGTAATTTCATTAGGTCCCAGTGGTTAATCTGTGGTTTTATTGCCTGAGCAATTGGGGTTGTATTCAGAAAGTCTTTGCCAAGACCAATATGTTTAAGGGTTTCCCCTACTTTTTCCTCTAGCAGTTTCAAAGTTTCCGGTCTGATGTTAAGGTCTTTAATCCATTTGGACTTAATTCTTGTGCATGGCGAGAGAGAAGAATCTATTTTCATCCTTCTGCAGATATTTATCCAGTTTTCAAAACACCATTTGCTGAAGAGGCTATCTCTTCTCCAATGAGTATTTTTGGCATTTTTATCGAATATCAGGTGGCTATAGCTACTTGGGCTTACATCTGGGTCCTCTATTCTGTTCCACTGATCTACATGTCTGTTTTTTGTGCCAGTACCATGCTGTTTTTGTTACTATGGCTCTGTAGTATAGGGTAAAATCAGGTATGGTGATACCACCAGCCTCTTTTTTGTTGCTCAGTATTATTTTAGATATTCGTGGTTTTTTGTGATTCCAAATGAAGTTTTGGATTGTTTTTTCTATTTCCATGAAGAAAGCCTTTGGAATTTTGATAGGGATTGCATTAAATGTGTAGATTGCTTTAGGTAAGATTGCCATTTTCACGATATTGATTCTTCCAATCCAGGAACAAGGGATGTTTCTCCACATTCTAGTGTCTTCTGCAATTTCTCGCTTGAGTGTTTTAAAGTTCTCATTGTATAGATTCTTTACTTCCTTGGTTAGGTTTATTCCAAGGTATTTTATTTTTTTTGATGCAATTGTGAATGGGAGTGATTCTCTGATTTCATCCTCTGTGTGTTTGTTGTTAGCATATATGAAGGCTACTGATTTCTGTGTATTTATTTTGTATCCTGCTACATTGCTGTAGGTTTTGATCAGCTCTAACAGCTTGCTAGTAGACTCTTTAGGGTCCTTTATTTATAGAATCTTGTCATCTGCAAATAATGATAACTTGATTTCTTCCTTACCAATTTGTATCCCTTTTATGTGTGTCTCTTGCCTTATTGCTATGGCCAAGACTTCCAAACTATATTAAATAGAAGTGGGGACAGTGGACACCCTTGTCTTGTTCCTGATTTTAATGGAAAAGCTTCCAGTTTTTCCCCATTTAGTAATATGTTGGCTGTAGGCTTGTCATAAATAGCCTTAATTATATTGAGATATAATCCTTCTATTCCCAGTCTCTGTAGGACTTTTATCATGAAGGGATGTTGGATTTTGTCAAATGCTTTCTCTGCATCTAATGAGATGATCATGTGATTTTTGTCCTTCAACCCATTTATGTAATGTATTACATTTATAGATTTGTGTATGTTGAACCATCCCTGCATCTCTGGGATAAAGCCTACTTGGTCAGGGTGAATGATCTTTTTGATATACTCTTGTATTCTGTTTGCCAATATTTTGTTGAGAATTTTTGCATCTATGTTCATGAGGGAGATTGGTCTGTAAATTTCTTTTTTTGTTCTATCTTTGCCTGGTTTTGGTATCAGGGTGATGCTGGCCTCATAGAAGGAGTTTGGTAGAATTCCTCCTTTTTCTATTTCCTGGAAAAGCTTAAGAAGCAATGGTGTTAGCTCTTCCTTAAAAGTCTGGTAAAATTCAGCAGTGAATCCATCCGGGCCTGGGCTTTTTTTAGTTGGGAGATTATTGATAACTGTTCGGATCTCCATGTTTGTTATAGGTCTATTTAAGTGATTAATCTCATTTTGATTTAATTTAGGTAGGTCATATAGATCAAGGAAATCATCCATTTCTTTCAGATTTTCATACTTTATGGAGTATATGCTTTTATAGTATGTCCCTATGATTTTTTGAATTTCTCTGGAATCTGTTGTGATGTTACCTTGTTCATCTCTGATTTTATTAATTTGTGTCTCTTCTCTCTTTCTTTTGGTCAGATTTGCTAAGGGTTTATCAATCTTGTTTATCCTTTCAAAGAACCAACTCTTTGTTTCATTATTTCTTTGGATTTTTCTTTTTGTTTCTATCTCATTAATTTCTGCCCTAATCTTTATTATTTCTTCCCGTCTACTACTTTTTGGTTTGCCTTGTTCTTCTTTTTCCAAGGCTTTAAGGCGAAGCATTAGGTCGTTTACTTGCGACCTTTCTAATTTCTTAATATAGGCACTTAAGTCTATAAATTTACCTCTTAGAACTGCCTTCATTGTGTCCCAGAGATTTTGGTATGTTGTGTTCTCATTATCATTTGACTCTATAAATTTTTTGATTTCCTTTTTGATTTCTTCATTGACCCACTCATCATTTAGTAGTGTATTGTTTAGTTTCCATGATTTTGTGTATGCTCTATAGCCTTTCTTGCTACTGATTTGTAGTTTAATTCCATTGTGGTCAGATAGAATGCAAGGAATTATTTCAATTTTCCTGAATTTGTTAAGATTTGCTTTGTGTCCTAATATATGGTCTATTTTAGAGAATGTTCCATGTGCTGCTGAAAAGAATGTATATTCTGCAGCCTTTGGATGAAATGTCCTGTATATATCTGTTAGGTCCATTCCTTCTATGACCTCATTTAGTCCAGATGCCTCTCTGTTTATTCTTTCCCTGGATGACCTGTCAATTGATTGAGAGTGGGGTGTTAAAGTCACCCACCACCACTGTGTTTGGTGTTATCTGTGACCTTAGTTCTAATAGTGTTTGTTTGACGAATTTGGGAGCCCCCATGTTAGGTGCATATATGTTTAGGATTGTAATGTCCTCCTGTTGGAGTGTGCCCTTAATCAATATAAAGTGACCTTCCTTATCTTTCTTGACTAACGTCGGACTAAAGTCTACCCTGTCTGATATTAGGATAGCAACCCCTGCTTGTTTTCTAGGCCCATTTGCTTGAAACACCATCTTCCAACCTTTCACCCTAAGATAATGTCCATCCTTTGTAGAAAGGTGAGTTTCTTGGAGACAACAAATTGTAGGATCCTGCTTTTTAACCCAGTCTGCAAATCTATGTCTTTTCGTTGGGGCATTGAGACCGTTGATATTAGGAGACATTATTGAAAGGTGTGTATTTATGTTTGCCATTTTTGTGTGTGTGTGTGTGTGTTACTGGTTCTACCTGTGCTCTCTTCTGTTAACTGGTATTTGAGTATAGCTTGTTTTTTCTACGTTCCTTATATGTGTGCTTTTCCTTTTGTTCAGCATGGAGGATTCTATCAAGTATTTTCTGTAGAGCTGGTTTTGTCTTCAAATACTCCTTTAACCTGCTTTTGTCATGGAATGTCTTTATTTCTCCATCTATTTGAATGGATAACTTTGCAGGATAAAGTAACCTTGGTTGACAGTTGTTATCTTTCAGAACTTGGAATATGTCACTCCAAGCCCTTCTGGCTTTAAAAGTTTGTGTTGAATAATCTGCTGTAATCCTGATGGGCTTGCTTTTGTAGGTAACTTGATTTTTCTCTCTAACTGCTTTCAATATTTTTTCTTTGGTTTGTGTGTTTGGAAGTTTGATTATAATATGGCGAGGGGAGGTTCTTTCTGGGTTTTGTCTGGCTGGGGTTCTAAAGGCTTCCTGTATTTGTATTGGCACCTCTTTCCCAATTTGGGGGAAATTTTCCTCTATGATTTTGTTGAAGATGCCTACTATGCCTCTGGAGTGGAGTTCTCCTTCTACTATCCCCTGAATTCTTATATTGGATCTTTTCATAGTGTCCCGAATATCTTGAAATTCCCACTCATGCTTTTCTATAAGTTTGTCTTTCTCTTTGTTGGACTGCATTAGGTCTGCCACCTGGTCTTCTAGCTTAGATATTCTGTCCTCTCCCTCATCCATCCTACTGGTGAGATTTTCTACAGAGTTTTTTATTTCATTAACTGTGTTCTTCATTGCTAGTAATTCTGACTGGTTTTTTTTTTATTATTTCTATTTCCCTATTTATGTCTTGTATTGCCTTCTTTATTTCATTAAATTGGTGTCCTGCCTCTTATTTGATTCCTTTGATTTCCTCTTTGATTTCCTCTTTGATTGTTTTCATGTGTACTTTGACCTCTTTGAACATATTTATAATTATTCTTTTGAACTCTTTCTCAGGCATTTCCTCTAACTCTTTCTCACTGAGGACATTTCTGATGCATTAATACTTTTAGGTGGATTTATATCGTCTTGCTTTTTAGTGTTTCTTGTGTTATAATGTATATATTTTTGCATCTTGGATTAAGTTAATGCTTGGATTTTCTAGCTAGCTGTGTATTCTTAGCTGTATCAATTGATTTCATGTAATATATTTTCAGGGTAGGACCTTAAGGTATTAGGTGTGGCTCTTAAGACTCTCAGAGTATCTACAAAGATGTTCTTAGGGGTTGAGTTTCCCTGCTTTAGGAGTATTCAAGCAGGCTGAGTGGAATAAAATACAGGTAGATTCTAAAATTTAACTAAACACTGTACACATTCAATCAAAAACAGCCCCGAGTATGTATGCAAGAGTAGTTATTATAATGACCAGATCCTCTATCAACAAAGAGGTTTAGATTTCTGGTCTGTTGAGGGATCCAAGTCAGCTTGTGACCAAGTGAGACCCTTCCCTGGTGCAATCCCAGTTACCTTGGGTGATTTTGGTCTCAGTCAAGTTGCTGCCTGGGTCGTCGGGCTGCTGTTCTGATTTCTGGAGCTGTTCACTTGCTTTTCCTACGGGGCAAAGCGAGTCACTGCTGCTGCCTCTGCTGCTGCTGTAGCTGCCACCACCGGAGCCACCACCGCTGCAGAAGCTGCCGCTGCCGTGTCCACCGCCGCTGCTCCCCCCGAAGCCACTGCTGCGGGATCTGCCGCCGCTGCCACTCCTGGGTCCGCTGCTGCTGGGGCCGCTGGCACCGGTGCTGGAGCCGCTGAAGTTGCTGCCGAACTCTGCTCCTGCTTGGGTCCCGCTGTCAGCCGAAGTTGGCATGGCCGGGTCCCGGGCCGTTGCTGTGTTCGCTGGAGCTGGGTTCAGGTGCTGGGGGAGGGGAGGGAGCCGCAGCTGCTCTGGATCTCTCACTGCTCCACGTGTTCTTCTACCTCGCGGTCTTCTCCTCAGCTGCTCGCTGCCGCTCTCCCCTCACGTTTCCCGAGTTGCGGAGAGCGCGGTGTGAGGGGAAAATCCCGCACCTGGCTTTTCCTGTGGCTCGAGCCGAGAGTCTGGCGGCTTTCTGCTGCGCCGTGTCTGCGGGGGTTGGCCGAGCTGCCGGAGCCGCTTTTCCGCCTGTGCAGGCTCTGGATGCTCTATAACTCTTCTACTTCTCCGCTGCCTCCTCAATTTCCTATACACCTCACTTTTTAGTAAAAGTGTGTATTTTGCTGAGTTTTTTTGGTCTTTTTCCCCCCTAGGCTGCTTTGGCGTGGTACCTATGCCACCATCTTAACCGGAAGTCCTCCAAGATCTTTTAACTGAGCCATAATACTAAAAAAAAACCCTCAAACACATAATGGCACAAAATAAATATTCACAGTGCAAAAGATGGCATCAGGCACAGCAGAGAAACATTCAGCCAATATGAGATTTCAAACAACCAGTACAAACATCAAACTCTGTTGTAGGGAGCGGTGAGAGTGGTGTATGAGGCTGCTGAGAGTTCTGCCAATGAGGAGGTCTCTGAAGATGAGCTTGAAAGCATAGCTGAAAGTTTAGGAAGATTGAAACTAAAACTAAAAGTAGAACCTTCAGCGCCAGGACCGCCGCGTCCGCCTCTGTACACTCCTAATGGAGTTTCAGGATGGAGTTTTCACCCCGAGGTTTGGAGGGAGCTATGAGCTCAGTGTTTTCCTGTATTTCAGGATGCCCAATGTTTGACTTTTGTGCGGTGTAAATGGGAGCTGTACTGATTTATCGCCCATGGTGATGATTGCGGGCAGAGGTATAGGAAATGCTAGTTTTAGTTAGAATGGAACTTTTGAGGCCTCCGTACAAGAGCTGAGCCCTGGACAGAATATTTCCTTTCGGCCTACGCCAGTGTGTGTGTGGCCTCCTTTTGTTTTCATAGTATATAATGGTAGTCATAATGATACCTGTTTTTATATGATTTGCTGGAATGCTTCTGTGCATCAATTGGCTGTTGTTGCCCGCATGCCCTGGCCTGTGGAGGCTCCTTCTGCTGTGACCTTGTTTAGATCTAAAAGAGATTTTGGCATAACTGTAGCCATCATTACAGCTGCTGCCACAGCCGCCACAGTGGCGTTAACCACTACAGTACAGACTGCGGCTACCTTGAGTGATCTGTCAGCAGGAGTAGCAGAGGCCTTAGATGTGCAAGGTAATATAAATAGCCAATTAAAAGCAGGTATCCTTTTGCTTAATCAAAGAGTAGATTTTGTCCAGGAACAAGTGGATGTTTTGATGGAGTTAGCGCAGCTAGGATGCCAATGGCGTTATCCAGGATTGTGTGTAACCTCTGTTTCTTTCCATAATGCAAGTGCTGCTGGTAATCTTTCCTGGAGTTTTCTAGCTATCTTACAGGTAATTGGTCTCGCGAGCTGGATACCAAGCTGAGGGAACTATGACAGTTCATTGTCCACATAAATTCAACCAGAGTGGATGCCTCTCTAGCTTCAGGATTAACCAATTGGATTCTTCAAGCAATGTCTCATCTGAAGGAATGGGCTGGACTGGGCGGGGGGGGGGGGGAGTTAGCCCTAAGCCTGCTCCTCATCAGTTGCCTAGCGTTCTGGTGCATATGTAACATGAGAGTTCATCAACAAAAGAATCAAGCATTGCTTATACAAGCATTTGCAGTGATGGAGATGGGACAATCTCCTCAAGTGTGGCTTGGCATGCTAGAGAAGTAGTCAAAGACGGGTAAGACTCCCTGGACATGCTACCAACCTAAGACAGGGATTAAACCAATGCGGTTTGACTCCCCATGACGGGTAAGGAGCATTGTCGCAGGGGGCAACCTAAGACAGGCATTCTCTCTGCCATAAACAATAAAAAAAGGGGGAATTGTAGGGAGTGGGTGTGGCAGCCATTCCAAGATGGCACCCGGGATGGCTGCCAAGTCGTATGATTTGCACCTGACTTCCTTATACACCCCTGAATAGCCACGTCCACGGTGCGCACTGCGCAGACTCGTTGCTATGCAAGATCAGACCATCTGATGTTGTACTGACGTGAGCCTATTGAAGAGACTTACGCGGCAGACTCTGAGTGGTGCAGATTTAAGGACGGACTGGGAAGGGTCCGGGGTTCATTTGTTTTTCTTTCTTTCCATGCGGTTTAGGTTCCTGAATAAACTGCTTTGAGAAGAACATTGTGTGGCGTCGTTCCTTTCTGCTGGTCAGACTGAGAAGCGACGCTCTGTAGCTTCAAGTCCAACAACTCTAGCCAATGACAAATCTCCAAGTCCAATAATTCCAACCAGCAACAAGTCTCTGGCATTCCAATTCTGCCCCTGCAGCTAGGCTACTCACAGTCCTGGAAAAACTACATAAGATCCTGAGGCTCCTTAGCAGCCATCTCATGGTCCTGGCATCTCCTCTGTGTCTCCACATTAAACCACGGTTCATCCTCATGGCCCCATGGAGTCTCCATGCAGGCATCCAGCAAACCTGCTTCACACTGCCCATGGTCATTTCCAAAACACAAGACCATACTGCAAACTCAATGACCTTCTCTTTCCTGCATTTCTTATACTCCACAATACCAGGTAGGGTGCCAATTTGTTAATCCAGGGGGTAATAAAACAGACTTTGAAGAACAGGACACTCAGGACCCTTCAAAAGAGTATACATTCTTCCTGTTGCCCCAGTGCAGGTCAGCTGATCCAGTCTGAAAGGTTGTAATCTCTCAATTGCAGCTGAATTGGCAGCAGTTCACCCAAAGATTTTTCTTTCTGTGCCATATCTCTCTGCTCTCACCAGTTCATTTCTATGCAGAGCAACCTTGCACAACTTCTCAGAACACAGGCATAATAGCAAGCTTTTCACACAAACTGATAGCCCAGTCCAAGCAAAGCTCTTTATCACCCTCATAAGCCAAACTTCACAGTCCATAGTTTTTACTGCATTCAGGTCTTTCAACTCTGACCGTAATAGTCCATCAAGCTGTACTTTGAGCACTGCAAGGTGTCACTTAGGCCAAGGTCTAATCCTTCCACATTCCTCTTCAAAATCAGCACCAAAAGGCCAAAGCCACACAGTGGCTTTGATTTTACTTATAATAACTATAATATATTTATTTATATATATTATATTATTAAACACATTATATTATATATGATATAATACATATAATATGAATATATTAACATAATGTATATTATTATATATTATTATAAAATATATTTATTTATAATAAGTATAATAAACTATTTGATATTATTTATAATAAGTAATAATAATGTAATATAGTGGTTTGATTCAGGTGTCCCCCATAAACTTAGATATTCTGAATGCTAGATTCTCAGCTAATGGAGATGTGGGAATTAATGCTTGCTGGAGGCAGTGTATTGTTGGGAGCAGGCTTATGGGTATTATAGCCATTTTCCCCATGCCAGTGTTTGGCACATTCTCCTGTTGCAATACTACACCTTATGTTGGCCAAAGGGTGATGTCCACCCTCTGCTCATTCCATCCGTTTCCTCTGCCAACATGGAGCTTCCCCCTTGAGCATGTAAGCAAAAATAAACCTCTTTTGTTCCCCACAAGCTGCTCTTAGTTAGTTGATTTCTACCAGCAATGCAAACCTGACTGCAACAGGAAAGTAGTCCAGAGGAGTGGGATTGCTACTAGACACCAGACTGTGTGGCTTTGGCCTTTTGGAGCTGATCTTTAAGAGGAATGTAGAAGGATTTGAAACCTTGACCTAAGAAATTCCTTGCAGTGCTGTAAGTACACTTTGATTACCTCTTCTTGTCAGAATTGGAAAACCTGAATGCAGTAAAAACTATGGACTATGGAGATTTGGCTTATGAAGGTGAGAAAGAGCTTTAACTGGACTGGACTAGCAGTTTGTTTCAGATGCTTGCTGCTATGCCTGGGTCCTGAGAAGTTGTGCAGGTTGCTTTGCATATAAATGAACCAGTGTGAACAGAGGAGTATAAATAAAATCTTTAGGTCTAAAATGCTGCCCATTCACCTGCAAATTACAACCTTTCAGATTGAGCTAGCTGACCTGCACTGGGGCAACAAGAAGAAGACTCTTTTGGAAGGGCATGAGTGCTCAACAAGTGTCCTGTTCTTCAAAGTCTGCTTAATTCTCCCCTGTATTAACAAATTGGCACCCTACCTAGTATTGTGGAGTGTAAGAAGTGCAGAAAAGAGAGGGTCACTGAGTTTGCAAGACAATCTTGTGTTTTTGACATGGCCATGGGAAGTGTGAAGCAGGTTTGCTGGATTCCTGCATGGAGACCAAATGAGGCCATGAGGATGAACTGTGGATTGCAGTGGAGACCCATTGGAGTTGCCGGGACCACAAGATGGCTGCTAAGGAAAGCTGGTGGCCTTGATAATGTTTTCCAGGACTGTGAGTAGCCTAGCTGGAGGGTCAGAATTGGAGTGCCAGAGACTTATTGCTGGTTATTAATATTGAACTTTGAGATTTGTCACTGGCTAGAGTTCTTGAACTTGATATTACAGAGTTTGATGTTTTCCCTGGTTGTTTTAAATCTTATATTGTTTGAATATTTCTTTGCTGTGCTAAATGCCATCTTTTGCAGTGTGAATATTTATTCTGTGCCATTATGCATTTGGGGGGTACTTTTTGGTTATTATGGCTCAGTTAAAACATCTTAGACTATAGGGATGTTTGAACATCATTGGGATTGATGAAATTATGGGGGCTTTTAAAGTTGGACTGAATGCATTGAATTTTACATCATGTATGGATATCAATTTATGGGGGCCAGGGACGGAATGTGGTGGTTTGATTCAGGTTTTTCCCATAAACTTAGGTGTTCTGAATGCTAGGTTCCCAGCTGATGGAGATTTGGTAGTTAAAGCTTCCTGGAGGCAGTGTATTGTTGGGGGTGGGCTTATGGGTGTTAAAGCCAGTTTCCCCATGCCAGTGTTTGGCACACTCTCCTGTTGGTATGGTCCACCTTATGTTGGTCAGGGAATGATATCTACCCTCTGCTCATGCCATTGTTTCCCCCTGCCATCATGGAGCTTCCCCCTCAATCTTAAACCAATATAAACTTCTTTTTACACATAAGCTGCTCTTGGTTGGGTGATTTCTTCAGAAATGTGAGCCTGACTGCAACAAACCTTAAATATTAATGGTCTGTACTCACCCATCAAATGACACAATTTATCAGAGTGGATCAAAAAATGGACCCTATATCTGCTGTCTTCAAGAAACCCACATTACCACTAAAGATAGACACCACCTCAAGGTGAAAGGATGGACTATTCCAAGTACATGGAAATAAGAAACAAGAAGGTGCTTCTATATTATTAGCTTATAAAATAGACTTCAAGTTGAAAATAATCAAAAAGGACAAAGAAGGCCACCTCTTACTTATGAAGGGAATGATCCAACATGAGAATATCACAATCATAAATTTATCTTTGCCAAACATGGGGACACCACAGTTTATAAAACAAAATATACTTGAAAATAAAACAGAAATAAACACCAACACAATCACAGACTTCCATACCTTCCATACCCACTATCATCAATAGCAAAAAATAAGCAAGGAAATAATAAAGCTCAGAGGCATCATAGATCAACTAGACCTAAAGGACATCTACAGATCTTTTTACCCCAACTATACAGAATCACATTCTTCTCAGGATCCATGGAACCTTCTCCAAAATAGACTTTGCATTAGGACATAAAGCATGCCTCCATAAATTCAGGAAAATTGAAGTAACTTTCTGTATTACATCAGATCACAATGCTTTAAAACTAGTAATTAACAACAAGAGACACATCAGGACCTCCACCAACTACAACACACTTTTAAACATTGAAAGGTCTGTGGATGACACCAAAAAAGAAATTGTAATTTTCCTAGTATTGAATGACAATGAAAACACAAACTACAAAAACATATGGGACACCATGAAGGCAGTCCTAAGTGAAAAATTCATAGTGCTAAATGCCTTCATAACAAAGACAGAGAGAGCCCAAATTAATAATCTAATAGTCCAACTAAAGGCACTGGAGAAACAAGAAGAATCAAACATGAAGTGCTCAGATAGAAAGAAATAATCAAGAGCAGAGCAGAAAGTAATAAGTTAGAAACTAAGAAAACAATTAGAAAAATTGTTGAAATGAAGACCTGGTTATTTCAAAAAATAAAAAAGATTGATAAACACCTGGCCAATTTGATCAAGCAAAAGAAAAAGAGAAGCCTCAAATTAAAAAAAAAAAAAAAAATCAGAAATAGAACAGAGAAATCACAACAGACATCAACGAAATTGGAGGAATCCTCAAGGCAACTCCTACTCCACAAAGTTGGATAATCTAAAAGAAGAGAATGAAATCTTAGACATGCAATCTATGAAAACTAAACTCAGAGCAGATTAATCTCTTAAACAAATATCACATCTGTGGAAATTGAAAAGTAAGTCAAATATGTTCCTGAAAAGAAAAATACAGGTTTAGATAGTGTTCAGCCAAGTTCTATCCAACCTACACTAAAGAACTGAAACCAATTGCTCTCAAATGGTTTTGCACAATCAGAGACCAGTGAATCTTCCCTAACTCCTTTTAGGAAGTAAGTATCACCCTAATACCAAAACCAGACAGAGATGCAAAAAGAAAAGAAAATTACAGGCCTATATCCCTTATGAACTTAGGTGCAAAAATCCTGAACAAAATATTTGCAAACCAAACTCAACATCATATTAAAAGCATTATCCACCTTTTTAAAGTAGGCTTCATCCCAGGAATGCAGAGATGGTTCAATGTATGTAAATCAGTCCATGTAATACACTACATAATTAAACAGAACCATAAAAACTACATGATCATCTCAATTGATGCAGAGAAGGCCTTTGACAAAAGACAACACCACTTCATGATCAAAACACTGGAAAGAATGTAGAATGGGATGTAGAATTTATATCTCAACACAATAAAAGCTATATATAAAACACCAAATAATACTTAATGGGGAAAGACTCAAGGATTTCCCACTGAGATCAGTAACAAGTGTCCACTCTCATTTCTAGTCTTCTATATAGTACTAGAAGTACTAGCCCAAGCAATAAGGCAGGAGAAAGAAATAAAAGGGGTTCAAATTGGAAAGGAAGAAATCAAGTTAGCCTATTTGCAGATGACATGATCCTGTACATAAATGACCCAAAGATCACCATCTCAAACTTCTAAATGTGATTACGTCCTTCAGTAAAGTATCAGGATAAAGAAATTAATGTACAAAAATTAGTAGCCTTTCTATTTGAAAAGGACAAATATACAGAGAAAGAAATCAGTGAAATTGTCCCATTTTAATTAAAAAAATTAAATACCTTGACATAACACTAACCAAAGATGTGAAAGAACTATATAACACAAGCATTAAAAGACTCAAGAAAGAAAGTGAGGAGTATTTGGAAAAACAGCCCATGATCCTGGATAGGTAGAATTAATATTGTGAAAATGGCAATTCTACCAAAAGCAATATAAAGATTTAATGCAATTACAATTAAAAAATACCAGCATCTTTCTTCACAGGGATTGACAAAATGACCATAAAATTCATGTGGAATGACAACAGGTCTTAGATATCCAAACATAGCCTTAGGGAAAAAAAAAAATCAACACCTTGGGAATTATTACCAGGCATGATCTAAAGCTAATTTAGAAAGTGATAGCAACAAAAATAGCATGGTACTGGGATAAAACCAGAAATATAGACCAATGGAACAGAATTTGAGACCCTCACCTTAGGTTAAGTAACTATAGCTACTTGATCTTTGATAAAGGTGCCAATAGTATACACTGAAGAAAAGACAACATCTTCAACAAATGGTGTTGGACAAATTGGAACACCATGTGTAGAGAAATGAAACTAGACCCACTCATCACTTCATACACAAAAATCAAGTCCAAAATGGATTAAAGACCTCAATATAAGACCTAAACCTCTTCTACTACTGGAAGAAAAATTTAGGATGCATTCTTAATGATATATTAGTGGGGAAATACTTCCTGAACAAAACCCCAATAGCCCAGGAAATTAAATAATCACTCAATGGGATCCCATGAAGCTCCATAGCTTTTGCACAGACAAACACACCATAAGCAGAGTGAATAGATCACCTACTGAATGGGAGAAAATCCGTGACAGCTGTACCACTGACTTCTAGAAGCTTAATCTCTATAATCTGCCAAGAACTCCAAAAAGTAAACACTAATAAATCAAACAACCCACTCCAAAAGTGGGACAGAGAACTGAACAGGAAGTTCTCAGAGGAAGAATTACCAATAACATAGACTTTAGAAAATGGTCTACATCCTTAGCCGTTAGGGAAATGTAAATTGAAACAACTATGAGCTTCTACTCTACCCCAGTAAGGACAGAAAACATTAAAAGTCAACTGAAAATAAATGTTGGCAAGGTTATGGAGAAACAAGAACTCCCATTCACTGTTTATGGGGATGTAAGCTGCTCCATCCACTATGGAAATAAAGACATTTAAAAATGAACAAATCTGAATGATTTTTTTTCCAGCATCCCTGCAGTAGATATTGTAAAATTATTTCAAACCGCAGTATGAGTATGCAACAAGAGAAATGATTAAAAGACAAATATGTACACATAACATATACATACAACATAATAGTTCTTATGAATTATGAAATTTAGTTAATGTCATAAAATTATTATGAATGACAAGATATGAAGATGAGGATGTATGGAATATAAATGTAAAAATATTTGAGTAGATGGGCTGGAGAGATGGCTTAGCGGTTAAGTGCTTGCCTGTGAAGCCTAAGGACCCCGGTTCGAGGCTTGGTTCCCCAGGTCCCACGTTAGCCAGATGCACAAGGGGGCGCACGTGTCTGGAGTTCGTTTGCAGAGGCTGGAAGCCCTGGCGCTCCCATTCTCTCTCTCCCTCTATCTGTCTTTCTCTCTGTGTCTGTCTCTCTTAAATAAATAAATAAATAAAAATTAAAAAAAAACATTAAAAAAAATATTTGAGTAGAGTGGAGAATGGTGAACTGTTTTATTTGTACTAAAACCAGTCTAAATATAGTTTAAATATCAACGAATCTTCTGGTCATTTCCCCTTCATGTTTTGTGGTCAAAATCAATAGTTATTTAAAATTTTAGGAATGTTTTATTTCCCACAGAAACATTTCTCCTGGATAGTAGACTAAATGGCACAACCCTGAACAGGAGTATGTAGGGTTTGTCAGAAAGTAGTAAAATGGAGAGGGTGGGATGAAGCCTAAGTGTAAAACATTTGGCTCTGTCTTGTAACTCCTAGTACCAGAGATTGGCTAAAATCCACATTGAGCTGTTTATTGGATAGACCTAAGCAGTCCCCAGAACAAGATATATTTCTGTCAATGTGCATGATTACCCACCTGAGGTAAAAGGTAAGTCTCTATCATTGGAGACACGACCTGCTGCCAACACATAACATCAAGACATTCAGATGGAATCTGTAAAGAAGCCAGTCACCAGATGGTCTGACTGTATAGTGCTGGAAACTGCTACATAAGCTGCTTAGGGAAAATGGCCAACAACCTTGTGTTCTAACAGGAGACATTGTTATACAAAAGCAACCAGCCTGACAAGATGGGCATAAATTGCTGTGTAATAGTGGCCACTAGCCTAGGTGGATAACCAACAGATTTCTGATTGGCTTATAGATCCACTCAGTGGGAAGGAACCCTTAGCTGGAACTGGGAACTGAGTCAGAATCCTATGGAGACCAAAATCATGGACTCCAGCAAGCAGCTCCCATTAGTCTTTAGCCAAAAGAGAAGCTATATCTACCCAAATCTCTAAAGTAGCAATGCTTATCCCATTAAACCTATGTTGACCTCAGTCTCTTTTGGAAGATCTGTTTTAAAGGCAGCTAGAATGAGAAGTAAACAACTCCATGCACATCTGCCAGGGCCTAGGTGAAACTACAGAGGAATTGGTGACATGAGCAAGAGTGCTGCTTCAATAGGCTGTTTGTCAACCAGCCTCAGGGTCATAGAGATAGACACTGAGGATATTCAAAACACACCAAAACGAAAATCCAGAAGCTTCTGAGAGCAAAACACTATAGTATATTTAAAACGTACCCACCATGTCTCAGGGAATTTTGTGGAAGATGGTAGAAAAGATTGTAAGAGAGGAAGAATGAAAGATAATGTTCAGAGGCACTGACAAACCCTTACATTGACTGATGCTGTAACTTCTTATAACCCACAAATCTAGGGGAAATAGCAGCAATCACATTGCAGAGGGCCCTCAGTGCAATGGAGGTAGGGAGGAGGGCAATAATGATGTTAAAACATTATGTATTCATGCAAATTTCTACTTAATAAAAAAATAGAATTTAAATAAGCATACATTATAAGCTGTGTGTGGTGGTCCACAATTTTAATGCCAGCTCTCAGAAGGCCAAGGTAGGAGAATTGTCATAAGTTCAAGGCCACCCTGAGACTACATAGTGAATTCTAGGTCAGTCGAGCTTAGAGTGAAGCTCTATCTCAAAAATTCTGAAAAAAAATCAATTAATTATTTATTTGAGAGAAAGTGACAAAGTAAAAGAGGCAGAGACAGAGAGAGAGAGAGAGAGAGAGACAGAGAGAGAGGGGGAGAGAAATTATAATATGTATGTGCCAGAGTCTTCAGCCACTGCTAAAATCTCCAGACACATGTGCCACCGGGAAATCAAATCCAGGTCCATAGGCTTTGCAGGAAAGTGCCTTAACTGCTGAGCAATCTACCCAGCCCTCATTATTTTTATATTTTCTCTGCTTACAATTCTTATGTTTTAATGTCTTATCTCCATTTCCAGTTAGAAACTGCTAAGTACTCCAAATTCATAGATCCTATCCCTTTAGTGATCCTCTTCTCTCCCAATTTTCATCTTAGAATACTTAAGAACAATGGATTTTCTTTTTAGTAAAAGACATTTGATGTTTTCTAGGTATTCTTTGCATTTTCTAATCTCATCTAAAATCATATATATATATATGTGTGTGTGTGTGTGTGTGTGTGTGATTTGTTTTTATTTATTTATTAGAGATGGAGAGAGATAGAGAGAGACAGAGACAGAGAGACAGTGAGAATGGACACACCAGGACCTCTAGCCACTGCAAACAAACTCCAGATACATGTGCCACCATGGGCATCTGGTTTACATAGGACCTGGAGAAATAAAACCTGGGCTCTTAAGCTTCACAGGTATGCACCTTAACCACTAAGCCATTTCTCCATCCCAGAAATAAAATTTGTGTATCTTACAAGATACAAACCACACTGTACTCAAACATACTCATGCACCTTGTTTCTACATAAAGATTTCATCTGTTCAGCAATCAACGAACTGTTTTAACCTATGGTGGCAATGTGGCTCTGAAATTCCCATCTTGGGGTAAAATCAATTTAAGAGACTACAATTCAAAATATCAGTGCAACTCTACAGTGAAGAAAATTATACTGAATTTCATTTAATCTGTTATTCTCCTGGGTATATGATGAGACTTTGAAATATACTAGCTTCTCACTATTACAGATCTTGTTGTTTTACTGTCTAAGTTCCAGGCCTTCTCTCAAGGGGCATAATAAATAAAGAGTGGCATAATGGAAACAAAATGTTATGTGTGTTACAATAATTTTGGAAGATTATGTTGATTGATGTATTAATTCCAAAGCTATTATAAACATATACATTCTAAGAGACACATTTTCATACTATTTCACTTTATCTATGTCATATAAAAATTAGTCTCATCCTTATTCTTCTTTCCATTAATTACATATTTAAAAATGGGAATTATGGTCAAGATGGTGTCCACCTAACCACACCACACCTCCTGGGGTAAGAAAAGCAAGACATTAAGGGTTCATTGGGTATTCTAGGGGGAATAGACTCTAATAGAACTCCACTGGGAGGGAGTGGAGGGGCCTCAAAAGGGAATGACTGATTCCTACACTCTCAGGTAGTCCATCAGTTCCCCAGTCCCCTCAAGCAGCCATCCTAGCCATAGTCCCAGCTGCAGGTTCCTCCTCCACTAACTGCAAGCAATGGGACCCAGGCGAGCATAGCTCCACTTGTGCTGCCACTCTTGGGTGAACACCCACCCCACGTGACCATCATCCCACTTCCCCCAACCTGCACAACTGACCACTGTTGCCACAGAACACTAATGCCTTCCAACTCGACTCCCTGTGGGGCTCCAACACCATCCTACTTGCCACTGCACACCCCAAAGGCTTGCCACTGTTTGCTGCCCCTCACCCATGCCCAGATCCAAGCCAGAAGACCAGCATAGTTCCACCGATGCATACAAGCAAGGAACACCATCCCAATCCCTGCCACCCACCATCCCAGTGCTGTGACCTAAGCCAGCATAGCTTCACCCATGTCTCTAGTCTCAGAACCACCATCCAATTTGCTGGCACCACCACCCCTATTTGTGGACCCAGGCAGGCCAGTGTAGCTCCACCCATGTCTCCAGGCTGAGGAACAGTCATACCAATCACCACCCCCGACCCCCAGGCAAGCCAGATTAGCTACACCTGGCCTCCAGGACTGGGAATGCTATCCCACTAGCCACTCCCGCCCCCTACTGTTTTCAGGCCAAGGCATACCAGAGTAGTTTCACAAGCACCTAATGTCTTGGAAATATCATCTCATTGAAACCCACTCCCCCATCCAACTGTCCACTTTGGGGCACCTGACCATGTACTCCTACACCTCAAATCACAGGACAGCAGGACTCTATATCAGGTCCTCGAGCACCCACCAGTGCTTCACTGGCTCTGAGCAGGCAGGCCCTATTTCCACCAGAAGCCTAGTGGAAGCAAACATAAAAGGGAATAAGCAGTGAACACAATTCAAGGATAGACTATAGCTTCCTCCTAAATAATAAATAATAAATAATAAATAAGCCTCCTACACTATGAAGGGCTGTCATGAGCATGTAAGGACAGGCTTGCCTGTCCAGAGTAGATAAGTTAGAAATTAAGAGTGACGATTTGCAGTGATGTAATGATAGATAAACAGACATGTGTGCATTAAGATTGATAAGTCTTAAAAAAAGAGACCCGAAGAACTGAAAGCGTCTCTCTCTCTCGCCACAATGACTGACTGAGACACTCAGCTCATTAGTCCGAGACTGAGAACAACATCAGTGAGCCAAATCCGGAACGCTCACCAACGCAAACTCCAGATCTTCCGTAAGTCAATCCAAAGACTTACGCCAGCGGATCAAGACCGCAGCCCATCCGGTCACCGGAGGCATCGCTATGGTGAAATCAAAAGTGAACGTCGCAGCTTGAACCTCGCTTGGAATCAGGTCGTATGATGTTAGACCTAATCAAGATATTGTTATGTTAGGATGAGTATTTGGATTTATGTGTTTTTGGCTTTAGTTGCCTTTTGCATGATATGGTCTTGCTTGTGTGTTATAACAACATCAGTAAACTCTCTTGCAAACTTACCAGCCTCTCTTGTGCCTTCATCTGCAGAATCCTCTCTGTGTAGTAATAATCTAGAGAGTGCTCGCGACAGTTGGTGTAGTTGGCAGGATTCCGCAATTAACATTGAAGGCTCTTTCTAAATTTCTAAATTCTGGTTAAACCAGAAAATTCTAAATTCTAGTTAGGATTGAGACTTATATAGCGGCCGACGGGCAAATACCAAACACCACGAAGCCAACTCTGTAACAGGAGGAAGAACGGGTTTTGGTGCTGGGAAAGCCCAACCGGGAAAACACCACCCTCCCTAAGGGTACAGAAGTACCGTTAACTTGACGCCACAAAGCCAACCCTGGTAACAGGGGAAGAGCTGGTTGATGCTCATTGGAACTGTGCTGCAATATAAGGATTCATGTTGAAATTTTTGAGCAAAAGAATTGAAAGGAGAGCAGATATAAAATTTGAGAAATTAATAAAATCCGAAAACTTATCTAACTTAACCTGGTACGTACGAAAGAGAGAAGTCAAATTTTTATATTGGTTGTCTAAGATATTGTGGAGATAAAATCCCTGATAAAGAAACTGAGGGGAATAACTATAACCCCAGTAACAGGAAACCCTCCCATAACAAATGAAGAAGAAAAATGGAGACCAACGGCAGAAGCAGTAAAGGATAAAATAGGGATGGAACCTATAGACTTAAGTATAGAACTTACCAACCCATATATGGTCAAACCTTTGGTAGACTCAGCACCTAAGAAACAAGTGCCGGCAATATTAATGAAAACTGTGCAAGATATTGATAAAGACAGAGTAATGGGCAAGAGGCTAGCCATGAATATAGTTAAGAAGCAGAGGGATTTGGCCACTCCCCCTGAAACTTCTTATTCGTTCCTGGTGACTACTACTACTAAGAGGACTCTAATTAGAAATGCCCTGAGGAGATTAAACCCCCTTACCCCAGGGCCCCAGCCCCAATTTACTCCGGGAACAATTGTAGAGGAGTCCAGATCATTTAGTCCACAGGAACTGTCGGACTTAAGACGGGAATATGCCCAAAATGGAATGAAAGATGTACAGTACATGGTCCGACTGTGGGAAAAAGGGGCTGACACAGTCACTTTGCATGAAAATGAGATGAGAAAAATTAAGGGGATCGTGGAGAACCCGTCTATCCACGAAGCATTGGAACATGTGTTAGATGTTGCCAAAGGAGACACCCACCCATTTTTAGATTGGCCTACTGCAGCCTGGAGGTTAGCTTTCCCATCCCTAGATCTAACTCAATTTGAAACAGCAGGGAAATGGAACACCTATTCAGATGCAATACAGGTGTGTAGGAAACTGGGAATATTATATTATATTTATAATCAGGTACAAACTCCCCAGGCCTCCCCACTCATACCAGCCTTCAGGCGACTCTTAATTAAAGGAGCTCCTCAACACCTAAAGATGAGCCTGACAGGCAGCCTACAGAACGTAGGTACAATAGCAGAGGCCATACAATTTTTTAAGGGATTCAGAGAACTCGAGGCAGAAAGAGTGGTATCTTTCCAAACCACAAAAAGACAACCCAACTCCAAAGGAAGAAGTAAACCCAGACCATATTTTAACATAAGATTAAGACCGTTCGGCAACAGAGATGTAATGCCCATAAGACCTAACAGACCATCAACTCCCTTTATCAGCATAATCGGGAGAAGATCTAATCCTTTTAACAGGCCACCTACAAGGAAACCTTTTTTAGCCATCAGGGGGCAACAAAGGCCCCCGACGAGGCGAATAAATGGAGGACCACCTCTAGACAGACAGAGGACCAGGTATATGCCATACCTGAAGCCAAACAGACTAGGAAGATTTGCCAGGCGAATTTAAGCAATTTTGATAACAGACCTTTTGTAAATATACCTATAAGAATTAAAGATAGATTGATACCGACTAAATGGCTTCTGGATACAGGTAGCCAAATAAGCATAACTACCACCCACCCTAATCAGGAAGTAGCTAAAAAATATATCTCCATACAAGGAGTAAATTCTCATAGAAATGCACCAGTAATAGATATATGCTTACAGGTATACAATAAGCCAATAACTATAGAAGCAGCAAGCTTAACAGCGCCATCTAACGTGCTAGGAATTAATAAAATAAGGAAAATATTTCCAGAATATTTGAATAATAAAGCCATAAAAAGAATATATACTAATCTAGCTGAAGTTAAGATGGATCCAGTAAGATTACCTAAAATACCACCCTCACTTACACCCCAGTACCCTATCAAAGGAGGAATAGAAGATATAACTAATACCTTAAAGGATTTAATCAAGGAAGGAATTGTGGCTCCCACACAGAGTTTTAATTACAACTCCCCAGTCTGGCCAGTAATGAAGCCAAACAGGAAATGGAGATTTACAGTAGACTATAGAAAGGTTAATGAAAAAAGCCCTAAAATGCCTGGCTCATTGCCAGACGTAGAGGATATTTTCCTCAGAATCAGACAAGCATCACCAAAATGGTTGGCAACTATAGACTTGTCAGATATGTTTTTCAGGATTCCTCTACACCCAGATTCACAAGAAATCACTACTTTTACGTGGCAGAATAGGCAATACAAATTCCTCAGATTGCCACAAGGCTATATCAACAGTTCAATTATAGCCCACACCACCTTGACCAAAACTTTAGAAAACTTTAAATACCAGGGGGTACAAATCATATCATATGTAGATTACTTATTAATTTTTGGACATGAAAAAGAAGCAGTGGCCCAAATAGCACAAAAGCTAATACAACATTTGAGGGATCATGCATGGACTATTAATCCATCCAAGATTCAGGGCCCAGCAGAACAAGTCAAGTTCCTGGGAGTACACTGGACAACAAATGGACCTAAAATACCCCAGGAGGTAATTGATAACTAATTTAAAAGAACCAGAAAATAAAACACAGGTACAGCACTTAATCGGTATGTTTGGCTATTGGCGCCAACACACACCATACCTACAGCTAATTCTACAACCTCTATATAAAATTGTTAAGAAAGCAGAAGACTTTGTATGGGATGAACCACAAAGACAGGCAGTCAGAACCACTATTGACCTTATCAGACAATACAAAGACCTTGGCTACATACAACCAGGAGATATAATTATAATAGAAATCCTGTTTACATCAGGATATGGTAATTAGAATATATTTGCTAAAAATAATAGAATAACTCCAATTGGCTTTTATTGTAAGAGATTTCCTTGGTCAGAAAACAAATTCTCGCTGTTTGAAAAAACCATTTGGACGGCCTATGAGGCATGCCGTACCACTCACTCATTGATTAGAGGACACAAAACAATACTGAGGACGGAGATGCCAATCATAGATTGGATTAAAACGCCCGAAAAAGCATGGGCAGGACTTCCTATGGAAGGAAAGGTACTACAATGGAAATGGTACATAAATGACTTTGTGAAACACAACGAAGTCTCCACCCAAGGGAAAATATTCCAAACCTCAGAGAACACGCTGAGAATGGAAGTCGAAACAGAAGAAGCTAAGTGGATATTAGATCCAAAAATGATACCAAAAACTAAGGAACCTGGCCCGGAACGGACCATTGGTCTGTGGGGTGTTAAGGAGTTCCAAGAAGGCATCCCGAATGCCTGGTTCACAGATGGATCATCCACCACCAAAAACAACAGGGTGCAGTGGAAAGCAGCAGCATACAGGCCCGAGGATGGTAAGGTGATAACTGACCAAAGAATTGATAGATCAGCACAACACGCAGAAGTAATAGAAGCACTTTTAGCTGCAAGACAGTCTAAGAAAGAAGGTAGGAAAGAACTAAAGTTATACACCGATTCATGGTGCGTAGCCAATGGCATAGCAGTCTGGTCAGGCAAGTGGTGAAAGGCTGACTGGCAAATCAATGGCAAACCTCTATGGTCAGAAAGAGCATGGAAAGAATTAGATGAAATATCTAAAACAGTTAAAATTACAGTATATCATGTGGATGCTCATACAGGGAAACAGGATGAAACCCATAAAAACAATGAGGTAGTAAATAAATTGGCAGCACTACTAACAAATGTTAAAATCAAAAAACAATATAAGATTGAGGACATTGGTCCCCTAAGAAAGAAAATTACTACAACTTATAAGATCCAGAACCCTGCGTTGACAGAGAACACAGGACAGGAGCAAGGGACATTGGATCCCCATAGAACTATGAGACACATTGGTGTCCATAAACAGGAGGTATTGAACCTCCACATAGCTATGGGACACATTGGTGCCCATGCAATCAAACAATGGTTTGACCAAAGAAATATTAAAGTTCCATAGCAGGTTATTAGACAAGCCCTAAAGGAATGCTATGATTGCCCCAATAGTATATTAAGGTTTAATAAAAACTATCATGGAATAATAGGACATAGACTAGAATTTAATAGCTTGGTCCAAATTGATTTCATAGGACCTTTGCCCAAATTTAAAAATAAATATGCATGTACTATGGTGGATGTGACAACCGGTTTGGCATTGGCCAGACCCGGGAACCACCCAGACTAACAAACATGCATACTGACACTGCTAAATTAGTGTGCCCAATATGGACCACCACAAACAATACAATCAGACCAAGGAACACACTTTACAGGACAAACACAAAACACAAAAACACAAAAAGTGGCTAGAAATTTAGGCATTATGTGGGACTTTCACCAGGCATATAACCCCACAAGTGCAGGCTCAATAGAAAGATTTAATGGACTTTTGAAAACACAACTGACACACAGGATAGGAGAACCGCTAGAAAAAGCAATATTACAGTCAGTAATGGAACTCAACCAAAGACTGATATTAAATAGAGCAAGCCCATTACAGGAAGCAATAAAATTATAAACACTAATAGAATATCCAAGAGAGGAGACGAGAGAACTCATTAAACCTCACCTCTGTCTCCACAGGAACCAGAAAAATAATCAGATAACAAAGGCAGAAATTATAGCTGAAGGAACAGGAAATAACGCATGGATCATGCAAGGTAAGGGAGATTTGAGATTGGCAAAATTAGAGAATTTGGCATAGACACATGCAAAATGTGGTCATGGAACAAAATGGCAAAAATAGCACTACTAATTATTCTGATCATTGCAGTACTCCTATGGATCATCCTACCAATAATGGATGTCACATGGAACCTATGCATTACAACCTGGAACGTGACAAAAATAAACAACAACACCAAAGCACACCCTGGCACAAAGGCTATGAATTACACCTTGTGCTGGTTACACTTTGTTACATAATGGTAGGCACCCTACTGACATTAAGTGTAGTGGCTGATAACAATACCTCAGGAATACAATACAGAAAACAATATAAATATAATATCACAAACAGATTCCCAGAATATTGGAAGGACTTCAGGGATTGGACACATATAACTAATACATTTAATAGCTTTTGGCAAAAATATGCCTATTGCATAGAATATCAATGGTATGATGGATGTGAACAATACTCCAAAGCAGTAGGGCAATCTTTTCATATGAAAACATTCATGGCTAATATGCAAACAAATGCCGCTGACTTAGAAGAACAATACCCATTGAAGTGTCATTGGATTGAATTTTGGGGTAATAAGATAAGCCACATGGCTATCTACAGTACAGCCTGGCGGTCTTGGGGCAACCTAAAAACAATAACCCTAAAGGTCAACAATCATTATAAAACAATAGCCATCCAGTATGAGGATTGGCATGAGAAAGATAAACTATTCTCAACATTTACTTGTGGTTTGTCAATGAATACTACATTCATGAGATCCTGGTTTGCACCCATGATATACCAATCATATGGACATATCCCGGGATACTGGTATAATAAGACCTCAGAGCAATTAGAAGAAAAGAGTTATGATTATATTGACGAATCTATGAATTTTGATGAAGCTATGATTTCTCAGGATCACGATAACACTACTACTACTACTACTACTACTACTACTACTACTACCACTACTACACCATGTAACCCTAGGAAACTTTTAAAAAGAGGGTGCCAAGTTGTAGAAGAAAAATTAGGACCTTTATTTATAAGAAAGGGAATTATACCTCTACCTGAGCCATGGGGAAATAGATGTCCCAACTCTTTTTTAAACAAACTTAACATCCCAGGACCATACAACCTTTTGTGTGTATCAGATTTCCCAAATTTACCATTTTATGGGAACTTAACACCAGTGGATTATCAAGGAAACCACTTAGATAGAAAATATTATGATAAAAATACTAAAACAAATATGACAAATTCAATACCTTCAGTTCAAACTAAAGATGAATGGGATTGATCTTTTTGGAAAAATATTTTAGCTCTAGGGGTAGAACATTGGAGGAGTCCAATAATTTTAACTTCTATACTCCCCCAACCATGGGGAATAACTAGAAGAGAAGTGCCATACTCCGTCTGTATTAGACCAACACACGCATGCATAAAAACAATTCAAGTATACAATACTAGTACTGTATCCAACGACAGTACTACATTCCCACAGCTATACACGTGTATCGCTCATATACCAAAACAAAAAAGAAAACAACTAGGACAAGACATTAAACTAGAATATGATGAAGCATGGTTAACCAGCCTACCAAATTGGACTAATGAAAATATAACAGTATCAGGCATAGTAGAGAGTACAGTTCTATTCTTGAATGACACCCAGAACCTATATGTGATACTACTTTCTTATATAACGATACACAAAGACCGTATAAAATTATATTTAACATTACCAACATGAAAAACCAAAGAATAATTTATGCATGTGCCCAGCAAGCATCAGGCCTAGATGAATACCCTATTCCATATGATATTGAGACACAAAAAGGCACTATTTATAGACCCTCCTGTACGTTGACCTTTCCATTTGGCAATATCAAAACAGCACCAATAAATATAACAGATGCATATGAAAATATATCATATAAATTACCACTAATATCTCAATTACTATTCCAAACTGGAGTAATTTTTCAGACAAATACAAAGTTAATACAGGTTCACTATACCACAGATCTAGACCCAACAATGCATTGGCTACAGCTATTAAACTTAACCATTTCAGATGCGAAAATAATAACACACACTGGCTTCCCATATTACTTTTCTTCATGGGCACTAAACCCCCAATATGATACTTGGGAGCAAGTAGAATGGATTGCACATAAACCTAACACAACTAGTATAATTGATTGGGATCAAATTTATTATTTACCTATCAACCATAACACTTGGAAAAACCTAACCAAACAAGATGGCAAACTTATAGATAGAGGAAGTATTTCTCACAAGGGAAAGAAGTACAAATTCTACACAGCACATTTCCCACAAGGATACTTATACCCACCACCAGGTCCACCCAAGGTGGTAAAAGCACCAATGATAGTACCAGATATGTCTCTACCAGCAAAGGTAATTCTTTTTCCCAGAATTAGGAAGATAAGCATGAAGGTAGACTTACACACCTTATGATCTCCCAAAATATATTGTCCCCCCACCTCATACATGGAGTTACAATATACTACTCCAGTAAAGGCGGGCAGAAAACCCTTGCAATTAATGCTACTAGGAGCAGTTCTTGCAGGAGCACTACTAGGAGGAATTATGGGAGGAGGAGTATCAGCAGTAATGCTAGAACCAATTAAAGCAGAACTAATGAACATACAGCAAATTAATAGACAAACATCAGAAGCCTTGGCAGCAATTTCTAATTCTGTAGAAGCATTAAATGTCCTTCAGCAACAAATGAGAGCAGAAATAAATGTTCTCAAAAACGAATGATCAATACATCAAGAGTGGTTAGAACAAGGAGTAAAGCAGAATCATAATGAAATGATGTGCCTCCAGTATCAACTAGCTGCATCCAGAATGACTAGAGAATTAGATACCTTATTTGTCCAAGGATTAGGATGAAGGACCCCAGAATTCCAAACTTTAATAGATCCATCACAGGAAAGTTGGTGTGATGAAGGTATATGTGAACTTCACGTATTACAAATTTTCCTAGACAATGCTTACAATGCATACCATACCAAACCCATACCACAACAATGGAACTATGCTACAGACCCTTGGCAATCCTTACAAGCCAAATGGGTATCAGCACTGGACCATTTCTTATTTATAAATATAAATAATACACCAGCATATATACCACAGGAAGAAACATATAGTCTAGGAGCAAATACATTTGTTTACCCACATTTACCTATAACGAAACTCACAGAAACCAGATTAGCACCAACAACTATGACAGACACTGTACAAAACATGGGAGATTGGACATTTGTAGTATGCACAAATGAATTTAACATTACCGCCACATGTACAAATTATGATAAGGTAACAGCCAATGACTGTTCAGAAACATTTATACTTGCACCAGGTTGTTGGATGATACATAATTGTTCAATTCTAGAAACAATGAATCAGACATTAGTTACTGAACTTTCATTTTAGCAATCACATTTATACTCCACACCACAAGTGTTCTTGGAACAATTGGAACAAGAACATTATAAACAATTTGTGAAAAAAACTATGGAACTACAGAGAATATCGGAATTTAATGAGAAACAACTCACAGCCATACATAATAAGATACAAACAGCACAGAGAAGCCTCACCCACAGTATAATAGAAACACATAATCTGGTGGGATTAATAAGAACAAACACACACATACACCAGGACTGGAACTAGAAAATGAAAAAATATAGTTTTTTTGACTATGTGGATAGAATTATACAACTAGATTTCATATGCACCCCACTACATGGATGGTGGGAATGGTTTAAAGAAACAACATTTGTGACAATGATCCTGATAGGATGCTTAATTCTGTTAAGATTGTTACTGTGTTGCAGAAACAGAAGAAAACATGCCTAGATCAAGGACAAACTTATCTGGAAGACGATGTGACCTGATACAACAAAATGGCACCGTGATTACTCTAAGGCATCATTATAACAGACACATGAGACCTATTATGGATCTCATGTTTAGAATGGGAATATTACCAAAAGAATCTCTCAGAACACAAAATTGCCATTTTTGCAAATCCAGATATACTTCCAGATTCCTTGGCGGACCTCAAGAGGCAGACAGACTACTACTACTTTTAACGCATTTCATGTGTCATGGGACCGAGCATGTTGAAAGACACCCCATAGATAGATTCTTACATGTATTAGCTAGTCTATTCTCTTGCTTTATATCTAGAGGTAGCCACTCTCATTATGAATTGTGTAGAAACATTATAAGACATAGACCAGAAGAAGCCAAACAATTGCTGTATGGTGACTGGTATTGTTGTAATTCAGTGGAATCAGTATATACTCCAGGTTCGTTACAATCATGGTGTGTTAGAATTATTATAAGACCCTTGTTAGTAGACTTATTGCTAGAATTTGCAGCCTATAAAACCTGGTATGAATTATATAGAACTCATAGGCGTAGTAAAATGAAAAACCTACCACGAAAACTACACAAAACTTTTGAACATATAACAAGCTCAAATATAGTGCGACCATATGACTCTGGAAATCCCCGCCCTACGAGGCAAATCTGGAGGCCACAACAACACGGCTGACAGAATATGACACCTTTCACGTTGAAGACATTTCAGGTGTCAGGGAGTGGAATGTCATGAGAATTTAAGGACAGGCTTGCCTGTCCAGAGTAAATAAGTTAGAAATTAAGAGTGATGATTTGCAATGACATAATGATAGATAAACAGACATGTGTGCATTAAGATTGATAAGTCTTAAGGTGTATAAAAAGAGACCCGAAGAACTGAAAGCATCTCTCTCTCTTGCCACAATGACTGACTGAGACATGCAGCTCATTAGTCCGAGACTGAGAACAACATCAGTGAGCCAAATCCGGAACACTCACCAACGCAAACTCCAGATCGTCTGTAAGTCAATCCAAAGACTTACGCTGGCGGATCAAGACCGCAGCCCATCCGGTCACCGGAGGCATCGCTACGGTGAAATCGAAAGTGAATGTCGCAGCTCGAACCTCGCTCGGAATCAGGTCGTATGATGTTAGACCTAATCAAGATATTGTTATGTTAGGATGAGTATTTGGATTTATGTGTTTTTGGCTTTAGTTGCCTTTTGCATGATATGGTCTTGCTTGTGTGTTATAACAACATCAGTAAACTCTCTTGCAAACTTACCAGCCTCTCTTGTGCCTTCATCTGCGGAATCCTCTCTGTGTAGTGATAATCTAGAGAGTGCTCGTGACAAGGGCAGACCACAGCACAAAAGGAATAACATGACAAATCAGATGCAAGTAAATCCAGTAGGAAATTTCTGGAAGCGAATGACAATGACAACACATCATACCAAAACTTATGGGCTACAATGAAGGTGGTCCTCAGGAGAAAATTCATAGCACTATATGCCCTCATAACAAAGACTAGAGAGATCCCAAATCAATAACCTAACCATCCCCCTAAAGGCACTGGAAATGCAAAAAGAATCCAATCTAGAAAGCTTCAGATGGAAAGAAATAATTAAGATCAGAGCAGAAATTAATGAATTGGAAACTAAAAAACAAGAAAATTAATGAAACAAAGAGCTGGTTCTTTGAAAACATAAATAAGATTGACAACCCCCTGGCCAATTTGATCAAAAAAAATTTTTTTCTTTTGAAAAAGGATAGATAACAACAGACATAAATGAAATTGGGAGAATCATCAAGACATTTTTTTTTTAAACCTACTCCATAAAACTGGATAATATGGAGGGGATGGAGGAATTTCTGGACATGTACCACCTACCAAAGCTCAACCCAGCAGATTAATCTCTTAAACAAACCTACCACACCCTTCAAGATTGAAAGGGTAATGAAGCCCCCACCTCCCGAAAAAAAGTCCAGGACCAGAAGGCATCTCAGCTGAATTCTATAAAAGATTAATGGAAGAACTGAAACCAATTTTTCTCAAACTGTGCCACACAATTGGAGAACAGGGAAAGCTCCCCAACTCATTCTATGAAGCTAGTATCAACCTAATACCAAAACCATACTGAGATGCCTCAGGAAAAGAAAACTGTAAGCATACTTCCCTGATGAATGTAGACACAGTATCTTAAACAAATCCTAGCAAACTGAGTACAACAACACATCAAGAGCATTATCCACCTTGATCAAGGAGGCTACATCCAGGATTGCAGGGACGTTTCAACATATGGAAGTCTGTCAATGTAATACACCACATAAATAAGCTTAAACATGAAAACAACATGAGCATTTCAATGGATGCAGAAAAGGCCCTTGAAAAAATACAACCTTATTTCATGATAAAAAAAAAAAACTGGCAATAATTGGCTTGGATGGTTTATATCTCAACATAACAAAGTCTGTTTGTTCTGAAAGCCCAAATAATACTTAATGGAGAGAGACTAAAAGAATTCCACTGAGATCAGGAACAAGACGGGGTATTCACTCTCACCTCTGCTCTAATATAGTACTGGAAGTACTAGATCAACCAATAAGACAGGAGAAAGAAATAAAAGGAATACAAACTGGAAAGGAAGAATTTAAATTGTCTCTATTCACAAATGAAAAGATTCTGTGAGGCCTGAGAGCCTCCATCTCAAAAACTCTTACAGGTGATTAACTTCTTCAGCACAGTAGCAGGATACAAATCAATACATGAAAATCAGTAGCCTTTATACATGCAAAAGACAAAGATACAGAAAAAGAAATAAGTGACATTGTCACATTTTCAATAGCAACAAAAAAGCAAAATTCCTTGAAATAATATCAACCATGTATGTGAAAGACTTATACAATGAAAACATAAAAGCACTCAAAAATCAATTAAGTAAGATATAAGAAAATGGAAAAGACATCCCATGCTCCTGGATAGGTAGTGTTAACATTGTGAAAATGACAATCTTACTAAAGGCAATATATAGACTTAATTCAATACCAATCAAAATCCTAACATTATTCTTCACAGAGATAGAAAAAATTGATCTAAAATTCACATGGAAAGGCAGAAGGCCTTGGATATCCAAGCATATCCTCAGCAAAAGGAACACCCCTGGAGGCATCACCATACCTGATCTAAAGCTATATGATAAAGCCATAGTAATAAAATCAGGATTTTACTGTCATAAAAATAGAAGTATAGACTAATGGAACAGAATCAAGGACCTAGACTTTGGGTCAAGCAACTAGAGCTACTTGATATTTGACAAAAGCCCTAACAATGTAGACTGGAAAAAAGACAGCATCTTCAACAAATGGTGCTGGACAAACTGGTAACCATATGCAGGGAATTAAAACTTGATCCACAAATAAGTCCATGCACAAAAATCGAGTCCATATGGATCAAAGACCTCAATATAAGACCAGAAACTCGGCTACTACTGGAAGAAAAAATATGAGGGACTATCCATGATGTAGGAATGGGAAATGACTTTCAGCACAAAAACCCAGTAGCTCAGGTTCTTAACAATCATTTAACCATTGGGATCTCATGAAGGAGAAAAGTTTCTTCACAGACAAACATACAATAAACAAAGCCAACAGATAACTGACAGAATGAGAAATAATATTTGCTGGCTATCCAACTGACAAAGACCTAATTTCTAGAATCAACAAAGAACTCAAAAACATAAACAATAAAAAGTCAAACAACCCACTCACAACTGGCAAAAACACTTATGAAAATTTTCATCATCCCTAATCATCAAGAAAATGCAAATTAAAAAAGCTTTCTTGTATCCAACAGAAGAGACAGCTGATTCTGAGCCAGCTGTGGATAGCTTTGGCCCAGTAACACATATTCAAGTTCTCTTGAATGAAGAATCTTTCACTGTTGAAAGTCTTTATTGGTCTTTAAAAGAAACTGGAGGGCTGGAGAGATGATGGCTCCTTGGTGAAAGGTGCAGCCACCTGTACAAGATGGTTCATTTGCAGACAAGAGATCCTAGAGTGTCTATACATGCACATGCAAAGAAAAGAGAAAAAAGAAAACCAAAAACTGAAGGAAGGCTTGAGAAAGGACTCCTTGGATAAAGAAAGGATCAGACGTGAAAAGCTAGGTTCGATTTCCAGTACCCACTTATGGCCATGTGCACAAAATGGCGCATGCTTCTGGAGTGCATTTGCAGAGCCTGGAGGCCCTGTTGTGCCCGTTCTCCCTTCCTTCCTCTTGCAAATAAATAAAAATAAAATTTAAAAGGAAAAGGAGTGAGTGTATGTGTCTGGGGACAGGAGATCCTAGGGTGCCTGTATGTACACATGTAAATAAAAATAAAAGAAAAAACTTAATCCCAGCACTTTGGAGGCAGAGGTAGGAGAAAAAAAAAAAAAAAAAGAAAGAAAAAAGAAAATGCAAATTAAATTAACTATGAGATTCCACCTTACCTCAGAAAGGACAGGAAACATTAAAAAAATCAAATGAAAATAAATCCTGGTGAGGATGTGGAGAAACAGGAGCCCTCATCAATTGTTGGTGGGCATGTAAGATGGTACAACCACTCTGAAAAAACCATATGATGACTCCTACAAAGGTGGACTATAAAGTTACCAACAGACCAAGTTATTCCATTACTGGACATATATCCTAAAAACTCCACACCTCAGTTTTGAGAGATTTGCTCAACCATGTTTATGGCAACTCAATTCATAATAGATAAGAGCTAGAATCAACCCAGTTGTCCATCATTAGACACATGGATGACCAAGATGTGGTATAGCTACATGATGGAATTCTACACAGCAGTAAGGAAAAATGACACAATGAAATTTGAAGAAAACTTGGCAAATCTGGAACAGATCATTCTCAGTGAACTCACCCAATCACAGAAAGATAATTGTCTCATAGTTGCACTCACCTATGGCTCCTAACCTGAATCTATCAGAGATGTTAATATACCTAATAAGCATCTCAAGTACCAGAATAGGGAGGGTAGGGTGGGAGTGGAGGACACAAAACTGGACCCAAATGGCACTGGTACCATAAAATTCTACATCCTAAAAGACAGACTAAATGGTTGAAACTTAATCAAGCCCTTACAGTTATCAACTCAATCCCAACACCATGGAGAGGGTATGGTGAAGACTGACCTTAATCTTCTCCTGTCCCTCTCTCTCTCCCTGCCCCCTCTCTCTCTTTTTCTCTAACTCTTCCATATTACCTATATTTTTCTTCCTCCTTTTCTTTGGTGCTGACTTGTAACTCCTAGTAACAGCATATGGAAAACATCCACAATGAGCTGTTGAACAGAGAGATTTACAAGGTTTCCAAAAAAAAAAAGAGGACAAATTTCTATCAGAATACTTGATGATGTACCAAAGGTTAGTGGTAAAACTCTCATGCTGAGGACACTGTAAGGTTGCCATTGGTATGGGACATGGAATGACCTAGCTAGAAACTGAAAGAGTGTCAGTTCCTAGACAATTAGCTTGTCAAATACCACAAGGCACTACATGAGTGACTAGGGGAAAATGACTAACATCTGTCCAAGCAACTCATGTTTAATCTACTCAGTAGCAGTAACATGACATGATGCTCACACAAGTGCAATAGTGGAACATAGCCATGGTGGGAAACCAACTGCTCTTGATGTGGCTAACTGACTTGCTCAACGGAATGGAACCCATAGCTGTATCTGGGAAATAAGTTAGAACCATGTCCAAAATTGATCCCGCTGTCCATTATCAAGCTCCCACCAATTGTAGGCTATAAGAGGGCCTATACCTATTTAATTCTCTCTTAAATAAACAATGATTATCCCATTTATCTGGTGCTAACTTTACTGTCCATTGGAGAATTTGCTGCTTTTTTTCAGATAGATGCAGATCCTAAAGACAGAGCCAGCCCATCACACCTCAAAAGAGCCCCAGCTGAAACTAAAAATAATTGATGAAATAAACAAGAGTATTTCTTTCTTGGTGAACCTGGTACCAGCACAAGGATGAAGGAAATAGACACAAAGAACACTCAACTCCTACTGAAGCAGTTATCCAGAGACACAGAGGTTCCCAAGACTTCATCACTGATGCAGACCTAAAATGAACCCAACATGGCTCAGGGGAATTTGAGGAAGAGGGGGAAGAAGGAATGTTAGGGAACACATTGGGTCATTATGCACAGAGACTTTGCCTCTTACCCATAACTGATGGCTTACCCCACAGTGCATGACCCATATTCCGCGATGAAGAGGGTCCCTGCAGAGGAGAAAGGGAGGGAAGGAGGCTAACAATGGTGCCAACATGACTATATACACTGTGTATATAACCAATAAAAAAAGAATGCATGGTGACTAGATTGAAGAATGGCTAAATGAAGAATGACAATTAAGTAATATTTGTAGGTCAATGAAGTTTTTCATGTATGTGCTGCTTTATTTCAGTGAAATATCATGATGGCACATGAATAATTCCTTCTACACCTTGCTGCTGGTACAAGACTACAGAAAACCTAGATTGGATTGTAGAATCAAATGCATAGAGATAAGGTTTCTAAGTTTATATATATCTCAGAAAATTTTAAATGCCCCATAATTTCCTCTCATGGGGATAATTAAATTGGTATGTATATTACATATTTAAGTGAATGAGTTTAAAATAGGCTGAAAAACTCCTACTTGTACCAATAGTGGCCACATAATAGAAGCATTGTTTCTGTATGCTAAGAGTGAGAACAAGGTTGGGATACCTCAAAAATCATATCAGTGAGTTCTCAGTAGCCACAGACTGTTTGAGCCACATAATCACTTTGCCCTAGGGTGACTCATAGGGGAAGACTCAAAAGGAGATGAAGTCAACATTCGCTGATCAATGAGCTGATAAATATATAATGAGCTGATAAATATATATGCTATATTGGGGTATGTGATTGTCTCCTTTCATGACTGCAAGGGGACATGCAACAGAACCTTTCCATAACTGTACAAAGGATATGTATGTGACAGATTTCTTTCACAACTGATCAAAGGGATACCTAATGGACCACTTCCATGACTGTGCAACCCAGAGCCATGTTGGTGGAAAGGATCTTTGCCAAAGATGGCAAACATGCCATTTCAGGATCACAAGAAATTTAGCCCTGAAGAGCTGCATGACACAGTTCCAGCCCAGCTGTCTCTTCCTTGAATTCCGATGTGGCCCCACTATAGAAAACTCTTTGGCTCTCTACGCTACAGAAATCTGTGGTTTTCTGTATAATGTTTGTCTTGCTCTGTCTTTCACTTGGTGTCCCAATCTCTTAAGTTTACTTTTCCAGTAAAAATTGGTGTTGGTGAAGTGTTGGTCAATGTATCTGAAAGAAGCTCTGGCATAGAATTGGAAAAAAAAGGAAAATGGGTCAGAGATAATTGTTTTCCTTAAAGGCCTTAAAGAAAGTCAGGCATGGAGTACAGTACACTTAAGAGGAAACAATGAACCTCCTAGAACAATGTAAAAATTGTTATATGACTAATTTTTCTAAATGGTGGCAATTGCAATTGACTCTTTACCAGGAATCCTTACAGAAAAACAACCGAAGTCAGAAATAGTTCAATCAGGGGGACCAAAGTCTAAGTATTGGAGGGACGTGAAAAGGAAAATTCAAAATAAATAATTAAAGGATAAATGGATCTACTGGATCAGTGATTAATGATGGGAAGCCCCATTTGTGGTTGTTTTGCCTCTCACCTTTAATAGAGTAATTGAAAGTAGAAGTCCAGGAAATCACAAGTGCTTGACTGCACATACATGGGGAAAATGTGAAACAGTTAATCATTGCAGGGGCCTGACAACTTTGCTTGAGGTGAATAATTATGGGATTGTTTGATGATAAGGAATAACAAAAAGTTTCTATGAATTCTATAAAATTATACTTTTCTTGAAGTTTGTTCATGCATGACATGATCAGAAAATAAAAGACTGAGGCTAAGAGCTGTGGCAGCAGAGAAGCAGAGAAATATAGAAGCATGGAAGCATAGAAACAGGGAAAAACAGAAAACAGAAAAAAGACAAAAAATAGAAAAAGAAGAAAAAAAGAGAAAAAATAGAAACAGAAAAGGAGGCAGAGAGAAAAAGAAAAAGAAAAAAAAAAAAACTCAGCTGCCTTCAGCATTAGCCTGTCAGCATGCACCAGAACTTGACTTTGAGTCATTATTTCGCCACTCCCTTTCACACCTCTCTTCAGGGACCCTCCTTCAAGCCAGGGCTGGACCCCAGCAGATCTTTATTTAATTGATAGGCAAGTCTTAACCACATATTGCCTGCCATTCAGATGACACAGAAAAATTATACTAATTTGACTTTGGTATATTAATTTTTAGATTGATATTCTGAATAAATTTACATATCAGTAGTTAGTAAAGTACAGATAAAATAGCATTGCATAGAGGAATAAAATTACTGGTAATCAAATAGTACTTTATTTCTATTTATTTATTTGAGAGATAAATAGGGAGAGAGAGATGAAGAGATGGCTTAATGGTGAAGTGATATGCTTGTGAAGCCTAAGGAACCAAGTTTTATTCTCCAGGTCCCACATAAGCCAGATGCACTTGATGGCACATGCATCTGGAGTTCATTTGCAGTTGCCAGAGGCCCTGGTGTGGCCATTCTCTCTCTCTATCTCTCTGTCCCTCTCTATGTCTCTAATAAATAAATAAAAATAAATCCTTAAAAAAGAAAGAGATTCCTCTAAGATCCTGATGAGAACTCAACCTCTTAGTCTATCTTGTAGGATATAGGATTTTAGAGTACCAGTTCCATTTGGGTCCAATTTTGTGCCCCTTCCACCTTCCTTACCCTCCACTCAAGCCCTATCCTCCCTATTGTCTGGTCCTTGAGATGACTATTAGGTATGTCACCATCTTGGGCTGATCCAGGTTATGAGCTTCAGCTGAGTGAGACCATGCAGATTGTCTTTCTGTGATTGGGTGAATTTGCTGAATATGATCTCTTCCATGTTTGACCATTTTTTCTGCAAATTTCACTGTGCCATTTTTTTCTAACTCCTGAGTGGAATTCTGTTGTGTAGATATACCTCATCTTGGTTATCCATTTGTCAAATGATCAGCATCTGGGTTGATTCTAGTTCTTAGCTATTATAAATTGAACAGCTATGAACCTTGTTCAGCAAATATCTCTGAACTTTTAGGGTAAATGCCCAGTAAGGGGATAACTGGGTCTATTGGTAACTCTAGAGTCAACCATTTTAGGAGTCTCCATGTTGTTTTTCATAGTGGTTGTACCATCTTACATTCCCACCAACAGTGAATATGGGTTCCTATTTCTCCACACCCTTGCCAACATTTGTTTTCATTTGATTTTTTTAATGTTTGCTATCCTTACTGGGATAAGGTGAAATTTTCTAGCTGCTTAAATTTGCACTTTCATTATGGCTAGGGATGTTGAACATCTTCTTAAGTGTGTGTTTGCCATTTGTATTTCTTTCTCTGGGAAGTTCTCTGTCCCACTATGTTAGTGGGTTGCTTGATTTTTTTGTTGTTGTTGTTTAGGTTTTTGAGTTCTTTGAAAATTCTAGAAATTAGGGCCCTGCCAGTTGTATAGATGGTAAAAATGTTCTCTCCTTCAATGAGTAGTCTATTGGTACTGCTTATTGTACTTATTGTATGTTTTTCTGGGGAAACACTTTTCACTTTCATGAGACATGATTGGTTGAGTTATTGTTTAAGTTCCTGAGGTACTGAGGTTTTGTTAAGGAAGTCTTTTCCCACTCCTATATTGTGGAAAATTCCTCCTATTTTTCCTTCCAGTACTAGTAGAGAGAGGATGAGATACAGCCTAACTTTAATTTTCTCTTGTTTTCCTATCTATTTTATTTCTTTTCAATATTTTCTTTATTTTTCTTTTTCCTTTTCCCTTGGTACTGGCCAGTAAATCCCAGTACCAGGATGTGGTTAACACTCACAATGAGTTCTTGATCACAGAAACCTAGTTTTCCCAAAAGAATAGACTTCTATCAAAGCACTTGATTAACCACCAGAGGTTAATGATAAGAACCTACTGCCAAAGACACCATATGCTTTGGGTAAAGAGCATGGAGAGAACTGGCTGGAATCTGGATGAGAGCCAGTGCTCAGACAGGTAGCCTGTCTAGTGCTAGAAGGTGCTACGCTAGATACTAGGGGAAAGTGGCTAACATCTGTCCAAACAACTCAAGGTCAAAGCTACTCAGAAACAAACAATCTGATGTGATGCTCACACAAGTGCAATAGTAGCACACAGCCATGGTGGATAACTGACTGCTCTGGATTGGCTAAAAACTTGGTCAGGGGAAGGACCCCATATCTGGAAATGGGAAATAAGTCAGAATCATATACAGATATAAATTCACTCTCCAATATAAATCTTGGGCTACAAGAGGGCCTACACCCTTTAAGCACTCTCTAAACTAATAATAGTTATCCCATTTAGCCTGTGCCTATTTCACTCTCCGTTGGAGAATCTGCTTCTCTTTTTTAGATGGAAGGAAGGCCTTCGGAAAGAAGCAGCCCATCGTGCTTCACCAGAGCCCCAGATGAAACCACAGAGGAATTGAGGAAATGAGAAAGAGTGCTGCTTTCTAGGTGAATCTGATATCAGTAAAAAAAAAAAAAAAAAAAAAAAAAAAGTGCAAGAGATAGAAACTGAGGACACTCAACTCCTACCAAACCAGAGATCCAGAGGCTCCTAAGAGACCATCACTGAAGTAGTCCTAAAACAAACCCAACATAGCTCAAGAAAATACATGAAAAAGGGGATGAAAAGATTGTTAGAGACAAAAGTTGGGAAACTGCACAGAACCCTTCTTCCCCATAACTGTTGGCTATCCCCACAATGCATGACACACAATCCCCATGGGGATAACCAGCATCCTCAATGAGGAGGGTTGCTTTGGAGGGAGGGCAGGACTGAAGGTAAGGATTGTATCAACATGTGCTGGTTACATACTGAGAATGTCCATAACTAATAAAAACAAGAAAAAAATAAAATTCAAAAACAAAATAATAAAGAAGGAAAGGTGATGTTTGCTATCCTTACTGGGGTAAGGTGGAATCTCATAGTTGTTTTAATTTGCATTTCCCTGATGATTAGGGATGATGAACATTTCTTAAGTGTGTGCTTGCCATTTATATTTCTTCCTCTGTGAACTACCTGTTCAGCTCTTTGCCCCATTTTGTGAGTGGGTTGTTTGACTTTTTATTGTTTAGGTTTTCAAGTTCTTTGTAGTTTCTAGAGATTAGGCTTCTGTCAGTTGGATATTCAGCAAATATTTTCTCCCATTCTGTGGGTAATCTGGCTTTGCTTCTTTTATGCTTGTCTGTGAAGAAACTGGGGGAAAATGACAAATATCTGTCCAAGCAACTCATGGTCTAACCTACAAAACAGCAAATAATCTGTTGTGATGCTCAAACAAGTGCAATAGTGGCTCACAGCCATGGTGGGAAATCAACTGCTCTTGATTTGGCTAACTCAGGGGAATGGGACCCCACAGCTGGAGATAGGAAACAAGTCAACCATAACAAAACATGAGCCCACTCTCTATTATCAAGCTACCACCAATTGTGGGCTAAAAGGGGACCTACAACTATTAAATTCTCTATAAAAAAAATAAGGGTTTCCCATTTAGCTGGAGCTAACTTTACTCTCCGTCGGAGAATCTGCTTCTCTTTTTCAGATAGATTCAGATCCTAAAGAGAGAACCACCCCATAATATCTCAAAAGGATCCCAGCTGAAACTAAGAATAATTGGCAAAAGAATAAAGTGTGTTGTTTTGTTGGTGAACCTGGTATCAGCACAAGGGTGAAAGAGATCAACACACAGAACAATCCACTCCTACCAAATCAGAGATCCAGAGACACAGAGGCTCCCAACACCTCATCACTGAAGCAGACCCAAAATGAACCCAACATGGCTCAGAGAATTTTGCGAAGAGGGGGCAGAAAGAACATCAGAGCCATGCATTGGTCATAATGCACAGAGATATTTCCTTCTACCCATAACTGTGGGCTAACTCCACAATGCATGACCCATATACTTCAACAATGAGGGGCCAGGGGCTGGAGGTAGGACATGGAAGAAGCCAACAATTGTAACAACTTCACTGTTTTCACTGAGTACAAACTAATTATTAATAAAAAAAAGTCACAATTGTTATGTGATGTTATGTGTACAAAACATGAAATAAACTCAACTTACCAACTCAAGAAAAAAAAAAAAATGAAGGAAAGTTGGGTATGGTGGTGCATGCCTTTAATCCCAGCACTCTGGAGACAGATGTAAGAGGATTGTCATGAGTTTGAGGCCACCCTGAGACTACACAGTGAATTTCAGATTAGCTAGGGCTACCTTGAAAAAGTAAAATAAAATAAAGAAGGGGAGCAAGAGAGAGAGAGAGAGAGAAAGAGAGAGAGAGAATAGGTATGCTAGGGCCTCCACCCACTCCAGGTGCATGCACCATATTGTGCATCTGGGTGACATGGGTCCAGAGGAATCAAATTTTGGTCCTTGGGCTCTGCAGGCAAATCCCTTAACTGCTAAGACATCTTTCTAGCCCAACTCCTAACAATTGTGAGTTCAAATGTGTTCTTCTATAGCTATGGTGGCTGACACCTATAATTCCAGGCCAGCCTGAACTGTAGAGTGAGTTCCAGGTTAGCTTGCAGTACAGAAGACTCCTCTTTAAAGGAACAGACAGCAAGAAGAAAACAGCCTGTCTTTTTTGGGCCATTCAACACACACACACACACACACACACACACACAAGGCCTGAATGATTTTCAGTGCTCTTTCCACCATCCTTGATATACCTGGAAAAAGACAGCCCCTAAGGGACAAGAAGTAGACACTCATTAGACACCAAGCCTCCTGGCACCTTGATTCTGTTTTCCAGCTTCTAGATCTGTGAGCTGTAAACTGTGGCTGTTTACAAGCCACTAATTTCATAGAACACCCCACATAGACCATCATAGGCAAATGCTTTCAAATTTCTGTATTTTGTTTTTCCTATACTTCAATGAATGATAATGACATCCCTAGCTTTCAATGTGTGAGATAGAAATTTAACATTATTAGAGCCTTTCAAAATGGATAGGCTTTAAGACAGGAATCCTAATATGTATAAACCACAGTGTAGGTAAATGATTAATTAGAAGTAGGTGTAAAAGTTTATGAGTACCTAGGATATGTTACCATTTCTAAGGAAGTTTTTAAGACATCAGTACAGATTTTACTACTGTCTTGTGTACCAGGTTAAATTTATACCATCTTCCATATTCATTTTTTGCTTATATTTAAAATGGCAAACACAAAATATACAAAAAGAATTTATTTGCACATATTTCTGTTTTCTAGTCTTTTTTATTAGTTATGGACACAGTATCTAAAAAGCACATGTTGTACCATCCTTTCCCTCATCTCTGCCCCCCAAAAAAAGGGCCTTGGTTGGGGTTATCCCCATTGGGATAGTGGGTCTGAACATACTTCTTTAAAAGCAATTCATACTACCATATGTTAGGAGAAACAAGGATAAACAATCCCTTCAAGTTCATGAATCAGAAAATTTTAAATTCTTTCTGAAGGTTAACTTGGATCCTTAATATGTATGAATGAAAAGCAGTAAGGAGAAAATCATTGAAGACTTCCCACTACCTTTGACTCTGACCATCTTTTTCTTAGTATTGAGCAAATAGCCCTCTTTCACTGACAAAGGGAGAAATGCCTGGTCAGAAAACCAGAACAAAGCAACACATAGTCATGGCAATTTGAAAGCAAGTCTCTATTTTTGTGTATTTCTTAGCCCTGCATTGAATGGGGAATGTGCTAATTGTGAGATCTGTAGATTGATTTATGTTTAATGGTATAAATTAATTTTTGATGTCATATAATCAAATAATAGCAAATTTAACAAACTTGGAATCATTTCCCATGCATATTACAAAGATCAAGATAACCAAGGACTTAAATTTGGTTTCTTTGAACAAGAATTTCAGAACTACGTAAATTAAGTATTAACTATGTGGAAAAATGGACAAATATAGTTCAGCTACTATCTTGCCTTTCATAAGTAGAAATAAGGGTTAATGCACAACAAGAATAAAAGATAATTTATCCCATAGTTTGAAGACTGTGTGGTCACACCTTGTCAGGACCTTTGGATTTTGAAGTTGGGCAGGGCTGCACCTTGACAGATACAGCATCCTAGCTCAGATCTCTCTTATTCAAAAACAGCCACCAATACACTGGATTAATGCTCCAATATCTTCTAGCCCATATACACTTCATGGGACTTCCTTAAGGTTTTCACAACATAATAATCAAACAAAGTTTCTAGCTTATTACCTCAAAATGGGAACAAATCTCTTATGATGGTGACGTTTAAACTACAACACTAGGAATAAAATTAAATTTTTCTCCATAACTATTTCAAGTTGTTACAGGAAATCCTATTTGGCTACCTTCTATCATTCACTAATTTTGCACTTACTTTATTTTTATAGTTAGTTATAGTGTTTACTTCTTTAAAATCCATAAATAATAAAATGTAACATAGTACCACAAAATAAAACCTACAATATTGGCATGCATTAAGGATAATCATACAATATATGTTTTATTATTTTAATAATATTATTAATGTTGTTGTTATTATTAGTTATGAACACAGTGTGTATACAGCCATGTTGGTGCCATTGTTAGCCTACTTCCTGTCCTCTCCCTTTCCACAGGAACCCTCCTCATTGGGAAATGTGGGTCATGGATTGTGGGATTAGCCATCAGTTATGGGGAAGAGGCAATGTTTCTGTGCATAATGTGCCAACATGTGGCTGTAACAATCTTCCCACACCCTCTTCCATGAGTTTCCCTGAGTCATGTTGGGTTCATTTTAGGTATACTTCAGTGATGAGGTTTTGGGAGCCTCTGTGTCTCTGGATATCTGGTTTGGTATGAGTTGAGTGTTCTCTGTGTCCATCTCCTTAACCCCTGTGCTGGTACCAGGTTCACCAAAAAAGCAACAATTACTCTATGGTTTCAGCTGTGGCCCTGGTGAGGTGAGATGGGCTGATTCTCTCCTCAGGATCTCTGTACATCTGATAAATGGAAGAAAATTCTCCAAAGGAGAGTGACATCAGCACCAGTTAAACTCACTATTGTTTTAGAGAGAATTTAATAGTTGTAGACCCTCTTGTAGTACATGATTGGTAGGAGTTTGACAATAGAGAGCACGCTCTCCTGTTAGTTTATGTCTCTTGATGGGTGAATTAAGACCATTAATATTTAGGGTAATAACTGTGAGGTTTGATTTAATCTCTGCCATATTCTGGTGGTTTATGTGGTTTATGCTTTCTTGGATTTTATAAGTTTTTGTGCCTTCTCTGACTTTGGTTATTATGATCTGCTTCTTGTAGGTACTTGAGGTTTGTTATTTGCTTCTTCTGTGTGGAGAATTTCATGTAATATTCTCTACAGATTTGTCTTTGTGTTCATATAGTTGTAAAGCTGAGTTTTATTGTGGAAAGTTTTCTTTCATCATCTATTGTGAGTGATAGTTTTGCTGAGTACAGTAGTTAGGGTTGGAAACCATAGGGTCTTGGACTTTGCATTGTTCCATTCTAGGCCCCTTCTGCCTTTCCAGGTTTCCATTGAGAAATCTGAAGTAATTCAGATCGGGTGATCTTTATGTGTAATGTGTTGTTTCACCCTATGTTCTTTTAGGACTTTCTCTTTGATAACAATATTTAGTGTCTTAGTGATAACATGTATTGGAGAGTTTCTCCTCTGGTCCTGTCTATTTGGAGTTCTGTTAGCTTTTGTAAGTTGATGTTCTTTTGAGGCAGTGGAAATGTTTTTTTTGATAACTTTTTTTGAATAAGTTCTCCATGCCTATGTTCTGAATTTCTTCTCCTTCTGGTATTCCCATGATTCAAATGTTGGGACATTTAAGGGTATCCCACAGCAGTTTTCTCATGTTGTGTTCATAAAAATTTTTTGAGCTTATTGAAACTTGTATTCGTGAAGTGTTTCTTCCAGTTTTGAGTTTCTATCCTCCACATGGCTGACTGTATTCTTGAGAGCTTCTACAGAGTTTTGGGCTTGCTCAGTGTGGTTTGTATTTTCTACTGTTTTTTAATGTATAGTTTCCATCCCTCTGTTGAGTTCTCCTTTCACATAATTTTGTGATTTTCTTAATGCTACTTGGAATTCATCCTTGCATTTCTTTAGATCTTCATTGAGGCTAGCCAGCTGGTCATTAAGGTCCTCTTTTTGTGTTCTACTTCAGATCATTTATCTCTCTTTGGACCCCTTCCTGGTTCTTTTCTACTAGATCCAATGTAGCGAGGACAGCATTCATATAATTATTGGCCCTTTGTTGATTTTCAGAAATTTATGCTATTTGCTTGGTCAGGGTTGCATAGCTTATATCTTCATTTTGGAGTTCTGATCCTAGTGTCTCTTCTATGATTTAATTAGAGACATCCGTTGTGGGACTGGGAAAACTTGTTGGATTTACTTGCATTTAATTTTTCATGTTATTCCTTTTGTGGTCTGCCCATCACGGTGTAGGAATCTTATTTAGTTTAGAAGGAAGCTGTATTTTACCCTTTAACTTCAGGATTATTCCCTTTTATGTTTTATTACACTAGGCCTCTCATGGCAATGGGGCCTGCATGCTCAGAGGGAAGGAGCCAGTGAGGCTCTGTTGGGGTCCTGGGGACCCAATGAAGGGGCTTGATCAATGTTTTAGTGCATGGTACTGCATATTCAGGTGGGCTGAGGGGGTAGGGGATAAGTGGGAATCTGATAAAGCAGGGTGGTATTGGGGCTGGTCTGCAGGGGGTGGGAAGATGGGAACGTTAGGTGGTTCCAAGATGTTGAGGGGTGAGGGGATAGGACAGAAGGACCTTTTGGACCATGTACCAGTGGATGGATGGGAAATCCAGGTCCTGTGACAAGGCAGTTTGGGGATATATGGTTATCACATGCATGGGGATCCCCTGTGGGAACACTAGCCTACTGGCCCAGGTCCATGCATGGTGGTGAAGGGGTAGTTGTGATTGGGACAGAATTTGAGTTTGGAAGTCTCTGTGGGAATGCTACCCTGCTGGCTTGGGTCTGTGCATAGGGGGTGGGTGGGTCAGTGAGTGTGACAGCACTGGTACTTGGAGGTCTCCTGGGTGAATCCTAGCCTCCTGGCCTAGGTCTGCTCACGGGGGTTGGTATATGGGGGACCAGTGTCATTCCTGTGTGAGGCTCCAAAATGCAAGTATGCCTAGAGTGGGGCAGGGGTGACGCTAGCTTGCTGGTCTTGGTGCAGACAGGGGGTGTGGATGTGGCAGCGAGTGGAACAATGGTCCCGTATGTAGCTATGCTAGACCACTGGTCTGGGTACATTTAGCCTATGGTTAGTGTAGGATGAACCTGCAGCTGGGACTGTGGCTAGAATGGCTTCTTGAGGGGATTGGAGGCTCTTGTGGGCTACCTGAGAGCATGGGAATCAGCAGATTCCCTTGCTCCTCCACACCCTCCCACTGGAGGGCGACTAGGATCTGTAAACCCCTAAAAACTCCAATGCACTCTAAAGGTTTTGCTTTTTTTCCAGGGAGGTGAGGCTTGATTAGGCTGATGCCATCTTGACCAGAAATCCTCCAATATATGGATTTAAAAGTACCACCGACAGCTTGTTTTCCTATGACAGTCATGTAATCTCAGTTTACCTTTCAATGCATTCTATTTATACTTTACAAATTACATAAGTGGTTGGTATTGAGAATGGACTCTGGTGGGGATGTATTTTAAAGCTAATTCATATGACTAAGTACTCCATTAAGTGCTATCTCATTAATTCTTTTTGCCTCACTTTCATCATTAAAAGCAAGAGAAAATCATAATACTTACAGAGTGTTTGCCATAGAGTAGAACACATTGTATTCATCTTGAAACTGTATTTTCCCAGAGTAACTGGTGATTTGTCCAAAATCACACAGCTTCTGATAAAATACTAGACTGTTAGACTTCCATTCTGGTACATCCCATGCCTTATCTTGCCTCACACAATGATTTAATGATATTTGTTGTTATTGTTGTTATTAATAACTCTTATTTTATACATAGTGAAAAATGTTGTTTTAAACTAAATAATGAGCCCATCTTTCAGGGAAGTGATTATATTTATTGCTTCAGAGGTGATTTAACAATATATGTTTAAATGTTTTTAAAAAATTACTTGGAAAATAGGTGGTACTTCCTGCTCATAAAGATTTATTCCAATACTTTTAGAATAGCTGCTTTTTCCAAGGCTCAAGCCTTACTTGGCTTAGAAAATAGAGGAGACTGACAAAGTGATTCCTCAAGTAGGTTCCCTAATTCTGTTCAGTAATTTTCAGCACAAAATGGGTTTATGGTATGAGCAGAAATAACAGTAGTAAGCCAAATAGCCAGAGAAGAAAATGTCCCCTGGGGTGTCACTATGGAAACCCAAGAAGCTCAAGTTAGTAATACCAGAGATAGTGGAAGTGCTGAATAGGAAGGACTGCAAAAATATTGAACCAAAACCTTGGGATTGCAGATGAAGCACTATTTCTAATGCCCTACAATGCAGCTTTTATTCCAAATTTCTTCTCTCATGATGGTGCAAGTCTCCTTACACACCATGACCAGCAGGATCACACACTCTAGCTCAAATTCACTACTTCATCATTACAAAAGTTATTTCAAGCTACATTAAGCTTTCCCAGCTGGGCTAAGCTTGATTGTAATATAATGTTTGTTTTAAAAAATAAGAAAGGGTATTTCATTCAGTAGCTACTGAGCCAAGACTGCTGTATCTTAAAAATTCCAGTGAACTTCAGAGTTATGAATTGGTTCCTGGTCTTTGGAATAAAAAATTGCACTCTGATTTTTCTTCTGCCTTAGAACATTCACAAAAACAGAATCAAGCATTTTTGAGTAGTTATAAGGAATAACCACACTTTGAAAAAATGTTTCACAGTAGAGTGGCCATCTAGAGATGCTGTAAAGGCACTACAATTTACATGGCTGATTCTGCATGTAAAATAATGGTTGGTTCATCTAGAAGTCATTCTTAGTATGTTCAGATGTTCAGGAAATTTGTGCATTCTATAGCCTAAAATTATGCATGTTTTTTGATTCCAAGTTGGTGTGTTGGTGAGTGGAGAATAGAGAATAGACTACATTATACTTTTTACTGACTTTGGACTCTAGTGTTAGACTTGTAACACATAGTATAGTGACCTAAGAATTGCCCAAAGAAGAATACTTTGTATCAAAATAGATAGAAAGCAATATACATTTGTCTACAGTTTTGCATTTTTCCTCCTAATTATGTTAGTCACTTGTATTGTTATCCACATCATGCACATTTGCCATTTCATGGAATCCATTACAGTCTACTTTCCCTTCTGAGACTAGAAAATTAGGCAAATAGGGAATTATTCTGTTACAAGTTGTAAATTTGGGCTTTTTAAAGCTTATCATATCAGAAGCTTATGCTATAAAGAATACTGTGCATCAGATAGATATGGAAAGAAATTATTGAATGATTTATGCTCCCTATTTGATGAGAGTAAAGTATATATACCTTGACTTTGTTTTATGGCTACTCAAGAATGTGTGAGGATCACAGAGAACTTAAGTCAAAATATCACACAATATGAAATGCTGAATAAAACTCCAAAGTTGGAATCATTTTAAAACACAGGTCAATAATTTGACAAATGGTAGTATGGTTTATAGAAAAACTTGCTTTATTTTTGTGATGTTTATTCTATTCTAAAATTTATGAGAATCAGCAATTTATATAAAAATCAGACCTAGAGAAGATCAAGTCCTGTTCTTTCATTATTTAGATTCAAAATGAATCTAACAAATATTCAAGTTATTCATCAGAATCTGTCTTTGACCTCATTGGCTTAATAAGCCCTACATTAAAAGACCAATATTTTGTTGGCAGTCTAAGGAATTACAAGTTAAACAACTAAATAGAAACTCAAAAAGGTTATTATTTAAGTTCATGATTACATTTATGCTTTGCTCTGCTTAGTAAGCCTAGGTTTTAGTGTGTAGATATTCTTTGCATATTGCCATATGCATAAATATATGTAATTTTCTACATGCATAAATATATGTAAACATTACTTTTTTTTTATTGACAACTTCCATTATTGTAAACAGTATCCCATAGTAATTCCCTGCCTCCCCCCACTTTCCCCTTTTGTAAGACCAAATATGTATTCCAGCTGCCTGTACATAAATTCAAAATGTACTAATAATTTGTTAATGTTTTATGTTTATAAAATTCTAAAGATTTGCCTTTGAAATTAAGCAGTCAACTATTTTCACTAGAAATTATTAACTATGAGAAATATTTGTGCTCTAGAATTTTTCTTCAGTCATCACCTCCATTTCAATACCACCACTAGTTTACTTGCTACACTGAATTTCTCATTCCCATTCTATTTCTCAGTGATAAAGTAATCCGAGTAAACAATGGACTGTGAGAAAGGAACTGTCTATGCAGAGGCTTGCTGGGACATAGTGATAGTTATAAGGAAATTGACATTGAAACAGTATTTCTGGTGAAAAACCATTAGTTACATTTTTCACCTGAGGAAAAATCATTTTAAGAATAATTCAAGATTATGTTTCAATGGAGATTGTGCAAACTATTTTGGTTCTAAGTACCCTGTCCTTTTGTTCCTAAACAGTAGTTACCTAAACAATCTGTTAGAAAAATTTATCTGAAATATTTGAAACATTTTGATCCCAAACTTTCTATAAAAATTTTACATAATGGGGCTGGAGAGATGACTTAGAAGTTAAGGCATTTGCTTGCAAAGCCAAAGGACCCTGGTTCAATTCCCCAGGACCCACGTAAGCCAGATGCACAAGGGAGCACATGCATCTGGAATTCATTTGCAGAGGCTGGAGGTCCTGGCATGCCTGTTCCCTCTCTTTCCCTCTCTCTCTTGCCTCCCCCCCCCCTTTGCCTCTCTCTGTCTCTGAAGTAAATAAATTAATTAAAAATTAAAAATAAAATGTTACATGATTTTACAGGTCATTCCAGAATTTTTTCTTTTACACTTATTTGTATATGAATGTGCGATTGTCCATGCATAAAGCCATCTTTACTAAAACACTAAAATATCTGATTTTTTAAAATGAAGCATAGCATGAATGTTTCACTAAATTTCTGATTAAAACAAACTTTTTTTTTCTTTTTTATTAAATAGTTTTGTTCTCAGTGAATACAGTCAAGTTGGTACTATTGTTAGGCTCATCCATGTCCTACGCCCTCCCCTGGCCCCTCCTTGATGAGGTATATCGGTCATGAATTGTGGAGTTAGCCCACAGTTATGGGTAGGAGAAATTTCTCTGTGTATCATGACCCAATGAGTGGCTCTGACATTCTTTCTGCCCCCTCTTCTGCAAAATTTCCCTGAGTCATATTGGTTTCATTTTTGGTCTGCTTCAGTGATGAGGTGTTAGGGGCCTCTGTGTCTCTGGATATCTGATTTGGTAGGAATTGATTGTTCTCTGTGTTGATCTCCTTCACCCTTGTGCTGGTACCTGGTTCATCAAGAAAACAGTACCCTTGCTTGTTTTGCCAATTATTCTTAGTTTCAGCTGGGGCCCTTTTAAGATATGATGAGGTGGTTCTCTCCTTAGGATCTGTGTCTATCTGACAAAGAGAAGCAGATTCTCCAATGGAGAGTAAAGTGTTTGCTGGCTGATGATTATTTTTCTCTGCTAGGATCTATGACAGCAGGCCAGATTCTTCTACCACTGATGGAATTTCCCCTGGATCTTTAATTATGAAATAAATCCTTTTCATAAAAAAATATAACCTTCATACTGATTTCCACAATGGCTGTACCAAATTACATTCCCACAAACAGTGCAGAAGTGTTCCCCTTTTACCACATCCTGGACAACATTTCTTGTCATTTGTTTTCTTGATGGTAGCCATTCTTATGGGAGAGAGAAGGAATCTCAAGGTAGTTTTAATTTGCATTTCCCTGATGGCTAAGGATGTAGAACATTTTTTAGATGGTTATATACCATCTGTATTTCTTCCAGTGAGAACTCTATTTAGTTCCAGAGCCAATTTTTTATTGGGTTGTTTGATTTCTTATTGATCTGTTTCTTTTTTTGAGTTATTTGTATATTCTGGATATTAATCCTCTGTCAGATGTGTAACTGGCAATTATTTTCTCCCATTCTGTAGGTTGTCTTTTTACTCTATTCACAGTGTACTTTGCTGTACAAAAATTTTGTAATTTCTTGAGATCCCAGTAGTTGGTTAGTGGTTTTATTTTTTGAGCAATTTGCTTATATTCAGAAAGACATTTCATTTGTAATTTCATGAGATCCTGATAGTTGATTAGTTGTTTTATTTTCTCAGCAATTGAGGTTATATTCAGAAAGTCATGTCCTATGACAAAATGTTGATGGGTTTCCTCTACCTTTTCTTCTAGCAATTTCAGAGTTTCAGGTCTGATATTAAGGTCCTTGATCCATGTGGATTTGATTATTGTGCATAGAGAAAGACAAGGATCTATTTTCATCTTTCTACATATAGATTTCCAGTTTTCCCAGCACCACTTGTTGGAGAGGCTGTCTTTTCTCCAATGCATATTTTTGGCATTTTTGTCAAAAATCAGAGGGCTGTAGATTCCTGGATTTACATCTGGATCCTCTGCTCTGTTCCATTGATCTACATGTCTCTTTGTGCCAATACCATACTGTTTTTGTTACTCTGGCTTTGTAATATAGCTTAAAATTGGGTCTGGTGATACCAACAGCCTTATTTTTGTTGCTCAAAATTGTTTTAGCTATTCAAGGTTTGTTGTGCTTCCCAATGTAATTTAGGTTTTTTTTTTTTTTCATTCCTGTGAAGAATGCCATTGTAATTTTAATAGTGATTACATTAAATGTGTAGATTGCTTTTGGTAAGATTGGCTTTTTCACAATATTGATTCTTCCAATCCACGAACATGGGATATCTTCCCATTTCCTTGTGTCTTCTGTAATTTCTTACTTGAGTGCTTTAAAGTTCTCTTTGTAGAGTTCCTTCACTTCCTTAGTTAAGTTTATTCCAAGGTCCTATTTTTTTTTTTTTTGAGACAATTGTGAATTGGAGAGATTCCCTGATTTCATTCTCCACACATTTGTTGTTAGTATATAGGAAAGCTACTGATTTCTGTGTATTTATTTTGAATCCTGCTATTTGCTAAAAATGTTTATTAGCTCTAACAGTTTGCTGGTAGAGCTTTTAGGATCTTTTATGTATAGAATCACATCATCTTCATATAGTGATAATTTTATTCTCCCTTTCTAATTTGTATCCCTTTTATGAGTGTCTCTTGCCTTATTTCTATAGATAAGACTACCAGTACTACATTAAATAAAAGTGGGGACAGTGGACACCCTTATTTTGTTCCTGAATTTAGTGGAAAAGCTTCCAGTTTTTCACCATTTAGTATTATGTTTGTCCTAAATAGCTTTATTATGTTGAGATACATTCCTTCTAGTCCTAGTTTCTGTATTACTTTTTACCATGAGAGGATGTTGGATTTTGTCCAATGCCTTTCCTGCATCTATTGAAATTATCATGTGATTTTTGTCTTGCCTACCATTTATATGATGTATTACATTTATGGATTTGCATATGTTGGACAATCCCTGCATCACTGGGATAAAGCCAACTTGGGTGGGGTGAATGATCTTTTTGATATATTCTTGTATTCTGTTTGTCAATATTTTATTCTTCCATGAAGGTCTGGTAAAATTCGCCCATGAACCCTTCTTGGCCTGGGCTTTTTTTAGTTAGGAGACATTTTATAACTGCTCGTGTCTCTGTACTTGGTATAGGTCTATTTAAATTGTTTATCTCATCCTGATTTAATTTTTGTAGGTCATGGGAATCAAGTAAATCATCCATTCTTTCAGATTTTCAAATTTACAGGCATATACATTCTTAAAGTATGTGCTTATAATTGTCTGAATTTATTTGGTATCTGTTGTAGTAGTGCCCTATACAGCTCTACTTTTATCAATTTTTTTTTCTCTTCTCTCTTTCTTCTGGTAAAATTTGCTAAGGGTTTTTCAATCTTGCTTATCTTTTAAGAACCAAACATTTGTTTCTTTGATTCTTTGTTTTGATTTTTTTTTCTTTCTTTGGTTTCTGTTTCATTAATTTCTGCCCTAACCTTTATGATTTCTTCTCATATACTGATTTTTGGTTTGCCTTGTTCTTTTTTCCAAGGCCTTGAGGTGAAGCATTAATTTGTTTATTTGTAAACCCTCTATTTTATTAATGCAGTCACTTAAAGCTAGAAATTTCCATCTTAGGACTGCCTTCATTGGGTCCCAAAGGTTTTGCTATGTTGTATTATCATCATCATTTGATTTTATGAATTTATTGATTTCCTTTTTGATTTTTTTTCAATGGCCCAGTGATCATTCAGTAGTGTACTGTTTAGTCTCCATGAATCTCTATATGCTCTGTAGCTTTTCTTGTTGTTGGTTTGCAGTTCAATACCATTGTGGTCAGATAGAATACAAGGGCTTATTTCAATTTTTCTGTATTTGTGGAGATTTGCTTTGTGTCCTAATATGTGGTCTATTTTAGAGAATATTCCATGTGCTGTTGAGAAAAAAAAAATGTATTTTCCGCAACATTTGGATGGAATGTTCTGTAGATATCTGTTAGGTCCATTTGTTCCATGACATCATTTAATTCAGATGTCTCTCTTTTTATTTTCTGCCAGAATGACCTGTCAATTGATGAAAGTGGGCTATTGAAGTCTCCCATTACAATTGAATCTGTGACCTTAAGTCTAATAATGTTTAATGAAACTGGGATCCCCCATGTTAGGTGCACATATATTGAGGATTCGAATGTCCTCCTGCTGGAGTATTCCTTTAATCAGTATAAAATGACCTTCTTTATCTTTCCTCACTAATGTTGGTTTCAAGTCTGTCCTGTCAGATATGATGATAGCAATGCCTGCTTGTTTCCTAGGCCCATTTGCTTGAAATACCACTTTCCCATCCTTTCACCCTAGGTGGTGTTTATCTTTTATTGAGAGATGAGTTTCCTGGAGGCAACATATGGCAGGATCCTGCCTTTTAATCCAGTCTTTTGAATAGTGCGTTGAGGCCATTGATATTGAGTTATTATTGAAAGGAAGGTATTTATTCTTGCCATTCTTTTTATTTTGTAGTTTTTGTCTTGTTTTCCCTTTACTCATTTCTTTTAGCTGCTATTTGAGTGTGGTTAATTTTTTTTCCTATTTCCTCCATGTGTGTTTTGCTTTCTCTTAGGCATTAAGAATTCCTTCAAATATTTTCTGTAGAACTGGTTCAGTTGTCATAAATTCCTTTAGCCTGTTTTTGTTGTTTAATGAACTTATTTCTCCATCAATTTGGATAGATAGCTTTGCAGGATAAAGTAATCTTGGTTGACACTTGTTATCTTTCAGAACTTGGAATACATCATTCCAAGCCCTTCTGACTTTGAAAATTTGTGTTGAGTAGTCTGCAGTTACTCTGATGGGCTTGCCTTTGTAGGTGGTTTGCTTCTGCTCTCTAACTTCTTTCAATATGTTTTGTTTTGTTTGTTTAGTAGTTCAATTTTAACATGGTGAGGGGAGGCTCTTTCCACATTTTCTCTGTTTGGTGTTCTAAAAGCTTCTTGCATCTGCATTGGCATTTTTTTCCCAATTTGGATAAAACTTTCTTCTGTGATTTTGGGGAACCACCTACTAAGCCTCTGGATTGAAATTCTTCTCCTTCTGTTATACCCTGAATTTTTATGTTTGATCTTTTCATAGTGTCCCAGATATCTTGAAATTACCATTCATACTTTGCTATTAGCTTGTCTTTCTCTTTGTTGTACTGTATTAGTTCTGCCACCTGTCCTTCTAGTTTAGATATTCTGCTCCCTCCATCCCTTATACTGGAGAGATTTTCCACAGAGTTATTTATTTCATTGACTGTATTATTCAGAGCTAGTATTTCAGCCTAGTCTTTCTTCATTAATTCTATTTCTTTACTCATGTCTTATAATGACCTCTTTATTTCATTAAGCTGGTTTCCTGTGTTCTCTTTCAGAAGTTTGTTTTCTTCTTTAATTCCTCTTTTCTTCTTTGATTCCCTTCATCTCTGATTTCTTTGAGTATAGATACCGTCATTGTCTTGACATCTTTGTCAGGCATTTCATCTAAAACAGCCTCATTGATGATCATTTCTGATTGATTTATAGTTTTTGGTGCAACTGTATTGTCTTGATTCCTTGAGTTTCTCGTATTATATTGGAGCGACTTTTGCATCCTGAATTGATTTGATGCTTGGGATTTCTACTTACCTGCAGTGTTTCCAGACGTGGCAATCCACGTCTATATACCCTCAGGATATGAGCTCAAGGTGCCAGGCATAGCTCTCATGTTCCAGTCAAGCCACAGGAGTAATGTTAGGTGCTGAGTTTGCTTGCTATGCAAGTATTCTAGTGGTCTGGGTGGAATAATTTACTGTCAAATTCTAAACGTCATCCAAGTAACATACACAATCAATCAAAACTAGCACAAAGTATGCAATTGTGGGGATTAAAACAAACATATAGTCATAAAAAGCTAAAATCCCTAAAGGTGTGTGTTGTTCTACATCCTTAATCTTGTCAGCTGGATGGTAGATATTTCTGTTTTGAATTGTGTTCCAAGTCAACCTGGATCTGGATCAGACCCTGTCCCCAACAATGACAGAAGCAAAAAACAAAGGTGATATATATACATACATATGGCAAGGCAACAATATTTAACCCCCAAATGCAGGTTATTTGAAAATGGTAATGCCAACCAAGAATATATACCCCATAGCTTGCCCTGACAAAGAAAGAGGCTCTTGTAGGACTGTGTACCTGTATTTTTTTTTTTTTTTTTGTCAGTCAGCCTTTTTACCTTTTGGGGTGGCTTCCAATCTTACCAATTCTGAGTGAATTCTGAGTGCCTGCCTTGATCCTTCTGTGTTGGGCTGTACAGTGTTGTGCTGTGCAGCTGTAGCTCTAATCCGCTTTGCTGGCTGTGCTACCATTCGGGCTGAATGCTGGAGGTTAATGGTTCTGATTGTGGGAGATGGTAGAGTTTAGACTTCTGTAGTTGCTTGCACTGTCAGTACCTCTTTAGTTGATCTCAGCTGTCTATCCTTCAGATTTTTTAACTTTGTGAGAAGGCTGAGGAAGTTGAAACATCTGTTGCTTGGTCTCTGCTACTGCTGCCTGGTGTGCCTGGTGGGACTGCATTGGGCAGGCATGTGGATCACAGGCCGCGATCACCTCAGTAGGGCTCTAGCTGTTTTCCTCCTTTCTAGTGGGTCTTTGACTCTCCATCTTCTCCACTGTGTCTAAGAACAACCTATATTCCTTCACTTTTCAGAAGACAGGTGTATTTTGCTGGGGTTTTGCTTAAATGTTTTCCTACGCTGGTTTGGCATGACTCCTAATCCACCATCTTATTCAGTTGTCCCCAATTAGTTGTATTTCTAATTAGTTACAGAAATTTTTCAGTATTCCCCTAATTATATCTAATAGTACTATTTAACTTCATGAAACTCTATCATGTCCCAGCTTAATTAGGCAGTGCTTTTCTGATTATATTAAGATATTTTCAGACTACAGAAAAATAAATAAAACAGAATGATACTATGTTTCAGTATGTTGATAACACATTTATTTATTATTTCTTTATTTATTTGTTTCTTAGGAATGTCATTACAAAGATCCAACACAGTAGATGACAAGAGAAAATAAGTCTCAGTTTTGTAGGCTAGAAATTAGAAAAGAGGTTTTACGTTTGTGCTCTCTCTCTCAATTGTCTAGATGGTGAAGCCTCCTTTTCTCCTTTTCTATCTGCTTATATTTTCAGTCATCATGTAATATTTAGAAATGTAACTCTAGTCTCTACTTAAATTTCCTATGCTGTATTCTCCCCCAATGTATTTTTCTTCTTTATTGTAAAGGACACTAGTCACATTTGATGAGAACTTCCCAAAAATTCTCACCTTAGCCTGATTGGATTGTCAAAGAAATGACTTCTACATAAGATCCTATTCAGCTTTCCAAAGGTAAAACATTCATCATTTTGTTTTGTGAAACAGCCTCTCATTGCTTGGAAAAAATAAAACAAAAACCCTCAACCAGAGGATTTTATGGAAGTCAAGGTTTTATTTTTCCCCTATAGCTTTAAGGAAAACTCCTTCATGGCAGACGGAAACTTATCAGGAGCCGACAACCAGGTGTCACATCTGTGCATCAGCTTGGAGGATGTAGCGAGTATAAGATGGCTAGCACTGACAAAGCAGCCAAGGCCCACCCCCAGTGATTAACCTCATCCAGCAAAGCTTCACCAGTTGGGGATTGAATATGAGGCTTAATCACAGAGGAGGCTAAGGGGGCATTTCTTATTCAAACCACCACATTTTGATCCCATAGACTTATGGCTATCTCATAATGTAAAATGCATTTAGATCAACTTTAAAAGTCCCTATAGTGTTTCTCAGTCCCAACACTATTAAAATCTAAGTATAAAGTTTCACCTAAGACTTGAGACACTCTCTTAGCTATGAACATTATAAAACCAAAATACAAATTACATACCTACAACATATATTGACGCAGATAAATATTACCAGTCCAAAGAAAAAATATGGGCATAGCAAAGGCAGATGGAGAAATGTACATAGAAAACCAGAAAATCCTGAGGTTTTATGTCTACCACCTAGGGCTTGTGATAAAATCATCTAGGCTCCAAAAGGTTAGGAAGCTACATCCCTCTAGTATGTCACTTGCCTCAGGCCCCCAGGCAGACCAACCAATTGGTTCCATGTCCCTCTGACCTACATCCATCGCTGTACACTGGCTACCTACCTGGTTCTTCAGCTTTCTAGCTTGCATCCAGCTTTATGGACTGAGCAGCTACCACGATATTAGACTATGAAGTCTGTAGACAGACAGCTATTGTTGGATTGCTAGACCATATCTTGAAACTAATCTAATAAATACCCACTTAATACATATTATATTGATCAGTTCAGTTCTAGAGAACACTTTTAAAATATATTAAGGTATGTGTCATAATGTGAAACATGTTCTGTCTTGAATATTCTATGTGAACTTAGTAACCATGTGTAAAGTTTCCCTGATAAAGAAAATTTTGTAAGAACATCATGTGGAATAATTTGATAGTCACCTATAACTTTACTGAACTCAATGAGGTATCAATTATTCATGAAGTTGTTTTGCTGTCTCTACCACATAATACAGATTTGTTTAGAGTTCATCAGTAATATCAGCTTTTCCTGTGGAATTTGGAAGCTCTCTTTCTAGGTTATCTTCAGTTTATCATATTGTCTTAAAGAATCCATTGCAATTTGTTATTTGATCCCCTTCAACATCCCTGATAGTTTTTCTTATTCTGAAGTCCTTTTCTCTGAAAATAAAGCTGTTCCAGACAACTTTCATTAGATTAATCATGATTGATCTTGGTGCATCTTTTCTAATTTAAACCTATGTAAACATTTATGTGTGTTGGGCTGGAGAGATGGCTTAGTGGTTAAGGCACTTGCCTGCAAAGCCAGGTTTGCAGTGGTTGGAGGCTCCGGTGCATCCATTCTCTCTTTCTATCTCTCCCTTTTTTTCTCTCTCTCCCTTTCTCTCTATCTCACTTCTCTCTGTCTCACCCTGCTTGTAAATAATTTTTAAATTATGTGTAAAGGTGAATGTCTCATAGACTACACAAATAGAATGGGGCTTTCATGCCCACTATGACAATTTCTATCTTTTAAGGGCTATATTGCCAATTGATATGTACATGACTTATTATACCTGTATTGACTATTTTCATATATTTTATAATATATTTTTATATTTATATTTGGTAGTCAAATCTCAATCATTTGTTTTTAAAATCTTTAATTTTTTTCTTATTTATTTGAGAGACAGTGAGAAAGAAAATAGGCACATAGTGTGAGAGACAGAATGGGCACACCAGGGCCTCTAGCTATTGCAAATTAACTTCAGATGCATGAACTACCTTATGTATCTGGCCTTACATGAGTACTGGGGAATCAAACACAGATCTAAGGCTTTGCACGTAAGTAAGATCCTTAACTGCTATACCATCTCTCCAGCCCTCATTTGCTATTTTTTAAACATTGCCTTTTTTCTGCCTTTTCTATTTTAAATTTACATTTTATTTTTTCTCCAAATAGCATGATAATTATATTATTTTTAAAATAAATCAAAATATAGCAGAGAGTATCAACTATACAAATTCACATAATTAGATTCAGTTCACATACACTGACAGTGTACTTCTTCACAGTTGGGGAGGGCAGTGTTTAATACACAGTTCTTATGATTCCTTTGTCTTATCTATCTGCCAGTGATGACTTTCATTCCACTCATCACTCACTGTATAATCATTCAATTCACTGTGACTATTAGAAAAAGTTACATTTTTATTTTTACTTTTTTCACTATTTCACAATTATATAACTGTCAATAGACGTCACATTAAAAACATCCTCAATAACAGGAAAACCCAAACATTTTTACATGCACTTATTGTCTAATATGCTTCATTTGGGTACTCTCATGCCAACCAATCATCTTTGTCATTCTACTGTGTATTATATAGATACAGAGTGATATATTTAGAGTTTTTAGATTAGAATTCAAAGTAATATGTTGTTTCATTATGACATTTTCATCCATATTCTTTTATGTACTTACCTGTTGATGGTCATCTAAAACTGACTGCTTGGAATAGTGCCACAGTAAATATGGTGTGCTTATATCTCTATTATATGCCTTTTTTGATTCCTTTAGAGGTATGCCCATGGTGATTGTAGCAGATAGCTTCAGGTTTGCTGAGATGAACTTCCACATCAGGCACGGTTATGAAGGAAGGGATATTTATTGAAGCTTTCAGATCCAGGGGAAGCTTCATAATTGCAGAAGAAGCTGATCTGCCTTTACAGGTCCAAGCACAGAGACAGAAGCACAAGCCAAAAGCCACACAGCATGGCACACTTCAGGAGCTTCATCTAGGCACACTTTGCATATATTTAGATTGAAATCTCAAACCCATCACCATAACTTAAGATCTTCCCAGTGACACTGCCTCCAGGCAGGTGGCTGCAGATGCAAACTACAAACTAATATAACATTGAATATATTTGGGGTCATCTATTCAAATTACCACAGTGATGCAGCTGGATCAGATGGTAGCTCCAATTTTAGTTTGTTGAAGAATCTCCAGAATTGTTAAAATAGGTTGTACACTACCCTCCATCCAAGACTCAGGTTCTTTTGTCCATATCCACATTAGGGTTTGTTGTCCATTTTCTTCATTATAGACATTCTGACTATGTTAAGCTGAAATATCCATTTGGATTTGATCTCATCCCACATATTTTTAAAATATTTGAGATATTCCTAATTTGTTTTTACATAGTTATTATTCCTTACTCATTATAGGATTTTTACTGAATTTATATGAAGCTTCTATTCTATAGTCACTAATAAATTCACCCCCATTATATGGAGGTTCTGCATGCAGAGAGCCAATCAGTAGAACATTGACAATATTCAGAAAAAGAGTCTATCCTAAACATGTACTAATGTTTTTTGTCTAATAATTATTGTATAAATAATATAAATGATCATCTATTTATGTATTTTGTTGTATTATTTATTATCTAGAAATGAATAAACATTCAGAATGCAAATGTCACAACACTTTTTGTGGAATAAATTTATGCATTCATGTATATTGAGATAAAACTAGTCCCAAGGGTCTCAGAGTGATGACTACACTCTATTTAAGTATTTGTTCAATCTTTTCCTCTGATACTCATGTTGGAAATTTTGACTTTATTTCAATGCTTCAATTAAATCTGCATCTTATTATGAGCACATTTTGGCTACTATAATCATGATAAATTTCCATTTGATTTATTTTTATGGTTTATAGAGTTATTACATGTTCTTTGTTTCCTTAATAACAGTTAAAAATATCTTTGTCTGCTGATTGTTATATCTAGTGATATTGCATTTAATTTAACTTCTATTATATGTTTCCTCATCCTATTTGATTGTAACTGTGAATTTAATGTTCACTTTAGTTTTTACTAAATGCTAGATGATGTAGATGGCATGTTATAAGAAGCATGAAATATGTTATCTTCTCTGGAAGAATATTGCATTTTGTTTTGACAGAAAAATTATTAGATGCAAATTTTCTTGATGTTTTCAACTTTGGCTCCATGGTATTTTAGATAAATTCTATTCTGAGACTATTGTTATTCTTTTGTATAACTCTTACAATAAAGCTTTTGAGGGATCAGAAAATGATACCACAATCAACATTAAAATGATAATATGGTAATGCCTCATAACCATGAAGGGTACTTTGACCTTCCTTCAGATTTCTTCATGAAATAATATAAATTATTTCATGGATATAAATATGTTCTCTGACATATGATGACTGAAAATAGGTCATGAGACCCTCATTACCTTGCAATACTACCTTATGTGCAGGAGCAAAAATTTATCATTGAAGACCCAGCAAAGACAGGCTGGCTTGGATTCTCTACTGAGTCTACTACTATTAGATTATAACCATTTTACCAAATCACATCCTACATTAGTGTCCATGCTCAATGACACATAAGCATAGATAGACATTTTCACAGCATTTGCAGATCTTCCTTTATGAATAACCTCATGCCATGTAAACCTTTGCTCGCTTTTTGCATTATATAGTAAATGCAAGGCCCTGAGCATGCTAGGCAGATATGCTACCACTAAGCTATGCCTCAAGCCTGTAACATCATGAATTTTTTATTAGTTTCTTTTGTTACCATGTATTTTGTTAGAGTAGTGTGGGATATGACACATAGACAGTAGCTTTCTGTTATTACATAGCCATATCCATTGTGGCTTGTTAATTGCTTATGATTCAGAATAAGATCTGTGCTTTTTTCCCTCTACTCATTTGTTTTAAGTAGTATTTGAGTGTGTGTTTTTTTTTTTTCTATTACCTCCTTTGTGTGTTTTGCTTTCTCTTCAGTGTGAAGAATTATAAAGCTAAAATCCCTAAGGGTGTGTGTTTTTCTATGCCCTTAATCTTGTCAGGTGGAAGGTAAAGATTTCTGTTCTAAATTGAGTTCTAGGTCAACCTGGATCTGGATCAGACTCTGCCTGCTAATGACATAAGCAAAGACAAAGGCCCTATAAATATGAAAGCATTAAAGGCAACAATATTCAACTCCCAAATAGAGGTTATTTGAAAATGGTAAAGCCAACAATAACATATAACCCATAACCTGCCCTGACAAGGAAATAGAGATTAGCTCTTCCAATGCAGTCCTATGTGCCTATTTGTGTTGTTGTTGTTGTTTTATTTTGTCAGTCAGTCAGCCTCATTACCTTTTGGGGTGGCTTCCAATCTCACCAATTCTGAGTGCCCACCTTGGTCCCTCCATATTGTGGTGTGGAGCTGAAGTTCTGATCATATCTGCTGGCTGTGCTGCCACTGGGGGCTCCATGCCAGAGGTTCATGGTTCTGATTGTGGGGGATCAGGTAGTTCACCCTTCTGGAGTTTCTCATACTTTCAGTAGGTCTTTGGTTGATTTCAGCTCTCTTTCCTTCAGATTTCTTAACTTTGCCACCTGGGGGTTCAGTTGTGTGACCCCCACACCCATACTTACCCTCCCCTCCTGCCACACCCACCCTATTGTCTGGTCCTCGAGATGCTTATTAGGTATGTCAGCACCTCAGGTAGATTCAGGTTAGGAGCTGTAGAGTAGTGAGACTATGTGACAATTATTTTTCTGTGATTGGGTGAGTTCACTGAGAATGTGTTCCAGATTCAACCATTTTTCTTCAAATTTTGTTGTATTGTTTTTCCTTAATGCTGTGTAGAATTTCACCGTGTTGATATGCCACATCTTGGTTATCCATTTGTCTAATGATGGACATCTAAGTTGATTCTAGCTTTTAACTATTATGAATTGAGTAGCTATAAACATGTTTGAGCAAACTTCTCTGAACTGAGGCATGAAGCTTTGAGGATAAATGCCCAGTAAGGGACAAACTGGGCCTGTTGATAACTCTATAGTCAACCTTTTTAGGAGTCTCCATATTGCTGTAAAAAGTGGTTGTACCATCGTCCATTCCCACCAACAATGGATGAGGGTTCCTATTTCTCCACATTCTCATCAACATTTATTTTCATTTGATTTTTTTAATGTTTGTTATCCTTACTAGTGTAAGGTAGAACTTCATAGTTGTTTTAATTTACATTACCCAGATGATTAGTGTGGTTGTTTGATTCAGGTGGCCCCCATAATCTTAGGTGCTCTGAATGTGAGATTCCCAGCTGATGGAGATTTGGGAATTAATGCCTCCTGGAGGTGGTATATTGTTGGAGCCAAGATTATGGGTAGTATAGCCAGCTCCCCCTTGCTAGTGTTTGACATACTTTCCTGTTGCTATGGTCCATCTTATATTGGCCTGGGGATGATGTCCACACTCTGCTCATTGCCAGCATTTTCCCCTTCCATGATGGAGCTTTCCCTTGAGCCTGAACACCAAAGTAATCCTATTTTACCGACAAACTGCTCTTGGGTGGGTCATTTATACCAACAATGCAAACCTGACTGCAATAGTAAAGTGGTACCAAGAAGTGGTATAATGTACTGCTAGACACCTGACTGTGTGGCTTTGGCCTCTTGGAGCTGACTTTCAAGAAGAATGTAGAAGGATTTGAAACCTTGGCTTAAGAGATGCCTTGCAGTGCTGTAAGTACAGCATGATGGACAATTCTGGTCAGAGTTGAAAAGTCTGAATGCAGTAAGAACTATGGACTATGAGGTTTAGCTTATGAGGGTGAGAACAAGGTTTACCTGGACTGGGCTAGAATCAGTTTGTGTGGCAGCTTGTTGTTATGGCCCTATCCTGAGAAGTTGTGCAGTGTTGCATTGTGAAGAAATGGACTAGTGTGAGCAGAGGGATATGGCACAGAAGAAATGAAATCTTTGGGTGAAACTTCTGCCTATTCAGCTGCAATTCAGAAATTACAGGCATGGAAATTAGGCCAGCTGACCTGCATTGGGGCAACAGGAAGAATGTAGACTCTTTTGAAGGGGACTGAATGCTCAAGGAGTGTTCTGTTCTTCAAAGTGTGCTTTATTTCCCCCCTGGATTAACAAATTGGCACCCTATCTGGTATTATGGAGTGTAAGAAATGTGGGAAATAGAGGGTCATTGAGTTTGCAACAGTTTTGTGTTTTGGATATGACCATGGGCAGTGTGAAGCAGGTTTGCTGGTTTCCTGCATAGGGACCCCATGGGGTCATGATGATGAAATATAGATTGCCATGGAGACTCAGCAGAGATGCGGGGCCATGAGATGGCTGCTAAGGAAAGCTGCTGGCCCAGATAAAGTTTCCCAGGACTGTGAGTAACCTAGCTGGACAGGTGGAATTGGAACTCCAGAGACTTGGTGTTGGTTAGTGTTATCAGACTTGGGGATTGTCATTAACTAGAGTTGTTTAACTTGGAGCTACAGTGTTTGGTGATTGACTGTTTAAATCATATATTGCTTGAGTAATTCTTTGCAATGCCCAGTGCCATCTTTTGCAGTGCAAATGTTTTTTCTGTGCCATTATGGGTTTTGGGGGGGAGTTTTTGGTATTATGGCTCAGTTAGAAGTTCTTGGACTAGGGGGATGTTTGAACATCATCAGGACTGTTAAAAACTATGGGAACTTTTAAGTTGGACTGAACATATTGCATTTTACATCATGGATGGTTATCGATTTATGCGGCCAGGGGCAGAATGTGGTAGTTTGAGTCAGGTGTCTCTCATAAACTTAGGTGTTCTGAATGCTAGATTCCTAGCTGAAGGAGATTAGGGAATTAATGCCTCCTAGAGGTGGTATATTGTTAGGGGAAAGCTTATGGGTAGTATAGCCACCTTCCCCTTGCTAGTATTTGGCACACTCTCCTGTTGCCATAGTCCACTTTATGTTGGCCAGGGGGTGATGCCCACCTTCTGCTCATGCCATCATTTTCCCTTGCCATCGTGGAGGTTTCTCTTGAGCCTGTAAGCCAAAATAAACCTCTTTTTCCCAGAATCTGGTCTGGGTGGGGTGATTTCTACCAGCAATGCAATCCTGACTGCAACAATTAGGGATGATGAACATTTTCTTAAGTGTGTGTTTGACATTTGTATTTCTTCCTCTGAGAACTGCCTGTCCAGTTCTTTGCCCAATTTTTTCAGTGGGGTGTTTAACTTTATTGTTTCCATTTTTGAGTTCTTTGTAGACTTGAGAAATTAGGCCACTGTCAGTTGGATATCCAGCACAAAAATTTCTCCCATTATGTGTGTTATAGATTATCTCTCCATATTGTATGTTTGTCTGAGAGGAAACATTTTAGTTCATGAGATCTAATGGCTGAATGATTGTGCAAGATGCTGAGCTACTGGGGTTTTTAGGAAGGTCTTTTCTCATTCCAATATTATTTAAAGTTCCTCCTATTTTTTCTTCCAGTTCCCAGTCTTATATTAAGGTCTTTGATCCATTTGGACTTGATTGTTGTGCATGACAAGATGTGTGGATCAAGTTTCAGTTTCCTACATATGTTTAACCAGTTTTTCCAGCACCATTTGTTGAAGATGCTGTCTTTTTTCCAGCCTCTATTGTTAGGGCCTTTGTTAAATAACAAGTACCTGTAGTTACTTGACCCAAAGTCTGGATTCTTAATTCTGTTCCATTGATCTATAATCCTGGCTTTTATTGTATTTTTGTTTTTGCTAGTATCATTCTGCATTTTTAAATATGGCTTTATAATATAGCTTTAAATCAGGTATGCCAATGCTTCCAGGGGTGTTTCTTTAGCTGAGGATATGCTTGGATATATGAGGCCTTCTAACTTTTCATATGAATTTTGAAATCATTTTTCTATCTCTGTGAAGAAAAAAAGGGATTTTTATTGGTTATGCTTTAAATCTGCATATTGCCTTTGGTAAGATTTCCATTTTCACAATGTTAACTTAGTTTATCCAGGAGCATGGGAGTACTTTCCATTTTCTCAAGTCCTTCTCAATTTCCTTTTTTAGTGTTTTTATGTTTTCACTGTATAGGTTTTTCTCATCCTTGGTTAATATTATTCCAAGGTATTTTACCTTTTTTTTATTGCTATTATCACTTATTTCTTTCTCTGTATCTTTGTCTTTTTGAATACTGCTACTTTAATGAAGGAATTAATCACCTCTAAGTGTTTTGAGATCGAGGCTCTTGGGTCTCTCATTTATAGAATCATTTCATCTGTGAATAGAGCTAAGTTCAATTATTTTCCAATTTGTATCCCTTTTATTTCTTTCCCCTGTCTTATTGCTTAAGCTAGGACTTCTAGTTTGTTGTTAAAGAGCAGAGGTGAGAGTGGGCTCCCCTGTCTTGTGCCTGATCTCAATGGAAATTTCTTAAGTCTCTCTGCATTAAGTATTACTTGGGCTTTATGAGCTATATATATAGCCTTCATTAGGTTGGGATATAAGCCATCTATGACAATTATCTTCAATGTTTTGATCATGAAGTTATGTAGTATTTTGCCAAAGACCTTTTTTGTATCTATCAAAATGATCAGGTGGTTTTTGTATTTAAGTTATTTATGTTGGGTATTACCTTGAGAGAGTATGTTGAACTACCCCTGCATTCCTGGGATGAAAACTACTTGATCAAGTTGGATAATGATTTTCATGTGTTGGTGAATTTGGTTTGTGAAAGATTTTTTTCAGGATTTTTCCATATAAGTTCATCAGGTAAATAGGCCCATAGTTTTCTTTTCTTGTGGCATCTTTGCCTGGTTTTGGAGTGATACTATTATTGGAGTGATACTAGTTTTACTGGGAGCTTTCCCTGTTCTCCAATTATGTGGCACAGTTTGAGAAAAGTTGGTTTCAATTCTTCCATGAGGGTTTGATAGAATTCAGCTGAGAAGTCATCTGGTTCTGGACTCTTCTTTTGGGGGAGGTTTTTCATTAACTTTCCAATCTTGATGGGTGTGATTAGTTGTTTAGGAGGTTAATCTCCTCTGAGTTTAGCTTTCATAGGTTGTATGTATACAGGAACTCATCCATTTCCTCCATATTCATTTTTTTTGGAGTAGACATTTTTGAAATAAGTTCTGATGATTATCCCTGTTTCACTTGTATCTGTTGTGATCTCTCCTTTCTTATTTTTTATTTTGTTAATTTGAAGTGTCTCTTTTTTTCACTTTATCAAATTGGCCAAGGGTTTGTCAATATTTTGTTTATTTTTTCAAAGAACCAGCTCTTTATTTCATCAATTTTCTTTTTTTTAAATAAACATTTATATTTTAAAACAAAATTTTAATTTTTATTTATTTATTTGAAAGTGACATACAGAGAGAGAAAGAGGCAGAGAGAGAGAAAGAGAGAGTGGGCGCACCAGGGCTTCCAGCCACTGCAAACGAACTCTGGATGCATGAGCCCTCTTGTGCATCTGGCTAATGTGGGTCCTGGGGAATTGAGCCTTGGACCGGGATCCTTAGGCTTCACAAGCAAGTGCTTAAGTGCTAAGCCATCTCTCTAACCCTCATCAATTTTCTTAATTGTTTTCTTAGTTTCCAATTCATTAATTTCTGCTCTAATGTTAATTATTTCTTTCCATCTGAAGCTTTTTTGTTGGATTCATCTTGCTTGTTCAGTGCCTTTACGTTGATGGTTACATTATTGGTTTGGAATCCCTCTGTCTTTTTTATGAAGGTATTTCATGCTATGAATTTTTTTCCCCTGAGGACTGTATTCATTGTTTCCCATAAGCTTTGGTGTGATGTGTTCTCATTGTCATTCATTTTTAGAAATTTTGCAATTTTAGTTTATTTATTTTGTCAAGTAAACATCGGTTGTTTAAAAGTGCATTGTTCAATTTCCAGGGGCTGATGGGATTCCTGGTGAAACTTTTGTTAATTTCCAGCACTAGAATATTGTGATTTGATGTCATGCAGAAAATTATGTAGATCTTCCTAAATATATGGAGGCAGGTGTTATGACCCAGCATTATGATCTATTGTAATGAAGGTTCCATGGGCTGCTGAGAATATTGTGAAATCTATGGATTTGGAGTAGAATGTTCTTTAGCTGTCTGTTAGGTCTATTTGTTCAATGGTTTTTTTGAGCTTTCGCGCTTCCCTGTTGATTTTCTGTTTGGATGATTGATCTATTGCTGATAGTAGAGTACTGAAGTCCCCAACTATGATGGTGTTGGTGGTTATTTCCGTTTTGTTGTCAAGTAGGTTTTGTTTTATGAATTGCGGTTCCCCTGTGTTTGTTGCATAAAAATTGGTGATTTTGGTATATTCATGTTAGATCATTCCCTTGATAAATATGAAGGGGCCTTCTTTATCTTTTTTGATTACTTTTGGTTTGAAGTCAATTTTATCCGATATTAGTATAGCTATGGTTGCTTGTTTCTTATTTCAGTTTACATGGAATATCATTTTCTACCCTTTAACTCTGAAGAGCTGTCTGCCTTTAGTGGTGAGGTGGGTTTCTTGAAGACAATAGAATGAGTGGTCTAATTTCCTGATCCACCCTGTTAGTTTATATCTCTTGATGGGTGAATTAAGACCATTAATATTTAGGGTAATGACTGTAAGGTTTGATTTGATCCCTGCCATATCATGGTGGCTTATGTGATTTGGTGTTTTCTTGGACTTTGTATTTTTTTGTGCCTTCTCTGAGTTTGGTTACTGTGATATGCTTCATATACACACTTGAGATTGATTATTTGATTCAGGAAAGTTTCCTGAAGTACTCTGCAGGTTTGGCTTTGTGTTCATTTAGTTGTAAACCTAGTTTTATCATGGAAACCTTTTCTTTCACCATATATCATGAGGGATACTTTTGCTGGGTAGAGTAGTTTGGACTGGAAGCCATAAATTCTTGAAATTTGCTATATTCCATTCCAGGCCCCTTCTGGATTTTAGGGTTTCCATGGAGAAATCTGAAACAATTCTAATGGGATTACCTTTATATCTAATGTGTTGTTTCTCCATAACTGCTTTTAGGACTTTCTCTTTGTTATGGATATTTAGAGTCTTAATGACAATATGTCTTGGAAAATTTCTCCTTTGGTCTAGTCTGTATGGCATTCTGTTAGCTTCTTGTATCTTGATGGGCCTTTCATTTGAGAGAGTGTGAAAGTTTTCTTTGATAATTTTGTTGAATAATTTTCCATGCCTTTGATCTGAATTTATTCTCCTTCTAGTATTCCTATGATCCACCTTTGGGGACACTTAAGGGTATTCCACAATTCCCTCATGTGCTGTTCACAAAAATTTTTGAGCTTATTGAAAGTTTTGAACTCACAAACTGTTTCTTCTGTTTTGTCTTCCAGGTTTGAGTTTCTATCTTACACAGGGCTTTTACTGTATCCTTGAGAACTTCTATAGAGTTTTGGGCTTGTTCAATTTGGTTAGTATTTTCTAATTTTTTTTTTTAATTTATAGTTTCCAGCCCTCTGTTGAGTTCTCTTTTCAATCATTATCTAATTTTATTGGTTCTGCTTGGAATTCTTGGATGTCTTCCTTGCATTTCTTTATGGCTTTATTGAGCTTATCAAGCTGGTTATTGAGACCCTTTGTTTTGTTGTTCTCCTTTATATCAATTAACTGTCTTTGGATCCCTGCCAGGTTCTTATCTATTTGGTCTTGTCTAGTGAGGACAGCATTCATATGAGTATCAGCTCTTTGTTGTTTTTCTGCATTTCTACTATTTGCTTGGCCAGGGTTGCATAGCCTGTATCTTCATTTTGGGGCTCTGATCCTAATGATCCTATGTTTTTATTAGAGACATTCATTGTAGGACTGGGTGATCTTATTGGATTTACTTGCATTTGATTATTTTGTTATTCCTTTGTCACTGTGGTTGCCCATCACAGTGTAGGAGTCTTATTTAATTTTTGAGGAATCTGTAGCCTAGCCTTAAAGTGTATTCAGTGGTTATTCCTTTTCATGTTTGCTTCCCCTAGGACTCTTGTGGGATTTGGGCCTGGATGCTCAGATAAAATGAGCCTGTGAGGCTCTGTTGTGGCCTGATGTAGGGGGTTGTGGTTCAGTGACTTGGGGTATGGGACTCTGTGGTCAGGTGGCCCCAAGTGGATTGGAGGGTGGGGAGTGGTGGGGAGTGGGCTGGAATTCCTGAGCCTGAAGGCATGTGTGGAACTACACTGGCCTGCCTAGGCTCAGACAAGGCATGGGTGGCAGCAGCAAGTGGGATTGCTTTCTGGAACCTGAAGGCCTGGTAAAGCTCATCTGCCCTGCCTGTGCCCCGGCAAGTGGTGTGGAGTGTCAGCAAATGGGATGGCATTCCTGAATTGAGAGGTGTGTGTGGAGTTGGCCTGCCTGGGTCTGCAAGGGGTCGGGGGGGGGGGGTGGCAGTGAGTGGGGTGGCATTCCTGAGCCAGGAGGTGCAGGTAGAGGTATACTGGCCTGCCTGTGTCTGCATACAGGGGTGGGGGGCAGCTGTGAGTAGAATGGAGTTCCAGAGCCTGGAGGCCTGAGTGAAGCTGGTTTGTTTCCATGCATAGGGATGGGGATGTTGGGATGATGTTCACAAGCCTTGATGTGCAGGTGGAGCTATGCTGGCCTGCTGGCTTGGTTCTGGGCATGGGACTGGGAGTGGCTTTGAGTGCGACAGCATTGGCACATGCGATGGTGATTGGAATTGTGTTCACATGTGTCTGTGGCTCCCCTTGACTGTGGTTACTGCAGAAGGAACCCACAGCTGGGGTTATGGCTAGGACAGCTGCTTGAGGGGACTGAGGGGTGGTAGGCAACCCAAAAGCATGGGAATCAGCAGATTCCCTTCTTTTTGCCCCTCCTTACCCCCACCCTCAACAGAGGTATTTTAGAGTCTCTTCCCCCTGAAGGCCCAATGAATACTTAAAGTCTTGCCTTTCCTTCCCCAGAAAGTGAAGCACTGTTAGGCAGACACTATCTTGACTGGAAGTCCCCCTTGTACTTGATTTTTGTGTATGGAGCAATGAATGGGTCTAGTTTCACTTTTCTACATATGGTTTTCCAATTTGTAACACCATTTGTTGAAGATGCTGTCTTTCTCCACTCCACATTATTGCCACCTTGGTCAAAGTTGTACTTTCTTGACCTAAAGTCCTAGTCTTCCATTCTGTTCCATTGGCCTATGTTTCTATTTTTATGCTGGTATTATGCTCTTTTGCTACTATGGCTTAAAATATAGCTTTAGATTGGTTATGGTGATACCGCCAATATTTTTTTTATTTTTATTTTTTATTTATTTGATAGCAACAGACACAGAGAGAAAGACAGAGGGAGAGAGAGAGAATGGGCATGCCAGGGCTTCCAGCCTCTGCAAACGAACTCCAGACACGTGCGCCCCCTTGTGCATCTGGCTAACGTGGGACCTGGGGAACCGAGCCTCGAACCAGGGTCCTTAGGCTTCACAGGCAAGCGCTTAACCGCTAAGCCATCTCTCCAGCCCAGATACCTCCAATATTTGTTTTCCTAAGGATAAGTTTGGATATCTAAGACCTGCTGCTATTTCATATGAATTTTGAGATCATTTATTCTGTCTCTTAAGAATGATACTAGAATTTTTATTGGTAGTGCATTCAATCTGTATATTGTTTTGGTAGAATGATCATTTTCCCAATAGTAATTTTACTTAACCAATAATGGGAGTTCTTTCCATCTTCTCAAGTCCTTCTCAATATCTTTTTTTGAAGTTTTTTTTTTCTTTAATGTTTTCATTATATAAGTCTTTCACATCCTAGGTTAGCGGTATTCCAATGTATCTGATATTTTTGTTGTTGTTCCTATTCAAAATGAGACATTCTTGCTGATTTCTTTTTCTCTATATTTGTCCTTTGCATATAGAAAGACGACTGATTTTTATACATTGAATTTTTATCCCGCCACTTTACTGCAGTGATTTTTTCATATTGAATTATTCCCATGATGAATAAGCAGTGTCCTTCTTTGTCCCTTTTGATTACTTTTGGTTTGATGTCTCTTTTTTCAGGCATTAACATAGCAACATCTTGTTTCTCATTTCCATTTGCTTAGTATATTATGTTCCATCCTTTCACCCTGAAAAGGTGTCACTCTTTAGTGGTGAGGTGAGTTTCTTGAAGACAGCCGACAGAAGGACCTATTTTTGTTATCCACCCTGTTAACTTGTATCTTTTGATGGGTGAGTTAAAACCATAAATATTTAAGGTTATAATTAATCTTTTCATGAGGAAGTATTTTATGTGGTTTGATGCTTTCTTGTGTTTTGTACTTTTATGAGCCTGCTATAGTTTTGATTATTGTTATTCTCTTCTAATTGGCTCTTGAAATTGGTTGTTTCACTCTTCTGTGTGTAGTATTACCTAAAGTATTCTATGTAGGTTTGGCTTTGCTTTCCTATAATCATAGAGTTGTCTTTTTTCATAGAAAGTTTTCTGTTTCCATCTATTATGAGTGATATTTTTGGTCATTAGAGTAGCTTAGGTTGGAAGCCATAGTTTTTTGACTTTGAAGTGTTCCATTCCACTTTCAGGGATTCTATTGAGAAATCTGAGGTAATTCTGATGGGATTGCCTTTGCATGTACTGAGTTATTTCTGTCTTGCTGCTTTTAGCACTCTGTCTTTGCTTGGAAAGTTTTTTCTTTGGTCCTGTTTCTTTGATATTCTATGGGATTCTTGTATCTGGATGGGCCCCTCTTTGTGAGATTGGGAAATTTTTATTCAATATATTTTTTTAAAAATATGTCCTGTATGCTTCTGGTCTGGATTTCCTCTCCTTGTACTATACCCATGATCTGGATGTTTGGTCATTGTAGAGTATCCTATTGTTCCCTCATATTCTCTTTAGTTGATTTGTTTTTGAACTCAACAAAATTTCTGGCCTCCTGATGAATTTCTTCTTTCTCCAAGGTCACAACTTCTGTCTTCCACATGAGACCTGGACACCCAGATCACACCAGGTAAATTAAAAGTTAGAAATTAAGAATGAAATTAAGATTAATCTAAGTTTTGGTTTAAAAACTCCTGGGTGAGAAAACTAAAACTATACTTGGAATGATTTTTTTTTGGTTTTGGTCTCTGGAGTTATAAATAAAATAGGAATTTAAAATAGAAATGTATAATTTTGAATGAATGAACATGTGTGTGAGGGAGATGTGTCTTGATTCTATATGAAAAGTGCACTTGAGATGAATTTATGTATATATGAATGTATGTGTGATTCACAGCCTTAAAGCTGCAGAATAGAAATGAAAGTTCATTGTGGGATGTCCTCCAGCAACCCCACTGCCCTAGAGTACATGGTAAACTTTTACTGTTGAGTGTGCCCCAGAAGGAACACTGAAATTAGTAAAAATCACAGACAGAAAATAAAAAGCAAGATTCTTCTGCTCTTAAAACTTATAAAATGATAGTATCAGAAAGCTTCCTTGTAGCCCTAAGGGAAATCCAAAACTAATCTGGAATTTTAGGGAAAAGAAGGGGGAGGTATGCTGTCCTATGTTCCCCAATGGCAAGAAGAAGATCAAAACTAGTTAAGTTCTGGCTCAATACCAGGCAGATGCTAGAACCTGGGAAAAACTGTTTTTCTCTCACATGCTGTGGCTGAGGCAGTTTTCCATAACAAAGAAAAAGTAAGGGACTTCACAAGGGCAGGCACCCTACATATGTCACCTAGTGCTGTAGGGCTTGATTGGCAGGTAGCTATGTGGTCCTGGGAGTAAGAGAAGGAGCCTAGCACACAAGGTTCACTGTTGGACAGAAAGACAAGACTCAGACCTCTTTGGAGTTTATGTTGTCCCCAAGAGAATCCCTGATGCCTCTTACCTTCCCCTGCCTTGCAGAGCCAGGGGAATTGCATGCACAAGGAATCTTGGCATCCTGTCCCTTGCATGATTATAGGTGAGTCCCAAATTGTTATGAACAGATAGGGACTTCTTATAAGAAATTTGCAACTATTTTTAAGTTTATGTTATACTTGTATGGTACCACAAACAGACAACAGCCTCAAGATTTAAGTTTAAATTTAAAAGTAATCAATAATGAGTTTGTCGGAAATTTTCTAAAATTTATAATAATGTTCAAATCTGCCTTCATATTTTCTAAAAAATACATTTCAGGTTATTTTGGGTAAATAATATAAATAAAATCTGACCTACTCTTCTACAAAGTGCTCATTCAAAAAGCTTTTTGAGAAAAAAAAACTTAAATGTTCATATTAAAGTCTTATGGTAAGGACAGAAAAAGTTGTTTTGGTAGTTATGAGATGAACTGACTTCAAAAAATAAGGAAGAGAAAAAAACTTTAAATGTTTGGTATTAAATATTTGATAAAACAGACTGTTAAAGATGTAAAAATATTTAAATAAGGATATAAACAAATTTAAACAGAAGATTAATGATGAAATTGATTAACTAAATTTTAACGTACCTGAACAGATTACAGACTGCCTGAGATATATAATGATTATTAATCTAGGGCTTACATCAGATTAACAAAGGATGGCCCTGGCTTATAGCAAATTGCTATGGTATTCAGGTTGTAAACTTAAAATTTAAAGCTTTAACCATTGATGTTAATCTGATCATGATAATGGTTGTAAAAGACTGAATTTAGAATACTTCACCAAGTTATCTAGGTTTCTCTATTTGTCAACCTTTTTATGAAATCTTAAGGTTAATATCAGCTCATGAATATTTAATTCTCTTCTAAGGTTATTATATTTAAAACACTGCCTCAAAAAAAATCTCACAGAGGAATTATTTACTCTGTTTTCCTATTTTACAAGGTAAATAGAACACATTTGGAGACACCAAAAAGCACTTATCTGTTATGCACTTGGGAACTATTCATCAGTTCTTCCAACAATCACAGTCTTATGCCATTATTGAGTAAGTTTACCAAAGTGCCACACGCAGAATTATAGAGTTGGTTAAAATTTAAATAGTTATAGATTGTGTCATGAAATTCTGTGTATATCTGAATTCACTATAGTTCTATAAAATTAATTTGGAAGAGATTAAGCATATTTATTTCTGGCTCAACAGTTAAATGTACTTGTTTGCAAAGCCAGATGTACATAGTAGAACATAAATTTGGAGATTGTTTGCTGTGGCAAATGGCCTTAGAATGCCCATTCCTTCTCTTTTATATGAAAATTATCTCTTTTTTAATTAGATCATAGTAATTTAAATCAGTTCCTCTTTTCTTTGGGTATGTTAAATATAACAAAATTTACTACAGAAACTGACTTATAGACTGGGTGGACATCTTATTTAGCTTTTAATATAACTTTTACCAGTATAAGAGGGGATTTAGCACTTTTTTAAAAAATTTTTTTGTTTATTTTTTTTATTTATTTGAGAGCGACAGACAGAGAGGAGGAGAGAGAAAGAGAATGGGCATGCCAGGGCTTCCAGCTACTGCAAACGAACTCCAGAAGTGTGTGCCCCCTTGTGCATCTGGCTAACATGGGTCCTGGGGAACCGAGCCTCGAACCGGGGTCCTTAGGCTTCACAGGCAAGCACTTAACCGCTAAGCCATCTCTCCAGACCAAGGATTTAGCACTATTTAATATATTGTGAAAAGGTATCCCTATTCTGATGAACTTTAAAAAGTATAGTTTTTCATGTCTTCATATTTAAGCCAAAAATGTTACTACATAATATAAATTTCTTGTTTATTTTGAATTATGTAAACAGATCTTTTGTTTGTAGCTTATTCTATGTAGCCTCATGTGCCTTCAACATGTAAACTATACTTTTTGTCAATGTCAGATTTGTTCTAAATATTAGAATATTGTAATCTAGTTTATGCAAAGTCCATGATGTTTGGCTATCAATAAGGAAAACAAGTCAGCTGAACCAATCAGTAGTAATAGAATACATGGGAAAATAAAAACTTTTAGATCTTAGGTTTCATTTGCTTAATGCTATTTTTGGCCAGTCAGATCATTGAAAAATCCTTGAAAATTAACTAAAGGTTTTCTTAATGTGTTTTTTTTTTTATTTATTGATTTTTTATTTTCACAATTTTTATTAACATTTTCCATAATTATAAAAAATATCCCATGGTAATACCTTCCCCCGCCACCCACCCCCGCCACTTTTCCCTCTCTGTAACATATGTTAAAATGAGGCTAGTTCAACTCAATAATGACCAGGTTTGACTTTCTTCTTCTTCTTCTTCTTCTTCTTCTTCTTCTTTTTTTTTTTACTCTATTCTTAAGCTATGCATAATCAGCACTTCTCTAGTACCTCCAGAAGCTGACTAACCTACACATGCCAAAAGCTTGAGGAATAAAGACAGCATCTTCAACAAATGGTGCTGGACAAACTGGATAACCACATACAGGAAACTGAAACTTGATCGACACATTTCTCCATGCACTACACTCAAGTCCAAATGGATGAAAGACCTCCTCAATATAAGACCAGGAACTCTACTACTGGAAGAAAATTTAGGAAGTACTTTCTATGATATAGGAATGGAAAAAGACTCCCTGTACAAAACCCCAGTAGCTCATGATCTTGATAATGGGCATACATTTTAATTATCTCTCTTTCAATATATGTATATATATGCATATATATTTTTTTCTTAAGGTTAAAAGACAAAATAAAATTTAATATTATGTACTAAATAAAAAATAAATAAATAAAATAAAATATATATGTTGTTTAAAGCCAAAAAAAAAAAAGTCACTCAACCAATGGGATCACATGAAGCTGAAGAGTTTCTTTACAATAAGCTTAGACAATAGATTACCCACAGAATAGAAGAAAATATTTGTGGGTTATCCAACTGACAGATGCCTAATCTCTAGAATCTACAAACAACTCAAAAATCTAAACAGTACGAAGTCAAACACCCCACTCACAAAATGGGGCCAAGAGATGAATGGGGCAAAGGCAGTTCACAGAGGAAGAAATACAAATGGCAAACACACACTTAAGAAAATGTTCATCATCCCTAATCATCAGGGAAATGCAAATTAAAACAACAATGAGATTCCACCTTACCCCAATAAGGATAGCAAACATCAAAAAATCAAATGAAAATAAATGCTGGTGAGGATATGGATAAGTAGGAACACTCATCCACTGCTGGTGGGAATGTAAGATGGTACAACCACTTTTGAAAGCAATATGGAGACCCCTGACAAAGCTGACTATAGAGATACCAACAGACCCAGTTATTCCCTTACTGGGCATCTACCATAAAACCTTCAAAGCACAGGCCAGAGAGATTTGCTAACCATGTTTGTAGCAGCTCAATTTGTAATAGATAAGAGCTGGAATCAACCCAGATGTCCATCACCTAACCTGAATCCACCCTACATGGCTTACATACCCAGCAAACATCTAGTGGACTAGACAATAGGATGCTTGAGGAGGGAGAGGAGGGAAGCAGAGGGGGTGGGAAACACAAATCTAGACCCAAATGGCAATGGTACCGTAATATTCTACTTCCTAAAAGGCAGACCAAATGGCTGAACCTTCCCCAGGCCCTTAGAGGGAACACCTGAACCACAAGACACTGGAGAAAGTATGATAAAGACTAACCTTAATCTTCTACAACTTCACTCCCTCCCTCTCCCTCTCTCTCTTTCTCACTTTCTTCTCTTTAACTTTTGTATATTAGTTATCTTTTTCTTTCTTTTCTTAGTGGGCACTGACCTGTAACTCCCAGTACCAGGATGTAGCTATCATCCACAATGAGCTTTTGATCAGAGAGACCTACAAGGTTTCCTAAAAGAAAGACAGATTTCTGTCCGAGTACTTGATGACCCACCAAAGGTTAGTGGTAAGACCCTTCTGCTGAAGACACCTTATGTGGTCGACAGGTAAAATGGAATGGCATGGCTGGAAGGTGGGAGTCAGTCCCCAGTCAGCGTCTCTAGTGCCAGAAGGTGCTACATGGGCGATTGGGGGAAAATGACCAATATCTGTCCAAGCATATCATGGTCTAAACTACTTAGCAGCAAATAACCTGGTGGGATGCCCACACAAGTGCAATAGTGGCACACAGCCATTGTGGGGAACCAAGTGCTCTTGATTTGGCTAACTGATCCCCTCAGTGGTATGGGACCCATAGCTGGAGCTGAGAAACAAGTCAGAACCATATCCAAACATAAGCCCACTCTCCATTATCAAGCTACTATCAATTGTGGGCTACAAGAGGGCCTACACCTATTAAATTCTCTACAAAAAAGTAAGGGTTATCTCATTTGTCCTGATGCTAACTTATTCTCCATTGGAGAATCTGCTTCTCTTGTTCAGATATATGTAGATCCTAAGGAGAGAGCTACCCCATCATACCTCAAGAGAGCCCTGGCTGAAACTAAGAAAAATTGGCAAAACAAGCAAGGGTGCTGTTTTCCTGGTGAACAAGGTACCAGCACAAGGGTGAAGGAGATCAACAGACAGAACAATCAACTCCTACTAAATCAGAGATCCAGAGACCCAGAGGCCCCCAACACCTCATCACTGAAGCAGACCAAAAATGAACCCAACATGGCTCAGGGAAATTTTGCAGAAGAGGGGGTGGAAAGAATGTCAGAGCCACATGTTGGGTCATGATATTCAGAGACATTTATCCTACCCATAACTGTGAGCTAACTCCAGAATGCATGACCCATATACCTTAACAAAGAGGGGCCAATGGGAGGGGGTAGGTCACAGATGAGCCTAATAATGGTACCAAACTGACAGTATTTGCTGAATACAAAACTAATTAATTAAAATATTTTTAAAAATTGACATAATGTACACTGTACCTGGTTGAGCAATTTACATGTTAAAACATAAGGAATAATGATTAGGAAGATAAACAAATGTAAAGTTACTGTAAGAGTTCACTGCTGAGTTAATTTAAGTTGACCTTATCTCTGTCAATAGCTGAAGAAATCCCAAAGAAGTATCCAATATCAATCTTTGTTCAACTGCCTTCCCAACCCCCAGGTAACTACTCTTATCTTAATGGCAGCAGAACCTTTATTACTTGTCTTACTTGCCCTTATAATTGGGGCATGCATTCTTAGTGGCATTACTAGTTTTGTATCCAGACAGGTAGAAACCACTAAACTACTTGCTCTTCATGAACATTATCAACCAATATAGCCAGTGGAAATAGAAACCCCTATCAAAGATTTTTCAGGGATACATAAGAAAAGGGAGTAATGAAGAGTCACCCTGACTCCATTTTAACAGCAAGAGCCATTTTGATTTAATGACTAGGTTAAGTTTCTGTTTCAGTAAGTTTCTATGTCTGAGCTTGGGTCACAAATTATTTCCTGGTTATTGTTCCCAGGATTGTGTATTCATAATATTCTGAGGAATAATTTAACTGCAAAGTCTGGTCTGCATTTTTCACCACATTTGCTTGCCTCTAGAAACCCCCTACCCTATAATTTCTATAGTTTTGCTCTATAAAAAGAGCTTAAGAAGGTGATTCAGGGCTGCTTTCTTTATCCCTGGCTTAGGTAGACAGATGCCAGACTGGCTCTATGGTGCACTGTTAAAAGCTTGTTTAAATTTGGCTATAATCTTCAGTTGGTTATCTTTATTCTCACAAATTCTGGGTAAACAGTAGGATCTTCAGAGGTTGTTCTGTTTTAATTGTGAACCGTAATGTTTTACCATGGTGTTATAACCACAGATGTGCATATTGTGGAGACTGGAGACTGTAGTTACGTCAATGGTGCCTGGGGAACTGGGAGGTGAGGAACTGGGAGCTCTTGCCTACTCACTCCACTTGTACATACTCTTCAGCACATGGGTATTAGGGTTTGGGGAACCAGGAGCCAGGAATCTGGAGAGCTAGGAGGAAGATGTCAGCTCCCACTGTGGTCAGTATACTTTTTGACTTAGGGGAATAGGGATTTGGTAATCCACTAGTCAATCAAGAAACCAGAGAAAAAGGTCTGTTTTTGTAGCCCACACACAGGGACCAGGCCACTCCAAGGCAGTATCAGGAGTACTGGAACTGGAACTGGGAGATGGGGTACTGACCAGGAGCCCTGGCCCACTCCTTTTCTATGTGAACACCCTCCTGAGCAGGGTTCCAGGAGTTGGGCACCCAGGAACCATTCAATAAGGAAAGTGGAGTAAGGGGCCTGCTTCTGCAGCAAGCTTATGGGGTCTAGACAGCCCCAAATCAGCATCAGGGGAACCAACCAGGAACAGAGAATCTGCAAAAACACCTTTCTAAGCAGGATATTTGGGAATTGGTAACCCAAGGACATTACAATCAGGAAGGCAGAGCAAGGTCCTGCTTCTGCAACAAGCTAATAGGGTTCAAGCACCCCTAAGCCAGCCACAGGGGAACCTATCAGGACAAGGGAACTAGGAGAGAGGGTACAGGAAGATCTGGCCTACTTACTCTGCATTGCACCTTCTGGAGCAGGGGATCTGGGAATTCTCATTAACAGATTTAATGAGAATGTATAAAGTGATAGAACACATATGGTAGGGAAAAAAGTAGGAAGAAAGAAAAACAGATGGGTAGGTAGTAGAAGGTAATTGGGGTGAAGAACGAATGATACATAGTATAATGAAGATGCTAGGATGAAACTCATCATTTTCACTCTAATATAAAAATTTATTAGAGAGAGAGAGAGAGAGGCAGAGAGGTGGAGAGACAGGAAGAAGAGAGAAGAGTTCCAGGGCATCTAGCCACTGCAAACAAACTCCAGATGCATGCATCCCTTGCACATCTGGCTTATGTAAGTCCTAGGTAATTGATCCTGGTTCCTTTGGCTTTGTATGCAAGTGGCTTAACTCCTAAGCCATCTCTCCAGTCCCAAATTTATTTTTAAAAAGACTATGGTTAATAATATTTTAAGAAAAACTGTAGTGTGTAAACATGATTATGCACATAGCTTCACTAAACTGGGCCAATTTTTTGAAAAGTTAATTGCCAAAGTTCATGTCAGTGCATTGTGCAAGCATGGAATGAAAGTATTACACAGAGTCCCACAAACATACACAATAACATATTCTATTCTAACTATAGCACAGATGAATGTACTTAATGCCACTGACATGTACACTTATTTTTTGATAGAGAGTTTAATAGGTACAGGCCCTCTTGTACCCCATGATTGGTGGTAGCTTGATATTGGAGAGTGGGCTTATGTTTGGGTATGGTTCTGACTTGTTCTCCAGCTCCAGCTATGGGTCTTGTACCACTGAGGGGATCAGTTAGCCAAGTCAAGAGCAGTTGGTTCCCAACAATGGCTGTGTGCCACTATTGCACTTGTGTGGGCATCACATCAGGTTATTTGATGCTAATTAGGTTAGACCATGAGTTGCTTGGACAGATATTGGTCATTTCCCCCAGTCACCCATGTAGCACCTTCTGGCACTAGGCACACTGACTGTTTGGGGACTGACTCTCTCCTGGCTTCCAGCCATGCCATTCCATTTTATGTGTCAGCTGTGTATGGAGTCTTCAGCAATAGCTTCTTACCACTGACCTTTGGTGGGTCATCAAGTACTCTGACAGAAGTCTGTCATTGTTTTGGGAAACCTTGTAGGTTTCTCTGATCAAAAGCTCATTGTGGATGGTAGCCCCAAGCTGGTAGTGAGTGTTACAGGTCAGTGACCACTAAGAAATTGAGGAAAAACATAACTAATATACAAGAGTTAGAGAGGACAGAGAGAGGGGGGAGAGGGGGAGAAGGGGAGAGGAAGGGAAGGAAGATGTAGAAGATTTAGGTTAGTCTTGATCCTACCCTCTCCAGTGTCTTGTGGTTCAGGTGTTTCCTGTAAGGGTCTAGTGAAGGTTCAGCCATTTGGTCTGTCTTTAAGAAGTAGAATTTTATGGTACCATTGCCGTTTGTGTCCAGATTACTGTTTTCCACCCCTTCGATGCCTTCCCCTCCCTCCCTATCCATCCTATTGTGTAGTCCATAAGGTGCTTGCTGGGTATGTAAGATATCTTGGGTAGATTCAGGTTAGGTGCTGTAGATGAGTGATACTATGTGTCAGTTTTTTGTTTTTTTTTTTTCTGTGATTGGGTAAGTTCACTGAGAATGATCTATTCCAGGTTCAACCATTTTTCCTCAAATTTCTTTGTGTCGTTTTTTCTTACTGCTGTATAAAATTCCATTGTGTAGATATACCACATCTTAGTTATCCATTCGTCTACTGATAGACATCTGGGTTGATTCCAGCTTTTAGCTATTACGAATAGAGCTGCTGCAAACATGGTTGAGCAAATCTCTCTGGCATGTGGTTTGAAGGTTTTAGGGTAGATGCCCAGTAAGTGTATAACTGGGTCTGTAGGTATTTCTATACAAGCATATAATAAGCAAAGCCAATAGAATACCCACAGCATGGGAGAAAATATTTGTGGGTTATCCAACTGATAGAGGCCTAATCTCTAGAATCTACAAAGAACTCAAAATTCTAAACAATAAGAAGACAAATACCCCACTCACCAAATGGGGTGCAGAGTTGAACAGGCAGTTCACAGAGGAAGATATACAAATGGCAAACACACACTTAAGAAAATGTTCATTATCCCTAATCATCAGAGAAATGCAAATTAAAACAACTATGAGATTCCACCTTACCCCAATAAGGATAGCCAACATCAAAAAATCAAATGAAAATAAATGCTGGCGAGGATGTGGAAAAGCAGGAACACTCATTCACTGTTGGTGGGAATGCAGGATGGTACAACCACTTTGGAAAGCAACATGGAGACTCCTGAAAAAGCTGACTATAGAAATCCCAACAGACCCAGTTATACCCTTACTGGTTTACAGATCTTGAGGATACCATCCAGCATCTGAAGAGGGAATGGGTGACGAAGATTGAGGTAGCTTGTTACATTGTATCCATGGTCAGGAAGGAGACAGAGATGAATGCCAGTATTTGGCTATTTTTTTTTCCCTCTGTGGAAAGTCTACAAAGACTTTAAGCCCCTTAAAATTTATAGTTGGTCTTTTCACTTCACTTAATCTAATTTAGGAAAACCTTTACAGACGTTATCACATATTTGTTTTTATAAACTTTGTCATCATCACAGAGTAACACATCATGTTCATAGGCAGGAGTACTTAATAATGTCATGATGTAAATTATTCTCAACTGTATCTCTAAATGCATTGTTATCCCAGTAGAATGTGAGCTGCTGTTTGAAAATTAGTTAATGTTACTAACCCTTCATAGATAATTGATACCTTTATTGGTTGGAACATCTCAAATGAATGCTAAAAGAACTTTCCTACAGGCTCTGGACTTCAGTGAAGTTTGCTGAGGAATCTCACAAACTGGTAGACACCATAATAAAAATGAAAATAGCACAATATATTACATAGTACCTTTCCTCTCTCCCATCAGTGAATCCAATGCTTAAATGCTTTACACATGTGTACCAACCTTGGTAACATAGGGACAACTACAACTTAAAAATGAGCATTTCTAAAGGAAAAATGAAAATCAATAATAATAATAAAGTTATAATAATATACCAGCATGTTTGTTTTTTATTAAATAGTTTTGTATTCAGTAAATACAGTGAGTTTGGTGCCATTATTAGGCTCATCCGTGACCTACCCCCTCCCCTCGGTCCCTCCTTGTTGAGGTATATGGGTCAAGCATCGTTGAGTTAGCCCACAGCTATGGGTAAGATAAATGTCTGCCTGTCATGACCCAACATGTGGCTCTGACATTCTTTCTGCCCCCTCTTCCTCAAAATTTCCCTCAGCCATGTTGGGTTCATTTTTGGTCTGCTTCAGTGCTGAGGTGTTGGGGTCCTCTGGGTCTCTGGCTCTCTGATTTGGTAGGAGTTGACTTTTTTCTGTGTTGCTCTCCTTCCCCCTTGTGTTTATACCAGCATGTTTAAGCAGCCATCATAACCAATGACTAAACTTAGAACAGAAAAAGATATTTTGAGTCACAAATGCTTTATACCTAACTTTATTTTTGTGTATATATGTACAGATTTATGGCTGTATATGTACTATACATGTTTGTATACATATATTTATGTAATGGCACTCAGGCATTGTAAAAATCAATCTAACATCAATGAATTTCATTGCTGTTTTAAATTTTCTGCAGCTAATGAACTCTATGTTTTTTGCACTCCAAAACACAGCACACAACCATGGTGATATGAAACCAGGGGCACTAGAAATTACCTGACATGAGACAGAAGTCACTCTCCTAGATGAGGTAGTCTGTCTAGGGGCACTGTGTAGAAAATACTCAGTGGCAACTTATAAAAAGTACAACTTCTTAAGTCTAGGGGGCCATTTGTTATAAATAGAACTTTGGCCAAGATAGCTAAGTAAATATTTATAAAATAAGGTGTTCATTTGTGCAGGCTTTGGAAATTTCTGACATTCCTGATAACCCAGAATACATGCTTAGGAAATATCTTAGAGGACATCTTGCCCAACTGGCTAACTTTTGCATAGGTGCTGTTGTGAAATAAAGGCTCATACAGAGAAAAGACTGAGTGTGGAATGTGGCCCAATATACACACGAAAAAAAATCATCAAAGATATGATGTATTTTTTAAATAAAAATCAAATGGAGTGACTCTTAGATACTGTTCAGGTAAACATGTATCCCTTAGTGATTGCATTCAGCGAGAAATGCACAGGTAAAGTAAAGTTATTAAAACATAACCCCCATAGGGCTGGACAGAGGTCCCAAGCAGTCAACCAAACAGTATGAGGACATGATTGTGGTTTCACGGCAGTGATGTGAAGGCCTGAGAGGTGTGGCAGCTCTCAAGGTAGAGAGAGAGAGGATGGCTAAGACAAGCTGACACTCAAGAATTGATAAATCAGCAAGGTATTGTTCAGTTAGAGAGTCTTCCACAATGGATAACATTGAGTGCAATTGAGGAAGGGACCTGATATCAACCTCTGGCCTCTACATGGAAGCACACACATGTGCTTGTGCACCACGCACACATGCACCCACACTTAAAACAAGAAGAGTTCACATATACACCCCAGAAAATATTGAACACACAATAAATAAATAAGCAAATAAATAATAAACCAGCAAAGGACAATAAACATGAAGGACAAGAGACATAATATCCAGCAAATCAAACTTATATTACCATGAATGTCCTATTTCCAACCCTACATTATAAGCCATGCAAAGAGAAAAGAAATACTGGCTACCATAAAGAATAAAAATCAACCAATAAGCAGCCAGAAACTCATAAAATGTTTATAGAAATTTGGATGATGAAAATAATAATTAAAACAGAAAACTTGAGAGCTGTATATACTGGTACAAGTTGAATCAGGGAAATTGGATACAAGTCAGTGAAATTATCCAGTGTGATTATTATGTGATAAATATAAGGACAATGTAAGAGAAATGGAAACAGGACTTGATCTCAAACAGCGACTATTTATTGAAGCACAACAAGGGGCTACAACGCTCCCCTGGGATGGAGGTAAACTACTGAGCTGGGCTGGGGTTTATGCTTTTAAGGAGGAGCCTAAGTTAAATAGACTGGACCAGGTGTAGATGTAAGGAAATTTGATAAGGAACTGTAGCTATTTGTAGCCTTATTTTGAAAGAATCAGAATAAGCTATTTCAGCAAGCTTGTCTATGCCAGGATGCTCCAGATGGCTCTTGTTTCTGTAAGGTATTCTAAATTAAGGGATTAAGTGCTGGGATTAAAGGCATGTGACACCACACCTGGCTTTTTGAACAGCACACTTTTAAAAAATAAGTGGGTAGTAGACAAAATAAAAAAAAATGAAAAAGGAATTTCTAGAAATTAATGACAATAAGAACACATTGTACCAAAACTTATGGGATACAATGAACACAGTCCTCAGGGGAAAATTCAAAGCACTAAATGTCTTCATAAGAAAGGCTGAGAAATCCCAAATCAATAACCTAATCATCCACCTAAAGGCACTAGAAAAGCAAGAACAGTCTAACCCAAAAAGGTCCAGATGGAAAGAGATAAGTAAGATCAAAGCAGAAAGTAATGAATTGGGACTAACAAAAGAGTTAAGAAAATTGATGAAACAAAGAGTTGGTTCTTTGAAACAATAAGCAAGATTCACAAACCCCTGGACAATTTGATCAAGTGAACAAAAAGAGGTGCTTCAAATTAACAAAATTAGAAATAAAAAAGGAAAGACCATAACAGACATAGGTGAAATTGGGAGAATGATCAGGTCTTACTTCAAAAACCTCTACTCTACAAAATTGGAAAATATAGAGGAAATGGATAAATCCCTAGACACATACCATCTACTAAAGCTAAACTCAGAGCATATTAATTCCCCAAACAAACCTATCACACCCATCTAAATTGAAATGGTGATTAAAAAACTCCCCCAAAAGAAGAGTCCAGGACCAGATGTCTTCTCAGCTGAATTCTATCAAACTTTCATGGAAGAACTGAAATCATTCTTTTTCAAAATATGCCACACAGTTGGAGATCAAGGAAAACTTCCCAATGCCTTCTATGAAGCTACTATCACCCTAACAGCAATACCAGGAAGAGATGCCACAAGAAAAGAAAACTACAGGCCTATTTCCCTGATGAACTTTGACACAATAATCTGGAACATAATCCTCGCAAACCAAATTCAACAACACATCAAGTCCATTATCCACCTTGATCTTGTGGGCTTCATCCCAGGGGTGGTACAACATACAGAAATCTGTCAATGTAATATAACACATAAACAAGGTTAAACACAAAAATCATGTGATCATTTGGATAGATACAGAAAAGGCCTTTGACAAAATACAACATCACTTCATGATCAAAACATTGGAGAGAATTGGAATGGTCGGTTTATATCTTAATGCAATAAAGGCTATGCACAAAGCTCCTAAAGCCCAAATAATACTTAATGGAAAAAGACTGAAGGAATTCCCATTGATATTGGGAACAAGACAGGGGTGTCCACTCTAACCTCTGTTCTTAATATAGTACTGGAAGTCCTAGCTCAAGCAATAATACAAGAAAATGAAATAAAGGGGATACAATTTAGAAAGGAAGAAGTCAAGTTAGCACTATTCACAAATGACATGATTCTATATGTAAGAGACCCAATAACCTCCATTTAAAAACTATTAAAGGTGATAAACTCCTTCAGCAAAGTATCAGCATAAAAAGTAAATGCACAAATAACTTGGGCATGGTGGTGCATGCCTTTAACCCCAGCACTCGGGAAGCAGAGGTAGGAAGGAGGATTGCCATGAGTTTTAAGCCACCCTGAGACTCCATACTGAATTCCAGGTCAGCCTGGGCTAGAATGAAAACCTACCTTGAAAACCAAAAATATAAATAAATAAATAAAATAAAAAATAAATGCACAAAAATCAGTAACTTTTCTATATTGAAATGACAAAGATACAGAGAAAAAATAAGTGACATTATCCCATTTTCAATAGCAATGGAAAATAAATAAATAAATAAACTAACTAAATAAATAAAATACCCTAGAATAGCATTAACCAAGGAAGTGAAATATCTGTACAATGAAAGAATAAAACCTTCCAAAAATATATTGAGGAGGACTTGAGAAATTGGAAAGACCTCCCATCTTCTTATATAGGCAGAATTAACATTGTGAAAATGACAGTCCTTCCAAAGGCAATATACAGATTTAATGCAATTCTAATCAAACTCCCAACATCATTCTTCACATAGATAGAAAAATTGATCTCAAAATTCATATGGAAAAGCAAAAGGCCTCTGATATCTAAGCATATCCTCAGCAAAAGAAATACCTCTGGAAACATCACCATACCTGAACAAAAGCTATACTACAAATCCATAGTAATAAAAACAGCATGGTAGTGGTGTAAACAGCGGAGTATAGAGGACTGGAAGAGAATTTAGGACCAGACTTTGGGTCAGGTAACTAGAGCTACTTGACATTCAACAAAGGTCCTAACAATATAGGCTGGCAAAAACAGCATCTTCAACAAATGGCGCTGGACAAACTGGATAACCATGTGCAAGAAATTGAAACTTGATCAACACATCTCTCCATGCATAACAATCAAGTCCAAATGGATCAAAGACCTCAACATAACACAAGAAACTCAGATACTACTGGAAGAAAAGTTATGAAGAACATTCCATGATCTAGGAATGGGAAAAGACTTCCTGAAAAAAATGCCTAGTAGCACAGTATCTTAAACAATCACTCAACCAATGTCATCTTATGAAGCTGAAAAATTTCTTCACAGACAAACATACAATAAGCAGAGCCAACTGATTACACACAAAATGGGAGAAAATATTTGCTGAATATCCAACTAACAGAGGCCTAATTTGTTAGAATCTATGAAGAACTCAAAAACCTAAACAATGAAAAGTCAAGCAACCCACTCACAAAATGGGGCAAAGAACTGAAAAGGCAGTTCACAGAGGAAGAAATACAAATGGCAAACACAAACCTAAGGAAATGTTCATCATCCCTAATCATTAGGGAAATGCAAATTAAAACTAATATGAGATGCCACCTTATCCCAGTAAGTATAGCAAACATGAAAAAAAAAAATCCAATGAAAATAAATGTTGGTGAGGATGTGGAGAAACAGGAACCACTGTCCATTGTTGGTGGGAATGTCAGATGGTACAACCACTTTGGAAAGCAATAGGGAGGCTCTTAAAAAAAAAAAAAACTGAATATAGAGTTACCAACAGACCCAGTTATTCCCTTACTGGGCATATACCCTAAAAACTCCACACCTCAGCTCAGAGAGATTTGCTCAACCATGTTTATAGCTGCTAAATTCATAAAAGCACACAGCTGGAATCAACCCAGATGTCAATCACTAGATGGATAACTAAGGTGTGGTATATCTACATGATGGAATCCTACACAACGGTAAGGAAAAATGACACAATAAAATTTGAAGAAAAATGGTTGAGCCTGGAACAGCTTATTCTCAGTGAACACAACCAATCACAGAGAGATAATCACTGCATAGTTTCACTCATCTATAGCTACTAGCCTGAATCTACCCAAGTTGCTGACATACCTACTAAGCATCTTGAGGAATGGGCAATAGGGAGGGTGGGGAGGACAAGGAAGGGCGGGAGGAACACAAAACTGGACACAACAGGCAATGGCACCATAAAACTCTACATCCGAAAAGACAGACCAAATGGATGAACCTCCACCAGGCCCTTACAGGGAGCACCAGATTAACAAAGGCCCAGGAGATAGTATGACAAAAACTGTTTGTTATCTCCTCCTATTTTCCTACTTCTGCTTCTCTCTCTCTTTCCCTCTTCTTTCTCATCTCTTTTATGTCACTTATCTGGTTCTTCCTTCTATTTTTGGCCACTGACCTATAACTTCCAGTACCAGCAGGTAGTGATCATGTACAATAAGCTTCTGATCACAGAGACTTTCAAGGTTTCCCAAAAGAAGACAGATTTATGTTAGAGGGCTTGAGGACCCACCATAGGTTAGTAGTAAGACCCTACTGCTGAAGACACCATGTACTGTTGGTATGTAGCATGTCTGGAAGCTGGAAGAGAGTCAATCCCCAGACAGTTAGCATGTCTAGCCCCAGAAGGTACTACATGAGGAACTGGAGAATAAAGACCAATATCTGTCCAAGAAACATATGGTCTAACTTACTTAGCAGCATACAGACTAACATGATGCTCATACCAGTGCCATAGTGGTGCATAGCAATGGTGGGAAGCCAACTGCTCTCAATTTGGCTAACTGATCTGCTCAGTGGAACAGAACCCATAGCTGGAGCTGGGAAACAAGTCATAGCCATATTCAAAAATGAACCCTCTCTCCACTAAACTATCTCTAAAAACAATGGTTAATAATATATCTACTTGGTGCTAACTTTACTCTCCATTGGAGAATCTGGTTCTCTTTTTCAGATAGATGCAGATCCTAAGGAAAAAACCACCCCATCATACCTCAAAAGAGCCCCAGCCAAATCTAAGAATAATTGGGGAAACATGCAAGAATGCTGTTTTCTTTGTGAACCAGGAACCAATGGTGAAGGAGACAGACACAGAGATCAACCTCTACCAAACCAGATAACCAGAGACATAGAGGCACCCAAGATCTCAACACGGAAGCAGACCTAACATTAACTCAAAAGGGCTGAGGGAAATTTGCAGAGGAGAGGATGGAAAGAATGTCAGAGCCACACATTGTGTCATGACAGACAGAGACATTTCCTTCTACACGAAACTAAAGGCTAACCCCACAGTGCATGATCCATATACCCCAACAAGGAGGTTCCTGGTGAAGCGGGGAGAACATGGAGGAGGCTAACAGTGGTACCAAATTGAATGTATCTGCTGATTACAAAAATAAAATAAATTTTAAAAAGTCTATTTTTGTAGAAAGGTATTTTATGGAACAAAATAAAGGCTTTATCAGATAGACAACATATAAGTTTTATATTTAGATATAAGTTAGTTATTTTAATTAGAAAGTAAGCATTTTATATCCTTTTTAATGTTACCAAGGTCAAAGGAAATTGTGCCTGTATTTTAATGTTATGTAAATCTAAAGCCTGACATTTCAAAAGAGAGGGAGAGAGTTGTGATTGGTGAGATGTGATGATCAAATTTCAATTTCCTGCATATGGTTATCCAGTTTGTCCAGCATCATTTTTGGAAGATGTTGTCTTTTTTTCTAGCCTATATTGTTAGGGCATTTGTCAAATATCAAGTAGCTGAAGTTTCTTGACCCAAAGTCTGGGTCCTCAGCTCTATTCTGTTGGTCTCTACTCCTGTTTTTGTGCCAGCACCATGATGTTTTTATTACTATGGCTTTGTAATATAGATTTAGATCAGGTATGGTGATGCCTCCAAAGGTATTTCTTTTGCTGAGGATATTCTACAAGGTTTCCTAAAAGAGACAGATTTCTGTCAGAGTATTTGATGACCCACCAAAGGTTAGTGGTAAGGCCATACTGCTGAAGACACCATAAGCAGTTGACACATAAAATGGAAGGACATGGCTAGAAGCTGGAAGAGTCAGTCCCCAGACAGTCAGTGCATCTACTGCCAGAAGGTGCTACATGGGTGACTGGGAGAAAATGACCAATATCTGTCCAAGAAAATCATGGTCTTACCAACTTAGCAGCAAATAACCAGTCATGATACTCATACCAGTGCAAGCCTAAGGAATGTTCATCATCCCTAATCTTTGATTTGGCTAACTGATCTCCTCAGTGGAATGGGACCCATAGCTAGAGCTGGGAAACAAGTCAGAACCACATCCAAACAACAGCCCACTCTCCATTATCAAACCACCACAAATTGTGGGCTACAAAAGAGCCTACATCTATTAAATTCTTTATTAAGAAAAATAAGGGTTATCCCATTTACATGGTGCTAACTTTACTCTCCGTTGGAGAATCTCCTTCTCTTCTCCAGATTGACACAGATCCCAAGGACAGAACCACCCCATCATACCTCAAAAGTGCCGCAGCTGGAACTAAGAATAATTGGCAAAACAAGCAAGGGTGCTGTTTTCCTGGTGAGCAAAGTACCAGCACAAGGGTGAAGGAGTTTGACACAGAGAACAATAAACTCCTACCAAATCAGATATCCAGAGACTCAGAGGCCCCCAACACCTCATCACTGAAGCAGACCAAAAATGAACCCAACATGGTTCAGGGAAATTTTGCAGAAGAGGAGCAGAAAGAATGTCAGAGCCACACGTTGGGTAATGATACACAGAGACATTTCTCCTACCCATAACTGTGGACTAACTCCATAATGACCAATATACCTCAAAATGGAGGGTCCAGGGGGAGGGTGTAGAACATGGATGAGCCTAACAATGGTACCAACTTGACTGTATTCACTGAGTACAAAACTAATAAATAAATAAATAAATTAATTAATTAATTAATTAATTAATTTTAAAAGAGAGAGAGAAAGAAAGACGCCAAGTTTTTGGAAGATGGGCAACGAGTTTGAATTTGACTTTTGTAAGCTGAAGTGGGATGGTGGAAAAAAATAGATAAAACTCTATACTCCTGTTAACTTTTAGGCTTTGGAGAACAATCTAAAGGAGCTCAGATAGATGGATTTGGTCTTTTTGTTGTTGTTGTTGCTATTGTTGCTTTGTTTTTTTGTGGTAGGGTCTCATTGTAGCTCAAGCTGACCTGGAATCCACTATGCAGTTTCTGGGTGGCCTCCTACCTGGTGACCCTCCTACCTGTGCCTCCTGAGTGCCAGGATTAAAGGCATGAGCCACCGTGCCCAGCTGAGTTTGTCTTTTTGGGACCTCCTGAGGTCAATTTGTGATACTGTAGAGGTCTGGCAGGTTGTTTACAGATTGTTTTGTAGCTTTGACTTTTTTTTTAACATAGAGAGAGAGAAAGATAGAAAGAAGCAGACTGAGAGAGAATGGGAATACCTGGACCTTCAGCCTGCTGTGAATGCACTTCAGGTGTGTGTGCCTCCTTGTGACACATGTGTGGCATTGCATGCTTGTATTTCGGCATCTGGCTACATGGAACCTGAAGAATTCTTTGGTTTTGCAGGCAAGCACCTTAACTGATAAGCCATCTCTCTATACCTATAGTTTTGACTTTTATATCACATTTAGTTAGAGTTTAAATAAACAGACAGAATTATTAAAAATATCTTGAGTTTTGATATTGATATGGCTCATAGAACTGGCAACAGAGATGGACTGGAGAATCATTTGTTTTTACACCAGTGTTGAGTCCAAGACAATCTCTTCCAAAGCCTGAAAAATGGATAATTCATAGATAAATGTCTGTAGCTGTGTGATGGAGTGAAGAAGAAACACCAGAAAATTTTGGTACAGGTAAGAAACTGTAATACAAACTATGGCCTGGAAACAGGACAAAAATTACAGTGTTAGTATAAAAGACTGTGGGATGGGAAATAACCAACATAAACCTTATTACAGTACAAGACATAACTTTGAGCTGGGGGCCTTTAGAGTGTTTATCATATTATGAAGTATGGCTCTATAAATAAATTTACCACTTTATTGTAGAGAATTAAGTTTGAATTATGTAAACAATTAAGATTAGAGAAATACAGAGAAACAGCTTTATAGAAGGTAAGATATATTTTTAAATATTTTATTCATTTTTATTTATTTATTTGAGAGTGACAGAGAGAGAAAGAGGCAGATAGAGAGAGAGAGAATGGGCATGCCAGGGCCTTCAGCCACTGCAGATGAACTCCAGACGTGTGCGCCCCCTTGTGCATCTGGCTAACATGGGTCCTGGGGAATCGAACCTCAAACCAGGGCCCTTAGGCTTCACAGGCAAGCACTTAAGCACTAACCCATCTCTCCAGCCCAGTAAAATATTTTTAAAATATCTAATGGTTGTAAGTACAGGCAGAACATGTTATCAATTCTGAAAATATTTTTTATCAGTAAATCAAACCAATTAACTTAATTTACAAATTGTCAAGTAAGACAAGTAAGATAGAATAAAGTATTGGCATTTATATTTGATAACATCTTTGGTTAGTGTAGATATCTGTGTTGGTACCAATTACCCAGGAATTATTGAAAACATGGCTATAGAGTTTGAAATCATTCATTTGAGATGAAGACCATTGTTTGAGCTTGAGTCTGTATCCTGAGGTAGAGGATGTCTTAAGAATTAATTTACTTAAAAGCAATGAACTTACTAATGAACTAATGAACACTTACTAACACTTTATTGCTTTTAGCATGAGATCTTGATCTAGGAAATTTAAACATTAATAAGTGAACCTTTATATTAAGACTCAGTTTCCCCAATAGTTAGAATATTTCTCTTCTTCTCTCTCCCTGTTAGCTAACAGTACCTGAAAGCATTAGAGACTATGGGAAGGGCTGGAGAGATGGCTTAGCGGTTAAGCGCTTGCCTGTGAAGCCTAAGGACCCCAGTTCGAGGCTCGGTTCCCCAGGTCCCACGTTAGCCAGATGCACAAGGGGGCACACGCGTCTGGAGTTCGTTTGCAGAGGCTGGAAGCCCTGGTGCGCCCATTCTCTCTCTCCCTCTATCTGTCTTTCTCTCTGTGTCTGTTGCTCTCAAATAAATAAATAAATAAAAGTTTTAAAAAAAAGAGACTATGGGAAAAAAGTTGTAATCAGGAGTGTTTAAGTTGTTTGATGTCTTGTCACTTTTTAGCTCTGCCTGAAGACCTTCTTTTGTGTTTTTAATCATACTGTTTACATCCTCACACCTTTTTTATTAATAGATATGGAAATATTTTTTATGTTAATAACACATGTTTGTACCATCCTTTCCCTCCTTCCTGCCCCTTTTCTGAAGAGGCCGTCTTCATTGGTGATGCAAGTTAACCCCATGGAGACTGAGTCATGCATAATAGTTGTGGGGAGAGGTAATGACTCTGTGAAAAATGTCCCAACTTGTAGCTCTAACAATCACTCTGACCCCTCTTCTGCAAAATTAACTGAGCCATGCTGGGTGCATTTTAAGTCTACTTTAGCGATGGTCACTTAGGAGCCTCTGGATCTCTGGTGTGGTAGGTTTTGAGTGTTCTCAGGGTCTTTCTCCATTAACTTTGTGCTGATATAAGATTCACTAAGAAAGCACCATTTCCACAATTCCTCTGTGGTTTCAGCTGGGGCTGGATTGGATTGCACTTGGTAGTTTATTTCCTCAGGTCCAGCACCCATATGAAAAAGAGAAGCAGATTCTCTAATGGAGAGTGAATCAGCACTGGTTAAATGGGATAACCATTATTAATTTAGAGAGAATTAAAAGGATGTAGGCCCTCTTATAGTCTAATTTTAGTGGGAGCTTGACAAGACAAAGCAGAATCATTATCTTGATATGATTCTGACTTGTTTCCCCATTTCAGATATGGTTTCCTTTCCACTGAGTAGATCTGTTAGCCAATTCAAAATTAGTAGGTTACCCACCTTGGCTGTATGCCACCATTGCAGTTGTGTGAGCATCACATCAGGTTGTTTGCTTCTGAGTAGCTTATTCTTTGACAGATCTTGGTCATTTTTCACCAGTACTTCATGTAGCACCTTCCAGCACTAGAGGGGATTATTGTCTGGGGACTGTATCTCCTCCTGATTTCAACCAGCTCTTTCCATGGTCTGTGCCAACAGTATTTGGTGTCTGCAGCAGTAGGGTATTACTATTAAGTTCTGGTGAGTAATCAAGTGCTATGACAGGAGTCTTATTTATTTGTTTGGGAAGATCTAGTAGTTTCCTCTGATCAACAACTCAATGTGGATATAGACCATATCCCAGTATAGGGGGTTACAGGCCAACACCAAGTGAAAAGAAAAAAGGAAAGCCAGAGAAGAAAGAGAAACAGGAGAGATTTGAGGTTAGGTTTCATCTCACTCTCTCCAGGGCCCTTCAATTTAGGTGCTCCCTCTATGGTCCTCTTGAAAGTTCCACATTTTAGTCTGAATTCCAGGATATAGGATTCTATGTTACCAGTTAAATTTGAGCTCAATTTGTGTCCCACCATCCTTTCCCTTCTTCCAAGCCCTACACCCTTATTGTCCAAGCCTCAAGATGCTATTCAGTATTGTCAGCAACTTAGGCTGATCCAGGTTAGGAACTGCAGATGAGTCATATCATGTAACAGTTGTCTATCTGACTGTGTGAGTCTACTTAGAATGATCTGTTCCAAGATCTACCATTTTTTTCTTTTCTTCTCTTTTTTCTTTTCTTTTTATTCAAGGTAGAGTCTCACTTTAGCTCAGGCTTACCTGGACTTCTCTATGTAGTCTCAGGGTGGCCTTGAACTCACAGCAATCCTCCTACCTCTGTCTCCCAAGTGCTGGGATTAAAGGCATGTACAACCTTGCCCGGACTCAACCATTTTTCTCCAAGTTCCAATATGTCACTTTTTCTTACTGCTGAGTAGTATTTCATTGTGTAGATGGAATATACACATCTTGGCTATCCATTCATCCAATGATGGGCACCTGGGTTGATTCCAGATTTGGACAGCAAGGTTACTGAGAAATCCTGGAGCTGAAAACTTCTTCCATGTAGACCAGATGACAGAAAGCTGGAAAAACCCAGGCTGCATGTAGGTCAGTAGGAGATGGAGAAATCACCAATGAAGATATTCAACAGTGGACACTGCAAGCCTTATATTTGGCCAGCCAGGTCAAATGAGCCAAGGGGTGCAATAGTGGCATATCTGTTATGGGGGAAACCAACACCTCTCTAATTTGACTGGAGGCCCACTCCATAGGAGGGAATACATCCCTGTTACTGAAAACCTATAATAGGGGTAGTCATGAGCCCTAGGTGTGGAACATCTACTGCTGTCTGGCTAACAGTATATACTATGCTTATCAAACTTCCCAGTAAGCACTTTTCTTAATGTTAATACTGATATATTAATGCTACTCTAAGTTTTGGTTAGAGAACCTTGTCTTTTCAGATGGCAGTAACCTTGGCATGACTGAGAAGGCACCATGATGCTGAGAAGAAGTGACAAAGGAGTGCTCAGCACTGAAATATCTCTATCACATTTTCCAAGGGTCCATTGTGGAAGAAGTGGCAGAAAGAATGTAAGAGCCAAAGGAAGGGTAGGACTCCTTACAATGTGCTCCTCCAGACACAAAATGGCCTAGATGTCCATGACCTCACAGTGCCTACTCTACCTACACAAGACCATCATAATAGGAGGAAAAGTTCATAACATCAAATAAAAGAGAGACAATTTTTAGCTATTATGAATTGAGCAGCTATAAACATTGTTGAGCAAGTATCTCTGAATTGAGATGTGCAACTTTTAGGGAAAATGCCCAGTAAGGAAATAACAGGGTCTGCTGTAACTCCATATTAATGCTTTCCAGGACTCTCCATATTGATTTCCACAGTGGATGTACCAGCTTACATTCTTAGAAACAGTGAGTGAGTCTTCCTATTTATCCACAACTTTGCCAACATTTGCTTCATTTGACTTTTTAATGTTTTATATCCTAACTGTGGTAAGGTGGAATCTCATAGGTGTTTTAATTTGCATTTCTCTAAGTTTAGGAGCATCGAACATTTTCTTAATGCTGTGTTAGCCATTTGTAACTCTTCCTCTGAGAGCTCCCATATTAATTCTCTGCCACACTTTTGGAGTGGGTTGGGTTGTTTGATTTTTTTATTGTTTAGTTTTTTGTGTGTTCTTTGTAGATTCTAGATATTAGATTTCTGTCAGTGGTGTAGCTGACAAAGATTTTTTTCCCATTCAGTGGGTAATGTATTGTCTCTGCTTAGGGTATGTTTGTCTGCACAAATCTTTTTAGCTTCATGAGATCCCATTGTTTGAGTGCTTAATTAATTTCCTGGAGTTATGGGGTTGTTTCAGAACTCTTTTCCCAGTCCTATATTGTGAAGAGGGCCTCCTGTGTTTTCTTCAGCTAGTTTAAGAGTTTCAGATTTTATATAGAGGTCTTTAATACATTTGGACTTGGTTTTTGTGTGTGGTGAAATGTGTGGGCCTTATTTCATTTTTATACATATGGTCATACAATTTGTCCATCATCATTTGTTGAAGATACTATCTTTTCTCTAGTCTACATTATTGGCAACTTTGTCAAAGATCAAGCAGCTGTAGTTGCTTGCCCTAAGGTCTTGGTTTTCAATTCTGTTTCATATATCTATATTTCAGTACCATGCCATTTTTTTGTCACCATGACTTTATAATATAGCTTTAGATCAGGTATGGTAATACCATCAGAGGTGTTTTTTTTGTTTGTTTGTTTGTTTGTTTGTTTTTTGTTGAGAATATATTTGGATATCCAGCCTTCTGCCATTACATATGAATTTTGAGATCATTTTTTTTTCAATCTCTGTGAAGAATGATGCTGGAATTTTTATTGGTATTACCTTAAATCTGTAAATTGCTTTCGGCAGAATTGCCACTTTCACAATATTAATTCTACCTATCCAGGAGCATGAGAGGTCTTTCCATCTTCTCAAGTCCTTCTCTATTTCTTTCTTGAGTGATTTTATTAAATAGTTCTTTCACATCCTCGGTTAGTGTTATTCCAGGGTATTAAATGATTTTGTTATCATTGAAAATGGAAAAGCCTCACTGATTTCTTTCTCTGTATATTTGTCCTTAGCATATAGAAAAGCTACTGATTTTGTGCTTTAATTTGTATACTGCTACATTGCTGAAGGAATTTATCAGCTTTAGAAAATTTGAAATAGAGACTTTCTGGTCACTTATATATAGGATCATGTCATCTGCACATAGGGATAACTTGACTTCTTTCTTTCTAATTTGAATTCCTTTTATTTCTTTCTCCTGTCTTATTGCTTGGGCTAGTACTCCAAGTACTATGTTGAAGAACAATGGTGAGAGTAAGCACCCCTGTCTTGTTCCTGATCTCAGTGGGAACTCCTCAATTTTTTCCCCATGAAGTATTACTTGGGCTTTAGTAGATTTGTATATAGACTTTATTGCATTGAGTGATAAATCCTCTATGCCTATTATTTCCAGTGTTTTGATCATAAAATGGTGTTATGTTTTGTCAAAGGCTTTCTCTGAATTAACTGATCATGTGTTTCTTATGGTTCAGTTTACATGTGTTTCTTATGGTTCAGTTTATTTATGTGGTGTATCTCATTGACCAATTTCGATATTTTAAACCATCACTGCACCCCTTGGATGAAGCCCACTTGATAAAGGTGGACAACACTTTTGCTTTTGATGAGTTGTTGAATTTGGTTTATAAGAATTTTGTTCAGGATCCTTGCATCTATTTTCATTCAGCATATAGGGCAACAATTATCTTTCCTTGTTGCATCTCTGTCTGTTTGTGGTATTAGGGTGATGCTAGATTTATAAAAGTAGTCAGAGATTCCCTGATCTCTGATTATGTGGAATAGTTTGAGAAAAAATGATGTTTCTGTTCTTCTATGAAGATTTGATAGGATTCAGCTGAGAAGCCATCATTTCCTGGACTTTTCTTTTAAGGGTGGTTTTTTATTAGCTTTTAAATCTCCATGGATTTGAAAGGATTGTTTAAGAGATTAATCTTCTCTGAGTTTAATTTCAGTAAGTAGTATGTGTGTAGGGATTCTTTCAATTTTTCCAGATTATTTTACTTTGTGGAAAAGAGATTTTGGAGGTATTCCCTGATGGTTCTTCCAATTTCATTGGTGTCAATTGTGATCTGTCCTTCTTCATTTCTGATTTTGTTAACTTGTGACTTGTCTTTTCTTTCCTTCTTTCTTTGTGTGTGTGTGTGTGTGTGTGTGTGTGTGTGTGTGTGTGTTTGATCAGTTTGTCAGGGGTTTGTGAATCTTATTTTTTCTTCCAAAGAACCAGCTCTTAGTATCATTGACATTTTTAAAATTGTCTTCTTAGTTTCCAATTTATTAATTTCCCCTGTAATCTTTATCTTTCTTTCTGTCTGGAGCTCTTTGGATTGGATTCTTCTTCTCTTTCCAGCTCCATTAAGTGGACAATCGGTTTTTGATTTGGGATCTATCTTTGTAATGAAGGCATGGAGGGCTATGAATTTACCCCTTATAACTGCCTTCATTGAGTCCCATATGTTTTGGTAGGTTGTATTTTCGTTATCATTCAATTATAGGAATTTTACAATTTTTTAAAATTTCCTCCATGACTCATTCAATATTTAAAAGTGTGTTGTTTATTCTCCAGGATCTGGTGGAGTTCTTGATGTCTCTCTTGTTGTTATTGTCTAGCTTTAAAGCATTGTGATCTGATGTGATGCAAAAAGTTATTTCAATTTTCCTGACTATATGAAGGCATGCTACATTCCCTAAAATATGGCCAATTTTGAAGATGGTTCCATGGGCTGCTGAGAAGAATGTGTATTCTATAGATTTTGGATTGAAAGTTCTGTAGATATCCATTAAGATTAGTTGACCTATAATGTACTTGATGTCTACTATTTCCCTGTTGATTTTCTGCTTGGATCGTCTGTCTATTGATTATAATGGAGTATTGAAGTCTCTGACTATGATGATGCCAGTGTCTACTTCTGTTTTATTGTCAAATAGATTTTGTTGCATAAACTGTGGTTCCTCTGTGTTTGGTGCATATATATTTATGATTGTGATGTGCTCATGTTGGATCATTCCCTTGATGAGTAAGTAATGGCCTTCTTTGTCCTTTCTGATTACTTTTGGGTTGAAATCTACTTCATCAGATATTATTTTTAGCAACTTTATTGCCATTTTCTTGGAATATCATTTTCCAACCTTTCATCCCAAGGAAGTGTTTATCTTTAATGGTGAGGCAGGTTTCTCTAAGACAGCAGATAGAATGGTCCAGTTTTTTGATCCATCCTGATAGCTGGTCTGTTTTGATGAGTGAGTTAAGACCATTAATATTTAAGGTTATTATGGTGATGTTTGAATTAATCTCTGTTATGATGAGATGTCTTATGGGGTTTGATACTTTCCTGTGTTATATACTGTTTTGAGCCTATTTTATTTTGATTATTGTGATCTTCTTGTTGGCTCTTGACATTCATTGTTTGACTGTTCTGTGTGGTGTATTCCCTCAAGTATTCTCTGTAAGTTTGGCATTGTGTTCAAATAAGTATACAGTTGAAATTTTCATGGAAAGTTATTTCACCATATATTATGAGGGATACTTTGCTGGGTAATTTAGCTTGGGTTGAAAGCAATGGATTTTGAGACTTTGAAGTGTTCATCCCAGACTCTTCTGGGTTCCATTATTTCCATTGAGAAATCTTATGTTATTCTGATGGAATTGCCTCTGCATTTTTTGAATTGCTTCTCTATTGCTGCTTTTAATATTCTTTCTTTGTTTTCATGGTCAAGAGTTTTAACTACTATGTGTCTTACAGAGTTTCTTCTTTGGTCCTGTTTTTTAGGTGTTCTTGGGCTTCTTGTATCTGGATGGGCCTTTCTTTTGCAAGATTTGGAAAATTTTCTTCAATAATTATTTTGAGTATGTTTTCTATGCCTCAGGTCTGGATTTCCTCTCCTTTTGGTATGCCCATGATCTAGATGTTTGGTCATTTTAGAGTGTCCCACAGTTCCCTCATATTCTATTCACTTGATTTTTTTTAATCTAGCCAAGATTTTTGGCTTCTCTGTCAATTTCCTCTGTCTTATTTTTCAGGTCAGAAGTTCTATTTTCCACTTTAGTAACTTTGTGGTGAGTGGTTCTAGAGAAGTTTTTATAATTTCTATTTGATTTTTGCTTTCTGTTATGTTATTTATTTTTTCTTTCTCTTTTTTTTTTTTTTTGAGGTATAATTTCAATTTGAGTTCTGGTTTTCTTGATGTTTCCTGTAGTTCATTCTTGCATTTGATCAAGTCTTCATTAAGCTTAACCAACTAATTATTGAGGTCTTCCATTTCTTGACTTATTGCTTCAATTTGTTCATATTTCATTGGAGAGTCCTAATGTTTTCTTCAATCAAGTTAAGCCTACTGTCAAAAGCTGAATGCTCTAGGTGATGATTCTGTTCAATTCCATTAATATGATTGTAGGTTCTTTGGTAGTTTGTTTCAATTTAAGCATTTCTTTTTGTTTTAAATCAGGGTCTCATTGGTTTCTTGTTTTCATTTTTGTAATGAATTTCTGTTGATTTCTCTATCATTTCACTGGAGGCTTCTATAGTAAGACTAGGTATCCTTGCTAGAGATCTCTCAGTTTTCTGACTTTCATTGGCTTTTTTGTATTTTTGTCTACCCATTTTAGGAAGATTCTTTATTTTATTGAGGAGGAAGCAAATTTTTTTGTCCTTTGGCTCATTCACCCTCTGACTCAGGTGAACAGGGAGGTAGTTACCCAGTGGCCAGTCAGTATAGCAGAAGAAAAGGCCTCATTCCACAGCTCACATGGGGATCAGGCCTCTACAAGCAATGCACAATGGGACCTAACAGGACTAGGGGACTGGGAGGGGCAAGGCAACAGGGATCTGGCCTACTTTGTGCTACATCTTCCAGGACACAGAAAAATGCAGGCAAGCCAGACTGGGGAGGTAGGAGGAGCCCAGAAATGGATTGAGCCTACTCAGTCCAGACCACAGCACCTACCCAAACACCATTTTTGCACTTGCATTGACCACTTAAAAATATTTTTTAGAATTTATTTATTCATTTATTTATGAGAGAGAGAGCACAGAAAAGAATGGACACACCATGGCCTCCAGCCACTGAAACTTGGTTCAAGATGCATGTGCCACTTTGTGCATCTGGTTTATGTGGCTACTGGCTTCTTGTCTGGACTTCAAACTTCTGGGAAGAACAGGTGAAAAGAAGAAAAGGAACAAGCCTCCAGGTATTAATCTGGAAAGTCTCAGGTCACAACTGGTGACTGTTTAGTCCAGAATAGTAAGCACAGTGAGTGTACTTCCAAGAGAGTAAAACACTTGCAAGGATGTACAGAGAAAGAAGGAAAGAAAAGGAGAGGACATGGGGTCCAAAGGTCCCTGACAGCTCTGATCCAAGTTGTCCCACCAGAAATGTGAGAAAACCAAATTGGACTTTATCTCAAACAGACAGGAACTATTTATTGAAACACAGTGAGGGGCTACTATATCCCTGTGGGATGGAGGCTGAAACACTGGGTTTAAGCTTATAAGGAGGACCATGAGGAAAACAAAATGGGCCAGGTGCAGGTCTAAGAGAAGTTGATAAGGAAATTCAGCTATTTGGGGCCTTTCTCTGAAGAATCAGAATAAGATGTTTCACCAAGCCTATTTATGGCAGGATGCCTCAGATGGTTTCTCTTCCTTCAATGCCTTCTGAGTTAAGGGAAGTTTTTCAATAAGGGGAGTTCCCAGGCTTGTCTGGGACTGAATGCCTCTGATGTTCCTAAGACCTTCTAGTTTCAAGGACAATCATTAGCATTCCAGTTGCCTCTGATTTCAAGGAAAGTCATTAACCCTTCAATAAGAAGAAATGGTGAAGACCACTGAACAGATTCATAAACAATAGAGGAGCATTAAGTGACAGTATGTGAGGGTTATTTGTGTATACTTATGACAGGATTTTTTTTTAACTTAAGCCTGAGTTTGCTCTTATACAAGAAATTCTCAGTCTCTAGAAAACTTGTTGAAAATAATCACTGAGCAAATATTTGAAACTAAAGCTTAAGATTGTGAAACCAATTGGGGCACATACACACATACACACACACACACACACACACACACACACACACACACACACACATACACACAAATAGACAGATAGATAGGGAGATAGAGAGATAGAGATGGATAGATATAGGTACACAGAGATATAGATAGGTATAGATATAGACATAGATATACACATATATTTGGAGTTCCAGAGGATAAAACAAAGTGCAGAAGACATAATATTTGAAAAGAATAATAGCATGTAGCATTCTAAATCTGATATTTTTAATTTAGTATACATATACAAAATGTTCAACAAACTCTCAATGGAATGAATTAATATGAAACCCAGATATTTCATAATTAAAATGTTGAATGTGAAAAACAATGACAAATCTTGAAAGCAGCAAGAGAAAACATTTTTATTGAAAAGTCTCAATATAGATAATGTTTATTGTTTCATAAAAATAAGAAGGTAAAAGGCTTAATCATATCACTGGATACAAAATAACCAATTCTAAATTTAGCACATCTCAACCATGAAAAATGGAGAGCCATGAGTTCTGTGAAGAAATAGCTGCCCAAATTCCCAGATTTTCCCTGTGCAACAGAAAATGCTAGGATGGCACAGTAATACAGAAAACATGTGATTATAACTCTCCTTAGTGTATATGGGAAGAAATCTTTCTGTGTTCCTCAGAGACACCAACACACACCAATATTTACTGCAATATGGTTTACAATACCCAATCTAATGAGCCAGTATAACAGTATAACAGAACAGTGTAACAGAAAAATGGAAAAAGCAAATGATGTCTGTATCAAAGATATAGTTTTATTTTTTATCCATAAAGAAGGAAATTAGTACTCTTCTGATAAGGATGGTGTCCACCTAATCATGCCACACCTCCCGGGAAAGGCAAGGCAAGACATTACATCTTCTAGTGGTAAGCAGACTCTAATAGAAATGCACTGGGAGGGTGTAGAGGAGCAAAAAGAATAAAAAATGAAAAGGAAGCCTCCATTGATTCCCATACTCCCAGGTATCCCACCAGTCCCCTGACCCCCTCAAGTAGTCACCCTGCAACAGTCCAAGCTTCAGGTTCCTCTTGCACTTCCAACCTCCACTCCCATGTGTGGATCCAGGCAAGTAGACACAAATACAGTCTCACTTGTTGCCATGCCCTACCTCCCTATGCAGACCTAGGTCAGCAGGTTAGCGTTCTCCTCCCCCAACCCCACATACCACCAGGGACCTCCACATGCCACTGCCCCTACTTGCACCGACCCATACCAGCAGGCTAGGGTTCTCCCTCCCTAGGTTCTCCCACCATGGGGACTTCCACACCCCCCCGCATGTGTCAGTTGACCTACAGGGTAGATTGCAGCTTCTTCCTAAATTAAATAAGATTCCTACACTGTGATGAGTAGACCACAGAGCAAAAAGAATAACATGAAAAATTAAATGCAAGTAAATCCAATACAATCACCTGGTCCCACAAAGGATGTCTCTAATTGAAACAGGATAAGAACCCCAAAATGAAGATACAACTTATGCAACCCTAACCAACCAAATAGTAGAACTTGCAGAAAATCTTCAAAGGGCCACTTCACCACTAAAGACAGACACCTCCTCAGGGTGAAAAGGTTTAAATGATATTCCAAGCAAATGGAAATGAGAAACAAGCAGGCGTAGCAATATGAATATCGGATAAAATTGACTTCAAAACAAAAGTACTCAAAAAAGACAAAGATCAAACATGGCTCAGGGAAATTTTGTGGAAGAGGGGATGGAAAGAATGTCAGAGTCACATGTTGGGTCATGATATGCAGAGACATTTATTGTACCAATAACTGTGGGCTAACTCCACAATGCACGACCCATTTACATCAACAAGGAGGGTCCAGTGGGAGGGGGCAGATCATGGATGAGCCTAAACAATGGTACCAAACTGCCTGTATTTGCTGAAAAGAAAGCTAATGAATTAAAGAAAAAAAAAAGAAAAGAAAAAGAAAAAAAAAAAAGACAAAGAAGGCCACTTCCTACTTATCAAGGGAATGATCCAACAAGAGGCTATCACAATCGTCAATCCTTATGCACCAAATCTAGGTGCACCACAATTCATAAAACAAAACTGTCTTGATAACAAAACAAAACTCACCACCAATACCATCACAGTGGAGGACTTCAATACTCCACTGTCAGCCATAGACAGATAGATCATCCTAATCCTAACCTGAATTAACCTGAGATGCTGACATACCTAAAAAACATCTTGATGACTGGACAATAGGAAGGGTGGGGTGAGAAGGGAGGGTAATAGTGGTGGTTGGGGGAGGTATAAAACTGGACCCAAATGGCAATGGTACCATAAAACTCTACATCCTAAAAGACAGACTAAATGGTTGAACCTTCATCAGGTCCTTAAAGGGAACACCTGAATCACAGGGCCCTAGGGAGGGTGAGATGAAGACTAACCTTAACCTCCTGTTTCTCTTTCTTTTTCCCTCTCTTTCTCCTTCCCTCTCCTCTATTTCTCTTTTATATTAATGTGGTGGTTTGATTCAGGTGTCCCCCATAAACTTAGGTGTTCTGAATGCTAGATTCCCAGCTTATAGATATCTAGGAATTAATGCCTCCTGGAGGGAATGTATTGTTGGGGGTGGGCTTATGGGTGTAATAGCCAGTTGCCCCATGCCAGTTTTTGGCACAGCCTCCTGCTACTGTTGGCCAGGGTATGATGTCCACCCTCTGTGCATGTCATCATTTTCCCCTGCCATCATGGAGCTTTGCCTCGAGCCTATAAGCCAAAATAAACTTCTTTTATCCAGAAGCTGCTCTTGAATGGGTGATTTCTACCAGCAATGCAAACTGGGCTGCAACAATTACTTATCTTTTCCTTCCTTCTTTTCCTTGGTGCTGGCCTGTGACTTCCAGTACCAGCATGTGTTTAACATTGACAATGAGCTGTTAATCAGAGAAACCTACAAGGTTCCCAAAAGTAGAGATTTCTGTCAGAGTACCTGACGACCTACCAAAGGTTAGTGGTAAGGCCCTACTGCTGAAGACACCATATGACATTGGTACAGATCATGGAGTGACCTGGCTGGATTCTGTAAGTGAGTGAGTTCCCAGACAGTTAGCTTGTCTAGTGCCAGAAGTTGCTACATGAGTGACTGGGGGAAATTTATCAACATCTGTCCAAGCAACTTGTGGTCTAAGCTACTCAGCAGCAAACAACCTGACATAATGCTCACTCAAGTGTAATAGTGATATACAGCCATGCTGGGTAACCAACTGCTCTTGATTTGGAAAATTGATATACTGTGGATTTGAACCCACAGGTGGAGCTGGGAAACAAGACACAACAATATCCAAAAAATGAGCCTGCTCTCCACTACCAACTTTCTACCAATCATGAGCTATAAGTGGGCATACATCCATTAAATTCTTTCTAAAATAGTAATGATTATCCCATCTATCTGGTGCTGACCTCACTCTCTGTTGGAGAATTTGCTTCTGTTTTTCAGATGGATGAAGATTCTTAGGAGAGATTCAACCATCACACTTCAACAGGGCTCCAGCTGAAACCAAGAGCAACTGGGGAAATGAGAAAGAGTGCTACTTTTTTGGTAAACCTGGTACCAGCATAAGGGTGAAGGAGATAGACCCAGAGAACACTCAACTCCTACCAAACCAGATATCCAGAGACACAGAGGCTCCCAAGACTTCATCACTGAAGTACACCTAAAACAAACCCAACATAGCTCAGGGAAATTGTGGAAGAGGAGGCAGAAAGATTGGTAGAGCCACTAGTTGGGCCATTATGCACAGAGATACTGCCTCTTACCTATAACTGATGGCTAACCCCACAATGCACAACCCATATTCCCCAAGAAGGAGGGTCCCTGCAGAGGAGACAGGACAAGGCGGAGGATAAAGATGGTACCATCATGACTGTATTCACACTGTGTATATGTGTATATAACTAATAAAAAAAGAATGATGTTATATAGTATTCAGGAAAATGGATGGAACTGCATGTCATCATGGTGAGTAAAATAAGGCAGTATCAGCAAAACAAAAACAAATGCCACTTTTCTATCAAATGTTTTATCTGTATTAAATAAAAATGGCTTACATGGTAGCTGGAATCCATGTCCCCCATTGACTCAGGTGTTAAAATTAAACTGGTTCCTTGGCTGTCCAGCTGCTTTGCTAGAGGAGGTTTTACTTTGGTTGAATCCTGGAGTCCAGCCCTAAGGTGTCACTGTAAGGAGATCTGAATTCCAGTCCCAAAAGTTGAAGAAAACAGTTTGAGCTCTGAAGGTCCTCCTTATTGCTGGATTTTGTGTCCACTGCTTTTTGGTGTTACAGACTGGTGATGTTTCTCTCTCTGCTTGGATTTATCCACCAGTAATGTAACTTCCCTTGGATTTGTAAGCTTGAAATAAATCCTTTCCTCCCTCAAACTGTGTCCAGTTTGAACGTTCATCCCAGCAATATGGAATTGACTACTACATACAGAAAGTAGGAGAGACTATTTAGGAAGAGTAAGAGTAAGGGAGGCTAAACAGGGTTAGAATGTAGTTAGTATAGTCATGAATAAAAACTTAAAAAACTTGTACACATATGTAAGATGTCAAGATGAAATTCATCATCTTTATAATGAATTTCCATTAGTAAAAAGAGAAAAGTAGCATATAAACTTTTAGAGGGCTCCTATCATCTCACTATCTGAGGTCAAAATAGCAGAGGGGTCTCTGTTATGCCACATCATAGTGTCTGGTCTGATGGATCATGGAAAGTTTCACCAAGTTCCTTCTGGTGATATCTTATATGAAGGAGAAAAAAATGAAGTGACAGGAGAAGCTGATAGAATAAGAGACTTCTTTTGTTTCACACAATTGTAATATACTTTGCTTAATCTGAATTTTTCCCTAGGCTCCCACTCTCCAAAATGATTGAAATATAAATGTTCAGATACATAGTCCATTTCATTCTATAAAGTTCTGTGAGAACTTACTGATGCTTGCTTCCATGATTCTACATTAATTACTGCAGAAATAATATAGTCTTTCCATCTAAATAATTCATTTGAACATTATCTACTCAAGATAGCCCTTCACTTGGTTAAAAATTTTATGTGTATCGTGCAAAATGTCTGTCCAGAATGTCATGTAGAATTATGCATCATACAACTTTGTCAGGTTGGTTTCTTTCATTTAGCAATGCATATTTAAATTTCATGTATATTTCTCCAAAACATGATCATCCACTCCACTTTAATCACTAGATATTTTCCAAGAGTGCCTATGGGCCACATAATTTCAGTCCATTCACATATTGAGGAATACAGAACAGAGAAATAAATTTTGAGCTTTACATAATGAACTCCTTTTTTTAAATTTGTTTATTAGATATGGACATACTTAGTATGCAGACACCATATGTTGGTACCATCCACTCCCTTATCTCTGCCCCTTTTCCAAAGGGATCCTTATTGGGGATTCAGGTCATCCACATGGGGATTGTGGTCGTGCCATGTGGGGTCAGCAGTTAGTTAAGGGGGAAAGGCAATGTCTCTATGCATAATTCCCAAGTTGTAGCTCTAACAATCTTTCCACTACTTCATCCACCAAATTCCCTGAATCATGTTGGGTGTGTTTAAGTCTACTTCAGTGATGGGCTCTTAGGAACCTCTAGATCTCTGGTTCAGTAGATGTTAATGTCCTCAGGGTCTATCTCCTTCACCCTTGTGCTGATATCAGATTCAACAAGAAAGCAGCATGCTTTCTCATTTCCCCAATTCCTCTGTAGTTTAAGCTGGTGCCCTGGTGAAGTGTGATGGATCATTTATCTCCTCAGGTCCTACTCCCATCTGAAAAAGACAATCAAATTCTCCTATGGAGAATGAAGTCAGCAAAGGTTAAATAGGATAACCATTATTAATTTAGAGAGGACTTAATGGGTGTACACCCTCTAGTAGCCCAAGATTACAGGGAATTTGATATTGGAAAGAAAAATCAATATGTGGATATGATTATGACTTGTTTCCCATTTTCAGACATAGTTTCCTTTCCACTGAATGGATCTGTTAGCCAATCCAAGATCAGTTAGATACCCACCATGGCAATGTGCCACTATTGTACTTGTGTGAGCATCAGTCAGGTTCTTTACTCCTGAGTAGCTTATACTTCAAGTTGTTCGGACAAATGTTGAACACTTTCCCCCAGTAGCTCATGTAGTGTATTTTAGCACTAGAGAAGCTAACTGTGTGCAAAGTGGATCCAAGATTCCAGCCAGGTCTCTGCACACTCTATGCCAAAAGTATATGCTGTTTTTAGCAGTATGGTCTTACCATTAACATCTGGTGGGTAATTGAGTGTTCTGACAAAAGTCTGTCTTGTGTTGGGAGACCTCATAGGTCTCTCTGATCAAGAACTCATTGTGGATGTTAACTGCATCCTGGTACTGGGAGTTACAGGCCAGTACCAAGGGAAAAGAAAAAAAAATGAAAAGAGAGAGACCGAAAAACAGGAGAAATTTTAAGTTAGGCTTTATCAAACACTCTCCAGAGTCCTTTGATTCAGGTGCTCCCCATAAGGTCTTGTTGAAGTTTCAGCCTTTTAGTCTATCTTCCAGGATATTGTATTACTGTATTCCATGGTACCAGTGCAATTTAGTCTCAGTTTCTGTCTCTTCCCATCCTCTCCCTATCCCTAAACCCTAGCTACCCTATTGTCCAGTCCATGTCAGCAAATTAAACTGATCCTTGTTAGGAGCCACAGATGACTCCTTGTGTGAGTTTTCTGAGTATGATCTGTTCAATTTCGACCATTTTCCTACAAATTTCCCTGTGTCATTTTTTTCTTACTGCTGAGTAGAATTCCACCATGTAGATATACCACATATTGGTTATCCATTCGTCTAATGATGAGGACCTGGGTTGATTCCAGTTCTTAGCTATTATGTATGTATTGAGCAGCTATAAACATGTTTGAGTAACTGTCCCTGAACTAAGACATGGAGCTTTTAGGGTAAATGCCTCATAAGAGAATATCTCTGTGAAGAAAGATGCTGGTATATTCATTGGAATTGCATTAAACCTGTGTATTGCCTTTGGTAGAATTGCCATTTTCACAATATTAATTATACCTATTCAGGAGCATGGGAGGTCTTTATATCTTCTCAACGTCTCCACACTTTCTTGAGTTTTGTAATGTTTTTGTCATATAGTTCTTTCATATCCTTGGTTAGCCTTATTCCAAGGTACTTGAGTTTTTGTTATTGCCATTAAAAATGAGACAACCTTACTGATTTCCTTCTCTGTATATTTATCCATTGATTGTTGTGCACTGATTTTGTATCCCACCATTTCCCTGAAGGAATTAATTATCATTAGAAGTTTTGAGATGGAGAATTTTGGGTCATGTAGAGGATCATGTCATCTGCAAATAAGGCTTTGACCTTTTCCTTTCCAATTTGAATCCCTTTTATTTCTTTTTCCTGTTATTGCTTGGGCTAGTATATCTCGTACTATGTTGAAGAACAGGAGTGAGAGTGGGCACCCCGTCTTGTTCCTAATCTCAGTGGAAATTCCTTCACTCTCTCCTCATTAAGTATTATTTGGGCTTCAGGAGCTTTATATGTAGCCTTTATTATGTTGAGATATAAACCATCTAAGCCTATTCTCTCCAGTGGTTTGATCATGAAGTGATGTTGTATTTTGTCAAAGGCCTTTTGAAATGATCATCTGGTTTTTGTGTTTAAGCTTATTTATGTGGTGTATTACATTGACAGAGTTCCACATGTTGAACCATCCCTGCATTCCTGGGATAAAGCCTACTGGATCATGGTGGATAATGCTTTTGATGCTTTGTTAAATTTGGTTTGCAAGTATTTTGTTCAGCATCTTTGTGTCTAAGTTCATCAGTGAAATAGGCCTATAGTTTTCTTTCCTTGTGGCATATATGGTTTTGGTGATTTGATTTAGGGAGATACTAACTTCATAGAAAGAGTTTGGGAGCTTTCCCTGTTCTCTGATTATATGGCAGAGTTTGAGAAAGATTTGTTTCAGTTATTCCATGGAAGTTTGATATAATTCATCTGAGAAGCCATCTGGTCCTGGACTCTACATTTGGGGGAGGTTTTTGATTACCTTTTCAATCTCAATGGGTGTGATAGGTTTATTTAGGAGACTAATATTCTCTGAGTTTAGCTTTGGTAGGTAGTACATATCTAGGAAGTCATCCATTTCCTCTATTTTATCCAATTTTGTGGGGTAGAGGTTTTTGAAAAAAGTCCTGATGATTTTCCCAATTTCACTTATGTCTGTTGTGATTTCTCCTTTTACATTTTTAATTTTGTTATGTTGATGTGTCTCTTTTTTTTTTCACTTGATAAAACTGGCCAGAGATTTATCAATCTGTTTATTTTTTCAAAGAAACAGCTCTTTTTGTTTTTTAATTTAACTTATTTGTTTTCTTTTCAGCAAATACAGGCAGTTTGGTACCATTGTTTAGGTTCATCCATGATCTACCCCCTCCCAATAGACCCTCCTTGTTGATGTAAATGGGTTGTGCATTGTGGAATTCGTCCATAGTTATTGGTACGATGAATGTCTCTGCATATCATGACCCAACATGTGACTCTGACATTCTTTCTGCCCCCTCTTCCACAAAATTTCCCTGAGCCATGTTGGGTTCACTTTTGGTCTGCTTCAGTGCTGAGGTGTTGAGGGTCTCTGAGGCTCTGGCTCTCTGATTTGGTAGGAATTGATGTTTCTCTGTGTTGGTCTTCTGCCCCTTTGTTCTGATATCAAATTCATCAGGAAAACAGCACCCTTGCTTGTTTTGCCAATTTTCTTTAGTTTCAGTTGGGCCCCTTTTGAGGTATGTTGGGGCAGCTCTCTCCTTAGGATCTGCATCTATCTGAAAAAGACTAGCAGATTCTCCAACGGAGAGTAAGTTATCACCTGGAAAATTGAGATAACACTTACTTTTTTGATATAGAGTTTAATAGGTGTAGGCCCTCTTGTACCCCATGATTAATGGTAGCTTGATATTGGAGAGTGGGTTTATATTTGGATATGGTTCTGACTTGTTTCCCAGCTCCAGCTATGGGTCCCATACCACTGAGGGGATCAGTTAGCCAAATCAAGAGCACTTGGTTCCCCACCATGGCTGTGTGCCACTATTGCACTTGTGTGGGCATCACCCAGGTTATTTGTTGCTAATTAGGTTAGACCATGAGTTGCTTGGACAGATATTGGTCGTTTCCCCCAGTCACCCTTGTAGCACCTTTTGGCACTAGACATGCTGACTGCCTGGGGACTGACTCTCTCCTATGGCTGAACCTTCATTCGAACCCTTACAGAAAACACCTGAACCACCAGCTCTTTTTTTCATCGATTTTCTTAATTGTTTTCTTAGTTTCTTATTCATTAATTTCTGCTCTGATCTTGAATATTTCTTTCCATATGGAGCTTTTAGGGTTGGATTCTTTTTGTTTTTCAAATACCTTTATGTGGGTGAATAGGTTATTGAAATTTTTATTACAATGTGTTTCAGAGAAATTTCCTTTCGTGCTCATGATCTCATCTATTCTCTGGCTCTGTGCATTGCTCTTTTTCTTTTGCTGGAATAAGAATTACATATCTCAAATCTATATGTTCTTAATTGTTCATAATATACCATAAATTTCACATACAGTATTTGTCAACTCTAGAAAATTTCCTTTGTATTTTTTAATCCTAAGCTTTCTAGAAGAATATCTAGTCCTTCTTTTCCTCTTATGTTGTTTAATTTATCAATCATATTAAAGTTTTTCTCCAATATATAAGTCATCTATTGTTCACTTTTTCTCAATGGTTACAAATCATAAATTTTATATCTTTACCTAATGTTATCTGTTATTTTTTTAATCAGGTCAGTAACTTAGGAACAATATAAGCAGCAACTAGTGTTGTCTTCATCTACTGTTGAAGTAGAAGATTTTAAAACAGTCCATCTGCTCCAAAACTGAACTTAGTCACAACTAGTTACAAATTCAATAAGATCCAGTCTGTGCACCATTGTCCTGTAATGCAAAGCAACACTCTGCTGCCATTAAGATTATGAACCTGTGACAACATTGTAGGCTTCACATCACTGGGACTCTAAAAGATTTCAAGGGTTTCAACCCAACTGTATTTATATATTTGGAAAGTATTTTCTGTGGTCTTCCATCCTGTGATTGACTTGACTTATAACCAATTACTGCCATGGTCATATGATATTCTCACTGGTAATTATACTCTCTGTGTTATTTGTGTTCTTCTTTGTAAACACAGAGTAAATTTTATAAATTGGAGAATATTACAATAAGACACAATCACTTAATTTTTATATGCTTATCATTTCTAATACTTCACTTATAATTATGTATTTTAATGATTTATTTAAAACATTTAATCATTCAAAGATAACATTTCTATTACCTTACTTTGAGATTTTTAGGATTAAGACTCAGAATACATTTTGAATTAAAATAGCACAGAAATGTAGGTATTTTTTAAACCAATGATAATTTATTATTATTCATGTTATTTTTATGTTTATATGTTATTTTATGTTTATATCTTATGTGGAATATATATATTATGTGTAATATATATATATTCCATATAAGATATGTATATATATATGTATATATATACATATATATATATGTGTGTGTGTGTGTGTGTGTATACACACATACACATACACAGACATACAGGTTATACTCTTTTATCCCCTTGTTCCAGCTCCTTTTACCTGGTGGGCCTTCATCTATGGGTTGTGGTATTCACTGTTGGGGGTCATAAAGTCATCAGTCAGCCCATAATGAAATATGTTGTTAATAATAATAATAATAAACATTTAAAATCTGTTAATATAATTTTATGATAATATATGTGCTTATATTTTGTTATAAAATTTTCTCTTTTTATGGGATGCAATTTCTTTCTTGTTCACATATTGTGAATTTTTTTTGTAAGCTGTATGCAAGTAATTTCTTTTTCTATATATTTTATTTTATTTATTTATTCATTTGACTGATAAAGAGGGAGATACAGAGAGAGAATGGGCACTCCAGGGCCTCTAGCCACTGCAAATGAATTTCAGACACTTGCGGCCCCTTGTGCATCTGGCTTATGTGGGTCCTGGGGAACCAAACCTGGGTCCTTTGGCTTTGCAGGCAAACATCTTAACTGCTAATCCATCCCTCCAGCCCAGAAATTTCTTTTGAAATCATATAAATTACAACCAAAAAAACAAAGTTTTATATTTCCCATTGTGTAATTTTGAAAAAATAACCTTTCTAAATGATATTTTTGTTAGTATAGTATTGTTAATTTTAATGAGACAATATTAATAAATTATGTACATAAATGTTTTTACTATTTTTCATTAAGCAAAAAGTTAGGTTAGAGATTGTAATCTTTTGAAACTTTGAATTTAAGTTAATTTTATCTGTGCAGGAATTGTTGAAACAAGCTCCAATCTTTATCGTAAATGATGTTTTCATTTATTTTTAAAATATACCAGGAATTTTGTTTTAACATTCTTCAATAGCACCAGAGTAAAAAAAAAAAAAAAAAAAGTGAATTAGACATTTGGCCACTTTTAAACATAAAAACTTCTTAGAACATAAAGAACCTACACTAACAAAACATTGTAACAGTTAACAACTCTATATTACTAAGTCTGCTGAAGTATGCAATTTGCTATGAGGAGAAATACATGAAGGAATTTGGCAAACTATGAAACCAGCTCATTTAGCTTAGTACTTTGTATAAATTATGAAGACACACAAACACATACACATCTCAGCAGAGAAAATCAGACTTATTTATAATAAATAGTACCACAGATACCTGTCTTCAGTTCTCATCTTTACTTCTTCACTATATTTTCCATTGTTAAAGATCATGGGAATTGTTCAGGTTTTTGGTGCTATGCATTTTTTAATACAAATATGATATGTTGGTATATATTGTCATTTTCATCCCTTCATAGAAGAACAAACATGTATCAGACAAACTTTATCAGACAGACTCCTGGGAATACTAATGAGCATATACAGAAGCATGGATTATGAATTATGAGGTTTATTCTAGGGAGAGTTAGGAACTCTCCCCCTTGCCCTCCTGGGAATGGCTAAGGGAGACAGAAAAATTCTCCTTCACATTTCAGGGGAAGAAGCCTCTAGAAAAGAAATCAAAGCTGGAAAGCCCATGCATAAAGTCCCCCTTATATAAGAGATTAGAGAGAGTTAACAGGTAGTAAAGAATCAGAGATTAAAGAGATATGACACATGTAATAAATCAAGAAGGCACCCAAACACAAGGCAGGAAAGAGTTCGGACCAAAAGAAATCCTATCCCTTCCCAGCAGCCAGGCTAGGAAGGCTGAGAGCTTAACAAAGCAAAATCCAGAAGGCTCAGATGTTAGGATAATGAAAGAGAACCAAGAGGTTTTATTTTTTTTTAATTTTTGTATTATTATTTATCTATTTGAGAGAGCAACAATAGGCACCCCTCCAGTCACTGCAAATTACCTCCAGACTCATGTGCCACCTTGTGCATCTGGCCTATGTGGGACCTGGGGAATTGAACCTGTGTCCTGTGGCTGTGTAGGCAATTGTCTCAGCCATCTCTCCAGTCCAGAGACCAAGGGATTTACATATATCATTAGTCTCCTTTATATGGCTCAGACATTCAATTAAGATGAGCCTGGTCACTAGACACAGATGTAAGTGGGTCAAAAGATTGACTCAGGAAGAGTAATACCATCTAATATGCTAGGCATGGGAAAACTTGAAGAGGCAGGAAGCACTGCTGAGTTATTGCTTGCAGTCTTCTTGAATGAGACTGAGTCAGATGCAGATTCTAGTCCTGCCAGGACAGATAAGGTGACTGCTGTGTTCTCTTTTGGCCTCTGTCCCTGTCTGATTGACCATGAAAAGCTATCTTGCTTCTGTTTTCATTCAATACTGTTGATTTAAATGGTCCTCTTAGTTCCAGGTATTCAAAGAAGCTTTAAAGATGTTCTTATATAATTTCCTTCTCAATATTCTAATTTCAATTTTAGATGACACTAATATCACTCTAGCTCCATTTCCTATTTTTATATCACTGATTTCCATTCACTTAAACAAAAGATTGGTCCATATTGAGGGATTATTTACCTTTTAATGGTCTTCGTGTATAATATGTGAAACAATGTAAGAAAAAAAAAACACTGGAAGACTTACATTATATATGTGTGTTAGACTGTTGCCAGTGTGATTTTTCCAACACAACTCTGACTATACTTCTTACAGGGAGGAGGAAGAGACCTGATTGGCAGTCAGGGAGGACCCTGGAGAATAAGTTTATCACTTGCCCTTTTGCTGAAGCTCAGATACTACTTGGCAGCAGCTTGGCCTTTTATCCTTGCCTCAGAAATGTAAAGGTTAATGTGAAGATTGTGGCTAGTGTGCTGAAGGTAGAGAAGAGGAGGAAGAGGAAGTGAGGAAAGGGAAGAGGAGGAGGAGAAGGGAGGGGAGGAAGAAGGGAAGTAGATGGAGGAGAGGAGAAGGAGGAGAGGAGGAAGAAGGGGAGAAAGAAGGGCAGAAGAAAGAGAAGGGCTTTCAGCTGGGAATGAGATAGTATAGGTGACCAGAGAAGAGGAGGGGCAGGGCTCTGGGAAAAATAAAAAGGCTGGAATTGGCATGTTACTACCAGTCTCCATGAAGCCCCTCTTTTTCTCCCCTACAAAGCTTGAATGTGTACAGTGAACCCACCTCCTGCCCAGTCACTGAGACAAAGGGGAACATGACCAGTTCCCTGATTGGGAAGGAGACATGTGTACACTTGTGGAGGTTGATAATCAGGCCAGAAGTGCACTTCTCCATATCTCAGTCCAGACACTTTAGAGATTAACTTATTTCCTTGGCCTGAAGGCCTAATAAGTCCCCAGACAATAGACGTATAGAGGTGACCTTTTGGATCATCTCCCTGTTATAGGGACTCCTTTCACTTTATACTTTTCTGTACAATAAAGTTGGTTTTCTCCATGCAATATGCATTTTTGTCTAAGTTTGCTTTCTCTCCTTACTAAAGTTTCTGCTGCTAAACACATCTTTTGCTGTCTGTGAGATTCATTTGTCCAGATAACCCAGAGCCAGACTTTGTGGAGCTTTGGTGACCCTTGAGAGTATGGCACACTAGTTTCTGAGTTAAACACACATAAACACTGGGACAGGTTCTACCATTTTCAAAGAGACTTCTACCATGAACAGAGCCCCAAGATAACCTGGAAGCAATGGACATTTATAACTCCTAGGTGCTGCTTTCAAAAGAATAAGTTTCAAGTAAATAAATGTCAAAATAACTAAATATTAAAAATTATCACTAATATTTAGTGTAGGTTTCAAATTGGAAAGAGAACAAATATACCAGGTAAAATCAAGCATTTAGAGATGAAATGTTCTTGAAATATTCTAAATGTTCAACACTACACATAATGGAATTGATTAAAAATCTTTAAAATTCCATTATGTGTAGTTTTGAACATTATTTTTTTTCTTTTCAGTGTGTTGTAGTCAAGTGCTTATCAGCCCCAGTTGAGCCTAATATTCTGTATGTTTACTGACTATATCTTGGAATCCACATTAGGTCAGCAAGTGGCTCTACACTCTAGGATGACATTATTCATAACTTGGCATTGATATTTTCTAATTCCTAATGAAAATAAAGGCTGATTGGAATATCCACTAATTTATACTAATATTTTCCACCTTGTGTAACCTCTGATGTCTTAGTCCCATTAAGTTAACCTTCTTCCTGACCTCTTCTTCCTCATTGGCTGAGGGGACTGTGAACTTTTTTGTCAGAAAAGCAAGATTATCACATATTTCAACAACTGTATTTGAACCATTTTTCTTCCACTATTGTATAATATATTTAAGCATGTAATGTCTGTTAACAATATTGTCACATATTGCTAAATTGTTTTCTAGACAGAGTTCATAAGTTCCAACAGCTGCTCAAGGACAGTTTCACTTTTTCCAACTACACTAAATTCTGTCATTTCATTAGTGCTTCCAGATAGTGTAGAGTCAATTATTGTTGTAAATCAGTTGTTTTGATGTTTGGCTTCATTTATAATATTGTTGGTAAGGTGATATTGCAGTGCTTCCTTTGCCCATGGATATCTCTGGACTAGCACAGTTGCTAAGATAGGACATATATGTGCTTTGGATAAGCTACATTATTTTTATCTAGTCAAAACTGGACATATTCATAATTAACTCAGCTGACAGCATCTCAGCTTTGGATTCTATGAGGGCATTTCTGGTTGGTCACATTTCACAGCTCTAAACTGACAGTTGCTACTAGGTCAGATGATTGTATCTGAAAGAAAAATAATAATCAATTCAATGGCAGAGTGATGAAGCAAGACCAAGCCACTGAAATAATTACTTTTGTTTTTGTAGTTCACTTAACACAATGAAATTAAAGCAATGCATTTGGTTGAAAGTGGATAAAAGAAGACACATTGTGACATTTTCCATTACTAAACAGGTTTGGGGTGGGTCTGCAAAGAACATTGCTTTTTTCTCATGAACAAGGTGAACAAGAGTTCCAATTTAGCTAGTTGACAAGTCTGAAGAATACTTAGAGGGTGGAATACAATCCAATGAACAATGCTTTAGATTGAAGAGTATAAGCAAGTGAAATGATTAAGATTCTTGGTGAAATAATATTAGAACAACATTTGGGCTTTAGTGTAATTAACAAAAAAATCATATGCATTTTAATTCAATAACCAAATATTCAACACCAAATATGCATCTATTCACATCAGTGGTTTTCTTATGTGATTTCAGTGAATCCATACAGTGAAGAAGTTACCATTCTCACTCATAGTATTAGGATATTTGCACAGAAAGTAAATGAAGGCCTAAAGTGCCTGTTCCCTTAGCACTGTCACATAGATAGCGTAATCTCATGGGTCCATCATATATAAGCACCCTTTAAGTTAGAAACCAATATCAGTCCTAGCATCAATAAGTAGAGAGAAGAATAAAAGTTTCTAGATACAGACTGAAGCTGAGTTGATAACCATGCACATATTTAACTTTATATATATAGTATAATATATTAGAGATGCAGAGAACAAATATAACAGAGAGTATTAGACAAAATGCATAGAGATCTATCCATCTATCATATCAGCTCTTTGAGAAGAGTTTCATCATATTGGGAAAATATTCATTTTAAAACATTTTCCAAGGCCTCATTTGTACCACTGCACAAAGATATCTATGATGGAGGAATCAGGGAGGAAGTTAGCTGTTGCTACTTCCTTTCCAGCACCACTGGGTTTCTTGGAGTTGCAGAGAACATCCTGCCATCTTCATTCTATAGGACTTCTAATGAGTATTGACAAAATCCTCAAGCAATAATTCAGGTAACAAATGAGGGCATTTTTTCATTCCTTTCTCTTTCACCAGAAATAGGAAATTTTGTACATGTAATATGATGTCCCTTTATTAGTAGCTTCCTTTATATTTGGTGCAATTGTGTTTATCTGTCCATGAATGTAATTAATTTTATGCATCTTTTCTATCCACATTGTTCTGGTAGCCACATTTTAACTTTTTTTTTCTTGGTCTGTAATATGTTTATTATAGTAACCTGAATGGACTGTGATAGCATGTGAATTATGAAGTTTTATTTTATTTATTATTAGAAATAGACATATTTTGTATGTAAACATCACATGATGGTAGCATATTTGCCCTCCTCCATGCCCCTTTTCTGAAGAGGCCTTCCTCATTGGGGATGTGGGTGAACCCCATGGAGATATAGGTCATGCATTAAGGTGGCAGCAGTCAATTATGGTAAAGAGGCAATGTCTCTGTGCAAAATGTCCAAACATTTGACTCTAACAATCTTTCTGCCCCCTCTTTTGCAAAATTCCCTGAGCCATTGTTGCAGTTGGGTTTGCATTACTGGTAGAAATCACCCAACCAAGTGGAGCTTGTGAGAAAAAGGTTTATTTTGGCTACAGGCTCGAGGGGGAAGCTTCATGATAACAGGGAAAATGATAGCATGAGCACAGGGTGGACATCACCCTGTGGCCAACACCAGGTGGACAATAGCAACATGAGAGTGGACCAAACACTGGCAAGGGGAAACTGGATGGTTATAACAACTATAAGCTCACCTCCAACAATAACCCTACCTCCAGGAGATGTTAATTCCCAAATACCTATCAGCTGGAAACCTTTAGCAGATTCTCCAACAGAGAGTAAGTTAGTTCCAGGACAAATGAAATGACCTTACTTTTTTTTAATAGAGAGTTTAATAAATGTAGGCCCTCTTGTAGCCCATGATTGATAGTAGCTTGATATTGGAGAGAGGGTTTATGTTTGGATATGATTCTGACTTGTTTCCCAGCTCCAGCTATGGATCCCATACCACTGTTTTTTGAGTTCTTTGTATATTATGGATATTAATCCTCTGTCAGATATATAGCAGACAAAGATTTCCTCCCAATCTGTAGGTTTTCTCTTTGCTCTATTCAGAGTATCCTTTGCTGTAGAAAAGCTTTGTAATTTCATGATATCCCAGTGGTTGATTTGGGTTTTCTTTCCTAATCAATTGGGGTTATATTCAGAAAGTCCTTAGCTATGGCAGTATGTTGAAGGGATTCCCCTACCTTTTCCTCTAGCAATTTCAGAGTTTCAGGTCTGATATGAAGGTCCCTGATCCATTTGGACTTGATTTTTGTGTATGGAAAAAGACAAGGATCTATTTTCATCTACATATAGATATCCAGTTTATCCAGCACCACTTGTTGAAAAGACTTTCTTTTCTCCAATGAAAAGTTTGGGCATTTTTGTCAAAAATCAGATGGATGTAGCTGCTTGGAATAACATCTATGTCCTCTATTTGTTCCATTGATCTATGTTTGTCTTTGTGCCAGTACATGCTGTTTTTGTTACTATGGCTTTTCAATATAGCTTAAAATTGGTTATGTTGATACAACCAGATTATTTTCATTGCTCAAAATTGTTTTGGCTATTTGAGATTTTGTGTACCCAGAAGAATTTTAGTATTGTTTTCTTCTACTTCTGTGAAGAATATCATTGGAATTTTAATGGGGATTGCATTAAATGTGTAGATTGCTTTTGTTAGATTGACATTTTAACAATATTGATTTTTTTTCAATCCAAGAACACAGGCTGTGTTACCATTTTCTAGTGTCTTCCTCAATTTTTTCCTTGAGTGTTTTAAAGTTCCCATTGTACAGATCCTTCACTTCCTTGGTTAGGTTTATTACAAGGTACCTTATTATATTTTTGTAATTGTGAATGTGAGAAATTTCTTGATTTTACCCTCCTCATGTTTGTTTCATTATTGTATAGGAGAGCTACTAATTTCTGCGTGTTTATTTTGTATCCTGTTACATTGATGAAAGTATTTATCAGCCATAACAGTTTGCTAGTGGAGTCATTAGGGTCTTTTATGTATGGAATCATATCATCTGCAAATAATGATAATTTGATCTCTTCCTTTCTAATTTGTATCTCTTTTATGAGTGTCTCTTGCCTTATTGTTAGAGCTAAGATTTCCAGTAAGATATTAAATAAAAGTGGGGACAGTGGACTACCTTGTTTTATTCCTGAATTTAGTGGAAAGCTTCAAGTTTTTTTTTCCATTTTGTATTATGTTGACTGTAGGTTTGTCATAAATAGCTTTTATTACATTGAGATATGTTCCTTCTATTCCTAGTCTCTGTAAGACTTTTACCATGAAGTGATGTTAGATTTTGTTGAATGCCTTTTCTGCATCTTTTGAAATAATCATGTGTTTTTTGTCCTTCAGTCCATTTACATAGTGTATTATAATCATTGATTTGGATATGTTGAACCATCCCTGCATATCTGGGATAAAACCCACTTAGTCAGGGTGAATAATTTTTCTGATATATTATTCTATTTTGTTTGCCAATATTCCATTGAGAATTTTTGAATCTATGTTCCTGAGGAAGATTGGTCTGTAATTTTCTTTTTGTTATATCTTTGTCTGGTTTTGGTATCAGTGTGATGTTGGCTTCATAGAAGGTGTTTGGTATAATTCATTCCTTTTCTATTTTATGGAAATGTTTGAGAAGCCGTGGTATTAGTTTTTCCATGAATGTCTGGTAAAATGCACCAGTGAATCCATGTGGACCTGGACAGTTTTTATTTGGGAGACTTTGTACAACTGCTTGCATCTCCATACTTGTAATAGGTCTGTTTAATTAGTTCGTCACATCTTGATTTAATATTGGTAAGTCATATGAATCAAAGAAACCATCTCTTTGTTTCAGATTTTCATACTTAGAGGCATGTATATTCTTAAAGCATGCCCTTATGATTTTCTGAATTTCTTTGATATCTGTTGTAATGGTGCCTTTTTCATCTCTAATTTTATTAATTTTTCTCTTCTCTCTTTCTTCTGGTCAGATTTGCTAATGGGTTATCAACCTTTTTTCTTTCAAAGAACCAACTCTTTGTTTCATTGATTGGATTTTTTTGTTGTTGTTTCTATTTCATTAATTTCTGCCCTAGTCTTTATTATTTCCTCCCTTCTACTGATTTTTGCTTTGCCTTGTTCTTCTTTTTCCTAGGCCTTAAAGCAAAGCATTATAGTGTTTATTTGTGAACTCTCTAATTTCTTAATATAGGCACTTAGAGCTATAAATTTCCCTCTTAGGACTGCCGTAATTGTGTCCCAAAGGTTTTTGTATGCTGTATTAGCATCATCATTTAATTCTATGAATTTATTGATTTCCTTTTTGATTTCTTCAATGTCTCATTCATCATACAGTAGTGTACTGTTTACTCTCCATGAAATTGTGTATGCTCTGTAGTTTTTCTTGTTGCTAATTTGTAGTTTAATCCCATTGTGGTCAGATGAAGTACAAGTGATTATTTCAATTTTCCTGTCCTTAATATTTGCTTTCTGTCCCAGTATATGTTCTATTTTAGAGAATGTTCCATGTACTGCTGAAGAAAAAAAACTATTTCTGCAGTATTTGGATGGAATGTTCTGTAGATATCTGTTAAGTCCATTTGTTCCACTACATCATTTATTTCAGATGCCTCTCTGTTTATTTTTTGCCAGGATGCCCTGTCAATTGATGAGAGTGGGACATTTAACTCACCCACTACAATTTTGTTTGATGTTATCTGAGACCTTAAGTCTAGTACTATTTGGTTGATGAAATGGAGAGTTCCCATGTTAGGTCCATATATGTTTAGGATTGTTATTTCCTCCTATTGGAGTGTTCCTTTAATCAGTATAAAGTGACCTTTTATTTAATCTTTCCTTATTAATGTTGGTTTGAAGTCTGTCCTGTTAGACAGTAGGATAGCAACCTCTACTTGCTCCCTAGGCCCATTTGCTTGAAATACTGTTTTCCATCCTTCCACCCTAAGGCAGTGTCCATCTTTTCTTTACAGATGAGTTTGCTGGAGGCAACAAATAGCAGGATCCTTCCTTTTATTTATTTTTTATTTATTTTTATTTTTTTAAATTATTGTCAGTTTCTTTATTTTATTTTATTATTTTTATTTTTATTATTTTATTTTTTAAATTTAATTTATTAGTTTTCTTTTCAGTAAATACAGGCAGTTTGGTACCATTATTTAGGCTCATCTGTGATCTACCCCCTCCCATTAGACCCTCCTTGGTAATGAAAATGGGTCTTGCATTGTGGAGTTAGCCTGCAGTTATTGCTATGATAAATGTCTCTGCAAATCATGACCCATATTGTGACTCTGACATTCTTTCCGCCCCCTCTTCCGCAAAATTTCCCTGAGCCATGTTGGGTTCATTTTTGGTCTGCTTCAGTGCTGAGGTGTTAGGGGCCTCTGAGGCTCTGGCTCTCTGATTTGGTAGGAGTTGATTTTCTGTGTTTGTCTCCTTCCCCTTTGCTGGTATCCGGTTCATCAGGAAAACAACACCCTTGCTTGTTTCGCCAATTGTCCTTAGTATCAGTCAGGCCCCTTTTGAGGTATGTTGGGGCAGCTCTCTCCTTAGGATCTGCATCTATCTGAAAAAGACAAGCAGATTCTCCAACGGAGAGTAAGTTAGCACCTGAAAAATTGAGATAACAATTACATTTTTATAGAGAGTTTGATAGGTGTAGGCCCTCTTGTAGCCCATGATTGATGGTAGCTTGATATTGGAGAGTGGGCTTATGTTGGGATATGGTTCCGACTTGTTTCTCAGCTCCAGCTATGGGACTTGTACCACTGAGGGTATCAGTTAGCCAAATCAAGAGCAGGTGGTTCCCCACCATGGCTGTGTGCCACTATTGCACTTGTGTGGGCATCACATCAGGTTATTTGTTGCTAATTAGGTTAGCCAATGAGTGGCTTGGACAGATATTGGTCATTTTCCCCAGTCTCCCATGTAGCACCTTTTGGCACTAGACATGCTGACTGTCTGCGGACTGACTCTCTCCTGGCTTCCAGCCATGCCATTCCATTTGAAGTGTCAGCTGCGTATGGAGTCTTCAGCAATAGGGGCTTACCACTGGACTTTGGTGGGTCATCAAATACTCTGACAGAAGTCTGTCATTGTTTTGGGAAACCTTGTAGGTTTCTCTGATCAAAAGCTCATTGTGGATGGTAGGCCCAAGCTGGAAATTGAGGAAAAAGATAACTAATATACAAGAGTTAGAGAGGAGAGAGATAGAGGGGAGAGGGGGAGAGGGAGGGAGGGAAGCTGTAGGAGATTTAGGTCAGTCTTGATCTTACCCTCTCCAGTGTCTTGTGGTTTAGGTGTTTCCTGTAAGGGTCTAGTGAATGTTCAGCCATTTGGTCTGTCTTTTAGGAAGTAGAATTTTATGTTACCATTGCCGTTTGGGTCCAGATTACTGCTTTCCACCCTTTGATTCTCTCCCCGCCCTCCCATCCATCTTATTGTCTAGTCCATGAGGTACTTGCTGTGTATGTAAGACATCTTGGGCAGATTCAGGTTATGTGTTGCAGATGAGTGAGACTATGTGTCGATTTTTTTTCTGTGATTGGGTAAGTTCGCTGAGAATGATCTGTTCCAGGTTCAACCATTTTTCCTCAAATTTCTGTATGTCATTTTTCTTACTGCTGTATAGAATTCCATTGTGTAGATATACCACATCTTTGTTATCCATTCTTCTAATGATGGACAGCTGGGTAGGTTCCAGCTTTTAGCTATTACGAATTGAGCTGCTACAAACATGGTTGAGCAAATATCTCTGGCTTTTGGTTTGAAGGATTTAGGGTAGATGCCCAGTAATGGTATAACTGGGTCTGTTGGGATTTCTATAGTCAGCTTTTTCAGGAGTCTCCATGTTGCTTTCCAAAGTGGTTGTTCCATCCTGCATTCCCACCAACAGTGAATGAGTGTCCCTGCTTCTCCACATCCTCGCCAGCATTTATTTTCATTTGACCTTTTGATGTTGGCTATCCTTATTGGGGTAAGGTGGAATCTCATAGTTGTTTTAATTTGCATTTCTCTGATGATTAGGGATGATGAACATTTTCTTAAGTGTTTTTGCATTTGTATCTCTTCCTCTGTGAATTGCCTGTTTAACTCTGTACCCCATTTTGTGAGTGGGGTATTTGTCTTCTTATTGTTTAGACTTTTGAGTTCTTTGTAAATTCTAGAGATAAGGCCTCTATCAGTTGGGTAACCTGCAAATATTTTTTCCCATTCTGTGGGTATTCTATTGGCTTTGCTTATTATATGCTCTTCTGTAAAGAAACTCTTCAGCTTCATATGATTCCAATGGTTGAGTGACTGTTTTAGAACTTCAGCCACTGGGGTTTTATTCAGGAAGTCTTTTTCCATTCCTATATCATGGAAAGTACTTCCTAAATTTTCTTCCAGTAGTTTTCGAGTTTCTGGTCTTATGTTGAGGTCTTTGATCCATTTGGATTTGAGTGTCATGCATGGTGAAATGTGTGGATCAAGTTTTAGTTTCCTGCATGTGGTTATCCAGTTTGTCCAGCACCATTTGTTGAAGATGCTATCTTTTTTCCAGTCTATATTGTTTGGGCCTTTGTCGACTATCAAGTAGCTATACTGCTTGGCCCAAAATCCGGGTCCTCAAGTCTATTCCATTGGTCTATACTCCGGATTTTATGCCAGTACCATGCTGTTTTTATTACTATGGCTTTGTAATATAGCTTTATATCAGGTATGGTGATGCCACCAGAGGTATTTCTTTTGCTGAGGATATGTTTGGATATGCGAGGCCTTCTGCCTTTCCATATGAAATTTGTGATCATTTTTTCTATCTCTGTGAAGAACACTGTAGGGATTTTAATTGGAATTGCATTAAATCTATATATTGCCTTTGGTAGGATTGTCATCTTCACAATGTTAATTCTGCCTATCCAGGAGCATGGGAGGTCTTTCCATCTTTTCAAGTCCTCCTCAATTTCTTTTTTGAGAGTTTTTATATTTTTGTTGTACAGATCTTTTACTTCCTTGGTTAACATTATTCCAAGGTATTTTATTTTTTTTTTGTTGCTATTGAAAATGGGACTATGTCCTTTATTTCTTTTTCCGTGTCTTTGTCATTTGCATACAGAAATGCTACCGATTTTTGTGCATTGATTTTGTATCCTGCTACTTTGCTATAGGAGTTAATCACCTTCAGGAGTTTAGGGATGGAGTCTCTCGGGTCTATGACATATACAATCATGTCATCAGCGAATAGAGCTAACTTAACTTCTTCCTTTCCTAATTGCATCCCTTTTATTTCCTTCTCCTGTCTTATTGCTTGAGCTAGGACTTTCAGAACTATATTGAAAAGCAGAGGTGAGAGAGGACATCCCTGTCTTGTTCCTGATCTCAATGGGAATTCTTCCAGTCTCTCTCCATTAAGTATTATTTGGGCCTTTGGAACTTTGTATATTGCCTTTATTATAGAAGGTGTGAACCAGCCATGCCGATTCTCTCCAATGTTTTGATCATGAAGTGATGTTGTATCTTGTCAAAGGCCTTTTTTGCATCTATCGAAATGATCATGTGATTTTTATGTTTAAGCTTGTTTATGTGGTGTATTACATTGACAGATTTTCATATGTTGAACCACCCTTGTGTTCCTGGGATAAATCCCACTTGGTCAAGGTGGATCATGCTTTTGATGTGTTGTTGGATTCGGTTTGTGAGTATTTTGTTGAGGATCTTTGCGTCTATATTCATTAGGGAAATAGGCCAGTAGTTTTCTTTTCTTGTGGCATCTTTGCCTGGTTTTGAGATTAGGGTGATACTAGCTTCATAGAAGGAGTTGGGTAGCTTTCCCTGTTCTTCAATTGTGTGGCACAGTTTTAGGAAGATTGGTTTGAGTTCTTCTATGAGGGTTTGATAGAATTCGTCTGGGAATCCATCTGGTCCTGGAGTCTTCTTTTTTGGGTGGTTTTTTATTACTTTTTCAATCTCCATGAGTGTGATGGGTTCATTGAGGTGATTGATCTGCTCTGAGTTTAGCTTTGGTAGATGATATGCATCCAGAAATTTATCCATCTCCTCCACATTTTCCAGTTTTGTGGAGTAGAGGTTTTTGAAATAAGTCCTGATGATTCTGCTGATTTCAATGATGTCGGTTGTGATCTCTCCTTTTTCATTTTGAATTTTGTTAATTTGGTGTCTCTCCTTTTCTTGCTTGATCAAATTGGCCAGAGGTTTGTCAATCTTGTTTATTTTTTCAAATAACCAGCTCTTTGTTTTGTTAATTGCCCTAATTGTTTCCTTGGTTTCCAATTCATTAATTTCTGCTCTGATTTTAATTATTTCTTTCCTTCTGGAGCTCTTTGGGTTGGATTTTTCTTGTTTTTCCAATGCCTTTAGGTGGATGGTTAGGCTATTGATTTGGAATCTTTCTGTTTTTTTTTATGAAGGTATTGAGTGCTATGAATTTTCCCCTGAGGACTGCCTTCATTGTGTCCCATAAGTTTTGGTATGATGTGTTCTCATTGTCATTCAATTTCAGGAATTTTGCAATCTCATTTTTTATTTAATCCACTATCCATTCATTGTTTAAGAGTGTGCTATTCAGTTTCCAGTTGCCTTTGGGGTTCTTGTTGGTTTTTTTGTTGTTGATTTCTAGGAATATAGCATTATGATCTGATATCATGTAGGGAATTATGTTGATTTTCCTAATATGTGGAGGCTATCTTTGTGACCCAGTATATGGTCTATTTTAGAGAATGTTCCATGGGCTGCTGAGAATAATGTGTAGTCTATGGATTTGGGATGGAAAGTTATGTAGATGTCGGTTAGGTCTAAGTGCTGTATGGTTTTGTTCAGCTTTCTTACTTCCCTGTTGAGCTTCTGTTTGGATTATCTGTCTATTACTGATAATGGTGTTCATATAATTGTAACGCTGAGTTTTGTCATGGAAAGTTTTCCTTTCGCCATCTAGTATAAGGGAGACTTTTGCCGGGTAGAGTAGTTTGGGTTGGAAGCCATAGTTTCTTAGAGTTTGGAGAGTTTTATTCCAGGCCCTTCTAGCTTTTAGGGTTTCCATTGAGAAGTCTGAAGTAATTCTGACGGAGTTTCCTTTGAAAGTGGTGATCTGTCTGGATTTTCTTCCATTTTATTTTTCATGTTATTTCTTTTGCGCTGTGGTCTACCCATGTCAGTGTATGGGCAGATAGGTGGGTGGAGCAGCCTGGGATCTAGCTTAATGCGAACCCAAGGCAGCCTGGGGCAGTTGCAAGCAGCCCGGGATTTTGCTCACTCTTGCCAAAGCCGCCTATCTATAGCCTGACAGGGGCACCGAAGTTGCCTGAATGCTCACCCAGTAATGCACCTAAGCTGCCTGCCTTTGAGCTTGAGAGGGGACTGAGGTACCAAGCCCTAAAGGTGCCCAGACTCTGGCTGGTAACACTGGTGTCTGTAAACAGTCTGTGCTCTCCCGCCTCAGGATAGTGGGGGGTGGGTGGCGATGTACAGGTAGGGGATGGCACCTGCACTGGCGCTAGTAACTCAGTGTGGACTTGTGTGGCTCTTGCTGTGGGAGTGGGCCCACTGCACGTGCAATTGTAGTGCATAGGTAGATGATGAGGGTACAGAATCAGGGCACAGCAGAGGCTGACCGGTGGCAAGTGATGTGAGCACAGCAGCAGGGGATCTGGCAGCCACCTATTCACAGCAGGGGTGGCCCCCACAGGCCTGCGAACCAAGCACCACGTGCCTGGTCTACTCGCAGGATCAGAGAACAAGGGTGAGGTAGGAGGTCTTACCTTCAGTGCAGCAGGCTGGCAGGCGTGACTGGAGGGTGCCCGATCAGAGCACAGCCACGCGGGATGTGCGGAGGGTGCGTGGGTGGGCGGGTGGGCGGACAGGGGGCGCAGGGTTCGACGGGGTGTGTGGAGTGAGTGGGGCACGTGGCGGGGGGGGCGCGGGGCACGTCGTGGCATGGGGCAATCAGGGTGGGGCGTGCAGGAGGCGGCAGGCTCAGGGGGCACGAGGTTGGGTGCACTGGAGGTGCTCTGGTCGGTCGAGGGGAGCGAGGTGCATGCCATGGGCACAAGGGGGGGCGCACGCGCAGAGGGGGTGTGCGGGGCGCGGGGTTGGTGCGGGGCGCCTGGGGGCTGTGTGTGGGTGCGGGGTGCTCAGGGGGGGCATGAGGCATGCAGGGGGGAGCAGGGCAGCGTGCGGGAGGCACAGGACGCATGGGACGCCGCGGTGCGTGGGGTGCTAGTGGCGCGGGGCACGTGGGGGGGCGCAGGGTGCGCGGCAGGGATGGGGCGCGGGGCACACCGGGGTGTGGGATGCCATGGGATGCCGTGGGGTGCTCTGGATGGTGGGGAGGCGGCGTCGCGTGTGGGGCGTGGAGGGGGGCAGGTCACGCTGAGGCACGCAGTGGGGCCGGATGCACAGGGTGGGGGAGGGGCGCTGGGGAGGCGCCTGGGCAGGGCGCGGGGGGCAGGGGGCACCGCGGGGTGCACGAGGCTTGGGGTTAGGATGTGCTGGATGTGCTGGGGCGTGTGGGGGTGGGGGTGCAGGGCGCACGGGGGGGTGGCACTCAGGGGGCGTCTAGGAGCTAGGAGCGCAGGGCACGGGGGGGGGAGGGGGCGGGTGCTCGGGTGAGCGTGCAGTGCGCGGGGAGCGGTGGACACTGCCCGACGCTGCAAGGTGCTCTGGACTCGCGGGGGGTGGGAGGTGCAGGCGGGTCACGCGGGGGAGGGCGTGGCGGGGGTCGCATGTCGTGCCTGGGGCGCAGAGCACGCTGAGGTAAGACAGGGTGCAGGACACTGTGGGACGCCGTGGGACGCTGCAGGGCGCTCTGGACGCATAGGGGGGGTGGGAGGGGCTCTAGGAGCACGGGGTTGGGGCCGCGGGGGCACGGGGCACGCCTGGGCGCCTGTGGCACGGGAAGCCTCGGGGCCCTCGGGGCACGCCTGCCACTTGTGGATAGAGAGCGTGTGGCGTGCGTGGTGGCTTGGGGGGGACCCGGGGGGGCTGGAGGTGCATCAGGTGGGGCGCAGGTGCCTGGGGTGCATGGGGGCATGGGGGCGCGGGGCGCTGGTGGCGCGCCTGCTGCATGTGGATAGGGAGCATGGGGTGCGCTGGGGTGGGAGGTGCGGGGGGTGCGCGGGCGTGGGGCGCGGGGGTTGTGGGGTGCGCGGGGCCGCCAGGGCGCCAGGCACGCCCTATGCAGTGGTTCGCGGCGGGCAGGGAGGCGGGCATGGGTCGTGGGGGTGTGTGCTTCCCTCTTTTACCCCAATCTGTGCCCTCCCTCTAGCAAAAAGTTCTTAATTTCCCTATAATACTTGCCTTTTTTGTTCCTTATTGTCTGTAGTGTAGCTAGGCGGTCGCCATCTTGACCGGAAGACCAGGATCCTTCCTTTTAATCCAGTCCACAAGACTGTCTTTTGGTTGGGATATTGAGGCCATTGGTATTAAGAGTTATTATTGAAAGGTATGTATTTATTCTCTTCATTCTTCTTGGTTTCCTTTCCCTTTGCTTGTTTTAACTGTTATTTGAGTGTGGTTTATTTTTGTTTTTCTGTTTCCTCCTTTGGGTGTTTTGCTTTCCATTCAGCATTAAGAATTTCTTCAAGTATTTTCTGTAGAGCTGGATTAGTTGTCATAAATTTCTTTAGTTTCTTTTTCTTGTTAGATGCCATTATTTCTCCATCAATTTGGATAGATAGCTTTGCAGGATAAAGTAATCTTGGCTAACAGCTGTTATCTTTCAGAACTTGGAATACATTACTCCAAGCCCTTCTAACTTTGAAAGTTTGTGTTGAGTAGTCTGCAGTTATTCTGATGGGCTTGTATTTTTAGGTGGCTTGCTTCTTTTCTCTAACTTCTTTCAATATGTTTTCTTTGTTTTGTTTGTTTAGTAAGTTCAATTTTAACATGGCAAGGAGAGGTTCTTTCCACATTTTGTCTGTTTGGTGTTCTAAAAGCTTCTTGTATCTGCATTGGCATACCTTTCCCAATTTGGGTAAAACTTTTTTCTATGATTTTTTAGAAAACACCTACTAAGCCTCTGGATTGAAATTTTTCTACTACTGTTATACCCTGAATTCTTATGTTTGATCTTTTCATAGTGTCCCAGATATCTTGAAATTACCATTCATATCTTGCTATTAACTTGCCTTTCTCTTTGTTGGAGTGTATTAGATCTGCCACCTGTTCTTCTAGTTTAGATATTCTATTCTCTCCTTCATCCATTATACTGAAGAGATTTTCCACAGAGGTTTTTATTTCATTGACTATATTCTTCAGAGCCAGTATTTCAGCTTGGTTTTTCTTCAGTATTTCTATTTCCTTACTCATGTCTTGTAATGACCTCTTTATTTCATTAAGCTGGTTTCCTGTGTTCTCTTTCAGAATTTTGTTTTCTTCTTTACTTCCTTTTTTTTTCTTCTTTGATTTCTTCATTTCTGATTTCTTTGAGTACAGATACCATCATTCTCTTCAAATCTTTGTCAGGCATTTCATCTAAAACAGTCTCATTGATGATCATTTCTGATGGATTTATAGTTTTTGGTGCAACTGTATTGTCTTGATTCTTTGAGCTTCTTGTATTATATTGCAGTGACTTCATCATTCCAAGCCCTTCTGACTTTTAGAGTTTGTGTTGAGTAACCTGCTATAATCATGATGGGCTTGCCTTTTAGGTGTCTTGCTTTTATAATTGCTTCCAATATATTTTCTTTGGTTTGCATGTTTAGTAGTTTAATTATAACATAGCTAGAAAAGTTTATTTCCAGGTTTTGTCTACTTGGTATTCTAAAAGCTTCCTGTGTATGCATTGGCCTTTCTTCCCCAATTTCAGGAAAATTTTCTTCTATGATTTTGTTGAAAATGCCTACTAAATCTCTTTTCATAGTGCCCCACATATCATGAAATTCCCATTCATACTTCTTATTAGCTTGCCTTTCTCTTTGTTGGACTATATTGGGTCTCCCTTTTGGTCTTCTAGTTTAGATATTCTGTTCTCTTTTTCATCCATTCTTCTGTTGAGATTTTCCACATAGTTTTTTGACTGACTGGATTTTTCAACACTAGAAGTTCCTCCTGGTTTTTCTTCATCATTTCTATTTCCTTGTTCATGTCTTATAATGGCCTCCTTATTTCATTAAGCTTGTTTCCTGTGTTCTTTTGGAATTCCTTCAGGACTTTGCTTTCTTCTTTAATTCCTTTGTTTTCTTCTTTGTTTCATTTAATTTCTTTGACTATAGGTAAAGATCATTTATTAATCTTTGTCATGCACTTAATCTAAAACAATCTCATTGGAGCCATTTCTGATGGATTTATAATTTTGGGTGGGATTGTGTCATCTTGAATATTTGTGCTTTTTGTATTACAATGTTGTAATTTTTGCATACTGAGTTGATTTGATGCTTGGGTACTCTAATAATCTGTAATTCTTTGAGATTTAGAAGTCCAACTTTATGTACATTCAGAGTAGGAGTTTAAGATGCCATGTGTAGCTCTTGTATTCCAATCCAGATGCAAAAGTAATCCTAAGTGTGGATTTTGCCTGCTATTCAAGTATTCTTCTGGTCTAGGTAGAGCATTTTGCTGGTAAATTTTATACACAATCAATATAAACCAGCACAGTGTCTCCAAGTGTGGAGATAACCATATGTAAGCAGATAATCATATATAGCCCCAAACCCTTAGGGTGTGTGTTGCTCTACACTCTTATTCCTATCAGCCGAGAGGTTGAATTTTCTGTTCTGAACTGAGTTTCAATTCATCCTGGATCTACATCAGACCCTGCCCCCAATAATGACAGAAGAAAAAGACAAAGGTCCTAAGAGTCTGAAAGCCTTAAAGGTAACAATAGTCAACCCCCAAATACAGCTTAATTGAGAATGGTAAATGTAACCAAGAATATGTAACCCATAACCTGCCCTGACATAGAAAGAGAGACTAGCACTTCCAGTACTGGCCTTTGTACATGCTTTTGTATCAGTTTTTAATCTTTTGGGGTGGCTTCAAATTTCATCAATTCTGAGTGCCCACCTTAATCCCTCCTTGTTGTGCTGTGAATCTGGTGCTCTGATCAGCTGTGCTGGATGTACTGCAGCCAGAGCTGTATGTGTTCTCTGGAGAGCCGCTGTTCTGTCACATGGGGAACGGGAGAGGGCAGGAAGCCTGGAGTTGTACTGGAACTTCTGAGCTCATCATCATGCCTGTGTCCAGCTGTCTCACTTTTAGATTTTGCAAGGAGACTAATGAGGTTGGAAAATACCCTTCTTTGGTCTCTGCTCCTGCAGCTGCTTGGGGAGCTTGCACATGAATCCGTGCAGGTCCATGGCTCAGATTTACAAGCTCTTCAGTAGGATTCTGGCCAATTTCCTCCTTTCCTATAGATCTTAGTGTGTCCCGATTCTCTGCTGTTCTCGGTAAAAAAAAAAAAAAAAAAAAAAAAAACTATACATTTTCACTTTTCAGATGAAGAGTGTATTTTGTTGTGGTTTTGCTCAAATCCCTCCCTAGTCTGGATTAATATGACTCCTATACTGCCATCTTACCAGGAAGTCCCAAGGTGGCAGTATTTTGAGGCAGGTTATATTCAGTTATATTCAGTCGACAGCAGTGAAGAAGCAGAATAAAAAATTCTATTGCTCAGCTAGCTCTCTTGCTTTCTTTTTAAAGGTTTAGAGAGAACTCATTCAGTTAATAGAAAGAAATTGCAGAGAGCTCCTGCCATGTGGAGGGAAGGAGGGGATAAAGAGCTCATGTGAGAGAAGGGGTGGGGGGCTTCCTCTTGTCTCAGTCTACCTGGGCTGAGACCAGAACCTAAAAGTTCAGAAAAGATGATCAGACAGCCAAGAAAGAACTTGTCCCCTGGCACCAATCTATTTATAACCTTATTGTGGTGAGTTTTACCTTCAGATGCGCCTGAGAGACAGCTAGTTATTCTGAGCTAGAGGCTGTATTAGGGCACCAAGTTCTTGGGGTTGAATTTGACTAACCACAATGTCATCATTAGATTTAAATTCTAGGAAAGGAAAATTCCCTCCCAGGAGGGGCTCAGATTGTTTGTGGAGAAATAGTTCTAGGGAACTCCTTTAGGCAAGAGACAAGGAGAAGCCAGATTCTCTGATCTCTAGCAAAGTGAAGACTTCAGGGGCAGACTTAAGGACATTTCTGCCTTCACTTTCAATGTTCCGGTCACCCTAACTGCCTCAAGACAGATATCAAAATCAGCACATGAAAGAAGCCAGTCAGCTCTCTCTTTTCTGTTCAGTCCAAAACTCCAGTCTGTGGAAGCCCACAGTTAAGCTGGATCTGCTCACCTCAATACAATCAAGGTAATCCTCCACAAACATCCATCATCCTAAAATAATCTAGATAATCCCTCATAGGCATTACAAGAAATTTATTTTCCAGGTGAACTGGGGTCATGTCAAAATGACAGTAAAATTCATCACCCCACCTTACAAACTAGTCAGACCCACAGTTCTCAATTCTGAACTGTGGTTACTGGATCTCAGTTAGAAAAAAAAAAAAAAAAGAGTACTGGTTAGGGCTGGAGATTGGACTACCTCAGGATGAACAAAACTTGCATAGACTTGAAACAAACTGTAAAATTATAAGAATAAGTTAGACTCCATTATGATATGAGCTGGTAAGTGACCTGGAGTAATAAGACAGGCTGATTTCATACTCTGAAGTTAACCATCAGAATGAGGTCTTCCCAGGCATGGGTCTTCTGACCCCTAAATAGATGTGTCCCATATATCCATCTGCTAGCAATATAGATCTTCTATGAGTTTTAACAAAATAAACTGCTTTAATTCCAGCTATTGTTTAAGATTCTTCTTTCTCATGTGTGGGACCTACAAAGGTTGTTTCATAGAAGTCTGAAGTTAACAAGCATCAGACAAAAAAGCACAAATGGTACCTATCAATCTGCACTGTTGTATTTAGATCAGATTGATGTTTTGAGTGTGCTGTAGAACAGCAAGGTGACAATACATACCATTAATGTACTGAGTATTTATCAAAAGCTAGAAGATAGGATTTTGGAAGTTTCTCCATAAAATAATATTAATATATTAATATTAATCTGATTTAACATCATTCAATGTATACATGTATCAAAACATTACCCAGAACTCTGCATGAATGCTACAATGAATAATCTCAGCTCTCAGAGCCTAAGTCAGGAGGATTGCCATATATTCAAGGATAACCTGAGTGAGACTTCCCCACAAAACATCATGTGGTACCTCATTGATACAGAAGTGTTTTTAATAGCTTAGGCTATTTTAAACATACTTTAAAAAATATATTTTTAATAAAAATTGAGAATCTGTTCTTCTTTTTCAGAAAGTAATGAATCCAAAGGAGATAAATTACCCTTCACACTTCAGCCAAGCCACAGCTGAAACTACAGAGGACTTGGAAGACTAATATGAGTGCTGCCTCCATGCTGAACCTGATAATCAGTACCAGGGTATAAGAGACAGACCCTGAGCATACTCACCACCTACCAAAGCAGAGATCCAGAGGATCCTAAGAGCTCATCACTGAAGTACGCTTAAAATTCACCCACCACAGCTCAGGGAATTTTGCAGAAGAGGGGAAAGAAATATTATAAGGGCCACAGGTTGAGACATCATGCCCAAAGGCATTCCCTCCCCGCAGAATAACTGACTGCTACTCCTCAACACATGAACTACAACCCCATAGAGAACACTTGCAATCCCACTGAGGAGCATCCCCATCAGAATAGGGGTTGGGACAAAAGAAAAGAGGGTATCAATACATGATATATCTATTCAAAATATGTTGTTCATAATAATAATATAATAAACAACATAAAAAATCAGAACTTGCTCCCTGGGTAACCAGCTTCCCCAGATACATCCATGTGGAATATAGTAATAGCCAAGACAAAAAATGAATAGACTACTTCCTTATACTTTAATTTTACAAAAAATTATATTTATCCTCCATTTCATCACCCTTGTATCATTTTGTTGTTTTATATTCAGTTTTTCATATACATTTAAATAAATCCATCAAGAAATAAGGTTAATCCACTATTTCACTGAGATATTTTTAAAACTTCTTAATTTTTAAAAAAAATTATTAAGAACATTTTTTATGGCTACATCATGTATTGGTAATGTATTTTCCCTCCAGTCTGACCCATTCCACTGATGTCCCTTTTCAGCAGGGTTCCTCATGGGGTTGTGGGTTAGAGCAACAGTCAGTTATTGGATGGGGGGGGGCAATGCCTCTGGGTATGATGTGCCTACCCATGGCTTTTTCAGTATTTCCTCCCACTTTTCTGAAAAATTCCCTTAGCTGTGGTGGGAGTGTTTTAAGTCTACTTCAGTGATAAGCTGTCAGGAGCCTCTGGATTTCTTCTTTGGTATGTGTTGAGTATCCTCCGAGTCTGTTTCCTACACCCTGCAGTGATTATCACTGAAATCTTACCTGTCATATTTTCATGAGTTCCAATTTTTTTCTATAATAGTCTTATTAACAGTGACTCAAGAGAAAGATATTAAGCAAGACACTATTTTAAAATTGTTTTGTCAGTAGATACTTCATAGGAACTTGTATATTTTGTATTAATTTTCTTGAAGTTTTCAAACACAAGGACACTGATGATTAGCTATCTTAAGAAAACAGTGAAATGTACCATGCATTTGACTCAGCAATTTTAGACTGATAAAAAGATTTTCCTTTGCATACATTTTTTTATTCTTAATAGATGCACTGGGGAGAGAAGAGCTCACATGTGATACATGAGAGTGGAGAGGTCACATGTGATATAGGAGAAAGTAGACATCACACATGCTACATGGGAGGGTGCCAGGGTCCAGCCCTGGCTTGATGGAGGGTCTCCGAAGAGAGGTGTGAAAGGGAGAGGTGCAATAAGGACTCAAAGTCAAGTTCTGGTGCAAGCTGACAGGCTAATGCTGAAAGCAGCTGGGTTTTTCCATCTTTCTCTCTCTGCTTCTGTTTCTTTTTCTTTTTTCTTTTTCTTTTTTTCTATTTTTTTATTTTTTTCTTTCTCTCTTTTTTTGTCTTTTTCTCTGTTCTCTGTTTTTCCCTGCTTCTATACTTCTATGTTTCTCTGCTCCCACAGCTCTTAGCCTCAGTCTTTTATTTTCTGATCATGTCATGCAAGAACAAACTTCAAGAAAGGTACAATTTCACAAAATTAATAGAAACGTTTTGTTATTCCTTATCATCAAACAATACCATAATTATTCACCTCAAGTAAAGTTGTCAGGCCCCCATAATGATTAACTGTTTTCACATTTTCCCCATGTATGTGTGGTCAGCACTTGTGATTTCCTGAACTTCTACTTTCAATTGTTATATTAAAGGTGAGAGGCAAAACAACCACAAATGGGACTTCCCATCATTAATCACTGATCCAGTAGATCCGTTTATCCTTCAGTCATTTATTTTGAATTTTTCTTTTCACATCCCTCCAATAGTTAGACTTTGGTCTCTTTCTGACTTCGGTTGTTTTTCTGTAAGGATTCTTGGTAAAGAGTCATAGTTGGCTGCAATTGTCACCATTTAGAAAAAAATAGTCATAGAACAATTTTTACATTGTTCCAGCACGTTCATTGTTTCCTCTTAAGTGTACTGTACTCCATACCTGACTTTAATTAAGGCCTTTAAGGAAAACAATTACCTCTGACCCATTTTCTTGTTTTTCCAATTCTATGCCAGAGCCTCTTTCAGATACATTGACCAACACTTCACTAACACCAAGTTTTACTGGAAAAGTAAACTTAGAGATTGGTCCACCAAGTGAAAGACAGAGAAAGACAAACATTATACAGAAAACCACAGATTTCTGTAGCCTAGAGAGCCAAAGAGTTTTCTATAGAAGGGCCACATTGGACTTCAAGGAAGAGACAGCTGGGCTGGAATTGTGTCATGCAGCTCTTTAATTCCTCATGATACTGAAATGGCATGCTTGCCATCTCAGGCAGGAGGGGAGTGTTTACATGTGATACAGGAGAGAGGAGAAGTTATATGTGATATAGGAGAGAATATGTGTGAGAGTGTAGAGGAGAGGACACATGAGATACAGTGGAGAGGAGAGCTCATGTGTGGTACAGGAGCAAGGAGATTTTCATGTGGTACAGGTGAGAAGAGAGGTCACATGTGATACAGATGAGAGGAGAGGACATATGTGATAAAGGCTAGAGTAGAGGACACATGTGATAGAGGCAAGACGAGAGGTCTGATATGATACAGGAGAGAGGGGCAGTCTCATGTGATGTAGGAGAGAGGCAGGTTGCATGTGTTACAGAGGAGACAAGAGCTCACATGTAATGCAGGGGAGGAGAGAAGTCACATGTAATACAGGAGAGAGGTGAGGACACATGTGATACTGGGAAGAAAAAAGATCAAATATGGTATAAATTAGAGGAGAGGAAATGTGGTACAGGAGTGACTAGTGGTCACATATGATACAGGGAAGAGGAGAGAATAGATGTTGTACAGGAGAGAGATCACATCTGATATATGTGAGAGGAGATTACACATGTAATACAGGGGTGAGGAGAGCTAACAATGGATACAGAAGAAAGGAGAAGCTTCTGAGATCTCAATACTAGAGTAGAATTTAAGAACACCCACAATGGTATAGGAAATTCTGTGAATGAGAGTGTGGAAAGAATGTATACCCCACAGGGTCTTCAGCACTTGATGTACTGTTTTTTTCTTGTTGATTTCTAATTTAATTGCATTGTGTTCGGTCATAATGCATGGAGTTGTGACAATTTTCCTGAATTGGAAGCCATGTCTTATGACCTAATGCATGATGTATTTTAAAAAAAAAGGTTTCTTGAGCTGCTGAGAAGAATGTGCATTCTGGGGAGTTGGGGTGGAATATTTTGTACATATCAAATAAATCTACTTGATCTGTGATGCTGTTTACGCTGCTTATTCTCTGTTAATTTTCTGTTTGGATTGTCTGTTTTATTTTCTGGTATATTTTACTTTATAAAATGTGGTGCATGTATGTTTGGTACCTATAAGTTTATTATTGTAATACCTTTTTGTTAGATTCTTCTCTTAATAAGTAGCACATGTCCTTTTCATCTCTTTCTCTTTTTATTTTTATTTTTTTGTGGTATGGTTTTATTTTAGTCCATATTGACATGGAATTAGTCTCAGGTTGGCCTGGAACTTACATTGACCCTCCTACCTCAGCATGCCAAGTGCTGGGATTAAAGATTTGTACCACCATGCCTGGCAGAGAGGAAGAGAGAGAAAGAAAGAGAGAGAAATAATGAACCATGGCTTCCACTGCAAACAAATTTTATATGCATGTGCTACTGTGCATCTGGATTTATGTGGGTATTGGGGAATTGAACATTGATCATTAGGCTTTACAGGCAAGTGTTTTAGATGCTGAGCCATCTCTCCAGCCCTCACTTATTTTAATTAATTTTGGTTTAAATTAAATTTTATCATACATTTCTCTACACTTTCTTTTTCTTTCTTGCATTGGCTTAGAAAATTATTTTCCAACTTTTCACCTATATGGTGAAGAGGAAGTTCCACTATGGAACTCCTATTTCCCTCCTAGTATGGTTGCTGCCTGGTCACAACTATTGCAGAACCAGGTATATGTGAGTGGAGGAAGCTTTCCTAACCATGAATATCCAGGGCTACCTTTTGGCTGGCCTTTGGTGTGTGATAAGCACCAGGCCCCTATGTGCCCCAGGGCTGGCACAGCAAGACTAAATGGCAGAGAAGGAATTCTGCTTTGCGAAGGTAATTTCCTGCTAGTGTGGTGGCTGTCTGATCACTGAAATTTCAGACCAGGTACACTTGTAGGGGGGAAACTTTCCTAGGCTTTAATGCCCAGTGTTAACCCCTGCCTGGCCTTTGGTGTGTGATAGAATCCCGAACCCTCAGGGATGCAGTGCTGGTGAAGCCCAGAAAAGGGTTTAATGGGTGGAGAGTCAGAAAGTCAGTTCTAACATGGTGTCTCCCTATTTACAGCACTTTCAGGACCTAGTATACATGAAGGAGGGGTAAAAAGCCTACCTGGGCTTGAGCACCCCACTTTCCCTACTTGCTACTGGCCCTTTGATGTGTAATCAGCCCCTAGACCTTGTGAGCTACAGTGCTGTTACTGCATGATGGAGGTCCAAAGATTTGCAAATTCTGCCCTAGAGTGGTGGCTTCCAACACCTGGTTCGTAGTACTTTTAAAGCCAGGATTTGGGGGGTGGGTGGGATAGGTGGGTAAGATTCCCACCTGGGCTTGGATGCCCAGCATTACTCACTGCCTGGTATCTAGGGGTGGGCTGCAGTGGAGGCTGGGACTTGAGGGTAAAATGAACATGGTACTATTTAAATGATGTGAGAAAAATGAAGTGCTTCCACTAGCTAATTGTTTTTAAATTTATTAACTTTTACCCAACAGTCCATTTATTTGCTTGAAGCAAAGGATTGGTTGTCATTTTCATCAGTGTTGCTCTGTATGAAAACACAAAGATCTCATCTTCAATAGCATGGAGTATGAAACACTGTCCTGCATACAAGGCTATAATCTCTTCATATCACCATGGACTCAATGGAAATATAATTCCTGAAAATATAATTCCTTAAAGTAAGAGAGCAAAGTCCCAAATCAACAGATATAAATAATTTCACACAAGTACCACTTATCTTGATCCTGTAATGGGAGCATTGCTAATTTGCAATGGCCATGGAAGAAATACCAATAGCACCCAAAATAATAATGGAAACTTGGTCCTCATTAAAATTCACTAATAAATTTTAACAATCCACATTGTAGACCATGTGACTTAGATTAGTAAGTATATTCTTTTACCAAATTCCATTTCTCAGGAATGTGTTCTTTTCATCCTTTTTGAAATTAAAATCCTTTTTTATCTTAAAAATTGTCTCATTCATTCATTATATTTATTAACTTTATTTATATTTAGAAATACTTCAGGAACTAAAATCTGGAGCTATATAAACAATAAAGTGAGACATCTGCTTTCTAAGAGTATTAATCTAACCAAGTCATTCATAGACAATTTAAGGTACATTTGAAGATGGCTCTATACAAAACTTTCTTCCTCAGGCTGTTTACAGATATGACCCTTAGTGAATGATAATTCCAATCCCACCAAATGAGATTACATGGTACTAAGACAAAGAATAAGAATCTGTCACATGGTCAATATATTCCCAATTGGGGATTTATCTGTTCAAAGTTCTGTATTTTTTTATGAACCAAATGAAATATGAGTTTTAATAAGTCATTGTTAGACCTCATTCGCTACCCGAAAATTAAATGAAGAATGCCAGTGTTTGAGCATTGTCTCTGGCAGTTGTATATTTTTCTTATGAAGGAATCCTCCTCTGTGCATTGTTTTCCATTCCCACAGACATTACTTTGTTTATGATGGCTAATTTCTATAATACTATAGTCGTTGTGTTTGAGGTGACATTTTGTCATCATTTCTCTTCTGGTTCCTACAGTGTGATCAGGAACATTTCCTTCAGCCAACTTGGCTTGGTTATTGTGCTGGAAATGCAGTTTTCCTCTGTGGGCCTAATGAAATCACTGCCCTCTCATATGCATACAGCTCTTTCCCTCAGCATTTAAATAGCAAGGAATAGAAAAAATGATCATATAATAAGTTAAACAGTCCCATATTCAAAATCTATTTACAAAACAAAACAAAAATACAGTTGGATTGAGTTCAGAGAGGAAGAACAGCTTCAGTATTATTACATACTGTCATAAATATTCCTTAACCTGTACAAAGAAGCATTTAAAGTTTCCTTTCTTGCTCCTCATTTGTATATGAATTAAATTATTAAAATTTGGGGAAGATATTCTACCTCAGTCAACTCTTCAGCCTTAGCACCTATATTCTAGCCAGAAGTAAAATACAGGACAAAATTTATATGTACAAAAATGTTTTTAAATTTTTGAATAAATAACATAATTTGTCAGAAAAAGTTTTAAGCATAAAAATGTAATGACAATAAAATTTTATTTCTGCATCATCTATTTTCTATTTCATACCATGGATCTGTTGCTGAGACAGAAAATTGGCATTATTGTGGGATTGTTTGAAACATATATCTCCCATAAACTCATGTGTTTTAAATGCTTGATCCTCAACTGATGGCATTGGGAGGTGAAGCCTTCCAGGAGCACTTGTGATGTTGGAGGCAGCTCCTCCTTACCAGAGTTCAGTTCACTCTCCTGATACTGTTTTTCACCTGCTGTGGCAGAGGTGATGTCCAGCCTTTCTTGCCATGCTTTCTCCTGCCATCATGAGTTTCCCTTTGAGACTGTAAGCCAAAATAAAAACTTCTCTCCCATCAGCTATTTTTGGTTGGGCGCTTTAACTCAGCACTGAGGTCACTACATGTTCATTTTGGAAATGATTCCTATACTCTTCAATAATATTATGTCTGTTTCTTATACATTTTACCTTTATTTGGAGCTGGGGGTTTGGGCATGTCTCTAAACTAGGAATCCAGTTAGGCACACATTAAGAAGTTTCCAATCCCTCTCTCTGATTGCAGTACTCTGAATGCACTTCAATTGCCTCAATGTTGCCTTAGGCCAGTTATGTATTTGTTGTTTGAGTGAACATAGGGAATGTCTTTGATTCTAAAATGTTTTATTTAAGAAAATGTACCATATAGTGTTTTTCCCATTTCCAGTTTATTTGTATTTTTTTGTCTGTTGACACTGTCCCAAACCTTTATATGAGACTAAACTAGCCAACCAGTGCTAGAGAACAACAGCCTCATCCTACACTGAAGACACCATGCTTATATACATTTATAATTGATTTCAATCCTTATTCCCAAGAAGATGGCCACAATATTCGTTACATCTTGCCCATTTGAACTTTGACAACACAACATGTTCTATGTGTCAGTGGCAATTCTAATCATCTATACATCATCTAAACACATTGTCATGAAATCCCTCTCAGCCCTTTTCTTGTTCAAGTCACCTGTTCAGTGACAAACTGGCTGTAATAAACCAGTTTGAATAAAAGAAAGTTGCACATCTTAATGCCAATAGTCTTATTCTAGAATCTTGCTTCCACAAATGACGCATTGACCCAACCAAGTACATTACAAATTGTCTCCATTACATCCTCCTTAAAGTCTTTTTACTTATCAGTAATTTCAGATTTTTTTTGAAACTTTGAATTTTTAGCTGGATTCATTTATTTTAAGGCTAAGTGAGAAGTGTATTTCAGAAACCTGGTATATGCACTTTCTTATTCATGTTTATTGCTGTATATTCAGAATTGCTAGGAAATTGGACCACCTGAGATATTCTTCAACTGATGAATAATAATGAAGATGTGGTACATTCATGCATGCAGTTAATTATATTACTAGTGCAAAATACTTTGCTTTTAGAATTTTCTTTTGTTTCCACTCCATAACTGTATCCCAGTATGATAACTTGGAAAATTATGGAACATATAATGGTGAATAAAGGGGATCATCCAGTTGCTGGTAAATTGCTTCAAAGAAAGAATTAGTGACTATATTGTTATGTTTTGTGTAATGCTTATGAACATTAATGAATAAAACTCAATTTTATAACTTATTTTATAAGTCTATTAAGTATGTCTCTCGTTATACTGACAAGCTAGAAAGTAGAAAGAAAGAATATAAACATTGTTAACATGAATGTCTACTGGGAGTTTTCAGTACTGTCAATGAAGGAAAAATGCCCATTTATTTCACAAAGCATTAAATAAAAAGTGGGAGATACTTTAAAAAATCACTTCAAAATTCTATTAGGCTATTTTTAAACAACTGTTCATACAAAAGAATGAATTTTGAAGAAATTAATATTTCACTAAGGTTAATTAATTTCAATTCAAGTTCAGTAGGCACAATCACTTTTATTTTTATGTATTTAGTCTTTGATTCACTTCTAGTGTTTCTGAATATCCTGAACTAGTTCTGCAAATAACATAAGAAGGGGAAAAGTATCTGTATCTGCTGGAAGAGGAAGTCAAGAAATGCCCAATCATGTTATTATGAAATGTTTTACATTTTCTGCAATCATTGGCATTTCTAATTCACTTGATGAAGTCTGGATAATGAAGCCAAGTTATGATTTCAGCATTTATATTTAGAGCAATCCCATAGCAAAAAAAAAAAATTATATGCCCTTTAAACTTCCATTGGTTGGTAATTTTGGATATGGAAATAACGAATTTTATCTCAGAAAATATTAATATGTCTCTACTATATTTCAGATAAATTCCAATTGCTTACAATGAATTGTGTGATCACTTTTATGATAGCTTTTAGAAGTATGGCTATTATTATTTTTTTCTTAGTGATAGTTCCTTCTATCAAGCTTTATCCATGCCCCCAAATGATGTAAATACATTTAATACCTTCAGAAAGGAGCAGTAGTAAAGAATGTATAATGGTCTCTCTGCAATTAAATCTTGCATAACTAAGTTATATATTTACCTTCGCACTGTGGCTCGTAAGTATTTTGTTAAAGTAAATAATCTTATGAATGTGATATTTTCTAAAAGTCTTGCTCTCTTATTTACATTGTCTATTGTCCCTGCATATGAAATAGTTGGAAAAATGTTACAATTTGTACATCAAACTATCTACATCTCATTTGCCATCAAATATGAAATATATTTGGTTTGGCCACATTTGTTGTTTAAATATTCAAGGTACCCATTAAATATTCTCAATTTCCCCTGGCCCCCATAAACTGATACCCATACATGATGGAAAATATAATGCATTCAGTCCAACTTTAAAAGACTCCATAGCTTTTATCAATCCCAATGATGTTCAAACATCCCCATAGCCCAAGATTTTTTTTTTTTTTTTTTTTTTTTGGTTTTTCGAGGTAGGGTCTCACTGTAGCCCAGGCTGACCTGGAATTTACTATGTAATCACAGGGTGGCCTCGAACTCAAGGTGACCCACCTACCTCTGCCTCTCGAATGCTGAGATTAAAGGCATGCGCCATCATGCCTGGCTAGTCCAAGATGTTTTAACTGAGCCATAATACCAAAAAATTCCCCCCCCCCCAGACCATCATGGTCCAGAATAAACATTTACACTGCAAAATATGGCATTGGACATAGCAAAGAAATACTCAAGCAATACATGATTTAGAGAGGGCAAATACCAAACTCTGTAGCTCCAAGTCCAACAACTCTAGTTAGTGACAAATTTCCCAGTCCAATAACTCTAACCAGCAACAAGTTTCTGGAGTTCCAATTCCACCCCTCCAGCTAGGCTACTCAGTCCTGGAAAACTTCACTGGGGCCCACAGCACTCCTTGGCAGACATCTAGTTGTCCTGGATTCTTTACTGGGTCTCCACTGCAATCCATGGTTCATCCTCATGGTCCCATGGGGTTTCCACGCAGGCATCCAGCAAACCTGCTTCATACTGCCCATAGCCATTTCCAAAACACAAAAACACATTGCAAACTCAATAATCCTATCTTTCCTGCATTTCTTGTACTACACAATACCAGGAAGGGTGCCAACTTGTTAATCCAGGAGGGATGCAGACTTTGAAGAACAGGACACTCCTTGAGCCCTCAGGCCCCTTGTAAAAGAGTCTACATCCTTTCTGTTTTCCCAGTGCAGGTCAGCTGGCCCAATATCAAAGGTTGCATGTAGTCTCTCAATTGCAGCTGAACAGGCAGAAGTTTACCCAAAGATTTTTCTTTCTGTGCCATATCTCTCTGCTCACACCAGTTCATTTCTATGCAAAGAAATCCTGAACAACTCTTCAGGACACGGGCATAACAGCAAGCCTCACACACACTGCTACCCCAATCCAAAACTATTTCTTACCCTTATAAGCCAAACCTCACAGTCCATAGTTCTTACAGCATTCAGGTCTTGCACCTCAGACCAGAATAGTCCATCAAGCTGTACTTACAGCACTGCAAAGCATCTCTTAGGCCAAGGTTTCTAACTCTTCCACATTCCTCTTGAAAATCAGCTCCAAAAGGCCAAAGCCACACAGTCAGGTGTCTAGCAACAACCCCACTCTTGATACCACTATCTGTTGCAGCCAAGTTCGCATTGCTGGTAGAAATCACCCAACCAAGAACAGCTTGTGGGAAAAAGAGGTTTATTTTGTTTTACAGGCTCAAGGGGAAGCTCCATGATGTCAGGGGGAAACGATGGCATGAGTAGAGGGTGGACATCACCCCTGGCAACATAAGGTGGACAATAGCAACAGGATAACATGCCAAACACTGGCATGGGGAAACTGGCTATAACACCCATAAGCCTACCCCCAACAATACACTCCCTCCAGGAGACATTAACTCCCAAATCTCCATCAGCTGGGAATCTATCATTCAGTACACCTAAGTTTATGGGGGATACCTGAATCAAACTACCACACCCATACAATGAACCCTGCTAGTCATAAGCATTAGGAACAAGGCAGAACACATTTTTGTGTTCAGTTAATCAGGGGCACAGGCCAAAATGAACATTATGTGTGTGTGTGTGTGTGTATGTATGTGTATGCATGTGTATATATGATTGTGTATGCATGTATGTATGTGTGTGTGTGTGTATATATATATAAATATATAAATATATATATATGTATATATATATATATATTTTATACACACACACACACATATATATATATATATATATATATAATATATATACATACATACATACATACATACATACACTCACACACATATACATATTTCTGACAAATACTAGTCACATCCTTTGGGAATTTTCCACTGGGTCATCCTACACTCAAGACACAGACTCAAGACTCCCACATATTTATAAGAAAGCTCTGGGGGCACCAAAAGAAGTTAGAACAAATTAGAAAATCCCAGATAAAAACAGTCAGTCCTGGTAATACAGATTATGTATAGCAATAAGACTGACCCACTTAGTCTCACTCAGTGTGACGTCTAAATGAGAGGAAGGATGAAAGAGACCATAAACCTATAAGACCTTTAGACCAGTAATCCATTTTCTTTTCTGTTGTCCCACATATGAAAACCCTAAATAAGTCTCCATCTTGGCAACCCAGTGTCAGGACCCCTCTTTCCCAAAGAGCTGCCACTTTTGTTTCTTCAGCAAAGTTTTGCTTCCTTGTCCTTGTGTCTGCATTCAACATTCTTGTAATTAGAGGACAAAGAACTGAACCACAGAAGGAAGATCAGCGATATTAAATTAGCTGAAACTCAAAACACTGCTATAAACGCAAGTGAGGATGTGGAATAAAAGGGGTATTCACTCAATACTGAACATAAATCTAAAATCAAAGATCCATTTTGGAAAACAGTTTATAATTTCTTATAAAATGAACCATAATTAATACCATAGAATTCAGCAACTATATTCCATAGCATTTACACAAGAAGGTAAAAGTGTATGTATATACATCCTGTACAACTATATATAAAAACTCTACTCATAATTGTGAAAACAAAGCAAACAACATATCCTAAAGTAACAAATTTATAAATAAAATGTTGCAATATTAGACAATAGAGTATATCATTACTAAAAGAAATTAGGCATAAGGCCATAAAAATATAGAATAAATATAAATACAAATTATTCAATAGAAAGGATCAATCTGAAAAGGCTACATACGGTATGAACCCATATGTAACATAACATATAATAAAACTATGGAGACAACAAAAATACCACTAATTGTCAGAAGTTAAGCATAAGACAGGGAAAAACTAGAGAGCCAAAGACAAAAGATGAAGGAAGCTATTCTGTATGCTACACCTCATAATACAATTGTAAAATTCCAAAGAGTGCCAGGGGCACGAGCCTTGTTGATATAAATGTGGACTTTGAAAGAAGATGAGATGAATCACTGTAGATTTATCAATCACATTTATGTGAGAATTGGAGAGTAGAGGATCTTCCCATTATGTGGTACAGGGAGGAAGACTGAACTAATTTCTCCTCATTTGTTGTGATCTGCTGTGTATAAAATTGTTCTAAATATAAAGTATATTCAAAAAGTCTTGAAAATAGTACAAGTAATTGGCTTGATAATATTAAAGTTCAGAAACAACCTATTTGTATTTTTAGTGTGCTTTTAATTATTGTTTTGTTGTTTTCACTGTTTTAAAACAAGATCTCAAAAAAATGAATAAAAGAAGACAAGATATCATATAACCTGGTCCTGGCTAGCTGTGGTCTCCTAGTACTCCTTTCTCTCACCAGAGTTCTTGGATACAAATATGTGCTAACACCTAGCTACTATGTTTAGAAGGGTTCAATGGTGTAATTATTAGCAGGAAATTGTAAGACTAGATTTTCTTTGATCAAGATCACATATGTTGGGCTGGAGAGATGGCTTAGCAGCTAAGCGCTTGCCTGTGAAGCCTAAGGACCCCGGTTCGAGGCTCGGTTCTCCAGGTCCCACGTTAGCCAGATGCACAAGGGGGCGCATGCGTCTGGAGTTCGTTTGCAGAGGCTGGAAGCCCTGGCGCGCCCATTCTCTCTCTCTCCCTCTATCTGTCTTTCTCTCTGTGTCTGTTGCTCTCAAATAAATAAAAAATATTAAAAAAAAAAGATCACATATGTCATTCTTCTTAAACTTAGGAGTCTTTTGTGTGTGTACACACACACACACACACACACACACACACACACACACACATATATATATACATATACATATATATATATGTATATGTATATGTATATATCTGGAGAGAGAGAGAGATTTCTGAATATTTTCTTACTATTTTAATGATTAACCATTTCCTAATATACTTTATGTGTTATCCTGATTAAAATGAAAAATATATATATATAATAATGCTATGCATACAGGCCAAGGTTAGTGTAAGGAATTGTATATGTGAGAAATCAAATATCAAACAATGCTTAGTCTTTAATTCTCAGCTTGACTATATTGCAAGGTACCCAGACTATCAGTAAAGCAATACTGTGTTTGTCTATGAAGATATTTCTCTAGAAACTTGACATTCAGATCAGTCACTCAGAGGAGGAAGAACTGCTTAACTATTGGTGTTACAGTCCATCAACCTGGGAGCCCAGTTGGAAGATTCAATAAAAGAGGAAGGTCTGGCTACAAGCAGTCAGTTCTCTGCAGTTAATTGTGAGGTGCAGTCATTACCCATGAACATCACCTTCCAGCTTACTGAGTGTGTGGATGTCAACAAGAAATAGTGACCCTAGGGAGCTTCTACATAGGCCTTTAGTTTACTTGGCATCATTGGTCCATCATCTTCTTGGATTTTTAGCTTCTTAGACCAGTTTCTGTAAATAGCTTATGGTTTCTCAGCTCTTCACCTTGCACAAAACCCTGACAGGCTACTCTAATTGTATAAGCCTATCTACTAAATCTTCTGATCATATATATATATATATATATATATATATATATATATATATATATTAGGAAGGACTCTTTATAGCAACAGAACCAGAGAAATGCATATATATTTAAAGGAGATTTATTAGATCAACTTTCTGGATATGAATGAGTAGGCAGCAATGGCTGTCTGAAGACTTGGAAGGCTAAACATAGGTCACTGTTCAGTCCCTTGGGATGGATACTGCAGCAATCCCAGTATGGTACTGGAGGGATGCAGGATGGCTGGGGAGGCTCTGGTCGTTATTCCACTTTGGAAGGCTGAAGGTTCAGTTTCTGTTTTCATCAGCAAGAAGCAAGGAAAGCAGGGAGATGGCAAGTACTGCTTCTCCCTGAGGCTTCTTTCTTTATAGGCTGCCCAATCTGGAGTAAGGCTTCCCCTCTCAGGTAATTCTTCCTGGAATTCATTGTTGCTTCCTCATCTCATCAAGGTGACAATAAAGACTTAACTGTCATATAATTTCTATGGATATGTCTTTTTTATATTTATTCTATTGGTATGTTTTATCTATATAAGAAAGGGGTGCCAAAATTTTGACATTTTCTATACAAATAAATTTAACCTATGAGCAATCTCCTTATCTCTTACATTGTGAAATTATGTTGTTATCTACATAAATGTTTGAATGCAGTCATAGCTATGCTGAGACACACCTAACAGAGAACCCTGACTAATATAGACAACTTGAAAGTGGGGAGAAGTGAACTCAGTGGTCTTCAGATAAGAAATTTGATACTGGAGTAGAATGATAACCTATCCTTACATGTATCACTGTAAAATCATCTCAAGGGAAGACTAAAAGCAAAATACTCATTAACCATCCCGCTTATATATGTACCAAAGAAGCCAACAGCATCTAATGATAAGGCTGCTGGGAGGAGGTCTGACAAAAGGTCCTTTCTATACAACAATATCAGTTAATTTTCCATTGCGTGACTAAATACCTGGCAGAAAATGCTTAAGAGAGAAAACCTTTATTTTGGCTTCTATGTTCAGTCTAGGGTTGCTTAGCATCATGTACCAGGGCAACACATCTTAGTAATGGGTGTCTGTGGTGAAGGTGAGCCATAACCCTCATAGCAGACAGGAAGATGGATTGCCCTCCAATGCTTTTACTTCATCCAACTAGACCCCATCTTCTAAAAGAGCATGATGAGCTACAGACCAAGGGCTTAATACTTGTAACTTTGTACTACATTCTATATTCAAACTATAACATCCCTACTCTTAAACAATCTGGCAATCTGTGAGAGACTTTATACCTTAATGTCCTCCTGGCTTATTTCAGATAAAGTTGAGCCATTTACAAAACATGATGGCCTAAATTTCAACTGAGGATGATTGTTGAGAAAAAACTGTTGATGTGAGAACAGATATCAGGCTGAGAAGTAATCTGGGGAATAGGTGAGGGCTTATATAACATAACTACCTTTGAAAGGAGTAGTGGACATGCATTGACATTCTGTTTCAAAATGTATGCATTGTGTCTATTTATTTACTGATCCACTAAAAAATCTGCATTATATGATTTTGAGCTAATATCGGATAATCTTCACAAATTCTCATTTGCATCGCCTATAAGAAGGGTTATAATTATAATTACCTTCCTAACTCTTTGGTTTTCCCTCCCTTTTCTTTGGTTTTGGAAACTCACAGCCCCTTCAACAAATATAAAAATTGAAGAATCTTTGCACATTCTGAACTTGAGTTCAGAGAAGACATTGATAATTTTGTATAAGGGTGAGATAGGTTTGAATTTTATTTTATTTTTAATTTGTACTCAAGGTTATACACTTTGTTGTATATAACAAATGCCACAATTAGCAACTGAACTCCCAGTTTAAGGATACTGGGGAACACAAATGGATGTAAAATTAAGGCATGAGGCTGGCCTGATACTAAGCTCCTAAATATTCCTCAGACCATACTTGAAATGATTCCATCCAATTCCAATACAGAATGATGCAAGAATGAAACTGACAGGACAGCAAATGGAAACAGCTGTGTATTACTGCAACACAGTCAGTCAGCACATTTGCTGCTTATTTATACTGAAAACAGAAATTGTAAGTGACATGCTGATGATCCTTTATAAAGCAAACATTAGGAAGCTGTGGAGGGGCCAATTCTTTATGAAAGGCAACTATCCAACCTACCTTCTCTGTGTGTAGTTACTTATTCTATCTGCAGAGTTTTTACATGGAAAGGGAAACACTGGGGACTAGATAAAGCAGTCCCACTCATACACCAAACTGAATGTGAGTTTTCAAAATTTTTGGTCTCAGAATCAGTAATTAATTTAAAAATCCTGGTTTTGACAAAAGTGAAGCCTTGGAAAATGGGGGGGGGGCATGATATTTCTTTTTTTTGATGAATTTGTTTGTTTGTTTGTTTGGTTGGTTTTTCTAGGTAGGGTCTCTAGCCCAAGCTGACCTGGAATTCACTAGGTAGTCTCAGGAGGGCGATCCTCCTATATGCGTCTCCCAAGTGCTGGGATTAAAGGCATGTGCCACCACGCCTGGCTTGATATTTCTCTATCCATAAAATAAGAGGTCCAGTAATGCAGTGCCACTGGCAGAATGCTTCAGTAATCTGAACAGTGTTTTAGAAGCCTGTCCTTTTATTCCTCCTATCTGGATTTCCTCTTCCACATCTCTGAGCATTTCACCAATCGACAAAACACAAATAGAGAATAACCTGAAAGACAGATTTATATTTAAAGTGAGCCAGTAATCAAATAGGGCCCCAATTTCTATTATTATAGATAACATTATTTTCTGCATCTGTAAAAGGTTATCTATTCCCCAGATAACTTTTGCACATAAATACACTCAGGACAAAATGTCAGCTTTATTTCAAATTGCTAACGCTATAGTTTTCACTTTCTGGAGCACTCTTATTCCTAAGTACAGAGGCAGTTTGGCTCAGAGGTTGGTGAAATGCATACAACCTTACACTGTAACAGCCAACCCTTTTTTTTCCAACAGTCTAGCTGCTGAATCTAGATCCATCTTCCAGTTTTCTGTTACTTGCATGACTAGTATTAATGAGTACATTTATTCTTTGCTGCCATTTTAAGAAGGTGAAATATTTTATAGGCACAGCACCAAAATGCACGCACGCACACACACACACACACACACACACACACACACAAGCAGGTGGAAGATGTTACTGACATTGCTCCAACAGGCACACAGCGCACACACACACACACACACACACACACACACACACACACACACAAATACTCTCACAAGCAGGTGTAAGATGTCACAGGCACAGCAACAACCTGCACACACACATAGACATTCACAAACTGTGCATCTATGTAGCAACACTTATTTATACAACATTTATTTATACACATATGCAGCCAAACTTAGGATATATAAGGCATTTTCATGATGAGTTTAATCTTTTACTTCCTATTGGGCTTGTATAACATTTTGTTACCACAGCTTAATTTAAAACCCTAGATCATCAGCCACTGAGCAGATCTCTTAGCTAATCAGAAAGCCATTGGTTACCAATAAAATCTGTGTGCCATCACTGCACTGCTTTGTACTTTTTGTCAGACTGGTTGCTTCTGAGTAACTTAGAATCCTGCTTGCTCACACCATTAATGGTCATTTAACAAAAGTAGCTGTTGTAAGTTCTTTCCAGCACTAGACAGGCTGCCAGAAGATGGCTTTCTTCTGGACACCAGCCAAGTCTCTCCATGTCCTGTGTTGACAGCATATGGTGATTTCCACAATAGGGTCTTAACTTTTACTTCAGGCAGGTAATGAGGTACTTTGACAGAAGCCTGTATTGTTTTGATGACCTCACAGGACTCTCTGATCAACAACTCAATGTAGGTAACTCTGAATTCTGGTACTGTGAGTTATAGATCACAGCCAAATTATTTTAAGTTTAGGCTTCATCTGCCCCTCTCAAATGCCCTTCTTTGTACCTGCTTCTCCTATATGCCTGTTCCTCAAATCTTTTAGTCTATGTCAAGAAAGGTTTCTGTGGTACCAGATTATTTTGGGTTTAGTCCATCCATTTTCCTACAAATTTCATTGAACAGTTTTTGCTTACTGCTGAGTAGAATTCAATTGTGTAAATGTACAACAACTTTGTTATCCATTCATCCAATGACGGGAAAGTAGGTTGATTCCAGTTATTAGCTATTATGAATTGAGCAGCTATAAACATGGTTGAGCAAATTCCTCTGAAGTGAATCATAGAGTTTATAGTAAATTCCCAGTAAGGAAAAAAAAAATGGGGGCTGGAGAGATGGCTTAGCGGTTAAGCGCTTGCCTGTGAAGCCTAAGGACCCCAGTTCGAGGCTTGGTTCCCCAGGTCCCACGTAAGCCAGATGCACAAGGGGGCGCACGCGTCTGGAGTTCGTTTGCAGAGGCTGGAAGCCCTGGCGCGCCCATTCTCTCTCTCTCCCTCTATCTGTCTTTCTCTCTGTGTCTGTCGCTCTCAAATAAATAAATAAATAATTTTAAAAAATAAAGAAAAAGAAAAAAAATGGGTTTGTTGATAGTTCTATATTCTTCTTCTTAAGAAATCCCCATATTAATAGCGGTTATACAAGTTTGCATTCCAACCAAGAGTGAATGAGGGTCCCTTGTTCCTCACATACTTGCCAAATTTGTTGTCATTTGAATTTTTAATGACCACCATCCTTCCTTGATTGAGGTAAAAAGTCATAGTTTGATTTTGTATTTCCCTAATGGTTATGGATGTTGAAAATTTTCTTAAGTGTGTGTTAGCCATTTGCACTACTTCCACTGAGAAATCCCTATTTAGTTCTCTACCACATTTACTGAGCAACTTGTTTGAATTTTATTACATAGTGTTTTGAGTTGTTTTCAGATTCCAGAAATGAGGCCTCTGCCAATACAATAGTTGGTGAAACTCAGATTTGGAAGACAAGATAGGAGAAACAGTTTGAGAGTTCAAGAGTTTCAATAAGTTCCAAAATTTCTGTGACTAGAACATAAGGGAATTGTGGGATACCCTTTAACGCCCTAATAACCTGATTATGGGAATACCAGAAGGGGTAGAAATTCAGACGAAAAGCATGGAGAACTAATTTAACAAAATAATTGAAGAAAACTATACCACTATCTCAAAATAAAGGCCCATCAAGATACAAGAAACTAACAGAACTCCAAATAGATTGGAGCAAAGGAGAAACATTCCAATACATATTATCATTAAGACACTAAACATTGATTACAAAGAGAAAATCCTAAAAGCAGCTACAGAAACACAGCACAGAACATTTAAAGATAACTGCGTCAGAATTACGTCAGACTTCTCAGTCGAAACTCTGAAAGCCAGAAGGGTCTGGAATGGAACACTGCAAAGTGTAAGAGCCTATGGCTTCCACCCCAAGCTATTTTACCCAGCAAGAGTATCCCTCATAATAGATGGTGAAAGAAAAACTTCGGATGACAAAACAAAGCTTTACAATCATATGGACACAAACCCAAACATACAGAGAGTACAAATAATCAAATAATCAACCCCAAATGCCTACAAGAAACAGAAAACAATAACCAAAATCAGAAAAGGCACAAAAAGCTTAAAAGTCCATGAAAACCCCAAACCACATATACCAACATTATATGGCAGAAATCAAATCAAAATTCACAGCCATTATCCTGAACATTAATGGCCTTAATTCACCCATCAAGAGACACAAGCTAGCAGGATGGATCAGAAAATTAGACTCCTTAATCTGTTGTTTCAAGAAAACCATCACACCACTAAACACAGACACCTCCTCAGGGTGAAAGGGTGGAAAGTGATATTCCAAGCAAATGGGAATAAGAAATAAGCAGATGTATCTATATTAATATCAGATAAAAATAGACTTCAAAGTAAAAATAATAAAAAAAGACAAAGAAGATCACTTCCTACTTATAAAGGGAATGATCCATCAAGAGGATATTACAATCATAAATCTGTATGCACCAAACACAGAGGCACGACAGTCCATAAAACAAAACCTACTTGACAATAAAATGGAAATAATCACCAATACCATCGTAGTTGGGGACTTCAATACAACATTATCAGTAATAGACAGATCATCCAAATAGAAATTCAACAGGGAAGTAAAAGAGCTCAAGAAAACCATACATCACTTAGACTTAACAGACATATACAGAAAATTCCATCCCAAATACACAGACTATACATTCTTCTGAGCAGCCCATGGAATATTCTCTAAAATAGATCATATACTAGGTCACAAAGTCTGCCTACATATATTTAGGAAGGTTGACATAATTCCATGCATAATATCGGATCACAATGTGACATTGCTAGAAATTAACAACAAAAGACCCACCACGAATCCCATCAGCACCTGGAAAGTGAACAGCACAATTTTAAACAACAAATGGATAGTGGATGAAATAAAAGATGAAATTGCAAAATTTCTATGAGAACACATCGTGCCAAAACTTATGGGACACAATGAAGGCAGTCTTCAGGGGAAAATTCATAGCACCAAATGCCTTCAGAACAAAGACAGAGTGATCCCAAATCAATAACCTAACCATCAACCTAAAGGCAACTGAAAAAGCAAGAAGAATCCAACCCAAAAATCCCCAGAAAGAATGAAATAATTAAGATCAGAGCAGAAATTAATGAATTGGAAACAAGAAAACAATTAAGAAAATTGACAAAACAAAGAGGTGGTTCTTTGAAAAAATAAACAAAATTCAAAAACCCCTGGGCAATTTGATCAAGCAAAAAAAAAAAAAAAAAAAAAAAGACATGCTTCAAATTAACAAAATTTGAAATGAAACAGGAGAGATCACAACGGATATAAATGAAATTGGGAGAATCATCAAGACTTACTTCAGAAACTTCTACTCCACAAAACTGGATATCTAGTGCCAGAAGGTGCTACATGGGCGACTGGGGGAAATGACCAATATCTGTCCAAGCAACTCATGGTCTAATCTACTTAGTAGCAAATAACCTGTCATTTTCTCACACAAGTGCAATAGTGCCACACAGCCATGGTGGGAAACCAACTGCTCTTAATTTGGCTAACTGATCCATTCAGTGGAATGGGACCCATAGCTGGAGGTGGAAAACAAGTCAGAACCATATCCAAACATGAGCCCAAAGTCCATTATCAAGCTACCATCAGTCATGGACTACAAGAAGGCCTACACCTATTAAATTCCCTATTAAAAAAATAAGGATTATCCAATTTGTCTGGTGCTATCTTTATTCTCCTTATAGAATCTGTTTCTCTTTTTCAGATAGACATAGATCCTAAGGAGAGAACCACCCCATCATACCTCAAAAGGGCCCCAGATGAAACTAAGAATTACTGGCAAAACAAGAAAAGGTGCTGTTTTCTTGGTGAACCAGTTACCAGCACAAGGGTGCAGGAGATCAACACCGAGAACAATCAACTCCTACCAATTCAGATATCCAGAGACACAGTGGCTCCCAACACCTCATCACTGAAGTAGACATAAAATGAACCCAACCTTGGTCTGGGAAATTTTGTGTAAAGGGGGGAGGAAAAAATGTGAGAGCAACATGTTGGGTCATGATACACAGAGCCATTTCTCCTACCCATAAATGTGGGCTAACTCCACAATGCATGACCCATATACCTCAACAAGGAGGGTCCAGGGGAAGGGGGTAAGATATGGACAAACCTAACAATGGCATCAACTTGACTGTATTCACTGAGCACAAACTAATTAATAGAAAATAAATAAATTGAAAAAAAGAGAAAGTCAAGTAGCTGTACTTACTTGACCTAATGGTCCAAAATTCAGTTATGTTCCATTGGTCTGTATTCATGCCAGTACCAAGTTGTTTTTGTTATTATGGCTTTGTAATATTGACTTAGAACAGGCATGGTGACATGTCCAGAATTTTTTATTTTGTTGATGATATGTTTGGGTATCAGAGGCCTGCTGCAGTTCCATATAAATTTTGAGATTTTTTTCTATGTATATGAAGCATTATGCTAGAATTTTTATTCATATTGCATTAAACTTGTGTATTGCTTTTGGTAGAATTGCCACTTTCACAATATTAATTCTACCTATCCAGGAGCATGACAGTTCTTTCCGTCCTCTCAAGTGTTACTCAATATCTTACTTAAGGTTTTATATGTTTTCATTACATAGCACTTTCACATACTTGGTGAGTCTTATTCCAAAATGTATGATGACATAAAATTCAAGAGAGACTAATGGGGAGAGGGATTTGACTGAAAGGAGAATTATGAAGGACAAAGTGAGGGGGGAGAGGGGAGGAGAAGGGAGGGAAGTACCATGGTCAACAACAACAAAGTATATTGGAACAACTTCACTAATTTCTTTCACTGTAGTTTTGTCCTTTGTATATAGAGAGATTATTTATTTTTGTGTTGATTTGTATCCTTCCATTTTGCTAAAGAAATTAATCATCTTTAGATGTTTGGAGGTGGAGGCTTTCAGGTCACTTATGTATAGGATTATGTCATCTGCAAACAAGGCTCATTTGAATTCTTTCTTTCCAGTTTGTAGGTTGGTTTTGTGTTCATATAATCATAGAGCTTACTTTTTTCATGCAAAGTTTTTCTTTTTTTAATTAGTTTTCTATTCAGCAAATACAGGCAGTTTGGTACCATTATTAGGCTCATCTGTGACCTACTCCCTCCCCATTGACCCCTCCTTGTTGAGGTATATGGGTCATGCATTGTGGAGTTAGCCCACAGTTATTGGTATGATAAATGTCTCTGCATATCATGACCCAATATGTGGCTCTGACATTCTTTCTGTCCCCTCTTCTGCAAAATTTCCCTGAGCCATGTTGGGTTTATTTTTGGTCTGCTTCAGTGATGAGGTGTTGGAGGCCTCTGAGGCTCTGGCTCTCTGATTTGGTAGGAGTTGATTTTTCTCTGTGTTGGTCTCCTTCCCCCTTGTGCTGGTATCCGGTTCATCAGGAAAACAGCACCCTGGCTTGTTTCGCCAATTTTCCTTAGTTTCAGTCAGGGCCCTTTTGAGGTATAATGGGATGGCTCTCTCCTTAGGATCTGCATCCATCTGAAAAAGAGAAGCAGATTATCCAACAGAGAGTAAGTTGGCTCCAGGACAAATGAAATAACCCTTACTTTTTGTTTTATAGAGAGTTTAATAGGTGTAGGCCCTCTTGTAGCCCATGATTGATAGTAGCTTGATATTGGAGAGAGGGCTTATGTTTGGATGTGATTCTAACTTGTCGCGCCCACCTCGCCAGCAAGGAAGACGCCACAATCAGGATTCTTCTGTACACACTTTATTAGGGACTGCCAAGCTGCTAGATGTGAAGACCTCGAACCAGGAAAGGCCACGGGTTATATAGGGTTCTTGACTGCATGTCCACTAATGATTGGTCACCAAAGGATATGTGACCGCCAGTGATTGGTTACTCCCTGGATACCTCATTAGCATCTGCCCACACCAGGTCGCTTGCGTAAGTGAACATGCACACTGTGCTTATTTACTTCAACTGTGACCAAGAAGAAACCAGAAACCAGCGCCATCTTGTAATGGCATCTGCACGGCTCCTTACATCTCCCCCTTTTTTATTATCTAGACACCAAGAGACCAAATCACCGATCTAGCTTTTCCCACTTCTGGCAACAGGCGATCAAGGTTATAAGGCCTTGGAAAACTCACAACTCACCTTATCCCATGCAATGAGTTATTCCTCAGGGATGTGCAAAGGCTGAGTGTGAAAATAAAACTAGAAGTCTTATGCCTAACCTGGTGCAATGAGAACAAGCCCTCAGGGTGCAAAGGCCACAAGACAGCTTAACAGAGGACAGAAATGTACAGGTCAAGCAATTGTAAAATTATGCAGAGGCACATCAGGCAATTACCAAAGAGGCCCAGTGTAAACACCAATCCTCGGCCTCAGCTCATTATTGTTTCAGAGTTATCAACCAAGCATTAGGTGAATGTCCTGTTTCCAGTGTAGCAAATGCTTGCACTAGCATGGCATTGTCTCTGAGTCTTTGACTTTGCATCTTACAGAAACACCAAAGACATCTGACTGTAGCAGCGATCATCAACAGCATCATGGAACCCATTCCAGCCCATTTCTTCAAATAGAGGGTAGCTTTCTGTATCCAGTCCGATAATCCTGTAGCCAAAGACAAGTCCACTCATGTTGAATTCACATGGGTAATAGCAAGTAGAAGTTCTCATACAGATTGATCAAATTCAGTAGTCCAGTTAGTAAGCAAATAATGTGATAGTTGGCGTGACAGATTTGCAGCATAAGTGAAATTATGATATTGAACAGAGGTTATACACAATCCAGACATTTTCCATTCACATCCCAATTGTGCCAATTGCCATAAAGTATCAACTTGTTCTTGCACTAAATCAATTCTTTAATTAACAGTCATTAACCCTCCTCTTAATTGTGCATTAATAGAAGTCATGCATTACAGGTAGAGGTTTTGGGAATACTGAGAGTATTCCTAACGGGGTTCTGTCCATATCCCTGGCAGGTTGAACAGGGGTAATATCATCAGCACAGCAATCACGATCTTCATCCTTTTCAAGACTCTCTTTGACCACTCAAGTCAGTCTGGCAGGAACCCAAATGGGATTATCTTGATCCTGTGGAAAAACACAAACAGCTCCCCTGGATCTTATTAAAACTGGATCCGGGCCCTTCCATTGATTAGATATAACATCTTTCCATTTTATTTTTTCTGAAACTGGTGATGGTGGCAGACAATGCCTGTCTGCTGCTGACCTACCCATCACGTCCAAATTTAAAAAATTAAGTGTAAAAAGAGCTGGGGAAATAGTTCCTTTAGGTCCCAACATCGTGGGGCCTATTCCCCCTTTTTATTTAGATAAATATGTCTTGAGTGTACCATGAGCACGTTCCACAATTCCTTGTGTTTGTGGGTTATAAGATAGTCCTGTCTTGTGTTCTACACCTAAGCGTTGACAAAATTGCTGAAAAGTCTTTGAAGTATAGGCTGGACCATTGTCTGTTTTAAGACTGTAGGGTTTTCCCCAAGCATCCCAGGCCTCCAAGCAATGAGTGATGACATGGGACACCTTTTCCCCAGCAAGGGCCGTGGCATGTATAATACCAGAGTAAGTATCCACAGAGACATGAACATATTTCATTTTTCCAAAAGCAGGAATATGAGTTACATCCATTTGCCACAAATGTAAGGGGCGGAAGCCTCGAGGATTAACACCCAGACAAGGAGTATGTCTGAACTCTGCACAATTAGGACATTGGAGTACAATATTTCTAGCTTCAGCTCTAGTTAGCTGAAATTTATATCTTAAGGTTTGAGCAGGAACATGATACAGTTTATGAAAATCTACAGCAGCTTCGTACCTGTTTGCAACCCAAAAAAGGTGTTTTGTGGCGACATCAGCCAGATCATTAGCTCTAGCCATGGGGCCAGGCAACAGAGTGTGAGCTCGAATATGTTGTATAAAAAAGGGATGACACCTATTTCTGATAGAATTTTGAATATCATGAAAGATATGTGCTACTTTACTTTTAGCATTAATAGGTCCAGCAACTTCTAATTGTTTAACAGCATTTACAACATAATGGGAGTCTGAGATAATACTAATAGGTCTTGAAAATTGTCGCAACACCAAAGCAACTACTGCACATTCCACCAATTGCGGGGAAGTTAAATTAAATTGTAATTGTACTGGCACTTGGTCAATAACATAGCTCCCCAGACCTGTCTTTGATCCATCAGTATAAATGTCTATAGCTCCTAAAAGAGGTTGAGAACTAGTAATCCTAGGGAAAATTATTTCTTTCTTTTTTTTTTTTTTAATTTTTATTTATTTATTTGAGAGCGACAGACACAGGGAGAAAGAGAGAAAGACAGATAGAGGGAGAGAGAGAGAATGGGCGCGCCAGGGCTTCCAGCCTCTGCCAACGAACTCCAGACGTGTGCGCCCCCTTGTGCATCTGGCTAACGTGGGACCTGGGGAACCGAGCCTCGAACCGGGGTCCTTAGGCTTCACAGGCAAGCGCTTAACCGCTAAGCCATCTCTCCAGCCCGGGAAAATTATTTCTTGAGTGAGAGCAAACTGTAATAGTGGATGTTTAGGATAATGGTTATCTATTTCTCCAAAAAAGGTGCATCTTAAAATGGCCCACATATCGATAGTGGCACAGAGAGTTTGAACTTGAAATGTAGTATAGGGAACAATGATTGTTTCAGGAAATTTGGCAAAATGTGTGATGGCTAGTTGAAGTCCTTTTAAAGCAAGCTCTGCAGCTAACGTAGGATAATGTCCAATAATTTTTCCTGGAGAGGAATGAGAATGGACCCATAACAGAGGTCCATCCTGCCACAAAACAGCAGTGGGTAACAAGGATGATTGTATTATACACAGCGAAAAAGGTTGATCTTCCGTTATTCTAATTAACTGAGAACTTTGTATAGCCTTTTCTAGTTTTTCTAATACCTTAATAGCTTCAGGGTTAAGATTATGAGGAGAAGTAATATGAGCTTCTTCTTCTAAAATTTTAACTCAGATGCGGAAATCCTCAAAAAAGGTCTAAGCCAATTAATGTCTCCTAATAATTTTTGAAAATCATTTAAAGTTTTTAAATGATCTCTATGGATTGTGACCTTTTGAGGGGTAATTTTATCAGGATATATTTTTGTACCTAAGAAACTACCTATTACTCCTTCTTGTACCTTTTCAGGAGCAATTATTAAAACTTTTAACTTTAAAGATTCATTTAATCTCGAATAAGCTACTTTTAGGTCCTCTCCAGATTGCCCACATAATAAAATATCATCCATATAATGGCAAATTTTTATTTTTGGAAATTGTTGTCTTATTGGCTTAATGGTATGAGAAACAAACAATTGACACATAGTTGGGCTATTGGCCATGCCTTGTGGCAGGACCTTCCACTGATATCTACCATCAGGTTCTTCATGAGTGACAGATGGTAAAGTAAAGGCAAATCTTTGTCTATCACTCTGATGCAAAGGGATGGAGAAAAAACAGTCTTTAATATCCACTATAATAAGTTCCCAATGTTTTGGCAGAACTGACAATAAGGGCAGACCTTTTTGTATAGGTCCCATACGTCCTAACTGACTCTGCAAGATCCTTTAACTGGTTATGTCCTATGGGCTCATGATATCGGCCCTGAGCTGGATCATCAAACACTGGAAATATTTGTTGAATTTTTCTTATTTCTTTTGGCTTACAGAAAGAAGTTCCCTCCATGTATCTCGGCACTTCCCTATTTGTTAAGGGTGGGGCAGAAGGCACAACAGGCGGGTCAGGGTGATATCTCTCAGCCTGATACTTGGCAGCTTCCTCCTCTAACACAGCCTCATCATACAAGTCCAACTCCCCTTCGCTGTCTGAGGATTTAAAAGATCTTACAGAAGCAGTCTCAGAACTTGATGAGCTTGCCACATGTAAATGTTTGAATTCACTTAATAAAGGATATAAATTATTACCTTCTAAATCTTTAAGCTTAGTTTCCTTTTTACCACTAACCTTCATTACATTTTGTTCTTTCCTTTTATTCTGTTTTCCTTTTTGTTCCCTTTTTTCTGTTTCTGACATACTGTCCTGATGTTCCGCTAAAGTCCTCTGGCCCTCTTTCACTTTAATGAGCACACAGGGCAAGAAGAAAATCACAACAATAGGATCAACCCCCCAGGGCAACATACCTCTCAGAAAAAAGTCCGGATCTGTCCATCCCGTGTGTCAGTTCTGAATCCTCCTAAAAGCAGGGATCTTCGCTGGTGCAAGATGTCTTTGTTCCCGGGTTTTGGCACCACTTGTCGCACCCACCTCGCCAGCAAGAAAGACGCCACAATCAGGATTCTTCTGTACACACTTTATTGGGGACTGCCAAGCTGCTAGATGCAAAGACCTCGAACCAGGAAATGCCACGGGTTATATAGGGTTCTTGACTGCATGTCCACTAATGATTGGTTACCAAAGGATATGTGACTGCCAGTGATTGGTTACTCCCTGGATACCTCATTAGCATCTGCCCACACCAGGTCGCTTGCATAAGTGAACATGCCACTGTGCTTATTTACTTCAACTGTGACCAAGAAGAAACCAGAAACCGGCGCCATCTTGTAATGGCGTCTGCACGGCTCCTTACACTAACTTGTTTCCTAGCTCCAGCTATGGGTCCTATTCCTTTGAGGGGATCAGTTAGCCAAATCAAGAGTAGTTGGTTCCCCACCATGGCTGTGTGCCACTATTGCACTTGTGTGAGCATCACAACTGGTTATTTGTTGCTAAGTAGGTTAGACCATGAGTTGCTTGGACAGATATTGGTCATTTCCTCCAGTCACCCATGTAGCGCCTTCTGGCACTAGATACACTGACTGTCTGGGGACTGACTCTCTCCTGGCTTCCAGACATGCAGTTCCATTTTATGTGTCAGCTGCATATGGTGTCTTCAGCAATAGGCTCTCTAGTTTTATTGTCAGGGAAATTGATTTAGAAGCACTTGAGGGTTGGGGAGAGTCCTAAGGGGATTGGATGTACAAGATTCCTATGAAAACATTCATTCCAGCATATCAGCAATGGCAGGAGGGATCAGGTGATCAGGGTTTTAAGGGTATTGGCTGTGTGAAGGTGCCAGCCATTATGGAGTTTCCTAGGCAACTGGCCAAAGGTTACAGGGCTATGGTAAAAGCCTAAGTTTGGGTGTGTTGGGATTGGAGAAGGAGTAGCCTCCTGTAACCCAGGGGTCCTCAGCCCTGTCAGGAACCTCAGGCCCCTCTCCTGAAGGCTCCAACCTGTGCCTGGTAGTGCCCAAGAACTCCTCCTTTATTTTTATAATGGGGCAGTGTCAGCCTGAATTTTTTTTTTTTTATAATTTACCATAGGTCAGATAGAGTTCAGTTGTGTAAGAGGACTTGATTAGTAGCAAGATTAGAAATATTAATTATTTATTATCTGAGAAATTTGATGAGACAGTGGGCTGAAAGCAATAGGGTTCCTATAGTAAGGAGGCAGCTAAGGAGAAGCCAAGTAAGTAAAGAGAAGACACTCTAACTGTTGTTAGGGTACGAGGAATGAAGACACATCAGATCATTTACTATTTCCTGCTGAATGTAACATGAACTTGTTGCAGTTAGACAGTCTCTCCCAGAGAGGGGAAATAGTCTAAGGGACCCCAGAGTGTAGGAAGATAGTCTTGGAAGAGAACATTGAAGGAAGAATAAAAGTAAGGAGTTAGTGAGAAGTGAGTACACAGAAAACTGGCCTTTTTTGAGGTCAAGGGAATCCAGGTAGACAGGCTTGGATTGTCTCAGGACCATCTGAGGATGAGCTGACTGAGATTTTCTTTCATAACTATTCATTAAATGGCACAGTAGTATTCAACATGGCTTGTAAAACAGATGAGATATTAGCAGAGTTATCAGAAACATACACACAACATTTAACCTTGATAATAGAGAGCTATTGGGTGTCATTAAAGTCTGTAAGTCTATACAAATATATAATTTTTGTCTCAGAACTTATTTATATATTCAAAATTTGAAAATAACCCTTTTGACATCTATAGTTTTTTATTATTATTATAGAATTAGAACTATGAATAAAAGATGTTTTAAGGTCTTGTTTCCCCTCTTGGAAAGCTCTTGTTGTGTTACTTTATAGGACTTTTATATATTTAAAGTATTTTTAAATCTTTGAGCGTACATTTCTCAATGAGTGATGAAGACCATGTCGATAGCCAAAATTTAATCAAGGATTAATTTTGGAGGTCATTAATGGCTCTCCAAAGAGACTTTAGGGACCCACGAATAGGCCTATAGCTTACTGGTGTTTTTTGTCTGTTTGGATGGATCAGGGCCATGCTGGCCAAATGGATTTTCTTTCTTTGGGAAGTAAGGAGGACTGATTGCTCCTCAATTGTGACTCTTCTATTTCAGACTGTACACTAATTTTGTTCAGATATCCATATCATCCCTACTCAGGAAGACAGGTGACTTACCAGGGGGCCAGTATAGAAGTGTGCCATCATCTCCAGTGGCTTCATGACTTGGGAGCACAGGTCAAAATATTGGCACTTTTTGCTCTGATGATTCCAATTGGCTTTGGCTTCTACATAGGTAATTAACACACTTAGGAAGGAAGTTACACCAGCCTGGATGTATGTATATATAGAGCACATTTGATTTCAGTAATAGAATTAAAGAATGGCACAAGAGCTTCTAAAATCATTTTGTCCAATCTTTTAAAATGTTGTTTTCCTGTGGCAGCATAAAACATATATCTGAGGCATAGAATGTAGGCACATCTTACACTTTAAATATCTAATAGCTATAAATATATTTAGAACCTGTTATCAGTCTTGAAAACAATAGCAACTGATTTATAAACTAATGAGTTTAACCTTGAAATTGTCAGAAAAGGACAAGTAAGACAGTATAAAGCCTTAGCACCTATGTTTGAAAACATCTTATATTAGTTCAGAACCTGTGTGGGTACCAGTTATCTAGAGATCCATGGAGCTTGAAATTATTTTTTTCAGATGAGGACAATTGTTTGAGTATGAGACTATACTCTAAATTAGGGAATATATCTTAAGAGTTAATTTTGTTATAAGTACTGGACTTAAGATGCCAAAAATGAGACAGTTACTTTACATACAATGGAACAGAATCTGGTCCTTTGTTGAGCCAAAACAGCTAGCTAAATTTTAATATAACCCTTGACTTAAATTAGATAAAGCTTAAGCAAGCTATATCAACATACTTTAGTCTGAAAATTAGTGGGGGGTTTTGTTTGTTTTTCAAGAGTTTTTAAACAGTTGAAAAACTCTCTAACCTTAGGGCATGGTGATTAGGTTTAGCTAAAAATTTTTTCCTACACACGCCATATACAATGAAAACATAAAATACTTAAGAAATAAATATGGGAATATCTAAGAAGATGGAAAGACCTTCCAGGCTACTGGAAGTAGAAATAATACTGTGTAAGTGGAAATTCTCCTAAGCAATACACAGATTCAATGCATTACCAATAAAAATCCCACCATCATTCTTCACAGAAATAGAGCAAATAATCTCAAAATTCATGTGAAATAGCAGAAGGACTAGGGTATTAAAAATATCCTCAGCAAAACAAACACCTATGGTAGTAACTCCATACTTGGTATACTGCTATAATAATAATAATCCATAATAATAAAAACAGCATTGGCTGGGAGTGGTGGTGCATGCCTTTAATCCCAGCACTTGGGAGGCAGAGGTAGGAGGATTGCCATGAGTTCAAGGCCACCCTGAGATGACAGAGTTAATTCCAGGTCAGCCTGGACCAGAGTGAGACCCTACCTCGAAAAACCAAAAGAAAAAAAACAAAACAAAACAAAAAACCCAGCATTGTATTTGCTAAACCAGATATATGGAACAATAGAATAGAATTGAAGGCCCATCAATTAGTTCAAATAACCACAGGTACTTGATCTTTGACATAGGAGCCAACAATGTACAATGGAGGAAACTTATTTTAAAATGAGTATTTATGTAAATATTAAAGAAAATTTGAATACTGCAATGATGTGCTTATTTATTTTTGTATAAAGAGTTAAATAAATGCTGAATCTCATGATTGATATAGAGCATCTTACCACGCCAAAGCAGGATAGGGGGAAAAAAGACCAAAAAAAACTCAGCAAAATACACACTTTTACTAAAAAGTGAGGTATATTGGAAATTGAAGTGGCAGCAGAGAAGTAGAAGAGATCCAGAGCATCCAGAGCCTGCACAGGCCGGTAAAAGCGGCTCCGGCAGCTCTGCCAACTGCAGCGGCAGCAGCTCAACAGAAAGATGCCAGACTTGGTTCCAGCCACAGAAAAAGCCAGGTGTGGGGATTTTCCACTCACACCAGCGCTCTTTGCAACTCAGAAAATGTGAAGGGAGAGCCGCAGTGAGCAACAAAGGAGCAGATCATGAGGTAGAAGAACATGTGGAACAGCGAGAGAACCAGAGCAGTTGTGCCTCCCTCCCCTCCCCCACCACCTGAGCCCAGCTTCAGTAAACAGAGCAGTATCCTAGGACCTTGAGCCAACAGCGGGACCCAAGCAGGAGCAGAGTTCGGCAGCAACATCAATGGCTCCAGCAATGGTAACAGTGGCCTCAGCAGTAGCAGATCCAGTTGCAGCAGCAGTGGCAGAACCAGCAGCAGCAGACCCAGGAGTGGCAGCAGCAGCAGATCCCAAAGCAGCAGCTTCAGTGGCAGCAGTGGCAGTGGACACAGCAGCAGCAGCTTCAGCAGCAGTGGTGGCTCCAGCAGTGGCAGCTACAGCAGCAGCAGAGGCAACAGCAGTGGTGGGCCCAGCAGCAGCAGCTTCAGCAGCAGAGGCTACAGACCCAGCAGCGGCAGCAGTAGCAGCAGCAGTTCCAGCAGCAGGGGTGCTGATCGGCAGGGCCACACTTGCCAGGCTCAGTTTGCCCCACAGGAAAAGCCAGTGCCCAGCTCCAAAAATCAGAACAGCAGCCCTACGACTCAGGCAGCAACTTGCCTGAAACCAAATCATCCAAGGTAACTGGGATTGCACCAGGGAAGGGTCTCACTTGGTCGCAAGCTGACTTGGATCCCTCAACAGACCAGAAATCTTAACCTCCGTGTTGATAGAGGATCTGGTCCTTATAATAATTACTCTTACATACATACTGGGGGCTATTTTTCATTGAATGTGTACAGTGTTTAGTTAAATTTTAGAATCTACCTGTATTTTATTCCACACAGCCTGCTTGAATACTCTCATAGCAGGGAAAATCAACCCCTAGGAACACCTTTGTAGATACTCTGAGAGTCTTAAGAGCCACACCTAACACCTTAAGCTCCTACCCTGAAAATATATTACATCAAATCAATTGATACAGCTAAGAATACACAGCTAGCTAGAAAATCCAAGCATTAACTTAATCCAAGATGCAAAAATATATACATTATAACACAAGAAACACTAAAAAGCAAGATGATATAAATCCACCTAAAAGTATTAATATATCAGAAATGTCCGCCAGTGAGAACAAGTTAGAGGAATGCCTGAGAAAGAGTTCAAAAGAATGATTATAAATATGTTCAAAGAGGTCAAAGAACAAATCAAAAGAATCAAAGAAGAAATCAAACAGGAAATCAAACAGGAAATCAAAGGAATCAAAGAAGACACAGGACACCAATTTAATGAAATAATGACGGCAATACAAGACATAAATAAGGAAATAGAAATAATAAAGAAAAACCAGTCAGAATTACTAGCAATGAAGAACACAGTTAATGAAATATAAAACTCTGCAGAAAATCTCACCAGTAGAATGGATGAAGGAGAGGACAGAATATCTAAGATAGAAGACCAGGTGGCAGATCTAATACAGTCCAACAAAGAGAAAGACAAACTTATAGAAAAGTGTGAGTGGGAATTTCAAGATATTCGGAAAACTATGAAAAGATCCAATATAAGAATTCAGGGCATAGTAGAAGGAGAAGAATTCCAATCCAAAGGCATAGTAGGCATCTTCAACAAAATCATAGAAGAAAATTTTCCCCAAATTGGGAAAGAGGTGCCAATGCAGATACAGGAAGCCTTTAGAACCCCAGCCAGACAAAACCCAGAAAGAAACTCTCCTCGCCATATTATAATCAAACTTCCAAACACACACACCAAAGAAAAAATACTCAAAGCAGTTAGAGAGAAAAATCAAGTTACCTACAAAAGCAAGCCCATCAGGATTACAGCACATTATTCAACACAAACTTTTAAAGCCAGAAGGACTTGGAGTGATATATTCCAAGTTCTGAAAGATAACAATGGTCAACCAAGCTTACTTTATCCTGCAAACCTATCCATTCAAATATACGGAGAAATAAGGATATTCCATGACAAAAGCAGGTTAAAGGAGTATTTGAAGACAAAACCAGCTCTACAGAAAATACTTGATAGAATGCTCCATGCTGAAGAAAAGGAAAAGCACACATATAAGGAACCAAGAAAAAACAAGCAATACTGAAATACTAGTTAACAGAAGAGAGCACAGGTAGAACCAGAACCCCCCCCAAAAAAGAGGCAAACATGAATACACACCTTTCAATAATATCTCTTTTTTTATTAATTAACTAATTTATTTATATGAGAGAGATAGAGAGTGAAAGAGGCAGAGAGAAAGAGAGAGAGAGAGAGAGAGAGAGAGAGAGAGAGAGAGAGAGAGAGAGAGAGAGAATGGGCATGTCAGGGCTTCCAGCCACTGAAAACGAAGTCCAGATGTGTGTGCCCCCTTGTGCACCTGGCTAACGTGGGTCCTGGAGAATCTAGCCTCGAACCGGGGTCCTTAGGCTTCACAGTCAAGCGCTTAACTGCTAAGCCATCTCTCTAGCCCTCAATAATATCTCTTAATATCAATGGCATCAATGACCCAACAAAAAGACATAGGTTTGCAGACTGGGTTAAAAACCAGATCCTACAATTTGTTGTCTCCAAGAAACTCACCTTTCTACAAAGGATAGACATTATCTTAGGGTGAAAGGTTGGAAGATGGTGTTTCAAGCAAATGGGCCTAGAAAACAAGCAGGAGTTGCTATCCTAAAATCGGACAAGGTAGACTTTAGTCCAAAGTTAGTCAAGAAAGATAAGGAAGGTCACTTTATATTGATTAAGGGCACACTCCAACAGGAGGACATTACAATCCAAAACATATATGCACCTAACATGGGGGCTCCCAAATTCATCAAACAAACACTATTAGAACTAAGGTCACAGATAACACAAAACACAGCGGTGGTGGGTGACTTTAACACCCACTCTCATCAATTGACAGGTCATCCTGGGAAAAAGTAAACAGAGAGGCATCTGGACTAAATGAGGCCATAGAAGGAATGGCCCTAACAGATATATACAGGACATTTCAATCAAAGGCTGCAGAAAATACATTCTTTTCATCAGCACATGGAACATTCTCTAAAATAGACCATATATTAGGACACAAAGCAAATCTTCACAAATTCAGGAAAATTAAAATAATTCCTTGCATTCTATCTGACCACAATGGAATCAAACTACAAATCAGTAGCAAGAAAGGCTATAGAGTATACACAAAATCATGGAAGCTAAACAATACATGACTAAATGATGAATGGGTCAATGAAGAAATCAAGAAGGAAATCAAAAAAAATTATAGTCAAACAATAATGAGAACACAACATACCAAAATCTCTGGGACACAATGAAGGCAGTTCTAAGAGGTAAATTTATAGCCTTAAGCGCCTATATTAAGTAATTAGAAAGGTCACAAGTAAACGACCTAATGCTTCACCTTAAAGCTTTGGAAAAAGAAGAATAAGGCAAACCAAAAATAAGTAGGCGGGAAGAAATAACCAAGATTAGGGCAGAAAGTAATGAAATAGAAACAACAACAACAAAAAAAAAAAAAAAATCCAAAGAATTACTAAAACAAAGAGTTGGTTCTTTGAAAGGATAAATAAGATTGATAAACCCTTAGCAAATCGGACCAAAAGAGAGAAGAGACACAAATTAATAAAATCATAGATGAACAAGGTAACAGCCCAACACATTCCAGAAAAATTCAAAAATTCATAGGGACATAATATAAAAGCATATACTCCACAAAGTATGAAAATCTGAAAGAAATGGATGATTTCCTTGATTTATATGACCTACCTAAATTAAATCAGAATGAGGTTAATCACTTAAATAGACCTGTAACAAACATGGAGATCCGAACAGTTATCAATAATCTCCCAACTTAAAAAAGCCCAGGGCCAGATGGATTCACTGCTGAATTTCACCAGACTTTTAAGGAAGAGCTAACACCATTGCTTCCTAAGCTTTTCTAGGAAATAGAAAAAGAAGGAATTCTACCAAACTCCTTCTAAGAGGCCAGCATCACCCTGATACCCAAACCAGGCAAAGATAGAACAAAAAAGAAAATTACAGACCAATCTCCCTCATGAACATAGATGGAAAAATTCTCAACAAAATATTGGCAAACAGAATACAAGAGTTTATCAAAAAGATCATTCACACTGACCAAATAGGCTTTATCCCAGAGATGCAGGGATGGTTCAACATACACAAATCAATAAATGTAATACATTACATAAATGGGTTGAAGGACAAAAATCACATGATCATCTCATTAGACGCAGAGAAAGCATTTGACAAAATCCAACATCCCTTCATGATAAAAATCCTACAGAGACTGGGAATAGAAGGAACATATCTCAATATAATAAATGCTATTCATGACAAGCCTATAGCCAACATATTACTAAATGGGGAAAAACTGGAAGCTTTTCCACTAAAATCAGGAACAAGACAAGGTTGTCCACTGTCCCCACTTTTACTTAATATAGTTTTGGAAATCTTAGCCATAGCAATAAGGCAAGAGACACACATAAAAGGGATATAAATTGTAAAGGAAGAAATCAAGTTATCATTATTTGCAGATGACATGTTTCTATACATAAAGGACCCTAAAGACTCTACTAGCAAGCTGTTAGAGCTGATCAAAACCTACAGCCATGTAGCAGGATACAAAATAAATACACAGAAATCAGTAGCCTTCATATATGCTAACAACAAACACACAGAGGATGAAATCAGAGAATCACTCCCATTCACAATTGCATCAAAAAATAAATAAATACATAAGGTACCTTCGAATAAACCTAACCAAGGAAGTAAAGAATCTCTACAATGAGAACTTTAAAACACTCAAGCGAGAAATTGCAGAAGACACTAGAAAGTGGAGAAACGTCCCTTGTTCCTGGATTGGAAGAATCAATATTGTGAAAATGGCAATCTTACCTAAAGCAATCTACACATTTAATGCAATCCCTATCAAAATTCCAAAGCTTTCTTCATGGAAATAGAAAAAACAATCCAAAAATTCATTTGGAATCACAAAAAACCTCGAATATCTAAAATAATACTGAGCAACAGAAATAAGGCTGGTGGTATCACCATACCTGATTTTAACCTATACTACAGAGCCATAGTAAAAAAACAGCATGGTACTGGCACAAAAACAGACATGTAGATCAGTGGCACAGAATAGAGGACACAGATGTAAGCCCAAGTAGCTATAGCCACCTGATATTTGATAAAAATGCCAAAGATACTCATTGGATAAGAGACAGCCTCTCCAGCAAATGGTGTTTTGAAAACTGGATATATATCTGCAGAAGGATGAAAATAGATTCTTCTCTCTCGCCATGCACAAGAATTAAGTCCAAATGGATTAAAGACCTTAACATCAGACCTGAAACTCTGAAACTGCTGGGGGAAAGAGTAGGGGAAACCCTCCAACATATTGGTCTTTGCAAAGACTTTCTGAATACAACCCCAATTGCTCAGGCAGTAAAACCACAGATTAATCACTGGGACCTCATGAAGTTACAACGATTTTGCACTGCAAAGGACACAGTGAAAAAAGCAAAGAGGCAACCTACAGAATGGGAAAAATTCTTCGCCAGCTATATATCTGATAGATGATTAATATCTAGAATGTACAAGGAACTCAAAAAGTTAAATAATAAGGAATTCAACAAGTCAATCAAAAAAATGGGCTATGGAGTTAAATAGAGCATTCTCAAAGGAAGAAATACAAATGGCATATAAGCATCTAAAAAAATGTTCTATGTTACTAGTCATCAGGGAAATGCAGATTAAAACTACATTGAGATTCCATCTCACTCCTGTCAGATTGGCCACCATCACGCAAACAAATGATCATAAATGTTGGCAGGGATGTGGAAAAAGAGGAACCCTTCTGCACTGCTGGTGGGAATGCAATCTGGTCCAGCCATTGTGGAAAACAGTGTGGAGGTTCCTAAAACAGCTAAAGGTTGATCTACCATATGACCCAGCTATAGCACTCCTAGTCATATATCCAAAGGACTCATCTCATTTCCTTAGAAGTACGTGCTCAACCATGTTTATTGCTGCTCAATTTATAATAGCTGGGAAATAGAACCAGCCTAGATATCCCTCAACTGAATAGTTGATAATGAAGTTGTGGCACATTTATACAATGGAGTTCTACTCAGCGGTAAGGAAAAATGAAGTTATGAAATTTGCAGAAAAATGGATGGACCTGGAAAGGATTATACTAAGTGAGGTAACCCAGGCCCAGAAAGCCAAGCGCCACATGTTCTCTCTCATATGTGGATACTAGCTACAGATGATTGGGTTTCTGTGTGAGAAGGAAAATACTTGGTAGCAGAGGCGAGTAAGTTAAAAAGGAGACATAGAGGGAATAGAAAGGAAGGGAGGAGGATACTTAATAGGTTAACATTGTATATATGTAAGTAAAATGATTGTAATGGGAAGGTAATATGATGGAGAATGTAAGTTCAAAGGGGAAAGTGTGGGGATGGGGAGGGAGGGAATTACCATGGGATATTTTTTATAATCTTGGAAAATGTTAATAAAAATTTAAAAATTAAAAATAAAAATAATAATAATCAGGTCTGTGAATGTCAGCTTTTATAAAAACTGTCAGAATTATGTTTCAGACCTCTTCAAAATTTTGCAAATCCTGTCCTAATATCAAGGCAAAATCAATTTAACATTTTTTTTGAAATTCAAGTCAACAATTCAAATATTTTTTTTAGTATCAAGTATTTCAACAATGCAAGCCAAACATATACTGTTCAAATACTTACTGAATAGTTAATGGTAACAATAAACCTCTTTGATACCTTAATGAAAGCATTGTGTTTCAAGAATAGTAAAAATTTTCTTTATATAGTAAAAGAATTCACTTAACAAAACAAAATAATTCCTAATATAAACCAAGATGTTCCAGATGGAATTTGTATGGCATGCTGTGCTGGAATGTGCAGTGAGTCATGAGCTTCTGTGGAACCAGGGAGGCTCCAGAGAAGATGAAGGAACTTGACTGCTGACACAGCACCTCAGATTCATTCAGTTCATTTTGAGTTAATACTTTATTTTTATATTTATTTATTTGACAGACAAAGAGGGAGAGAGAGAGAGAGAGAAAGAGAGAGAGAATGGGTGTGCCAGAGCCTCCAGCCACTGTAAACAAACTCCAGACATGCACGCCCCCTTGTACATCTGGCTAACGTGAGTCCTGGGGAATCAAATTTGGGTCCCTTGGCTTTGCAGGCCAACTCCCCAACTGCTGAGCCATCCCTCCAGCCCTTGAGTTAATATTTTTGTACTGGGATTGAGGATCAATCTCTAGTATCCTGTTTTGGACCTCCAAAATAGAAACAATGTGTTCCCCTGAAAGAGAATTCAGATAGGACACAGTACTGTAGGATCTGGTCCTGTGTTTAATTACATCAAGCGAGAAAGCAATAATTTACTCTTTAGAGAAGGAAGAGATCATGCTGAGAAATAATGGTCTGATATGGCAGGCTTTGGGCTTATATTTCTCTATGTTATCCATTTCCTCCATTGGACCTCTCTCATGATGGGAACTTCTGGAAACAAAGAATGTTCTTCTCCCCAGGCAGAAGAGGATGTAGAAGGTGCAAGCATATATTCTATAGATGTCTTCACACACACACAAGTATTTCAATGGCTCTCACAATGTAGAAAGTGTCCTAGCACACCTTTGACATGGATTAGTTATAAGATACTACCAAGAAGTGTTATTCTGAAAGCAACATACAGATGCATGTACAAGGAGACTGGAATTTCCAGTTTGAAATATCATTGAGAGGATTTTCCAGAATAGTGATAGCATATATGACTAGATCTCAAAGTTTTCATAAGGGTCTTCATTTTGTTGGAAAATCTATATTTCAGAGTCAATTGTGATTGATTTAAAATCTTTCTTAGAGCACCAACCTGTAAAGCCAACCTGATATCTACTGAGCTTTTGGCTAGCCAGGGCCTCCAGTCACTGCAAATGAACTCCAGATGCATGTGCCACTTTGTCCATCTAGCTTTTCAAAACATTTTTATTTTTATTTATTTATTTGATAGAGACAAAGAGGCAGATAGAGAGACAGAGAGAAAGAATGGGCATTCCGGAGCCTCCAGCCATTGCAAACAAACTTCAGATGCATGTGTCATCTTGAGCATCTTGCCTACATTGGTCCAGAGGAATCAAACCTGGGTCCTCTAGCTTTGCAGGCAAGTGCCTTATCCTCTAAATTATCTCTCCAGCCCCACTTTGTGCATCTAGCTTTACTTGGGTTCTGGGGAATCAAACTTCAGTCCTTAGGCTTTTCAGGTAAATGCCTTAACCTATAAACCAACTCTCCATCCCCTCAAAATTTATTAAGAAAACAACCAACATAGTTTAAAAATGGGGCAAAACCATGTAATTGTGAAGATTTTATTCAGAGACCAAAGAGCATCTTAAACATCATATGTCACTAGGTGATTGGGAATAAATCATCAGTTTACTCTTGGACATCTGTTACAATAGAGTGCAATGAATTGGTGACACTCATCCATGGCCAGCAGATATGATCAATGCTATGGACCCTTTGAAAGAGAGTTTGCATTTTCTTCCAAAACTACAGATAGCCTTGCCATACAATTTGGTAATTGCATTCACTTAGTTTTCCCAAACTATGTGGAAACATATTCACCTAAAAATACATTTCCTAATGTTTTGTTGACAGTTTATTTATAATTGTCCAAATTGTAAACAGACAAAAGAGGCTTCAATTAGCATTTAAAAAGGAAAACTATGTTTAATTTTTTCCCGATAAAGCAAAGAGACAACTGGCTATATAACTGTCATAGAGGAGCTTGCATAGATATGCAGATGTTCTGAGCTCAATCCCAGCTATGCAAAACAAAAATATAAATCATTGAGTCACACAGATAAGCACTCTTCTAAGAGACTTCCAAATATTTAGATCATACTTGAAAACTGAAAGTAATTAACACTCAAATAGTGTGAGGAAGATGAATAATAAAATTTGAAATATAATTGACTTTAGAGAATACTACTTTTTAAAAACATAGTTTAAAAACTATACCAGGTGAAGATTTATTTTACCTTAACTGTTATAGATGACACTTATATACACATCTTAGGTTTTTTAAATATTTTATTTATTTATTATTGGAGAGAGAAAGACATAGAGTAAGAGAGAATGGACACATCAGGGCCTCCAGCCACAGCAAACGGACTCTAGATGTATGCACCACCTTGCATATCTGGAATACATGGGTACTAGAGAATTGAACCTGGGTTCTTAGGCTTCACAGTCAACTGCCTTAACTGTTAAGCCATCTCTCCAGCCCTACATCTTATTTTTGAAAGTGAATAAAACAGAAACAAAATACATCAGATGAGGGAAGGGAATCAATTTAATTTGTTGAAAAAAATGCCATAAAGAAAACTAATTTGGGCAGGAGAGATGGCTTAACGGTTAAGCGCTTGCCTGTGAAGCCTAAGGACCCTGGTTCAAGACTTGGTTCTCCAGGTCCCACGTTAGCCAGATGCACAAGGGGGCACACGCATCTGGAGTTTGTTTGCAGAGGCTGGAAGCCCTGGTGCGCCCATTCTCTCTCTCTCCCTCTATCTGTCTTTCTGTGCCTGTCACTCTCAAATAAATAAAAAATTTAAAAAAAAGAAACCTAATTTGTTACATGCTAATAACTTTTAAATCAAAAAGAATGTATCTGTTCATTTTTGTTGCTATGGAAATGGTAACATTAACAACTCATATTTCTTTACAAAAAAGAACTCAAATTTATAACAAATTTCGGGACTATTTAGATTTTATAATCTAACATTTGATTTTTCACCAAATAATCACATAACATTTAGTTTCCATTGGCCACTGGAAAAAAAAAATGAAATTTTGAAAGCTGGGACACAGAGAAAGAAGGTGTTCTTTCTCCAACAAAATATGCAAAAATCTGATTTTGTTTTGTGATTTGCAAAGGACACACTTTGCAGACATAGTATTGTATATAAATCCTTTATAATGCTGATGCTTGAGGTAAGGATGACCAGACAGATAAGCAACAGTAACAAGCTTGTTAAAAGATCAATGTGTAATAACAGATTTACATTGAACATGGTAGTTATGTTTGAGGAAAATATATGTATATCAGAATGTTTTTATTTTATTTTTTATTTTTGTACTCAGTGAATACAGTCAAGTTGGTACCATTGTTAGCCTCCTCCCTGACCTCCCCCTTCCACACTGACCCTCCTTGTTGGGGTATATGGGTCATGCATTGTGGGGTTAGCCATCAGTTTTGGGTAGAAGGAAGTGTCTCTGCGTATCATGATCCAATGTGTGGCTCTGACATTCTTTCTGCCCCCTCTTCTGCAACTTTCCCTGAGCCATGATGGGTTCATTTTAGGTCTGAATCAGATCTTGATCTTGATCAAGATCTTGAGATCTTGGGAGCCTCTGTGTCTCTATCGAGTGTTTTCAGAAATAAAAAGATATTTGTAATTCATCTAGTCTCAGTTTTAAAGAATAAGAGAAACTGAAGCTCACAGAAATTTAGTCAACCTATCAAGGTCACATGGATTATGAGCGGCAGATGTGAAACGAACTCCAGCATGTGGATTGTGGTCATTCTGCTGACAGCCCACTTTGACCTAGCATGCATATACACCTGACAGATTCACCATTGAATCAATGAGTTCCCACTGAGTAGGTTCTACTCAGTGGCAAGATAGCTGCTTAATTAGAGTTATAAGCGTTGCTATAAAGCAAAAACATATCTTAAAGTCAACAGGAGGTTTCTTAAGAGTTTAAGAATATAAGATCAGTTCTGGATAAAGGGCAGCTCCAAAGGTATCTGTACCTTCTTTCTCTGCAATAGTTCTCACCAGCACTGAGTTTATGACCATCAATCATTTCCACTTTACATACTGCCTGAGGGTATTTCACATTGCAGATGTGAAAAACAGCCTTGCATAAAATCACAACATATAAATTCAGTCTCAAAAGAAATATTTTTCTTACTGTAAATGATTGAATTTGGTTTAACAATTCCAGTTCTTATAATTAGTTAAAAATTGAGTTGTGATCCAATGTATATCTGCTCTTTTTCCCTGAATTGCATCCAAGTTGAAAGAGCTTGCTCAATGGTGCTGGGTAGAGCAGGGGTGGTGGGTTGGCAGAGGGGAAAGCTCTGACAGAGACACTTTTGTTTTATGTCCCCTTCACTAATTGTCCTTGGAAACTTCTGAACCTTCCTGATCCTCATCTGCTAAGATGACAAAATTTAGAATAACTATGGAAACAAACCCTGGCAGAGGATTCAGTTGATTGAGATGGTAAGATCCATTCTCCATTTAAGAGATGCTATTCCCTGAGTTGCACAGAATATAGCAATAAGGCTGAGCACCAGTATCCATCTTACTGCTTCCTGACTACTCTTGAATGAGACTAGCCACCTCCTGCTCTTGTTGCCATACCTTCCTACCATGATGGACTATCTCCAAAATGTGAGGCAAAATTAAACCTTCCTCTCTTAAGTTGCTTTTGTGAGGTATTTTGTCATATCAAAGAGAACAGTGATTCATTCACTTAGACAACACATAAGTTCCACTGATCTAGTAACAAGGGTGAGTCTCATGAGGGTTGGTGAGTCTCCTGAGGGTTGGCTGTACACTATAACAATGCTCCCAACAACTCCTGAACTTCTTACCAAGCACACCTCACTACTCTGAAAATATGTGGCTTCACCAGAAACATCAAGGGAATACTTTCTGGAAGAAAAGAATCACTAGAGGTGGGCTTTCAGATCTGACTGCCTGACCCCACTTTCTATTTACCCTGTGCTTCCTGGTTGTGGCTGCAGTATGACCAGCCACTCCTGTGTTCCTGCTGCTTTGCCTTACTCATCATGATGGATGGGAAACATGTTTGTCCTTAAGCTACTTTCTATCAAGTATGTGGTCACAGTAATATGAGTAGAGTAATTAATACACCATACATGCAGTTTCTACCATTATTAAATACCACTATTTAGTAATAAGTAAGAAACAATATTGTGCACACTATTAATTACACTTTGTATTTATTAGCATTTTCATACATTTTTGATGACACTTTATCCATCCCAGAAACCCAAATAGGATACCTTATTACTTGTTTTATTTAATAATTTTATTTATTTATTTGAGAGAGAGAGACAAAATCGGCACACCAGGGCCTACAGCCACTGCAAATGAACACGAGATGCTTGCACCCCCTTGTGAATCTGGCTTACGTGGGTCCTGGGGAATCAAACCTAGGTCCTTTGGCTTTGTAGGTAAATGACTTAACTGCTAAGCTATCTCTCCAACCCCTATCACTTGTTTTATTCATTTATCTTTAAGTTACTTCTGATTGAGACATTTTCTTACTCCTAACTTTTCTGAAAAGTTTTCAGAATTTAGATATTTTGAAGTTATCCTCAATTGGAATTTTTCTGTTTCCTTTTTGGGTAATATGCATTTGGAGAGGAGGAATAGAAAAAAAAATCCCAGTTTCTTTACATTTCAATAATATATATTATGTTCCAGGTATCCTGCCTGGGGTACTGTATTGTTTTTAAATGTCCACAATGAAAAGTTTCTTTCAACTCCACACTTGCATGCTATATTGGTCAGTGTTCTACAGAGGAACAGAATTGATAGAATGAATTTTGTTTCAAAGGGAATTTATTGGATTAGCTTATATCAGTGGAATAAAATAGCATTCTCTAGGCATGAGGTCAAGGAACCTGGTAGCTACTCAGTCCAAGTGGATGGATGCCTTAGCAGTCAGCATTGAAGGCCTGGAGGATTTTTGGAGAGCCAGTGGATTTTAGTCCATGTTTGAAACCTGATGAAACTTGATTTTGATTTTGATATTGAGGAAGGATAGCCAAACAGGATAGATACACATAGAAGTGCATACCAAGTGGCAGCCAAGTAAAGGGCACTCACTAGTGAGCAGCACAGGCAACCAAGTGGAGAAAAGGGACTGTCATCTCACAGGTTCCTTATGTATAGGCCATCACTTGGAAGATCACACACTCAGAAAGAAGGACTTGCTATTTCAGTTAATCCTTACTAGAAATGCCTCTCTTTTCTTGACCATTATGTTATGCTTGATGCATATCTTGTATTTCCCATCTTCTTTTGAAGAATTAACTTTTCTAGGAATTTTTGACACTTTATTGCTGAATGATAATAGAAACAATACATTGGCTATACTTGTAAGTAAAGGGTTATCATGATTACAGACCTTCTCTGGATACAGACCAGTAATATATATGTATGCTTATAACAGGACTATGTGTAGGCATATGTTTCTAAATACTTATACACTTAACCATATATGCTAATTATCTGTAAATATCACAAATATCTAAAAAAGATTCAACTTGTAAAAAGAAAAAGTTTACTTAAGATCAAAAATGTAAAGGTTATAGCTCACTACTGGCTAGTTACAGCACTTTTTGATCTAAGGTGAGGTGGCTTGTTACAAAACTGTTTGCCTCATGGCCAGGATGAGAAATATATAGGAAAGGGAAGAAAATGATGTCCCACCATCCCCATATATATCCACTATTCATCAGTAACCAAAAGATTTCCCAATAAGCTACACCTCTTAGAGGCAACCAGCTTCCATTAGCCCATTAGGCTGGAGACCAAGTCCTTACTACATAAAGCTTGGAAAGAACACAACCAAAGAGTAACATCATATGCACATATAAAACTAATATGATACCACACTCATGCTTCCATACAGTGACATAAGGTTTTTATCTTTATGCTCTTCTGATATTCTTTTTTAAAAATTTTTAAATATTTTAATTTGTTTTTTTGAGGTAGGGTCCTAGAATTCACTATGTAATCTCAGGGTGGCTTTGAACTCACAGTGATTCTTCTAACTCTGCCTCCTAAGTGCTGGGATGTTGTGGGAGTGTACCACAACATTAGCATGATATTTTATTTTAAATATGTATACATAGTGGAGATTATGTGTTCCTAGATAATTTCAACTCAATATTAAGTAATAGTTTTCTTTATTACAAGTATGTTCTTTCTGAAGCCTACTTTACCTAGAATAAACATACTTACTACAGATTTCTTTTGAACAATATTCTCATTGTATATCTTTGTTTCCTCCTTTAATTTCTTATCTCTTTTGAGTTTTCAGGTCATTTACATGTGAAATATTCATTGACATATTTAAATTGAATTCAACCATGTCTTTGTTATGGGCACACATCCTTCTCTTAGTTCCAGATTCTCCTTGAATAATTCACATTACCATTTTAGTTCCCTTTGCACATTGCTAGGTTTTCTCTTCTGCAACCCTCTCATCTCATTTATATTCTTTTTGCTCCCTTTGTTGACCATCTTATGTTTCCAATACAAATTTTTTCCTAATTTAAGTTCACCATCAGTTAACACTATTGCTTTTACCATCTCAAGCAGGTATCGTATAGTGTGGGATCCATAGCTATCCACCAGTCTATGCATTTCCCTTTAATTTCACTCATCCATTCCATAATCACTGTAGATATTGCTATTATTGTGACTTTAAGAAAATACATATCTTTCAGAGCAATCCAAATTGACAAATAAATAGGCCAATTTCTGTGTGACATTATTCCATTCTCTATACATATGCACATTTTAAAAAATACTTTTATTATTTACTTATTTGAAAGAGAGAGAGAGAGAGGATATGGGCAAACCATGATCTCCTGCCACTGCAAACAAATGTCAGAAGTACATGCTACTTTATGTATCTGGCTTTATGCTGGGTACTGGGAAATGAAACCTGGCTGTTAGGGTTTTTAAGCAATTTCCATTAACCTCTAGGACATCTCTGCAACCCCAGATACATGTTTTGACATATCAGTTTTTCTATAATTTCAACATATTCAGAGAAGGCCTTCAACAAAATACAACATCATTTCATGAACAAAACACTAGAGAGAGTAGGCAAAGGAGGGTTTATAGTTTATCATAATAAAGGCTATATAGAAAGCACTTAAAGTCCAAAACATAATTAATGAGAAAAGACTCAAGGAGTTCCCATTAAGATTAGGAACAAAACAGGGGTGCCAACTCTAACTGCTGCTCTTTAACATAGTAGTAGAAATCCTACCCCAAGCAATAAAGAAGGAGAAAGATATAAAAGGATACAAATTGAAAAGGAAGAAGTCAAGCTAGGCCTACTTGCAGATGATATGATTCTATAAATAGGTAACTCAAAAGATTAGACCATAAACCTTCTAAGGGTGACAAATTTCTTCAGCAAAGTGGCAGGATAAAATAAAATTATCAGAGAACTTCCTTTAAAATATCTTATTGGTTTGTTAGCTAATAATACATCCTTTGAAAAATATTTATTTATTTATGAGAGAGAAAAGAAGAGAGAGAGAGACAGAATGCCATACCAGGGCCCTCTGCCAGCCTGCCACTGAAAACAATTTCCAGATACATGTGCCATTTTGTGTATCTGGCTTTTATGGGTGCTATAGAATTAGGCTTGAACCTGCAGGCTTTGCAAGCAAGTGCCTTTAACTGTTGAACCATATTTCCAGCCCAAAACTTTTTTTATTGATCCAAGCTGGACTTAATTTTATTCATATTTAAAAACTTATTTTAATGAATATAACATTACAACTGATGGCTTATATTTTATTAGTAGTATGTTATTCAATTTTATTCCTTGTGTACTTTCAGATAAAAAAGTTGTCATAATTCTTATACTTGTTCTTTTACAATTAAGCTTTTTGTCATCTTTTCATTTTAAACTAAGTTTAGTCCCACATAAATGAAGCAGAGGCATTCAATGGAATGATTCAGGTTAAGTTATCTATGCTTTTATTTCATAATCAAAATTTTTAACTCCTGTGTAGTGGTCAGACTCTGGCCACTGAGATGAACTTCCAAATTAATCACAGATATGGAGGAAGGAATATATTTTGAAGCTTACAGATCCAGGGGAACTTCTGTAATGATATAGAAGCTAACCTGTATTCACAGGTCAAAGCAGATAGAGAGAAGAGCTAAATGCCAAAACCCAAAACCACACCACACAACACACTTAGAAATATCAGGCAAAGCTCTAGCGCTTTGCATATCTTTACACTAGAATTCCAAATCAACCTCCACAACTTACTGCTGGAATATAGGATCTACCCAGTGACACCTCCTCCAGCCAGGTGGCTGAAGGTCTAAACTATAAACTTTAATAAAATCCAGAATATATTGGGGATCATCCTTTCAAACTATCACAAGTATCTTTCAGAAATCAGAGGGAGAAACAAAATAAAAATGAAAAAAAAATGTGTATTAATGATAAGAAACATTACTGACTGTATACATACTTATTTCAATTCTTGCCTCCTTTCAATGACTACACAATATGTTTTGTCCAAACACAAACATAAAGAAATAATAGACTCATTTTACTTGCCATATGGTGAATTCGTAAATAATATATATAATACTAAAAATGTCTTATATAAGCTAAAGATTCCTTTAGTAGCCCACTAAAGCTTTATGGCGACCTATTAAACACCACTATAGGTTAAGAATTTACCTGGTCTTCTGGCCAAGATGGCAAATGCCTAGCTACACTGCAAATCCCAGGGAAAGAAAGGCAAGATATTAAGGATTCATTGGATCTTTTAGGGAAGAGTAATCTCCAATAGAATGTCAGTGGGAGGGCTTAGAGGGGGGGAAACAGGGAATCACTGATCCCCTGGCAGGTGGGTAGCCCAACCCTCTCCCCAAATAGTGGTTGTATCCACGGCTCCACCAAATACTGATCAATCCCTAAGTGCAGAAGCTTAGATTGCTCCGACTTGCCTACTTGCTGCTCCCGCCATTGCGTGCTCAGCAAGTCCTGGCAATAACAGGGAAGCGATGATTCCCTCATGCACGTGTAAGCCACCCCTCCCCCCAGGTAGCTGCCATATCCAAGGAGCAACCTTGCAGCCCACCTATCCATGCATGAGGAAGATTAGACTGCCCCGCCCACTTGCCCTATTACTTCCCCAGCCTCCACACGTTCAGCAAGTTCTGGCAATACCAGGGAATCCCTCATTCCCTCAGGAATGGGTAGCCACTCCGCCCTAGTAGCTACCATATGGACAGCACAGCCTAGCACAGATCACTGCCTGCCATGGAAGCTTAGACTGCTCCACCCACTCACACACTTACTGTTCCTGCTGCTACATGTTCAGCTGCCCAGTACCATAGCAACTGCCACACAAGCTCAGACCTTGATCCTTGCTCATGCCAGCTCAAGTGCCATCCACTACCTGTCTGCCACACCAGCTGTCCACCATTGTCCTGTAGCACTGCAAAGACTAAGAACCTATCACTTCCAACCCAAACTACTCTACCAGGCAAAAGTATCCCTCAAAATAGATGGTGAAAGAAAAAAGTTTTCATGACAAAACTCAGCTTTACAATTATATGAACACAAAAACAAACCTATAGAGAGTATGTCAGGAAATTCTCCACAGAGAAGAAACAAATAACCAAATCAAATGCCTACAAGAAGCAGATCACAATAACCAAACTCAGAGAAGGCACAAATAACTCCAAAGTCCATGAAAACATCAACACACATTTACCATCACAATATGACATAGATCAAATCAAATCTCACAGACATTGCTTAAATATTAAAGGCCTTATTCACCCATCAAGAAACACAAGGTAACAGGATGGATAAAAAATTAGACCCCTCAATCTGTTGCTTCAAGAAACCTACCTCACCACTAAAGAGAGACACCTCCTCAGGGTAAAAGTCTGGAAAACAATATTCCAAGCAAATGGAAATAAGACAAAAGCAGGTGTAGCTATATTAATATCAGATGAATTAGACTTCAAACAAAAATAATCAAAAAAGACAAAGAAGGAGGAGGGTACTTAATAGGTTGATATTGTATATATGTAAGTACAATGATTGTGATGGGGAGGTAATATGATGGAGAATAGAATTTCAAAGGAGAAAGTGTGGGGGGAGGGAATTAACATGGGATTTTTTTATAATCATGGAAAATGCTAATAAAAATTTTAAAAAAAGAAAATAGAAAGGTTAAAAAAAAAAGACAAAGAAGGCCACTTCCTACTTATCAAGGGAATGATCCATCAAGAGGATATTACAATCATAAATCTGTATTCACCAAACACAGTGGCATCACAGTTCATAAAACTAAACCTACTTGACAATAAAACAAAAATAACCACCAACACCATCATAGCTCAGAACTTCAATACACCATTATCAGTAATAGACACATCATAAAAACAGAAGCTCAACAAGGAAGTAAGAGAGCTCAACAAAACCATAGATCACTTAAACCCTAATGGACATCTACAGAACTTTCCATCCCAAATCCACAGACTACACATTCTTCTCAGCATCCTATGGAACATTCTCTAAAATAGAACATATTCTGGGTCACAAAGACTGTTCCCACATATTTAGGAAGATTGACATAATTCCCTGCATGATATCAGATCACAATGCTGTATTAATACAAATCAACAACAAAAGACCCACCAAGAATCCCAAGGGTACCTGGAAACTGAACAGCACACTTTTAAACAATAAATGGACAATGGATGAAATAAAAAATTAAATTGCAAAATTTCTGGAATTGAATGACAATGAGAACATATCATACCAAAACTTGTGTGACACAATGAAGGCTGTCATCAGGGGAAAATTCATAGCACTCAAAGCCTTCATAAAAAAGACAGAGTGATCCCAAATCAATAACCTAACCATCCACATAAAGCCACATTAAAAACAAGAAAAATCCAACCCAAAGAGCTCCAGAAGGAAAGAAATAATTAAAATCAGAGCAGAAATTAATCAATTGGAAACCAAGGAAACAATTAAGACAATTGACAAAACAAAGAGCTGGTTCTTTGAAAAAATAAATATGATTGACAAACTCTGGACAATTTGATGAAGCAAAAAAGAAGCTACAAATTAACAAAACTCAAAACAAAAAAGGTGAGATCACAAGAGACATAGTGAAATTGGAAGAATCATCAGGACTTATATCAAAACGCTCTACTCCACAAAACTGGATAATGTGGAGCAGATGGATAAATTCCTAGATGCATACCATCTATCAAAGCTAAATTCAGAACAGATTAATCACGTCATTGAACCCACCACAATCATGAAGATTTAAAAAGTATTAACAAACCTCCCCAAAAATAAAAGGCCAGGAGCAGATGGATTCTCAGCTGAATTCTATCAAACCTGCATGGAATTACTCAAACCAATCTTCCTAAAACTGTGCCACACAATTGAAGAACAGGGAAAGCTACCCAACTCCTTTTATGAAGCTAGTATCACCCTACTCCCAAAACCAGGCAGAGATGCCACAAGAAAAGAAAACTACTGGCTTATTTCCCTAAAGAACTTAGATGCAAAGATCCTGAACAAAATATTCGCAAACCGAATCCAACAACATATCAAAGATATTATCCACCTTGACCAAGTGGGATTCATCCCACGAATACAGGGGTGGTTCAACATACAGCAATCTGTCAATGTAATACACCACATAAACAAGCTTAAACATAAAAAAACACATGATCATTTTGATAGATGCAGAAAAGGACTTTGACATGATATACCATCACTTCATGATCAAAACATTGGAGAGAATTGGCATGGTTGGTTCATATCTTAACATAGTAAAGGCAATATACAAAGCTCTGAAGGCCCAAACAATACTCAATGGAGAGAGACTGGAGGAATTCCCATTAAGATCAGGAATTAGACAGGGTTGTCTACTCTCACCTCTGCTTTTCAATATACTACTGGAAGTCCTAGCTCAAGCAATAAGAGAGGAGGCGAAAACAAATGGATACAATTTGGAAAGGAAGTAGTTAAGTTAGCTCTCTTCGCTGATAACATGATTGTATACGTAAAAGACCCAAGAGATTCCATCTCAAAACTCCTGAAGGTGATTAACTTACATAGCAAAGTAGCAGGATACAAAATCATTTCACAAAAATCAGTATTCTTTCTATATGGGAATGACAATTATACAAAGAAAGAAATAAGGGACATAGTCCCATTTTCAATACCAACAAAATAATAAAATACCTTGGAATGTTAACCAAGGAAGTGAAAGATCTATACAATGAAAACAAAAAAATGAAATTGAGGAGGACTTGAGGAAATGGAAAGACTTCCCACGCTCCTAGATATGCAGAATTAACATTGTGAAGATGACAATCCTACCAAAGGCAATATACAGATTTAATGTTATTCGAGTTAAAATCCCTACAGTGTTCTTCACAGAGATAGAAAAAATTATATCAAAATTTCATATGGAAAGGAAGAAGGCCTCGTGGACCCAAACATATCCTCAGCAAAAGAAATACCTCTGGAGGCATCACTGTACCTGATCTAAAGCTATATTACAAAGCCATAGTAATAAAAACAGGATGGTACTGGCATAAAAACAGTAGTATAGACCAATGGAATAGACTTGAGGACCTGGACTTTGGGTCAAGCAACTATAGCTACTTGATATTTGACAGAGGCCCAAACAATATAGGCTGAAGAAAAGACAGCATCTTCAACAAATGGTGCTGGACAAACAGGATAACCATATGCAGAAAACTGTAACTTGATCCACACATTTTGCCATGCACTACACTCAAGTCCAAATGGGTCAAAGACCTCAATATAAGACCAGAAACTTGAATAGTACTGGAAGAAAATTTAGGAAGTATTTTCCATGATATAGGAATGGAAAAAGAATTCCTGAGCAAAACCCCAGTAGCTCATGCTCTTAAACAGTCTCTCAACCAATGGGATCACATGAAGCTGAAGAGTTTCTTTACAGACAAGCATACAATAAGCAAAGCTAATAGATTACCCACAAAATGGGAGAAAATATTTGTGGGTTATCCAACTGCTAGAGGTCTAATCTCTAGAATCTACAAAGAACTCAAAAATCTAAACAGTAAGAATTCAAACACCCTACTGACAAAATGGGGCAAAGAGCTGAACAGGAAGTTCACAGAAGAAGAAACACAAATGGCAAACACACACTTAAGAAAATGTTCATTATCCCTAATCATTAGAGAAATGAAAATTAAAACAACTATGAGATTCCACCTTTCCCCAATAAGGATAGCCAACATCAAAAAACCAAATGAAAATAAATACGGGCGAGGATGTGGAGAATTAGGAGCACTCATCCACTGTTGTTGGGAATGTAGGATGATACAACCACTTTGGAAAGCAATATGGAGACTCCTGAAAAAGCTGACTATAGACATACCAACAGACTCAGTTATTCCCTTACTGGGCATCTACCCTAAAACCTTCAAACCACAGGCCAAAGAGATTTGCTCAACCATTTTTGTAAAGACTCAATTCATAATAGCTAAGAGCTGGCATCAACCCAGATGTCCATCACTAGAAGAATGGATAAATAAGATGTGGCATATCTATAGAATGGAATTCTATACAGCAGTAAGAAAAAATGACACAATGAGATTTGAGGAAAAATGGTTGAGAGAGGATGTCTCAGCCCCAGAGATTAATGGGCAGGCCTGTGACCACATAAGGCTGAAAGGTGCCTTGGTTTCCTTCCTCATCCTCCCATTGAATAACTTCAGAATAACTTTGCTTGTAAGGGGTTAGAGGCCTGTCTGATTCCTTTGAGATGAGTCATGGAAGTGGTGAGAGGCCAAGATGCAGGCCATTTTTTACTGGAAATAATTGTGGCATCTGCACCAGTGTATATAAGACCTTCAAGGGTTTTTCCTTTTAACTTTAATTTAAGAAGGGGTCTTGCTTGAGTGACCTCTTGTGCCAAGTAAATGTCTGATGACCCAAACCCATGGGGGCCTCTCTTTTGTTTCTGGCAGGGTGCTTTATCATTGAGGGGCAATAGTATTAACTGAGCAATCCGTTGGCCAAGAAGTATGGTAATAGGCCCCGGAAGGGTGGTGGCCATGAGTTTAATCTCCCCAGTATAATCATTATCAACAAGTCCCAGAGAAATGGTGAGGCCCTGAATGGTTGAACTGGCACATCCCAAGATAAGACCAAAAGTGATTTTTGGCAAGGAACCAAAAACTCCTGTAGTGAGGAACTGAGTCCCCACCTCTGGTGCTAGTATTGTTCTGGAGGCAAACAGAGGTCCAGTCCTGCATTGCCAGCAGTTTCCCGGGAGAGAGCAGAGATGTTGCATTTAGGGTAGCCTGGGGAATGAACCTGATAGCCCCAGGGTTCTGTCCGGGGATCATTTTGGGGACCTGGGGTAGGCCCCATGTTAAATTTCCCTGCTTTTGTGGTAAAGGGTTTCCCTGGATATCTGTTTTAGAACAGCACTCAGAGGCCCAATGTTTGCCACACTTACAACATGAACAGAGGGAGAAAGGAGCTGGACATGTAGCCTTAAGGGTGATAAATTCTCTAGAAAAATGACCTGGCATTTTACAATAAAAGCAAGTTTTATTTTTATTTCCCTGTGTGAAGCCCTTCAGGGCAGCCCCTCTCACTAAACCAATGCTGTGAGAGGCAGGGTCCACATCTGCACATATTTGGATAAAGTCAGAGATACTTTTACCATGGCGGGAGGGGTGGATGGCCGCCTGGCAGGCTGAATTGGCATTCTCAAAGGCGAGACGTCTTATGAGTTCATTATCTGTTTCTTCCCTTCCCATAAGCCATTCTGCAGCCTCAGTGATCCACCTGATAAATTCGCTGTATGGTTCGTTAGGCCCTTGCCTTACTTTGGTTAAGGAAGTCACAGCCAATCCTTTAGATGAAATATTTTGCCAAGCCTTAAGGGCAGCATGTTGGATTTGTGATTGTAACCCAGGGGTGAATTTTGTCTGGTCCTGATTAGTATCATAAGGAGTGTTGCCCAAAAGTTTATCTAGTGTCCAGGACTTAGAAGAGGATCCAGGGGATGTGTTGCAGCAGGCAGTGTCCCTACACCTCTCAGTGTAATCAGCCTGCCACAGGAGGAAGTCCCCTCACGTCAGGATGGCCTTTGCAAGCATTTTCCAATCATTTACTGAAAGCCAATTATCACTAAGGGCCTCTAGTAGGGTCATGGTAAAGGGAGCATTAGGTCCATAAGAGGAAACAGCACTTTCTAATTCCTTGATATGTTTAAATTTTAAATGGTGGTAAGACCCTACTGCTGATGACAACATATGTGGTTGGCATGTAAAATGGAAAGGCATGGTTGAAATTTGGAAGAGAGTCAGACCCAGATAGTCAGTGGGTCTAGTGCCAGAGGGTGCTATATGGGTGGCTGGGGGGAAATGACCAATATCTGTCTGAGCAACTCATTGTCTAACCTACTTAGCAGCAAATAACCTGTTGTGATTCTCACAAAAGTGCAATACTGGCACAGAGCCATGGTGGGAAACCAACTACTCTTGATTTGGCTAACTGATCCCCTCTGTGGTATTGGACCCATAGCTGGAGCTAGGAAACAAGTCAGAACAATGTCCAAACATAAGCCCACTCTCCATTATCAAGCTACCATCAATCATGGGCCTCAAGAGGGCCTACAGCTATTAAACTCTCTATTAAAAAAAAAAAAAAAGTAAGGGTTATCTCATTTGTCCTGGTGCTAACTTACTCTCCGTTGGAAAATCTGCTTCTCTGTTTCAGATAGATGTAGATCCTAAGGAGAGAACCACCCCATCATACCCCCAAAGGGCCCCGGCTGAAACTAACAAACAAGCAAGGGTGCTATGTATAAACTGTTACACAAAGATATGACATATATATATATATATATATATATATATATATATATATATATATATATATATATATAATGCAGTAATTAAACACAAAATGCTTTTATAATTTGGGGGTAATGTTTTAAATTCCCCCTTTGGATATCTACCTACAAGTGAAAGTGTAGGCTTATATAGTGATTTTTACATTTTTTGAGTTTGAGAAAACAAGTGTTCCCATAACAGGTATGCCAATGAAATACCCCCCACCATACATACACCAAGAGTATCCATGCATTCTATGGACTTCATACATATGTGTTATTTTTTAACAGTGACTTAACATGTGTGTAGTGACATCTTAATAGGGCTTTGGTGTGCATTTCCCTGGAAATAAATGTTGAGATCTTGTTTTCAAAGACTTGGCAGCCAAGTTTTCTTTTGAGAACAGTCTATTTGGCTCATTTGTGCACTTTCTATTGGGTGGTTTGTCTCTTAGCATCTTGTTGCAAGAGTTCAATGTAACTAGTTAACAGATAGGAAGTTTATAATAGTGTTCCCAATGGATTGGGTTAATTTTTGTTGTGTTTCGATATTTTATTTAAATTTTTTATTTATTTATTTGAGAGCGACAGACACAGAGAGAAAGACAGATAGAGGGAGAGAGAGAGAATGGGCGCGCCAGGGCTTCCAGCCTCTGCAAACGAACTCCAGACGCGTGCGCCCCCTTGTGCATCTGGCTAACGTGGGACCTGGGGAACCGAGCCTTGAACCAGGGTCCTTAGGCTTCACAGGCAAGCGCTTAACTGCTAAGCCATCTCTCCAGCCCTCGATATTTTATTTATTGCACTGAAATTTTTTAGTTTGATGAGCATTGCTTATTTATTTTTGATTTACTTATCAAGGATATTGATGTCATATCCATGATATCACAAGCAAAGTTGATGTGTGTTTTTTATCATTTGTTAAAGAACTTATAAGGTTTCAGTTCTTATACTTAAGATTTTAATCTTTAGTCATTGAGGATGCATGTTTAAAATAATCATCTAATTTTATTCATTAGCACATGCATGTTCTGCTTTCCCAGAGTCATCTATTGAAGTGATTTTCTTTCCTTATTAATCTCATCACAACTTAGTTGACCACAGCATATATTCAATGATGTAGATTTGCTTGCCTAGTCTGTTGCAGTTGTCTATCTACTTTTATATCTGTACTATAAAGTTTTCAATACTACATGCAATAAAACATGCAATATAATTTAAAATAAAGAAACAGGAGGATTCCATATATCTTCTTACTCAAAATTATTTTTTGGATGTGTTTTGTGGTTTTTTTTTCATAGCATGCTTTTCATTTCTATGAAAAGGAACATTGACATTTACATAGTGATTGTACTGAATCTTTACATCATCTTAAGTAATAGAGACTCGAATTATTATAATTTATCAGTAAGATATATACTTCCCTTTATTCTTATTTAATCATTTTCATCAATGGTTTGAATTTTTGGTATACATTTTAAGCAAATAGCCCAATTTATATAAGCAGCTACTGTAATCTTGGTAATATTTCATACAAAGTTTTTTTTGTGTGTAGAAAAATATTAGTGTTTTTGTATTTTTATTTCATATCATTGAACTTACTGAATTGTAAACTAGTTACAAAATTTTGATGCAAATTTTTATAATTTTATAAACTGTTATTTTCTTTGAAAATCAGTTTTATGAGTTGGAGAGATGGCTTAACAATTAAGTGCTGACCTGTGAGGCTTAAGGACCCGAGTACAAGTCTCTATTCCCCAGTACCCACATAACCCAGATGCAGAAGATGGTACACGCATCTGGAGTTCATTTACAGTGGCTGGAAGCCCTGGTGCGGCCATTCTCCCTCTCTTTTTCTTGCTCTCACTCTTAAACAAACAAACAAACAAATAAATAAATAAACAAAAGTTTTTTAAAAATAGTTTTACTCCTTTTCTGAGTTATATGTATTTAATTATTCCTGCCCAACTACCATACGAGTGTTTGCATCACTCTGAGTCTGAGAAGTTAATATGGCAAGAATGTAACCATGCCTCAGTTTCATTACATATATATACATACATATATATAAAATACATATATATAATTTATTTATTTTATTTGAAATAAATGCAGATGAGAGAGAGATAGAGTGAGAGAGACAGAGAAAAAGACAGAATGGGTATGACAGGACATTTATCCACAGCAAATGAATTCAAAATACATATGCCACCTTGACTACCTTGTGCATCTTGCTTTTATGGGTACTGGGTAATTGAACCTGAGTCCTTAGGCTTTGAAGGAAAGTGCCTGAACCACTAAGTTATCTCTCTAGCCCTCATTCTTTGTTTTGAAGCAGAAGCTATTAGCTTTCACTTCTGGGAATGACATGTACAGCCTTGTCACACATGCCTTTGTAATTATAAGATAGACTATCTCCATTATGGATAATGATTTTATCATTAAATGATGTTGAATTTATACAAATGGTTGTCTTGCTGTACTGAGATGCTTGTTAATAACATGTCTTGTATCTGATCTGAGTATGTTGAAGCCTCTTTCTGTGCCAGGGATAATTATTACTTAGTAAAGATATAAAATTGTTTATTATACCATTGATGATCAGTAAGGTTGTGCTCACACCTGTAATGTAAGCACTTGGGAAGTTGTCCCTGAAAGCGTTCTCCAGGTTTGATGTAATCACCTCTACTCACCCTAGGGAGAGAGCAAAAATAACATACCAAAGCACAACTGATCCTAAACCAGTTTTGATGAATCAATGAATTTATCGGTGTTACTTACAGAGAAGGTTGAGGGGTTACTTTCAGGAATATGAATGACTGAAAGGCAGCTGTGTTACTGAAAAACCCATCCCAGTTCAGGCAACAACCCAAGGAAGTTGCATCTCTGGAGCTCACTGCACAACCTGCAGGGAGCTCAGCTATTTGGAGAGTTTGAAGCACTGTATGCGTAGTGCAGGCAGCTCACTCAGGCCCAGGCTGAGGCCTTTCAAACTTTTCAGAGACATGTTAACTTCTTGAGTCTTTTGAGATTCCTTCCTCCCCCCAAGATGAGACTGTTTCAATGAGAAGGAAATTGGTACACAATACTCTACTCCTACCTCTGGCTCTTAAATTGTGTTTACTCCTTTTGCTGTTATGTCCCGTTATCCTTGGATGGCAATAAATTAATGTCCATCTAGGGCTAAGCATTATACTACTATGCCACAGAAACAGTTACTTAGTCTAAGGAGCTTTTCCAGTTGAGTCTTTCCATCAGCAATCACCACTGACTCTAAGAAGTTCTCCTCCAACCAGGTGGCCAACAGTAGTAATAGCAGTGGTATTCTCTGCACATGCTCTCTCTCATATGTGGATCCTAGCTACAGATGATTGGGCTTCTGTGTGAGAAGGAAAAATCTCAGTAGCAGAGGCCAGTAAACTAAAAAAGAGATACAAAGGGAAGAGAAAGTAAGGGAGGAGTATACTTAATAGGTTGGTATTTTATATATGTAAGTAAAAGAATAGATTAACAGGGGTGAAAAAGCCCAAAGTGAGGTCAAGGGAGGTGATTGAGTAAAGGAAAGGTGGAGGGAGGGATAATCAAAACCTAAGAGGATATAAATAAATCATATGGAGTCCTCTGGTTTTGGACAATGGAACACTCAGGAGCCACAGATTGTTGCTAGAAAATTTTCAGTGCCAGGAATGGGATACCTTACAGTGAGTTGTTGGCCAGGGAGGTCCCTGATGCCCACAAAACATTATAGGCCATTGCTGAGGCCCTTGGTTTCCCACTAGGAATACATGGTAAGACCCTATAGCTGAAGACTCCACATACATGGGCTGCAAGGCTACTGAGAAATCCTGCTGAAACTGAGATGATAACCTCCCCCATGTGGACCCTCTGACAGAAAGCTGGAAGAAGCCATTCTGCATGCAGTTCAATGGGAGAAAGAGAAATCACCAGTGAAGATACTCAACAGTGGACACTGCAAGCCTTATATTTGGCCAGTCAGGCCAAATGAGACAACAGGTGCAATACTGGCACCTCTACAATGGGGGAAACCGACTTCCTTCTAATTGGACTGGAGGCCCACTCCATGGGAGGGAATACATCCCTGATACTGAAAACTTAAAACAGGGGTAGTCATGAGCCCTAGGGGTGTAACATCTGCTGTTGTCTGGCTAAATGTATATACTATGCTTATCAAACTGCCCCGTAAGCACTTCTCTTAATGTTCATGCCCTTATAGTAATGTTACTCTCACTTTTGGTTTAGAATCTTCTCTTTTCAGATGGCAGTGACCTTGGGACGACTCAGAAGGTATCATGGTGATGGAAAGAAATGACCTCAGTGCTCAGTACTGCAATATTTCTATCTCACCTTCCATGGCTCAGGATCTAATGCAGAAGAGGTGGTGGAAAGAATGTAAGAGCCAAAGGAAGGGTAGGACTCCATACAACATGCTCCCTCCAGACACAAAATTGCCTGAATATCCATAGCCTCAAAGTGCCTGACACTACCTGCACAAGACCATCATAAGAGGATGAAAAGATCATGACATCAAAATTAAAAGAGAGACTGATTGAGATGGGGAGGGGATATGATGAAGAATGTAGCTTCAAAGAGGAAAGTGGGGGGAGAGAAGGCATTACCATGGGGTATTTTTTATAATCATGGAAGTTGTTAATAAAAATTTGGAAGAAAAAAATGATTTAGCTCAACAATGCAGGCCCAGCATAATGCTATTCAAAACAGCAGAGCCTCCTATTTATCTACTATCCCCATATGCTTAAACAAGTGTTTCATTCCATTCTTTTTATGAGTTCCTATAAGGAAGTGACTTCTATTTTTCTCTAAGCTACGTATAACAAAATGTCTAGAAATAAAACATTTTGCTCACTTTACATTTCCCCCTCTGACATGGCACTGAGTTAAATATTTGACTTGTGAGGGTTAACATCTAGAGTTTTTTTCAGTTTCAGATAAGGGGATATATTGTGCCTATAATACCACAAGCTTTTCAGAACTAATTTTATTTTATTTTATTTTATTTTAAATTATTTATTTATTTATTTGAGAGCAACAGACACAGAAAGACAGAGAGAGGGAGAGAGAGAGAATATACGTGCCAGGGCTTCCAGCCTCTGCAAACGAACTCCAGACGCGTGTGCCCCCTTGTGCATCTGGCTAACGTGGGATCTGGGGAACCGAGCCTCGAACCGGAGTCCTTAGGCTTCACAGGCAAGCGCTTAACCACTAAGCCATCTCTCCAGCCCAGAACTAATTTTATTTTTAATATATCTGACCAAAGTATTTAATAATGCTGGGTCCTATGGTGAGGCCTAACAATACTAACAAACATGGGCCAGTGACTACAAAAAAAAAAAAGGTAGTTAATCATAAAGACCCATTATACATAGACTGAAACCCACTATTAGTGACTTATCTCTGAAGTTGTTTTTTTTCCTGAGTTTTTTCTAACTGAAGCAAGTGTATTTTGGATTATTCTTGATTGATTGGGATAAAAGCAATACATTTTACCTAAAGTCATACATAGGCCCCCTTGTTTCATAAAATGTAAGTCTAATATTTTTTTTTAATTTTTGTCCCATTCACTTTCATGACGATTGGAGTGGTTAGGAAAACTTGGAGAGGGCCCTTTCAACATCCATATACTCTGCCTTTTTATCCAAACTCTGTTGCTGGGCTAAAAGGGATGGAGGTAAAGAGAGTGTGGCTGAAAAACAGCCTTGACAACTGGAACAGTGGACTCCTGGGCTCTTTGTATGACTTGGATAGAAAGAAGCTTTTCATTAATAAAGTCAGTTATCTGTTAAAGACCTATCCAGGGCAGGATAGGTAGGGTTTTCATACATAATTTTAAATGGAGAAATTCATTTTACATAAGGGGTAAACCTGGCCCTTAACAGAGTGAAGGGAAAGAGTCCCACCCATCCACCCATTCTTCACCTGTCTCTAGTGTTAATTTAGTTAAAGTCTCCTTCAAAGTCTGATTCATTCTTTCCACCTGTCCTGAACTTTGTGGGTCATAGATGCAATATTATTTCCAATTAATCCCCAGTGTCTTATTCCCTAGTGATTTTTGACATAAAGGCAGGCCCACTATCTGATCTTATCCTGAGGTACAACCCATAGTGGGGAATTACCATCTCTAACAATTTCTTAGTCACTATTGGGCTGTCTCAGACTTGGTCAGGAAAGCTTCCATCCATCCTGAGGATAAACAAGTAAATATCTATATCCATATTGATCTGGCTTTACCTCTGTGAAATCAACTTCCCAGTATCTACCTGGATTTATTTTTCATTCTCTCACTCTCACTGGTGGTACCTTAGCAGAGGAGGCATTTGTCTATTGTCAGGCCTGATAACAAGTGGTGATGTCCTTGATGATTGAGTCCATTTCCTTATTAGCTCTGCGAGCTTATTGCTTCCTAAGTGAATTCCTTCATGTAGTTGCTTAGCCAGTTTCCACCCTAGGGCTTGGGGCAGCAACAGCCATCCATTATCCAGTTAATATTATCTTTGTGGGGATCTGTTCCTTTATCAGATGAGAGGTGAGCTGTAGGTCCTGTTCTGTGTATGTTGGTCACTCAGAAAGGGTAAGTTCTGGGAGGGTGACCAGATAATCAGATAGATGCTGAGAGGCAGCACTCTTTGCTGCTAGGTCTGCCAGTCTGTTCCCTCTTGCTTCTGTGGTCTTCCCTTTCTGATAACCCAAACAATGTATTATAGCCACTTTAGCAGGCACCCAAATGGTAGCAAATAAGTCCAGAATTTCATTTTTTAAAAATTTTAATGTCTTTATCTTCTGCTGCTAATAGCCCTCACTCCCAGTAGATGGCCCCATGTGGCATGGCAAAGGCATAACAGCTGTCTGTGTAGACATTAACTGTCTTATCTTTTCCCAATGTCATAGCTTTGGTCAGTGCTATCAGTTCAGCTTTCTAAGCCAATGTACCCTGAAGTAGGGCCTACGCCTATTCTCAGTGGCCTTGGGATGTATGGGTGAGGAGGGGAATGTCCTGCAACCTTTCTAGGAAAGTAGCTGGGGAATCTGTGGACCCGTGGGTCACTTCATTCACCTTAGGCAAATTTTTAGGGTGCTGAGGGAGTGGTTGCCTGAAGATCACCCATCAGAGTCCAGCCAAAGAGGTTAAGGGTCACCCTATTTTCAGTGATATTGAGATCCCAGTCCAGTTGTGTGGAAAGGAAGACCTCATCAATAATATTAGGGTTCTCCCATGAGGTGGTAGTTGGCTCCCAACACTAATTTCTTGGCTTTCCTTCTGGTTTTTTCATGTCACTCTGTGAAGAGGGTCTGCAAGAGTTGCTGACAGTCCTCCCATGTGGGCTGATGGGTATAGAAGACTGTCTCAAGAAGGGATATCAGAGAATCTGCTTTAAATCAGATTTAGGTTTAGCAAAAATAGGGGTGCTGAGGAATCAAATCTGGGTCTTTAGGTTTCCCAGATAAGAGCTTTAACCATTAAGCAATTTTTTATTTGATGCCCTTTTTATCATTTGCTTATATCCTCATATACACTTTAGGTAAGTCTATGGTTTCCTTATGTAAGGAGTTTGTAACTTAATCAAGTACCTTGTCTCGGTTTACCTATTTAACCTTTGTCTATTGTGAAATTTCATCTAACAAATGTAACTAGGTGTTCAAAAGAGAAGGAACACAAAGAGAAACAAAGTTATATGCCATTTGTCATTCCCTTTTTCTTTTCAGAAACAATTGGCCATTTTGTCTCTGAACAGGGTCAGGGGACACATGGCATAAACTTGCATGGGGTCTGAGATAAAGGGGGTGTCATCCCTTTTTCCAGAGTCCAGATTGCCATGACTCTAAATAGCATATAACAGTAAGCAAGGGCAAAAGGAAATGACAGAGCAGAGAGCTAAGTATCCTGATGTTCTGTGTCTTACTTTGCAGTTTTGTTTTTTTTTTTTTTAACTTAGGAAATGTATTTTATCCATTTGTAATACATAAGGTGACAGGGTCTCATCTATATCTAACCTGGTTAGACATCTAAAGAATATGAATTACATCTGTGCTTATGACTTTGTGACCCACCTAGCATAGGGCATTGTCTGTGTCTAATGTAAGTTGAATTAACATTATCTATGTCCCTATATAAAACTTTTAGAGCATCCTTAAAAGTCTTTAAACAGTTGAAAAAATCTTTAACTGTAGGCATGGTGTTTAGGTTTGGCTTGAAAATAAGCTTTCTCTTCCTTCTAAAAGGAAATTAATTTTATGGAAAAAAATTGTTTGTAGATCTCTTACATCCTTTCTACATATGCATATCTTCATCCACATACTTTTACATTCTCATCTAACTTCCACTCAAAAAGCATTTTTATCAAGCCTTTTATGTGAAACATTGAAAAATACATTCCCAGTTCCTAAAAACATCTCACCTCAACCCATAATTAAGCATCTTTCTTATGGGGCTATTAAGAAAACTACACAAAAATTGATTAGTCTTATTACCCATGCACAAAGAAGGAAGGAGTCTGGCTTCAAAGAGTTAACCATCTTATTATTGGAAATTTGTAGAGGAAAAGCCTTCCTTAGTATTTAGGCCACCAAAAAAAATCTCTGCCTGACAACCAGACTTGCTTTATAATACCAGTATATATACCTTTGGATTTTATATAACCCATTGATTTGAGATAGTTCCAATTGATAAACTCCATTAAATACACTTTTTATGAATACAAGGCAAAACATGACAACCATTTTGGAGGTAATCTTTATCAATACCTCTAACATATTTGGACACGATTTTATTAGGAGTAACTGAGGCAAATTTTTCTTTCTATTTTGTGGCAGGCTGGCCTAAACTCAGACCTGTTGCCTCCTCCTTTTAAGTAACAGGGCATTATAATTTTTTAAATACCTGGCAAATTATGAGTCACCAACTCAGAGATAATTTTGTTGCTTGTAATAATACTCTATATAAGTTGAGGTTGACCTAGAACATAAACTCAGTAATTATATTTATGAGAACATGTAATAAAATATGGTCTTGTTTACATAAAATTTTAGCTCACCATAGGCTTTAGTTGAATGTGACTTTTAAAGACAAAAACCAAAAAAGCTTGAAATAAATCAAATGTCAACAAAAACTTTAGAAGAAACCTGTTGGACTATTTGGATTAATAAAGAAACTGAAAGGTTTCTATAAACAATCTCTTATTTGTTTAAAGCCCAAACAAAAGAAGAAATATCAGGCACAGTTCAAATTAAAATTATGTACTTATATTTATCAAGCAATTGAAAAGTCACATGGTTTAATATATGGTATCAAACTATCACATTGGAACCTCCTGTCTCAGATTCACAGGATAGCTAGGATAATAGGCCTAGCTCATTTTATTGTTTATTTTTTTTTTCCCCCTGAAGATCTTTAAAGTGCTTTTTAACCAGTTTTAAAGGAGATTTTTCAACAGAATGATTTTGACCTCTATCTTCAAAGATGAGGACAAGACAAATGAACACAACACCAAACACAAACATGCTAGCAATAACAGCTCTCCAAACACTGCCACATGGCTGCCAAATCAAAACTGAACCAGAAACAGAAGCACTGTCAAGCCAAAACTGAACCAGAAACAGACATCCATTTGAAATCTCTGAAGGAAGCCAGAAAGAGTCAAAGGCAGCCTCTTGATCCCTCATCCAGGGGAACTAATACTGTGTTCAGCTTCCCTCTTGGACCCAGAAAAGCACACAAGACGGGGGGGGGGGGGGGGGGGGAGGAGCAGTCCTCAGTGAAAGTTCCCTATCAATGGCTTACTACCAATTCCAAAACCAGAAACATGCAGATTGATGGAGACATGGTTCTTGGGCTGAGATTAGGGGTCTTTCCCTGGTTCAGTTACCTGAAAGTCAGGGAGGGAGGTCTTGAAATGTGCATACTGGATAAGCCCCGAAGATGTTATGAGGTCTGGTGTCTCACAAATAAGACCATTGACTCATGGAATGTGAGACAAAGTTTTATTGGGTAAGAAAGAAAGAAAAGTAAAAGAAGAAAGTCTTTTATATCAGGTCTGCACCTCAGAGGTCAGAATCTCAGGGTGAAGCCCTGAAGTGTTTGGAGTGTCAGCTTTTATTGGAAATAACTCCATGTTGTTTATAGGGGGCAAAAAAAAGCAGGATGGGAGTTCAACCATAGATCAGTTACAGGAAGCACCTGGGGGATGTTAGGTAGGCCTGTAACCAGAAGTCTGACAATGTTTCATTTATCTGTCCTTAAGGATTTTGCTCAACAATGTGCCCGGGGTAATGCTATTCAGACCAGCAGAGCCTCCTGTTTATCTACCATCTCTATCTGCTTAAACAAGTGTTTCATTCCATTCTTTTATGAGCTCCTACAAGGAAGTTATTTCTATTTTTCTCTAAGCTAGATATAAAGAAATGTAGAGAAATATAACATTTTGCTCACTTTACAATATCTCAACCTGAGGCTCTTACAATCTTTCAGCGCCTCTTACATAAAATTCCCTGAGCCATAGTGGGTGAGTTTTAAGACTACTTCAGTGATGAGCTCTTAGGGCCATCTGGAACTCTGCTTTCATAGGTGTCGTGCATCCTCAGGGTCTGTATTCTACACCCTGGTATTCTTATCAGGTTCAGCACTCATGTCTATCACCTCACATCCTCTGTGGTTTCAGCCATGGCCTGTCTGAAGTGCCAGAGGGAGTTAATTTCTTCCATTCTTGCTAATCTAATTCTTAAGGAAATAAGTAAATGTGATGGATAATAAACTGTTCCCTTTGGTATACAGGATGTGGTGCCTTGAAAATATTATCTTTGGTATGCAGAATGATACTAGGCCATCTGTTTGAGTGAGATAACCATTAAACATTTTTCTCCCTGCTTTTGATTAGGCTTGGATTGTGACTGTTGTCACATAGACCTGTTTAACAACATGACATAAACTTTGTCTTTATAACCCATGACCAGAGGAAACCTGGGGCTACACTCTTGAATTCCTGGCTCAAAGTGTAGTCCTGACCAGAAAAATGCTTCTATTTAATTAATGTCACATTTGTGGCAGACTAGTGAATCTTTGAGTGACCCCAGACCTATTACATTTAGAGACTCACTCAGGATCCAGCAGGGATGCTAAGCCTGATTTCACTCCTTCATTTTTCTGACTGGCATTAAGGCCTAGAAAACACCCAGTGAAGTACTGAGGGCTGAGCCCCTCAGGGTAGCTGACAAAGTGACTTTCGTTTCAGCCTGAATAGAATGCTGTTAAGGCCAGGCACTGACAAGGTTTCTGGTACCTTAATGCCTAGATGTCTTCGGTGACTAAGGAAGACAAAGAGGCATCAGAATCTCTGTCATCTTTAGAGAGAGAGACAGGAAGGCACTCCAGAGGTAAGCTTTTTTCTGTTTCTGTTCATTTTTGAGACTCATGAAATTTGGTCTCAAAGAGTCTTGATCTCTTGACTCTCAGACTATATTCTGACTGAGGGTTGGAGACCCTATGGGGTGGCTGCTGAGAGATATTCCTCAGTCCCAGGGACATTCTCAATGTCCTGGCAGGAAGGAGTGGTAGTCAGAAAATATCAACACTGTAAGCAGAGTAATCTTGTCTGGAAAGCCTTCAATGGTAAGGGGGATTCAGTGGAAGGTTGGACACACACTACTTCCTAATCCCAAGCATGGCAAGATCCCCTGCTGTTTCTGTTCTATGTGGCCATGTGTCTTTGTCTTTGTGATTAGTATTTGTTTTGTCCTTTTGTGCTTAACAATTTTGGATTCTCCTAGGAAAGCAGTTGCAGAATCTGAAAACTCAACCATGGGACAGAGCATATCTAGCCCATTGCAATGTATCCTTGCTAATTCTTCATTCTTCCAATAGCAGGTGTCTGACTTAAGCCCCACATGTGATGCCTTCTCTTTGAGGAAGTTTTGTGAATTAGGTTGGATGTCCTTTGATGTGGAATGGCCACCAGAGGGAACCTTCAACCTCCCAACAGCATATTGAGTCATGGGTCATCCTTGAGTGACCTTGACACCCTGACTATCCCAAGTAAATTGGAAGTTAAATATTGAAATTGAGTCTAGTCAAGTTTTGGTTTGGAGAATCCTGAATGTGAGATTTGAAATTATACTCAAAGTAATTATACTCAAAGTATACTCAAAGGTTTGGTTTTGGTCTTTGGAGTTTTAAATAGAATAGGACTTTAAAATGGAAATTTGTAGCTTCTGAATGAATGAATAAATGTGTGGATGTGGGAGGGGAAGATGTGTCTGGAGTCTGTATGAAAAGTTCACTTAAAATAAATTTGTGTATGTATGTGAGTATGTGTGGGATTCACTGCCGTAACAGTGCAGAATGATAAGGCTTTGCCTTTGTGTCTGGTCTGCAGCACCAACATAGTGGGAAATTAATTTTGGGGGATGTCTTCCACCAAGCCCACTGTCCTATACTGCATAGCCAACTTTTATTATTCAGTGTCCCCCAGAAAGAACACTGAAAATAATAAAGTCATAGGCTGTTGGGCCCTGAAAGGCCCAGGCTTGAGGCCTAGTGGACCTTCCTGAGCCTAGCTAAAGTTTGGCGATCTGTCTCTGGCCAGCGATGACTCAGCAGGATGCCTAATGGTTTCTGGCCTGCTACTTCCATGTGTTAATTGTAATTACCATTTCAATAGTTAAAGTTTACTATTGGCCCTTACCTCTTCCCCCATCCTAAAATCCCCGCCTTTGTCCCCAACATGATATAGGCAACTGCTCAGAGTAATAAAGCAAGTTGTTTCTGCATGGAAAAGACTCCCGACTCAGTGTGGTTTTTCTCCAGTGGCCAGGAGAGGTTTCTGAGTCATCCGACGTTCATCATCCCCTCAACCCCTAGGGAGGAACCAGCAGGCCTAGTCTTTCCCTCGGCAATACCTGAGTGGGAAGGAGCCCTGCATCTGGCACCCAACATGGGGCTCTGGGACCCCGACAGACCAGTGCACCCCATGAGAGGCAGTCATTGAGGAGGTAATCGGTGTGTGCGGGTGAGCGTACCCTCATGAGCTATGAGGCAGTCTTCATATTTAGTGCACTAAACTTTGCTTCTATAACCTGTACTTACTTGTTGACATCTCTTCGTTCCCTTTCTCTTTCCCTTCACCTTCGGTTCGCCAGCGGCTTTTGTATTTTTAAAGTCTTGTGCTTCTCTCTCTCTCTCTCTCTCTCTCTCTGTGTGTGTGTGTGTGTGTGTGTGTGTGTGTGTGTGTGTGTGTGTGTGTTTGGGCCTGTGAAGGCAGGCCAGCTTTTTCTGCCATTATGGAACTTCCCCTGCATCTGTAACTTTCAGTAAATATCCCTTCCTCCATAACTGTACCTGGTCTGGAAGTTTATCTAAACAAAACTAAAACTGTCTGATAAGCTGAGATGAACCTGACCATGTGGATGTTAATCTTTTGGAAGTTTTGCTTTAAAAAAATAGACATGGACTTGGTACTTACAACTAAAGGTGTCTTCTGGAGTGGTAAACCAAATTTTATGGACTATTCAGATAAAAGTTTAAAAATACTAAGTACAGACAACATTAAACTTCAAGGCTTAACTTATAAGCTTTCTAAGAAGAAAGAAAGACTACAGGGAACTTCGTTGGAACTGGGCTACTGGCATAAGGGCTGGCTACATCCTGCTGCCCAGGCCCACAAAGAGTTTAATCAAGGTTAAATTTGTAATGGACTGATATACTTAGCTAGAGATATTACATTTAAAAATTTAAGATTTGTTTTTTCTTTGTTTTGGTTTTTCGAGGTAGGATTTCACTCTAACCCAGGCTGACCTGAAATTCCCTAAGAAGCCTCAGGGTTGCCTAAAACTCATGGTAATCCTCCTACCTCCACCTCCCAAGTGCTGGGATTAAAGGCGTACACCACCACGCCCGGCTAAGATTTAAGATTTTAAGCTAAAAAAAAAAACCCTCAAACAAGTTAAAATTACAAGCACTAAGACAATTTTTAGGTTATGATGGTTCAATTTACATTGTTTTAGTCTCTCCTTGCTATTCCTTATACCAGTTAAAAATGTTTACTCTGTGCCTTTATATATTAAAAATGTTTAACTTGCTTAATTTTACAAATCTCAATATCTTAAATTGGTCAAAACTGTGGAGATCTTTAAAATTAAACTAAGTACAATTTATAATATATGATAGTTATAAATCCATTGGGAGCCAAGGACAAAATTTGGTAAGTTAAATAGATGGCCTCCCTCTTGGCAGCCTCTGCCTGACCCTCCCCTACTGGGAAATGGCGTACAATCCACCTTTTAGGAGACTGCCATGTGCCCCCCTTGGACTGACCCAGATGGGGACAGGGGAGATGTCCGCCATCTCGTGGTGACTGGGCTCACTGACCTTTTCCCGCACCTACTGCACATTGGCACATGCCAGAAAAAAAAAAACAAAATCTAAACATGCCATTAGTTATATGCTTCAATGTTTCACCACTCTTGGGTTGCCTGATCAAATTAAAGCAAATAATGGCCCCTACTTCGTAAGCAAGGCCTTTGTAGATTTTCTCCAGGCCTGAAAAATCTCACATCCCAGAGGCATCCTATACAACCCCCGGCAGGCTATTATTAAAAGATATAATCATGGGCTTAGCGGTTAGGCACTTGCCTGTAAAGCCTAAGGACCCAGGTTCAAGGCTCGACTCCCCAGGACCCACATTAGCCAAATACACAAGGGGGCACATGCATCTGAAATTCCTTTGCAGTGGCTAAAGGCCCTGACACACCCATTCTCTCTCCCTCTCTCTATCTGCCTCTTTCTCTGTCTGTTGCTCTCAAATAAATAAATAAAAATTTTTTAAAAAAAAGATATAATCAAACTCTCAAGTCTCAATTATAAAAACAAAAGGGAGAATCCATACCCCCACACTACCAACTAAAAAGGGGCTTATTTACCCTAAATATTTTAAATCCATACCCCCACACAACCAGCTAAAAAGAGCCTTATTTACCCTAAATATTTTAATTTTTTCTAACAATTTATAATGTGTGATGGTTATAAATCTATTGGGCTCCAGGGGCACAATATGATAATTTAAATAAATGGCCCCCAGTATATTCAATTGTTTATCTTGAGGTGTGATGGTGGGTTTCAGATTTCAATCTAAAGATATACAAAGTGTGCCTAACAGGAGTTCCTAAAGTGTGCTGTGGCTTTAGGCTTTAGGCTTGTACTTTTAATGTACAACTATCCTTCATACTCACAGCTTTAAAGTAGCTCCTGAGAAAGTTCAAACTGTATCTTCCTTTAAGATCTTGGGCTTGATCCTTACCATAGATACATACGTAGATACCTGTTAGATACTCTATATACTAAGGTTAAAAGTCAAAACTCGTTTGGAGTGTCATGTCGATTTTCAATGGATTTGTGTTTCTTGTAAAAAATATAATAACAGTTAACAGCATTGGAGAAATACATTTAAGAGATATTTGGCACAATGATAATATTTCCTTAGATCTAATTCAGTTACATTCAGAGATTTTGTCTTTACAAAATAATTATCTTACTTTTGATGCAGCTAAAGCTGCTGATGACTTAATATCTGCTTTTAAGTCTGTCTTGCCTGGACAGAATTCTCACTTCCTAGATAGGAAGCTTTGCTGCTACAGGTGTTTGTCTTTTGCTTATTCTGTGTCTGCTGCCCATACTCGTTAAATGCCTTTTGAGATCCATTATGGATATCCATGCAAAAATACATAGGATACAGCTACAGAGCCAACCTCAGTTTCCTGAGACATTATCTTAAAGCCCCTGCAGAGGCTGGTAGTCAAAGACGGGTAAGATTCCCTCGAGTTAGGCCAACCTAAGACAGGACATGAATGATGGAATTCATGTACCAATGACGGGTAAGGCCTAAATATCGTAGAGGACAACCTAAGACAGACACAGTCTTTCTGCACCGAGGCCCGGTGGGGCCCGGTTCATAAAAATATTAAATAAAAAAGGGGAAATTGTCGGGAGCCATTTTGGCTGGACTTGTATCCATAGCTCTGGGCTTTCGGCATCAACACTTTAGCAAAACTATAGCACCTACAGTAAGCAAGATTATGTATATTCAGTGTCAGGAAGCCGTTCAGGTAGCAAGACTTGAACACCTATATGTAAACAAGATTATACACATTCAGTGTTACTGATAAGAGCTGGCCATTCCTTAATATTTATGTTTATATTACTAAGATCAAAGGTTTGTTTGTTTCCCAGCCTTGGGATAATCTTTTATACTGAGAAGTAATTAAAATACAAAAACTCTAATAGAAAGGAGTTTTTTGATAGAAACTTGTGTGAAGCTCATAAAATCTTTGTCCATGGGAAAACTTTGTAAAAAGAAAAAGATCCATTTGGGTACCAGCGAGAGACCTAAAATATTTGTCCGAACAAGGGGACACTGACAATCACTTCTCTAGGGAGTGTCCCGCCCCTGAGGACTGTTCCTAAAGTGGTCCTTTACCCTGCTAAACTAAATAACTCCCTCCTTCGCAGAGGATTGCTGGCTTTGCCTCTGATCTGGGCCTCTCTGGCTAATTACAGTACCATTGCCCATACGACCTTAAAAAACTGCTCAGCCTCCTTCCCATCCCTGTCCAGCTTTTCCCAATGTTTCCTCTGGTCATTTGGGCCCCACCTTCCCCTAATAATTCCAGTATAGATGTGAGATACATTCATCCTTCCTTCTGTACTTTTAACACAACTGAGCCCAATGCCTAATGCTGCCTACCTTCTGGAATGGCTTATGTTTGTGGAGATGAGATGGCCTATGACTTTCTGCACACCAATTGGATGGGCCTTTATGCCCCAGCCACCTTAATCCCAGATGTAGATATCATTTCTGGAAGCTAGATTCCCTGGCTAAGGTAGTCCTACAAAACAGGAGAGGACTAGACCTACTAACAGCCGAAAAGGGAGGAGTATGTCTGTTTTTACAGGAAAAATGCTGCTTTTATGCCAATAAATCAGGAATCGTCCAGGACAAGATTAAGAAGCTCCAGGAGGACTTGGAGAGGAGGTGGCAGGACCCCCAGGACAACCTGCTGCGGACGGGCTTACATGACTTCTTACCCTACCTCCTCCCTCTCTCTACCTGGACCCCTACCCTTCCTTTTCCTTCCCCTTCTCCTTATCCTCACTGTCAGGCCTTGTGTAATTAACAAAATTACACAATCTATTCACCAGTGGCTAGAGGCAATAACACTTCATCAGGTCAAAATACATTACCACAGGCTGGAAACTCAGGAATTAAGTTCCTCAGATAACCCACTGCCACCTCCCCTGCCCTCCATGTGACGAATGACGGGTAAGTCCCCAGAGGGGTACAACCTAAGACAGGCCATGGAGTGGCTTCTCAGTGAGCTAAACACCTGGTACTCAATGACAGGTAAGATCCCCAGAGGGAGGCAACCTAAGACAGGGGCCACGGTGACTAATGCTTTTACAAAAACAAAAGGGGGAGGTGTCGGGCCCTGAAAGGCCCAGGCTTGAGGCCTAGTGGACCTTCCTGAGCCTAGCTAAAGTTTGGTGACCTGTCTCTGGCCAGCTATGACTCAGCAGGATGCCTAATGGCTTCTGGCCTGCTACTTCCATGTGTTAATTGTAATTACCATTTCAATAGTTAAAGTTTACTATTGGCCCTTACCTCTTCCCCCATCCTAAAATCCCTGCCTTTGTCCCCAACATGATATAGGCAACTGCTCAGAGTAATAAAGCGAGTTGTTTCTGCATGGAAAAGACTCCCGACTCAGTGTGGTTTTTCTCTGGTAGCCAGGAGAGGTTTCTGAGTCATCCGATGCTCATCATCCCCTCAAACCCTAGGGAGGAACCAGCAGGCCTGGTCCTTCCCTCAGCACTACCTGAACCAGAAGGAGCTCTGCAATAGGCAAGGAAATATGCAAGATTCTCCTACTCTTTAAATAAATTGTAAAATGGGGGTGGAGATATGGCTGAGTGGTTAAGGCATTTGCCTGCAAAGCCAAAGGACCTTGGTTTGATTAACCAGGACCCACATAAGCCAGATACACAAAGTAGCGCATGTGTCAGAGTTTGTTTGCAGTGTCTGGAGGACTATTCTCTCTCTCTCTCTCTCTCTCTCTCTCTCTCTCTCTCTCTCCCTCTTTCCTTCTCTCTCTGTCTCAAATTAATAAATCAATAAAATAAAAAATTTAAAAAAACTTAAAAAAAATTCTGTGGCTCCTAACATGAATCTTCCTGAGGTCCTGACATACCTAATAAGCATCTCCAGGACAGGGCAATAGGGAAAGTGGGGTGGGGTGGGAGGGGAGGGTAAGGGTGGGACACAAAACTGGACCCAAATGGAAATAGTGCCATAAAATTATATACCCTAAATGACAGACTAAATGGCTGAACATTCATCAGGTCCTTAGAGGGAACACCTGAATCATAGGGCCCTGGAGAGAGTATGATGAAGACTCACCTTAATTTTCTCCAGTTTCTCTCTCTCTCTTTCCCTCTCCCTCTTCTCTCTATCTCTTTTATATTACCTATCTTTTTCTTCCTTCTTTTCCTTGGCACTGGCCTGTAACTACCAGTGCCAGCATGTGGTTAATATCCACAATGAGCTGTTGATAAGAGAGACCTACAATGTTTCCCTAAAGAAGACATATTTCTGTCAGAATACTTAATAACTCATCAAAGCTTAGTGGTAAGACCCTACTATTGAAGACACCATATGCTGATGATACAGAACATGGAGTGGCCTGGCTAGAATCTGGAAGTGAATCAGTCCCCAGACACTTAGTTCATCTAGTGCCAGAGGTTGTACATGAGGGAATGTGGAAATGACCAACATCTGTCCAAGCAACTTGTGGTCTAAGCTACTCAGCAGAAAACAACCTGATGTGATGCTCACACAAATGCAATAGTGGCATACAGCCATGTTTGGTATCCAGTTGCTCTTGACTTGACTAATTAATCCTCTCAGTGGTATGCAACCTAAAGCTGGAGCTGAAAAACCAGTCAGAACCATATCCAAAAAATGAGCCTGCTCTCCATTATCAAGCTCACACCAATTTTGGGCTACAATTGGGCCTATACCTATTAAATTCTCTCTAAAATAATAATGATTATCCCATTTATCTGGTGGTGACTTCACTCTCTGTTTGAAAATTTGCTTCTCTTTTTCAGATGGATGCAGATCCTGAGGAAATAATCAGCTGAAACCATAGAGTAACTGGGGAAATGAACAAGAGTGCTGCTTCCTTGTTGAGACTGGGACCAGCACAAGGGTGAAATAGATAGACACAGAGAACACTCAAGTCATACCAAACCAGATATCCATAGACACAGATGCTTCCAAGACCTCATCACTGAAGTAGGCCTAAAACAAATCCAACATGGCTCAGATAAATTTGTGGAATAGAGGACAGAAGGAAAGATCGTTAGAGCCATATGTTGGGACATTATGCACAGAGATATTGCTCCTTACCCATAACCAATGGCTAATCAGACAATGCATGACCCACATTCCCTAATGAGGAGGGTCCCTGTGGAAGGGGGATGGCAGAAAGGAGGCTAATGATGGTGCCAGCATGGCTGTAGACACACTGTGTACATAATTAGAAAAAGAAAGTTGTAAAATGGCAGGGTCAGAAAGCTGCCTTTAAGCCCTCAGTCCAAAATTGTCCCTAGAATTTTAGAAAATAATGGGGGAGGGGGGGACTATGCTGGTTCACTGTGTTCCCTAGAGGCAAAAAGTAGATCAGGAGTAGTTAAGTTCTGTGTCAATTTGAGACAGATGCTGGAATCTTGAGAAAACTGTCTTGCTCTCACATACTGTGTCTGGGGCAGCTCTCCACAGCAAGGAAATAAGTCAGTGACTACACACGAGCAGGCACCTATAATGTGTCACCTATTGCTTTCTCTTGAAGGGCTTGATCTACAAATGGCCAAGTGACCCTGGGAGTAAAAGGGGTAGTGTGACACACAAGACTCATTGTTAGACAGAGTCAAGACACAAACCTCTCTGGACTTTATAATGTCCCCAAGAGAATCCCTGATGGCTCTTAGCTTCCCCTCCCTTGCAGAGCTAGGTGTTGCAGTTGCAGAGAATCTCAGGATCCTGGCCCCAGCATGATGATGGGTGAGTCCCAAATAGCTGTGAACAGATGGAAACTTCTTATAAAAAATTTACAACTGTTTTCATGTTTTACTTTGTCTCTTTGTCCTTCTATGAGACTACTAACAGAGAACAGCCTCAAGATTTAAGTTTAAATTTAGAAGTACTCAGTTCTGAGTTCGTCAGAATATTTCTAAAATTTCTAATAATATTCAAATCTAATTTCATTTTTTTTCTTTTCAATTTTTTTATTAACAACTTCCATGATTGTAGACAATATCCCATGGTAATGCTCTTCCTCCCTCCCCCCCCCCCACTTTCCTCTTTGAAGCTTCATTCTCCATCATATCCTCTCCCCATCTCAATCAGTCTCTCTTTTATTTTGATATCATGATCTTTTCCTCCCTTTATGATAGTCTTGTGTACATGGATATCCAGGCCATTTTGTGTCTAGGGGGAGCACGTGGTAAGTTCTACCCTTCCTTTGGATCTCAAATTCTTTCTGCCACCTCTTCAACAATGGACCCTGAGCCTTGGAAGGTGTGATAGAGATACTGCAGTGTTGAGTACTCCTGTCACTTCTTTCCAGCACCATGATGCCATCTGAGTCATCCCAAGGTCACTGCCATCTGAAAAGAGGAGATTCTCTACCAAAAGTCAGAGTAGCATTAGAATATGGGTATGAGCATTATGAAAAGTGATTGCTGGGTAGTTTGATGAGAATAGTATATACATTTAGCCAGACAGCAGCAGACATTACACCCCTAGGGCTCATGAGTACACCTGTTGTAGGTTTTCAGTATCAGAGATGTATCCCCTACAATGGAGCAGGCCTCCAGTCCAATTAGAGGGCAGTTGGTTTCCACCATGACCTACATGCCACTATTGCACCCATTGGCTCATTTGGCCTGGCTGGCAAAATATAAGGCTTGCAGTGTCCACTGTTGGGTATCTTCACTGGTGATTTCTCTCTCTCCCATGGAACTGTATTCAGTGTATCTTTTTCCAGCTTTCTGTCAGCTGATCTACATGGAGGAGGTTATCAGCTCAATTACAGCAGGATTTCTCAGTGGCCTTGCAGCCCAAGTATGTGGAGTCTTCAGCAATAGGGTCTTACCATCTATTCCTCATGGGAAACCAAGGGCCTCGACAATGGCCTACAACATTTTGGGGACATCAGAGGTGTCCCTGGCCAACAACTCACTGGAAGGTATCCCATCCCTGGCACTGAAAATTTTCTAGCAAAAATCTATGGCTCCTGAGTGTTCCAGTGTCCAAAACCAGAGGATTCCATATGACTTATTTATATCCTCTTAGATTTTGACTAGCCCTCCCTCCACCTTTTGTTTACTCAATCTCTTCCCCTGACCTCACTTTGGGCCTTTTCACCCCCATTAATCTGTTCTTCTAATTCCATATATACAAAACCATCCTATTAACTACCCCACTCCCTTCCTTTCTCTTCCCTTTATATCTCTTTTCAACTTACTGGCCTTTGCTATTGAGTTTTCTTCCTACTCACATAGAAGTCTGATCATCTGTAGCTAGGATCCACATATGAGAGAGAACATGTGATGTTTGGCTTTCTGGGCCTGGGTTACTTCACTTCTTTCATTTAAAAATATGTGTTTCTGGATATTCTTGGTAAATAATATAAATCACGTCTGGTCTATTGTTTATAGAAAACTGTTTCAAAAAGCCTTTTGAGGACAAAAATAAGTTAAAAGGTCATATTAAAAATCTTATGGTAAGAGCAATAAAAGTGTTGTTTTTTTTGATAGTTATGAGTTGAACTGACTAAGGAAGAAAACTGGAGAGAACTTTAAATGTTGGATGAAAAATATTGTTACATATTGGTTGCATAGATTGTAGAGTAAAAGTATGTAGGTGAATGTATGAGTAAACTTAAACAGAAGGTTAAAGACCAATTTGGTGAATCAAATCTTAAAATACTTGATGAGATTACAGACTTCTTGAGATACAAAATGCCTATTAGCCTAAGGTTTACATGAGGCTAACAAAGGATGGCCCCAGCTGGTAGCAGGTTGCTATGGCATTCAGGTTCTAAACTTAAAACTTTAGCTCATTGATGTTAATCTGGTCATACTAATGCCTGTGAAAGACTGACTTTAGAATACTCAGCTATGTTAGCTATGTTGCTCTATTTGTCAACTTTTAAACTAAGTCTTAGGGTTAAAATTTGCACATTAATTCCTCACATTCTTAATAATTTAGATTTAACTTTCATCATTACAGAAAAAGTTTACCAAAGTGCCACAGGCAGTATTTTAGAGTTGGTTAAGGTTTGAGTAGTTATAATTTGTGTCATGAAATTTTGTGTAAACTTGTATAAATTTTATTTGTAGTAGATTTGTAGTATTTCTTTCTGGATCATCAGTTAAAGGTGCTTTCTTACAAAGCCAGATGCCCTGGGTTTGATTCCCTAGTACCTATATAAACCCAGATGCACATAGTGGAGCATGCATTTGGAGATTTTTTTGCAGTGGCAGGTGGCCATGGCATGCCCATTCCCTCTTTTTTTTTTTCCATGAGACTTATTCCTTTTTCATTAGATCATGGAAGTTTACTCCAGGTCTTCTATTCTTTTGGCATGTTAGATATAGCTGAATTAATTTCAGAAACTGACTTACAGATTGGATAGACATCATATTTGGCTTTTAGATGTGCTAAACCTTTCCATAAAGAAAAAATATATATGAAAATATTGTACAATGGTATCCCAATTCTGCTGAACTTTAAAATTTTTGAAGTTTTTCATGTCTACATATTTAAGCCAAAAATGTTACTACATAATATAGATTTATTTATTGTCAATTCTGTTAGCAGATCTTTTCTTTTTTCAAGGTTGGGTCTCACTCTAGCCCAGACTGACCTGGAATTCACTATGGAGTCTCAGGGTGGCCTTTAACTCATGGTGATCCTCCTACCTCTGCCTCCTGAGTGCTGGGATTAAAGGCATGCACTATCACTCCTGGCTGCTAGCAGATATTTTGTTCATAGTTTACTCTCTGCAGCCCCATGTGCCTCAAATATGTGAACTCTATTTTTTGTAAATATCAGACTTTTACCGATATCAGAATATTGTAATTTGCTTATACAAAGCCCTTGATGTTTGGCTATCAATAAGCAAAACTATTTAGCTGAACCAATCAGTAGTAATATAATACAAATGATAATGAAAACTTTTAGATCTTATATTTCATTTGATTAAGGCTAGTTATTTTTGGCAAGTCAGATCACTGAAAAATGAAAATTATCTAAAGTTTGTCATAATGTGTTTTTTTATTATCTTGGAAAAAAGTTAAAGTTTAGGGTAATTTTTATTTATTTAAGTTTTTGATGTGTGTGTGTTGGGGGTCTCAGTCTGTAGTCCCAGGCTAGCCTCAAACTCAGAGTGATCCTGCCTCTGCCTCCGAAGTACTGGAATTAAAGGCATGCACCACTACACTAGTTAAAACCCTGTAATTTTGAGATTGTTCCTGTCTTGTTCATTTGGTTTTTCTGGATGGCTATCACTGAGGTTATAATCTAAGTCTTATAAAACACCTTTGGTCATTGTGAGTTCTTAGAAAAACTGACTAAGCTCCCCATGTCTGAGGGAAATCTACTGTATACAGACAATAATAATGTAATATGCCTAAGATTTATCTATTCTGATGATCACAAATATATTTTATGTTAAGATATAAAATGGTAAAGTTGAAAAGATATTTGGTTAAGAAATTACTTTTTGTCTGTCAAAATGTCTCTAATGTATAATTTAAATCAGCCTAGTTCAGCTCAACAATGACCAGGTTTGACTTTATTCTTAAGCTATGTATAATCAGTATCAGTCAAGGTTTTACTTAAGCAATTGTCTAATTTCTAGTATCTTAAGTTCATTGCTTGTAGAGATATTGATACTTAGACATGTTTCCTACCATAGAAAAATAATCTTAAACTGCTGTTCTGCTTCTACTTTGGGGGATAATTTGAACCTGCATAGGTATACATACTAGCCCAAGTGGTTTTCAAACACAGATGCCAAGTTTTTATGTTGTCATGTCTTTTCTGGCATACATTTTCTAGTTTAATTCAATTGGCTTAAAATTATTAATAAATTACACTTGTAATTTACACTTACACTTGTGACACATACTTAAAGATAAAACGTATATGTTTTCTATGTTTCAGACATAGTTTACAATGTCACCTGACAACTAAACTTAAATACTAATCTGAATGATTTTGAACTATTATGTCATCCTCTGACCAGATATGCTTTGCTAACCAGATACATTTTGCACTTTAAAAAAAAAAAAAAACAAAAACTAACTCTGTTTTGCTAATCAGATATCTACAGTCTCTATGAGTGATTAATAACAATTTATAGAAGCCAAAGTCAATTGGAAACATTGGAATTAAAAGGATAACCAATATTTTGGTTCCTGCTCCCAGGTCAGAAGGCCACAGTAGATGATGGGACACTTGCTGGTTTCTAGCCTCTGGTAAGTTACCTCTCTTCTTGACCAGGGAGGATATGGAGACCCAGAGATAGATTGCAAGTATATCTGCAACAGGAGAGTGACATCAAAGGAAAGTTAATCCTCTAGGCTTTCCAAAAAACAATTGGTCAGCATGGCCTTGACTTACCTAGAAGAGGGTAATGCTGAGATTCATAGAAATCCTCACAGGTCCCCAAAAGTCTCTCCTACAGAACCATTATTAAACAATTTAAAGTTCTAGCTGTTTATATTTGCTGACATGGGTGGTGCTGGTTGGTTTGAAGATGTCTCTTTGTTAGATTTATAGAGGTAAACCAGACTCTCCTGCTATTGATGGTGCTTCCTCAGGAAATTGGGCCCATACTCATCAGCCTAGGGATATAGATTCATCACACCAGAGTCAAGGGGACAATGTCCTCAGCTGATTATAGCAGCCAATAAATTACCAGGAACCCATAGGGTCCCTTCCAGGTCAATTTCTGGAGGATACCTGCCCCTGATAAAGAGAATATAGCTCCTGCTCTAGACACTCCAGAAACTGACTGTTGTACATATGGCAGAAGTTTGAAGAATTCAACATGAGATATCAAAAAAAAAAAAAAAAAAAGTGACTTCTAGCCAAGATGGTGACCGCCTAGCTGCCCTGCAAAATAATTGGGAAAGAAAGGCAAGACATTAAGGGGTTTCTGGGTCTTCTTGTCAGTGGGATAGCACAGAGGGAGGAAAAACAGGGAATCGCGGATCCCCTCTTGGGTAGGTGCACCACCCCCTCCAAACAGCCATGGCTGTGCTCCGATCGTGTGCCTGCAGGGTCCACTGCTGCTGTGAACCAATCGTCGCTGGGTCAGTCACTGCAGTTCTCCAATTGTGCACCTCCAGCCTGCTGTGCTGTGCTCCAATTGTGCCATCCCCTACCTGTCTGCCTGGCCATCCCGCACTCCTCTGTGGTGGGGGAGCAAAGACTGGTTCCGGGTCCCAGTGTTCCCAGATAGTTTGGGCAGCTTCAGGGCTTGGTACCTCAGTCCCCATCTAAGCTCTAAGGCAGGCATCTTTGGCAGCATTACCACTCAAGAATTCAGGCAACTTTGGTGCCCATGTCAGGCAGTAGATAGGTGGCTTTGGCAAGTGAGAGCCAAAGCCCAGGTTGCTTGGCAACTGCCCCAGGCTGCCTCAGATTCTCATTGCGCTAGAGCCTAGGCTGATCCACCCACCTACCTGCCCATACACTGTCATGGATAGACCACAGCGCAAAAGAAAAACCATGAAAAATCAAATGCAAGAAAATCCAGGTAGGTCACCCATTCCTACAAGGAATACATTTAACCAAAACACAGAAGAGTCATTAGGATCAGAACATCAAATGGAAGCTATGAGAAATGCAACCCTGACCAATCTAGTGATAGAACTTGCAGGAAAGCAACAAAGGACCAATAATCAAGTGGATGCTATCATCATTAAGCTATAAAAAATTTGATAAGACATTGGAAAGAGTACAAAGAGAATTAAGAAATTTGAGGGTGAGTGAAAAAAAAAAAACAACCTTAAAAACTCAGCTGGCCACACTGAATGAACACGTAAAGAAATGCAAGGATGAAATCCAAGAATCATCAAGAAAATCAGAAAATGAGACAAAAAGGGAGCTTGACAGAGCAATGGAAATGATACATAGAAAAGTAGTAGAAAATGCAACAAATGAACAAGTCCAGAAATCTAGAGGCTCTCAAGAATAGAGTCAGTGAAGTGGAGGACATAAACTCTGATCAGGAAGACAAGATGGAAGAAACAGTTTGAGAGTTCAAAAATTTCAATAAGTTCAAAAGTTCCTATCAACAGAACATGATGGAATTGTGGGATACACTTGAACATCCTAATATCAGAATCATTGGAATACCAGAAGGAGAAGAATTTCAGACCAAAGGCATGGAGAACTTATTTAACAAAATAATTGAAGAAAACTTCCCCAATCTCTTAAAAGAAAGGCCCATCAAGATACAAGAAGTGAACAGAACTCCAAACAGACTGGACCAAACGAGAAACTCTCCAAGACACATTATCATTAAGACTCTAAACATTAACACCAAAGAGACAATCCTAAAAGCAGCTAGGGAAAAACAGTGCACTATTTTCAAAGGAAACCCCATCAGAATTATTTCAGACTTCTCAATGAAAACTCTGAAAGCTAGAAGGACTGGAATGAAACCTTGAAAAGTCTAAGAACCTACGGCTTCCAACCCAAACTACTCTACATGGCAAAAGTATCCATCATAATAGATGGTGAAAGAAAAATTTTCCATGACAAAACTCAGCTTTACAATTATACGCACACAAAACCAAACCTACAGAGAGTATATCAGGAAATTCTCCACAGAGAAGAAACAAATAACCAAACACAATGCCTAAAAGAAAAAGATCACAACAACCAAACCCAAAATAGGCACAAAAAACTTCAAAGCCCATGAAAACACCAACAAACATCTACCACCACAACATGGCAGGGATCAAATCAAATCTCACAGTCATTACCCTAAATATTAATGGCCTTAATTCACCCATCAAGAGACACAAGCTAACAGGGTGGATCAAAAAATTAGACCCCTCAATCTGCTGCCTTCAAGAAACCCACTTTACCACTAAAGACAGCCACCTCCTCAAGGTGAAAGGATGGAAAACAAAATTACAAGCAAATGGGAATAAGAAACAAGCAGGTGTAGCTATATTAATATCAGATAAAATTGACTTCAAACCAAAAATAATCAAAAAAGACAAAGAAGACCACCTCCTACTTATCAAGGGAATGATCCATCAAGAGGATATTACAATCACAAATCTGTATGCACCAAACACAAGCGCACCACAGCTCATAAAACAAAACCTACTTGACAATAAAACAGAAATAACCACCAACACAATCATAGCTGGGGACTTCAATACACCATTATCATTAATAGACAGATCATCCATACAGAAACTCAACAAGGAAGTAAGAGAGCTCAACAAAACCATAGATCACTTAGACCTAACAGACATCTATGGAACTTTCCATCCCAAATCCACAGACCACACGTTCTTCTCAGCAGCCTATGGAACATTCTCCAAAATAGACCATATACTGGGTCACAAAGACTGCCTCCACATATTTAGGAAAATTGACATAATTACATCCATGATATCAGATCAAAAGGTATATTGCTAGAAATCAACAACAAAAGCACCACCACGAATCCCAACAGCACCTGGAAACTGAACAGCACACTTTTAAACAATAAATGGATAGTGGATGAAATAAAAAATGAAATTGGAAAATTTCTGGAATTGAATGACAATGAGAACATATCATACCAAAACTTATGGGAAACAATGAAGGCAGTCCTCAGGGGGAAATTCATAGCACTCAATGCCTTCATAAAAAAGACAGAAAGATCCCAAATCAATAACTTAACCATCATCCTAAAGGCACTGGAAAAACAAGAAAAATCAAACCCAAAGACCTCCAGAAGGAGAAAAATAATTAAAATCAGAGCAGAAATTAGTGAATTGGAAACCAAGGAAACAATTAAGATAATTTACAAAACAAAAAGCTGGTTCTTTGAAAAAATAAACAAGATTGACAAACCCCTGGCCAACTTGATCAAGCAAAAAAGGGGAGAAGCTTCAAATTAACAAAACTCAAAATGAAAAAGGAGAGATCACAACTGATATCAGTGAAATTGGGAGAATCATCAGGACTTATTTCCAAAACCTCTACTCCACAAAATTGGATAATGTGGAGGAGATGGATAAATTCCTGGACGCATACCATCTATCAAAGCTAAACGCAGAGCAGATTAATCACCTCAATGAACCCATCACACTCATGGAGATTGAAAAAGTAATAAAAAAACCTCCCAAAAAAGAAGAGTCCAGGACCAGCTTTCTTCTCAGCCGAATTCTATCAAACCACAATGGAAGAACTCAAACCAATCTTCCTAAAACTGTGCCACACAATTGAAGAACAGGGAAAGTTTCCCAACTCCTTTTATGAAGCTAGTATCACCCTAATCCCTAAACCAGGCAGAGATGCCACAAGAAAAGCAAACTACTGGCCTATTTCCCTAATGAACTTAGATGCAAAGATCCTGAACAAAATATTCGCAAACCGAATCCAACAACACATCAAAAGCATTATCCACCTTGACCAAGTGGGATTCAACACATCAAAAGCATTATCCACCTTGACCAAGTGGGATTCATCCCAGGAACGCAAGTGTAGTTCAACATAAGGAAATCTGTCAATGTAATACACCACATAAACAAGCTTAAACATAAAAAACACATGATCATTTCCATAGATGCAGAAAAGGTCTTTGACAAGATACAACATCATTTCATGATCAAAACATTGGAGAGAATTGGCATAGTTGGTATATATCTTAACATAATAAAGGGAATATACAAGCTCCGAAGGCCCAAATAATACTTAATGGAGAGAGACTGGAGTAATTCCTATTAAGATCAGGAACAAGACAGGGATGTCCTCTCTTACCTCTGCTTTTCAATATAGTTCTGGAAGTCCTAGCTCAAGTAATAAGACAGTAGAAGGAAATAAAAGGGATACAATTTGGAAAGGAAGAAGTTAAGTTAGCTCTATTTGCTGATGACATGATTGTATATGTAAGAGACCCAAGAGACTCCATCCCTAAACTCCTAAGGTGATTAACTCCTATAGCAAAGTGGCAGGATACAAAATCAATGCACAAAAATCGGTAGCATTTCTATATGCAAATGACAAAGATACAGAGAATGAAATAAGAGAGGGTCAATGAGTTTGTAACATGGTCTTGTGCTTTGGAAATGGCCATGGACAGTGTGAAGCAGGTTTGTTGGATGCCTATATGGAGACCCCATAAGGCCATGAGGATGAACCATGGATTGCAGTGGAGACCAGGAGGAGATGTCCGTACCATAAGAAGGCTGCTAAGATAAGCAGCTGGCCCCAATGAACCTTTCCAGGACTGTGAGTAGCCTTGCTAGAGGGGCAGAATTGGAATTCCAGAGACTTATTGCTGGTTAGAGATAATGGATTTGGAGAATTGTCCTGGATAGAGTTTTTGGACTTGGAGCTATAGAGTTTGGTGTTTGCCCTGTTGACATCATATATTGCTTGATTATTTCTTTGCTATGCCCAATGCCACCTTTTGCAGTGTGAAGGTTTATTCTGTGCCATTATGGGTATTTTAATGTTATTTTTTGGTATTATGGCTCAGTTAAAAGATCTTGGGCTATGGAGATGGATGAATATCATTAGAATTCATAAAAATGATGAGGACTTTTAAAGGTGGATGAATACATTACATTTTACAACATGGATAGTTATCAGTTTATGGGGCCAGGGGCAGACTGTGGAGGTTTGATTCAGGTGTCTTCCATAAACTTAGGTGTTCTGAATGCTAGATTCCCAACTGATGGAGATATGGGAAGACAGTGTATTGTTGGGGGTAGGCTTATTCATATTAAAAATAGTTTCCCCTTGCCAGTATTTTGCACACTCTCCTGTTGCTATTGTCCATGTTATGTTGGCCAGTGGGTGATGTCCATCTTCTTCTCATGCTTTCATTTTCCATGCCATTGTGGAGTGTCCCCTCGAGCCTATAAGGCAAATAAACCCCCTTTTACCACAAGATGCTCTTGTAGATAATGTGGAGGAGATGGGTTAATTCCTGGATGCATACCATCTATCAAAGCTAAACTCAGAACAGATTAATCACCTACCAGCAATGTGAACCTGAGTGCAACACTGAATTGTATTAAACCCATATATTGTTTCTCGTAGAATTACCATTTCAAAATATTATTTCTACATATTCAGGAGCATGAGATATCTTTATATATTCTCAAGGCCTCCTCATTTTCTTGAGGTTTTTTTTTTTTAATGTTTTCATTATATAGTCTTTCACATTCTTGGTTAGTGTTATTCCAAAGTATGTATTTATTTATTTATTTTGGTTGCTACTGACCATAAGACAGCCTCAGTGATTTTTTTTTCTGTATATTTGTCCTTTGCATATAGAAAGTCTATTTATTTTATATATTGATTTTGTATCCTGCCACTTTACTGAAGGTATCAATCACCTTTACAAGTTTTGAGATACTGACTTTTGAGTCACTTATGTATAGGGCAACATCATTTTCAAATAGAGTTAAGTTGACTTCTTCCTTTTCAATTTGAATCCCTTTTATTTTATTCTCCTATTGTAGGCCTAGTACTCCTAGTACTATATTGATGAGCAGTGGTGAGAGTGGGAACCCCTGTCTTTCTTTCTTTCTTTTCTTTTTCTTTTTTTTTTTTTGCCAATCTCAATGGGAACTACTTGAGTCTTTCACATTAAGTATTATTTGGGCTTTGGGTGTTTTATATATAGCTTTACTGTGTTGAGATATAAGTCCACCATGTCTATTCCTTATAGCATTTTCTTTTTTGCGGGGAGGGATCAAGGTAAGGTTTCATGCTAGCCCAAGCTGACCTCAAACTTACTATGTAGTCTCAGGATGGCCTCGAACCACCGGCATTCCTCCTACATATGCCTCCCAAGTGCTGGGATTAAAGGCATTCACCACCACTCCCAGCTTCTATCTAGCATTTTGATCATGAAGTGATTTTGTATTTTGTCAAAGACCTTTTTTGCATCAATTAAGATGATCATGTGGTTCTTATGTTTCAGTTTATCTATGTGGTGTATTATGTTGACTGATTTTTGTATAATGAACCATCCCTGGGATGAAGACTACTTGATTAAGGTGGATAATCCTTTTGATGTGTACTTGAATTCAGTTTATGAAGACTTTGTTGAAGATCTTTGCCCCTAAATTCATCATGGATATAGGCCTATGGTTTACTTTCGTTGTTGCAGCTCTGTCTGGTTTTGGTATTAGGATGAAGCTAGCTTCATAAAAAAAAAAAAAAAAAAAAAAAAGGTGAGGAAGATTCCATGGCTTCTATATATGCAAAAGAGTTTGAGATTTGATAGAAATCAGCTGAGAAGCCATCCAGTCCTAGACTTATCTTTTAGGGGATGTTTTTAATTACCTTTTTAATTTCCATGGCTATGATAGGTTTGTTTAGGAAATTAATATTCTCTGAGTTTTGTTTTGGTAATTGGTGTGAGGCTATAAATTCATTCATTTCTTCCAGATTATCCAGTTTCTTGGAGCAAAGGTTTTGGAAGTATGCCATGATAATTCTTTCAATTTCTGATGTCTGTTGTGACCTCTACTTTTTGATTTCTGATTTTGCTAATCTGAGACTTCTTTTGTTTTTGCTTGATCAAATTGGCCAGGGATTTTTCAATTATGTTTAATTTTCTCAGAGTTAGTTCTTTGCTTCATCAATTTCTTAAATTGTTTTTTTAGTTTATAATTCATCAATTTCTGCTCTGACTTGAGTATTTCTTTCTCTCTGGAGCTCTTAGAGTTATATTGTCCTTGTTTATCCAATGCCTTTAGGTAAACAGGTTATTAATTTGGATTCTCTCTGTCTTTGTTATGAAATCACTTAATACAATGAAATTTCCCCTTAGGACTACCTTCATTATGTCTCATCAATTTTGGTAAGTTGTGGTTTCCTTATCATTCAATTCTAATAATTTCACAATTTCTTTATTTCTTTCACAATGTATTCATTGACTAAAAGTGTGTTCTTTAGTCTCCAGGAGCTGGTTCTTTATGTGTCTCTTATTGTTAATTTCTACCTTTAATGAATTTTGATGCGATATAATGAAAAAAGTTACTTAAATTTTCCTGAATTTATGGAGGCACACTTTATGGACTAATATATGGTCTATTTTGTAGAATCTTTCATAGGCTGCTGAGAAGAATGTGTATTCTGTAGAGCTGGGGTGGAAAGTTCTGTAGATGTCCATTAGGTGTAGTTGATCTATAGTGTTGTTGAGCTTTGTTATTTCTGCATTAATTTTCTGCTAGAATAATCTGTCTATTGATGATAGGGGAGTGTTGAAGTCTCCAGCTATGATGATGTTGGTGTTCATTTCTGTTTTGCTGTCAAATAAGTTTGTTTTATGAACTGTGGGGCATCTATGTTTGGCACCTATACATTTATGATTGAGATATTCTCATGTTAGATCATTCCCTTGATGAATAATATGTTGCTTTATTTGTCTTTTTTGTTACTTTTGGTTGGAAGTATTTTTGCAGATATCAATATAGCAACACCTGCTAATTTCTTATTTCCATTTGCTTGGAATATCACTTTCTATACTTTCACCCTGAGGAGGTGTCTTTCTTTAGTAGTGAGGTGGGTTTCTTGAAGATGACAGATAGAAAAGTCCATTTTTATGACCTACCCTGTTAACTTGTGTCTTTTGATGGGTGAGTTAAGACCATTAATATTTAAGGTTATAATTGTGAGGTTTGATTTAATCCCTGCCACAATGAGGTGTTTTATGTGATTTGGTGCTTTCTTGTATTTTATACTTTCTTGAGACTGCTCTAGTTTCAGTTGTGATCTTCTTCTTGGTTCTTGAGATTGTTTTTTTGATTCTGCATGGAGTATTCCCTGAAATATTCTCTGTTTGGCTTTACATTCATATAATCATAGGGTTGACTCTTTCATGGAAAAATTTTCCTTTCACCATCTATTATGAGGGATAATTTTGCTGGGTAGTGCAGGTTGGGTTGGAAGCCATAGTTTTTGTTTGTTTGTTTTTAAAGTTTTTGTTGTTGTTATTTTTATTTATTTAGTTGAGAGCAAGAGAGAGAGAGAGAGAGAGAGAGAGAGAGAGAGAGAGAGAGAGAGAGAATGAGCGTGCCAGGGCCTCCAGCCACTGCAAACGAACTCCAGATGCATATGCCACCTTGTGCATATGGCTAATATGGGTCCTGGGGAATCGAGCCTCGAACCAGGGTCCTTAGGCATCACAGGCAAGTGTTTAACCACTAAACCATCTGTCCAGCCCTGTTTGTTTGTTTTTGTATTTCAAGGTAGGGTCTCACTCTAGCTTATGCTGACCTGGTATTCACTGTGTAGTCTCAGGTTGGCCTTGAACTCATGGAAATCCTCCTATTTCTGCATCCCAAATACTGGGATTTAAGGTGGTTTTTATTTTGTATTTTTTTTAATATATATATATTGTTTTTTCGAGGTAGGGTCTCAGTCTAGTTCAGACTAACCTGGAATTCACTATGGAGTCTTAGGATGGCCTTGAACTCACGGTGATCCTCCTACCTCTGCCTCCTGAGTACTGGGATTAAAGGCATGCACCACCACACCCAGTTATTTTTATGTTTTTATTCCTTGACTTAAAGCAGGAATGTCACTAAGGTTACAGAAACTTGGATGTTACACCCTGAAGGAAATATTTCTACTTTAAACTTGCATCCTTCATAGAGGACAGAAACTCTAATCCTCACCTAATATCATCAGCAAAGCTGTAAAATCTGGTCTTTGTCCATAGTAACCTGCTGACCTTATCTTCCTTATGTAGCCACTCCCCATAATAAATCCAGATCTGTGTCTTGAGGTGGGCTTCTCAAACCACCTCTTGCCTCTCTGGGACAGAGCACTGCTCTTGTCCCTCATGAGGATTCTCAATACCACTGTTGCCTTTGTTGCTTCCTTCTCTAATATTCTAGGTTTCAGCCCACTTCTCTTCATCCTCTTAAAGCTTTAAGCTATAATAAAAATCTTTCTAAACCTTTTCTTTTGGTTGGTGGATTTCATCTTTTAAATTTACAGGACAGACCTCCAGGAACATTCCAAGTTATCATTGCATTGTCATACAAGGAACCCCAAATTTCTGAATCAGACAGGCTGTGGAACTCTGTCTTATGAGCCTGACCAGTCCATTGTGTTGATGAACTCAAAGCAACAGCACCTACCTGCAAAAGCCCTCCACATGAGTAGAAAAGAGGATTATAAGCATATTCCTCTTAGAAGATAATGACAATGAATCTGAGTTGTTGCATAAGGGGTGACCATTCTCTTCCATAGCATAGGCACTAGTAAGTGGTGGCAAAAGAGGTACAGTAGGTCTAAGTAGAATAAGAATGGTAATAAAATATGAATGTATGAAAATGTCAAGTATCAACTAAGTAATAAAGGAAGTACAAGTGGTCAATAAATGTGTGGAAATCAAATTCAGTATCTTATTCATCAGGGAAATGCAAACCAAACTTACACTGAAATTCCATATCACATAGTTCAAATGGTTATCATGAAGAAAAATACAATAAATGCTAATGAGGGTTAGGGATAAAATGAACATTTACACACTGTTGATGGGACTGTTATTGCAGTCACTGTGGGAATCCATAGTAATTTTCTCAAAAAGCAAAACAAACAAACAGATCTGCCACATAATCCAGCTGTATCAAAAGTCCCTTCTTTGGTATCCTCATATACCTTCTATAAGAGGTGAATAGAGTTTTCTTTTATATGAGTATATCTCCAAGAAAGTCCTATGTCATACTTTTTGGTGTATATGAATATGTTTAAGAACCCAAGTCAGCATATAATACAGGAGCAGCCATAATTATTATGTTAGCCTAGAAGCCCATCAACTCAATGGATTCTTGTAAAATTTTATGGCTTGTTTTCTTTGTCTGCTCCTAAAAATCCCAATACACAGTAACTGTTTTGCTTGGCAAAAGCTTGTTGCTTTTATAGGATTTATTCATTCATTTTCATTTTATTATTTTATCCCCACAGATATTCCAATCATGTCTGAATTTTCTCATTCTTTCTCCAGACTGACAAAGTCTTCCATTATGCCTTCTATTAAAATTTTCAGTGAGGGGCTGGTGAGATTGCTCAATGTTTACAGGCATGCAAAACCATCCTGCCTGGGTCTAATTACCCAGCACATGCATAAAATCAGATGCAAAATGCTACACAAGAATATGGAATTTTCTGTAGTGGCTAGAGAACATGGCAGCGTCACCCCCTACACACACACACACACACACACACAGAGAGAGAGAGAGAGAGAGAGAGAGAGAGAGAGAGGGAGAGAGAGAGAGAGAGAGAGAAAGAGGGGGGTAAGTTAAGAGAAGGAGAGAGCATGAGTGAAAGAGATGGGGGAGCGAAAGAAACATTACAAGTTTGATTACCCACCTGGGGTGAAAAGTAAGAAGGCAGACCTTAAAAATCTTTGGCTCTGACCTGTAACTCACAGTATCAGAAATAGCTGCTATCCACATTGAGCTGCTTATCAGAGAGATCTATTTGGTTCCCAAAATAAAACAGGTTTCTGTAAGCACTTGATTACATGCATGAGGTAAAAGGTAAGATCCTATTGCTAAAGACACCATATGCTTCCAGCACAGAACATGGATAGACCTGGCTGGAATCTGAAAGACAGGAATCCCCAGAGAGTTAGCCCATCTAGTGTTGGAATGCACCACATGAGCTACTGGGGGAAAGTGGCCAGCAACTGTGTGAGCAAGCAGGAATCTTGGCTACTCAGAAACAACCAGCCTTACAAAAAGTACACACCAGTGCAATGGTGGCATACAGCCTTGGTGGGTAACCAATGGCTTTGTGATTGGTTAAGAGTTCCACTCACTAGAAAGGAATCCATATTTTGAACTGGGAAGCAGGTCTGAATCCTATGTAGCCAAAGATTACTGTCTCCAATGTCAAACTCCCACTTGTCTTTGGCTAAAAGAGCAGCTACTTCCATTAAACTCTACCTAAATTAATAACACATATCCAATTTAACCTATGCTGAGTTTTCTCTCCTTTGGAGAATCTGTTTTTATTTTTTCAGAAGGTAGCAAGACCTAAGGAGATAAACTCCTACTCACATCTCAGTCAAGACCCAGGTAAAATCACAGAGGAAATGGGGAGACAAGTAAGAGTACTGCTTCCATGGTGAACCTGATAAACAGCACAAGTGTGAAAGAGACAGACCTTAAGGATACTTAACACCTACCAAAGCAGAGACCCAGAGGCTCCTAAGAGCTCTTGACTGAAGTAGAATTAAAACTCACCTACCAAGCCTCAGGGCATTTTTTGGAAGAGGAGGGCAGAAAGATTGTAAGAACCACAGGTTGGGATGCCAACATGCCTACAGGCATTGCCTCTCCCCAGTAACTAACTGCTGCTCTTACAATGCATAATACAAAACCCCATGGGGAATACCAGCAACTGCACTGAGGAGAACCCCTGCACAAAGGGGCAGGGAGGAAAAAAAAAATGATGGTACCTGTGGTGGTTTGAATAGATGGCCCCCAATATATTTAATTTTTAATATGTTTGTAGTTTGCATCTGCAGCCACCTGGCTGGAGGCAGTGTTACTGGGTATATCTTAAGGTGTGGTGTTGGGTTTCAGATTTCAATCTAAAGATATGCAAAGTATGCCTAGCAGGAGTTCCTGAAGTGTGCTGGGCTCTGTGGTTTTAGGCTTGTGCTTCTCTCTCTTTGCTTGGTCCTATAAAAGTAGGCCAGCTTCTTCTGCCATTACAGAACTTCCCCTGGGTCTGTAAGCTTCAATATATATCCCTTCCTCCATAACTGTGCCTGGTCTGGAAGTTCATCTCAGTGAACCTGAAGCTGTCTGCTACAGAACTACCTAACTGTTGAATTTATATTAGACTTACTATATTAGAGACTAAACTTTGAGGTTCCGGTTGTATGTGGGATTGTTATACCTTATTTGGCAGAACTATGAGCTTGTTACTGTTTTCATTTGGAAATTAAGTATGATGTAAGGAAGTATGATTTGGTGCCAAGTTTATAAGGGGTACACTTGTTATAGTTAAGGTGTTGTCAACTTGATCTGTTTAGTCATCCACAGAAATCCTTTTCAGGTGGGTCTCAGAGGTTGCTTCCAGGAAGGATCAACTAAAGGAGGAAGTCCTTACCCCAGAGTGAGCCCTCTTCCAGAGTGGGCAGTCCCACTTAGGGTGGGACTTGATATAAGGAAGCTCTGGGTAAAAACAACCCCTTCCTTCCACTTGCCTGATGGAGCTGCTCGCTACCTTCCAGCATGGATTGAAGCCCATCCCTGGATTGAAATCCAGTGGCTCCTCAGGAAGCCTCTAGGCTTTCCAGCACCATCTGCAGTGTTGGGTTGGGACTGCTGAGGCATCTGGCCACTTGGACTGAGCAGCTACCAGGTTCTATGATTCTCAGGCCTGTAATTGCTGTTGGACTACTGTAAGCTAATCCAATAAATTCCCTTTTTAAAATAATTCATTCTAGCAGTTCTGTTCCTCTAGAGAACACTGACTAATACAGTACCAACATGTGATATGTCCATACAAAGTTTGTTCTTAATCAAAAATAAAAGTAGTCCCAGCATGGGCATTGTTTAATTCTTTCTAGTCCTTGTTTGTTGTTCCTATTTTTGTTAGATTCATAAATTTGTTCCTGTATTAGTTTTATTTATTTTTGTTCTGTTTTGTTTTGCTATATGTGTTTCTTAGCTCATTTCATGGTTGTTTTAAATTCATTGTCAGCAATATATATAGACAGAGGTCAGAAACTACTCTTTATTTTTCTTCCTTTGTTTGTAAAATATTTCCTTAATTCTTTCTGTTCTAGACGACTTGTGTTTCTGTCTTCACATATGAAGAAATAGTCATCTCATTCTCTTTCTTTATTGGCTTTGAGGGAGAAAGCCAGTCACCAGTGGGTCTTGCTTGAAATTCTAGAAGCTACTTCTACTTTCTCTTTCTACTACTTTTCTTTCTTGTTAGGCAGCATTTTAAGATCATGTGTCTTCTTTCCTTTCCATGAAGACAGGCCTGCTTCTGCTCTTATACCATTTATGAACACTAGCTGAAATGTTCAGGCTGTGTGACCCTTCACAAATCAACAAGGCCATGAAGGCTGCTGAGATACCTATCTACTTTTGTATGTTGTTGAGAGAGACAGTGTATGTTATGCATAGGAGTGCACACATCATTTTAGAATGGGTAAATTGGGATGCTATCTGGTTTAAAGTCTTGAGGCAAGTCATCCTAGTGGGTTATGTTTACATCTCTTGCTAGCATTCTGAGAGAATGCGCTGAGTTTTTAAGCAGTTATTGAGAGACCCTTCAGTTGCTATGTAAGTCCACTAGCTTTGAGAGGGAATAGTTTGGGTAAAGTGAATTTGTTTTTCTAACCATTTTTATACTTAGTTCATACTTAGATTTTTTTGGCTCTGGTGACAGTACATTTCAGGTTTCCTATAAATATACTACTTACTGTGAATGATTGCCAAACTCTGTTCTTTGTTTGGGTGAAGGATTAGAAACTTATATTCTACCATTATGCTTAAATAAATTTCCTTTTAATTTATTTTAGATATGGAAATAATCATAGAAATTATATTTTACTTGATCAAACATTCATATATTTTTTGTCAATTAATATATGGAGATTTTCTTTCTTTTAAATGTGTATGATATGGAAAATAGTTTAATAGAACTACTCTAGCAAAACAACAATAGAACATAAATATTATATTGCTTAATATGTGTATTTAAAATTAATATGTACTAGCTTTAAAAATAATCAGGGTATGGTGGTGCATGCCTTTATTCCCAGAACTCAGAAAGTAGAGGTAGATGGTCACTGTGAGTTTCAGGCCATCTTAGGACTCCAGAGTGAGTTCCAGGTCAGCATGGGCTAGTTAGAGCCAACCTTGAAAGAATAAATAAATAAATGAATAAATAAATAAATAAATAAATAAATAAATAAAGTAAAAATGAAAATACTTAGGGACTGGAAAACTGGTTCAGTTATTAAGGCATTTGCCTACAAAGCTGAATCCACATGAGTCTGGAATTTTTTTTGCAGTGACTAGAAACCCTTATGTGCCCATTCTCTCCCTCTCTCTCTGTCTTTCTCTCTGCTTGCAAATAAATAAATATGTCCTTAAAAATAATTTTCACTATTACAAATGTTTCTATTTTAGAATAAATTACTTTTATTAGCCTATATATGTGGATGTCTTAAGTCAACTTTTGTGTTATATTTATTTTGACTTATTTTCATATAATTGATAAAGTACCATAAAACTAATTATTCAAATAGAGATGTTTATGAATGTCTGCATTATCTCTCCATGTGTACTGAACATTTTCACAATAGAATAAATTCTAATAAAGTAACATATAACACAAGCTTTTATATTTCACTAATATATGCCATTCAACTTTATATCTTTGTTCATTCATTTAAAAACAAATTAAAAATATTTTTCTCCAAAAAAATGCTAATTGAGGACTTCTGGTCAGGATGGCGACCGCCTAGCTGCACTACAGACAACAAGGAAAACAAAGGCAAGTATTCAAGGGAAATTAGAAATTTTTTGCAAGAGGGAGGGCACACATTAGGGTAAGAAAGGGAACCACACAACCCCGCGACCCATGCCCCGCCACCCCACACACCGCAACCCGAGGCATCAGGCGCGGCCCAGTGCCCTGGCACCCTGGCGGCCACGCGCGCACCAAGCCCCATGCCCCCTGGAGGCCCCCTGGGCCCCACAACACCCGCGCGCCCCACAACCCCCAGGCCCCACGCCCATGCACCCCCCACCCATCACGCACCACGGGCCCCTCCCCACGCGCACCCCACCCTCCCTATCCACACGCAGCAGGCGTGCCCAGAGTGCCCTATGGCTTCCCGCGCCCCAGGCGCCCAGGCGTGACCCGCGCCCGCGCAACCCGGAGACCCCTGCGCCCCACCCACGCGCACCTTGAACCCCCCCCCTGCGCGCTGTGTACCCCCCACGCGCAGCGCCCCCCCCGCGTGCCCCACCCTCCCTATACACTCACAGCAGGTGCGTCCCTAGCGACCCGCGGCATCCCGTGCCCCAGGCGCCGAGGCCTGCCCCATGCCCCCAAGCCCCCTGCGCTCCTCGAGCCCCCCCCGTGAGCCCTGCTCCCCCCCCCACACATCCAGAGCACCCCGCAGCGTCCCGGCATCCTGTGCCCCTTCTTACCTCAGCATGCTCCCCGCCCCTTCAAACCTCAGCATGCTCTGTGCCCCCCGTGCGACCTGTGACCCCCACCCCCACGCGAACTGCCCCCGCACCCATCCAAGTGCCCCGACCCCCACAATCCATGCTCCACTGTGCACCGCCCCCCTGCGCGCCCCGCGCCCCCCCACCCCCACCCCCACGCTCCCCAGGGCATCCAGCACCCCCGAAACACTTGCGCCCCACAGCGCCCCCTGACCCCCGTGCCCCGCCCCAGCACCACCCGCCCCCCCACTCTGCGCGGCCCTCGTCCCCCCGCCGCACATGGCCCGCATGCCCCTAGCCCCCCGGCGCACTGCGGCATCCCACATGTCCCGCGCATCCCGCACGCTCCCCCGTGCCCCAGTGTGCCCCGTGCCCCCCGCATGCCCCACAACCCCCCTGCACCCTCCAGGCACCCCGCGCCCCCCACACCCTGCACACCCACCCTGCATGCGAGCCCCCCCACGACCACGGTGAGCCCCTCACCCCTTCAGACCAACCAGAGCACCCCTCCAGGGCACCCCACCCCGCACCCCCTGAGCCCTGCTGCCTCTCACACACCCCACCCTGATAGCCCGGTGCCCTGGCGTGCCACGCGACGCCGCATGCCCCACTCGCTCCATACACCCTGTCGCAACCCATGCTCCCCATCTGCTCACCCGCCCACGCACCCTACACACTTCCTGCATGGCTGTGCTCTGATCGGGCACCCACCAGTCACACCTGCCAGCCTGCTGCACTGAAGCTGAGACCTCCTACCTCGCCCTTTTTCTCTGATCCTGTGAGTAGACCAGCCACATGGTGCTCAGTTCGCAGGCCTGTGGGGGCCACCCCTGCCATGAATATGTGGCTGCCTGATCCCCTGCTGCTGTGCCCACATCACCGCAGGTCAGCCTCTGCTATGTCTTGATTCCGTACCCACATCATCTGCCTCTCCAATACAATTGCACGTGCAGCGGGCACACTCCCACAGCAAGAGCCACACAAGTCCACAATGAGTCACTAGTGCCAGCGCAGGTGCCATCCTCTACCTGTACATCGCCATCCATTACCCAGGCCCCTGAGGCAGGAGAGCACAGACTGTTTACAGACCCCAGTGTACCCAGCCAGAGTCTGGGCACCTTCAGGGCTTTCTACCTCACTCCCCTTTCAAGCTCAAAGGCAGGCAGCTTAGGTGCATTACTGGGTGAGAATTTAGGCAACTTTGGTGCCCCTGTCAGGCTATAGATAGGCGGCTTTGCCAAGAGTTAGCAAAAACCCAGGCTGCTTGCAACTGCCCCAGGCTGATTTGGATTCACATTAAGCTAGATCCCAGGCTGCTCCACCCACCTACCTGCATATACACTGACATGGGTAGACCACAGCGCAAAAGAAATAACACGAAAAATAAAATGGAAGAAAACCCAGACAGATCACCCAGTCCAACAAGGATCACAACTAACCAAAACATAGAAGACTGTTTAGGATCAGAACATCAAGTGGAAACAATGAACAATGCAACCCTGAACAAACTACTGCTAGAACTGACAGGAAAGCTACAAAGGATAGATAATCGTATGGATGTGACCAAGACTAAGCTAGAGCAATATGATAAGACACTGGAAGGAATTCAAAGAGAGCTAAGAGAGTTGAGGGAGAGTGAAAAAAAAGAGGACCTTAAAAATCACCTGGCCATACTAAATGAAAATATGAAGAAATGCAAGGATGATTTCCAAGAATCATCAAGAAAATCAAAAAATGAGACAAAAAGGGAGCTGGACAAAATGATGGAAGTGATACATAGGAAAGTAGTAGAAAATGCAAACTTAATTGAACAAGTCCAAAACTCACTAGAGGCTCTCAAGAATAGAGTCAGCGAAGTGGAAGATAGAAATTCTGATCTGGAAGACAGGATGGAAGAAACAGTTCGAGAGTCCAAAAATTTCAGTAAGTTCAAAAGTTCCTGTGAAGGGAACATGAGAGAATTGTGGGATACACTTAAATGTCCTAATATCAGTATCATTGGAATACCAGAAGGAGGAGAATGTCAGACCAAAGGCTTGGATAAGAAAACTTCCCCTGTCTCTTAAAAGAAAGGCCCATCAAGATTCAAGAAGCAAACAGAACTCCTAACCGACTAGACCAAAGGAGAAACTCCCCAAGACATATTATCATTAAGACTCTAAACATTGACACCAAGGAAAAAATCCTAAAAGCAGCTAGGGAAAAACAGCACACCACTTTCAAAGGAAACCCCATCATATTACTTCAGACTTCTCAATGGAAATCCTGAAAGCCAGAAGGGCCTGGAATGAAACCCTCCAAACTCTAAGAAACTATAGCTTTCACCCCAAACTACTCTACCCTGCAAAAGTCTCCCTTATAATAGATGGTGAAAGGAAAACTTTCCATGACAAAACTCAGCTTTACAATTATATGAAAACAAAACCAAACCTGCAGAAAGTACTCCAGGAAATTCTCCACAAAGAAACAAATAACAAAACACAAATGCCTACAAGAAGCAGATCACAGCAACCAAACCCAGAGTAGATAGAAAAAAAAAATTAAATTCCATGGAAATGCCAACACACCTCTACCACCACAACAAGACAGGGATCAAATCAAATCTCACAGTCATCACCCTAAACATTAATGGCCTTAATTCACCCATCAAGAGACACAGGCTAACAGGGTGGATCAAAAAATTAGACCCCTCAATCTGCTGCCTTCAAGAAACCCACCTTACCACTAAAGACAGAAACCTCCTGAGGGTGAAATGGTGGAAAACAATATTCCAGGCAAATGGGAATAAGAAACAAGCAGGTGTAGCTATATTAATATCAGATAAAGTTGACTTCAAACCAAAAACAATCAAAAAAGACAAAGAAGGCTACTTCCTACTTGTAAAGGGAACAATCCATCAAGAGGATATTACAATCATAAATCTGTATGCACCAAACACAGGGGCACCCCAGTTCATAAAACAAAACCTACTTGACAATAAAACAGCAATAACCACCAACACCATCATAGCTGGGGACTTCAACACACCATTATCAGTAATAGACAGATCATCCAAACAGAAGCTCAACAGGGAAGTAAGGAAGTATGGAACATTCTCCAAAATAGACCATATACTGGGTCACAAAGACTGCCTCCACATATTTAGGAAAATTGACATAATTCCCTGCATGATATCAGATCATAATGCTATATTCCTAGAAATCAACACCAAAAAAACCAACAAGAACCCCAACGGCAACTGGAAACTGAATAGCACACTCTTAAACAATAAATGGATAGTGGATTAAATAAAAAATGAAATTGCAAAATTCCTGGAATTGAATGACAATGAGAACCCATAATACCAAAACTTATGGGACACAATGAAGCCAGTCCTCAGGGAAAAATTCATAGACCTCAATGCCTTCATAAAAAAGACAGAAAGATCCCAAATCAATAGCCTAACAATCCACCTAAAGGCATTGGAAGAACAAGAAAAATCCAACCCAAAGAGCTCCAGGAGGAAAGAAATAATTAAAATCAGAGCAGAAATTAATGAATTGGAAACCAAGGAAACAATTAAGGCAATTGACAAAACAAAGAGCTGGTTCTTTGAAAAAATAAACAAGATTGACAAACCTCTGGCCAATTTGATCAAGCAAAAAAAGGAGAGACTCCAAATTAAGAAAATTCAAAATGAAAAAGGAGAGATCACACCAGACATGAGTGAAATCGGCAGAATCATCAGGACTTATTTCAAAAACCTCTACTCCACAAAACTGGAAAATGTGGAGGAGATGGATAAATTCCTGGATGCATATCATCTATCAAAGCTAAAGTGAGAGCAGATCAATCACCTCAATGAACCCATCACACTCATGGAGATTGAAAAAGTAATAAAAAACCTCCCAAAAAAGAAGAGTCCAGGACCAGATGGATTCCCAGCCAAATTTTATCAAACCTTCATGGAAGAACTCAAACCAATTTTCCTAAAACTGTGCCACACAATTGAAGAACAGGGAAAGCTACCCAACTCCTTCTATGAAGCTAGTATCACCCTAATCCCAAAACCAGGCAGAGATGCCACAAGAAAAGAAAACTATTGGCCTATTTCCCTAATGAACATAGACGCAAAGATCCTCAACAAAATACTCGCAAACCGAATCCAACAACACATCAAAAGCATTATCCACCTTGACCAAGTGGGATTTATCCCAGGAACACAAGGGTGGTTCACCATATGAAAATCTGTCAATGTAATACAACATATAAACAAGCTTAAACATAAAAATCACATGATCATTTCGATAGATGCAGAAAAGGCCTTTGACAAGATACAACATCACTTCATGATCAAAACATTGGAGAGAATCGGCATGACAGGTTCACATCTTACCATAATAAAGGCAATATACAAAGCTCCAAAGGCCCAAATAATACTTAATGGCGAGAGACTGGAGGAATTCCCATTGAGATCAGGAACAAGACAGGGTTGTCCTCTCTCACCTCTGCTTTTCAATATAGTTCTGGAAGACCTAGCCCAAGCAATAAGGCATGAGAAGGAAATAAAAGGGATACAATTTGGAAAGGAAGAAGCTAAGTTAGCTCCATTCGCTGATGACATGATTGTATATGTAAGAGACCTGAGAGACTCCATCCCAAAACTCCAGAAGGTGATTAACTCCTATAGCAAAGTACTAAGATACAAAATCAATGCACAAAAATCGGTAGCATTTCTGTATGCAAATGACAAAGACACAGAAAAAGAAATAAAGGATATAGTCCCATTTTCAATAGCAACAAAAATAAAATAAAATACCTTGGAATAACGTTAACAAAGGAAGTTAAAGCTCTATACAATGAAAATATAAAATTCTCAAAAAAGAAATTGAGGAGGTCTTGAAAAGTTGGAAAGACCTCCCATGCTCCTGGATAGGCAGAATTAACATTGTGAAGATGACAATCCTACCAAAGGCAATATATAGATTTAACGCAATTCCAATTAAAATCCCTTCAGTGTCGTCACAGAGATAGAAAAAATGATCTCAAAATTCATATGGAAAGGTAGAAGGCCTCGCATATCCAAACATATCCTCAGCAAAAGAGATACCTCTGGTGGCATTACCATACCCGATATAAAGCTATATTACAAAGCCATAGTAATAAAAACAGCATGACACTGGCATAAAAACAGGAGTATAGACCAATGGAATAGACTTGAGGACCCAGATTTTGGGTCAAGCAACTATAGCTACTTGATATTCGACAAAGGCCCAAACAATATAGACTGGAAAAACGATAGCATCTTCAACAAATGGTGCTGGACAAACTGGATAACCACATGCAGGAAACTAAAACTTGATCCACACATTTCACCATGCACAACACTCAGATCCAAATGGATCAAAGACGTCAACATAAGACCAGAAACTTGAAAAGTACTGGAAAAAAAATTTAGGAAGTACTTTCCATGATATAGGAATGGAAAAAGACTTCCTGAATAAAACTCCAGTGGCTCAAGTTCTTAAACAGTCACTCAACTATTGGGATCATATGAAGCTGAAGAGTTTCTTTACAGACAAGCATATAATAAGCAAAGCCAATAGAATACCCACAGAATGGGAGAAAATATTTGCAGGTTATCCAACTGATAGAGGCCTTATCTCTAGAATTTACAAAGAACTCAAAAGTCTAAACAATAAGAAGACAAATACCCCACTCACCAAATGGGGTACAGAGTTAAACAGGCAATTCACAGAGGAAGAGATACAAATGGCAAACACACACCTAAGAAAATGTTCATCATGCCTAATCATCAGAGAAATGCAAATTAAAACAACTATGAGATTCCACCTTACCCCAATAAGGATAGCCAACATCAAAAGGTCAAATGAAAATAAGTGCTGGCGAGGATGTGGAGAAGCAGGGACACTCATTCACTGTTGGTAGGAATGCAGGATGGTACAACCACTTTAGAAAGCAATATGGAGACTCCTGAAAAAGCTGGCTACAGAAATACCAACATACCCAGTTATACCATTACTGGGCATCTACCCTAAAACCTTCAAACCAAAAGCCAAAGAGATTTGCTCAACCATGTTTGTAGCAGCTCAATTCGTAATAGCTAAAAGCTGGAACCTACCCAGCTGTCCATCATTAGAAGAATGGATAACAAAGATGTGGTATATCTACACAATGGAATTCTATACAGCAGTAAGAAAAATGACATACAGAAATTTGAGGAAAAATGGTTGAACCTGGAACAGATCATTCTCAGCGAACTTACCCAATCACAGAAAAAAAATCGACACATAGTCTCACTCATCTGCAACACCTAACCTGAATCTGCCCAAGATGCCTTACACACCCAGAAAGCACCTCATGGACTAGACAATAAGATGGATGGGAGGGCGGGGAGGGAATCAAAGGGTGGAAAGCAGTAATCCGGACACAAACGGCAATGGTACCATAAAATTCTACTTCCTAAAAGACAGACCAAATGGCTGAACCTTCACTAGACCCTTACAGGAAACACCTGAATTACAAGACACTGGAGAGGGTAGGATCAAAACTGACCTAAATCTTCTACATCTTCCCTCCCTCCCTCTTCCCCTCTCCCCTCTATCTCTGTCCTCTCTAACTCTTGTATATTAGTTATCTTTTTCCTCAATTTCTTAGTGGACACTGACCTGTAACCCCCACTTCCAGCTTGAGCCTACCATCCACAATGAGCTTTTGATCAGAGAAACCTACAAGGTTTCCCAAAACAATGACAGACTTCTCTCAGAGTACTTGATGACCCACCAAAAGCCAGTGGTAAGACCCTATTACTGAAGACTCCATACACAGGTGACGTGTAAAATGGAATGACATGGCCGGAAGCCAGGAGAGAGTCAGTCCCCATACAGTCAGCGTGTCTAGTGCCAGAAGGCGCTACATAGGCGACTGGGGGAAATGACCAAGATCTGTCCAAGCAACACATTGTTTAACCTAATTAGCAACAAATAACTGGATGTGATGCCCACACAAGTGCATAGTGGTACACAGCCATGGTGAGGAATCAATTGCTCTTGATCCACTCAGTGGTACTAGACCCATAGCTGGAGCTGGGAAACAAGTCAGAACCATACCCAAACACAAGCCCACTCTTCAGTATCAAGCTGCCATCAATCACGGGGTATAAGAGGGCCTAAATCTACCATACTGTCTATCAAAAAAGTAAGTTTTATCTCAATTTTCCGGGTGCTAACTTACTCTCCGTTGAAGAATCTGCTTCTCTTTTCCAGATAGTTGCAGATCCTAAGAAGAGTGCTGCCCCAACATACCTCAAAAGGGGCCCAACTGAAACTAAGGACAACTGGCGAAATAAGCAAGGGTGATGTTTTCCTGTGAATTGGATACCAGCACAAAGGGGAAGGAGATCAACGCAGGGAAAAATCAACTCCTACCAAAGCAGAGAGCCAGAGCCTCAGAGGCCCCCAACACCTCAGCACTGAAGCAGACCAAAAATGAACCCAACATGGCTCAGGAAAATTTTGCGGAAGAGGGGGCGGAAAGAATGTCAGAGTCACATGTTGGGTCATGATTTGAAGAGACATTTATCATACCAATAACTGGGGGCTAACTCCACAATGCACTACCCATTTTCATTAACAAGGAGGGTCTAATGGGAAGGGGTAGATCACAGATGAGCCTAAATAATGGTACCAAACTGCCTGTATTTACTGAAAAGAAAACTAATAAATTAAATTAACAAAAAATGCTAATTGCTTTGTTCTATTTCTCCTAACAAACAAATGGTGCCAAGAATAAAGGCCATTTTTTTTTCAAAAATGAAGACTCTAATCAACTCAGAGAACAATCAACTCCTATCAGATCAGATATCCAGAGACACAGTGGCTCCGAACACCTCATCCCTGAAGCAGACCCATAATGAACTCAACATGGCTCAGGGAAATTTTGCAGAAGGGGAAGAAAGAATGTCAGTGCCACATATTCAGACATGATATGCAGAGACATTTAACCTACCCATAACTGTGGGCTAACTCCACAATGCATGACCCATATACCTCAACAAGGCGGGGCCAGGAGGAGGGGTAGGGCATGGATGAGCCTAACAATGGTGCCAAATTGACTGTATTCACTGAGTACTAAACTAATTAATAAAAGTATAAATAAATTTTTAAAAATGAAGGCTCAATATGTAATTGATATAATGGATTTATCTGATATTTGGGGGTAATGATGATTTTTTTTGTTAGCTTTTTGAGGCATAATTAATATATGTAAAAATGTATACACAAACACAAATGTATCTTGGTGAGTTTGAATGTGTTGCATAGGTAAAATTAATCAAAAGTGTGTATATAACTTCCTGGAATTTAGCAGACGTTCAAAAATACTGTTATTTTCTCCATCCTTATAAGGTGGTTCTTTATCATGTTAATTTCTGTAATATACATGTGTTGGTTTTTACTTTTTTGAGATAGGGTCTGGCTATGTAATTGCAATCTTCATGCCTTGGCTTTCTGAATGCTGATATTGTAGGCATGTGCTACCATGTTCATCCCTTTTTATTTCTAATGAAACCAGACCCAAAGAATTTCGTTCTTGCTTCAAAATCCTCACTGGAGGAGAAGGCAATGCCTTTTCATATATTACAAGTTCTTATTGCAAACCAAGGACATTATCATTTTGGAGATAAAGCTTTTGATCTTCTAAATTAAAAAAAAAATAAAAACAATAATTCACAAAACATGACAAAATTTAAAATGTTGCCTCTGATTCTTCCATCCTGATCATGTCAATGATGGAGGGACAAGGGTAAGAAAAGGATTGTGGGTAATCTACTGGCTTTGCTTATTATATGCTTGTCTATAAAGAAACCCTTCAGCTTCATGTGATCCCATTGGTTGAGTGAATATTTAAGGTCGTGAGCTACTGGAGCTAGACAGGCAGTTCACAGAGGAAGAAATAGAATGGCAAAAACACACTTAAGAAAATGTTCATCATACCTAAGCATCAGGAAAATGCAAATTAAAACAACTATGATATTCCAGCTTACCCCAGTTAGGATAGCAAATATCAAAAAATCAAATGAAAATAAATGCTGGTGAGGATGTGGAGAAATAGAAACCCTCATCCACTGTTGGTGGGAATGTACAGTGGTACAACCACTTTGGAATACAATATGTAGACTCTTGAAACATCTGACTATAGAGTTACCAACAGAGCCAGTTATTCTCTTCCTGGACATGTACCCTAAAACCTTTAAACCACAGTCCACAGAGATTTGCTCAACCATATTTATAGCAGCTCAATTTGTAATAGCTAGGAGATGGAATCGACACAGATGTCCATCACTTAGAAGAATGGATAATTAAGATGTGGTATATCTATACAATGGAATTCTGCACAGCAGTAAGAGAAAAATTACACAAAGAAAGTTGAGGAAAAAAATGATTGAACCTGGAACAGCTCATTCTCAGTGAACTTACCCAATCACAGAAAGATAATCGCCACATAGTCTCACTCATCTGCAGCACCTAACATAAATATACCTAAGATGACAACATACCTAGCAAGAATCTCAAGGACTAGACAATAGGCTGGGTGGGGAAGGAGGGGAGGGCAAGGGAGCATGTGGGAGACACAAATCTAGACCCAAACAGCAATTGTACCATAAAATTCTACATCCTAAAAGGCAGACCAAATGGTTCAACCTTCACCAGGCTCTCAGAGGGAACACCTGAGCCACAAGACAGTGGAGATGGTATGATGAAGACTGACCTTAATCTTCTACAGTTTCTCTCTCTCTTTCTCTTCTCTCTTTTATATCAATTATCTTTTTCTTCCTTCTCTTAGTAGGAACTGACCTATAACTCCCAGTACCAACATGTGGCTACCATACACAATGAGATTTTTATCAGAGGGACCTTGAAGTTTTCCTAAAAGAAAGCCAGATTTCTGTCATAGTACTTGTGGTGGTTGGAATATAATAGATGGCCCCCAATATATTCAGTTTTTTGTTTGTAGTTTGCATTTGCTTCCGCCTAGCTGGAGGCAATGTCACTGGGTGGCTCTTAAGGTGTGGTGGTGGGTTTCAGAATTCAATATAAAAGATAGGCAAAGTATGCCTAGCTGGAGTTCCTGAAGTGTGCTGTGGTGTTTGACCTTTAGGCTTGTACTTCCCTCTCTCTGCTTGGTCCTGTGAAGGCAGGCCAGCTTCTTCTGCCATTATGGAACTTCCCCTGAGTATGTAAGCTTCAATAAATCCCTTCCTCAATAACTATATCTGGTCTAGAAATTCATCTCAGTGAAACTGAAGCTGTCTGCTACAGTACTTTTTTTTTTTTTTTTTTTGGTTTTTTTTTTTTTTGTTTGTTTTTTGGTTTTGGTTTTAAGATTTTATGAGCTAGGGTCTCACTCTAGCCAAGGCTGACCTGGAATTCCCTGTGGAGTCTCAGAGTTGCTCAAACTCTCCTACCTCTGCCTCCCAAGTGCTGGGATTAAAGGCATGTGCCACCACACCCGGCTTCTGTCATAGTACTTGATGACCCACCAAATGTTAGTGGTAAGACCCTACTGCTAAAGACACCATATGTGGTTCACATGTAAAATGGAATGACCTGGATGGAAGCTGGAAGAGAGTCAGTCCCAGATAGTCAGAAGGTGCTACATGGGCGACTAGGGGAAAATGGCCAATATCTCTGCAAGCAACTCATGGTCTAACCTACTTAGCAGCAAAAAATATGTCGTGATGTTCACACAAGTGCAATAGTGGTGCACAGCCATGGTGGGAAGCCAACTGCTCTTGATTTGGCTAACTGATCTCCTTAGTGGAATGGGACCCATAGCTGGGAAACAAGTCAGAACTATATCAAAACATGAGCCTGCTCTCCACTATCAAGCTGCCACCAGTTGTGGGCTACAAGAGGTCCTACACCTATTAAATTATCTATAAAAGAAATAAGGATTATCCCATTTGTCTGGTGTTAACTTTATTCTCCATTGGAGAATCTGTGTTTCTTTTTCAGATAGATGTACATCCTAAGGAGAGAACCACCCCATCATACCTCAAAAGGGCCCCAGTTGAAACTAAAAATAATTGGCAAAACAAGCAAGGGTGCTGCTTTCTTGGTGAACTTGGTACCAGCACAAGGGTGAAGGAGATCAACACAGAGAACAATCATTCTACCATATCAGATATCCAGAGACCTAGACGCCCCCTACACTTCATCTCCAAAACAGACCAAAAATGAACCCAACATGGCTCAGGGAAATTTTTCTGAAGAAGGTGGGAAAGAATGTCAGAGCCACATGTTGGGTCATGATATGCAGAGACATTTCTCCTACCCATAACTGTAGGCTAACTCCACAATGTATACCTGTATACCTCAACAAGGAGGGTCCAGGAGAGAGGGTAGGACATGGATGAACCTAACAATGGTATGAACATGACAGTATTCACTGGGTACAAAACTAATTAATAAAAAAATGAATAAAATTTTTAAATGTTTAAAAAAATAGAAAAGGACTGTGGCCTCCTCAGCATTAACTCAGGCTGCAGTAAAAATGTGAGCTCAGCAGAATGTTCAACAGAAGCAATTTGCCATGGATAAGGAGCATATATATACATATGCTGTGAGTTTGTTTTGTCATAGTGAAACATGACTGCAGCAATTAGAATGGTGAAGTGCTCTATCTGCAGAATCCATGCCTCCTCCTACCAGGCTGGAGTACCTAATGGAAATATGGAGAGGGCTGAAAAATCTACACTGTTATCTAGAATATAGAATGCTGACTGAAATATGATTAAACAGTGATTGAAAAATCAGTCATTCCTTTTAATATAGGTTATAAAGAAATGCATTATTTTGACTTTCTGGTGTGAAAATGATAAAACAAAGGGAGAAAACAAGCAAAAAAGAAAGTATGTTAAACCTGGATTGTACCACAAGATACAGGTGTTGTGCAGGTAGAGCAGGTGCACTGAGGGAAAGAAATGTCATTAAACTTCGTGGACTATTTTCAAAGGAAACACTTCCTAGAAAAAGCCCAATGGGCTCAGGTTTTGCACTTCTGATTCTGCCTTCTAAACATGGCAGAAAGCTTAAGATCCACATCTCAGCTGCTTTGTGTGCCTAGCTGTATCATTTTGAGACTGGAAAAAGAGAAAATCAGTCTTAAAAGGAAACAGTTCTTAAACCAGGTCTGTGTGAATGATGTACCAGGCAGGTAATGCTGTGGATAACAACACTGAATTGTGTTTCACTAGTGAATACTAAAAAATAAATAAGATCATTTAAAATACGGACCTCTGTTTTCCATATTCAGTGTATCTATGTTTGTGCAGGGGTACGTGCACTGTTTGTATGCATATATGTGCATATGTGTGTGTGAGCTTGTGTGTGGGGGGGGGTGGGTAGGTTGGATGCGTGCGTGTACGATCCTGGATATGATGAGTGAAATGTCTCATACCTAGTTATGAAAATATTCATGGCATCCCTCATTGCTTTAGTATCCCCATGCTCAGGAATCACTTCAGGCATTCCCCTAACCACACCTGAAATAATACTTTCTCAAGTTACTTCTAATCATGTTGGTCCAGAACAATGTCCAGACAACTGAGTGAAATTGGCAACACCACTTTTATGCAAATTGTATTGCCTGCGTGAGGAATGTGATGGAACAATCTCCTAATATAGGACAAAGTATTCTTCCTGTGATTGAAGACACCATGCAATGTATCATGACCTCTCTTAATTCACAACAAAAACAAATAGCATCACCTTTTGTGGATCATGAATTTTCTGTCAACTTGCTGTTGGTTTAGTGGGCCTCCATTTATCCATTCATGATACGAAGATTATAATATGTGTGTTAAGAAATCAAAGAAGAAGAAATCAGGCTATTTTTTTGTGCAAAGTGCACACAAGGAAACAGAAGCATGTACATGGTGTCTGTTGGCCTCACTTTCTTATTTTCTATGCGCCTGCAGTGATCTCGTTAATTTCTTTGATCACTTTCTTCTTATGTAAGCCAGGATAATAACTCGCTTTTTTATAGTAGTTGAGAATTAAAAGGAACATAAAACAAAAAACAAAGATGTTACAAACTTGGCAATGTTTAAAAGCCTCAAAAATGTTGCAATTTATGATTATTGTTATTAATCCTTACTATATTTCTCTTTCTATCTCTGGTTTTATCTTACAGAATTTAATGAGAACAAAATAATATACAAGTGACTCTAAACTCATTTAGGTTATCTTAAAACTTGTAGACCAAGTTACCTTCAAAATAAATATCCTCATCAGATCTGGGATTACAAGCACATACAACCATATGTAGCTTAAGTGCTTTCTTTTGTGTTATGGGGAATATGGAAAATGAAATGCCACAGTTAGGAGACTATGCTGTAGTACCTCTTGAAACACATCTGTTACCCTGAACCATAGTATTTGAGTGAAAGCCCATCATACTTTACCTCCATAACATATTACTTAAGTGTATAGAAATTCTTCTTATATAAAAAATAACATATTTTAAACCATTTGGATACAAGAAATAATAGGAGTTAGAAAATGGATCACTCAAAATAATCCTTTTGATCTCAACTTTCTTATGTGCAAAATGGAACTGTCAAAGATAGAACTTAACTTTCTCAGTATGGTCTTCCACCAACACATACACAATTTATAATTCTCACTTCCCTTCAATCTCTTTCATCCTTCATAGTGACTCTATCAGGAGCCATCATAATATGTTGCATTATGATTCTGAGTCTGTTGTCAATAGCAGTTACATTCTTTGGCATTCCAGTACTCTATGTGTTATTTTTGCTGCTAGTGGGTCTTATCAATGACTCTTCTACAGACCTGAAAATTTATCTTCTGGCAGATGCTCTAATTACTGGCACATGTAACAGAAAACAATTTCAAATCACACACACACACACACACACACATTTCTTTCTTTTTTTTTTAGGTAGGTTTTCACTGTAGCCCAGGCTGACCTGGAATTGAAGTAGTTGGATTGCCATGAGTTCAAATACAACGTTTCTATTCCGAAGGAGACATCCAAAAGTATTTTTGAGTGTAGAAACATACTTGAAGGTAAATTACTTCCTGTTTGGATATAATTTACTTGAAATTGAGCAAAGCAACAGGGTTAATGACAGAGAAATGCATCCTCATAAGGAGTCTTTGTTTAGAAGGTTCTTTTCACACCTTGTGAAAGGACAAAAGAAAAGTATGTCTCTCTAATTATGAAGGAAAACATCTCAAGCATGTATAAAAATCTATTATATGGGGGCTGAAGAGATGGATTAGCATTTAAGGTGCTTGCATGTGAAGCCAATGGACTCAGGTTTCATTCCCCAGGACTCACATAATCCAGTTGCACAAAGTGGCGCATATGTCTGGACTTTGTTTGCAGCAGCTGGAGTTCCTGGTGTGCCCATTCTCTCAATCCCTCCCTCTCTCTCTCAAATAGATAAATAAAAAATAAAATAGGGTCTGGAGAGATGGCTTAGCATTTCCTTGCAAAGCCAAAGGATCCCTGTTCAATTCTCCAGGACCCACTGAAGCCAGATGTGCAAGGGGGTGCATGCATCTGGAATTTATTTGCAGTGGCTATAGGTCTTGGCATGCCCATTCTGTCTCTGCCTCTTTGTCTATCTCTCTCTTAAATAAATAAATAAAATTTTTTTAAAAAAATTAAAGTCTATTATATGGATCATTTTTCCTCCTAATATTTCATGATATAGCCACATTTTAGTACTCTACCAATAAGTATGGGAGAGAATCACTGTTGGTTTGATTATCCCACAATAATAAATCCAGGTTGTAGGAGAGGGTCTGAGAATCTCATTGCTGCTTTCAATTTTTCTTCTAGCTATGTTCTTCAAGAGATCAGTAAAGACAGGAAGTGAAGATTTCATTTCAATGCAGTCAGCAGCAGGTATAAAGAAGTGCAGCATGCCTGCTTTGCTCTCATGAAGGCAAGGGAAGTAGAACAAACTTCAAAGCAAACAGTTTCATAATCGATATGTAGAACTGAAAAATTTTCTCTTTTGAGTTTTTCAGTGTTATTAATATAGTAATCACTAGCTTATAGTTGTAAATAAAAGTTATGATATACATGTATATATATACACATATCTGTCATATATTGAATATATTTATTTCCAGGGGTACTTTGGAAAAAAACTGGACTCTGAGGTCAGATTCAGTACCTCATAGTCTTTCCTTAAACTCATTTTGTCTTTATTTTCCTTAGATATACCAAGAAGTTTTAATCTTTAGATTTCCATCCAGTTTTTGTAGGCTAAGGCTCTAAAATGAAGTTATTTTTACTTAATATCATGTCTTAGTATGAATCCATAAAAATAGAAAGTATATTTAACTATTAGTACTATACTCCCAAGTTAAGTCATAGCAAAGCTCTCTCTTTAAACCACTGAAATAAGTGCTACATAGCAGCAACGGTACAATGTTATGCATGCTTCAGTATGCAACTAAGAGTTGCAAATCCATGATAGTTTTCAGCACCACTGGACAACCAACCTCTAGAATGTTTGTATCTCAGAAACCTGAAAATCTAGTTCCATAATAAAAGTGAATCTTCTTTTACTCTCATCCTGGTAGCTGCTGAAAAATTCTTCTAATTTTTACTAATATAACTATTTCAAATTTTTCATGCAAGTCAAAAAAACACACTATATTTTGTGGGAGGATAGGGTTATTTCCATTACCACTCAACTTTTGCCTTGAATTTTATAACTAGCTAGCAAGGAATCAGATTATTTATGAATGGATTAACAACAGTTAATTTGATTATATATAGCATTTTCTTGCTATTATCCTCTTGAAAACCAGAAATCACTGCTTCTGATATAGCTTATTTATTTCTTAGATGCTGGACATTAAGAATAAAAGGGGTCAGTGAGTTATGCAGTGGGTAACATACTTGCTGCCCAAGCATGAGAATCCCAGCATCCATGGAAAAATCCTGGCTCAGCACAACTGTAGCCCCAGTACAGAGGAGATAAAGAGAGGGGAGCTGTCACTGGTTAACTAGTTTAGCCAAACAGAAGAGCCATAGGTTAAGCAAGAGACACTGTTTCAAAAATGAGGCAGAATGACTGAGTAGGACACCCAGTATCAACCTCTGATCACCACAAGTACACATGTGAACATGCCTATGTAAAAAAGATTTGAGGAATTAAACTCAAATAAAAAAGGAAAAAATGGGGCTTGGAGAGATGACTTTGCAGTTAAAGCACTTGCCTGCTAAGCCTAAGGACCCAGGTTTCATTCCCCAGTATACACATATCAGCTGCACAAAGTGGCACATGTGTCTGGAGTTCATTTGCAGTGGCTAAAGGCCCTGGTACTCCCATTCCTATCTGTTTTTCTCTCACACACTCTATCTCTGTCTCTCTCAAATAAATAAATAAAAGATTTTTTTTCAACAAGGAAAGAGAAAATGCAACAATGCTTAAAGAAAAAGGCAATAATTTTTAAATAATTTTAATAATTAATTTATAATTACATATTTATTTATAGAAAGAGCATAATTTAGGGGCTGGAGAGATGTTTCAGCAACTAAGGCACTTGCTGGCAAAGCCTAATATTCCAGATTTGATTCCCTAGTATCCAGCTAAAACCAAATACACAAAGTGGTCAATGCATCTGGAGTTCATTAGCAGCAGTTAGAAGTCCTGATGTCCTCTGTCTCTGCAAATTATAAGGAAAGTGAAAGAGAAAAGCATAGGAAAACACCACACTTGATCTCAACAGACAGATACTGTTTATTGAAGCACAGCAAGGGGCTGTAACTTTCCCACAGGATGGAGGTTGAAGCATTGAACTAAGCTGGGGTGTAAGTTTTTAAGGAGAATCCTAGGAAAAACAGAGTGGACCCAGGTGCAGGTCCAAGAGAATAGATAAGGAACTTGTAGCTTTTTGTGTCCTTGCTCAGAACAGGATTTTTCAGCAAAAAAAAAATTGTCTAATTTAGAGTGTACCAGATGGTTTCTATTCCTTCAAGGCCTTCTGAGCTAAGGGAACTACATTAATCAAGGGAGTTGTCGGGCTTGTCCGGGACTGACTGCCCCAGATGTTTCTTCAAGGCCTTCTAGTCTTAGGGACATTTATTAAGTTCTCTGTGGTTTTGAGGTAGAGTCATTAATTCTTCAATCCAGACTCTGGAAAGATTTAAAAAGGGTGGGGGTAGTGGCTGGGAATGAATGGGGATTGTAGGGGTGGGCTGCATGGGAAAGAGCCAGAATATGTCAGATGCTTATACTACTTCTTGCTGGGAGGGGCAGTAGATTTCTCAGGACTATAGCATGCAGTCCTGTGTAGGTTGGATGCCCAGGGGATGGTATTCAGTGGCCATGAAGAATTCAGTGACTCACTATGAAGTGACAGCATGTATTCTGTCTTGGAGGAATTCAGTGAGGCATGTGAGAATGCAAGGACCAAAAAAGAGACTTAGCAAAATCATAATAATGGGGCCCAATCAAAAGCATGACCATAGAAACTATTGTCCTAAACTTGACCAAAAATTTCTCTTAGAGATTTTTTAACTTTTCAGTTTTTTAATCTATCTTTTGCTGAATAATATTAAAATCTCCATTCCTATATCATGAAAAGTACTTCCTAAATTTTCCTCCAGTAGTATTAGAGTTTCTAGTCTTATATTGAGGTCTTTGATCCATTTGGATTTGAGTGTAGTGTATGGGGAAATGTGGGGGGAAAATGGTTGAGCCTAGAACAGATCATTCTCAATGAACTTACCCAATCACAGAAAAAAAAAAAAAAAATCACCACATAGTCTCACTCATCTACAGTGCCTAACCTTAATATACCCAAGATACCTTACATACCCAGCAAGCATCTCATGGACTAGACACTAGGATGGACGGGGAGGGAGGGGAGTGCAGCAAAGAGGTGGGAAACACTAATCTAGACCCAAATTGCAATGGTACCATAAAATTCTACTTCCTAAAAGGCAGACCAAATGGCTTAACCTTCACCAGGCCCTTACAGGAAATACCTAAACCACAAGACACTGGAGAGGGTAGGATCAAGTCTAACCTAAATCTTCTACATCTTCCCCCCCTCCCTCTCCCCTCCCTCTCTCTCTATCTCTTTCTCTTTCTCTCACCTCTCTAATTCTTGTATATTAGTTATCTTTTTCCTCATTTTCTTAGTGGGCAGTGACCTGTAACTCCCAGTACCAGGATGAGGCTATCATCCACAATAAGCTTTTGATCACCGAAACCTACAAGGTTTCCTAAAAGAATGACAGATTTCTGTCAGAGTACTTGATGACCCACCAAAGGTCAGTGGTAAGACCCTATTGCTGAAGAATCCATATGCAGCTGACACATAAAATGGAACAGCATGGCTGGAGGCCAGGAGAGAGTCAGTCCCCAGATAGTCAGCGTGTCTAGTGCCAGAAGGTGCTACATGGGTGACTGGGGGAAATGACCAATATCTGTCCATGCAACTCATGGTCTAACCTACTTAGCAACAAATAACCTGGTGTGATGCCCACACAAGTGCAATAGTGGAACACAGCCAGGGTGGGTAACCAAATGCTCTTGATTTGGCTAACTGATCCCCTCAGTAGTGTGGGACCCATAGCTGGAACTGGAAAACAAGTCAGAACCATATCCAAACATAAGCCCACTCTCCAATATCAAGCTACCATCAATCATGGGGTACAAAAGGGCCTACACTTATTAAACTCTCTACTAAAAAAGTAAGGGTTGTCTCATTTGTCACTCTCTGTTGGAGATTCTGCTTCTCTTTTTCAGATAGATGCAGATCCTAAGGAGAGAGCCACCCCATCAAACCTCAAAAAGGCCCCGAATGAAACTAAGGAAAATTGGCAAAAGAAGCAAGGATGCTGTTTTCCTGATGAACCAGATACCAGTACAAGGGGAAGAAGACCAACACAAAGAAAAATCAACTCCTACCAAATCAGAGAGCCAGAGCCTCAGAGGCCCCCAACACCTCATCACTGAAGCAGACCAAAAATGAATCCAAAATGGCTCAGGGAAATTTTGTGGAAGAGGGGGCAGAAAGAATGTCAGAGCCACATGTTGGGTCATGATATGCAGAGACATTTATCGTACCAATAACTGTGGGCTAACTCCACAATGCACGACCCATATACATCAACAAGGAGGGACCATGGGGAGGGGGTAGGTCACGGATGAGCCTAATAATGGTACCAAACTGCCTGTATTTGCTGAATAGAAAACTAATAAAAAAAATTAAAAATAAATAAATTAATTAAAGTCTCTGTAATGTTAAAAAACAGCACATTCCAGGGAATTGCTGACACCCAGTATGAGGTTTAGTAACAGGAAATCAATAGTAGATCTATTTTGTAATATTGAATTTTGGAGTTCTTTCAACTCTTGGTTAATTTCTGCCAGAACTCATGCAGTGAGGTTAGCAGTTTTGTAAAAAATACAGGCCAATTTTGAGACTTCCTTTTGTATTCCTGTCACAAGGCCTGGAATGAGCAAGAAAAAGGCCAATACAATGGGTACCTGCTTGGGATCTAAGAAGACTAAATTGTTATCACAGTTGGAGGGTAAGCTCCTGAAAGTTCATTAGGAAGGGGTTAAGGAAGGTGGTAATGGATCCATCCAATGAAACAGATTCCAGAGAATCTAGCAGGAAGGGCTGGGTAGATTGTATGATTTCACAGGAAGACACATCCTCTGGGTAACCACTTGCTAGTGGCAAAGAGATATTTTGTTTAATAGAACACTTAGGAATTAGAGTGATATGAGAAGTTAGGAGGGGGTTACAATTGATGTATAATCAATGTTGTTAGACAACTAGAGACACTAGGAGTAGTGACTCAGAATGGAGCACAAGATGGTCTTGTGTTGCAATTTTATCTCCAGTGGCATTAACCTATTCATTATATTTGACAGACAGGACTGTGTGGTTATTAGCTAACAGGTGATGGACTGAGTTTCCCTCCTGTATGCAAAAAGAATGTCTATTCATTGTGTTAATAGCCAAATGTAAACAGAAGTTTTGAGCATTACAAAACAGAGGATATGTGAATAAAGTCTGTTTGCCAATCCATGGCAGGAGAGGCTCCCCTCCTTTGGTGTGTTGGGAATTGGGGTAGATGCACATTAGAGTTAGGATTAGTTTTTTGATAAATTAGAGTTAGGATTAGTTTTTTGACAAATAGAGCAAGAAGTGTTGGAGAAAATGTTTGTCTTTAGGAGTGAGGTTGTATGATCCCTGAAGAATGGAAAGCAGAGTGTTGTCGACTGGATGGGACAGGGAGTGTAGATATGAAAGTATTTCCTTAATGGTGGGCTAAAAGTGTTGTGAATTATATTATGGGATAAGAATGAAGGTGTAGAAGAGAGGAGGAGAGTGTTAGACTATTTTAAGGAGATGGTGGGTAAGTGAAAGCCATTTTTCCAGCAAAAGTGTATATCAGGTTATTGAGAATAGAAATGTTTTGCTTTTTCTCATCAGTGGCCTTTGTAGTGAATAACAGTGGCTTGTGTGGGTAATAGGGCTGCGTATAAGGGGTTTTGGATATGGGAAGAGTTGATGATAGAAGATCCTTTTTGTATAAGGAAGCCTCTTTCTTTCCAGATTAGAGTATTTGAATGTCTGATGTTGTATGTATATTTGGAATTGGTATAGATGTTTCTGCCAGGATCCAGCCCTGGCTTGAAGGAGGGTCCCCAAAGAGAGGTGTGAAAGGGAGCAGCACAATAAGAACTCCAAGTCAAATTCTATTGCAAGCTGGCAGGCTAATGCTGAAGGCAGCTGAGTTTCTTCATCTCTTTCTCTCTGCTACTCTGCTGCCACAGCTCTTAACCTCAATCTTTTATTTTCTGATCTTGTCATGCAAGAGCAAACTTCAAGAAAGGTACAGTGCCACAGAATTCATAGAAACTTCTTGCTATTTCTTTACATCAAGAAATCCCATAATTATTTGCCTCAAATACAGTCGTCAGGCACCTATAATGATTATTTTCACACTTTCCTCATGTATGTGTGGTCAAGCACTTGGGGTTTCAGGAGCTCCTCCTTTCAATTACTATATTAAAGGTGAGAGACAGAACAACCATAAAATAGGGGGTACCCACCATTGATCCAATAAACCCATTTATCCCCCAATCATTTATTTTGAATTTTACTTTTCACATCTCTCCAATACTTAGGCTTTGGTCCCCCCGAATGAACTCTATCTGACCTTGGTTGTTTTTCCTGTAAGGATTCTTGGTAAAGAGTCATAGTTTGCTGCAATTGCCACCATTTAGAAAAATTAGTTATAGAACAATTCTTACACTGTTCCAGGAGGTTCATTATTTCCTCCTCAGTGTACTGTACTCAGTGCCTGACTTTCTTTAAGGCCTTTAAGGAAAACAATTATTCCTGACCCAGTTTTTTTTTTTTTTTTCCAATTCTATGCCAGAGTTTCTTTCAGATACATTGACCAACACTTCACGAACCTCCATTTTAACTGGAAAAATAAACTTAGAGATTGGTGCACCAAGTGAAATACAGAAAAAGACAAATATTACACAGAAAACCATAGGTATATGTACTATAGAGAGCCAAAGATGCTTCTATAGAGGGGCCACAATGGACTCCAAGGAAGAGACAGCTGGGCTGGAACTGTGCCATGCACCTCTTCAGTGCTCAATTACTCATGATCCTAAAATAGTATGTTTGCCATCTCTGGCAGTTCCAATGTGAGTGGTTGCTTGAGTGAGAGCTTTGGTTAAAGCAATAAAGTTAGCTTGTGTGAAGTACTATGTGGAGGCAGAGACCATTTTCTGTATTATTTTTTATTTTTATTATTTTCTATTATTTATGGGTGTTGAGGGTATTGAGGATCACCCTGGAGAATGGCATAGTTTTCTGTAAAGAGCAGGATCATTGGCTAAGGAGGAGTCATGAATGTGTGTGAATGGGCTCAGAGAGAAGTCGATAATATCAAGATATATATGAATGGGGCTGTCAGAGGGCATAGAGGAGCATGTTGCAGGTAGGAAAGTAGTAGATTTAGAGGGTGTGATTGTTCAAAAAAGAAGATTGGGATCAAGAGGGTGAGTATGGACAGTCTGGATACAGGAATGGGGGAAAAAGAAAGGCAAGATGACTCAAGAGGCCTTTTAAAGAATAAGAGGTGAGAATATGGAGAGGGCTATCAAATGATATTTTCTTAGCTTCAGGGGACAAAAGGGACAAAAAGGGCCACTGCTGTATTTAGAGGCAAGGGTGTCATCCCCATTTTACTTGTGTTTAATTGTTTGGAAAGGTAAGCTAGAGGGCAAAAAGTGTCACTCCTTTTAGGCAGATAATGGCTTAAGCTTGTCCCTAGTTGACATGTAAGAAAAGAAAAGAAAAAAGATAAAAAAAGACTTGCTAGTGTCAGGTAAGAAGAGGGTGATGACTATAGATAAAGATCCACTGAGGAGGTCTATTGGGGCTTGAAGAGATGTGCTGGATAGGAATGGTTCATCAAGGAACCCCTTTGTGGACACATAAAGGTGATGGGTTATGAGACAGAAATTTGGAATTCAGGTATGGAAAAACTTAAACAGACCAAACAATGTAAGGAGTTCATATTTAGTGTGAGGTAAGGGATAATTACTAATTTCTTTGATTCTGGAGGTAGGAATAATTTTCTCTTTCTGTGAAAGTGAAAGACTGAGGTAGAGAATGGAGGTTTTATAGGTTTGGGCACTATTTTTAGAATTATGGTAGCATGTGTTTAGTTGAAATCCTTGGAGGGGCTGCATAATAGGAGATCATCTACATATTGGAGTAGAAAATTAGATCTGAGGTCTTAAGTGGCCAGGCACCATTGTAAGTCCTGGCCAAAATAGTGATGGCTATTCCTAAAATCCCAGGGGCAGGATTTTCAGGTCAATTGTTGCACTTGTAGGATGTCAGGGTCTTCTTAAGTGAAGGCAAAGGGTGGTATTGACTTAGTGTGTCAGATAATAGTACAGAAGGTATCTCTAAGATCTAAGACAGGGACACATGTTGAAGAGGGTGAGATGGAGGAAAGGGAAGTGTAGGGGTTGGTGATAACCAAAGAGTTTGGGGTAATAGCACAATTTATTTCTCAGAGGTCTTTTAATAAACTGTAGGGTCCATTAGGTTTTGCATGCCCAGGATGAGGGTGTTATGGGGTGAATGGGTAGGAATGAGCAGAGAGGCTGAGAGCAATGCCAAATTATGAGATTCAATCCTTATTGAATGGCAGGGAATAGAGATTATTGTTCCTGAGAGATGTAAGTAGAAGGAACCTTAAGCTTTATGAAGACAGGAGAATGATAGGAGGTGATGGCAGGATTAGATGGGTCCCATATAAAGGGTTGCTTGAGCCTATCAGGGAAGGAGAGGTAGTGGTTTGAGAACAGACTTGAGGAGACTTGGATCCATATATAGGAGGAAAATACTAGTTGCTATTCAAGAAGGTATGCAAAGGGAACCTTATGTTTGTATTGGAGAACCATACCAAGGTCAAGGACAGGGAGTGGACAATGAGGCATGACAATAAACTGGTGAGTTAGAATTGCATCCACAAATTTTCAGCGAACAGGTGGGGTGCAGTGGGGATTATGGGGGCTCCTAAGACTCCTGTAATGAGAACCATGGTAAGGAGTGTTTGTCCTGCCAAGAAGTAGGTAAAGAATAGAAGGCCTGGGTTAAGATGGCAGGGTAGGAACCACACCAAAGCAGCTCAGGGGAAAAAAGCCCCCCACTCCCCCAAAAAAATACACATTTCTACTAAAAAGTGAGGTGTTAAGAAATTACAAACTGCAGCAGAGAAGTAGGAGAGAACCAGAGCATCTACAGCCCACATATACAGGCAGAAGGAACTCCAGCAGCAGTGGCACCAGGTCCATGGGGGGCCTCAGCTACAAGGCTCAGCTTGAGCTGCTGGAAAATCCAGGTAAGGGGATTTTCTATTCACACCAGAGTTCCTTGAAAACTCAAGAAACATGAAGGGAGGACCACAGCAACCAACGAAGGAGCAGCTCATGAGGTAGAGGATCACATAGGCCAGTGGGAGGACTACAGCCACCATCCACAGGTTCCCCTCCCCCACTGTCAGAGCAAGCTCCGGCAAGCACCAGAGACCAGGGGAAGCGAGCTCACATCACCAAGCACCTGTGATCAGAGTAGTGATCCAGTGACCCAGGCAGCCTACTTGAATCCACAGCACAGCAAAGAGGGATACAAGCAGGAGCACAGCATAACTGAGACAAAAATCATCCCCAAAGGTAACTGGGATTACCCATATAATTCTGGTATATAGGTTTGAATTGGGAGTGCTAATTGTACCTTCCATATTGGGATAAATTTTATGTTAAATCTGATGGATGGTTGGATTTGCCATTCATAAATAAGCTAAGTTTGGGGTTTGTGATTTGTTGCTTCCTGATTTATAGTGTCTTTGTTTCCTCTTCTGTTGTTCATTAGAGAAGGGTCTCACTTGGTCACAAGCTGACTTGGAACCCTCACCAAACCAGAAATCTTAGCCACCTAGTTGACAGGATTAAGGGTGTGGGACAACACACATTCTCCAGGACTGTGACTTTGTTAGAGGATCTGGTTGTCATAATACCTACTCATGCATACTCTGTGCTGTTTTTCCTTGAATGTGTACATTATTTAGTTAAATTTTAGAATCTGCCTGTATTGTGTACCATTCAGTCTACTTGAATACTCTCATAGCAGGGAAACCTAACAGGTAGGGTCACTTTTGTAGATAATCTGAGAGTCTTCAGAGCCACACCTGTCACCTTAAGCTCCTACCCTGAAGTTATATAACATAAGATAGACTGATACATCTAATGATATGGCAGATAATTATAAAATCCCAGCATTAAATTAATCCAAGATGCAAAGATAAGCAAATTATATCACAATAAACACCAAAAGTCAAGACAATATAAATCTACCAAAGAGTATTAATGCATCAGAAATGACCTCCACTGAGAATGATTTAGTTAAGTATAAATGGGAATTTCATGATATTTGGGAAACTATGAAAAGATGCAACACAAGAATTCAGGGTACAGTAGAAGGAGAAGAATTTCATTACAAAGGCATAGTAGGTATTTTCAATAAAATCATAAAAGAAAACTTCCCCCATATTGGGAAAGAGATGCCATTTCAGATACAGGAATCCTTTAGGACACCAGCCAGATAAAACATGGAAAGAACCTCTCCTCAGGATATTATAATTAAAATACCAAACATACAGACCGAAGGAAAAATATTGAAAGCAGTCAGAGTGAAAAACCAAGTTACCTACAAAGCCAAGATGGATTCACTTATTAATCTTACCAGACCTTCAGAGAAGAACTAGCACCAATGCTTCTTAAACTTGTCCATAAAATAGAAAAAGAAATAATCCTACCAACTCCTTCTATGAAGCCTACATCACCCTGTTACTAAAAACAGGCAAAGATAGAACAAAAGAAGAAAACTTCAGATCAATCTCACTCATGAATATAGATGCAAAAATTCTCAACAAAATATTGGCAAACAGAATACAAGAATATATCACAAAGTTCATTCACCCCAACCAAGTAGGTTTTATCCCAGAGATGCGGGGATGGTTCAGCATACACAAACTGATAAATGTAATACATTATATGAATGCACTAAAGGACAAGAATCACATGATCATCTCATTAGATGCAGAAAAAGCATTTGATAAAATGCAACATGCCTTCATGATAAAAGTCTTTTAGAGACTGGAAATAGAAGGAACATATCTCAACATAATAAAGGGTATTTATGACAAGCCTACAGCCAACATGGTACTAAATGGGAAAATACTTGAAGCTTTTCCACTAAAATTAAGATCAAGACAAGGGTATACACTGTCCCCACTTTTATTTAATATAGTACTGGAAGTCTTAGCCATAGCAATAAGGCAAGAGCACACATAAAAGGGATACAAATTGAAATAAAAATATGAAGTTATCATTATTTGCAGATGACATAATTCTATACATAAAAGACCCTAAAGATTCTACCAGCAACATGTTAGAGCTGATAAACATCTATAGCCATGTAGCAGGATACAAAATAAACACACAGAAATCAGTAGCCTTCCTATATGCTAATGACAAACATACAGGGGATGAAATCAGAGAAGCTCTCCCACTCACAATTGCATCAAAATAATGAAGTACCTTGGAATAAACCTAAATAAGGAAGTGAAGGATCACTACAATGAAAACTTTAAAACACTCAAGCAATAAATTGCAGAAAACACTAGGGAATGGAAAGACATCCCTTGTTCTTGTATTGGAAGAATCAATATTGTGAAAATGGCAATCTCACCAAAAGCAGTCTACAAATTTAATGCAATCCCCATCAAAATTCCAATAGAAAATTCAAAAATTCATTTGGAAGCACAAAAAATATTGAATATCAAAACAAATATTGAACACCAAAAATAATGCTGGTGGTATCACCATACCTGATTTTAACCTATACTACAGAGCCATAGTAAGAGCACCAGCATGGTACTGGCACAAAATCAGACATGTGGATCACTGTAACAGTATAGAGGACCCAGATGTAAGTTCAGGTAGCTATAGCCACCTTTTTTTAAAAATTTATTTATTTGAGAGTGACAGACACAGAGAGAAAGACAGATAGAGGGAGAGAGAGAGAATGGGTGCGCCAGGGCTTCCAGCCTCTGCAAACGAACTCCAGACACGTGCGCCCCCTTGTGCATCTGGCTAACGTGGGACCTGGGGAATCGAGCCTCGAACCAGGGTCCTTAGGCTTCACAGGCAAGCGCTTAACCACCAAGCCATCTCTCCAGCCCTATAGCCACCTTTTATTCAACAAAAACACCAAAAATACTCATTGGAGAAAAGACAGCCTCTTCAGTAAACTGGGTGTGTAGGTGTAGAAGGATGAAAATAAATCCTCTCTCCACGCACAGGAATTAAGTCCAAATGGACATTAACATCAGACCTGAAACTTAGGAAATGCAAGAGGAAAAAGCAGTGGAAATTCCTTCAACATATTGGTCTTGGCAAAGACTTTCTGAATTTAACCCCAATTGCTCAGGCAATAAAGCCACAGATTAATCACTGGGATCTCATGAAATTACAAAGAATTTTTTTATAGCAAAGGAAACTTTGAATACATCAAAGAGGCAACCTACAGAATGGGAAAAATCATTGTCACCTATACATCTGACAGAGGATTAATATCTAGGATATATAAAGAACTCAAAATTAAATAATAAGACTTCTGGCCAAGATGGCAACCACCTAGCTGCACTGCAAATCCCAGGGAAAGAAAGGCAAGACATTAAGGGTTCACTAGGCCTTTTAGGGGAGAGCAAGCTCCAATAGATTGTCAGTGGGAGGGCACAGAGGGGGGTAAGCAGGGAATCACTGATCCCCTCCCCCCAAAAAGACACCATTTCCACGGGGTCGCCAAACACCAATCATCCTTGCATGCGGAAGATTAGAATGCTCTGCCCAGTCGCCCTCTTACTGCTGTGGCCATCACATGTGTTCAGCATGTCCTGGCAATCACAGGGAATAACAGATTCCCTCTCTGATGGACAGCCTACCCCTCCCCCCGCAAATAGCTGCCATTTCCACAGCACTGCCAAACACTGATAGATTCCTGTATGTAGAAGCTTAGACTGCTCCATCCACTCCCCCTCTTAATGCTCCAGCCACCACGTGGCCACTGTGTGCATTCAGCGAGGCATGGCCATAACAGGGAATCATGAATTTCCTTGCAGATGGGTAGCCCACCCCTCCTTCCCTCTTGTAGCCACTGTACCCTCAGATTCAGGAGCCAAGGCACACCTATCCCTGTGTGTGGAAGATTAGATTGCTCATCCCACTCACCCTCTTACTGCTCCAGCCACTGCACATTCAGGGAATCCTGGCAATAACAGGGAATCCCTGATTCTCTCAGGAGCAGGTAGCCTAACTCTTCACCCAAGTAGCCACCTATCCACAGTGCAGCAGCACACAGATCAATCCCTGCATGCTGAAGCTTAGACTCTCCACCCACTCACTCCTTACTCTCCTGCCACCACACTTCAGTGAGCCCAGTCCCACAGCAATTGCCACACTAGCTCAGACTGTGTCTCTCACTATGCCAGCTCAGGTGCCATCCCCTACCTGTCTGCCATGCAGGCCATTCACCATTGTCCTGTGGTGGGGGAGAACAGAATGCTTCTGGGTCCCAGTGATTCCAGCCAGAGTTTGGGCTGCTTCAGTACTTGGTGCCTCAGTGTCCCTCCTAGCTTGAATGCAGGAAATTTTGGCACATTACCGCTTGAGAATTCAGGCAACTTTGGCACCACTGCCAAGCAGTAAATCAGGAGGCTTTGGCAAGTAAGAGCCAAAGCCCAGGTTTCTTGGCAACTGCCCCAGGCTGCCTCAGATTCCCATTGTGCTTGAGCCCAGGCTGATCCACCCACCTACGTGCCCATACACTGTCATGGGCAGACCCCAGAGCAAAAGAAATAACACAAAAAATCAAATGCAAGAAAATCCAGTTAGAGCATCAATTCCTACAATGAATATACCTAACCAAAAGATAAAGAGTCATTAGGATCAGAACATCAAATTTAAGCTATGAGCAATGCAACCCTGACCAAGCTACTGGTAGAACTGGCAGGAAAGCAACAAAGGACCGATAATCATGTGGATGCTGCCATCATTAACTAGAACTAATAGAAAAGAAATTGCAAGGAGATCAAAGAAAGTTAAGAGATTTAAGGACAGTGAAAAAAAAAAGACCTTAAAAATCAGCTGGCCATTCTAAATGAAGACATAAAGAAATGCAAGAATGAATTGCAAGAATAATCAAGAAAATCAGAAAATGATATGAGAAGGGAGCTTGACAGAGGGATGGAAATTACACATAGAAAGGTAGTAGAAAATGCAAACTTAATTGAACAAGTCCAAAACTCTCTGGAAGCTCTTAAGAATAGAGTCAGTGAAGTGGGGGATAGAAATTCTGATCTGGAAGACAAGAAGGAAGACACTTCAAGAGTTAAAAAATTTCAGTAAGTTCAAAAGTTCCTGTGAACAGAACATGAGGGAATTGTGGGATACCTTTAAACGAACTAATATCAGAATCATTGGAATACCAGAAGGAAAAGAAATTCAGACCAAAGGCATGGAGAACATGCCTTTTGTTACATAAACAAAATAATTGAAGAAAACTTCCCCATTCTCTTAAAAGAAAGGCCCATCAAGATACAAGAAGCCAACAGAACTCCAAACAGACTTAACCAATGGAGAAACTCTCCAAGACATATTGTCATTAAGACTCTAACATTGACATCAAAGAGGAAGTCCTAAAAGCAGCTAAGGAAAAACAGCACACCACTCTCAAATATAACCCCATCAGAATTATTTGAGACTTCTCAATGGAAACCCTGAAAGCTAGAAGGGCCTGAAATGAAACACTGCAAAGTCTAACAATCTATGGCTTGCAACCTAAACTATTCTACCCATAAAAGTATCCCTCATAATAGATGGAGAAAGAAAAACTTTCCATGACAAAAACTCAGTGATTAACTCAAATAGCAAAGTAGCAGGAAACAAAATCAATGCACAAACATCAGTAGCCTTTTTATATGCAAATGACAAAGATACAGAGATAGAAATAAGGGACATGGTCCCTTTTCAATAGCAACAACAACAACAAAAGTTTCTTGGAATAAAGTTAACCAAGGAAGTGAAAGATCTATACAACAAAAACATAGAAACACTCAAAAAAGAAATTAAGGAGGACTTGAGAAAATGGAAAGACCTCCCAGGCTCCTGTATATGCAAAATTAATATTGTGAAGATGACAATCCTAACAAAAACAATATACAGATTTAATGCTATTCCATTTAAGATCCCTACAGTATTCTTCACAGAAATCTCAAATTTCATATGGGAAGGCAGAAGGCCTCACATATCCAAACATATCCTCAGCAAAAGAAATATTTCTGGAGGCATCACCATACCTGATCAAAGCTATATTACAAAGCCATAGTAATAAATACAACATGGTACTGGCATAAAAACAGGAGTATAGATCATTGGAACAGACTTGTGGACGCAGGAGTCAAACAACTATAGATACTTGATATTCATCAAAGCCCAAACAATATAGGCTGGAAAAAGACAGCATCTTCAACAAATGGTGCTGGACAAACAGGATAACCATATGTAGGAAACTGAAACATGATTCACACATTTTGCCATGCACTGCACTCAAGTCCAAGTGGATTAAAGACCTCAATATAAGACGAGAAACTCGAATACTACTGGAATAAAACTTAGGAAGTAATTTCCATGATAAAGGAATGGAAAAAGACTTCCTGAACAAAAACCCAGTAGCTCATGATCTTAAATAGTCACTCAAACAATGGGACCACATGACGCTGAAGAGTTTCTTTACAGACAAAGATACAGTAAGCAAAGCCAATATATTACCCACAGAATGGGAGAAAATATTTGCAGGTCATCCAACTGATAGAGGCCTAATCTCTAGAATCTACAAAGAACTAAGAAATCTAAACAGTAAGAAGTCAAACACCCCACTCACAAAATGGGGCAAAGAGCTGACCTGGCAGTTCACAGAGGAAGAAATACAAATGGCAAACCCACACTTAAGAAAATGTTCATCATCCCTAATCATCAGAGAAATGCAAATTGAAACAACTATGAGATTCCACTTTTCTCCAATAAGGATAGTGAACATCAAAAAATCAAATGAATATAAATGCTGGCGAAGATGTGGAGAAGTAGGAACATTCATCCACTGTTGGTGGGAATGTGGGATGGTACAACCACTTTGGAAAGCAATATGGAGATTCCTGAAAAAGCTGACTACAGAGATACCAACAGATCCAGTTATTCCCTTACTGTGCATCTACCCTAAAACCTTCAAACCACAGGCCAGAGGGATTTGCTCAACCATATTTGTAGTGGCTCAATTCATAATTGCTAAAAGCTGGAATCAACCCAGATGTCCACTGGAAGAATGGATGACTAAGATATGGTATATCTACACAATGGAATTCTATGCAGCAGTAAGAAAAAATAACACAATGAAATTTGAGGAAAAAACCTGGAACAGATCATTCTCAGTGAACTTACACAATCACTGAAAAAAAAAAAAAAATCGCCACATGGCCTCACTCATCTACAACACCTTACCTGAATCTAGCCAAGATACCTTACATATCCAGAAAGCATCACGTGGACTAGCCACTAGGATGGATGGGGTTGGAGGGGAGAGCAATGAAGTGGTGGGAAACACAAATCTAGACCCAAACGGCAATGGTACCATTAAATCCTACTTCTTAAAAGGCAGACTAAATGTCTGAAACTTCACCAGGCCCTTATAGGGAACACCTAAACCACAAGACACCAGAGAGGTATGATGAAGACTAACCTTTATCTTCTACATCTTCCCTTCATCCCTCTTCCCCCATCCTCTCTCTCTCTCTCTCTCTCTCTCTCTCTCTCTCCTTTCCAACTCTTGTATATTCCTTATCTTTTTCCTCCTTCTCTTAGTGGGCACTGACCTGTAACTCCCAGTACCAGCATGTGGCCATCATCTACAATGAGCTTTTGATCAGAGATCTACAAGTTTCCCTAAAAGAAATACAGATTTCTGTCCAAGTACTTGATGACCCACCAAAGGTTAGTGGTAAGACCCTACTGCTGAAGACATCTTATGTCATTGACATGTAAAAAGGAATGGCATGGCTGGAAGTTGGAAGAGAGTCAGTCCCCAGACTGTCAGTGCGTCTAGCTCCAGAAGTTTCTACATGGGTGAATGGGGAAAATGACCAATATCTGTCCAAGTAACTCATGGTCGAACCTACCTAGCAGTAAATAACCTGTTGTGATGCCCACACAAGCGCTATAGTGACACACAGCCAAGGTGGGTAACCAAGTGCTCTTGATTTGGCTAACTGATCCCCTCAGTGGAATGGGACCCACAGCTGGAGCTGGGAAACAAGTCAGAACCATAGCCAAACATAAGCCCACTCTCCATTATCAAGCTACCATCAATCATGGGCTACAAGAGGGCCTACACCTATTAAATTCTCTATAAAAAAAAAAGCAAGGGTTATCTCATTTGTCCTGGTGATAACTTACTCTCCCATTAGAGAATCTGCTTCTCTGTTTCAGATAGATGTAGATATTAAGTATAGAGCCATCATACCTCAAAAGGGCCTTGGCTGAAACTAAGAAAAAAATGTGCTAAACAAGCAAGGGAGCTGTTTTCCTGATGAAGCAGATACCAGCACAATGGGGAAGGAAACCAACACAGAGAAAAATCAATTCCCACCAAACCAGAGAAGCAGAGCCTCAGAGGCCCCCAACACCTCATCACTGAAGCAGACCAAAAATGAACCCAACATGGTTCAGGGAAATTTTGAGGAAAAGGCGGAAGAAAGAATGTCAGAGCCACATGTTGGGTCATGATATGCAGAGACATTTATCTTACCCATAACTGTGGGCTAACTCCACAATTCATGACCCATATACCTCAACAAGGAGGGACCATGGGGAGGGGGTAGGTCACGGATGAGCCTAATAATGGTACCAAAATGACTTTATTTGCTTAATACAAAACTAATTAATAAAAAATTAAATAATAAGAAATCAAACAACCCATTGAAAAAGTGGGCTATGGAGCTAAATAGAGAGTTCTCAAAAGAAGAATACAGATGGCATATAAACATCTGAAAAAAATGTTCTACATCCATAGTCATCAGGGAAATTCAGATTTTGAGATTCCATCTCACTCCTGTAAGATTTGCTACCATCTTGAAAACAAATGATCATAAATGCTGGCAAAGATGCAGAAAAAGTAGAACCCTGCTACACTGTTGGTGGGAATGCAATCTGGTCCAGGTATTGTGGAAATCAGTGTGGGGATTCCTAAGAAAGTGAAAAATAGATCTACCAATTAAAACACTCTTAAGGACCCATCTCATTACCTTAGAGATATTTGCTTAACCACGTTTATTGCCGCTTTATTCACAATAGCTGGGAAATGCTACCAGTGTAGATGTTCCTCAACTGATAAGTAAATAATGAAGATATGGCACATTTATACAATGGAGTTCTACTGAGCAGTAAAGAAAAGTGAAGTAATGAAATTTGCAGGAATTGATCCTGAAAGGATTATATATTAAGTGAGGTAAACCAGGCCTACAAAGCCAACCATCACATGTTCTCTCTCATATGTGGATCCTAGCTATAGATGATTGGATTTCTTTGTGGGAGAAAGAAAACTCAGTAGTAAAGGCCAGTAAACTGGAAAGGAGATATAAAGGGAATATAAAGGAAAGGAGGGAGAGGGTACTTAATAGGTTGATAGTGTATATATGTAAGTAGAAGAAGAGATTAATGGGGGTGAAAAGGCCTAAGTGAGTTCAGAGGAGGAGATTGAAAAAAGAAAAGATAGAGGGAGGGCTAATCAGAATTTAAAAGATATAAATAAATCATATGAAAACCAACTTTTTTGGACAACAAACCACTCAGAAGCCATAGGTTGTTACTAGAAAATTTTTAGTGCCAGGAATGGGATACCTTCCAGTGAGTTGTTGGTCTCCAAGCCATTGTTGAGGCCCTTGGTTTCCCATCAGAAATAGATAAAATATTGCTAAAGACTCCACATACTTGTGCTGCAAGGCCACTGAGAAATCCTGCTGGAATTGAGCTGATAACCTCTTCCATGTAGACCAGCTGACAGAAAGTTGGAAGAAGCCATTCTGCATGCAGTTCAATGGGAGAGAGATAAATCACCAGTGAAGCTACTCACCAGTGGACACTGAAAGCCTTATATTTTGCCAGCCAGGCCAAATGAGTCAATGGGTACAATAGTGGCATGTCTGTCATGGTGGAAACCAACTGCCCTCTAATTGGACTGGAGGCCTGCTCTATGGGAGGGAATACATCCCTGATATTGAGAACTTAAAACAGGATTAGTCATGAGTCCTAGGTGGTTAACATCTGCTGCTGTCTGGATAAGTGTATATATTATGCTTATCAGACTGCCCAGCAAGCAGTTGTCTTAATGTTTATACACATATATTAATGTTACTCTCACTTTTGGTAGAGATCCTTCTCTTTTCAGATGGCAGTGACCTTGGCATTATTCAGAAGGCATTGTGGTGCTAGGAAGAGGTGACAGAGGAGTGCTTAGCTCTGCAATATCTCTATCACCCCTTCCAAGACTCAAAGTCCATTGCAGAAGAGGTGGCAGAAAGAATTTAAGAGCCAAAGGAAGGGTAGGACTCCTTACAATGCCCTCCTGTATACACAGAATACACAAAATAGCCTGCATACCCATGACCCCACAGTGTCTGACACTACCTACACAAGGCCATCGTAATAGGAAGTAAAAGTTCATGAGAGCAAAGGCTGGAGAGATGGTTTAGCAGTTAAGCACTTCCCTGTGAAGTTTGAGGACTGCATTTCCAGGCTTATTTCCCCAGGACCCAGGTCAGCCAGATGCACAAAGAGGCACATGCATCTGGAGTTCATTTGTAGTGGCTGGAGGCCCTGGGGCACCCATTCTCTCTCTTTCTTTCTTCCTCTTTCCTTCTCTGAAATAAATAAATAAATAATTTACAGAAACGATCATGACATCAAAATAAAAGAGAGACTGATTGAGAGGGAGAGGGGATATGATGGAGTTTCAAAAGTGAAAGTGGGGGGAGGGAGGGCATTACCATGGGATATTGTTTACAATCATGGAAGTTGTTGATAAAAATATAATTAAAAAATTAAAAAAAAAGGAGGCCCTAGTATCCAAGATGAAAAGGATCTCTTTATTAGACACTATGTCTTTTATCCTGAGTTCCAATAAGCCTGGTGTAATTTGGCCTGGGGCCAGAAACTCAGGCCTTGTCATTTGAGTAAGGCATGTGAGGGAGAACTGGAGTGATTGCCAAAGGAGCCTCCTGGGCTGTTAGTTGGACAATCCATTTTCTAGTATCCCCATTTTCCACATACTGGACAGGCCCTGGATGGGAGCTGAAGACTGGGGAATTTCTTGGCCCAATGACCAGGTTGGCCACAATGGAAACAAGGATCACAGAACTGACCCCACCTCTTAGAGATAGAGGGTAAAGGTGGTGGCTGGGATGGTGTAAGGTAGCAGCCAGGAACTGAAAATCAGCCTGGTATTCTTTTTTAGCTCATTCCTACTTTCTTTCACTCTTTTGACTTCCTGTTCTCTATCACTGAAGACACTGAAAGCCAGGTCAGGTAAGTTATTCTGGGGAGTTATAGGTCCTTTTTCAAGTCTTTGTAGCTTGCACCTGATGTTTGGGGCTGAATAGAAAGGGAATGTGAAGAAGTATGATGTCTTCATGGGAATTTACATCTACATTAGTCAATTTTGTTATAGCCTCAGATAGGCAGGTGAGAAAAAGGTATAATTTTTTTAGTGGGGCATTGGGTGACTTCTTTCAGTTTGTTAAAATTAATTCTACCATGGACATTTTGATGCATCCCTTTAGTTAGGCAGGTCACCATATGCTGAAGGCACTTTTAGTCTGTGCCTATCAATTGGTAACCCCAATTGTGTTCTGTTAAGGGTACTGCCTCAGCTACAGTAGGGGGCTAGGGGTCCTGTTAGCCTAAACTATCTGCATGACCTTGGGTTACCTTACAAATATGTTTTCTTTTATCATTGGTAAGGGTGTAGATTTGGGTGAATCTAGTGAAGTAAATTCTATAATGGAGAGGATTGTCCAATAAAGACCCTAATTTTTGTTCAATTGAGTCCGTTTAATTGAAAGTGAAAGGGACATGGATGTGAGTGGGTCCATCTGTCCCTGCTACCTCACACAAAGGAAACATCCCAATGCTTCCTATTGGTTCCACTCATGATCTAGAGTGGGGTGGAGAGAAAGAGGAGAGGGAGATGGGGGAGGAGATATATGGTGTTGATAGGATCACCCTTTCTTCTGAGCTTCAGGGAGCATGGCCAAAGAGGCTGGAGGAGTAGAGGGATCTGGGGAGAAATAAGTGTATAAGGGAAGTTGGGTCGAGGTTGAGAGGGTGAAGAAGAGGAGGTTTCAGGAGGTTTATGTAGAAAAGCAGAAGGAGCAAAGAGGGATTTGGGAAGGAGTCTGGGGGAGTTTTATCTGTTGGTTCAAAAGGAGTTGAGACCTGAGAGGACTTCCATTTGGAAGGGGCTTTAGAGGGTTTTTGTGGCAAAGAAGGACTTGGTAGATAGAACAAGAAGTACAAAAAGGAAGAGTTGGAACAGAAGGCAAATAAGCCCTGAAGGTAAGAAACTTCAGGCCCTTTATCATGTCATTGGAGAAAGTTATCAAGATCAATAAGAATATTTAAATTAAAAAAATCAAATTCAGGCCATTAGTGGCCATTATCTAGATAATATTATGGCCATATTTGAATAGAGAGTTAGTGTAATTTGGCAGGCAGGAGATCAGAAAGTCCAAGGTCCTTTAAATTAGCCTGGAGACATGCCAATGGAATGCCTTTTGGAATAGATAATTTAGGGCCCAGTTTGAAGGACAAGGACTAATTGGAGGGGCTAGTTACACCACCAGGGATGTCTCCCAGGCTTAGGGATTAAACCAAGGGTTAGGAGAGAGCATCCCCACACTCATAATGCTTGATGTATCCAGTGGAGTGATATGTGTGCGGCTCCCATAGCCTTTGCTTGTCTAAAGGTTAAAAAGTGAAAAACTCTGAGTTTCTTAGGTCTGAGATGGGGTGACTCCACCACAGACTAAGAGTGAGTACTTTATCCTGTAGTATGTAATTTGATGAAGGTGTGGATATAAATGATCACACAGTGAGTGACCTCTCATCTGGAGTTCAGGAGCCCAGGAGAAGAGAGGACAATGGAGAGGGAGGGAGAAATATGACCTGGTGGATTATTCAAAGGGATGTTAGAGACTTGGTTGAGCTGAGAAAGGGATTTTAGGCATTCACCAATGTGTAGACCTGGCTGAAATTTTTCATTCTCCACAAACAGAGCTCATGCATACCAGGGGTCAGAGAGAGAAAACAGAGAAGGAGGAAGCTGCCAGGTATCAAGTTGATTTTACACTTAACACTAATAAAGCTCACTGAACCATGAGACTGAATGGAACTTGCACTGCTCAAGTAGACAAAGGCCACAATAGACCATAGGCTTCAGGTCACAACTGGTATCTGTTTAGTCTATAATAGTGAGCATGGCCAGCATCTGTGTTCCTGAAAGAGTGACACACTAAGAGAGGAGGAGAGGGAAAGAGAAAAGGGGGTGGGGTTTGTGCTCTGAAAGCCCCAAAGAGCTATAATCCAAATCACAGCCACAAATGTAAGGAAAGTGAAAGAGAAAAGCAAAGACAAACAAACACCTGACTTTATCTCAACAGACAAGACACTATTTATTGAAATACAGTGAGGGGCTGTAACCTTCCCATGGGATGGAGGTTGAAGCATTGAGGTAGGCTGGGGTGCATGTTTATGAGGAGGATCCTGAGAAAAACAGACTAGATCAGGTTTATTTCCAAAGGAACTAGGTAAGGAAATGTAACTACTTGCATCCTTGATCAGAAGGGAGAGTGTCCCAGATGGTTTCTGTTCCTTCAAGGCCTTCTGAGCTAAAGGAAGTAGATCAATCAGGGAAGTTCCCAGGCTTGTCTGGGACTGACTGCCCCAGATGTTTCTTCAAGGCCTTCTAGTTTTAGGGACATTTATTAACTCTTTACTTCCCAGTGGTTTTAGGGAGAATCATTAGCTGTTCACAAATAAATAACTTAGTTAATACATTAATAAAATAATTAATTAAAAGAAAGGGCATCATTTAGCACAAGCTCGGTTGGAACTTGCTATCTAACTGAAGATGACCTTGAACGTCTGATCCTCTTGCCTCCAACTAGAGTACTGAGATTAGAAGCCTTTAGAAAACACACCTATTACATGTAGTACTGGTGCTAGAATTAAGGACTTCTTGCTAAACAATGACTCTGCTGAGTTACATGGTAAAACTTGAAAACATCTTTTCAAACCACCATAAAGAGTACTGAAAATGATGACATATTCATTTTATTGCTTTCATATGTATTTTATTTCTAGCATTAAATATGTGCTCACTTATATTCTAGTTTTGTTGTCACTAAGTTGTTACAGTGTTTGTATCTGTGGTGGTTTGAATTAGGTTTCTCCCATAAGATCATATGTTCTGTATGAAACTCAGCCAAAGATGATTTGGTAGGTGAAACCTTGTCTGGTGAAGTCATATTGTTGAGGGCAGGTTTGGGGATGTTAGTCTGCTTTTCTAGACTTCATCTTTCTCCCCTGATACTGTTTGCAACTTGCTGTGACAGAGGTGATGTCTAGCTTCGCTCATGTCATGCTTTCCTTTGTCATCATAAGGTTTGTCCTTTAACTGTAAGCCAAGTGTAAAATCTTTCCTTCCGTCAGTCATTTTTGATCAAGTGCCTTTGTGCAAGCAAAAGAAAGGTAAATGCAACAGTGTTATACTTTTCCTTACTTAAAATAATGGCAATTTTATAGTATGCTATCCATTTATGTAATTTGATAATGGATTCCCCCTTGTACATTCTCAATTCATACATTTGTTGAGACTTCTTGCTGAAACTGTTTGCCCTCCATGCCTTCATCTCAGTGCATATTATTTGATTCACTTATGAAGCTTCAGGAACATTTATGTTAGTTTTCACTTCATTTGATCAATAAGGATCACATATCCATAATTTCAAATATAAGTCACATCATTTCACAAAGAAGCACTTGTCTTTTTATGCTCAATTAAAAATGTTTTCTTTCATTTCCTGATGTCTTGAATTCAGTTACTCTTGTTGCTCATTTACCATCTATATATTGCTATATATTGCTTTCAATTTGATTTTCTAAGCTCCGGTTCTAACATTACTTTAAAATACAGTTTTTCCTCAATTTATGTACTAGATTTTCATTTATGTTTGTTCACATGTAATTTATGTATAAACACATATTTGCATATATCAAAGAATGTATATTTGTATATCCCTAAGAGTAGGTGTGTATGCATGTCTATATATACATACATACATATATATATACATATATATACATATGTATGTATATATATATGTATGTATGTATGTGTGTGTATGTATGTATGTATGTGTGTGTGTGTGTGTGTGTATATATATATATATATATATATATATATATATATATATATATATTCTATTTGTTTGAGAGAAAATTAACTTCAACTTATGCCTTTCTGGTATTTATTATTGTTATTGACTGAAACAATTTTTTAAAGATTTTTTTCTTAAACTCATTAACTTTTTTCAGGGGGTTGGAATAATTTAATTATTCTTGTAAAGTTTATGCAATATTATTTTGTTATGGTCTAAGATTTATATAATACTTTTAGTCATATCTTTGAGCAGATTTTACTCTATTCATGTTCTGTTCCAATAGCACACTTGGAATAACATCACATTAGATTTGTTGGTGGAGATATTCTATTTTTAATGTTACTCTTAATTTTCCTTTATTAGAGACAGCTAATAATGTACAGGCTCAATTTTAAATTACCAATTTTAATCAGAAAAGTAACATATAGCTTTCCACTTTATTATTTTCTGAGGGAAATTTTAATCACACTTGACTTTAATTACAGTTATTTGACATTAGATATTTGGTTCAAATTTTGGATAAAGTTTTAGATTTTTGTAAATATTAAAATAGTGAACATTGGGCTGGAGAGATGGCTTAGCAGTCAAGCGCTTGCCTGTGAAGCCTAAGGACCCCGGTTTGAGGCTCAACTACCCAGGACCCACGTTAGCCAGATGCACAAGGGGCGCAAAGCATCTGGAGTTCGTTTGCAGTGGTTGGAGGCCCTGGCGCGCCCATTCTCTCTCTCTGTCTGTTTGCCTCTTTCTCTCTCTGTCTGTTGCTCTCAAAATAAATAAATAAACAATTTAAAAAAAATTAAAAAAAAATAAAATAGTGAACATAATTTCTCAAACTACAGATTGTTAGAAAATTAGTTGGAGGCTTAGAACATTGACAGAATTTTACCTTTGCTCAAATTTTTTGTCTTCATGAAATTTCCTGGAGAAATATTATAAATATGTATTCTCTATTCCTTTCAATAGAATTGAGATGTAGGTACCAGGAAAAGTATCCAGGACCTCATACATGGGGGCAAACACTCTACTACTGAGGTAAAAGCCTTAGTGTCCTGTCCGGCGGGACCTAGTTATTCATGGGGGCGAGGAGGACCCTAACCTGAAATAAGATGGGCGAGAGAGAGGAAGAGACTCAAGGAAATGTACACTTGTCAAGAGTCCAATTTTATTGAGCCACAGTGGCCTTTTTAAAGGGTTAGGGTTAGGGTTTTTGGGTGAGGGAGGGGCTGGAGGAGGCAGGTAATGGAAAGTTACAGAATCTTGGCCTTTGCCCTAGGACAGTTTGCGGTTGTTCTGAGAAGTCACGGTATAGTTCTCATGTCTCTGCAGCCGCCAGGCAGGATGTTAATCAGTTAGGTGTGACAGGGTGGGGGAATGAGAAAAGGTCAAATGTTGCGCAGGGCAGAAGTTATCTCAGGACAGAAGTTTGCTCAGGGCAGAGGTTATCTCAGGGCAAAGGTCTGTTCAGGGCTCATCTCCTCATCTCCAACACCTTAGGCCCCATTTAGTAGCTTTATGTGATTACATAAAGTTCCTTTAGAGTGCCACAAATGCTAGCCACAAGCAACATTGTCATTTAGGATGTTGAAAATAAAACTAAGTATTAATTTAGTATGTTGTTTAGTGGTACTAAACTAATGCACTGCGTTTGATATCATTATGGTCTTAAAATATCACTATTCAGTACTAAGGTTAAATATGTAGAAAAAAATTGAGTGATCATGTGAATTTTCAACAGTAATATCAATACACAAATTAAAACCCCTATGCCTATCCTTGAGAGTTTCAGAAGGATTAATGGCTTTTCTTTTAAACTGAAAACAGAGAATGTTTATTTCCATATCATTTATTTTCTATGTGGTAAATATTCCTACCTGAGATAATGAGGCAAGAAATAATTGTAGTCTTGGTAAGTTATCTCATTTTTTTTTAATTTTATTTATTGGTTTGAGAGTGACAGAGAAAGAGGCAGAGAGAGAATGGGCACGCCAGGGCTTCCAGCCACTGTAAACGAACTCCAGACGCGTGCGCCCCCTTGTGCATCTGGCTAACGTGGGACCTGGGGAATTGAGCCTTGAACCGGGGTCCTTAGGCTTCACAGGCAAGCGCTTAACCGCTAAGCCATCTCTCCAGCCCTCATTTTTTTTTTTTTTAAATCACTAGTTTAATGTGAGAGTAGGCCAAATAGGTTAAGAAGGAGTATAGGAAAGGGGAGTTTCGGGGAAAAGGGGAGTTTCAGAAAACAAAATACTTTTCATCTATTTTCATGGGTAACTTTCCTTTATCGATGAGGCAGTAGAAGGGTACATTTTTAGCTCCAGGTAACAAGCAAAACTGACTAAGTGAACACCACCCTTTGTCAGTTTGTTTTCACAGTTTCATAAGGTATGGGAAAGTCTATTTTCCAAGAAGAAAAGTTAAATAAAAAGAAATATAATTAACAGGTTGCTCAGAAAAGCTATCTCTGCCTTGATCCCAGGTAATCTCTGCTGGCTGCAGCCACCTTGCCCATTGACTTTAACGTTTTCACCAGAGTCCACAAAGTATCCTGTGCCTTTCACCCACTGCTGTAGCTCGCATGTTGCCCACCATTTCTCAGCTGGAAGATCACCACCAAGTATTTGAAGCAAAAGAAGGAAATTGTGGTAGAAGCAGAGAATGAAAGAAAAGCCCCTACCAATGGAAATGCTAATGAGAAAAATGGGTAACAGGAGGCTAACAATGAGGTAGATGGAGAAGGGGGGGAGGAAGAGAAGGAGAAAGTGATGATGAGAAATAGTATGCACATTCAAGTGGGGAGTTGAAGATGATGAGGATCATGATGTTGATAGAAACAAGCAGAAGACAGAAGAGAAGGACTAGACAGCAAAAAAAAAAAAAAAAAAGTTATTGAAAAAAGCCACGAGACCTAGTCAACCTCCACTTCCCATCTCAAAATCTAAATGTGGTCACCTTTGAATAGAGAGGAAGGCCCACCAGAAGTTGACACACACATTTCACCCCACTAAAACCACAATAAGAATTTGCACCAGGCCCTGCTTTTTTATTAAAAGTACTTTGAAAAGAAAATGTGTTTTTTCACCATTTATATGTATGTATTGTTAGGGTTTAGCCATTATTTTTAAATTATTTATTTATTTATTTGAGAGCGACAGACACAGAGAGAAAGACAGATAGAGGGAGAAGGAGAGAATGGGCGCCCCAGGGCTTCCAGCCACTGCAAACGAACTCCAGACGCGTGCGCCCCCTTGTGCATCTGGCTAACGTGGGACCTGGGGAACCGAGCCTCGAACTGGGGTCCTTAGGCTTCACAGGCAAGCGCTTAACCGCTAAGCCATCTCTCCAGCCCGGGTTTAGCCATTTTTAATGATAATGGAATTCCAGACCAGCATTCAAAGTGTTTTTCTATCCCACTTTTGACTTGACTTGTGTTATTACCATGTTCATTATAATCTAAAATACAAAACAAAATAACATTGTTAAAAAAAAAAAAAGCAAAATGGGGCTGGAGAGATTGCTCTCCAGAGCAATCAGAGATTGGTCAAGGCACTTGCCTGTAAAACCTAAGGACCAGTACCACATAAAGCAAGATTCACCATGGCACATGTATTTGGAGTTCTTTTGCAGTGGTTAGAGGCCATAAAGTAGCAATATTCCCCCTCTTTATGTCTCTTTCTCATTGTAAACAAATTTTTAAAGAGTAACTTTAACAAAGAAAAAAAAAAAACTTATTCAGCATATTCCAGAAACATTTTTGTGTATATTTCTAGCTGCACTATAAGTACTTGGTTAGTATGAGATTATTAAAGAGCCAAGCATACACATAAAACATTTCGTTATGTACCTTTTATTTGTCTATGAAGTTGCTGTTTATTTTTTTGACCAGTTTGATATATGTGTGAAACAATGTCCAACAATAGACTAGAATTTTATTTGGCTGAGTTGTTCTAACACACATAAATAAATAAGTAAAATTATATTAGTAGTTATAAATGGATGCTAATAAACTTTCTGCTATCACAAGCAACATGAAGCTAATTTTTCTTCTGTCTTGATCTGAGCATGGTTCTTTTAAACACAACTTAGAGTGTGTCTCATCACAGAGTAGGTGTTTTATATATTTGAATCCTATGCGCTGCTTAAAGTTTGGTAATAGTCTCAAAAAAGATTCTTAAATACTCTTACCTAATATTTATGCAAAATGCTAAATATGATGAAACTCATTCATTAGTTTCAAACAGACAACAAAACATCTGAGGGAAATATAGGGATTCAAGACCAGGAACACAATCTACTTTTAGCTGCACCAGGAAAAGAACATAGAAATAATCCTTCCTATACATAAGAGGAAAAACCTGAAAACCAGGGACTTGACTCGGAGTCTCTAGAGATACCAGGTTTCAGAATACAATGGAGCGAAACATGGAAATTTAGGAAGTTCAGAATCAGACCCTTAGTGACTATAAAACTCGTGATTTTTTTTTTTTTGGTGGTTGTTTTTTCAAGGTAGGGTCTCACTCTATCTCAGGCTGACCTGGAATTCACTATTTAGTCTCAGGGTGGCCTCGCACTCACAGCAATCCTCCTACCTCTGCCTCCCGAGTGCTGGGATTAAAGGCATGCATCACCATGCCCGGCTGAAACTCATGATTTTGTATTACTAATATATTACTAATATACTAATATATTACTAATATACTAATATACAGATTGACAAGGTCACATTATCCAGTCTGTAGTATGTATTAGACTTATGAGTGGGCAAAGATATCTAAACAGAAAATTATCATTTTTTTTTCTGCCTGTGGAATGTTGTCAACCAAAAAAAGTAATAAATAGAATACAAACATTTGTGAAAAAGCATTTCTATATCAGCCTAATTCCTTCACTGAAGAGAAATCATATTGTTTTAAACTGCAGGGAGTAAATTCCCCATTAGTGTGATTTCTTTATGTTTATTCTGAAAATGTAAAGAGCTTTGATATTATGCCCCAATACCATCACCATGATTAAGTTATTACAGTGCATCTGTGTAGAAAACATGGTTCACATTCATATCACATGCATCTCAAGGCTAAAACACAGGGTTACTGGCCCACTATTAGGGTGACAAGAACACTAAGTAATTCAACCTGCATTGCATGCCTGCTGCTTCTGAAGCATGTTTACTTTCCCTGTAAAGGAATCTGGGCTCTCATTTTCTCATTCCACTGTAATGATTATGAACTTTTTATACAACTTCATTTTGAACTGATTATAATTTAATGAAGAAAATGTCAGAAAAATCAAATCAAAATAGCATACCTTGGGAAAATATACATCTATATAAGTTCCCCTCCCACCATGCCCACATCTTCTAGCTTGCTGAAACAGAGAATGATGGTTCTGAAATCACTTACTGGTAAGATCACTATGCTTTGGTTTTTCTCTAATCTTCTCTAAAAGCATCTATCACTGTCAACCTTAAAGATGCATGGATAAACTGTAGCTCAACTACTCATCATATTTATAAATCAGTCACACCAGAAAATCATGTCTCACTGCCATGTGAAAGATTACCAGAAAAGGTATGTGCTGCCCTCACAGTTACTTACTTTTTGTAGAAATAGTCTCCCTAGGGTAACATTTACTAAAGAAACCATGCTTCTGTGAGTTCTTCCTGTCAGCAGGTCTTTACTCAGCTCCATCTGTTGTCTTAATGCAATTTATAATGTCCCAAGTTCCCAATAACCACTTGTGTCATTTACAGTTTAGAAAAAGGACTCATGAATTATTGTTTTTTTAAGTTAAATACTTTGAAGGCATGGCTGTAATAAAGGTTGCACACAATGAGTGTCATGTATGTGTCAATGAATGAATATATCAATAAATGTATAGGTTGGGTTAAAAATACTTGTATGCTGGGGCTGGAGAGATGGTTTAGCTGTTAAGGCATAGTTTGCAAAGCCGCAGGACCTGGGTTTGATTCCCCAGGACCCCCATAAGCCAGATGCACAAGGAGCAGATGCATCTGGAGTTTTTTTTGCAGTGGATAAAGACCCTGGAGTGCCCATTCTCTCTGTTTCTCTCTCCTCTCTCTCTCTCTCTCTCTCTCTCTCTCTCTCTCTCTCTCTCTCTCTCTCTCTCTGTCTCTCTCTGCTTGCAAATAAATAAATAAACAAACAAATAAACAAATACATGTATCTTCAAATACTCATATCTTCATGATGAAAATCTTCACAATCTTTTCTTCTAGTGTTCTGAAACATAAAGTACCTTGCTGGCATGTGTACTCGTCCTCTTGTACATAGCACACTAGAGTCTTTTGCTTGTATACAATTGAGATTTACTACATGCCTTTTGGTTTTGATCTTTCTTTGAACATTTTTATTAAGAACAGAGATGAAACACTAAGTAATTTGCAAGGGTACATTTTGAATTGCTAAATTGATAAATCCCAAGAATAACATATAATCTCTTTTGTTCATATAATGAGATTTTATAAACTCTGTAGCTTTTATATATCCTGAATCTGTAAAATATAACATAAAAGACTCATTGTTTTCAAAACAATTCTTTAAGTGGTATTTTCCACTAATTCTATCATTGGATTATTTGCTAAATTCAGTTTTGGAACTCTCATAAAAAGAAAAGAATTCAGAGCTTGCTATTTAAATTCCATATGAGGTTATGTTATAAAGCAGATAATATGAAAATAATTCTTCCCTATATATTTTGGATTTATTTACATGAAATTAGATCAATGTACTCAGACACGAGTTAATATGTAAATATAAATGAACCCAGTTCAGAAGTTTCAAGTGGGGTCACACCAATCAGCACTTGGGAGATAGAGGCAGGAGAATGAGGAGATCAAGTTCACCCACAGATACACAATGAACCTGGTCAACCTGGTATATAAGAGACCTCTGATTAAAAAAAAAAAAAATCATCAATCTCAGTTTAGAATGTTACCACAGTTAGACTGAAAACCTGGGCTTTAGCAACCCACCTCAAAACAAGCCAGGCTCAGCCACCCATCCTCAATAGAAGAATTAGGAAAATAGATAATGGGGAAAAGCAGAAAAAAGATTTTTATTTTTTTTTTTTTTTGAGCTAGAGTCTCACATTCCCCAGTGAGGAGGGTCCCTATGGAGGGGTTGGGGAGGATAGGGTGGAGGCTAATGATGGTGCCATCATGGCTGTATACACACAGTTTACATAAATAATAGTAGTAATAATAAAACAATTACCAAAAAAGAAAGCACAAATTAAAAGAAAACAAAAACAAAACAACAAAGAAAGCATTTCTCTGAATGATTTTAATTAAAAGACAAAATAGGGCTGGGGAGATGACTCAGCAGTTAACTCATTTGCCAGGAAAGACTAACTACTTGGTTGGATTCGCCAGTACCCATGTGAAGCCAAATGCCCATGGGTCTGTTGTTCCATTGCAGCAGCTAGAAGCCCTGGCAAGCCCATTTTCTCTCTCTCTTCTATCTCTCTGCTGCCAAGTAAATAAAAATTTAAAAAGAAAACTATCCATATGCAAATAATTTCCTGTATAGAAACATTCTTTATTTTGCTAAACATAGTTTAGTACTCACAAAGTTACTATATTAGTAGAATTTCATACTTTTCTGCAGAAAAGATCCATAATCCAAACCTGAAATCCTTGAAATTACTGTATTTTTCTGTCTTTTCAGATTAATGATTACACATGTCTCTTTATTTTTTGTTATTTTATTTATTTATTTTGGCTTTTCAAGGTAGAGTTTCACTCTAGCCCAAGCTGACCTGGAATTCACTATGGAGTCTCAGGGTGGCCTTGAACTCATGGCGATCATCCTACCTCTGCCTGCCATGTGACGCTTTTCCAGTACAACATACTCTTCATGTATTTATCATTGTTTATCAGAGATAAGTTCTGTTGGCATAAAAATAACTATTCACAATTGTTAATTTAGGTCATATCATCTCATGCTTTCAGCTTATTTTAACTCCTGCAGTTTAACAAAGAGAATGCCTTATACTTGGAAACAGGTTCACTTTCTGGGTGGGTCCTAGAATTAAAAGCAAAGGAAAATAAAGGCTGACAGATCTTGTAAGAATGAGGATGAGGGGGCAACTCACTTTTGATTTCCATTTCACTGATGGCTAAGCATTATGAATGTTTTTCTTCATGTTTTTTATTGGCCATGTTCATGTCTTCATTTGACAAGTTTTCAACTTATTTGCACATTTATTGATTGTTTTAGATTATTTTCTCCTTCTGTTGTCAGTTTTTGAAAACCATATTAATTCATTGTTAGATATATACTTTGCAAAGTGTTGTTTTGTTTATTTTGCTCCTCTTCCCTGTGTTGTTTGTATTGTCATATCTGGGGTATAGTGGTGCACACAGTAGGGCAGTACACTTCCACTGAGTACACCCCCACTTCTTATTTTATTGTTAACGCCTATCTATGCAAATCATAGTTATCTTGAACATATCATATAGCCCTTGATGATCCTGAACTTATTCTGTCTGTGCTTGAATATTGGGATTATGTGTTTGTGTCACCAAATCTAGCCTATTTTTGAATCCTTACTATTATTTCCTGAGCTACTGGGGGTGCTTACTGAGAAAGTCACTGCCTATCCTATTTCTTCCAGTAATTCCCCTTTGTTTTCCTCTGGTGGTTTTGAAACTTCATGTCTTAAATCAAGATCTGTGGTCTATTTTTAGTTAAATTTTTGTATACAATGAAAGACAGGAATCTAATGTTGATCATTTATATGTATACACCTGATTTCTACAGTCCTTTTTAGTTAATGAAGCTATATTTTATTCACATGTGTATTATTTTACTGCTTTTAATGTTATAAAGAAAATATGTGAATTGGACAAATATGTGGTTTCATTATGAGGTTTGGTATATATATTTGGCATTATGACATCTTAATAATGCATATGATATACTTCGATCATATTGCTATTTTGGTACCATTTCTGAGAACCAGATGGTTGTATCTGTGGGGACATATTTCTGTACTTTTTATCATATTTTGTTTCGGTACATGTCCATTTTTATGCTATTATTTTATGCTATTTTATTATTATGGCTCTATCATCAGTTATGTATTATGATGCCTCCATCAGGTCCCAAGATGCTTTGGTTTGTCAGAGACTTTTGTTTGCATGAGTTTGAGGTTGTGCTTTTGCATGTATGTGTGTCAGTATGAGTAGAATGTTTGGATTTTACTGGATAATAAATGTATGTATATATGTTGCTTTAATAAGATGGTCATGTTAACATAATTAACATCTATGATCCACTCAGTTATTGTTGGAGGCTTATGATGTACTAAATTTCATTTCATTCTCCTTAAACTCATGGGAACACCACATACATACTCTGGCCTTTAAGTTTTAATATTTATTTATTTTTATAGAGTTTACTGTTCATTCCATTCCTGTCACCAACCACTATGGCTCCACTCTAGACCTTGTAAATATATAAAATAGTTACATTTCTAATATCATACTGTTAGATCACTGAGCCCTGGAAAATAGAACCCTGAGCCCTGGGCATCACTTTTCATGTTCATTGGTTGATTGTTTAAGCTATAACAGGTTCTACAACTTAGTATAGTCATACAAAATAGTTTTTCATTTTCAGTCACATCTCATTTTTCTGCTACTATTCCTGTATTTCAGTATGATTCATGCCTAATTATCTTTTTTGTGTGGTTGGTTGTTTTTTGTTTTACAAGGTAAGGTCTCACTCTAGCTCAGGCTGACCTGGAATTCACTATGTAGTCTCAGGGCTTAGGATAGTCTTGAACTCATGGCAAACCTCCTACCTCTGTCTCACTAGTACTGGGATTAAAGGCATTTGCCACTATGTTTGGCTCAAATTATCTTTTAATAATGATTCCAGTTAAATTTCTTGTTTTCCATCTTTTTTACCAAAATTGCCTAGACCCAGTTAAATTTATTTGCATTGATTAACTGTTCTGCATAGATAAAAACAATCTCACAACTAATCATTTCCTTACTACCCATAGCCTCATGATCACTGACCTTGGTGGAGACTACAATGTCATTTTATCACAGTCAACTTCTCTCATGTGTCTTCATTAAGAAATATATATTTTATGCTTTAATTCTTAGGTAAAATATTTTTAATCAATCATAAGGGAAATACCCAAGCTACTGAAATTTGAAAAGAGAAACAATAGATAGTCTTGATTATAAGTGACATTATAAAAGTACACAAAATATGATATTATGTCAGCCTAGTGAATCATAATGGGAATGATGACTACTATTTGTTGCTTTAAGAACTCTTGTTAGTATTGACTAGGTGCTTAGAGCAATAACCAAACAATATTGTCACAAAATTTCAAATATATCAGTTTTGTCTGTTCAAGAATATCAAAATTCTTCTCTATTAGTTATCTTTTTTTTTTTTTAAAGGACATGGATAGTGGTGACATATCGCATAGTTCCTCATCTAACTTAATGGTGATTTCACTATTCCTCCTTTATAGTCTGTTTTACCTTTACATCTCTCAATTATCCTTGTCAACAACCACAGCCATCCATTAATGTCATTGACAAACCTTATCATCATGAGGTTATAAATTAATTTAGCAAGTATCTGTCTGATTTTTGTAGTTTGAATATTTGCATCATGTGCCTGGACAATAAATGGCATCCATTCTATCAGGAGCATAAATTTAATCTGTAAAAGATGCAGCAATTTGTCTAGACTCCACAGCTGGCACAATGCAACTAGCCTACCAGGCAGATGATGTTTGATCTGTACAGATGAGTACAATCCTCGTTTGTTATACTTATTTACGTTTGCCTCTATATTTTATTGCATTATCACCATAGTTCATTGTTGTCCCTTTATTTGATAATGGCATAAAATGGCAAAGTCTTTGATCTAGTGAAATTACCAGCTTTCCCCTCTGAAAAGAAAATCATTATTTTGATGGGTTAATGGAGATCTATGGGTAAATCCTCTGGCTTAACCTCTATCTACTTAAACTTTGTATTTGTAGTTTTATATAATATTTTCAATCCATTGATTGTACCTTATTAGTGTCAGCCTTAAGCATGGTTCTCATGTGCTCACTTCTTACCAAAGTTATTTTCAATGATGTCATATATTCTATAGTCCCTGAATAAAACACAATGAAAATAATTGCTAGGTAGCACTCCTTTGTCATTACCTCTAGTAGGGTTTCTCAGTTCTGCATATACTGATGTTTTGAGCTGAATTTAATTATGGCATGGTGTCATTCTCTGTATATCCTACGATGTTGAGAAGCATCTTCCATATGTAACCATTGGATGCACCAATGATAAGCTTATGGATAAGATCAACCATTTATCCATAACACTGATCACTGGTTTAGAAGATTTAATGTTAACTGAGAGCAGAAAGAGTAGGAAACTTTAAAGAAGGATCACAGGTAGGAAGAGTATGCATGCATGTACATTTGTGAAAAATCATTTATTTTGTTGGTATGCAGATGTGTGTACAGATGCACATCTCTCATGTGTTCATGTATGGAGGCCAGAGTAGAACACCTGCAGTAAATGTCACATACATATGCCTGTGGAGGGCAGAGGACAGCACCAGGGGTGCATATATCATATGCATGTGTGTGGAGTCCATGGGAGAACACCCCAGGTACATGTCTCATGGGCGTGTGTGTGGAGGGCCAGAGGAGAGCACCAGGCTCTTACTCTATGGCTCTTCTGTTCCTTTTCCTTCATTTTCCAAACTTTAAGCTGCTATTTTTGATCAGACGTCATGACCAGCATGCTCCAGCAGTTGTCCTGTCACCATTTCACTCAGCCTGTGGGTTACAGGTTTGCATAGGCAAGCCCAACTTCTTTTTTTATGTGGGCAATTGAGATCAAACTCAAGTTTACATGCTTGCCCAATAAGTTTTCTTAAATACTGAGCCACCTCTCCAGTTCCCCATTAATGTTGCTATATTAGTGAGAGCTCAGTGAGTCACTGAAGGTTTAAATGGCTTGGCTATCTGACTCGTTGGAGTCTACAACTGTCTTTTAAAATCTACTCTGTGGTAGTTTGAATGTATGATTCCATACATTTGGATGGTTATTAAAGCTTGTACCTTGGGTCTCCAGCCACCTAGGTGAAGGAGGTGTCACTGGGGTCCAGGCCAAAGTGTGTTTGGGAGCAGATCTGTATTCCAGCCCAAAAGTGTGCAAAGAGGTCTGCCCTCTGGTGGATTTTTTGTGGCTTTGGTGTTTGCTGGCTAGTGTTAGTTTAGTTCTCTGTTTGCATTTATGAGTGGGAGCCAGCTTCTTCCACCATCAATGGGACTTTCCCTGGATTCCAAAAGCTTGAAACAAATTCCTTCCTCCCATAAACTATCTTTTTTTTTAAAATTTTTTTTTGGTTTATTTTTATTTATTTGTTTAAAGTGACAGAGAGAGAGAGAATGGGCACTCCAGGGCCTCCAGCAAACGAACTCCAGATGCATGCGCCCCCTTGTGCATCTGGCTAACATGGCTAACATGGGTCCTGGGGAATTGAGCCTGGAACCGGGGTCCTTAGGCTTCACAGGCAAGCGCTTAACCGCTAGGCCATCTCTCCAGCCCCCATAAACTATCTTGTTGAATATTTGTGCTAGCATCCTGGAGTTCTCTACTGCAACTTGGTTCTGGTTCACATAAACACCATATGTCCTGCTACTGATTCTCTGGCTTTATCAATAACCTTTGTGCTAACTGAATTATCTCCTTTATTGTATCTTAATGGATTTGGAATCTAATTTCTGCTTGAGCCTACATCTGTCCTTCCCCTTGCCTGCCCCATGAAAGTGTCTTAACCTCTTCAGGCCCGGTATAGATCCTCAGGTTGCTGCCATCAGTTTCCTCCCATGTCCCATGACATTGTCTCATTACATAGAGCTTGTGGTCTGCTAGCAGAACTTTCTATCATCCAAAGCTGGCTTCAACCTCTCAACCCCCTGCCTTCATCACCTGAGGGTTGAATTTGCAAGCATATGCCCACACATGTGCTTCTGCTAACATTTTCTTATCACATCTGCATATTTATTACTTCTAAGTTACTACTCATTAAAATATAACCCAGTTGTAATAAAATAAGTTTGAATAACATTTCAGTTTAAAATGAACATTTGGCTACAATAATTTCTAAGTCACCCTTCTTATTTATTTATATATTTTGCAAATTATCTTGTTCAGTTTAGATTTATTGAACCTACTACATTCCAGGTAGGTTACTGAATACTATATTTGAATGATTAAAATACCAACATATTATTTGCTCCAATAAAATTGCAGTGTTTCTTTAAATATTTATTATACCATAGTTGAAATGTAATCTATATGTAGTAAAGTAAAATATGAGAAAAAGACAGATGTGGGAAAAGAGACACAAGACCTGGGGGATGGAAGAACATCGCATGCGTATCTTTTGAAATACACACACACACATATATATATGTGTATATATATATATATATATGTGTATATATATATATATATGTATATATATATATGTGTGTGTGTGTGTGTGTGTGTGTATTTAAAAATATATATATATATATGTATTTCAAAACAGAACTGATACATGATACCTAAACTTGGAAGTACTGGTATATGGAGTATAGCCAAATACAGAAAACAAAGGCCATTATTCCAATCTTGAATGATCAAAAGCTTATAAATTGCTTGGGAAATGATGCATTTTTCAAGATAAAGAAATTAATTATAGCTATATCTTAAAGTTTATAGTACTTAGAAGTAATATTATTGTAATGGTTTAAGAACGAACTATTTTTGCCATGTTTTAAATAGAAAAACTAAATCTTTTAACAGAAGTGAGTATAGAGGATGTTAGTCATATAACTTAGCTGCTATTAAAAGTGAATAGTTGAGGCAAGAAACCATCTCAGATACTTTCTTAACATTCATTGTTATAAGACAATCTAATAACCTTTCATGGAGATCCTGCCTTATAAATTATTTTAACACAAATATAAAGGTCAACATTGCTTTCTATAAATGTTAATAATGCTTGCAGTATGTTTTTGTAAGGGTCTAGATTTTGGTGGCATAATATTATTAATGAGTGAGATATTCTTCCCCAACCTTCTGCTTCTTTTTATGTATAGGAAGTTCTACTATGGACATCTCTTGATCCATTTTCTGCCTTGCATGTTGTTCTAAGGATATGTTAGGGGAAGCTCTATGTATCAGGAACATTTCTGTGCTTGATAATAGTGTCCTCAGACAGAAGCCAAATTTGAAAGTCCCAGGTTAAATAGAAACTAAGGCAACATCTTCTTCTCTCCTTTGCACCATTGTAATTTTTTGTTTCATATATAATGGGTTACTACAATATTCATGTGGAGAAGATGGTTGTGCCCATGTTGTTTAACTCTCTGGGCTAACACCTTCAAAAGCATAAGTACACCTTTGTTTACCCTTGAGGTTTCAACTGACTGGATTAATTGTCATTCTTATTCCCTCAAATGTATCAAAGATTCACTTTAAATTAATCACATGGCAAAATGCTTCACTTAGTCAAATGCAAAGCCCAAATACACACCCTAATTCCAAACAGCCTAACCAAACACAAAGTCCTATAAATTATGTCTTTAAATTGTCTTTGGAACTATACATGTAATTTATTATGTTGGTAAGTTCATTAATCATTAAAATATAGAGTTTGGGGGAATATAATTTACCTAATTATTCCAGATTCATTGCAGATGAAATTTTATTTGAGTTGCAAATATTCAATAACAAGAGACCAACTTTTTTAAAGACCAAAGGCACTTTTACTGTTCCAGGCAAAAAGACATGGCCCTCACATAAATATGTTCAATTCTGAAAATGTAATTACAAGAGCTTAATGAGAAGAAAGTCAAATTAAATGCATAATTGCTTCATTTCCCCACCTCTTGCCCTCAAGGAGTCTTATTTTGATATTGATGACATTTAGTAGGAGACTAATTACAACATATTTAATCTGTTATTAACTTTTTTAAAGCCAAAGTATTACTCCTTAAAATTTAGGTTTTTAATTTGGAATAAAATATTTTTTAAAACTGTGTAAAAATTGGTAGCAGAGGCCAGTAAGCTAGAGAAGTGCTATAAGGAAGGGAGGAGAGGAGAGGACTTAAGGGGATGGTATTGAATATATATATAAGTAGATGTAAATTAATGGGGGTGGAATGGCCTAAATGAGGTCAGGAAGAGATTGAGAATAAAAAGGGTTGGGGGAGGATTAAACAAATTTCAGAATATTGGGAATAACACATATGATAGCCTACTGATTTTGGATAATGGCACACCTAAAATCCATAGAGAGTTGCTAGAAAAATTTCAGTGCCAAAGGATGGGATAACTTCCAGTAAGTTGTTGACCAGGGAGACCCCTGATATCCCCAAAATGTTACAGGCTACAGCCAAGGCTCTTGGCTTTCCACTAGAAATAGATGGTAAGACCCTATTGCTGAAAACTCCACATGCCTAGGCTGCAAGGTCACCAAAAACTCAAATTGGGACTGAACTGGAAACCTACATGTAGACCAGATGACAGAAAGCTGGAAAAAGCCATGAAGCCCTCTGGGAGACAGAAGCCATCAGTGGTGAAAACAGTGGACACTGCAAGCTTCAATTTTGGCCAGCCATGCCAAATGACCAAATGGGTGCAAAAGTCTGTTATGGGGGAATCCAACTGCTCTCTAATTGGATTGGAGGCCCTCCCTATGAGAGTGAATACATGGCTTGGTACTGAAAATCTAACCAAAACCCTATGGTGGGAGAGATCATGAGCCTTAAGAGTCTGGCTAAATGCCTATATTATGCTCACCAAACTACCCTGTAAGCACTTTACTTAATGTTCATACCCATATATTAATGCTCCTCTCACTTTTGATTAGAGAAGCTTCTCTTTTCAGATGGCAGTGACCACTGGGATGACACAAAAGGCACCATGGTGCTGAGAAGAAGTGACAGAAGAGTGCTCAGAAATGAAATGAAACATCTCTATCACACCTCCCAAGACTCAGAGCCCATTACAGATGAGGTAGAGGGAAGAATTTAGGAACTCAAGAAAAGACTGGACTCCTTACAATGCACTCTTCCAGGCATAAAATGGCTTGGATATCTATGACCTCTCAGTGCCTGGAACTATCTACAAAAGACTCTCATAATGGGGGGGGGGGAATGATGACATCAAAATAAAAAAAAGACTGATTGAGAGGGAAGGGGATATGATGGATCGTGGAACTGTGAAGGGAAAAGTGAGGGGGGTAGGAATTATCAGGACTTATTATAGATCAATTTGGAAGTTGTCAAGAATAAAATACAATACATTAAATAATAAAAATTGTATTTCATATTACAGTATGAAAGAAAGAATTTAGGCTGTTTATGTTAGAAACTCTTATTTAACCAAACTGAGCAAACATTTAGAAAAAAAAAAAATCTTCAGACAGAAATAGGCCTTGACATCTATGATCCCACAGTACCTAGCACTACCTTCACAAGACCCCCATAATAGGAGGAAAAGATGATGACAACAAAATAAAAAAAAAAGACTAACAGAGAGATGGAAAGGCTATGATGGAATGTGGATTTATGAAGGGGAGGTGGGGGAGGGGAAGGAATTATCATGGTTTATTTTCTGTAAGTATGGTGGCTGTCAATAATAAAAAAAGTCGAAAAAAAATTAAAAATTCTTTTCTGAGCTAGAGTGCTTGAAAAGTGGATAAAGCACTTTGGCACAAATGTTAGCACCTGTGTTTGCATCCCCATAACCCATATAAAGTGGGGCACTGTGATGCAACTGTAGATAATTCCACCGTGCCTGTGTACAGAAAGGTGATGGGGAGAAGGGTATGACCAAGAAGTTTACAAGCTAGCTTCTCATGTGTTTAAAGTGGTGAACACTGAATCAGTTTGCCTCAAGAAAGAGAAATGGAGTCAATGGGCATCCAAAGTTGTCCTCTGAATATAAGTATGCCACACACACACACGAACATGCATGTACTTGCATGCACACACACAATCATACACAGCAAATAAAGAACTGAAGTTCAAAGCATATGTGGTAGTGGCTGCTTTACATCTTCTCTCTGTGTTACCTATTATAGACAGGTTATGACAAACTTCTGCTACAGAAAGAGTGACAAATACCTGAAAAAAAAAATGCTTTTCCTTTTATCAAGTACAGTCTACTAACTGAAAAACAGAATTCTACCCAATAAGTAGCATCTTATATGCCTCTTAAATTTGTCTCTTATTTGATAATTAAATTGTATAACATGCACTGAGGTTACAAAGCCAATTTCAGATCATAAATATCCTTAGCATTCATAGTAATTAATTTTTGTTTGTTCGATATATAACTCCACATTTTAATACTTGTTTTAAAATAAATTCTCTATGCAGTGGTCCTTATTAACATTAACTACCTATGAGCTTGTAAATGTTGTAAGGAGTCCTACCCTGCCTTTGGCTCTTACATTCTTTCTGCCACCTCTTCCACAACAAACCCTGAGACTTGGAAGGTGTGATTGAGACATTTCAGTACTGAGTACTCCTCTGTCACTTTTCAGCACCATGGTGCCTTCTGAGTCATCCCAAGGTCACTACCATCTGAAGAGAGAAGCTTCTCTAAGCAGAATTTAATTATCATAAATATGTATACCACAAGTATGCCACACACACTGACATGTGTGCATTAATATATGGGTATGAACATTAAGAGAAGAAGAGAAGTGCTTACTGAGCATTTTGATGAGCATAGTACATACATTTAGCCAGACACCAATAGACATTGTACCCCTAGGACTCATGACTACCCCTGTTGTAGGTTTTCAGTATCAAAGATGTATTCTCTCCCATGGAGAGGGCCTTCAGTCCAATTAGAGGGTGGTTGGTTTCCCCTATAACAGACATGCCACTAGGCGATAGCATTTTTGTGTTTAATTTTTTTTAGAATTTTAAATTGAGTATTTTAATACATGAACATACTGTAATTTGATCACATTTTCCCCTCCCATTACTCTCACTCCTATTCCAAGTCCCCTCCTCTTTCCTACTAGAATTTCTACTGTTTTGTTGACTCATCAAAATTTTGATGGGTTCACTTTGTGCAGGTCTTATGAAGGTAATAACATCCACTATGAAGTTTATGTCTTTTTATTACTGTATATTCATTGCACACAGGGTTGTGTTACATGAAGATAGATTTGTTCAATTGTATCATGTACTTTATTCATATTTATTCATCTCTGTTTTTTAATTTATCACTTCTCACCTTTCCCTGTTCATCTACTTTCTCCTCCCAGTCTTCTTCATTCACTACACACACACACATCTGTATAATACTTAGAATCTATGAATGATAGAAAATATGTGATATTTGTATTTTCAACTCTGGGTAATTTTGGTTAATACAATCTTTACATCTCATACACTTTGAAGCAAATGTTGTAACCTTGTTCTTCTTTAATCTTGAGTAAAACACTGCTGTTTATAAATCACATTATGTTTATTTATTGAGAAGTGGAAATGCATGGACACTTATTCCATAATTTGACTGTTTTGTGCAGTGCTGCAATAAACATGGATATGCAGGTAGACCTGTGATGTGTTCAGTCAGAGTCTATTAGAGATGTATTCAGAGGATGGATCACAAGATAGTTCTATTTTTGTTCTTTCAGTAAACTCCAAGCACTACACACTGGTATCCATCTAGACTGGACTAATTTACATCACCACTGCAGGGCATAAGTTTTCCATTTGTCTTCAACCACACCAGCAGTTTTTACTTTTTATTTTTTATTTCATTTTGTTTTTAATTATGGAATGCTGCTCTGATTCATGAGATATATTTGGTATTTAGATATTTCATTTCTTTGTATATTTTTATTCTACATGTTAATCTTCTTCAGATGGATGCCTATCAAAGATCCCCTCATTTTCCATTGGATGTCGCTTTATTATTTCCTTGGCTATACAGAATCTTAATGTCCCTTTTGTTATTCTTGGGTATTATTTTTAAACTATTGGATTTTTTTTTACAATCTTGACCTGTTTTCACTGTGTTTCTCTAATAATTACAGAATTTTATGTCTTACATCTATTTTAATTGTTTTTTATATGGGGTGAGAGACAATATTGCAGTTATCTTCTGGTGGCTGGAAAAAGAAACCAATCAAATTCAGCTAATGGGAGGAAAGTTTTAAATTTTGTCTTATAGTCTCAGGAGGAAGTATCATGATGTCAGGAGTAAAATACAGCATGAACAAAGGCTAGGCATCAACTCCTTGCCATATCAGGTGGAAAATAGCAACAGGAGAATAAGATGAACTCTAGAAATGGAGAACTGTCTGCAACACCCCTAATCCCACCACCATTAATACACCACCTCCAGCAATTCTCCACTGCCCAAATTTACATTAGGTGGAAACCAAGAATTCAAAACACAAAATTTAATGGGTGACATCTAATTCAAACCATCACATTCTGCCCCAGGATCAATTAAGTGATGGCCATCCATGATAAAATATGCAATGCATTCAATCCAACACCAAAAATAACCATAATTTTCATCAATCTCAATACTCTTCAAGCATTTTTATACTCCAAGGTCTCTAATCTGTCAGACTGTAAAACCAAAAACACATCATAGCACAGTGTAACTATTTACATTGCAAGGGATGGCATTGAGCATAGCAAAGAAAGACTGAAACAATGAAAGATCTAAAATAAACAGGGGGAAAAAAATCAAAACTGTAGCTCTAAGTCTGGCCTTTTTTATGCAAGAGAGCAAGGGAGAGATAGAGAGCGAAAGAGAGAGACGTGGCACACCAGGACTTCCAGCCACTGTAATTGAACTACAGACATGTGGGTCCCCTTGTGTGCATGTGTGACCTTACATGCTTGCATCTCCTTGTGTCCCTGGATTATAAGAGACCAGGAGAGTCAAACATAGGTCCTTAGGTTTCGCAGGCAAGCACCATAAACTCTAAGCCATCTCTCCATCCCCATAGCATACTTTTACAGTATTATTTATGTTTGCCTAATTTTTTGTGTTGTAATATAGTAGGAAAATTTGTTTCATGGTGTTTTGAGGGTTTAGTTGTATATTGATAAATTATTCTTAAAAACATAGTATTTTATGTTCCTTTCTCCCCATTACAAATGAGAATGTATTTATTTTCTTGAACCAACCATAATCTGATGTGCTTAAAAGAATAAACACTGAGATTTTTGGGTTCTTTAAATGGAAGAAATAATTTATATTAGCACATTAATAAAAATGCACATGTCTATAAGAATTAAAATCTTGGAGAACATAGCACTTTCTACAGGAGATTCATTTTAGTGTAGTTTATTACTTTGAGGAAAAAGCTGTAGGCAAAGCTTTGCACTGGAAATAAGCTGAATCAAAGGTGCAAGTTGCCCTCAGAATTCCAGAACATAACAGATGCTGGGAGCATCAGTTTCTGAGGAAGTGAGGTTGGATCAAGTTATGAAACAATGCTAACTCCATGTCTTCATGTAAAAAAAGAGGATATGCATTCTTTTCAGCTTTACAATTAAATAATTGGGTGGATATCCCTTAGGCAAGAAAGAAGAACGTCCATCTTAAGCAAGTCCTAATGGATGAGAGAAAGCAACATTTTGTAACTATGTAAGAATTGACATCAACATCTTCTACATGGGAAGCAAGCATACCACCAACTCATATATATATATATTCAGACTGTTCGTTGATCCAAATAGTGATCTTGCCTATCAGTTTACAGAGGTCTGAGCACTAACTTAGTCTTTCATTTCAAAATTCTAAAGGATAACAATGGGTGTGAGGACTTACTGGAAATGGTGCATCTCACTTAAATTCTTATTAATAAATGAAAAAAAGAAATGAATTTCAAAGGATTTTAAAAAATTAAAATGGCCAAAATAAGCATGGAGTCAATAGAGGTAGAACATGAACAGTTCCAATTTATAGAGAAAAATTAATTTAATTTTTAAGCTATATACATGTTGGTGTTGCTTTGGTTGTGGAAAGAGTGCTTGGTAAAACAAAAGGAAGAGCTGAATTTGTTTCCTCTTTTCCCCTCACTCCCATTCTACTTCTAGTGTCTGCCACAGTGTAATAGAGCAAAGAAACCACAATTCAATCATTGGCAATGGAAAAGTGTAGTGACACTGGAAATAGTCTAAAGACAGGCAGAGGATGAAAATAACAAGGCAAAGTAATCTAGTAGGAGACAAAAGGCAAAATGGACAATGGTGAAATAAAGAGCAGAAAGCTTTAAAATGTTGCTTATGTTCACAGAGCACAGGACTACCATACAAGGTGGTCAGCAGGAAGGTGATCTTAGAAACAATGTGGATAAAAATTACATGTTCAAAATAATAACTTAGTCATCTCTCTCACATTCACAAACTTTTTATATACATCCCTTAAATTGCATGAAATACTTGTATGATTGACTCAAATAACTTTTCAAAGAAAAATATTGGAACAAAAAAAGTGAAAAAAATGAGAGAACAGACTAAAATTGTATTACAAATTTAATTCACCTCTTGTTCTTACAAGTATACCTAAGTACAATGATTAAAACAGTCCATTGAAGATTCTGGCCATTGCTACTTACCACAGTTACTTATGCCAAGTCTGCTTCTAAACTTATCTCTAAGAAAAACACTCTCTTAATTTAAAGATTCCTTTTCTGAAAAATTCAAAAGTAAGCTTTATCTTTAGTGTGCTTTAACCTCTAATGGTCAAATTTATTTTTATAGTTGATTGTGTAGGTTCTATTCTCTAGGGTATGTGAAAGTATGTAGCAGATAATACAATGTGAACTCATAAGTGCTAAATGAAATCAAAGTATTAAGGTTTAACTGTAGTGAGAGAGACCTGCCACTCTCAAGTGAATATGTTTTATGGGAGATTATTAAATTTTAGCTCTTATGAAAGAAAATTAGAGTCTTCATTATCTAAACAACATGAAGACCCACTTGAAAAAATAATCAAACCCACATTCATAAAATAAAAAAAACTGAATGAAATATATTTTAACAATGAGTTGAAGATACTTAACAATGTTAAAATAATAATCTATTGCATATTTAACTATACTTTGAATTTGAGGAAATAGAATTTGGGGAGTTATGTTAGCTTGATTTATATATTAGGATTATCATAAACTTAATCTCTTTATCATAATTCTAAATTGATTCTTTTATGATTAAATGTTACTTTAATATTATTAATTTTCAATCAAATTCCCAGTGAAAAATTACTTGTCCTGTTTCTTGAACATTTGAAATGGAAATATATTAAAAGATGGAAGAAGGGAAAGAGTTAGAAAAACAGGAAGGAAGGGATCAGGAAGGGAGGGATGAGAAATTTAACATGGGACATGAGAGGGAAAAGCAGTATGGATGTTTGAGGTGCAACACTAAAAGAAATAGAGCTTCCTTCACTCTTGGTTGAGCTGTACTTCAGGAGTTATGGGGCTGGATGCTCGCTACCATATTAAACTTCCACTGAGTCAGTGACCTTCAGGTTTTTGAGTACACAGGCCAAAGACAGTATAAAGTTCCAAACTGGATTATGTTATATTATATTGATTATATTATTATAGAACGTAAAAAGGAGAAAAGTAGAAAAGTAGGTATAGCCCCTACCTAGATGGGGTTCATTGAAATGGAAAGCTTTCTTGAAAGTTCTGATGAAGATTTTTTTTTTAATATATTTATTTATTTATTTTTTACTTTGGAAATATTATCCCTAAACTGCCTCACTTAGACATAAATCTTTCTTTACTTTAGTTGTACCAGCATGTTAAAGTAGAAATCCATTCCTTGTTTGAATATATCACCTCAAACCATACAAAATTTCAATGGTCTTTCAAAATTTACTTACTTACTGACTCCTCAGGTGATTTTTTATTGAGAGGAAAGGTAAGACAAGACAGATGTAAGAAGGTGGTAGCTAAAGAAGAAAGACTTGATCATTACAGTTGGAAGGGGGCATAGGAGATTTGCCAGAAAGAATCATATCTAACTAACATGATCAGTCAGGCACAATCTTTTGGCCAATTAGGAAATTATGCCTATTCATTCTTCATCTGAGTCTTGTTTTTACTGTTACCAAGTCTTTTCACTTTCACTGATCCAGAACAAGCACTTCATTAGTGCAGAGGCAGACACCTAACCTCCACATGTGTTCTGCTCATATTTTAAAAACATGATTTAGCTAATTGGTTTAAAAAATGTGATGAATGCCCAACTAAGGACCTTTCTTCTGAATCTAAAACTTTGCCTCTTGTTCTGAAAAGCCATATCTAAAGTTTGCTTTATTACCTGTTTTATTAAAATAGAAAGCTGTACTTCAAGGTCATCAGTATTCAGCAAACATATTGGCTGTTGAAAGAAGAGAAGTGTTCAATGTTGCACATGAAAAAGTCAAACTGCTCAGTCTTTCCAAATTCCACATTTAGTTTCCTATGACATGAAAGAGGAACAGTGGTTATGTTAATGTAAGACACATGTCTCACCTTTATACTGGAGCCAAATGTGTGTGACCCTGGCCTGGGAACATAGACTCAGATTGCGCCAAATTCCATGCTCCAACCTGGTTACCGTTTCACAACGTTTTAATTGCAGCAAAACAAAGTAATAAATAAAAACTCTTTCCAAACATTTTGGTGGTAACTTCGGGTTGTTGGGTTCCAGAAAGGTGAGAAAACTGAGCTATAACCTCATTTACTATCTGATGACATTCTTAGACTTTGGGTTATTGGAAGTTAAGGATCTGTTTGTATATTCCAAAGGAATTACCTCATAGTAACAAGAATATTAGGTCACACACAACAGTATTAATGAATGGCTGTTCAGCATAATATTAAGAGAGCCCAAGATAATTTGGCTGTGGACCAGCAATAACCTCTCCACAATCATTAAAGTTACTTTTTTTCTAAAATTTATTTCTTTGCATGTATGCGTATGGGGAAAGGTGGTGGACAAGGTCTATTGCCACGACAAAAGAATTCCACATGCATGGGCTATTCTGTTCCTCTGGCTTTGTATGAGTGCTGGGGAATTGGACCCAGGGTGACAGAATTTGCAAGCACATGTTTTTAACCACTGAACCATCTTCTTAGCCATCATTACAATTCTAAGCATTCAATCAGACTTACAGGATGTTTATTGTAGATGTGACTTATTTTTGAAAACTTCAGTTGATAGCATCAGTTATGGAACTTTCTTTTAACCAATTCTTATATTCCTAACAAGCCAAATAATATATATCTGCTCTTTGGAAGATCATGAGTTATAATTTAAATATAAACATATTTGACATAGTTTGCAGTCTAGTATTCAAGCTACAAAGGAAAAGGGGAAGAAAATATGATATTTTACTAAGGTTTACCAGAAGAATCTTTCTTGTTTATTCTGTGTATCAAAATGATATTCAAATTTTATACCATAGAAAGGAGTGTAAAACAAATGTCAAAATAAATGTGTATGTACTGGAGAAGAGGTCATTGAAACAAACTAGGAATTAAACGTCTCAAAGGACATAAAATTTAAGAGGATTTTGCATTACAGTAGAAACATAATTTTTAGATTTCCTGAACAGTTAGTAATGTTTTAGCAAATTTAAATACACACACACACACACACACACACACACACAGAGAGAGAATTATAAAACTATAATAATGTAAAAAAAAGTACTTTCTATCTACATGGACATCAAACACCACTTTCTATCTGATGATGATAATAATAAAAATTAAAAACTACAATTTTTAATTAGAGACCTTACTCTAATCCCCTTCCTGTTAATCCTATGCTGTGAGCTAAGAATGGTGCAACAGCTGTCATTGGGTGGGTGATAACTGAGGAAATCAAAGGTAACACTTCCTGACTTGTATTTGTCCACTATTGTGCCAGTCCATACTAAAGATAAGATGATTCTGGGGCTCTCTCTGTGTATAGCTATGCCCTGCTTTCAATGTGTTATGTAAGTATACTTTTGTGCTCCCTCTCTATTTCTGCAAGTTTGCTTGCTGCCAAAGGAAATTTCCTGTTTCTGCCCTAAGTCACATAGCCCAAAATTTAATGCATCAATAGGGTAAAGAAGTTAAGATGAGGCTGGAAGGATGGCATAAAAATTAAGGTGCTTGCCTGGAAATTCAAAGGACCTATGTTTGATTCTCTAGGACCCACTTAAGCCAGATGCATAAGGTGGCTGGAGGCCTTGGCATGCCCATTCCCATTCTCTAGCTCTTTCTCTCTCTCTCCCTGTTAAATACAGAAAGAAAGAATTTCAGATGATATCAAACTGCCTGCCATACCATCTACATAAACTCAAAGCTCAGCACTCATGCTTTGGAAGTTATTCTCCTGAGTCCATCCCAACATGAATACATTTTTCTGATTCTCCAATCTACTTCTTTTGCCTGCTCTGTGTGACTCAGTTTCCTATAATAATGCGAATGAGGCAATGTTAATTCCATTTGACAAAAGGGTGAGTTTTTATAGATTACACAATAAAAATATAATAATATGACAGGAGAATTCATGCGAGCAAGAAATACATGATAAGAAAGTTACATAGGGGCTGGAGAGATGGCTTAGCGGTTAAGCGCTTGCCTGTGAAGCCTAAGGACCTGGGTTAGAGGCTCGGTTCCCCAGGTCCCACGTTAGCCAGATGCACAAGGGGGCGCATGCGTCTGCAGTTTGTTTGCAGAGGCTGGAAGCCCTGGCGCGCCCATTCTCTCTCTCCCTCTATCTGTCTTTCTCTCTCTGTCTGTCCCTCACAAATAAATAAATAAATAATTTTTTAAAAAAATTACATAGTAACTGACAACGTGGCACAGAATGGCAATACTATGAGAACAAGATTCAGCCTTGTAAAAAATAGCATCATGATATGTTAATGTCATCATTATTCTGATGAAATAATGTACACATTTACATGGAAGCTATTATTTAGAAATAAATTTATAATTAATTCTCTTTTTAAAAATTGTATTAGCATTTCGCATGATTATTAAAAAATCCCGTGTTAATTCCCGTCCTCCCACCCCCACTTTCTCCTTTGAAATTCCATTCTCCATCATATTACCTCCCCATAACAAACATTGTACTTACATATATACAATACAAACCTATTAAGTACCCGTCTCCCTTCCTTTCTCTTCCCTTTATGTCTCCTTTTTAACTTACTGGCCTCTGTAACTAAGTATTTTCATTCTCAGGCAGAAGCCCAGTCATCTGTAGCTAGGATCCACATATGAGAGAGAACATGTGGCGTTTGGCTTTCTGGGCCTAGGTTACCTCACTTAGTATAATCCTTTCCAGGTCCATCCATTTTTCTGCAAATTTCATAACATCATTTTTCTTTACCACTGAGTAGAATTCCACTGTATAAATGTGCCACATCTTCATTATCCACTCATCAGTTGAGGGACATCTAGGCTGGTTCCATTTCCCAGCTATTATAAATTGAGCAGCAATAAACATGGTTGAGCACATACTTCTAAGGAAATGAGATGAGTGCTTAGGATATATGCCTAGGAGTGCTATAGCTGGGTCATATGGTAGATCAATCTTTAGCTATTTTAGGAACCTCCACATTATTTTCCACAATGGCTGGACCAGATTGCATTCCCACCAGCAGTGTAGAAGGGTTCCTCTTTTTCCATCTCCCCACCAACATTTATGATCATTTGTTTGCATGATGGTGGCCAATCTGACAGGAGTGAGATGGCATCTCAATGTAGTTTTAATCTGCATTTCCCTGATGACTAGTGACATAGAACATTTTTTTTAGATGCTTATATGCCATTTATATTTCTTCCTTTGAGAATGCTCTATTGAGCTCCATAGCCCAGTTTTTGATTGGCTTGTTTGATGCCTTAATATTTAACTTTTTGAGTTCTTTGTATATCCTAGATATTAATCCTCTATCAGATATATAGCTGGCAAAGATTTTTTTCCCATTCTGTAGGTTGCCTCATTGCTTTTTTCACTGTGTCCTTTGCGGTGCAAAATCTTTGTAATTTCATGAGGTCCCAGTGGTTAATCTGTGGTTTTATTGCCTGAGCAATTGGTGTTGTATTCAGAAAGTCTTTGCCAAGACCAATATGTTGGAGGGTTTCCCCTACTTTTTCCTCTAGCAGTTTCAGAGTTTCAGGTCTGATGTTAAGGTCTTTAATCCATTTGGACTTAATTCTTGTGCATGGCAAGAGAGAAGAATCTATTTTCATCCTTCTGCAGATATATATCACGTTTTCCCAACACCATTTGATGAAGAGGCTGTCTTTTCTCCAATGAATATTTTGGACATTTTTATCGAATATCAGGTGGCTATAGCTACTTGGGCTTACATCTGGGTCCTCTATTCTGTTCCACTGATCTACATGTCTGTTTTTGTGCCAGTACCATGCTGTTTTTGTTACTATGGCTCTGCTAGTAATTCTGACTGGCTTTTCTTTATTATGTCTATTTCCTTATTTATGTCTTGTATTGCCTTCTTTATTTCATGAAATTGCTGTCCTGCATCTTCTTTGATTCCTTTGATTTCCTCTTTAAGTTCCTCTTTTACTCCTTTGATTTGTTCTCTGACTTCTTGGAATATATTTACAATCATTCTTTTGAAATCTTTCTCAGGCATTTCCTCTAACTCATTCTCACTGGAGGTCATTTCTGATGCATTAATACTTTTAGGTGGATTTATATCGTTTTGCATTTTAGTGTTCCTTGTGTTATAATGTATATATTTTTGCATCTTGGATTAAGTTAATGCTTGGATTTTCTAGCTAGCTGGGTATTCTTAGCTCTATCAGTTGATTTGATGTTATATATTTTCAGGGTAGGAGCTTAAGGTGTTAGGTGTGGCTCTTAAGACTCTCAGAGTATCTACAAAGGTGCTCCTAGGGGTTGAGTTTCCTCACTATGGGAGTATTCAAGTAGGCTGAGTGGAATAAAATACAGGTAGATTCTAAAAGTTAACACTGTACCCATTCAATCCAAAACAGCCCCAATTATGTATGCCAGAGTAGTTATTATTACAACCAGATCCTCTCTCAACATAGAGGTTAAGATTTCTGGTCTGTTGAGAGATCCATGTCAGCTTGTAACCAAGTGAGACTCTTCCCTGGAGGAATCCAGGTTACCTTGGATGTTTTTGGTCTCAGTCAAGTTGCTGCCTGGTCGTTGGACTGCTGTTCTGATTTCTGGAGCTGGGCACTGGCTTTTCCAGTGGGGCAAATCGAGCCTGGCAACTATAGCCCTGCAGATCAGCACCCCTGCTGCTGGAACTGCTGCTGCTAAAGCTGCCTCTGATGGGTCTGTCAGCTGCTGAAGCTGCTGCTGCTGGGCCCACTGCTGCTGCTGCCTCTGTTGCTGCTGCTGCTGTAGCTGCCACTTCTGGAGCCACTGGTGCTGCTGGAGCTGCTGCTGCTGGGTCTGTCGCTGCTGCCGCTCCTGGGTCTGCTGCTGCTGGGTCTGCTGCTGTTGGGGCCTTGTTACCTGGCCGGAGCTGCTGGGTCCTGCTGTCATCCCAAGTTGGCGTGGCAAGTCCCAGGACCACTGCTCTGTTAACTGGAGCTGGGCTCAGGCGGTGGGGGAGGGAAGGGAGCTGCAGCTGCTCTGGATCTCTCACTGTTCCATGTGTTCTTCTACCTCGGGGTCTGCTCCTTGGTTGCTCACTGCTGCTCTGCCTTCATGTTTCCTGAGTTGCAGAGAGCACCAGTGTGAGTGGAAAATCCCCGTAACTGGCTCTTCCTGTGGCTGGAGCTGAGTCTGGTGGCTTTCTGGTGCACCGCCACTGCCACAGTTGCCATAGCTGCCGGGGCCACTTTTGCCAGCCTGTGCGGGCTCTGGATGCTATGGATCTCTTCTACTTCTCTGCTACTGCTTCAATTTCCTGTACACCTCACTTTTTAGTAAAAGTGTGTAATTTGCTGGGGTTTTTTGGTCTTTTTTCCCCCAGGCTGCTTTGGCATGGTACCTACGCCACCATCTTAACCAGAAGTCTTAATTCTATCTTATGTTAGAGTTTTTGTCTCTCTGAAGAAAATAAGTAAAGATAAATTAGAGGAATATCTTTGTACTAACAGGAAAAGGATATAAATCTTTAGAAGTAAGCTAACATAATATTAATGCTAACTGAATTATGTCTCATAACAGTGTCCATGACATTGAAGCAACCTTCCTTAAAGAACAGAATCAAAGGACATCTTGTAGCCCATGACTGGTGGAAGCTTGATAATGGAGAGCAGGTTCATTTTTTGGATATGGTTCTGACTTGTTTCCCAGCTCCAGCATTGGGTTCCATTCCACTGAGCAGATCTGTTAGGCAAATCAAGAGCAGTTGGTTACCCACCATGGCTATGTGCCACTATTACACTTGTGTGAGCATCACATCAGGTTGTTTGCCACTGAGTAGCTTAGACAATGAATTTCTTGGACAGATGTTGGTCATTTTCCCCCAGCCACTCCTGTAGCACCTTCTGGCACTAGATGAGCTAACTGTCTCAGGACTGACTCTCTTTCAGATTCCAGCCATGTCCCTCAACTTTCCATACCAACAGCATACAGTGCCTTCATCTGTAGGGTCCTACTACTAATCTTTTGTGGGTCATCAAGTACTATGACAGAAATCTGTCTTTTTTGGGAAACTTTGTAGGTCTCTCTGATCAACAGTTCATTGTAGATGTTAACCACATGCTGGTGCTGGGAGTTACAGGTCAGCACCAAGGAAAGGAAGAAAAAAAAATGTAGGTAATATAAAAGAAAAAGAGAAAAGAGAGAGAAGAGGGGGAGGGAGAGAGAGAGTAAATTAATCAAGAAAAGATTAAGGTTTTTCTGCATCATACACTCTCCAGGGTCCTATGGTTCACATATTCTCTCTAAGGACCTGATGAATGTTTGTTTAGTCTGTCTTTTAGGATAAAAAATTCTATGGTACCATTGCCATTTGGGTCCAGTTTTGTGTTCCCCCACACATACCCTCCACTCCCACCCTCTCTGTTGTCTAGCCCTTGAGATACTTATTAGGTGTGTCAGCATCTCAGGCAGATTCAGGATAAGAGCCACAGATGAGAGAGACCATGTGACTATTTCCTTTCTGTGATTGAGTGAGTTCACGGAGAATGATTTGTTCCAAGTTCAACCATTTTTCTTCAAATTTCATTGTGTCATTTTCCTTACTGCTCTGCAGAATTCTATCATGCAGATATATCACATCTTTGTTATCCATTAACCTAATAATAGGCATCTGGGTTGATTACAGCTCTTAGTGATTAAGAATTGAGTAGCTATAAACATTGTTGAGCAAATCTCTCTGAACTGAGGCATGGAGTTTTTAGGGTAAATGCCCAGTAAGGGAATAACTAGGTCTGTTGGTAACACTATAGTCATCCTTTTTAGCAGTCTCCATATTGCTTTCCATAGTGGTTGTACCATCTTACATTCCCAGCAACAGTGAATGAGGATTCCTATTTCTCCATATTCTTGCCTGCATTTGTTTTCATTAGATTTTGTTTTTAATGTTTGCTATGCTTAGTGGGGTAAGGTGGAATTTCATAGTTGCTTTAATTTGCACTTTCCTGATGATTAGGGATGATGAACATTTCTTAAGTGGGTGTTTACCATTTGTATCTCTTCATTGGCGCACTCCCTGTATATTTTTGTGCTCCATTTTGAGAGTGGGTTGTTTGATTTTTGGTTGTTGAAATTTTGAATTTTTTGTAGACTCTAGAAATTAGGCCTCTGTCAGTTGTATAGCTGGGAAAAAATTTCTCCCATTCTGTGGGTAATCTATTGCCTCTACTTATTATATGTTAGTCTGTGAAGAAACATTTTAGCTTCATGAGATCCCAACGGTTGACTGAATTTTCAGTTCCTGATCTACTGGGGTTTTGCTCAGGAAGTCTTTTCCCATTCCTATGTCATGTGAAGTTCTTCCTATTTCCCTTGCAGTAGTAGAAGAGTTTCAAGTTTTATATCCAGTCTTTGGTCCACCAAACCTGGCTAAATATTTAATATTTAAATATATATATATATTTATATATATATAAATATTTTGATTATTAATGCCCAAATTGTTAAGAAGTATCATACAATAGTATGCACAGTTTTCAAAAGGTAATATCACCAAGCCATTCAAGAAACTCTGAGACTTCCTGCCACCACACGTCTTCTTTTTTTAAGTTTTAAATTTTTATTAACATTTTCCATGATTATAAAAAAATATCCCAAGGTAATTCCGTCTCTCCCCCCCTGACAGTTTCCCCTTTGAAATTCCATTCTCCATCATATTAACTCCCCATCTCAATCACTGTACTTACATATATACAATATAAACCTATTAAATACCCTCCTCCCTTCCATTTTCTTCGGTTTATGTCTCTTTTTTAACTTACTGGCCTCTGCTACTAAGTATTTTCCTTCTCATGCAGAGGCCAATCATCTGTAGCTAGGATCCACATATGAGAGAGAACATGTGGCACTTGGCTTTCTGAGCCTGGGTTACCTCACTTAGTATAATCCTTTCTAGGTCCATCCATTTCTGAAAATTTCATAACTTCATTTTCCTTTACCACTGAATAGAACTCCATTGTATAAATGTGCCACATCTTCATTATCCACTCATCAGTTGAGGGACATCTAGGCTGGTTCCATTCCCTAGCTATTATAAATTGAGCAGCAATAAATATGGTTGAGCATGTACTTCTAAGGAAATGAGATGAGTCCTTTGGATATATGCCTAGGAGTGCTATAGCTGGGTCATATGGTAGATCAATCTTTAGCTGTTTTAGGAACCTCCACACTGTTTTCCACAATAGCTGGACCAGATTGCATTCCCACCAGCAGTGTAGAAGGGTTCCTCTTTTTCTACATCCCCGCCAACATTTATGATCATTTGTTTGCATGATAGTGGTCAATCTGACAAGAGTGAGATGGAATCTCAATGTAGTTTTAATCTGCATTCCCCTGATGACTAGTGAGGTAGAACATTTTTTTAGATGCTTATATGCCATTCATATTTCTTCCTTTGAGAAGGCTCTATTGAGCTCCATAGCCCAGTTTTTATTGGCTTGTTTGATTCCTTAATATTTAACTTTTTGAGTTCTTTGTATATCCTAGATATTAATCCTCTATCAGATATATAGCTGGCGAAGATTTTTTTCCCATTTTGTAGGTGGCCTCTTTGCTTTTTCACTGTGTCCTTTGAGTGCAAAATCTTTGTAATTTCATGACTCCCCCGTGATTAATCTGTGGTTTTAATGCCTGAGCAATTGGGGTTGTATTCAGAAAGTCTTTGCCAAGACCAATATGTTGAAGGGTTTCCCCTAATTTTTCCTCTAGCAGTTTCAGAGTTTCAGGTCTGATGTTAAGGTCTTTAATCCACTTGGACCTATTTCTTGTGCATGGCAAGAAAGAAGAATCTATTTTCAGCCTTCTGCAGATATATATCAAGTTTTCCCAACACCATTTGCTGAAGAGGCTGTCTCTTCTCCAATGAGTATTTTGGGCATTTTTATTGAATATCAAGTGGCTATAGATACTTGGGCTTACATCTGGGTCTTCTATTCTGTTCCAGTGATCTACATGTCTGGTTTTGTGCCAGTACCATTCTGTTTTTGTTACTATGGCTCATAAAAATCGGGTATTGTGATACCACCAGCCTTATTTTTGTTGCTCAGTATTATTTTAGATATTCAAGGTTTTTTGTGATTCCAAATGAATTTTTGGATTGATTTTTTCTATTTCCATGAAGAATGCCTTTGGAATTTTGATAGGGATTGCATTAAATATGTAGATTGTCTTAGGTAAGAATGCCATTTTCACAATATTGATTCTTCCAATCTAAGAACAGGGGATGTTTCTCCACTTTCTAGTGTCTTCTGCAATTTCTCACTTGAGTGTTTTAAAGTTCTCATTGTAGAGATTCTTTACTTCCTTGGTTAGGTTTATTCCAAGGTACTTTATTTTTATTTTTATTTTTTTTGATGCAATTGAGAATGGGAGTGATTCTCTGATTTCATCCTCTGTGTGTTTGTTTTAGCATATATGAAGACTACTGACTTCTGTGTATTTATTTTGTATGCCACTACTTGGCTGTAGGTTTTGATCAGCTCTAACAGTTTGCTAGTAGAGTCTTTAGGGTCCTTTATGTATAGAATCATGTCATCTGCAAATGATAATATCTTGATCTCTTCCTTTCCAATTTGTATCCCTTTTATGTGTGTCTTTTGCATTGTTGCTATGGCTAAGGCTTCCAAAATTATATTCAATAAAAGTGCGGACAGCATACACCCTTGTCTTGTTCCTGATTTTAGTGGAAAAGCTTCCAGTTTTTCCCCATTTAGTAATATGTTGGCTGTGGGCTTGTCATGAATAGCCTTTATTATATTGAGATATGTTCCTTCTATTCCCAGTCTCTGTAGGATTTTTATCATGAATGGATGTTGGATTTTGTCAAATGCTTTCTCTGCGTCTAATGAGATGATCATGTGATTTTTGTCCTTCAACACGTTCATGTAATGTATTACATTTATTGATTTGTGTAAGTTGAACCATCCCTGCATCTCTGGGATAAAGCCTACTTGGTCAAGGTTAGATCTTTTTGATATACTCTTGTATTCTGTTTGCCAATATTTTGTTGAGAATTTTTCCATCTATGTTCATGAGGGAGATTGGTCTGTAATTTTCTCTTTTTGTTCTATCTTTGCCTGGTCTGGGTATCAGGGTGATGCTGGCCTCATAGAAGGAGTTTGGTAGAATTCCTTCTTTTTCTATTTCCTAGAAAAGCTTAGGAAGCAATGGTGTTAGCTCTTCCTTAAAGGTCTGGTAAAATTCAGCAGTGAATAAATCTGGCCCTGGGCTTTTTTTAGTTGGGAGATTATTGGAAACTGTTCGCATCTCCATATTTGTTATAGGTCTATTTAAGTGATTAATCTCATTTTGATTTAATTTAGGTAGGTCATATAGATCAAGGAAAGAATCCATTTCTTTCAGATTTTCATACTTTGTGGACTATATACTTTTATAGTATGCCCCTATGATTTTTTGAATTTCTCTGGAATTTGTTATGTTGTTACCTTTTTCATGTCTGATTTTATTAGTTTGTGTCTCTTCTCTCTTTCTTTTGGTCAGATTTTCTAAGGGATTATCAATCTTGTTTATCCTTTCAAAGAACCAACTCTTTGTTTCATTAACTCTTTGGATTTGTTGTTGTTGTTGTTGTTGTTTCTATTTCATTATTTCTGCCCTAATCTTTATTATTTCTTCCCGCCTACTGATTTTTGGTTTGCCTTGTTCTTCTTTTTCCAAGGCTTTAAGGTGAAGCATTAGGTTGTTTACTTGCGATCTTTCTAATTTCTTTTTTTTTTTATTTTTTTAAAGGCATTTTTTTAAAATTTTTATTAACATTTTCCATGATTATAAAATATATCCCATGGTAATTCCCTCCCTCCTCACCCCCACACTTTCCCATTTGAAATTCCATTCTCCATCCTATTACCTCCCCATTACAATCATTGTAATTACATATATACAATATCAACCTATTAAGTATCCTCCTCCCTTCCTTTCTCTACCCTTTATGTCTCCTTTTCAACTTACTGTCCTCTGCTACTAAGTATTTACATTCGCACACAGAAGCCCAGTCATCTGTAGCTAGGATCCACATATGAGAGAGAACATGTGGCACTTGGCTTTCTGGGCCTGGGTTACCTCACTTAGTATAATACTTTCTAGGTCCATCCATTTTTCTGCAAATTTCATAACTTCATTTTTCTTTACCGCTGAGTAGAACTCCATTGTATAAATGTACGACATCTTCATTATCCACTCATCTGTTGAGGGACATCTAGGCTGGTTCCATTTCCCAGCTATTATAAATTGAGCAGCAATAAACATGGTTGAGCATGTACTTCTAAGGAAATGAGATGAGTCCTTTGGATATATGCCTAGGAGTGCTATAGCTGGGTCATATGGTAGATCAATCTTTAGCTGTTTTAAGAACCTCCACACTGTTTTCCACAATGGCTGGACCAGATTGCATTCCCAACAGCAGTGCAGAAGGGTTCCTTTTTTTCCACATCCCCGCCAACATTTATGATCGTTTGTTTTCATGATGGTGGCCAATCTGACAGGAGTGAGATGGAATCTCAATGTAGTTTTAATCTGCATTTCCCTGATGACTAGTGACGTAGAACATTTTTTTAGATGCTTATATGCCATTTGTATTTCTTCCTTTGAAAACTCTCTATTTAGCTCCATAGCCCATTTTTGATTGGCTTGTTTGATTCCATATTATTTAACTTTTTGAGTTCTTTGTATATCCTAGATATTAATCCTCTATCAGATATATAGCTAGCGAAGTTTTTTTCCCATTCTGTAGGTTGCCTCTTTGCTTTTATCACTGTGTCCTTTGCGGTGCAAAATCTTTGTAATTTCATTAGGTCCCAGTGGTTAATCTGTGGTTTTATTGCCTGAGCAATTGGTGTTGTATTCAGAAAGTCTTTGCCAAGACCAATATGTTGAAGGGTTTCCCCTACTTTTTCCTCTAGCAGTTTCAAAGTTTCTGGTTTGATGTTAAGGTCTTTAATCCATTTGGACTTAATTCTTGTGCATGGCGATTGAGAAGAATCTATTTTCATCCTTCTGCAGATATTTATTCAGTTTTCAAAACACCATTTGCTGAAGAGGCTGTCTCTTCTCCAATGAGTATTTTTGGCATTTTTATCGAATATCAGGTGGCTATAGCTACTTGGGCTTACATCTGGGTCCTCTATTCTGTTCCACTGATCTACGTGTCTGTTTTTGTGCCAGTACCATGCTGTTTTTGTAACTATGGCTCTGTAGTATAGGTTAAAATCAGGTATGGTGATACCACCAGCCTCTTTTTTGTTGCTCAGTATTATTTTAGATATTCGAGGTTTTTGTGATTCCGAATGAATTTTTGGATTGATTTTTCTATTTCCATGAAGAAAGCCTTTGGAATTTTGATAGGGATTGCATTAAATGTGTAGATTGCTTTAGGTAAGATTGCCATTTTCACGATATTGATTCTTCCAATTCAGGAACAAGGGATGTTTCTCCACTTTCTAGTGTCTTCTGCAATTTCTCGCTTGAGTGTTTTAAAGTTCTCATTGTATAGATTCTTTACTTCTTGGGTTAGGTTTATTCCAAGGTATTTTATTTTTTTTTTGATGCAATTGTGAATGGGAGTGATTCTCTGATTTCATCCTCTGTGTTTTTGTTGTTAGCATATATGAAGGCTACTGATTTCTGTGTATTTATTCTGTATCCTGCTACAGTGCTGTAGGTTTTGATCAGCTCTAACAGCTTGCTAGTAGAGTCTTTAGGGTCCTTTATGTATAGAATCATGTCATCTGCAAATAATAACTTGATTTCTTCCTTTCCAATTTGTATCCCTTTTATGTGTGTCTCTTGCCTTATTGCTATGGCTAAGACTTCCAAAACTATATTAAATAGAATTGGGGACAGTGGACACCCTTGTCTTGTTCCTGATTTTAGTGGAAAAGCTTCCAGTTTTTCCCCATTTAGTAATATGTTGGCTGTAGGCTTGTCATAAATAGCCTTTATTATATTGAGATATGTTCCTTCTATTCCCAGTCTCTGTAGGACTTTTATCATGAAGGGATGTTGGATTTTGTCAAATGCTTTCTCTGCATCTAATGAGATGATCATGTGATTTTTGTCCTTCAACCCGTTTATGTAATGTATTACATTTATAGATTTGCGTATGTTGAACCATCCCTGCATCTCTGGGATAAAGCCTACGTGGTCAGGGTGAATGATCTTTTTGATATACTCTTGTATTCTGTTTGCCAATATTTTGTTGAGAATTTTTGCATCTATGTTCATGAGGGAGATTGGTCTGTAATTTTCTTTTTTTGTTCTATCATTGCCTGGTTTTGGTATCAGGGTGATGCTGGCCTCATAGAAGGAGTTTGGTAGAATTCCTTCTTTTTCTATTTCCTGGAAAAGCTTAAGAAGCAATGGTGTTAGCTCTTCCTTAAAAGTCTGGTAAAATTCAGCAGTGAATCCATCTGGGCCTGGGCTTTTTTTAGTTGGGAGATTATTGATAACTGTTCGGATCTCCATGTTTGTTATTGGTCTATTTAAGTGATTAATCTCATTTTGATTTAATTTAGGTAGGTCATATAGATCAAGGAAATCATCCATTTCTTTCAGATTTTCATACTTTGTGGAGTATATGCTTTTATAGTATGTCCCTATGATTTTTTGAATTTCTCTGGAATCTGTTGTGATGTTACCTTGTTCATCTCTGATTTTATTAATTTGTGTCTCTTCTCTCTTTCTTTTGGTCAGATTTGCTAAGGGTTTATCAATCCTGTTTATCCTTTCAAAGAACCAACTCTTTGTTTCATCATTTCTTTGGACTGTTCTTTTTGTTTCTATCTCATTAATTTTGCCCTAATCTTTATTATTTCTTCCCGTCTACTAATTTTTGGTTTGCCTTGTTCTTCTTTTTCCAAGGCTTTTAGGTGAAGCATTAGTTTGTTTACTTGCGACCTTTCTAATTTCTTAATATAGGCACTTAAGGCTATAAATTTACCTCTTAGAACTGCCTTCATTGTGTCCCAGAGATTTTGGTATGTTGTGTTCTCATTATCATTTGACTGTATAATTTTTTTGATTTGCTTCTTGATTTCTTCATTGACCAATTCATCATTTAGTAGTGTATTGTTTAATTTCCATGAATTTGTGTATGCTCTATAACCTTTCTTGCTACTGATTTGTAGTTTAATTCCATTGTGGTCAGATAGAATGCAAGGAATTATTTCAATTTTCCTGAATTTGTTAAGATTTGCTTTGTGTCCTAATATGTGGTCTATTTTAGAGAATGTTCCATGTGTTGCTGAAAAGAATGTATATTATGAAGCCTTTTGATGAAATGTCCTGTATATATCTGTTAGGTCCATTCCTTCTATGACGTCATTTAGTCCAGATGACTCTCTGCTCATTTTTTCCTGGGATGACCTGTCAATTGATGAGAGTGGGGTGTAAAAGTCACCCACCACCACTCTGTTTGGTGTTATCTGTGACCTTAGTTCTAAAAGTGTTTGTTTGACGAAATTGGGAGCCCCCATGTTAGGTGCATATATGTTTAGGATTGTAATGTTCTTCTGTTGGAGTGTGCCCTTAACCAATATAAAGTGATCTTCCTTATCTTTCTTGACTAACTTTGGACTAAAGTCTACCTTGTCCGATTTTAGGATAGCAACCCCTGCTTGTTTTCTAGGCCCATTTGCTTGAAACAACATCTTCCAACCTTTCACCCTAAGATAATGTCTATCCTTTGTAGAAAGGTGAGTTTCTTGGAGACAACAAATTGTAGGATCCTGCTTTTTAACCCATTCTGCAAACCTACGTGTTTTCATTGGGGCATTGATTTTAAGAGATATTATTGAAAGGTGTGTATTTATGTTTGCCTTTTTTTTTTCTTTTCTTTTTTCTTTTTTTTTTTTTTTTTTGTGGTTCCGGTTCTACCTGTGCTGTCTTGTGTTAACTAGTATTTGAGTATTGCTTGTTTTTTCTAGGTTCCTTATATGTGTGCTTTTCATTTTCTTCAGCATGGAGGATTCTATCAAATATTTTCTGTAAAGCTGGTTTTGTCTTCAAATACTCTTTTAAACTGTTTGTCATGGAATATCTTTATTTCTTCATCTATTTGAATGGATAGCTTTGCAGGATAAAGTAACCTTGGTTGACAGTTGTTATCTTTCAGAACATGGAATATATCACTCCAAGAACTTCTGCCTTTTAATGTTTGTATTGAATAATCTGCTGTAATCTTTATGGGCTTCCCTTTGTAGGTAACTTTTTTTTTCTCTCTAACTGCTTTCAATATTTTTTCTTTGGTGTGTGTGTTTGGAAGTTTGATTATAATATGGTGAGGAGAGGTTCTTTCCAGGTTTTGTCTGGCTGGAGTCTAAAGGCTTCCTGTAGCTGCATTGGCACCCCTTTCCCAATTTAGCTGAAATTTTCTTCTATGCTTTTGTTGAAGAGTTGAAGAGCCCTACTATGCCTTTGGAGTGGAATTCTTCTCCTTCTACTATGCCTGAATTCTTTTTTTTTTTTTTTAATTTAATTTCTTAGTTTTCTTTTCAGCAAATAGAGACTGTTTGGTACCATTGTTTAGGCTCATCCATGATCTACCCCCTCCATTGGACCCTACTTGTTGATGTGAATGCGTCATGCATTGTGGAGTTAGTCCATAGTTATTGGTACGATAAATGTCTCTGCATATCATGACCCAACATGTGACTCTGACATTCATTCCGGCCCCTCTTCCACAAAATTTCCCTGAGCCATGTTGGGTTCATTTTTGTTTTGCTTCAGGGCTGAGTTGTTGGTGCCTCTGAGGCTCTGCCTCTGATTTGGTAGGAGTTGATTTTCTGTGTTTGTCTCCTTCCCCTTTGTGGTATCCGGTTCATCAGGAAAACAGCACCCTTGCTTGTTTCGCCAATTCTCCTTAGTATCAGTCAGGCCCCTTTTGAGGTATGTTGGGGCAGCTCTCTCCTTAGGATCTGCATCTATCTGAAAAAGACAAGCAGATTCTCCAATGGAGAGTAAGTTAGCACCTGAAAAATTGAGATAACAATTACTTTTCTATAGAAAGTTTGATAGGTGTAGGCCCTCTTGTAGCCCATGATTGATAGTAGTTTGATATTGGAGAGTGGGCTTATGTTGGGATATGGTTCCTACTTGTTTCCCAGCTGCAGCTATGGGTCTCCTTCCACTGAGGGGATCAGTTAGCCAAATCAAGAGCAGTTGGTTCCCCACCATGGCTGTGTGCCACTATTGCACTTGTGTGGGCATCACATCAGGTTATTTGTTGCTAATTAGGTTAGACAATGAGTTGCTTGGACAGATATTGGTCATTTTCCCCAGTCGCCCATGTAGCACCTTTTGGCACTAGACATGCTGACTGTCTGTGGACTGACTCTCTCCTGGCTTCCAGCCATGCCATTCCATTTGAAGTGTCAGCTGCGTATGGAGTCTTCAGCAATAGGGGCTTACCAGTGGCCTTTGTTGGGTCATCAAGTACTCTGAGAGAAGTCTGTCATTGTTTTGGGAAACCTTGTAGGTTTCTCTAATCAAAAGCTCATTGCGGATGGTAGCCCCAAGCTGGAATTGGGGGTTACAGGTCAGTGCCCACTAAGAAATTTAGGAAAAACATAGCTAATATACAAGAGTTAAAGAGGAGAGAGAGAGAGCAGGGGAGAGGGGGAGAGGGAGGGAGGGAAGATGTAGAATATTTAGGTTAGCCTTGATCCTATCCTCTCCAGTGTCTTGTGGTTCAGGTGTTTCCTGTAAGGGTCTAGTGAATGTTCAGCCATTTGGTCTGTCTTTTAGGAAGTAGAATTTTATAGTACCATTGCCGTTTGGGTCCAGATTACTGTTTTCCACCCTTCGATGCCCCCCCTCCCTCCCCATCCATCCTATTGTCTAGTCTATGAGGTGCTTGCTGGGTATGTAAGGTATCTTGGGTAGATTTAGGTTAGGTGTTGTAGATGAGTGAGACTATGTGACGATTTATTTCTGTGATTGGGTAAGTTCATTGAGAATGTTCTGTTCCAGGTTCAACCATTTTTCCTCAAATTTTTTTGTGTCGTTTTTTCTTACCACTGTATAGAATTCCATTGTGTGGATATACCACATCTTTGTTATCCATTCTTAAAATGATGGATATCTGGGTTGATTCCACCTTTTTGCTATTATGAATTGAGCCACTACAAACATGGTTGAGCAAATGTCTCTTGCCTGTGGTTTGAAGGTTTTAGGGTAGGTGCCCAGTATGGGTATAACTGGGTTGTTGGTATTTCTATAGTCAGCTTTTTTCAGTAGTCTCCATATTGCTTTGCAGAGTGGTTGTACCATCCTGCATTCCCAACAACAGTGAATGAGTGTTCCTGCTTCTCCATATCCTCGTCAACATTTATTTTCATTTGATTTTTTGATGTTGGCTATCCTTATTGGGGTAAGGTGCAATCTCATGGTTGTTTTAATTTGCATTTCTCTGATGATTATGAATGATGAACATTTTCTTAAGTGTGTGTTTGCCATTTGTATATCTTCCTCTGTGAATTGCCTGTTCAACTCTGTGCCCCATTTGGTGAGTGGGGTATTTGTCTTCTTATTGTTTAGACTTTTGAGTTCTTTGTAAATTCTAGAGATTAGGCCTCTATCAGTTGGAAAACCTGCAAATATTTTCTCCCATTCTATGCATATTCTATTGGCTTTGCTTATTATATGCTTGTCTGTGAAGAAACTGTTCAGCTTCATATGATCCCATTGGTTTAGTGACTCTTTTAGAACTTGAGCCACTGGGGTTTTGTTCAGGAAGTCTTTTTCTATTCCTATATCATGGAAAGTACTACCTAAATTTTCTTCCAGTACTATTCAATTTTCTGGTCTTATGTTGAGGTCTTTGATCCATTTGGATTTGAGTGTAGTGCATGGTGAAAAGTGTGGATCAATTTTAGTTTCCTGCATGTGGTTTTCCAGTTTGTCCAGCACCATTTGTTGAAGATGCTATCTTTTTTCCAGCCTCTATTAGTCTGGCCCTTTTCGAATATTAAGTAGCTATAGTTGCTTGACCCAAAGTCCGCATCCTCAAGTGTATTCCATTGGTCTATACTCCTGTTTTTATGCTAGTACCATGCTGTTTTTATTACTATGGCTTTGTGGTATAGCTTTAGATCAGGTATGGTGATGTCACCACAGGAATTTCTTTTGCTGAGGATTTGTTTGGATATGCAAGTTCTTCTGTTTTTCCATATGAAATTTGAGATCATTTTTTCTATCTCTGTGAAGAACACTGTAGGGATTTTAATTGGAATTGTGTTAAATCTATATATTGCCTTTGGTAGGATTGTCATCTTCACAATGTTAGTTCTACCTCTCCAGGAGCATGGGAGGTCTTTCCATCTCAAGTCCTCCTCAATTTCTGTTTTGTTAGTTTTTATGTTTTTGTTGTATAGATCTTTTACTTCCTTGGTTAACGTTAATTCCAAGGTATTTTATTTTTTTGTTGTTGTTGCTATTGAAAATGGGACTATGTCCTTTATTTCTTTTTCTGTATCTTTGTCTTTTGCATATAGAAATGCTATCAGTTATCGTGCATTGATTTTGTATCCTGCTAATTTGCTGTAGGAATTAATCACCTTCAGGGGTTTTGGTATGGAGTCTCTCGGGACTCTTACATATACTATCATGTCATCAGCGAATAGAACTAACTTAACTTCTTCCTTTTCAAATTGCATCCCTTTTATTTCCTTCTCCTGTCTTATTGCTTGTGCTAGGACTTCCAGAGCTATGTTGAAAAGCAGAGGTGAGAGAGGTCATCCCTATCTTGTTCCTGATCTCAATGGGAATTCCTCCAGTCTCTCTCCATTAAGTATTATTTGGACCTTTGGAGATTTGTATATTGCCTTTATTATGTTAAGATGTGAACCAGTCATGCCAATCCTCTCCAATGTTTTGATCATGAAGTGATGTTGTATCTTGTCAAAGGCCTTTTCTGCATCTATTGAAATGATAATGTGGTTTTTATGTTTAAGCTTGTTTATGTGGTGTATTACATTGACAGATTTTCATATGTTGCACCACCCTTGTGTTCCTGGATAAATCCCACTTGGTCAAGGTGGATAAAGCTTTTGATGTGTTGTTGGATTCTGTTTGCGAGTATTTTGATCAGGATCTTTGCATCTATGTTCATTAGGGAAATAGGCCTATAGTTTTCTTTCCTTGGGGCATCTCTGCCTGGTTTTGGGATTAGGGTGATACTAGCTTCATAGAAGGAGCTGGGTAGCTTTCCCTGTTCTTCAATTGTGTGGCACAGTTTTAGAAAGATTGGTTTGAGTTCTTCTATGAAGGTTTGATAAAATTCGGCTGGGAATCCATCTGGTCATGGACTCTTCTTTTTTGGGAGGTTTTTTATTACTTTTTCAATCTGCATGAGTGTGATGGGTTCATTGAGGTGACTAATTTGCTCTGAGTTTAGCTTTGGTAGATGATATGCGTCCAGGAATTTATCCATCTCCTCCACATTTTCCACTTTTTTGGAGTAGAGGTTTTTGAAATAAGTCCTGATGATGCTGCCAATTTCACTTATGTCTGTTGTGATCTCTCCTTTTTCATTTTGAATTTTGTTAATTTGGAGTCTCTCCTTTTTTTCCTTGATTAAATTGGCCAGAGGTTTGTCAAACTTGTTTATTTTTTCAAAGAACCATCTCTTTGTTTTGCCAATTGCCTTAATTGTTTCCTTGGTTTTCAATTCATTAATTTCTGCTCTGATTTTAATTATTTCTTTCCTTCTGGAGCTCTTTGGGTTGGATTTTTCTTGGATATCCAATGCATTTAAGTGGATGGTTAGGCTATTGATTTGGGATCTTTCTGTCTTTTTTATGAAGGCATTGAGTGCTATGAATTTTCCCCTGAGGACTGCCTTCATTGTGTCCCATAAGTTTTGGTATGATCTGTTCTCATTGTCATTCAATTCCAGGAATTTTGCAATTTCATTTTTTATTTCATCCACTATCCATTTATTGATTACGAGTGTGCTATTCAGTTTCCAGTTGCCGTTGGGATTCTTGTTGGTTTTTTGTTGTTGATTTCTAGGAATATGTCATTATGAATATATCATTATATCATGCAGGGAATTATGTCGATTTTCCTAAATATGTGGAGACAGTCTTTGTGACCCAGTATATGGTCTATTTTAGAGAATGTTCCATGGGCTACTGAGAAGAATGTGTAGTCTGTGGATTTGGGATGTAATGTTCTGTAGATGTTTGTTAGGTCTAAGTGTTCTATGGTTTTGGTGAGCTCTCTTACTTCCTTTTGAGTTTCTGTTTGGATGATCTGTCCATTACTGATAATGGTGTGTTGAAGTCCCCAGCTATGATTTTGTTGGTGGTTATTTCTATTTTATTGTCAAGTAGGTTTTGTTTTATGAACTGGGGTGCCCCTGTGTTTGGTGCCTACAGATTTATGATTGTAATATCCTCCTGATGGATTGTTCTCATTATAAGTAGGAAGTAGCTTTCTTTGTCTTTTTTGATTGTTTTTGGATTGAAGTCAATTTTATCCGATATTAATATAGCTACACCTGCTTGTTTCTTATTCCCATTTGCTTGGAATATTGTTTTCCACCCTTTCACCCTGAGGAGGTTTCTGTATTTAGTGGTATTCTCCTGGTATTCCAATGATTCTGATATTAGGACCTTTAAGTGTATCCCACAATTTCCTCATGTTCTGTTCACACGAACTTTTGAACTTACTGAAGTTTTTGCACTCTCAAACTGTTTCTTCCATCCTGTCTCCAGATCAGAGTTTCTATCTTCCACTTCACTGACTCTATTCTTGAGAGCCTCCAGCAAGTTTTGGACTTGTTCAATTAAGTTTGCATTTTCTACTACTTTCCTATGTATCGCTTCCATCGCTCTGTCCAGCTCCCTTTTCACCTCATTTTCTGATTTTCTCAATGATTCTTCGAAAACATCCTTGCATTTCTTTATGTTTTCATTTAGTGTGGCGGAGCTGCTGGGCCCACTTTTGCCAGCCTGTGATGGCTCTGGATGCTCTGTATCTCTTCTACTTCTCCGCTGCCATTTCAATTTCCTTTACACCTCACTTTTTAGTAAAAGTGTATTTTGCTGAATTTTTTTGTTTTTTTTTTGCCCCCTTAGGGTGTTTTGGCGTGGTACCTATGCCGCCATCTTAATCGGAATTCCATACTTCTTCATATGTGATAAATGTCCTGTCACTTAAGTCAATCATTAAAATATGACACTTGTAGCTGAAAACCAACACTAAACAATACAAAGCTTAACCTACACTGGCTACTAACGTGTTCAGTCCAAAGCAGGTCCCAGGCAAACTTATTTCTGTACAGATAGTAAGCACATACTTTTAATCAGTATTTATTAATATGTATGATTCACAATGACCTCAATGGTACATTATCAGTTATTGGTTAATCATAGTAAACATTTTCTTTGATCAATACATATATACCATCACATATAACTTTGATATTCATAAAAATTAAGAAAAAAGAATACTAGAAGATGAAGACAAGATGAAGCTAAATAAGAAAGGAAGATTGAGAATTGTAATGGGTTACAAAAAAAGAGTATAGGGAAGAGGAGAGATAATGCAAGCATTACATAAGGAATACATATTGCTAAAAGCTAATGTTTATATAAAATGTAAAACAAGTGCAAAGACAGAAATTCCTAGTTGTTTTTATAGTTTGCTTTTAAAAGAACTATTGTAAGGAGAAATATGAATTTAAACTGAAATACATGTATAGAAAAGTAATTAATGTCAAAATTCATGCTTTGTTATTGTCACATTTACTGGATTCTTTCTTGAATGCAGAAAACCAAAATCATTTTTTTGTGTAAATGTCTTAGGAAATCACATTCTTGTTTTGCTGAATTTATGGTTTACAATCAATTTACACCTTGTGGGGATTTGAATCAGATGTCCTTTATAAACTCATATGTTCTGAATTCTGAGTCCCCAGCAATATTGGGGGTAGAGCCTTATTGGAGGCTTGGGTGGGGGAGTTGTCAGTGAGGATGGACCCTGAAATTTATTAGCCCCTAGCATGCCAGTGTTTGGTTCACTTTCTTGCTGCTGTTTTCTACTTGTGGCTGATATGATGTCTAGCCTCTGTTCATGCTATGTTTTCACCTGTCATCGTGAAACTTCCACTGGACACTACAAGCCAAAATAAAAATTTCTTTCCATGAATTGTTTTTGGTTGAGTGCTTTATCACAGCAGGGGGAAGGTAACTGTAACAGAAAATTGGTACCAGTAGAGTTGGGTTGTTAATGTTGAAAACCTGACCATATGGCTTTTGGTCTTTGGAACTCATTTATGGGCGGAAAGTGGAAGGATTTGAAACCATGGCCAAAGAGATGTCTTGCAGTGCTGAAAGCAGAGATTGATGGACATTCTGTTGATATTCTTATAGACCTAAATGCAAAAGGAAAAATGGACTATGAGACTTGGATTATGAGGAAAACAAAAGTTATCTGGACTAGAATAGAAGGAGTTTATGAGAGGCTAACTGTGCTCTAATTGTGGCAGATATGATGTCTAGCCTCTGTGAGACCTTATTCAGGGTTGAGTTTATTAGAAATGGACTGGTGTGAGCAGAAGGATATGTGATAGAAATAAAAAAAAGTTAAGTAGGAGATAAAAGCCTGCTTTGGCTCTATGTGTTTCAGATTACCACCATTGATATTGGGCTAGTTATTCTGCATTGGGACATCAAAAAGAATGCTGAGTCTTTTGAAAGTAAGGAGCTTAAAATAAAGAAAGCTAAGAGTTTTACTGCTCTTCAAAGTTGGTTTTATTCCCCCCTGGGTTAACAAATTCTGTAGCCCACCTGCAACTACAGGAGTAAAACAAATGCAGGAAAAAGGTATTGGATTTGCAATGTGACTATTTGAAGATTACCTCTAGGTTATTTGGAACAGGGTCATATTTCCTGAAAATAGCCCATGAGAGGCCATGTTATAAATGAACTGTGGATGGCAGTAGGGACTTCAGCATATCTGACATGTCAGGACTAGATAGAGAATGACTACCAAGGGGAGCTGCTGTTTCAGAATAAAGTTTTGTCTGAGTCGAAATTAGGCCAACTAGAGGAATGGAAATGGAACCTCAGAGACATTGTCCAGATGGAAATAGAGCTGGGTGATTTGATATTGTCAATGCTTGTTTTAGATAATGCATTTATTCAATCTTTCCTTGCAGTCTTGTCTTTCACAGTGTGAATGTTTACTCTGTGCTGTTACATGTTTTACATTTTACATGCTCATTGTTAAGAGACCTGGACTATGATGATGTATGAACAGTACTGGGATTCCTAAAAACTATGGGAATTTTTAAAGTTATACTAAATGCATTACACTTTTTATCATGGATGGTCCTGAGCTTATGGAGGCTAGAGTTTGAATGCTGTGGTTAGAATCAAATATTCGTCATAAACCTATATGTTCTTAATGCTTGGTACCTAGATGACGGAAATTCTGGAGGTGGAAACTTGAAAGAGTAGGTGTTTCACTGGAGGTAGATCTTGAGGTTTATTAGTGTCCAGCTTGCCAGTTTTAGACAGATTGCTTTCCCACTTCAGTTTTCTACGTGACTGAGGTGATGTCCAGCCTCCATTGATGTTATGCTGTCCCTTACCATCATGAACCTTCCTCTTGAGACTGTAAGCCAAAATAAAAACTCTTCCCATCAGCAGCTTTTCTTTATCCCAGCAATGAGAAGGTAGCTGCAGCACACATCTTGAGTAATATTGATTGTTTTAGTCATATTGATACATTTCACAATCACCTTTGCCTTGTGTACTACAATTTATAGTGACTGACACATAAACTTTTTATTTTTAAACATCAGTCTTAGCTTTCCATTTAAGTTATCAAAGATGGAGTAGGTTCAAGGAAAAATACCATGGGTAGAACAAATTCCCTTTTTTGCCCTGAGGGATAAAGCCTAAAATAAGGTAAAACCTATCATTTATAGTCTGTTTGTCACATCTTAGATGTGCATTGCGTTGTTTTATAAACAGGGTTGCTACATTCCTTGAACATTATACTAGCTTTTGAGGTGAGGCCAAACTAGATCACACAGATCTTAGTGACTTCAGCCAGGATATATTTATTGTTTGTCTATATTGTTTGTTACTGTTTTATTCTAAGTTTGCTTGAGTGGAATTGTTCCAATTAGCTTTATACAGTGTTTGGTGACTGGATCAATGTCTATTAATTCAAGTAATGACCTGGTTACATTCAGATTTCTGCCTTTCTGTGTTGCTGGCAAAGCCCTTATAGCACCACAGAAGTAAGTCCTGGTCTGCCAGAGCCTGTGGCCTCTGCTTGCATCACTTTGTTTATGGCCTGTGTTGAACTGAGATTCAATCTTGATGGCCATCAATGGGTGAATGGGTAAAGAAAATTCCCATATATATAATAATTTTTAATCTGCAAAGGGATATTAAATTATAAATTTTGCAAGAAAATTGATGGAACTGGAAAATAATATCCTCAGTGAGTAACCAAGGCCCAGAAACTTAAAAAAAAAAGTGCAGATTCCCTCTTATATGCAGATCTTAGCTTCTAGTATTTCTATGAATGTAATTAGATTCAAGAGTGAATTTAGGGTTTATAGGTATGGCTTAGTGGTTAAGGTAGTTACCTACAAAGCCTGAGTACACAGTTTAGCTTCCTACGTACCCATATAAGTCAGATGTACAAGATGGCACAGGTGTCTGGAGTTCATTTGCAGTGGGTAGAGGCCCTGGCATGCCTCTCTCTTTCTCTCCCTGCCTCTTTCACTGTCTCAAATAAATAAATTAAACCAAATTAAAAAGAGTGAGTTTAGACAATGAAACTAATTAGAAGAGCACTAAAGAGGGCAAGAGTATTGAGAAAGTGTGCTGTGATAAAAAGAACCCTTTACATAAACACTGAAGCAAGGTTATGACTGGTAGAGGACAGGAGCGTAAGCAAAGCTATGACTATTAGATGCTATGGAGATAAAGGGAATGGGGAAAAAAGAGAGAAAAGAAATGCAATTTTTTTTGATAAATTCCATAAGGAAATCCAATTCTTTGTATATTAATGATTTTAAAGAGGAACTATAAAATAATTTAAAAATACAAAGTAGCAGTTGTAATTCTTCATTAAGTTGTAAATGGATTAAAATCTCTGATTGAAAGGCATAGTGGTTTGAATTGATCAAAATGAAAACATGATGTAACTAGATGCTGTCTACAACTTTGAGTTTTAAGGACACACAGTCTACAGTAAAGGTTTGTAGAAGAATGTATCATGCACATGGTAATAAAAAGAGAACAGGAACAATGTACATATGAACAAAGGAAAAAGGCAGCATTAAAATCCACTCTAGGGCTGGAGAGATGGCTTAGCGGTTAAGCGCTTGCCTGTGAAGCCTAAGGACCCCGGTTCGAGGCTCGGTACCCCAGGTCCCAAGTTAGCCAGATGCACAAGGGGGCGCACGCGTCTAGAGTTCGTTTGCAGAGGCTGGAAGCCCTGGCGCGCCCATTCTCTCTCTCTCCCTCTATCTGTCTTTCTCTCTGTCTGTCACTCTCAAATAAATAAATAAATAAAAATTAAAAAAAAAATCCACTCTAAAGAAACAGAAGAGAGCATTACATGATGATGAAGTGGTAAATGCACGAAAAAGTATATAACAATAATAAACACAAATTCACCTACATTTAAAATGTAAATATGGACATAAATGCAGGAGGAAATACATAATAAGACAGTAATAGTCAAGGCAGAAATATATTTCAACAGCCCAGTAACAATAATAGAGGAAAAAAACACCAACCACACAGAAATATTAAAGAAAGTAATAGATCCCAACACATTAAGAATAAAAGATGAGGTAGGTACAAAAAAGAAAGCTATATTAAGGAAGGAAATGGATCACAGCATGGTAATAATAAAGTAGGAAATAGTTACTAACAACACAGAAATATTTTTCTGTATAGGAGCTGGGCATGGTAGCAAATAACATTAATCCTAGCACCCCAGCACTCAGACCAGCCTGAGATTACATAGTAAGCTCCATGACCCATGTCTAACTCCTCAGATCCCATGTAAGCCAGATGCACAAAGTGATATTTATCATTTGTATGTCAAAATGGAGATGGATCAAATTTCTACTACACAAAATCAAAAATTACATACCACATTAATGGTATACTGGACAAACATTGCATGATTATACCAACACTAAAGAATTATTTGATATAATTTAATACTGTCTAATGAAAAATTTCAACAGATTAGAAGAGAAAATAATAATAATGTACTTCACGATAATAAAGGGTAAATAGTACAAACCTTTAATTTACAAATTAAAGGATGAAAACTGAAAAGATTTTCCATAATGCTCAGAAACTAGAAAAGTATTCTCATTCTCATCACATTTATTCAACATAGTACTGGAAATCTTAATCATAATAATTAGAAAAGATAAGTAAAAGGCATTGTGTTTGTAAAAGTTGAATACTTTCATGTTCAGAAGAATTGATACTATTGAAATGTCCCTTTGATGAAATAAACCTTCTAATCAGTGCAAGCTCCTTAGATATTGCAATGGTATCACTTCACAGAAATAAAGCAAAACCTTATTTTTATGGAGACATAACAGGTTCAAAATAGACAATTGTGCATTTTGCAGAAAAAATGGCTGTAGTTGGAAAAAAAATCATGCCAAGCAAGATCACACAGGAACATAAAGACAAATTCTGCTCTTTCGTTGCAGTTACTAACTTGGATCAATTGGAGATGAGTGCAAATGTTGGTATCAGAAATATGAATGGAATAAGACCAGGAGAGAGAAGAAAGAAGGAGAGAGAGAAGACTAGCTGACAGTTTAAAGGAGTGACAGAACATTGAGGATGAATGGGCTTGGGAGGGTGGGAGATAGGGAAGGTGGGAAGGGAATTACACAAATTTAAGACAACATGAATAAGTTCCATAGAAACCCTCATGATGGCTAGTATTCGTTTGTGTTTTGTTTGTTTGTTTGTGTGTTTGTTTGTTTGTTTGTTTTTTGAGGTAAGATCTCACTCTAGCCCAGGCTGACCTGGAATTCACTATGTAGTCTCAGAGTGGCCTTGAACTCATGGTGATTCTTCTACCTCTGCCACCCAAGTGCTGGGATTAAAGGCATGCACCACCACACCTGGCTAACATTCTATAACATATAACCACCAATAAAGGAGGGGGGTCAGTTCCAAACAGAAGGTGGGGAAAGCTTAACCTTAAAACTATAGGCCCTGGCTGGTAAATCCTAGGGTCAGAATTGGGTTGCCCTTCACCCCCAGTGAGTTGTTGGCCAGGGAGAACCACGAGGTCCCCAAAGCTATGTAGGCTATTGACAAAATACTTGATTACCTGCTAGAACTAAAATGTAAGACCCTATTCCTGAAGACATCATAGGTTATTGTCACATAACATCAGAATAACATGTTGGAATCCAAAAAGAAATTAGATCCCTCATAGCTAGAAGTCAAAGTGCTGGATAGCTCTTTGGAAGCCAATGGAGAATAATGGTCACTAACAGCATGAATAAGCAGGGACCCCTGCAGACAATGAAATCAACCAGCTGGCTAAGAAGTACACATTTGTGGAATAGTGGCATGCAGACTCTACAAATAACCAACATTTCGCTGATTGGACATGAGGCTTGCTTATGGGAGAGAACGAATACCTGGAACTGGAAACCAAGTCGTAATCTCATGGTCTGGAAACTCCAACTTCAGAAAGAAGCTTCCACTGGTCCCTGGAGAAGAAGTGTGTCATACACAACAAAATACAAATGAAAACACCTCTCAAATAAATTCATATACCCCCTATAACCCATGCTGCTTTCATACTTGCTTGGAGAATCTGATTTTTATCCACATAAATACTAATCTTACTGTTAGCCTGACAACCAGCTCCAGGGCAATGTTGAAAGACACAGTGATAAATCTAAACCTATTAAAGCATAAAAGCAGAGGCTATGAAGAACTCTACACTAAATCATATTGCAAAGAGGCTGCCATGGCTCAGAGAACATTGCAGAAAGGGGGCATATAGATTGTAAGAGCCATACAGTGCATAGGACTGTGGCTACCCTAAGGCATGGTTCCTAGATACCCCACAGGAACTGAGTGAGGCCTTTATGTCCCTATAGTGAATATCATAATCCCAAAGAGGAGGGCTTTCAGGGTAAGAGGAGCTGAATCAAAGGGGATTATAAGCTACTATAATTTATATGAAATAAAATGATTAAATAAAAATGTAGACAAATATGAGCAAATGTACAAAATTATAGATGGGCCCAGGGATCAGCCTGTCTCTAACTCCCTAGTCCTGGGATTATAGGTATGTACTACCTGTCCTACATTTTTGTTTGTTTGTTTGGTGTTTTTTATTTTGGATTTTCAAGGTAAGGTCTCACTCTAGCCCAGGCTGACCTGGAATTCACTATTTAGTCTCAACTCACAGTGAATACTCCTTTCTCATTCTCCTTAGTGTTGGGATTAAAGGCATGTGCTACCATGCCAGAGAGAAAGAGAGAGAAAGAGAGAGAGAGAGAGGGAGAGAGAGAGAGAAAACAAGGGCCTCTAGCCACTGCAAATGAACTCCAGACACATGTGTCACTTTGTGCATCTGACTTTACATATGCACTGGGGACTCAAACTCAGATCATTACTCTTTACAGATTAGCACCTTATCTACTCAGCCATCTCTCCAGTATTTATCCTACATTTTATGTGAGTTCTAGGGATCCAAACTCACATTGTCATACTTGTGAGGTAAGCACTTTAGCCAATGAGCCATCTCCTCAGCTCTGTGAGATCTTATTTCTATGTGAAATCTAGACAGCCTCTTGCCTCTTAGTTATACCTCCAGGTCCTATGTGGAATCTAAAATATCCAAATTAATAAAATATAACATAGAATATATAATATAGAAAATATAACAATGATTGTGAAAGGATCAGACAGAAAGGTAAATAGGAAATTATTTTTCAAGGTGTACCTACTATCAATTAGATAAGTAAGATAAGTTCTGGAGAGCAATTATAACATAACTAGAGATATTATAATATATTATGTACTTGTAAGTGTCTGAAGTGATAGATTTTGTTAATGTTCTCAATATGCAATATAATAAGCATACAGGGGAATGATATTAGCTTGAGGCAATTATTACAAAGTGCATATGCACATCATAAAATCATATTATACATATAAGGTACACTGTTGTATATGTATATGAATTGAGCATGAATTAACCAAATAAATAAATTTTAAAAATAGTTGAATCACTGAAAATTGGGTAGCTAGATCACACAGCATTACTGTCAATCAGCATGGAATGAAATTAGTTACTGGAACACCCTCTAGCAGGCAGAACTTTGAATAGTTCACCTACTAATCATTTGCCTTCAGAATAAATGTGAAGATTTTCATTGATGTTGAAATCTAGATAATAGGTAGTCATTGGTCTACTTTAAAATATGAATGGCTGAGTAGTTTGCTCATCATGGAAGAGCACGTGCTGCACAAGTATGGTTATTCTGAGTTCAATCCCTAGGACCTATGTAAAAAGCAGGACAGACACACACATACCTGTAACCCCAGGCTGTCAGAAGAAGACAGAATTGCTGGAGCTTACTGGTCAGCCAGACAGATCAAAAACTGCAGTTCCAGGTTTAGTTGTAGACTGTATCAAGAAAATAAAGAGTTAAAGTGTTATAGAATGAATTTCCTTCTATGGCTTCCTCATGTGTGCACTTGGGGCTCATGCATACACACACACACACACACACATATGCACACAAACTTACATACCATTCAAACAAAAATTTTTTAAAATGTAGAAATAAATTCAAAAAACATGAAAACCACAAGGTTGAAAGCATTTTTAGATGGTTGGAAAAAAAAAAAGGAGGCTATGTTTTGGATAAATAACCTCAAGTGAGCATTGCTCAAATATTTTCATCTACTATCAACCTTCAGCATAGATATTCTAAGTAAAAATAAACACCAAAAATAGCATGGACAAGTCAGACATGGACATGTCAGACTTATAAGCCCTGCTACTCATGAGGCAAGATAGGAGAATCCAAAATTCATGGGTAAATTGAGCTAAATAGTAAGTTTGAGGCCAGCATGGACAACTTAGCAAGCCTTTGTCTCAAACAGATGAAGAAAACATTTAAAGCTGAGTATGAACTCAATAATGATGTGCTTATCTGGCATGTGCAAGACAATGGGGCCAATCCCTAGTATTAGCTCTTTCCCCCAAGCTTTTCCCCCCAGGATCCCTTTTCACTAGTTTCTGCATTTATTGACTGTTTGTGGCTTTTGTGCATGTTATCATGGGTTGAATTACATAGCATATCGTTCATCAAAGTGGTTCTAAATATAGAGCTTCTGTGAGATCCACAGTAGAGAATGACACTGAGACCTTGATGTAGCCCATTCTCCATGAAGCTTCAAGCTACCTATCATAGCTACATTTACCTCCTTTAATTGCAAAATTCTCTTTATTTAAACTTGTTTTAAGTACTATTAGTACTTCTGCCTAACTTAGCACCTGGAGAGTTACAAAATGTCTTATACACATTAATGCTTACCACCACGAAACTTATAGGAATTCAAAAAGCAACAGTGTAAAGCTGGGTGTGGTGGTGCAAGCCTTTAATCCCAGCACTTGGAAGGCAGAGGTAGGAGGATCACCATAAATTCAAGGCCACCCTGAGACTACAGGGTAAACTCCAGGTCAGCTTGAGCTAGAGTGAGACCCTACCTCCAAAAAAAAAAAAAAAATGCTTATATGCAATAAATAAATAAATAAATAAGCAAAACAAAACCTGAATCTTACTACTTTGGCTAAACTTAAGGAAGCACTTAAATTCCAACAGGTTATACCCATAAATACCTTCCTTTAACAAATGTTTAAGGATTATCCCAAGTTAAAAGTTCTTAAACCTTTGCACATATAATATACTACTTATTCATATATTACTGGTTTTTGGCTCTTCAATAAAAGTGCCATTGTGTACCTGTATGCAAAAGAAGCCACAGAAGCAGTATCATCCATATGGCAGTGACAACATAACAGCTTCAAATAAACTATTGGTTTACTAATGGCTTCAACTAAACATCAGTTTGGTTTTTCTCAGGATTCTGCTAAAGGAAGCTATCCCACTTCTAGGCTGGGTATACCAATAGTTAGCACTTGTACATCTCAGGCTCTTCTCCTAGAAGCAGTTTTCCCATTTCTGAATAGCAAAATTCTAGGAGTTTGTCTTCTAATTATTGTTAATTGATAGCTACATGAAGTCAAATCAAGGGGACCGAATAACTGGACAGACTTTTAGTAATAAAGTTTGATCAATAAGATTTAGTCACCAGGTAATAGACAAGCAAGAGATATTGGAAAAAAGTTATAATTACCAGACACTAAAACACTATTAGTTGCTATAATATTTATGTATTTATACTTCATTTTGAGATTCTCTTCCCTTCCCAATATGTGTCACTACAGGTTAAATCTCCAACTTAGCATTTATGTTACAAGTTGTCATCAGAAGAATATAATTTGGCTGAAAAAAAAAACTTAAAAAGAAATGTCATCAGGAAATTTTATGGGCATTTGCATTTTTCTTTGGGGAAGAAGGTTGAATGTCTATAATTACCTATGAAATAGTTCCTTCAGCTCTGCTAGCACATTATTTTATTACTGTCACATTCAAAAATCAAATACAGTTCAAGGACTATGTGTGGATTTTATACTGACAAAGGGAAGGGCCTGTCATGAATTCTTTCAATTAACATAATCTCTCTTTTCAACTTTTCTAGAATTCTCTTCTTTATATGGGTCAGATTATACTTGCCTAGAGTGTGAAGACATTCATAACATAGACAACATTATTGTTATAAGCTATTTAAAGCAGAAGTGATAATTTGCATAGCAGCTGTCAAAACTTACAGGAACTTTGACAAGCACTGGTAATTTTACAGACCTAGTAAATCATGTGATGGTAGTACATTCTAGATGTCCTCAAAATTGACTTGTTCTCTTCTGCAATTCTTCAGAACAATACCATAGGCATGTTTTCTTATTTTTAGCTCATTTCCTTCAGCATTTTAGAAAAATGAACAGTGCTTGTAGTCTTTTCTAACTACACTATCATATTGTTAAGACAATCTTATAATATCCCTTTGCACCCAAATTATTTAGAAATTTAGTTTGAAGAAGTATGGAGATAAAGATAGGACAAAAGTAGATGAAAACAGAATGTGCAGACTCTAGTGTGGTCAGTATGTGCTTAGGAAAGGAGGATGGAGAAGCAAAAAAGGAACGAGGCATCAAAACAGAGGCAGGACTACTTGGAAAGAGAAGGGTGCTCAGTGAAATAGAGGTAAGGGAGGGGACACAAAAGAGGGGAATGGAGGCAGGAATAATGCCAAATTATATTATGCACATATACCAAGTATTTAACAAAAATGTAAATTAAAAAATAAAATAAATGGCAACTTGAGTACAGCTATCTTTGAGATTTGGCCAGAACAATTATCAAATTTAAGCAACAAACATTTGAAAGTTTTGTTCAGTGATTGGCTGCAAGAAAGTCAATAAGTGAGTTGTGGATTTGCCCTCCTGGGTGGAGTTATGCAAATGTTGCTAAATATCCCAGCCACATAAATGATGGGAACAAATATGAAGTAAGATAATGGAGATCTGGAGACCATGATGATAAATCTGACCCTTGGGTTTAAGGAAATGACCCATTGTTTATACTACTGATGAAAGAAAGAGATGATTATTAGCTTATTCCTTATAAATGTTCATTTGATAGCAATATTTACCTCATTAAACAAATGTTAATATTTTCTGATAAGTAACTCTCTCATAAACACAAACATTGTGGCTGAATAATTGTCGCAGAGTTACAGGCCCCACTGGTAAAATGATCTTATACATGGAAATGTAAGGCCTAATGAAAGTTGCATTTGCTAATGTTCACTACCCACAGCCTTGAGTTTCTGAAGTCCAAACTGCTTTAGGACATGGATACCTCCAAGATGATAAAAAAGACACCATTCTTAACTCCTTCTACCAGCTCCTGTTATCCTGGTGACCCTTCCTCAGTGGTATTATGATTTTCACTATGGGGCATGAAGGCATCATGTAGTGTAGTGTAGGCTCATGTAGTGTAGCAGGGGGACTGTGCCTCAGGGTATTCCTACTCACTCTGGCTCTTGCAATCCTTCTTCTCCTCTTCCCCACTATTCCCTTAGCCATGGCAGGCCTGTTGGCAGTCTGATTTAGTATTGACTTCTTTGTAGCCTCTAGATATCTACTTTGTTAGGTTTTAATTGTGTATCATCATTACCCTGGAGCTGGTTGTCATACTAGTGGTAAGAGTAGTACTCATGTCACCTTTTCCACTGCAATTTCTCCTGCACCCTAGCCAATGTGGTAGAAATGGGAAATATCATGGGAAACAGTTGGCTATCTCCTTACCTTATCATTGGATCATGGCCCTACTCCATTTTCTCTGCTATTTGTAAGCTAAAGCACCAGTTTCTCTTGTATATTGTAGACCCTTTAAGGTATATTCCCCAAACAGGTATAGCTACACCTAATGGTAGTTCTATTTTCAGACTACTGAAGAGTCTTCATCCTGATTTCCACAGTGGCTGTACTAGTTTGCACTCACCAGCAATAGATGAGGGTTTATATTTCCCCACATCCCCACCAGAATGTGTTGTCATTTGAGTTTTACTGTATGATGTTGTTGTTGTTATTATTATTATTACTACTAACAAGCTGTTTTGTATGGATACATCATGTGTTGGTACCCTCTTTTCCCTCATCCCTGCCCCTATTCCACTGGGGATGCTTCTCAGTAGGGTTGCAGGTTTTCCCTATGGGGTTGTAGTTTATGCACTGTGGGAGCAGCAGTCAGTTATTTTGGGGGGAAAGAAATGCCTCCGTGGGTAACCAATAGCTTTCTGAATGGGTAAGTGATCCACTCAGTGTAAAGGAACCTACATTTGGAATTGGGAACAAGATTAGAATTTTATGGAGTCAAAGACTATGTTCTTCAGTGTCAAGCTCTCACTAGTCTTTGGCTGAAGAAGGGGTTGCATACATCAAATTCTCCCTAAATTAATAATAGTTATATCATTTAAATTATACTGTTACTTGATTTTTTTTTTTTTTTGATGGTTGCCATTCAGACTGGAGTGAGATGGACTCTGACAGTCATTTTACTTTGCATTAACCTGGTAAACAGAGATGTTGAACATCTATATAGGTGTTTAATGGCCATATGTTTCTTCTTTTGAGAATTCTGTTCAATTTCCTGCCCCAGTTTTAGAGTGGGATCCTTAATATTTAATTATTTAGGCTTTTTAGTTCCTTGTAGATTCCAAATATTAAGCCTTTATCAGAGGTAAAGCTGGTGAAGATTTTCTCCCATTCTGTAGGTTGTCTATTCACCCTGTTGGTGGTTTGTACAAGAGCTTTATATTTTCATAAGTTACCATTTGTTTACTGTTGGATACTTCCCCAGGCTAATAGAGTCTTGCGTACATAAGCCTATATCTTGGAGTGTTCTCCTTACTTTTTCATCTAGTCAATTTAGAGTTTCATTTCTTATATTGAGGTCCTTCATCCATTTGCAGTTGATTTTTGTGTAAGGTGAAGGGGGGGGGGTCCAACTTCAGTCTTCTATATGTGTGGATATCCTGTTTCTCTATCACCATTTGCTGAAGGTGTTATTTTTGCTTCATTGAATATTTTTGGTCACTTTGTCAAGAATCAGTTATCTTTAGTAACTCATAGTCATACCTGGCTCTTCAATTTTATTCTGCTGATCTATGTGTCAGTTTTTATACTAGTTAGCAAGCTGTTTTAATCACTATGACCAAGTAGTATAATTTAAAACCAAGTTATGATAACCACTAGAAATGTTCTTTTTTCCCAATACACTTTTGAGTATCTACAGCCTTTTGTGCTTCTGTATGAATTTAGAGATTCTTTTCCTAACACTGTGAAGAATGTTACTGGGATTTTGATTGGAATTTTACTGAACCTGTATATTACTTGTAGTAGTATGGGAATCTTAACAATATGAAATCTTCCAATTCATTAATATGGAAGGTTATATCATCTTCTCATGTCTTCCACTAGTTCATTCTTCAATTTTATGTTTTCATTGTATACATCTGTTACTTGATTGATTAGGAAGATTCCAAGATATGAAAAAAAAAATTGTTGCTATTATAAATGGAACCACTTCCCCCATTTCTTTGTCCATATTGCTGTCTTTATATATACTAAGGTTAGTGCTTTTTGTGTTGAATTTATGTCCCCTTACTTTGCTGACAGCATTTATCACTTCTAGAACATTTTGGTGGAGATGTTTAGATCTCTTAAGTATAGTATCATGCCATCTGCAAATAGGACTAGCTTGGCTTCTTCCTTTCCAATTTGTGTCATGTTCATGTCTTTGTATTGTCTCATTGCTTGAACTAAGATTTCAAGAACTGTCTTTAGCTAGAATGGTGAAAGTGGGTACTCCTTCCTAGTTCCAGTCTTTAATTGGAACTGAACAAGATTTTTTTTCCCATTTAGTATGATACACATTAGGTCTGTGGTTTGTTGCCTTTATTTTGTTGAGATATGGTCCCTCCATTTCTATCCTCTCCCATGTTTTAATCGTAAAAAGAGGTTGAATTTTGTCAAAGGACTTTTCTGCATTAATTGAGGGGATCATGTGGTTCCTTACTTTGAGTCCATTTATGTGAAGTATTTTCCTTATTGAATTCTGTATGTTGAACCAATCCTGAATCCCTGGAATTAATCCTACTTCATTGAGGTTGATAATGCTTTTTATGTGTTCTTGAATTTAGTTTGCAATATATATTTTTCCTTTTTTGTATTTTTTTTATTTAATTAAATGGTTTTGTATTCAGTAAATACAGTCAGTTTGGTTCCATTGTTAGACTCATCCGTGACCTACCCCCTCCCTTTGGCCCCTCCTTGTTGAAGTAAATGGGTCATGGATTGTGGAGTTGCTCACAGTTATGGGTAAGAGAAATATCTCTGCATATCATGACCCAACATGTGGCTCTGACATTCTTTCTGCCCCCTCTTCCGCAAAATTTTCCTTAGCCATGTTGGGTTCATTTTTGGTCTGCTTCAGTGATGAGGTGTTGGGGGCCTTTGGGGCTCTGGCTCTCTGATTTGGTAGGAGTTGATTTTTCTCTGTGTTGATTTCCTTCCCCCTTGTGTTGGTATCTGGTTCATCAGGAAAACAGCACTCTTGTTGTTTCGCCAATTTTTCTTAGTTTCAACTGGGGCCCTATTGAGGTATGATGGGGTGGCTCTCTCCTTAGGATCTACATCTATCTGAAAAACAGAAGCAGATTCTCCAACGGAGAGTAGGTTAGCACCAGGACTAATGAGATAATCCTAACTTTTTTTTATACAGAATTTAATAGGTGTAGACCCTATTGTAGCCCATGATTGTTTGTAGCTTGATACTAGAGAGTGGGCTTACATTTGGATATGGTTCTGACTTGTTTCCCAGCTCCAGGTATGGGTCCAATACCACTGAGGGAATCAGTTAGCCAAATCAAGAGAAGTTGGTTCCCCACCATGGCTGTGTGCCACTATTGCACTTGTGTGGGCATCACAACAGGTTATTTGCTGCTAACTAGGTTAGACCATGAGTTGTTTGGACAGATATTGGTCATTTCCCCCAGTCGCCAATGTAGCACCTTCTGGCACTAGACCTGCTGGCTGACTGGAGACTGACTCTCTTCCAACTTCCAGCCATGCCATTCCATTTTACATGTCAACCAGTGAAGGTGTCTTCAGCAGTAGGGTCTTACCATTAACCTTTGGTGGGTCATCAAGTACTCTGACAGAAATCTGCCTGTCTTTTAGGAAACCTTGTAGGTCTTTCTGATCAAAAGCTCACTGTGGATGATAGCCACATGCTGGTACTGGGAGTTACAGGTCAGTTCCCACAAAGAGAAGGAGGAAAAATATACCTAATATACAAGAGTTATGGAGAAGAGAGAGAGAGAGAGGGAGGGAGGGAAGATGTAGAAGATTAAGGTAAGTCTTCATCATACCCTCTCCAGTGTCTTGTAGTTCAGGTGTTCCCTGTAAGGGCCTGGTGAAGGTTCAGCCATTTGTTCTGCCTTTTAGGAAGTAGAAGTTTGTCGTACCATTGCCATTTGGGTCTAGTTTTGTGTTTCCCACCCCATTGATGCTCTTCCCTCCCTCCCCGTCCATCCTAGTGCTTAGTCCAAGAGATGCTTGCTGGGTATGTAAGGTATTTGAGGTGGATTCACGTGAGGCGCTGTAGATGAGTGAGACTATGTGGCAACTTTTTTTTTTTTTTTGTGAATGGGTAAGTTCACAGAGAATGATCTGTTTTATTGAGAATTTTTGCATCTAAATTCATCAGGGATATTCGTCAGTAGTTCTCTTTTTCTTGTGTCTCTAGTTTCAGTATTAGTGCAATGCTGTCTTCATAGAAAGACTTGGGGAGATTTTCTTCATTATCAATTGTGTGGAATAACTTGATAAAACTTGGCTTTAGTTCTTTGATGAAGATTTGGTAGAATTCTACAGTGAAACCTTCTGGGCCTGGAATTTTATTTTTTCAGGAGTCTTTTAATTACAGCTCCATTTTCATTTGAATTTATGTCTCTATTATGGTAGTTTATCTCATCTGTGTTTAGTTTAGATAGGTTGAATAGGTAAGGAATTCATCCATTTCTTTCACATTTTCAAATTTTTTGGAGTATAGATCTTTGAAATGTATCCTGATGATTCTCTCAACTTCGTTAGAGTCTGTTGTAACATGTCCTTTTAGTTTCTGATCTTGTTGATTTGAGCCTTCTCTTTTAATATAATTTTATTTTATTTTTTTAATTTGTTAATCAATTTATTTTTTATTAATTAAATTTGTACTCTGTGAATACAGTCAATTTTGTACCATTGTTATGATTGTTCATATCCTATCCCCTCCTGCTGGTCCCTCCTTGTTGAGGTATATGGGTCATGCATTGTGGAGTTAGCCCATAGTTATGGTACTAGAAGTATCTCTGTGTATCATGACCCAGCATATGGCTCTAACATTCTTTCCTCCCTTCTGCAAAATTTCCCTTAGCCATGTTGGGTTCATTTTTGGTCCGCTTCAGTGATGAGATGCTGGGGGCCTCTGTGTCTCTAGATATCTGATTTGGTAAGAGTTGATTGTTTTCTGTGTTGATATCCTTCACCCTTGTGCTGGTACCTGGTTCACCAAGAAAACAGAACCCTTGTTTGTTTTGACAATTATTCTTAGTTTCAGCTGGGGCCCTTATGAGGTATAATGTGGTGGTTCTCTACTTAGGATCTGCCTCTATCTGAAAAACAGAAGCAGATTCTCCAACAGAGAGTAAAGTTAGCACCAGACAAATGTGATAACCTTTATTTTTTTATATACAGAATTTAATAGGTATAGGCCCTCTTGTAGCTCAAGATTGTTGGTGGCTTGATAATGGAGAGTGGGCTCATGTTTGGATATGGTTCTGACTAGTTTCCCAGATCCAGGTATGGGTCCTGTTCCACTGAGGGGATCAGTTAGTCAAATCAAGAGGAGTAAGTTTCCCACCATATCTATGAGCCACTATTGCACTTTTTTGAGAAAATGACAGGTTATTTGCTGCTAAGTAGGTTAGACCATGAGTTGCTTGGACAGATATTGGTCATTTTCCCCCAGTTGCCCATGTAGCACCTTCTGAAACTAGACATACTGACTGTCTGTGGACTGACTTTCTTCCAGCCTCTAGCCATGTCATTCCATATTACATGTCAACTGCATATGGTGTCTTCAGCAGTAGGGTCTTACCACTAACCTTTGGTGGGTCATCAAGTTCTCTGACAGAAATCTGTCTTTCTTTTAGGAAACCTTCTAGGTTTCTCTGATCAAAGTTCATTGTGGATGATAGCCACCTACTAGTACTGGGAGTTACAGGTCAGTGCCCACTAAGAGAAGGAAGAATAAGATAGCTAATATAAAAGAGTTAGAGAAGAGAGAGGGGGGGGAGCTGTGAAGATTAAGGTCAGTCTTCATCATACCCACTCCAGTGTCTTGTGACTCAGGTGTTCCCTCAAGGGCATAGTGAAGGTTCACCCATTTGGTCTGCCTTTTAGGATGTAGAATTTTATGGGACCACTGCCATTGGGTATAGATTTGTGTCTCTCACCCCTTCTCTTGCCCCCCTCCCTCCACACCCACCATATTATTTTCTTGTCCTCAAGATATTTGCAGGGTATGTCAGCACCTTGGGTAGATTCAGGTTAGGTGCTGTAGATGATTGAGCTTATGTGTTGATTATTTTTCTGTGATTAGGTAAGTTAACTGAGAATGATCTGTTCCAGCTTCAACCATTTTTCCTCAAATTTCACTGTCATTTTTTCTTACTGCTGTGTAGAATTCCATTGTATAGATATACCATATCTTAGCTATCCATTCTTCTAGTGATGGATACCTGGGTTGATTCCAGTTCTTAACTATTATGAATTGAGCAGCTATAAACATGGTTGAGCAAATCTATCTTGACTGAGGCTTGAAGGTTTTAGGGTACATGGCCAGAAAGAAAATAACTGGCTCTGTTGGTAACTCTATAGTTAACTTTTCCAGGAGTCTCCATATTGCTTTCCAAAGTGGTTGTACCATCTTACATTCACACAAACAGTGAACGAGCATTCCTATTTCTCCACATCCTCATCAGAATTTATTTTCATTTGAGTTTTTTTGTGTTTTCTATCCTTATTGGGGTAAGGTGGAATCTCATAGTTGTTTTAATTTGCATTTTTCTGATGATTAGGGATGTTGAACATTTGCTTAAGTGTATGTTTGCTATTCTTACGTCTTACTCTGTGAACTGCCTGTCCTACCCTTTGCCCCATTTTCTGAGTGGGTTGTTAGACATTTATTTTTTAGGTTTTTGAGTTCTTTGTACATTCTAGAGATTAGGCCTCTGTCAGTTGAATAATCATCAAATATTTTATCCCATTCTGTAGGTAGTCAATTGGCTTTGTTTATTGTATGCTTGCCTGCAAAGAAACTCTTCAGCTTCATGTGATCCCATTGGTTGAGTAACTGTTTAAGATCATATGCTACTGGGGTTTTGTACAGGAAGTGTTTTTACATTCCTATATCATGGAAAGTTCTTCCTATATTTTCTTCCAGTAGTAGCCAAGTTTCTGGTCTTATATTGAGGTCTTTGATCCATTTGGAACTGAGTGTAGTGCATGGTGAGATGTGTGGATCAAGTTTCCATTTCCTGCATATGGTTATCCAATTTGTCCAGCACCATTTGTTGAAGAGGCTGTCTTTTTTCCAGCCTGTATTGTTAGGGTCTTTGTGAAATATCAAGTAGTTGTAGTTGCTTGACCCAAAGTCCATGTCCTCAATTCTATTCCATTGGTCTATACTCCTATTTTTATGCCAGTACCATGCTGATTTTATTTTTAAATTAAAAAAATATATATTTTATGGGCTGGAGAGATGGCTTAGCAGTTAAGTGCTTGCCTATGAAGCCTAAGGACCCCAGTTCAAGGCTCGATTCCCCATGACCCACGTTAGCCAGATGCACAAGGGAGTGTACGCATCTGGAATTCGTTTGCGGTGGCTGGAGGCCCTGGCGCCCACTCTCTCTCTCTTTCTCTCTCTCTCTCTCTCTGCCTCTTTCTCTCTCTGTCACTCTCAAATAAATAAATAAAACAAAAAAATTAAGAAAAAATATTTTATTACTAAAGGGAAAGAGGGAGGGAAAGAGGGAGAGAAAGAGGGCGGGGAGAGAATGAGCATACCAGAATCTCCGTCCATTGCAAATGAATTCCAGATGCATGTGCCACCTTATGCATCTGGCTTACGTGGGTGCAGGGGAATCAAACCTGGATCATTAGGCTTCACAGGTAAGTGCCTTAACCACTAAACCATCTCTTTGGCTCCTCTATTTCTTTTAATCAAATTTGCTAGATGCTTATAAGTCTTGTTCTTTTTTTGAAGAACTCTTTGATTCATCAATTTTTGGATTGCTTTGTTGATTTCCTATTCATTGATTTCTTCTCTGATACTTATTATTACTAGTATTGGTAGTATTGGGTTTGGATTGTTCTAAAGCCTTCAAATGGATAGGTAAGTTATTGACTTGAGCTTTTTCTGTTTCTGTAATGAAGGCATTTGTTTCTGTTAACTTCCCTCTTAAGAGTAGCTTCATTGTTTCCCATATGTTTAGTAATGTTTTATTTTCATGATTGTTCAGCTCTAGATATTTTTAAATTTAAGTTTGAAGTTTTTTCAATTACTCATGCATTATTTAAATAATGAGTTGTTCAGCCTCCAGGTGTTGGTGGATATTCTGTTGCTTCCCTTCTTGTTAATATTTAGCTTGAGCACATTGTGGACTGACATAATGCATAAAGTTATTTTGATGTTCCTGAATTTGTTGAAATAGATATGATCTTATTTTAGAGAAGGTTCTGTGAGCTATGAGAAGATTGTATACACTGTAGTATTATGGTAGGATACTCTATAAATGTCTTTTGAGTACCACTGATTTATAGTATTGTTTAACTCCCATATTTCATGGTTAATTTTCTGCTTACTGATATGTTTCATGATGATAGTGGAACATTAACATTTCCTAGTATAATTGATTTTGGGGTTATTTCTGCTTTATGGTATAAAAAATTTTGTTTATAAAATTTGGTGCTCCTGTGTTTGGTACATATAGGTTTATGATTATAATATCCTATTTTTATTGCTCCCTTGCTTAGCTTAAGGTGGCCTTCTTTATCTCCTTTGGTATTTTAATTTGAAGTCTGATTTAATTTTGATTTTTTCTGATTTAATTTTAATTTAATTTTAATTTTGTCCGATATCAGCATAGCCATCAATGCTTGTTTCTTATTTCAATTAGCTTGAAATATCTTTTTTCATACTTTCACCCTAATGTAGGATCTATCTTTATTAGTAACATGAGTTTCTGCTAGACATCAAATGGATGGTTTTATTTTTTGACCCATCTTTTAAGCCTATGTGTTTTGATTAGGTTGTTAAGATTATTGATATTTACAGTTCCAACTGTGAGATGTCATTTAATGTCTTCAGAGTTGGAGACTTGGTGAAGTTTGGTGTTTTATTAGATTTTATATGCTTTCATGTATGCTCTATTCATAGTTATTTTTCACTCATGTATATCATGTGTGTGATTATCTCTTCAGGTTGGGTTATTTGTAAAAGATTCCCTGCAGCATTGGCTTATTGCTCATATAATTTGTATAGTTTGCTTTTATTATGGAAAGTTTTGCTTTCTCCTTCAATTATAATGGCCACTTTTTCTGGGCATAGTATTTTGAGTTGGCAGCCATGTTATTTTAGGATTTGAAATGTCCCATTCCAATACCTTCTGAGGTATAGAGTTTCCATTGAATAATCAGAGGCAATTCTCATGGGTTTAACTTTGCATCTAACATGCTGATTTTTTTCTTGCATCTTTGAGAACCTTTTCTTTGTTTTCATTGTTGAGTTTTACTCTAATATAGCACAAAAGAATCTACACTGTTCATTTTTGTTTGGCATTCCAAGCACCGCTTGTACTTTGGTAGGCTGTCTATTTTGAATTTTGGTAATCTGTCTTTGATAATTTTGTTGAATATGTTCTCTATAACTTTGGCCTATATGTCTTACCATTCTTGTATGGCAATGTTCTGAATATTTGGTCTCTTTAAAGTTTACCATATTTCCCTTACATTCTGTTCACATATTTCTTTGGAATTTATAATTGTTTTGGACTAATAAACTGTTTCCTCAAGTTCTGATAGTCTGTTCTCCACATGGTTTACTCTCTTGGTAAGGCTTTCTTGAGAACCTTTTAAAAGAGTTATCTCACTGCTGCTTTCTATTATCTTTTTCCTAGCATCTCCTTCTCTTTGTGGATTTCCAATTTCATTTCTTGATTAGACTTCCTTATTATTTGTTGAAGCCTGTTCATTGTATTTTGTCCACATACCATTGAGATGTTTTTTCTTGGTTGGCTCTCCTCCATTTCCTTTATCCTTACATTAAGATCTTTTTGATTCTCTTCAATTTTTTTCAGAGGTTTACTGAGGTATTTTTGCTGACTTGTTTCCATTTCCTTTATCCAAACTTTGAGGTCATTCTTGATGCCTTTTTTAAAAGAATTTTCTTTGTTCAAGCATGCTCTAAGTTCTTTTTAATTTTTTTTTAATTTCAGTTCTCATATAATTATTCTTTTCTATTGTTCATAGTCTCAATATGTGTGTTGAATATACTTGTCATTGCTTCATTCGGGAGTTCTATGGCTGGACTTTCCTCTTTATTTGACATTGAGACTTTAGTTATGGAGCTATGAGTCCTTGGTAGGGATCTTTTAGCTTTGTGTCTTACGTTCTTTGTTTTGCATTGGGCTTTGCCTGTCTTGAGGTAGTTGCCTTGTTTTGCTGGGACTGTATCAACTAGAAATTCTTATGAGTATACATTAATTGCCTTGTTCAGGTTTGGTCAAGTTAAGAGTGGGACTGTGGTATTTTCATAGGTTATGGCTGGGTGCTTTTGAGCCTGAGGCAGGTCTTTCTTGTATATTCACTGTCTTTGGAATTATGTGTGAAATACTGGATTGTCTGACCAACTCAATTACCTGGTAGGGTTACATTGTCTCTCTGGTTTTCACTTCCTCATCCTTGGTGATGGGCTTGGCTGTGGCAACTGGTAGCAGGCAGGGAGAGGGTTTAGTAAAGATACTACTTGCAGGATTTGATTTTACTTTCCCTCATTATAGGGCTCATCTGGATCACATGTTTGTGGAGATTATCTAGGAACAATGATGTGAGCAGAAACCTGCTCATAAGCCTGCCCCTACACATATTGTGTAAGGGTAAAGTGGTTCACTTCCTGTATGCCACGGGACAGGACTTCTCTCCCCCACATGAATTAACAGGGTACTGGACTTCCCTACCTCATATGTGCTACCTGAATCGGACTTCCCTCAACGCATACCACTGGAAGAACCAGAATTTGCTCCCCCACATGAGCTATAGCTGTCCCTGTGCATGCATACACCTATGGATATGGTGCCATCAAGCATACACTTTATTTTTTTTATGGACTCCTGAACTTCCTCCCATTAGATATGGCTTTATGTCTCATGAATTTACTAACAGAAATGTAATACCACTCTGAATTTGAGGTTCTCAGCATATTTAAATTCAGGCATAAAAGAAAGACTTGAAAAATCTTCAGCAACAGGAATATAGAAGATAGGTTAGTAAAGTTCAGTCTCTCAAGCATGAGAACCTGAGTTCAATCCCATGCCATGGAAAACTCACATGCCTGTAATTCCAGTGCTGGGGAGATACAGAGATTCTAGGAGTTTACTGATCAACTCATCCAGCATAATTGATATGCTTTGGGCCAGTGAGAAATCCCATTTCAAAGAGAATAACTTTCCTATGGATAATACTCAAGGTAGACCTCTGTCCTCCACATGTATGTGAACACTCATGCATACATGCCTGTACAGACATGTGCCCACACACAAACATGACTCCACATATGATTAAAAGTAGATACAAATCAGTAGGATACAACTAAATTGGCAAATATATCTTCTATGTATTTTTCTTCTTTTTTCTTTGAGAGAGGAAATATATAGCACACACTGTCCCAGACCATTTTCTTTCCTTCCTATGCAGTGTTGGGGATCAAGCCCAGTGGTCTCTGCATACTAGGCAAGCAATCTACTGGCTGAGCTAATTCTTAAACACCCATGTTTTTATATTTTTAAATTTTTAAAATTTTTATTTATTTCAGAGTGACAGACAGTGAGAGAAAGAGGCAGAGAAAGAGAGAGAGAGAGAGAGAGAGAGAGAGAGCCTCTAGCCACTGAAAACAAACTCCGAATGTGTGTGCCCCATTGTGCATCTGGCTAACATGGGTCCTGGGGAATCAAGCCTCAAACCAGGGTCCTTAGGCTTCACAGGCAAGTGCTTAACTGCTAAGCCATCTCTCCAGCCCTGTTTTTATATTTTTAACATTAACATTTGTAAGGTATTACTGTGAATATTTAAGATTTAGATGAATTCATCTTTATCTTAAACATTTCTCTATAGGTTAATTTAATATGTTTTTATTCCTCACTGCTTTATTTATTTTATTTATTTATTCAAGAGAGAGAAATAGAGAGAGAAAGAGAAGAGTGTTCTTCCCCAACATGAAAGGAAATGTATTTGAGAAGAACAACAGCAAAAGTACTTAGCTAGCATGACTACCATGCAAAGACTAAGTAAATCAGAGATTAAGGGATTAGAGTTTAATACCATTTGATTAAAGGTAGAGTGAAACACACTAAGCTTCCCCTTCTAGTAAATCATGCACAACTAACTTATATCTATCTATCATCTTCCTACTTATCTACCTATCCCTCTGTTTATCTATCTATCTATCTATCTATCTATCTATCTATCTATCATCTATCTATCTACCTACCTACCTATCTATGTATCTAGTGAATAGATGTAATGAAATTCTTCATTGTGGCCTTATAATAATATAGATTCAATAGAAATATATACCTGGGGACACTGTGTTCTGTAGTGAGGAGGACAGACCATTTCTGGGCTACTTCTAACACCCAGGTCTGAGTTCCTTGCACAGACAGTGTGTGGGCAGGTACCACGGTCTGGAGTGAGTATGCCAGAACCATTTCTGGGCTATTCCAAACTTCCTTGCCTGAGTTTCTTGCTTGGACAGTGTGTGTATGGGAGAAGTCTTCTCAAGTGAGTAGGCCAGACCTATTTCGGAGCTCCTCCCACCTCACAGGTCTGGACTGACTGCCCTGGTCAGTGTGCTGTAGGGTTCAGTACAAAGTGGTTCAGATCCCTATTCCTTTGCTCCTCCCAGTCCCCTGGTTCTGTAGATCCCATTGTACCCTGCTAGGGTAGGCTTGGTCCCTGTGTAAGCTGTGGAATCAGGCCTTTTTCTCTCATATCCTGACTGGCCACTAGGTACCAACATCCCTGTCCACCTGCATCAGAAGCTGAATAAGCCAAAGGACAAAAACTTTCTTCCTCCTCAATAAAATAGAATAGTCTTCCTATAAAAGGTAGACAACAGCAAAGCCAACAAAAGCCAGAAAAGTGAAAGATCTACTTGAAGGAGGCTTTGTCCTACAGTGATAGCTTATAGTGAAATCACAGAGAAATCAACAGAAATTCATTCCCAAAATGAAAACACAACAATGAATGACACAATGATTTAAAAAATGCTGGACTTGAAAAAAAAGTATTAAAGAACCAGCAATTGCATCTATGAAATTGAACAGATTCGTGTCCTAGAGCATTCAGCTTTTGACAATAGGCTTAACCTTATTGAAGAAAATGTTAGATCCCTCCAAAGAGATATGAATAAATTGAAGGTAAGTCAATAAATGGAAGACCTCAACAACTAGATGATTAACCTTAATGAAGTCTTGATCAAATGCAAGAATGAACTACAGGAAGCATAAAGAAAAACAGAACTCTAAATAAAATTCTACCTCAAAAAATAGATGGACATGATGCAAAATAAGACAACAGAAAAATAAAAATCAAATAGAAATTATAAAAACCTCTCCAGAACCACTCCCAACAGAGTTACTCATGTGGAAAACATGACTTCTGACCTGGAAGATAAAACAGAAGAAATAGATTAAGAGGCCAAAAACTTTGCTAAGTTAAAAAAATAAAGTGAAAAGAATATGAGGAAACTGTAGGATACTCTGAAACAAAAAAAACCATCCAGATCATAGGTGTACCAGAAGGAGAAGAAATCCAGACCAGAGGCATAGAAAACATATTCAACAAAATTATTAATTTTTTTTTTAATTTTTTTTATTTATTTATTTGAGAGCGACAGACACAGAGAGAAAGACAGATAGAGGGAGAGAGAGAGAATGGGCGCGCCAGGGCTTCCAGCCTCTGCAAACGAACTCTGACGCGTGCGCCCCCTTGTGCATCTGGCTAACATGGGACCTGGGGAACCGAGCCTCGAACCGGGGTCCTTAGGCTTCACAGGCAAGCGCTTAACCGCTAAGCCATCTCTCCAGCCCTCAACAAAATTATTGAAGAAAATTTAATGAATCTTGCAAAAGAGAGGCCCATCCAGATAAAAGAAACCCAAAGAACACCAAATACAAGGGAACAAAGAAGAAACTCACCAAGACACATCATAGTTAAAACTAAATAATGAAACAAAGAGAGAGTGTTAAAAGTAGCAAGAGAGAAGCAATTCACAACATGCAAAGGCAATTCCATCAGATTTTTCAATAGAAACCAAGAAAGCCAGAATGGTCTGGAAGGAAACACTTCAAAGTCTGAAAAACTATGGCTTCCAAACCAAGCTTCTTTACCCAGAAAAATATCCCTCATAATAGATGGTGAAAGAAAAACTTTCTATGAAAAAAGTCAACCCTATGATTATATGAATAAAAACTAAACCTACAGAGAATACTTGAGGGAATATTCCCTCCAGAAGAGTCAAACAACCAATCTCAAGAGCCAGCAAGAAGATCACAATAACCAAAATAAACCAGACTCCATGGATGTGATAGGTTTTTTTAGGAAATTGACCTACTCTGAGTTTACTTTTGGTACATCATATGCGTCTAGGAAACTATCCATTTCTTACAGATTATTTGATATTTTTGAGTAGAGGTTTTGAAAGTATTCCCTGATGATTCTTCCAATTTCATTGATGTCTGTTGTGATCTCTCCTTTTTCATTTCTGATTTTGTTAATTTTAATTTCTCTTTTTGCTTGATCAATTTGGCCATGGGTTGGTTAATCTTGTTTATTTTTTCAAAGAACCAACTCTTTGTTTCATCAGGTTTTAAATATTTTTTAGTTACCATTTCATTAATTTCTTCACTAATCTTGTTTATTTCTTTCTATCTGGAGCTCTTTGGGTTGCATTCTTCTTGTTTTCCCAGCATCTTTAGGTGGACAGTTAGGTTATTGATTTGTGATATCTCTGTGTTTATAATGAATGCATTTAGAGCTAGGAGATTTCCCCTTAGTAATGCCTTCATTGAGTCCCATAAGTTTTGTTAGGTTGTGTTTTCATTATTATTAAATTCTATGAATTTTACAATTTCTTTTTTGATTTCTTCCATGACCATACATTATTTAAAAGTGTGTTGTTTAGCCTCCAGGAGGTGATGTAGTTCTTGATGTGTCTCTTGTTAATTTCTAGCTTTAAAGCAAGCATTGTGATCTGATATGATTCAGGAAGTCACTTCAGCTTTCTTGGCTTTCTATGGCTTCTCAGGTGAATTCTATCAAACCTTCACAGAAGAAATGAAACCAGTTTTTCTCAAACTGTTACACATAATCAGAGACCATGGAATCATCCTTGACTTCTTGTATGAAGCTAGAATCACCCTAACATCAAAACCAGACAGACACGCAGCAAGGAAAGAAAATTATAGGCCTATATCCCTGATGAACTTAGGTGCAAAGATCCTGAACAAAATTCTTGCAAACTGAATTCAAAAACACCAAAAGCATTATCCACCTTGATCAAGTAGGCTTAATCCCAGGGATGCAGGGATGGTTTAATGTATAGAAATTGGTTAGCATAAAACACCACATAAATAAACTGAACTATAAGAACCATATGATCACCTCAATTGATGCAGAGAGGCTCTTTCATAAAATAAAACACCACTTTATGATCAAAACACTGGAAAGAATATGCACAGAGGGTTTATATATCAACACAATATAGGCTACATATAAAGCTCCTAAAGAATCTGCTTCTCTCTTTCAGATAAATGCAAATCCTAAGGAGAGAGCTGTGGAAGAAGACCAAAAATGAACCCAACATGGCTCAGGGAAATTTTGTGGAAGAGTGGGCGGAAAGAATGTCAGAGCCACATGTTGGGTCATGATATGCAGAGACATTTATCGTACCAATAACTGTGGGCTAACTCCTTAATGCATGACCCATTTACATCAACAAGGAGGGGCCACTGGGAGGGGGTAGGTCATGGATTAGCCTAAACAATTGTACCAAACTGTCTGTATTTTCTGAAAAAAAAACTAATAAATTAAATTTTTTAAAAAGAGTGAAAAAAAAGCTCCTAAAGTACAAATAATACTTAAAGGGGAAAAACTCAAAACCCACTGAAATCAGAAACAAAACAGGAGTGCCCACTCTCACCACTGTTCTTCAACATAGTATGAGATGTACTAGCCCAAGCAATAAGACAGGAGAAAGAAATAAAATATATTCAAATTGGAAAGGAAGAATTCAAGTTAACTCTATCTGCAGATGACACGATCCTACATATAAGTGACCCAGAAGTCTCCATCTCAAAACTTCTAAAGGTGTTAAACTCCTTCAGCAAAGTGACAGAATACAAAAGTAATGCAAAAACATTAGTAGCTTCTCTATATGCAAAGGACAAATAGAGAAAGAAAACAGTGAGACTGTCCTACTTTCAATATCAACAACAACAACAAAAAATAAATACCTTGCAATAACCCTAACCATGTGACAGACCTATATAAGGAAAATATAAATACACTCAAGAATGGACTAGAGAAGGTCTTGAGAACATGGAAAGACCTCCATGCTCCTGGATAGGAAACCTTAATATTGTGAGAATAGCAATTCTAACAAAAGCAATATACAGATTTAATGCAATACCAATAAAATTGTGAGCACCATTCTTCACAGATATTGAAAAAAAATAATCTCAAAATTCATATGGAATGGCATAAGTTTACAGATATATGAAAATATCCAATTAAAATCTCATCTGCTGGTGTCATTATACCTGATCTAAACATATATTACAAATCCATAGTAAGAAAAACACCATGGGACTTCCAGTTAAGATGGCAGCGTAGGTACCATGCCAAAGTGGCCTAGGGGGGAAAAAAGAACAAAAAAACTCAGCAAAATATACACTTTTACTAAAAAGTGAGGTGTATAGGAAATTGAAGTGGCAGCGGAGAAGTAGAAGAGTTACAGAGCATCCAGAGCCTGCACAGGTGGGAAAAGCGGCTCTGGCAGTTTGGCCAACTGCCGCAGCCGCGGCGCATCAGAAAGCCGCCAGGCTCGGCTCCAGCTGCAGGACAAGCCAGGTGCAGGAGCTTTCCCTCACACCGTGCTCTCCACAACTCGGGAAACGTGAGGGGAGAGCGGCAGCAAGCAACGGAGGACCAGACCGCGCGGTAGAAGAACGCTTGGAGCAGCGAGAGAACCAGAGCAGCTGTGGCTCCCTCCCCTCCCCCACCGCCTGAGCCCAGCTCCGGCGAACAGAGCAGTGGCCCGGGACCCAGCCACGCCAACATGGGCTGACAGCGGGACCCAAGCAGGAGCAGAGTTCGGCAGCAACATCAGCGGCTCCAGCACCGGTAACAGCGGCCCCAGTAGCAGCAGACCCAAGAGTGGCAGCAGTGGCAGACTCGGCAGCAGCAGCTTCAGGGGGAGCAGTGGCAGTGGACACAGCAGCAGCAGCTTCAGCAACAGTGGTGGCTCCAGCAGTGGCAGCTACAGCAGCAGCAGAGGCAGCAGCAGCGGTGGGTCCAGCAGCAACACCTTCAGCAGCAGTGGCTACAGCACAGCAGAGGCAGCTTGAGCAGCAGCAGTTCCAGCAGCAGTGGAGCTGATCTGCAGGGCCACACTTGCCAGGCTCGGTTGGCCCCACAGGAAAAGCAAGTGCCCTGCTCCGGAAATCAGAACAGCAGTCCGACGACCCAGGCAGCAACGTGACTGAGACCAAAATCATCCAAGGTAACTGGGATTGCACCAGGGAAGGGTCTCACTTGGTCACAAGCTGACTTGGATCCCTCAACAGACCAGAAATCTTAACCTTTTTGTTGATAGAGGATCTGGTCGTTATAATAACTACTCTTGCATACATACTCAGGGCTGTTTTTGATTGAATGTGTACAGTGTTTAGTTAAATTTTAGAATCTACCTGTATTTTATTCCACTTAGCCTGCTTGAATACTCCTATAGCAGGGAAACTCAACCCCTAAGAACATCTTTGTAGATATTCTGAGAGTCTTAAGAGCCATACCAAACACCTTAAGGTCCTACCCTGAAAATATATTACATCAAATCAATTGATACAGCTAAGAATACACAGCTAGCTAGAAAATCCAAGCATTAACTTAATCCAAGATGCAAAAATATATACATTATAACACAAGAAACACTAAAAAGCAAGACGATATAAATCCACCTAAAAGTATTAATGCATCAGAAATGTCCTCCAGTGAGAAAGAGTTAGAGGAAATGCCTGAGAAAGAGTTCAAAAGAATGATTATAAATATGTTCAAAGAGGTCAAAGAACACATGAAAACAATCAAAGAGGAAATCAAAGGAATCAAAGAAGATGCAGGACACCAATTTAATCAAATAAAGAAGGCAATACAAGACATAAATAGGGAAATAGAAATAATAAAGAAAAACCAATCAGAATTACTAGCAATGAAGAACACAGTTAATGAAATAAAAAACTCTGTAGAAAATCTCACCAGTAGGATGGATGAGGGAGAGGACAGAGTATCTAAGCTAGAAGACCAGATGGCAGACCTAATACAGTACAACAAAGAGAAAGACAAACTTATAGAAAAGTATGAGTGGGAATTTCAAGATATTCGGGACACTATGAAAAGATCCAATATAAGAAATCAGGGCATAGTAGAAGGAGAAGAACTCCAATCCAAAGGCATAGTAGGCGACTTCAACAAAATCATAGAAGAAAATTTCCCCCAAATTGGGAAAGAGGTGCCAATGCAGATACAGGAAGCCTTTAGAACCCCAGCCAGACAAAACCTGGAAAGAACCTCTCCTCGTCATATTATAATCAAACTTCCAAACACGCACACCAAAGAAAAAATATTGAAAGCAGTTAGAGAGAAAAATCAAGTTACCTACAAAAGCAAGCCCATCAGGATCACAGCAGATTATTCAACACAAACTTTTAAAGCCAGAAGGGCTTGGAGTGATATATTCCAAGTTCTGAAAGATAAGAACTGTCAACCAAGGTTACTTTATCCTGCAAAGTTGTCCATTCAAATAGATGGAGAAATAAAGACATTCCATGACAAAAGCAGGTTAAAGGAGTATTTGAAGACAAAACCAGCTCTACAGAAAATACTTGATAGAATCCTCCATGCTGAACAAAAGGAAAAGCACACATATAAGGAACCTAGAAAAAACAAGCAATACTCAAATTCTAGTTAACAGAAGAGAGTACAGGTAGAACCAGAAACACACACACACACAAAATGGCAAACATAAATACACACCTTTCAATAATATCTCTTAATATCAACGGTCTCAATGCCCCAACGAAAAGACATAGATTTGTAGACTGGTTAAAAAGCAGGATCCTACAATTTGTTGTCTCCAAGAAACTTACCTTTCTACAAAGGATAGACATTATCTTAGGGTGAAAGGTTGGAAGACGGTGTTTCAAGCAAATGGGCCTAGAAAACAAGCAGGGGTTGCTATCCTAATATCAGACAGGGTAGACTTTAGTCCAATGTTAGTCAGCAAAGATAAGGAAGGTCACTTTATGTTGATTAAGGGCACACTCCAACAGGAGGACATTACAATCCTAAACATATATGCACCTAACATGGGGGCTCCCAAATTCATCACACAAACACTATTAGAACTAAGGTCACAGATAACACCAAACACAGTGGTGGTGGGTGACTTTAACACCCCACTCTCATCAATTGACAGGTCATCCCGGGAAAAAATAAACAGAGAGGCATCTGGACTAAATGAGGTCATAGAAGGAGTGGACTTAACAGATATATACAGGATATTTCATCCAAAGGCTGCAGAATATACATTCTTTTCAGCAGCACATGGAACATTCTCTAAAATAGACCATATATTAGGACACAAAGCAAATCTTAACAAATTCAGGAAAATTGAAATAATGCCTTGCATTCTATCTGACCACAATGGAATTAAACTACAAATCAGTAGCAAGAAAGGCTATAGAGAATACACAAATTCATGGAAACTAAACAACACACTACTAAATGATGAATGGGTCAATGAAGAAATCAAAAAGGAAATCAAAAAAGTTATAGAGTCAAATGATAATGAGAACACAACATACCAAAATCTCTGGGACACAATGAAGGCAGTTCTAAGAGGTAAAATTATAGCCTTAAATGCCTATATTAAGAAATTAGAAAGGTCGCAAGTAAACGACCTAATGCTTCACCTTAAAGCCTTGGAAAAAGAAGAACAAGGCAAACCAAAAATCAGTAGACGGGAAGAAATAATAAAGATTAGGGCAGAAATTAATGAAATAGAAACAAAAAGAACAATCCAAACAATTAATGAAACAAAGAGTTGGTTCTTTGAAAGGATAAACAAGATTGATAAACCCTTAGCAAATCTGAACAAAAGAAAGAGAGAAGAGACACAAATTAATAAAATCAGAGATGAACAAGGTAACATCACAACAGATTCCAGAGAAATTCAAAAAATCATAGGGACATACTATAAAAGCATATACTCCACAAAGTATGAAAATCTGAAAGAAATGGATGATTTCCTTGATCTATATGACCTACCTAAATTAAATCAAAATGAGATTAATCACTTAAATAGACCTATAACAAACATGAAGATCCGAACAGTTATCAATAATCTCCCAACTAAAAAAAGCCCAGGCCCAGATGGATTCACTGCTGAATTTTACCAGACTTTTAAGGAAGCCTAATACCATTGCTTCTTAAGCTTTTCCAGGAAATAGAAAAAGAAGGAATTCTACCAAACTCCTTCTATGAGGCCAGCATCACCCTGATACCCAAACCAGGCAAAGATAGAACAAAAAAGAAAATTACAGACCAATCTCCCTCATGAACATAGATGGAAAAATTCTCAACAAAATATTGGCAAACAGAATACAAGAGTATATCAAAAAGATCATTCACCCTGACCAAGTAGGCTTTATCCCAGAGATGCAGGGATGGTTCAACATACGCAAATCTATAAATGTAATACATTACATAAACGGGTTGAAGGACAAAAATCACATGATCATCTCATTAGACGCAGAGAAAGCATTTGACAAAATCCAACATCCCTTCATGATAAAAGTCCTACAGAGACTGGGAATAGAAGGAACACATCTCAATATAATAAAGGCTATTTATGACAAGCCTACAGCCAACATATTACTAAATGGGGAAAAACTGGAAGCTTTTCCACTAAAATCAGGAACAAGACAAGGGTGTCCACTGTCCCCACTTTTATTTAAGATAGTTTTTGAAGTCTTAACCATAGCAATAAGGCAAGAGACACACAAAAAAGGGATACAAATTGGAAAGGAAGAAATCAAGTTATCATTATTTGCAGATGACATGATTCTATACATAAAGGACCCTAAAGACTCTACTAGCAAACTGTTAGAGCTTATCAAAACCTACAGCAATATAGCAGGATACAAAATAAATACACAGAAATCGGTAGCCTTCATATATGCTAACAACAAACACACAGAGGATGAAATCAGAGAATCACTCCCATTCACAATTGCATCAAAAAAAAAAATAAAGTACCTTGGAATAAACCTAACCAAGTAAGTAAAGAATGTCTACAATGAGAACTTTAAAACACTCATGCGAGAAATTACAGAAGACAAGAAAGTGGAGAAACATCCCTTGTTCCTGGATTGGAAGAATCAATACTGTGAAAATGGCAATCTTACCTAAAGCAATCTACACATTTAATGCAATCCCTATCAAAATTCCAAAGGCTTTCTTCATGGAAATAGAAAAAAACAATCCAAAAATTCATTTGGAATCACAAAAAGCCTTGATTATCTAAAATAATACTGAGCAACAAAAAAGAGGCTGGTGGTATCACCATACCTGATTTTAACCTATACTACAGAGCCATAGTAACAAAAACAGCATGGTACGGGCACAAAACCAGACATGTAGATCAGTGGAACAGAATAGAGGACCCAGATGTAAGCCCAAGTAGCTATAGCCACCTGATATTCGATAAAAATGCCCAAAATACTCATTGGAGAAGAGACAGCCTCTTCAGCAAATGGTGTTTTGAAAACTGGATATATATCTGCAGAAGGATGAAAATAGATTCTTCTCTCTCGCCATGCACAAGAATTAAGTCCAAATGGATTAAAGACCTTAACATCAGACTGGAAACTCTGAAACTGCTAGAGGAAAAAGTAGAGGAAACCCTTCAACATATTGGTCTTGGCAAAGAGTTTCTGAATACAACCCCAATTGCTCAGGCAATAAAACCACAGATTAACCACTGGGACCTCATGAAATTACAAAGATTTTGCACCGCAAAGGACACAGTGATAAAAGCAAAGAGGCAACCTACAGAATGGGAAAAAATCTTTGCCAGCTATATATCTGACAGAGGATTAATATCTAGGATATACAAAGAACTCAAAAAGTTAAATAATAAGGAATCAAACAAGCCAATAAAAAAAATGGGCTATGGAGCTAAATAGAGAGTTCTCAAAGGAAGAAATACGAATGGCATATAAGCATCTAAAAAAATGTTCTACGTCACTAGTCATCAGGAAAATGCAGATTAAAACTACATTGAGATTCCATCTCACTCCTGTCAGATTGGCCACCATCATGAAAACAAATGATCATAAATGTTGGCGGGGATGTGGAAAAAAAGAACCCTTCTGCACTGCTGTTGGGAATGCAATCTGGTCCAGCCATTGTGGAAAACAGTGTGGAGGTTCCTAAAACAGCTAGAAATTGATCTACCATATGACCCAGCTATAGCACTCCTAGTCATATATCCAAAGGACTCATCTCATTTCCTTAGAAGTACGTGCTCAACCATGTTTATTGTTGCTCAATTTATAATAGCTGGGAAATGGAACCAGCCTAGATGTCCCTCAACAGATGAGTGGATAATGAAGATGTGGCACATTTATACGATGGAGTTCTACTCAGCGGTAAAGAAAAATGAAGTTATGAAATTTGCCGAAAAATGGATGGACCTAGAAAGTATTATACTAAGTGAGGTAACCCAGGCCCAGAAAGCCAAGCGCCACATGTTCTCTCTCATATGTGGATCCTAGCTACTGATGATTGGGCTTCTGCGTGAGAATGAAAATACTTAGTAGCAGAGGCCAGTAAGTTAAAAAGGAGACATAAAGGGTAGAGAAAGGAAGGGAGGAGGATACTTAATAGGTTGATATTGTACATATGTAATTACAATGAATGTAATGGGGAGGTAATATGATGGAGAATGGAATTTCAAATGGTAATGTGTGGGGATGGGGAGGGAGGGAATTACCATGGGATATATTTTATAATCATGGAGAATGTTAATAAAAATTAAAAAAAATAAAAAATAAAAAAAACACCATGGTATGGGAATAAAATCTGATGCATAGAAAAGTGGAACAAAATTGAAGACCCAGACCTTAGGGCAAGTAACCACAACTTCTTGATCTCTGACAAATGTACCAATAATGTAGACTGAAACAAAGACATCATCTTCAACAAATGGTGTAAGACAAATTGGATGACCACATGTATTCAAATGAAATTATACCCATTCATTTCACCATACACAAAAATCAAATCCAAATAGATTAAAGACCTCAAAATAAGACCTGGAACTCTTCAACTACTGTAAAAAATAAAAAAATAAAAAAAAAAAGGAGGAACTCTCCACAATATAGGATTGGGAAAAAGTCTTCCTGAACAAAACCCCAGTAGCCAATGAAATTAGACAAGTATCTGAAAAGGGCAGAATGTTTTACATTTACTTGGATAAGTAAAAGCAATATTCTTGTTCCTAATTAATTTTTGTGGGTGCATAGTCTTCCTTAATCACAGCAAACAAAACATGTGTGGCAAATAATACATGAAAATTACGTAGTCTCTAGTTATTTTCCCTGTAAAATTTTTCAAATGTAAATAAGGAGTACACACTAAGTGGGTGAAAATAACATTCATTGCAGATTATTTCCTAAGAGCTAAAGGGTTCTAAATTACCACAATGTTCACTTAAATGGAAATCATTACATGGTTAAGTTATAAGAAAAGGGGACACAATGTAGATATTCAAAATCATGCATAATATGATAGAGATTTCATGTAACTTAAAGAGACAATAACAATATCCCAGGTGCAATTTACACTGCTTGAATGATTGCATAATAGTATATATGTATGTACACATAGATAAATATTGAAATTTGTAGTAAAACCAAAAAGCATCACATTTTTCTTAGTTTGGAGATCATGTTATATTTGCCTATTTTAAAATATTTTTATTTATTTTATTTTACTTATTTCAGAGAGAGTAAGGTAGAAAGAAAGAGAGAGAGGGAGAGAATATGGGGATTCCAGGGCCTCCAACCACTATAAATGAATTCCAGACATATGTGTCACCTTTTTTTATGGTTTAAATGGGTCCTGGGGAATCAAATCTGGGTTGTTTGGCTTTGTAGGCAAGCACCTAAACCACTAATCCATCTCCCCAGCCCTGTATTTGTCTTTTTAACCTCCTTTGCCTCCTCTACTTTCAAATTCCATGCTTTGAAAAATAGAAAATATGGAAAATTACTCAATATCGAATTTCAGGATTAAAATTTTATCCTGTTTATAAACTAACATGATGGGATGCCATAGCTTCAGATAACTGGTATCAGAAACAAGGTTCTTGGCTAGAAGCAAAGTTTATCACCCATGAAGCAATATGTGCTTCTCTTTAGTGTTTGATCCCCTTGTACTCAGGCACATTTTAATTGAAGCAGACAATGCTATGTACACTTCACTTGTCCCATAGCCCCAGAAACTGGAATGGAATAAATCTGGATATTTTGGAAATTCCTTATGACATGCTCATGCTCAAGCATTGCCCCAAAGTAAGAAATTATGATTATACCTTCCCGAAATAAACTTTCTACTTGCCACAGACGGAAATTCTTTGTAGCATGCCAAACTGTTTGCTACTTAAAATTTGTAAAATTATGCTTCCTACAAAGCACCAAAACCTTTTGAACAGACTACATGTAGAACTGTGAAAAGCTTACTGAAAATACTATCTCTCAACATAACACTAAGCTCCAATTTAGATATGGATAATCTTTCTCACCTTGCTTTGATTAAGCAGTTTTCTCTCAAGAAGCAAAACCAACAGAATGCACACATATAATATTATAATGGAGACTTATGAGAGTGAATTTTATGACAGGGGGTGGGAAATCAAAATTATCCGATCCTAGGCTGGAGAGAAGGCTTAGTGGTTAAGGGCTTGCCTGTGAAGCCTAAGGACCCTGATTTGAGGCTCAATTCCCCAAGACCCACATTAGCCAGATGCACAAGGGGCACATGTGCCTGGAGTTTGTTGGCAGTGGCTGGAGGCCCTGACATCACATTCTGTCTCTATCTGCCTTTTTCTCACTATGCCTGTTGCTCTCAAATATATAAATAAAAATAAACAAAAAATATTTTTTAAAAAAGTATCCAATCCCTCTGCATGCTGAAAGAGTAAAGAACCTAGGAGTTTTGGTCCTAAGAAGCTGGCTGCTTCAGAAATCCTATCCAGTAGTAAAAAGTAGTAGCCTGGATAGTCCCTGGAGAGACATAGGGATTGAGTCCATGTTGAAAGGCAGAAGAATTTGGTGTCTGATGTCAGCAAAGGATTGAGGTAGCAAGGATAGTGAACATTCACCTACACAGAATGAATAAATACAGGCAGTGCACACAGTGCTCTTTTGTCTGATTTTAAGGTAGGGTCTCACTGTAGCCCAAGCTGACATGCAACTCACTCTGTAGTTCCAGGATGGCCTTGAACTCACAGCAGTCCTCCTACCTCTGCCTCTCAAGTTAATCCTGGAATTCATAATGGCTTGTGCCACCACGATGGGCTATACTGCTTTTTTCATGGGACATCTTTTTTATCTGAGCTACTCCCCAAAGGTGGTCAGCAAAGCTGAGGGCAAGTTTTCCCTTCCGATCACCATCAGTCCTCTCAGGAATCTACCAACAGACATGCAGGTGAACTTTACCACTAATAGATATCTCAAACTCAGCCATAGTGTTCTTCATAGAACCTGCCACAAACTTGTAGTTCTGGTTTCCATTGTGACAGTTCTGAACACACATCAATTATCATGAGTAATTCCTGAATCCCTTCTCCTGGTGCAAATGATTTTGCTGATGATATCTGGATAATGAACCACTGAATAAAATCATAACCTCAACTAGACAATACATTTTCATTGGAATTAATATATATTCTAAAATTTTTGGTTCATGAAATGACCACCAATAGATTATTAGGCAAAATTAACATTTTGTTTCACAAATGAGGCCTTCACTCTTTAAAGAGAAAAATCAGATGGGTGAGACCATTACTAAATCTCAATTCATGCTCAGATTTGGAAGTTTCCTCTGATGTATTCTTGGAGTCTCACTGACTTATTTCTTCTTCTTTACAGAGATCAATATTAAGACAAAAAATAAAATAAATCACAAAGGTCACACAATCAACAAAGCTGCAATAAAAATTTACTGAGCACATGATGCTACCAGTTCTGATTTCACACACATTCCACTTGAAAATAAATCAGAGCTGGGCGTGGTGGTACATGCCTTTAATCCCAGCACTTGGGAGGCAGAGAGAGGAGGACTGAAGTGAGTTTGAGGCCTCCCTGTCATTAAGACTCTAAAGAGAGGCACCAAAGAGAAAATCCTAAAAGCAGCCAGGGACAAACATCACATACTCTTAAAGATAATCACATCAGAATTACTTCGGATATCTCAGTGGAAACCCTGAAAGCCAGAAGGGCCTGGAATGAAACACTGAAAAGTCTAAGAACCTATGGCTTCCAACCCAAACTACTTTTTTATTATCCCTTATAATATATAGTGAAAGAAAAACTTCCCATGAGAAAACTAAGCTTTACAATTATATGAACACAAGACCAAACCTACAGAGAATATTTCCAGAAATTCCCCACACAGAAAAATCAAATAATCAACCTCAAATGTCTACAAGAAGCAGGGCACAATAACCAAGATCAGAGAAGGCACAAAATACCTCAAAGTACATGAAAACACCAAACCGCATGTACCAACACAATATGACAGGGATTAAAAAAAACTTCATAGTCATTACCCTAAATATTAATGGCCTTAATTCAGCCAACAAGAGACACAAGCTAATAGTACAGATCAGAAAATAAGAACCCTCAATCTGTGTCTTCAAGTAGCCCATCTCACCACTAAAGACAGACACCTCCTCAGGGTGAAAGGGTGGAAAACACTATTCCAAGCAAATGGGAATAAGAAACAAGCAGGCATAGCTATATTAATATCAGATAAAATAGACTTCAACCCAAAAATAATCAAAAAAGACAAAGAAGGCCACTTCCTACTTATCAAAGGAATGATCTAACAAGAGGATATAGAAATCATAAATCTGTATGTTTCAAACACAGGGGCACCACAGTCCATGAAAGAAAACCTACTTGACAATAAAACAGAAATAACCACCACTACCATCATAGCTTAGGACTTCAATACACCATTATCAGTAATAGACAGATCATCCAAACAGAAACTCAACAGGGAAGTAAGACAGCACAACAAGACCATATCACTTAGACCTAAGGGACATCTACAGAACTTTCCACCCCAAATCCACAGACTACACATTCTTCTCAGCAGCCCATGGAACATTCTCTAAAATAGACCATATACTGGGTCACAAAGACTGCCTCCACATATTTAGGAAGATTGACATAATTCCCTGCATGATATCAGATCACAATGCTATATTGCTAGAATTCAACAACAAAAGACCCACCAAGAATCCCAAGGGCTCCTGGAAACTGAACAGCATACTTTTAAACAATAAATGGATAGTGGATGAAATTTTTAAAAAATTGAAATTGTAAAATTTCTGGAATTGAATGACAAAGAGAACACATCATACCAAAGCTTATGGGATACAATGAAGGCAGCCCTCAGGGGAAAATTCATAGCACTCAATGCCTTTATAAAAAAGACAGAAAGATCCCAAATCAATAACCTAAACATCCACATAAAAGGCACTGGAAATGGAAGAAAAAATTCAACCCAAAGAGCTCCAGAAGGAAAGAAATAATTAAAATCAGAGCAGAAATTAATGAATTAGGAACCAAGGAAACAATTAAGACAATTGACAACAAAAAGAGCTGGTTCTTTGAACAAATAAGCAATATTGACAAATCCCTGGCCAATTTAATCAGGCAAAAAATGGGGAAGCTTCAAAATAACAAAATTCAAAATGAAAAAAGAGATCACCATAAACATAAGTGAAATTGGGAGAATCATCAGGACTTATTTCAAAAACCTCTACTCCATGAAACCAGATAATATGGAAGACATGGCTAAATTTCTGTCCATATACCTTCTATCAAAGCTAAAGTGAGAACAGATCCATCCCCTAAACAAACCTATCACACTCATGGAGATAGAAAAGGTAATTAAAAAAACTTCCCAAAAAGAAGAGTCCAGGGCCAGATGGCTTCTCAGCTGAATTCTATCAAACCTTCATGGAACAACTCAAACCAATCTTCCTCAAACTATGCCACACAACTGGAGAACAGAGAAACATCCCCAAGTTCTTCTATGAAACTAGTATCACCCTAAATCCAAAACCAAGCAGGAATGCCGAAAGAAAAGAAAACTACTGACCTATTTCCCTGATGAGCTTAGATGCAAACATCCTGAACAAAATCCTCACAAACCAAATCCAACAACATGTCAAAAGCATTATCCACCTTGACCAAGGGGGATTCATCCCAGGAACACAGGTGTAGTTCAACTTATGGAAATATGTCAATGTACCACATAAACAAGGTAAAACACAAAAACCACATGATCATTTTGATACATGCAGAAAACGCCATTGACAAGATACAACATCACTTCATAATCAAAACATTGAATAGACTTGGCATGGTTGGTTCATATTTTAACATAATAAAGGCAATATACAAAGGTCCTAAGGTCCAAATAATACTTAATGGAGAGAGGCTGGAGAAATTCCCACTAAGATCAGGAACAAGACAGGGTTGTCCACTCTCACCTCTGCTCTTCAATGTAGTAATGGAAGTCCTAGCTTAAGCAATAAGACAGAAGAAGGAAATAAAAGGGATATAATTTGGAAAGGAAGAAGTTACGTTAGCTCTATTCGCTGATGACATGATTATATATGTAAGAGACCCGAGAGAGTCAATCCCAGAAGTCCTGATGGTGATAAAGTCCTATAGTAGCAGGATACAAAATCAATGCACAAAAATCAGTAGCTGTTTGATATGCAAATGATAAAGATACAGCAAAAGAAATAAGGGACATGGTCTCTTTTCAATAGCAACAACACAACAACAAAAAAACTTGGAATAACATTAACCAAGGAAGAAAACATAAAAACACTCAAAAAAGAAATTGAGGAGGACTTGAGAAAATGGAAAGACCTCCCATGCTCCTGGATAGGCAGAATTAACATTGTGCAGATTGCAATCCTACCAAAGGCAATATACAGATTTAATGCTATTCCAATTGAAATCCCAACAGTGTTCTTCACAGAGATATAAGAGTTAATTTCCAATTTCATTTGGAAAGGCAGAAGAACTTGCATATTCAAACATATCCTCAGCAAAATAAATACCTGATCTAATGATGCATTACAAAGCCATAGTAATAAAAACAACATAGTACTGCCATAAAAACAGGAGTATAGACCAATGGAATAGACTTGAGTACCCGGACTTTGGGTCAAGCACTTATAGCTCCTTGATATTTGACAAAGGCCCTAACAATATAGGCTGAAAAAAAGGTAGCATCTTCAACCAATGGTGCTGGAAAAACTGGATAACCACATGCAGACAATTGAAACTTGATCTGCACATCTTGTCATGCACTACACTCAAGTCCAAATGGATCAAAGACTCAATATAAGACCAGAAACTCGACTACTACTGGAAGAAAATATAAGAACTTTCCATGATACAGGAACAGAAGACTTCCTGAACACAACCCCAGTAGCTCACGATCATAAAGAGTCATTCACCCAATGTGATCACCTGAAGTTGAAGAGTCTCTTTACAGACAAGCACACAATAAGGAAAGCCAATAGATTAGCCACAGAATTGGAGAAAATATTTGCTGGTTATCCAACTGACAGAGGCCTAATCTCTAGAATCTACAAAGAATTCAAAAATCTAAGCAGTAATAGTCAAACACCCCACTCACAAAATGGGGCAAAGAGCTGAACAGGCAGATCACAGAGGAAAAATTCCAAATGCCAAACACACACTTAAAGAAAATGTCCATCATCCATAATCATCATGGAAATGCAACTTAAAACAACCATGAGATTCTGCCTTACCCCAGTAAGGATAGCAAACATCAAAAATCAGAAGAAAATAAATGCTGGTGATGATGTGCAGAAGTAGGAACATTCATCCACTGTTGGTGGGAATGTAAGATGGTACAACCACTTTGGAAAGCAATATGGAGACTCCTGAAAAAGCTAACTGTAGAGATGCCAGCAGACCCAGTTATTCCCTCACTGGGCATCTACTCTAAAACTTTCAAACCACAGGCCAGATATATTTGCTCAACCATGTTTTTAGCAGCTCAATTCATAATAGCTATGGGCTGTAATGTCCATCACTAGAAGAATGGATAACTAAGATGTGGTATATCTACACAATGTATGTAATTTTTTAATAAAAAGTTAAAAATAAAAGCAAAAAAAGAAAGACTTAAAATAGGTCAGGTTTTATCAGGCTATGTCTTGTCCACTACTGGTACAAAACATTGCTCCAATACAATAATCAAACGCTGAAAGAAATACCCCCATATCTGTAATATATTTTACCTTCTGGCATTCCATCTAACAACCTTGTCTTTGGCCCAAAGGGCAGCCAACCAGTTCTACTAAAAACATGAAACCTAGTCTTAAATATCTCCTACTTCTCTGTCATTTTCTTTTTTCTTTTCCCTTTACACTGACTTGTAATTCCCTATAGTAGGATGTGGTTTACATTCACATTGAGCTGTTGATTGGAGGGACCTACTAGATCTCCCAAACAAGACAGAACTATGTCAGAGCACTTGATTACCCACAAGAGGTTAATGCTAAAACCTTACTGCTAAAGACACCATATGCTGTCAGTACAGACCATGGGAAGACCTGATTGGGATGCAGAAGAGAGCCTGTAAGGTACTACATAAGCTACTGGGGTAAGTGCCCAACATCTGTCATAGCAACTCAAAATCTAAGTGACTCAGACGCAAACAACCTGGCATAATGCTCACACAAGTGCAATAGTGGCCCAGATTCATGATGGGTAACCAACTACTCTTGGATTAGCTAACAGATCCACCCAGTGGAAAGGAAACCATATCTGGAACTGGAAAAAAAGTCAGAATCATATCCAGATAATGATTCTACTTTCCATTGTCAAGATCCCACTAACTTTGAGATATAAGAGGATCTACACCCTTTAAATTTTCTCTAGATTAATAATGGTTATCCTATTTAACTGGTGCTAACTTCATTCTCTGTTGGAGAATCTGCTTCTCTTTCAGATGGGAGCAGAACTGAGGAGAAAAATGATCCAACGTGTGCAGTCCCTGATTGCACACAAGTTCCCTAGAGCTGTCCAGGCAACTGGACCATGGTCTCCAGCAGCCATGAATGGGGCTGAGTTTTTATAGGCAATTGAGAAAGAGCAGGAAGAGGGTTTGCTTGCCTAGGGACGTTCATTCCAGCATGTGGGAGAGAATCAGGTGATCTATGTAGTGGTAGCAAAAGGTATGAGGTACAAGTCTCAGGGGATGGGCTGTGTGAAGGCTATTGGCTGATACAATATGAGGAGTTTCCTAGGCAACTCACCAAAGATCACAGGGTTATTACCAAATCCTAAGTCTTATCAGGACATACAAGTGTCCCATTCCTAGCAGCTCAGGCCCATTTTAACCCTCAGTGGCTCAGAGTCCTTACCTGTACCTGAGAGTTCCCCCTTTGTTTTTATAATGGAGCAGTGTCATGACATTGAGTGAGATATTTATGAGTATCATAGATTCAGATAGAGCTAGTTGATGAACAAGTGTGGGTTCCTGGATCCTTGGGACTGTGGTTCCCTGAAGGCATACAGGCAATTGTGGATAGCAGGGTCTTGAGTGGACTTGAGAATGACAGAAGTACACACCAAGGAAATGACTTCTGAGAGTAGTTCTCATTTATTTAATAGGGGAATGTGTTTATAAGCAGTTGAGTGTGGGAAGAGGATCCTAAGGGGATTGGTGGGTTCAAAGTTTGCTAGCTGATGCCTAGGGACATTCATTATATCACTAAGGGACAGAGTCAGGTGATCTACATAGTGGTGGGAAGAGGGTCACAGGGGAATGGGCTGTGTGAATGCTGACACCATATAAGGAGTTTCCTAGGCAAGTGGCCAAAGGTCAAAGGGTTATGAGTGAAGCCTAAGTTCAGGTGTGCCCAGCTTGGAGAGGGAGTGGCCTGCTCTAGCCCAGGGGGCCTTAGCCATGCCTGGCAGCCAGACCTATCTCCTTAAGGCTCCGGCCTGTACCTGGAAGTACCCAACAACTCCCCCTTTTTACAATGGGGAAACATTATACTAAGTTTTTTATAGTTTACCATAGGTACAGATGGAACTAGATGGTGCATGAGGACCTCATTAGTAGCAACCTTAGCAATATTAGTTATTTGCTGTGTGAGAAATTTGATGAGGCAGAGAACTACAAGAAATAGGGTTTCTGTAGCAAGCAGGGGGCTAAGGAGTGGGAGAAGCCATGTGACTAAAGGGTTAGAGAACTAGGTAAGGGGGTGGACAGGCTTGTAACAGTCAAGCAGCTCCTTGTGGAGAGTTTTGAGAGTTTTAACATTTTGTTCAACAACATTTGACTCATTAACAAAAAAAATAACATTCTTCTCCCAAGACCACACATGTCCCTCCCTTGTTCAGCAGTAATGAAATCTAAGGCTAGATGGTTTTGAAGTATCACACCTGTGAGAGAGTTCAATTGACTCTGGAGAGATTTGAGGTTGTTGGTCACCAGAGTCACCTAGAGACAGTGTCACACTGAGCCCCACCAGCAAAGGAATGAACATCTATCTTGGTTGGCACTGGTAGAGTTTGTAGGCTGCTTCTGTTTACTCATATAGATACATCTGTAGAACAATCAAGACTGAGGAACAATAAATAGGAAAGGAAACATTTGTTCATGGGGTGGTTACCACTTTGCACCAAAGGAGAGTGGGTGTGTTGGCACAAGTGGTCCTGGTTATGGAAATATTGAGGAGGCATTCAGCTCTGGACAGCTTGGAGCTGAATAGGCAGAGAGGCACTGGTTGACCAGCATAAAAGAGGGTGGGGCATGTTCTTTGCAGAGTAAGGGACATGGCACACATGATGGCTGTGTTGCAAGCTGGTGGAGATCTGGGACCTGCCTGGGCACCCCAAGGATATTGGGAATTTTAAAGACAGTTCTTTGTAACTGGGAAAGGATAAGAAAAACTTCCCTACCCTTTTAACCTTCATGGGTCCAGCCAACCTAACTCTATCACCCTTCATTTCTCCCTCTAATGAGGACACATTCTAACTGCTGTTAGAGGACAAGGGCATGATGAAGTCAGATCTTAACTGTTTCCTGATAAATAGGGCACAAAATTGTGGCAGTTAGAGAGTCTCTCTCAGAGAGGGGAACTATTATAAAAGACCCCAGAAGTGTATATATGGAGTACAGGAAGATAATTTTGGAAGAGAACATTGGGGAGAAAGAATAAAAGTAAGGAGTTAATGAGAAGTGAGCACATAGCAAACTGCTCACCTTAAAGGTAATTCTACTTATGGTCAAGGGAACCTGGGTAGATGGAGTTGGATTGTGTCAGGACCATCTGAGCATGAGCTAGCAGAGATTTTCTTCCAGAACTGCATGGCCTGGATCTGGTTCCGTATGACTTATAAAACAGATGAGATATTAGCACAGTTATCAGAAACATATATACAACATTTAACCTTGATAGTAGCCTTCCAGAGTGTACACTTCATCATCTGTGGTTGTATTTCCTTATTATAGAATTAGAACTATTACAGATGGGGATATTTTTTTAAGATCTTGTTTGTTTCTCCTCTTTGAAAGCTCTTGTTGTATTACTTAATATATTCATATATTTGAGATATCTCTATGTCTTTGGTTATACCTTTCACTCTGAGTGTTTAAGACCAAGCAGATAGCCAAAATTTAACCAAAGATTAATTTTGGAGGTCACCAATGGCTCTCTAATGGATACTTTAGGGACCCAGGAGTAGCCCTGTAGCTTACTTGAGTGTTCTATTTCTTAGGATGAGTAAGGACCATGCTAGCCAAGTAGTTTTCATTTCTTTGGGAAGTCAGGAGGACTGATTGTCTTCATCGGTGACTCTCCTGTTTCAGACTGTAAACCATTTTTTTTCTGTTTGGGTCTCCATGTCCTCCTTCATAAGTAAGACAGGTGACTTACCAGGGTGCCAGTGTAGAAGTGTCCCATCATCTCCAGTGGCCTCATGACCTGGGAGCACAGACCAGACATGGTGTTTAGGTTTAGCCTGAAAATTAGCTTTCTATTCCTTATAAAAAGAAAACAAATTTAGGTAAAATTTGGACTTTTTATATCTCCTGTATCTTACCTATATAAGCACATCTTCATCCACATACATTAACATTCTGATCTAAGTACCACACAAAAGCATTTTTAGGCCTAGAGAGATGGCTTAGCAACTATCTGCTTGCTTGTGAAGCTTAAGGACCCTGATTTGAGGCTCAATTCCCCAGGACCCACGCTAGCCAGATGCACAAGGGGGCACATGCATCACATCTGGAGTTTGTCTGCAGTGGCTGGAGGCCCAGGAGTGTCCATTCTCTCTCTCTGCTTCTTTCTTTCTCTGTTGCTCTCAAATAAATAAACAAAAATAAATAAGTAAAAGCATTTTTATCGAGTATTCTATGTCCAACATTGAAAAATTCCTTCCAATTTCCTTCCACTCATCTCATCCCATAATTAACTATGTTTGTTATAAGACTATTAAGAACAACTATACCAAATTGATTAATCCTATTACCCACTCACAAGTAACTTAGATTAAAATAATTTTATGTCACCATAGGCTTTAGTTAAATCTGACTTTTTTTCCTGCTTGTTCTGTCACTTCATGGCACTGGCACTACTGCAGCAGCTGGGTGGGGCAGGAGCTCCAGATCAGCCCTGCCTGGCTCTTGGGCTCTCACCTGGGGTTGGGTCTCATAGGTATGGAGGCAACAGATGAGACATTGAGCTGCCCACCAGCCTAGGTGGTACATGGTCTTTGGGAATGGACAGGCCACCTCCCTAATCCAGTCTTCTCACAGGGCAAGCTTCATGAAGCCAGCTTCATGAAGGGGAAACTAGGGAGGGGGCTGCCTGGGAAAGAAGAAGTGACACTGCACCCAAATGGGCGGAGGTGCCACTCTCTTGGCGCACACGAGTCTGCCACAGGACCCAACCACCTTGGAGCACTGTGCAGCCAGCTTGCAGTTTTGCTGTTACCATATAGGAGAAGCTTTAAAGGAATTGAAAAGGGAGTGAGGGGGAATTATTTTCCTGAACTTCTCATCTCCTAGCCAGATAAATTATGTGGATCCACATGTCTGGGTCACATGCATCCCCAGACATCATCCAGTGGACAATCTGGAGGACTTCTTCCCAGCTTCTCTCTGGGAGAGCTTAATTCCCATCACTCTCAGAAGAGCCATTAATCCATGAATTTCTGACTCCTGTTGGTGGGAGGCAATATTGCCCATGATAGAAAAACAGTGGAAATGCCAAAATCAGAGGCAACATTCCTGAGGGCTGAATAGCAAATGGGGGATTCTCCAGTGTTCCAGATACAAGCTTGTTCACAAGTTTAAGAGACCTGCGACCTGCCCTACAGGCTTTTAAGAGGTCGATGCATTACCAGCATTTTTTTTTGTGTTGTAGAGACATAGATAGAAGGTTTTTGCCATATATATATATATATATATATATATATATATATATATATATATATGTCTGGTGAGTAACCAGAGCACTCTATATTTTCTGTGAGAATGAGAGTTCTTGCAACCCCTTCTTGAACAGTGATTGGCATTATCTACCACAGCTGATTTGCATGCCCTATGAGTGACTGAGCACTTCTACCACTTGATTCCTTTTCCAAGGAAGTGAAACAGATATCCAACAGAAGACTTGGACAAGATGCTTGCCCCAGAACTGTGTACAACTGTCAACATCTAAATGAAATGGAAATGTCCATTCCTAGTAAAATCAATGAATAAAATCTGAGAAGCTTCTCTTTTCAGAAGGCAGTGACCACTGGAATGATCCAAAAGGCACCATAGTGCTGAGAAAATGTGAAGGAGGTGTGTTTGGCACTGGAATTTTTCTATCACACCTTCAAGGGTCAGGGTCCATTGTGGATGAGGTGGCAGGAAGAATATAAGAGCCAAACGAAGGGTCAGCCATCCAATCAGAAATTGGCCTCAATGTACATGACCTCACAGTGCTGAGCACTACCTTCAGAAGAACCTCGTTATAGGAGGAAAAGATGATGACATCAAAGTAAAAGAGAGACTAATGGAAAGAAGAAGGGGGCATGGTGGAATGTGGATTTGTGAAAGGGAAAGTGGGGGAGGGGATTGAATTATCATGGTTTATTGTCTGTAAGTACGGATGCTATCAATAAAAAACTTAAATTTAAAAAAGAATTCCAAACAATAAAAACCCTGAACCTTACCATATGTCTTCCCAGAAGTTTCACTCATATATCAATGACAAACTTTAAAGTTGCATGTGTCTCCCCAACTCTACATTGTCCCCCTTATTTTGTAAAAGCAGGGATAATGTGGATTATTTGAAATAATGTACTGTAATTATTAACATGGATTTATGTGAACGGGTCTAATTCAGACTTCTCTCCTAAAACTGACCAGCACAATTCTTATATAAACTGTTCAATAAAGAAATAAGTGTTGAGATAAGTTATTACATTTCGTAGTTACTATATTTGATAGTAAGAAGGAAAAAGACTTAATGTCAATACCTTGGGATTAATTTGGTTAGAAAAATCTCTTGTAAGCCCTGAGTCATTGATTTTTTATTTCCACATTTATTATTTCCATATTTCATATGAGGCTGAGAGTCTCAGACAAATGGTACCATAGTTTTGAATGAGAAAATAATACAATTTATCCAGACATATACTTCTGCTTTTGAAGTCATTTGATTTCCCTAGTTAATTTAAAGTAAAATGTTATGTAAATATGTAAACAGTTTTTAAAACAAAGATGGGTGATTGCTTTCTAATGACAGCTTAGTTACTAAATTTATATTTTATTAGCACTTAAATACTAACCCAGCTAATTATATTTTTTCTTGTGTAATATGTGAGCAGATTTTAAAGAAGAATTTTACTCTCTCCAATGTCACATTTTCACTCATTAACAAATTTATCAGTTTTTTCTGCTCAATATTTTGCTCAATAAAAGATACTCAATTTTCAAGCAATAAATAATTAAAAGAATATTGTGAAAGACTTATATCCTATAATGGGAATGGCAAAGGCATCTTCCATTCACTGATTCTCTCATGTGTGTTTACTTTCTTCCATAAGATCTTTTTTTCCCTATTCTGAAAAATTAGCTTCAATGTACTTTTTGACTAAATACATGAATTGAACTACATTTACCTAAAACGTTTTTCTCCTCCTCACTTGGAGATGTGATCTCATGTCCTGTTATAGGGTTTTTTTGTTTGTTTGTTTGTTTGACCAATATATGAGACTAAATTATAGACTAATTGGTGAGTGGCACATTTTCCCCATATTCATCAGAATCTTGAAATTGCAACGTGGGCCCAGATGTGGTGGAAACATATCATCTACATGAAATAACACTCTGTGGATGATAATAACAAAAACCAACATGACCACTGGGAGCAGAAAAGAAAAATTTGTTTTAAAATATAAAAGTCATTCCTATTCAACCCATATTAAATCAAACAGGAGCAGTAAAATAATTTGATGGATTTTGAGATGCATATGACCTACAGAAGTTAAACATGGGCTGTAAAAATTGCTTAATGGTTAAGGTACTTGTCTGCAAATCATAACAACCCAAGTTTCAATTCCTAGTGTCTATATAAACCCAGTTGCACAAATTGGGCATGCATCTGGAGTTCATTTGCAACAGCTATAGGCCCTGGCACACTCATTCTCTGTCTCTATCCTATCTCTTGATGCTTGCAAATAAATAAATAAAATACTTTAAAAATTTTAAACAAAGATGGTATAAATATTTTACATAGACCTATACCAATCAATGATCCTGAATAGCTTGTAGGATGATTGGTGACCAGAAAGTCTCTTTTCAACAGTAATTATTGATGTTTGTAAGAACTAGTCGGGGGCCTTTGGAGTCTTGTGTATATTCCAGGTGCTTCCACAGACTTTAAAGCATAGGTTACTTCTGAGCCTTGTGAAATTTATTTACATATTGTTTCATTCATGTACATATGTAACATTCCTTTCCTTATTGAATACCCCTCTAGGAAAGAGTTTCAATTTGGAGGAAAAATCTACACAATAAAATGAACAATAATTTGACTAGAAATTGCCAATTTAGGTTAATTTTATTCAAAAATCACTTCACAGGAAAGGTGAACACTACATCAGAGACTTACAGGAGCATGGGGCACATATTGTAGCAATAGCAGGAGCTTATGCCAAATACCAGAGGCAGAAAGAGAAGTGGTTATTTTGTATGTATGTTTGGTTAAGGTTTTTTATTTCTTTAATAGTTGGAATTAAAACACCTTGTTAAAATATCTATTAAAAGAGGAAGTAAATTCACATGTAGAAACAAAACAAAATTAATTGGTCCTCAGCAACTCAATTAACATCAATGTAAGATTACTGATATAATCATTTAAGAGAAAGTAAAGGGAAGCTGGATGAATGGAACAGAGTAATAAACATAGACCACCATATGTATTGAGTGAGGGATATTCATTCAAAACCTATTTATGCAATGTAAAGCACATGTTACATCCATATGTTTCTGAAGCTTGCATTCTCAAAATGGATGTGGAACAGTCAACAATTCAGAAAAGAATTAAAGAAAATGATCACACACTGGGGTCATTATTAATGAATGAAATCCCTGTATCTTAAGCATTCTATTATAGTGAGCCAGTTTTTATTTCTCAGTGTTTTACTATTTGACTATTTATTTTATCTACATTTTTGCATGGTTTTATAGGTTTCATCTACTTTATTTATTTATTTGTGAGAGAGAGAAAGAGTGAATGGGCATGACAGAGCCTCTAGCCACTGCAAGTGATGCTTTGTGCATCTGGCTTAAGTGGGTACTGGAGAATAGAACATTGGTGGTTAGGCTTGGCAGGCAATTACTTTAACAGCAATATATCTCTCTAACTGCCCCCTTTTTGCTTCAAGTTCTTTTGTAATTAACCTTCTTGTGAATGGTATAAAACACTTAACAAGAAGCAGTTGATGGGAGGAAAGATTTTATTTTGATGTACAGTCTCAAGGAGAAGCTACATAATGGCTGTGAAAAATGTGGCATGAGCAGGAGCTGAACAATATCAAGTGGACAACAGCAGCAACTGAGTGAACCAAGCACTGGCAAGGGGGAGCAGGCTTTAACATCCATACACTTGTCCCTACCAACACACCACCCTCAGCAAGGTTCCACTTCCCAAACTGCTACCATTTGGGGATCAAACATTCAGAACATGTGAATTTATTGGGGATACCTGATTCAAAGAACCACAGGGTCTGATTATTGCACTGACTGGCCAGGAATTTGTTATGTAACTCTGGCTGGCTTCTTGGAGGTACACTACCACTTAGAGCTCTGTATCTAGTTTAACTTCTGTTTCACAAATGATAGTTGTATGTAAAAATTTGATGGTGACAGGGAGAACAATGTCTTAAGAGGATGAAAATCTTATGCATTGAGTGTTGGGACAAGTACCGTGACAGTGAGGAAAGGTTATCATTGTGTTAAAAGACAGCAGTCTAAAATTAGCTGGTTTGGGGCTTTATTTAAAAATATTAGTGTTTATGAATTGATTTTACTCGTAAAATTATATACCTGAAGATAAAGACAGCCTGGATATAAATATGTATACATACAAAATGTATTCTACAGCAGTCTCTTCTAGTAAATCTCTAGAAAAGTAATATCCCTATAGACAGACCTCACATGTAAATCTATTTTTTAAATTTTTTTTACTAGAACTTTTGAGATAAACATATTAAGTTTGGTAAGAGGGTTAGATGAAAATATAAATGACTGGCATATAATATCTTTGAAAAGACTTGTGCCAGAGATGGCAAGCATGCCACTTCAGGATCATGAGGAATCAAGTGCAGAAGAGCTGCATGACACAGTTCCAGTCCAGCTGTCTCTTCCTTGAAGTCCAATGTGGCCCCTCTATAGAAAAATCTTTGGCTCTTTACACCACAGAAATCTGTGTTTTTCTGTATAATGTTTGTCTTTCTCTGTCTTTCACTTGGTATCCCAATCTCTAAGTTTAATTTTCCAGTAAAAATTGGTGTTGGTGAAGTGTTGGTCAATGTATCTGAAAGAGGCTCTGGCATAGAATTGGACAAACAAGAAAATGGGTCGGAGATAATTTTTTTCCTTCAAGGCCTTAAAGAAAGTGAGGTATGGAGTACAGTACACTTAGGAGGAAACAATAAACCTCCTGGAACAATGTAAAAATTGTTCTATGACTAATTTTTCTAAGTGGTGGCAATTGCAATTGACTCTTTACCAAAAATCCTTACAGAAAAACAACCAAGGTCAGAAAGAGTTCAATCAGGAGACCAAAGTCTAAGTATTGGAGGGATGTGAAAAGGAAAATTTAAAATAAATGATTAAAGGATAAATAAATCTACTAGATCAGTGATTAATAATGGGAAGCCCTATTTGTGGTTGTTTTGCCTCTCACCTTTAATATAGTAATTAAAAGTAGAAGTTCAGGAAATACAAGTGCTTGACCACACATACATGGGGGAAATGTGAAAACAGTTGATCATTATAGGGGCCTGATGGCTTTACTTTAGGTGAATAATTATGGGATTGTTTGAAGATAAGGAATAACAAAAGGTTTCTATGAATTCAGTGAAACTGTACCTTTCTTGAAGTTTGCTCTTGCATGACGTGATCAGAAAATAAAAGACTGAGGCTAAGAGCTGTGGCAGCAGAGAAGCATAGAAGCATGAAAGCATAGAAACAGGGAAAAACAGAGAACAGAGAAAAAGACAAAAAAAATAGGAAAAAAAAAAAGAAAGAAACAGCAAAGGAGGCAGAGAGAAAAAGATGGAAAAACTCAGCTGCCTTCAGGATTTGCCTGTCAGCTTGCACCAGAACTTGACTTCGAGTCGTTATTGCGGTGTTCCCTTTCACACCTCTCTTCCAGGACCCTCCTTCAATCCAAGGCTGGACCCCGGCAAACTTGTGCTGGCCAAATCTAGCACAATTTTACTGTGACATTAAATACTAGTAGTGAGATATTTAGATATAAGAAAGAAAATAGGAAATCATCATCACATGTTTGTTTGAAAAAGAAAGCCATAAGTAAACGGAAGAAGAAAAGCTTGCTGTAGAATTCGAAGTAATAACTTTGTAAATAATTACAAAATTAAAATGATGACTATTAACACAATCGGAGTGGAAATTATTTCATCCAAGATAAACCAAGAGATAAAGCCAGGCATCCACACTTGATCAGTAAAGAATAATTACATAATTTTAACAGTACCACACAATGAAAACTTAAAAATTGAATATGATAAAACAAGTAATTCAAAAATGGAAAAACCTGGAACATGCCACTTTAACACATAAGATTAATATTTACTTATAAGTAATAGAAAATTGAAATTATTCATTCCCTGTTGTGATATGCTGAAAGAGGTACCAAAATTGTGTATTTTTTTCTGTCAAGCATTAATAACTTGAATCTAATCATGAAGAAAATCAGGGGAACTTGAGATATTTTATACAAAACAGATAGCTTATTACCATCAAAAGTGTTGAAATTTAAAAGTAAGATATAGAAAGAAAATGAAGTCAAATATATAAGAGACATAAACTAAAGAATGAAAGGCTAAATGCAGTATGTGATCCTAATTGTGATATTTCCTTATAAATGGAATGATGTACAAACAAAATTTACTGGTTTTGATTTACTATGATTATGTAAGATAGCACACTTGTTTGAAGGAATTACACATGGATGTAGTGGACAATGATGTCATGGTAACTTCCAAATTCAAGTAAAAGTATTACTTGAAAATTTTTCCAAGAATTAAATAATTTCAAAATGAAAGGAATTAATGTCAATATAATACCTTAATGAGCAGAACACACCTAATTTCTCCTCTTGCTTATCAAGGCATAATAACATTAACATAAAATGCTGAAACAACCCTATAACCCAAGAAATGTATAACAAATGGGATCCAGTTCATGCCAGGGCCTTAAAAATGCTTCCAAGTCACAATTAAAGACAGGTAACCACAGAAAACCACCCTCGGGAAATGGGACATTTTTGGCGTCATAGAAAGAATCACCCAAATGATATAGCAAACTTGTTCAGACCTTCATTAGTCACTTTCCTCAATGCTATCACTAAATCCCTGACAAGAACTACCTTAAGGAAAGTAAGGTGTATTTATCTTGCAGTTTGAAGGAATATAGCCTGTGATGGTTGGAAAGGCTGGTGACAAAGAGTATGAGGAGCAATGAGGTGGCTGCTCATATTACATTCACAGTCAGGATGCTATGAGTTATAAATGCTGGTGCTCAGCTCACTTTCTCCTGTTTATTGAGTTTGGGACTACAGTCCATAAAATCATGACACTTAGAGAGAGTCATCCCCCTCATTTTATCTAATCTACAAAGGTGACACAGACATACCTAGAGGTTTGTTTCCTTAATATTTCTAGATTCAATCTACTTGGTAAGCAATAAACCTCCTCTATGGCCAGACATACTGTGTATTTCAGCTACAAAGATGGAAGACCTTCCAATTCCAGGATATGAGGCAGTGGACTAAAATGGTCTGTTTTGTGCTATGTGAAGTTGTGAGTCTCCCTGTGATGAATGCAAAGATGTGGAAAGATCAACCTGTTTCTGACTATTTTAACTGCATCACATCAGAAAACTTATGCTAGTCATAGTAGCACAGAAAATCCTTATGTGTATGCTAAAATCATTGCAACACATGCAGTGTAATAAAATTCCACAGTGGCAAACATCATGTCATTGGTACTGTTCCATGTTTAACATGAATGAACTATTTCTTAGATTATAACATCAGACAAAATATTATAAATATACTTTGCTTGTTCAAAACAAAGGTAAAACTCCAAATGTGTTAAGTAAACCTAATAATAATTCAGTTCAGTGTGTAGAAATGAAAATCATAATATCTGAGAAGAGTAAAGCATGCTAGAAAATACAAAATTTTAAATACAACCAAACTGCTGATTCTAAATTGTGACTCATCTTTTCTAATTTTATGTTTTTATTTTTATTTATTTTCAAGCAGAGAGAGAGAGATAGTAAAAGAGAGAATGGGCACTTCAGAGCCCCCAAACACTGCACATTAACTCCAGATACATGTTCCATGTTGTGCATCTAGCTTCATTTGAGTACTGTGGAACTGAACCAAGGCTGCCAGGCTTTGCAGGCAAGCATCTTCAACATCTGGGCCATCTCTCCAGCCTCATGACTCATATCTTTGATCTCCATATTTAATTCATTTTTATTCTCCCCATTCACTACTTTCTGTTATTCTTGTGTAAAATATTTTAAAACTCCTCCTTCTGTGTACTCCCATGGAGCTTTGTCAGTATTATTATTAATTATAATATTAAAATATTAATGAAATTTTGTTTTTATGCTTATGGTGTTTTATGACTTTGTTCCTCTATGCTCTTTATTATTTCTCTATTCTTTTGTCTTTCACTGACTTTTTCACTTTATACCAATAGTGTGTCAGATCTGGCACACCTAAGTTCACTTTCTTTTGCTCATATTTGTCACTTATACCTATTTTGTACTTTTTTTAAGATTTCATTTCAATTTCATTTTGTGGATTTATATTCTCAGGTTTTCAAACCATATTGCAGAATCCTTCTAGGCTAATTTGACAAACTGTGGTATTTTACTTGATTGACTCTATATTTAACTACTGATATATCAGAGCCCACCTCAGAATATTGTTTTATTGTTGTTGCTGCTATCTTCCTTGATTCTTTTTGTTGCTGTTGTTCATGAGATAGCAATCTTCCTTGTCTTATAATTTTCATTGTTTCTTAGTTATTATTCTCATTTCAGCGATGTTCTTTACATATGACAATAATGCCCAGTAATATCTTATTTCTTTTTTTTTTCTTACCATGCATAGTATGTGGTCTGTGTGTGTAGATATGTGTGCTTATGTGCATGTGGTACATGTACATGTGTGCAGATACATATACCCTGCATGTTTATATAGATCTGGAGGTTGCAGAAGAATGTTGGCTATCTTCCTTTCTCATTCTTCTACCTTATTTCTAGACAGGTTCTCACATTGACCCTGAAACTTGATTTTTATTTTCTTGTTTTGTTTTGTTTTGTTAGACTGGTTTTGTTTTTGTTAGACTGGTTGGCCCTTGGAGACCAACAGCACTGGAGATTAGACATGCACTGCCACATCTGTCTTTTTCATAGGTGTTGGTTATCAAACTGAGGTCCTCATTTTTGTGCAGCAAGGATTTTTACCGACTGAGTCATCTCCTTACTCTATGCTGGTTTGATAAACTAGTGTGTATACTGTAGAACAATATTGTTTCTTGAATGAATTCTCAGTTTGCCTATAGCTACCAGCAATATTATATTATTCAATTTTATTTAGGGTTGTGAAGAATTAAATAACTTAATTTTGAAAATCAGACAGCAATAAATTCTATGAAATGTTTGATCTTATACTTCTTCTACCTTTCATGACAAGAATTACCTGCCCTGAAACTCCACAGCAGGCAAAGAGTACCTCTGAGGCAGATAGAGATATGCTATGTGTCAGAATACCAAACACAAACAAAATAACTCTATTTAAAATGTTTTCAAAATTTATTTTTGAATGCCAAATATTCAGATGTGTAATAGATGTGTGACATTCCTCTGTTACTGGAATATTCCATAAGCTTAAATGAGTTCAAAGCAGCAAGTGAGTACTCAAAACAAACTCATTATATTTAATAATGAGTGGAAGAAAACATGACAAGAAAAAGAAATAAAATGTGAATACTAATGAAGAGACATTTATAAAATATTTTTTATTTTTATTTATAAAAATGTTAATTTATGAACATGTCATGAAATTATCATAGACCTTTCTTCTATTTTATAATAAAATGTATTTGTGTATTTAATGGAGTGTGTAAAGATTTCTAGACAAGACAATATTATGTGTTTTTCATAAAAATGTGAGAAAATTACCAATAAATTAGCTGTTAGTTGAGAAATGTTGAGAATATAAATCATCTGGTGAATGCAGCCATCCTTATCCTCAGGAACCCTGTCTTTCATGCTAACTTCAGCCCCTTCGTCCTTTCACTGCATTCCACCATGACCTACATTTTGTCTTCTTGGGCCATCATTATGGTGGTTTGTTAAGTGTCTGATGCTGTGTGAGGTTACCTAGACATTCCTTATTATTGAATCAGATCTGCTTATATGTTTATAATTGCTATGAATTAAATTATAATTCTTAAAGGAATATACTATTTTTTACAAAATGTATTCTCACATAACTAGTTGTGTTTGGTTACATAAGTTTTCTATCTAACAAGTAAGCATACCCTTAACTTTTATATGTATTGTCTACTTATGCTTACAATAAAAGCTGAAAACAAAAGGTGGAATAAAAAGAAAATAGTGGAGGAAAATGGCATTCTCTCCATGTCAGTTAGTGCATTTCCACATACACATGTTTACTCCATACACACACACACACACACACACACACACACAAACACCCCACTCCACAAGTATTACACAACATAAGGAAATGAGAGAAACAAAGAATGTAGTCATATTTTCAAAGAACTTTCTAGGAGTTATTTGCATTCTGTGTATCATTAATAAATCAGTATTTAAATAAATCAGAATCAGGAAGTCGAGGCAGGAAGATCACCACAAATTTGGAGTGAGCTGGGTTACCTGTTAAGATTTTATTTCAAAAAAAAGGAATAATAAAAGTTTATCAATAAGGCATTGTTCAGGGAAGCACAACTAAGCCCTACAAAGACAACTTCTCTTTCTTACACCCTGAACTTCAAATTGCTGTCCCTTTAGTGAGCTGAATTTTCTGTCATTACTTACTTTTCTTTTTGTTTATTTTTACCACCCTGGGTAAGTTGTCAGTTCTTTGAAAGGGGACACAAATGGCTGTGCACTACAGGGCTAAAACACATTAGGATTCTAATTTTTCTTGACATTATTGTTATTCTACCTCAAGCATTGGTATATAAAACCTTTCCATGCTTTCTCCTTTCTGAATGAGAATGACATATTGGCTTAGTTCTTGAATACATTTTCTTGATTATAGTCCCAAGAATGGCACTTCCTGATAAGTGAGTGCTTTAAGTTTTAGAAGCAAATATTCCTACAATTAAAGCAAACTTCTGTTGTCAGTGACAAGGAATAGCTTTTCATTTAGGCTTGGAGGTATATATTTTATTGACTTATACATACTGTCATTCAGCTATTATGGAATAACAAATTTTGCTATTACGTAGCATTCAATTTTTAGTTTTCCCCCAAACTCATCAGTTTTTGTGCACATTCTTAAATAAATGTTGGCTAAAAAGACTTATTTTAAATTCTCATGTTAAAGAAAACTAATCAATAGACTTAATTAACCTATATCATGCTACATTTACATCATTAATCATTCTCTGCAAACTGATTAGGTCACTACATTAGCAGTTTGGCCATTTCTGTAGAGATGTGAAGATTCCTTTTGAATTTCAACTTGAGACACAGAGGTTTCATCAGATACATGGATTCAAATCATTTGGCTGAATTAAAAACAATTACTGAAATATCTGTTCTAGTGTTGTAGAGCTTTCATAACAGTCTATCCCAAAACAACAGACATATATCTTCAAGCAATTGCAGAAGTTAAATCTGAAATCTTGTCTTAGTCATCATGTACATTTTGCAGTCTCGAGGAAGGAATCTCTTCTCTCTCTCCTTGCCTCTTCCAAGTTGCTGAAGGATTTGCATGTTCTGTGGCTTATAGACACATCAGTTCAACAAGGTCCATCTTTTTTTTTTTTAGATATGTATATAGTGTGTATACAGCCATTAGGGTACCATCATTGCCCTTCTCCCTGTCATCCTGCCATGAGGATTGCGGGTGTTGCATTGTGGGGGTAACTATCAGTTATGGATGAGAGGCAATGTCTTTGTGCATAATGACCAAACTTGTGGCTCTAACCATCTTTCCACCTCCACTTCTACAAATTTCCCTGAGCCATGTAGAGTTCATTTTAGGGCTATTTCAGTGAGAAGGTCTTGAGAATCTCTGTGTGTCTGGATAACTGATTTGGTACGAGTGAAGGAGATAGACACAGAACACTCAACTCCTACCAAATATAAAAGAGAAAGAGTAAAACAGAGAGAAACAGGAGAAGACTGAGAATAGCCTTTATAAACCCTCTCCAGGCCCCTTTGACTCAGCTATTCTCTCTAACCACTTTTTAGTATGTCTTTCAGGATGTAGGATGTTATGGCACCATTTCCATTTGAGTCCAGTTTTTTTGCACCCCCTATCTTTACCCTCCCCCCCCCCACTCCACTATTCCAATTGTCCATTCCTTGAGTGTTTACTAGGCATGTCAGCATCATGGGCAGATTCAGGTTAGGAGCCACATATGAGTGAGACCATGTGACATTTATCTTTCTGTGATTGGGTGAGTTTGCTGAGAATGATCTATTCCAAGTTTAACCATCTTTCTTCAAATTTATTGTATCATTTTTCCTTACTGCTGTGTAGAATTTCATCGTGTAGATATACCACATTTTAGTTATCTAATGATGGACATCTGGGTTGATTCCAGCTCTTAGCTATTATTAATTGAACAGCTGTAAACATGGTTGAGAAAATATCTCTGAGCTGAGGTTTGGAGCTTTTAGGGTAAATGCCCAGTAATAGAATAATTGAGTCTGTTGGTACTTCTATAGTCATCCTCTTTAGGAGTCTCCATATTGCTTTCCATAGTGGTTGTACCAGCTTACATTCTCACCAACAGTGAATGAGGGTTCTTATTTCTCCACATCCTCACCACTATTTGTTGACATTATATTTTTTAAATGTTTGCTGTCCTTATTGGGGTAAGGTGGATTCCATAGTTGTTTAAATTTGCATTTCCCTTATGATTAGGGATGTTGAACATTTTCTTAAGTGTGTGTTTGCCATTTGTATTTCTTCCTCTGAGAACTCCCTGTGCAATTCTATGCCCCATTTTGTAAATGGGTTGTTTGAGTTTTTATTGTTTATGTTTCCGAGTTCTTTGTAGATTCTAGGAATTAGGCCTCTGTCTGATGTGTATCTGACAAAGATTTTCTCCCATACTGTGGGGAATCTGTTGCTCTGCTTATTGTGAAGAAGCTTCTAAGCTTCCTAAGATCCCAGTGGTTGAATGATTAATTTCCTGAGCTACTGGAGTTGTGTTCAGGAAGTCTTTTCCCACTCCTATTTCATGAAAAGTTCCTCCTATTTTTCTTCCAGTAGCAGCAGAGTTTCTGATTTTTTATTGAGGTCTTTGATCAATTTGGACTTGAATTTGGTGCATGGTGAAATGTGTGGATCGAGTTTCATTGTTCTGAATATGGTTATCCAGATTGTCCCGCATCATTTTTTGATGATGCTGTCTTTTTTCCAGTCTACGCTATTATTTCCCTTGTTTATTTTTCTCAGTAGTAAGAAGTAAACTCTTATTTTTAGTGAACTTTAGGAAAAAACTGCCTTCTTTCATAAAGCAATAAATTAAACAGCTAAAATATTATCCATAACATAAAACCCTTTCCTACTTATGAGGAAGGCATTTCACTTTCAAGTTGGAATCCAGAACTGCTCCCACAAGATGGGGATGATTCCTTCTCAAAATTTATTGACTTATATTTAGTTGTTTCCTTAGCTATTAGTCCCATTATTATTTCTTACTGCCCCCTGATTGAGATATTTCCTCCATGTACTTCAACTTTAAAAGATAATCAAAGGAGAAGAGTGAAAGTCATGATTTGCACATTTCAGCATTTGTCATTTTCTTTCTAAACACCTAAAAAGCATTTACATTTTCAGTGACATCAAAGGTCTTTTGCAGCCCTACAGGATGTTTATGATGGAAATTTTTCACAGGTCTGAGAGCATAGAACATGGCATGAGGCTTACACCTCACCAGTGTAATTTGGAGTGTTAATAGGAAAAGACCTAGCTGTCTTGAGAGTTCTGCTCTCCAGGAATTGGTGACAATTTGTTCCACTTTCTGAACTCTGCTGGACAGAAAAGGTGAAATGCAAAAGGGATCTTTCTAGAGAGGAAAGAGAGAAACAACAAGGTAGAAGGAGGACTGAATTAAAAAACACTTTGATGGCTGATAAAATTGTGTGCCTTTTCTGAAAGTCAAATTAAATAATCTAAGGGGGACTGTAACTGCATGGCAGCATATTTTAAGATTAAAAACTAGAAGGAATGTCTGAGGTTATATACAGAAAATTCTACCAAAACATATAGTACTTGCAACTTTTTAATATGAAGCCTTTGTAATAAAATGAAGGCGTAACTAATTTCTCATTTCCACTGTTTCAGAAATTTGCAATGCTAGCAATTTAAACCTTGCTGAACCCTTCAGGAAATTATTGCCACAACCCATCCCATTTTTTCAGAAAACGAGCAAAGATGCTATCCTTTGCCCCAAAGTTAGTAGGTGCTGATGTCAGTGATCATATTAACATGACATAGCATGGTGACCTTACAGGTTAATGACTGCTTCTCAGTTTTCTCAAACAAGGATGGAAAGTTGTGCATGCGCATTTGTGTGTGTGTGTGTTAACATGTTTGTGGTTGTACACTTGGGTATGGAGACTAGAAAACTACATTGGGTATCTTTCAGTTCCCTTTCCACCGTGTGTGTGTGTGTGTGTGTGTGTGTGTGTGTGTGTGTGTGTGTACATAAAGTTTGAGTTCAGGCATGTTTGTGGCATTTTGCAAATATGGAGTTCAGGGGATAATTTCAGATTTTGATACACACCTTTCACCTTGAGGCATGGTCTTTTTGTTCACTATTGTATATGCTTGGCTAGCTGGCCAATGCAATTCTTGGAGATTATCCTTTCTCTGCCTCTCATATAGCTATACCTATCATGGAACCTGCCACAGGATCTCATTTTAAGTTCAGTTATACTCAGTTTTTAGTGGAACCTTAAAAGAAAATTCATTCATTTAGCAAAACTGACATGAAAATAGAATCAAATAGTATTAGTATGTCAGTAATAGAAATACTGGCTACAGTTTTGATAGAGTTGAACATAGTTAGGGTACAGACTTTAGAGAAACAGAAAGAGGATTTGAGTTGAATAGACTGAAATGACTAGTGATGCCCTAATGGAAGAAATCAGCCTTGTCACACTGGACAAAAAATCTTTAAGAAAGGAGTGAGAGAAAGAGAGAAAGGAACTGGAAAAATTGCTCAGTAGTTCAGGTACTTGCCTGCAAAGACAAAGGACCTAGGTGTAATTCCCCAGGACCCATGTAAGCCAGATGCACAAGGTGATGCATGCATCTGGTGTTTGCAGTGGCTGGACATCCTGGTGTTCTCTCTCTCTCTGTCTCTCTCTCTCTCTCTCTCATAAATAAACTAAAATAAAATATTTAAAAAAATAAAAGAGAAAGAGAGATTCTTTCTTAGACTATTCATTACAGCAGCCTGGCTTCAAAATATCTCATTTAGAATCTCATCCTCCTGAGTGCTACTCTACAGGTACACCACTATACCAAACTTCACAGTCCATATATATAGTGTATATACTTAATGTTTAAATCCTTATAATAACAATTCCTTCAGAATTTTTATTTACCATTAGTTTCCTACAGTTAGATAGGGTACAACTAAACCTGGGACGCATGAGATTAATTTAAAATATTTAGAAAGTGGAAGTGTGGTGGTTTGAACAAACTGTCCCCCATAAACTCATATATTCTTAATGCTAAGTCCCCAGTTGGTAGCAATTAAGAAATTGGAGCCTTGCTGGAGAAGCTGGAAGGCTGGGATGGGTGTTTTGAGTGTTTAGGTAGCTTCCCCTCACTGATGTTCTGCCCACACTTCTGCTACTGGTTTCCATTGGTTGTGGCAGAGGTGATGTCAAGCCACTGTATATGCCATCCTTTCTCCTGCCATCCTGGAGCTTCCCTTTCTGCCTGTAAGCCAAAATAACCCCCCTCTTTTTTTTTAAAGCTGCTTTAGGGTGGGTCATTTGTGCCAGAAATGAGAAGGTAACTGCAACAGTCAATAAACAGACTCCAGAGAACAGTCTCCTAAGCCAATCCAAGTGACATTAAGACACAGGGCATTGGTTATGAGAATGGGGTCTGGGCATGACTGAAGAAAATACAAATAAGGAGTAAAAGTAACCAAAAGAAGAAACATGGTATTTATGCTCCAAGGTAACAGTCTTCCTAGCTAAAAAAAAAAAAAAAAAAAAAAAAAAAAAAACCACCACATATTAAGGGAAGAGCATCTCCATGCAAAAGGCATGCCACATGCAAGTGTTAAGTTAATTACTTAGGTCAAATGTTAATCAAAATGAAATAGGGAGCTGGCAAGATTTGTCTTGTAAGAATCTTACTGCTGCTGACTGCTAAATGGCTGGAGAAAATTACTCCTGCTCCTGGTCTTATCTTTCAGATGTTTTAAAATTTCTCATTTACTCACCTTTGGTAGCAGATTGAACAAAACAATGTATGAATAGGGCTGATTTCTATAGCTCTGATGGGCACTTTGCTCACTCAGTGTTCACTGGAAAGTGGTATACACCATAAAACTTCCAGTGTCACCAACAGAGCTTTTTACCTTTAAATATACTGTGAAATAAAATGAGTTAGCTTTTCTTTGAAGACATAGTCCCTAAGAAGGATAACTAAACAAACAAGCAACAAATGTGCTTTATTTTTTCCATGTAAGTACTTAAAACTAATATATGTTGTCTAAATATTAAGCTTCAGGCCTTTCAGTCGATACAAGTGTCATTTAGGCTGGATAATATATTAATTACAGAATATCTTCTAAATTACATATAAGTAGTCAAGACAAAAGAAACATCACCCTTTCAATCTTTATGGTGCAAAAGTGAATATTATATCCAACTAATTGGAACCAATAATGGCAATGAAAAAAAAGTTTACTGAGTGTATGATAGATACTGAATGATGGACACTGTATTATAGACACTGTATGATAGACACCCTACAGTCCAGGTGCTTTTCCACTTATTTTATGTTTGTGTAATCTTAAGAATTTAGGTATACATATCTTTCTAAAGTATTCCTTAAGATGTTTTACTGGTTAAAATGTGTGTGACTTTAAACATCCAAGGGTTGAATGTGATACTCTTCTCTGAGAGGCTATGATCAAATGTGCATCTGCATCAGATATTCAAGTGTGTATTGTGAGAAACATTATTGTTAGATATTGTTTTCAATTTAATACAGGATAGTATTACCAAAGTTGGTCATGTAGCTCCTGATGCTCCAGGCTTCTGAGTGTTGGAGGGAACAGGTCATAAAGGATGCTGTCTGCTCATGCATGACACCTCTCTATAAACCCACAAAGTGTAAAGGAAGTATGCCAGAAAGAGGTAAATGAGCAGTGAACTGCTACCTACCCCAAAGCACCAATAAGTGCATGTTGTGCAGTGTGCTCCAGAGACATGGCTTCTGTGCATCATCACTTATGCTGGGGTGGGCTTTTCAGTGATGCAGCTGCTTATGTCATCTATTGCTCCTATAAGCAACCCCTCACATTGCTGAGTAAGTAACCCCAATTAGGTCATTGGTTCACCCAAACTTGTTTTGGTGTAATTGTGCTTTAATAAGTCATCTGTGTCGTATTTTGGTGAATATACCTGTGTTAGTGTCTTATCACATGAAAAGTTTAACTCTAAACATAGTGCTCAGGTTTGATACATAGAACAAAAGATGAGTTTTGGAGGGAAAATCTTATGATACTGATATTAGCTATGGGTAACAAGGCATGCAACTGAGGCTCAACAATGACAAGGCTTGATTTTACTCTATCTTTTAATATTTTATTTTTATTTATTTATTTGAGAGAAATAAAGAGGGAGAGAGAGAAAGAGAGAGAATGGGTGCACCAGGGCTTCCAGCCACTGCAAGTGAACTCCAGATTCATATGACACCTTGTGCAAATGTCCATATGGCTTACATGGGTGCTGGGGAATAAATCAAAGGTCCTTTGGATTTGTAGTCAAGCACCTTAACTGCTAAGCCATCTTTCCAGCCCTTGACTTTATTCTTAAGCTATGTATAATCATTCTCAGTGAACATTTAACTTAAGTAATTGTCTCATTTCTTATATCTTAGGTTCATTGCTTATAATATATTGATACTTAAGACATTTTCCCTGCTGTAGAAAAATGATTTTAAACTTGGATGTTCTGCTTCCAGTTTGTGGGGTAATTGGTACCAACACAGGTACATAAACTCAACAAAAATGTTACCAAATATAAAGGCTAAAATGTTATATGTCCCAGCCAGTGGGGGGTCATACAAGGACCCGAGAGGAAATTAACCTGGATGAGAGACAAGAGACACAAAGAAGGAGACCAAGTCTATATTCTGATCAAAGTCTTCAGATTTTTATTTTTTACACAATGGTTATATAGGAGAAGAAAGTGAAGAGTTAAGCAAGCTGACGTGATTTAGGGCTGAGGGATTGTTAGGGAACCTAGAGGAGATGTAACTGAGTGTTTATCTAACTTTGCCTCAATAGCTTAACAGCCTGACCATAAACTGGCCTTTTGCAAAAGATAAGATTCTGCAAGCAGTCTGCTGACCAACATTCATAATTGCAAGCTGGATGGACCAGCTTTCCAACAAATGAGTCAATTTAAGAACAGGCCCAAGCAAAATGGAGAGGCTTTTGCTCAATGGCTCCCAACATCTCCTCCCTTCTTTTATACAAAAGAGGGGGAGGCCCGTTATTCAGCTATGGGCTTTCAACCAACTGGGGGAGCAGTGACCTGACTCCTCCCATGGCATGTCTTTTTCCCACAATCTTGGCCCTTGGTACCTTTTGGGGAGGGGAGGCAGGGCCTATGTGATAACAGTTATGCTACTAACCTCCATGCAAGTCAGGTTTTTCTCTCAGGGAATTCAGAAGCGGTCAGAAAGGGACCTTCCCTTGCAGGGCTTTGCCTCGCACCCATGTTGGTGCTTATATTGCACTCACTTTATTGTGAGCTGATATGCATAGGTCTGAATCCTATGCAGCTCCCAAAGGAGGGGAGTCACCTGGCACATAGAAGCCCTGATCAATCATGTCCAATTGATGATAGTGGATTTGGATGGGCTTGGAAAGGTCACTGTCAATCTGTTGTTTAATAAAACCTGTGAGGTGTTTAAAAATCCATGGGCTAAAAAGAGAGCAAGAGCAGGATTCCTATAAGGGGTCCTAGCAAAGGTAGAAGATAAGGTAACAGCCTGTTCCAGGCAGCCCAGAAAGGGTTGTCAAACAGCTCCTTTCATCATTTCTCAAGCTCTTCCTGATGTTTTCTAATGCAGTCTTGAACAATTCCTGACTTGTTGGCATAAAAGCAGCAGCGTTCCTGTAAAGTTAAACAAATTCCTCCCTTGTCTGCAGTTAAAAGATCTAATCCTCATCTATTTTGTAAAACTATTTCAGCTAGAGAATCAACTTGATCTTGTAAGTCCTTCACTGATTCATATACCAATTTTACATCATCTGCAAGTTGTTGGAACAACTTTGTATAGGAGTGGAGGGCAACGCCCACCCCTGCTGACCCAGTGGCAAGGCCACCGGTTATCCCCAACCCTATGGTGAGGTGTATAAATTGGACTGCTCTGCGATGACTCAGAGTAAAGGTGTCAAAGCTGGGAAGAGGCACAGGCCGGTCTCCAGGAACAATATCTACATCAGGCAGAAGGATGGCTGGGGCACAAAGTCCAGTCCAATTTTGGGGAAGAGCTGAGTAAGCCATATTATTTCCACAAACAAAAAAGGTTTTGCCTTTGTCAAGGCATATGGGACTTGTGACATTAATTATAGCAGAACAAGAGGTAAAAGAAGCAAGTCCCACATCTATGTCAAAAGAAGTGGGATGGGAAAAATTAAAGATGGGAATGGCTAAAGGTCAAGAGGTTCCCAGAGCCAAGCATAGCCAGCAGTTCTCTGCCAAGTGAGGATTGGTAGCATTAAGCACAAGGTGTGTAGCAGAGATGATATCAATGGTCTTTGGGTCTAATTCTAACCCTTTGGGTTTAGGGAGGAGGAGGGGATGATAAACTACTTTGGGGATCATAGAATCAATTATGGTTTGAACTTTTTCTTGCACCATAATTTCATGGGCCCCCCGTCTGATACATGTACTGAGGCTACTTTTGGCCAGCAGGCATTCTTTCCTGGAGTAGAAATGCAATAGGCCTTGATTACATGTTGATTTTCAAACACTTGGGGATTAAGAGACCAATCACCCTGCAGTGTTCCCCCATATGTACAGTGGGGAATAGCAGTAAAATACTGTACTCCATCCTTTGAACACTCCTGGAAAGAGTCATAGCATATTGTATTCATCTGAATTACAAACTCACATTCAAGTGGGCATTTGCCATACTTAAGTGGTGGCTGTGGCTTTGGTTTATCGTAGCAAACCCAAGACTGGGGGGCAAAGCCAGTTCCTGTATTGGAAAGCTCCATACTAAGGTTGGCCTTTTTATTTCCACAATCAGCTTCCTGGGTACATTTTTTTAGGTCTTAAGGAATGTCCTCCCTGACATTCACATGGGAGCCCAAATAGTTGCTCTCTAAGTTGTTGGGGGTTAATTGGTTTTAATCCTCCCCTCAGGGAATGCGGTAATTGGAGGGCTATGAAAGCAAGGATCAAATGGCTGTAAGGCATCATTTTGTTATATACGTCTAGAAAGAAGTGTTTGCAGGGTTAAAGCGAGTGCAACACATAGACACACGAGCACAACACAGAAACAAAGGGCCCAATAGAGAGCTATGTGTCCTCGATGGCCAGATGAGCCTGTATCCTCCAGGGACTGTTCAATGATGCCAAACACAGTGTGAATGGGAGTCGGCCTCTCCAGTAGGTTAACTGTGTCCTCCAGGGCAGACTCATCTCGAGGTCCTTCCAGCTTTGTCCTGTCAGGGGAAAAAAAAAAAAAAGGTTTTCTCAGGGAAGTGTTTCTTCCCTGGATATGTGAGATGTCATTGGAGAATCATCAGCTTGTTTTACAAGTCTCTCTGGCAGCCATCTTGAAGCATTTTCTTTGGTGTCAAACAAGCATACTGGTCCTTGGTCCCAGAGATTAATGGGCAGGCCTGTGACCACATAAGGTTTGTTGAACGGTGCCCTGATTGTCCTCCTCGTCCTCCCTCTGAATAACTTCAGAAATTTGTAAGGGGTTAGAGGCCTGTCCAATTCCTTTGAGATGGGTCATGGAAACAGTGAGAGGCCAAGATGCAGGCCAATTTTTACTGGAAAAACTTGTAGCATCTGTACCAGTGTGTATAAGACCTTCAATGGTTGTTTTCTTTTAACTTTGAGAGGCCAAATATAACCATTTTAAGTAAAAAGAAAAGAGCCCAAGCCTGACTTAGATAGAGAACTAGTCAGCTAATGTGCTGACCTTTTGCTTCTGTAAACTTTGCTTGCTTAATTGTTGTTTTTCCCCCTAAAGTTTCTGAGGAATCTCCATTTTAAGGGCATTTCAGAAACACTCCACTGGGGGTGCCTCTGGCCTCTGACCACCTGCTTAGATAAACCTATCATTTCAAAAGTCATAAAGTACCACTGTTTGTTTAGCCCATCACAATGGAGGTTACCTCATCCTTAGTGCTTTCTGACCCAGAAGGTTCCTCTGTTTTAGATTCTCCACCGACCCCCATCTTACCTGTCTCTGGCTACCAGTCAGACAAAATTCAGGGAGAATTAGGATAAAATCTGAGGGAGCCAAGGACATGTTCTATAGTGCATAGCTCAGACCTCTGCACAAACATTCACAATAGACTTCATTAGACACTTGAAAAAAAATAGGTAATAGGCATAAGAGAAGCAGAAGGCAAACTCCCACAGCTGCAAAGCTGCCTATTCAGGAACTTAGAGAGTCCCAACCAGGCAACACAGACTTAATTGCAGTAAGTAAATCATTAGTATCCTTAGAGGCATCAAAATCAAGATGACTATTCTGTATAGCTAGAATTTTTGAATGTAAGTTAACCAAATCTAACGAAAAGTTATCATGGTGCCAAATTCCTTCCAAGTGAATTTTGACCTTTACCCAATCTTCATAACTAGCATTGTAAGTTTTAGAAGTGATGCAGATCCATTGGTAATCTGCATGGCATTCCAATTGAGCTCTAATCTTTATTTTTTTGAATTTTCTCTCCCAGGGCTTGGCATAATCCTCCTTGTTGTAGAAGGAGTAGATCTAATCCCCTTTTATTTTTTCCTCTCATGAGAAGACACTCTAACTGCTTTAGGCGACTGGGTCGAGGACATCAGATCATTTACTATTTCCTGCTGAATGGGACATGAAGCGGGGACTTGTTGCAGTTAGAGTCTCTCCCAGAGAGGGGAACTATTTTAATGGACTCCAGAGTGTAGGAAGATAGTCTTGAAAGAGAACACTGGGAGAAAGAATAAAAGTAAGGCATAAATGAGAAGTGAGCACATAGCAAACTGGTCTTTTTGGAGGTCGAGGTAATCCAGGTAGACAGGCTTGGATCATCTCAGGACCATCTGAGGATGAGCTGGCTAAGATTTTCTTTCAGAAATGTTCATTAAATGGCACAGTAGTATTTAACATGGTTTGTAAAACAGATGAGATGTCATCAGAGTTATCTGAAACATATATACAACATTTAATCTTGATAATAAAGAGCTATTGGGTGTCATTAAAGGCTGTACAAATATATTTTTTAGTCTCAGAACTTATTTACATATTTTAGATTTGAAAATAACCCTTGGAACATCTATAGTTGTTTTTCTTTATTATAGAATTAGAACTGTGGGGAAAAGATGTTTTAATGTGTTTTTGTTGTTGTTGTTGTTTCCCCTCTTGAAAAGACCTTGTGTTATTTAATAGGCCATTCATATATTTAAGGTATTTTTTATCTTTGGTTATACATTTCTCTCTGAGTGTTTAGGAACATGCAGATACCCAAAAGTTAATTAAGGATTAATTTTAGAGGTCATTAATGGCTCTCCAAAGAGACTTTACAGACACCGGAGTGTACTCCAGTGATTCCAATTGGCTTTGGCTTTTACATAGGTGATTAACACACTTAGAAAGGAAGTTATACCAGCCTGGATGTATGTACATATACTGCACATTTAATTACTGAAATAGACTTAGCTAAAGAATGGCATAAGGACATCTAAAATCATTTTGCCCTATCTTTAAATTTTTTGTTGTACTGTGGCAGCATAAGCCTTATATCTGAGGTATAGAAAGTAGGCACATCTCACATTTTAAATATCTAACATTTATAAATATTATAAATTTTATTTATATATTTATTTATTTACTATATATTATATATATATAATTATATATTATATGATTTATATATTTATTTATTTATATAAATATAGGCAGAATCTGTTACCAGTCTTGAAAACAGTACCAATTGATTTACAAACTTAACTAATTAAACCTAGAAATTGTCAGAAAAGGAAAAGAAAGACAGTATAAGGTCTTAGCACCTGTGTGAAGACATATTTGATTAGTTCAGATACATGTGGGTACAAATTACCCAGAGAAACCATGGAGCTTGAATATATATATATTCATATATATATATATATTATTAATAATATATTAATATATAATGACATATATATATATTATTTTTTTTTTTAGATAAGTACCATTGCTTGAGCATGAGGCTGTACCCTAAAGTAGGGAATATGTCTTAAGAGTTGATTTTGTTATAAGCACTGGACTTAAGATGCCAAAATTGAGAGAGTTACTTTACACACAGTAGACTAGAATACAATCTGGTCTTTTATGAGCCAAAACAGCTAGCTAAATGTTAATATAACACTTGATAAATTTGAAAGAAAAAACATTATTTGACAACCAATGATTTTGGCTTAAACTTGATAGCTATTGATTTTATGTACCACAGAAATTTGTATTAACATGAAACAATTTTATGTTTTACCCATGACTTAAATTGATAAAGCTTAAGCAAGCTCTCTCAACATATTTTAACCTGAAAATTTCTTTTTTTTATATATGTACACCTTCATTTACATACTTTAACATTTTGATCAAAGTACTACTCAAAAAGCATTTTTAACAAACACTCTATGTCCCAACATTGAAAAATCCCTTTCCAGTTCCTTTAATCAATTTATCTCATCCCATCATTAACCATCTTTATTATAAGGCTATTAAAAAATTACACGAAATTGATTAATCCTATTTCTAAAAAGAAAGTAGTCTAAAGACAATTTTATGACATGAGTACTAATAACACACTTGGCAGTGATTTTATGTCTTTCTTTCTTTTTTTGGCAATGATTTTATTAGAAGTAACTAAGGCAAATTGTGTTGTTATCTTTAGGCAGGCTGGCTTAGAAGTCAGATCAGTTGCCTCCTCCTTTTAAGTAATAAGACATTACAATCTTTTTTTTTTTTTTTTAATACCTGACAAGTTATAAGTTACCTCTTTAGAGGGAGTTCTGTTGTTTTTAATAATCCTCTATGTAAGGTGAAGTTGACCCAGAACAAATACCTGACAAATTCGCTCCTGCAAAAGACATTTAACTTTTCCTTTTTAATTTCTATGCTCAGGTCTTTGAATTCCTTGAAATGGTTCTCTAGAAGAGAAAGGAATGTCACCTGCATCAGTCTCATCTCTTTAGTTACAAAAATGACACGACTAGAAAGCACAATGAGCACACATAAACACATACACATACAGACAAAAAGAACAAATCCTCCTGATAAAATAAAAAAATCTGCTTAAAGAACTTGAAGCAATCTCAATTCCTTGTGCTTTTAAAATATCCTTTACTATGGCAATTAGCTACCTTTCACTCTTTGCTAAATCTTTTTTCTTAACCCGTATTCCTCGTGTCTTGAGGGAAGTTTTAAGGCCTTCAATAAACAATTCATGCTTATTTAATGCTTGTCCCATAATTGCGCTGCTTTTCTTACCTTTCCAGATCTGTATCACAGGCAGACACTCAAGCGGTGATCTGCACTTGGATCTTCACTCACCCGCCAGGGGATGGCGATCCAATGGCTGGGACGGCCATCCACTTGAACGATGTGCAGGTCACACTTTGTACCTCAAGCACCACATTGGGAGCCATTTGCCCTGGCCATTGGGGAGTCAAACAAGGACCTGAGGGGAAATTAACCTGGATGAGAGACAAGAAGCATAAATACCTTACATACCCAGCAAGTACCTCATGGACTAGACACTAAGATAGATGGGGAGGGAGGGGAGGGCACCGAAGGGGTGGGAAACACTAATCTGGACCCAAACAGCAATGGTACCATAAAATTCTACATCCTAAAAAGCAGAACAAATGGCTGAACCTTCACCAGACCCTTACAGGAAACACCAGAACCACAAGACATTGGAGAGGGTAGGATCAAGTCTAACCTAAATCTTCTACAACTTCCCTCCCTCCCTCTCCCCTTCTCCCCTCTATCTCTCTCCTCTATAACTCTTGTATATTAGTTATTATTTTCCTCATTTTCTTAGTGGGCACTGACCTATAACCCCCACCACCAGTATGGGGCTATCATCCACAATGAGCTTTTGATCAGAGAAACCTACAAGATTTCCTAAAAGAATGGCAGACTTCTGTCAGAGTACTTGAAGACCCACCAAAGGTCAGTGGTAAGACCCTATTGCTGAAGACTCCATGCACAGCTGACACGTAAAATGGAACAGCATGGCTGGAAGCCAGGAGAGAGTCAGTCCCCAGACAGTCAGCATGTTGAGTGCCAGAAGGTGCTGCATGTGCGACTGGGGGAAATGACCAATATCTGTCCAAGCAACTCATGGTCTAACCTACTTAGCAACAAATAACCTGATGTGATGCCCACACAAGTGCAATAGTGGCATACATCCATGGTGGGTAATCAACTGCTCTTCATTTGGCTAACTGATCCACTCAGTGGTACTAGACCCATAGCTGGAGCTGGGAAACAAGTGAGAACCATATCCAAACATAAGCCCACTCTCCAATATCAAGCTACCATCAATCAAGGGATACAAGAGGGCCTACACCTATTAAACTCTCTATCAAAAAAGTAAGCGTTATCTCTATTTTCTGGGTGCTAACTTACTCTCCATTGAAGAATCTGCTTCTCTTTTTCAGATAGATGCAGATCCGAAGGAGAGAGCTACCCCAACCTGCCTCAAAAGGGCCCCGACTGAAACTAAGGAAAATTGGTGAAAAAAGCAAGGGTGCTGTTTTCCTGACGCACTGGATACCAGCACAAAGGGGAAGGAGACCAACACAGAGAAAAATCAACTCCTACCAAATCAGAGAGCCAGAACCTCAGAGGCCCCCAACACCTCAGCACTGTTGCAGACCAAAAATGAACCCAGCATGGATCAGGGAAATTTTGTGGAAGAGGGGATGGAAAGAATGTCAGAGTCACATGTTGGGTCATGATATGCAGAGACATTTATTGTACCAATAACTGTTTGCTAACTCCACATTTCACCACCCATTTTCATCAACAAAGAGGGGCCATTGAGAGGGGGTAGGTCATGGATGAGCCTAAACAATGGTACCAAACTGCCTGTATTTGCTGAAAAGAAAACTAATAAAATAAAAAAAAATAAAATAAAAGAGACATAAAGAAGGAGACCAAGTCTATGTTCTGATCAAGGTCTTCAGATTTTTATTTTTTACACAATGGTTATATAGTGGAAGAAAGCGGGGAGTTAAGCTGGCTGATGTGATTTAGGGCCAAGGGATTGTTAGGGAACCTAGAGGAGATGTAACCAGGTGTTTTTCTAATCTTAGGGAGCCTATAGGAGATGTAATCAAGTGTTTATCTAACTTTGCCTCAATGGCTTAACAGCCTGACCTCAATGGCTTAGCAGCCTGATGGTGTCAGGCTTGACAGCCTGAGCATAAACTGGCCTTTTGCAAAAGATAAGATGCTATAAGCAGTCTGCTGACCAACATTTGTAATTGCAAGCTGGGTGGACCAGCTTTCTAACAAATGAGTCAATTTAAGAACAGGCCCAACCAAATGGCTGAACCTTCACTAGACCCTTACAGGAAACACCTGAAGCACAAGACACTGGAGAGGGTAGGATCAAGACTGACCTAAATCTCCTACATCTTCCCTCCCTCCCTCTCCCCCTCTCCTCTCTATCTCTCTCCTCTCTAACTCTTGTATATTAGTTATTTTTTTCCTCATTTTCTTATTGGGCACTGACCTATAACCCCACTACCAGTATGGTGCTATCATCCACAATGAGCTTTTGATCAGAGAAACCTACAAGATTTCCTAAAAGAATGGCAGACTTCTGTCAGAGTACTTGATGACCCACCAAAGGCCAGTTGTAAGACCCTATTGCTGAAGACTCCACATGCAGCTGATACACAAAATCGAACGGCATGGCTGGAAGCCAGGAGAGAGTCAGTCCCCAGACAGTCAGCGTGTCTAGTGCCAGAAGGCGCTACATGGGCGACTGGGGGAAATGACCAATATCTGTCCAAGCAACTCATTGTCTAATATAATTAGCAACAAATAACCTGACGTGATGCCCACACAAGTGCAATAGTGGTACACAACCATGGTGAGGAGCCAATTGCTCTTCATTTGGCTAACTGATCCACTCAGTGGTACTAGACCCATAGCTGGAGGTGGGAAACAAGTCAGAACCATACCCAAACACAAGTCCACTCTACAATATCAAGCTACCATCAACCACGGGGTATAAGAGGGCCTACACCTATCATACTATCAAAAAAGTAAGTGTTATCTCAATTTTCCGGATGCTAACTTACTCTCCATTGGAGAATCTGCTTCTCTTTTCCAGATAGATGCAGATCCTAAGAAGAGAGCTTCCCCAACATACCTCAAAAGGGGCCCAACTGAAACTAAGGACAACTGGCAAAACTAGCAAGGGTGATGTTTTCCTGTGAACCGGATACCAGCACAAAGGGGAAGGAGACCAACACAGAGAAAAATCAACTCCTACCAAATCAGAGAGCCAGAGCCTCAGAGGCCCCCAACACCTCAGCACTGAAGCAGACCAAAAATGAACCCAACATGGCTCAGGGAAATTTTGCGGAAGAGGTGGCAGAAAGAATGTCAGAGTCACATATTGGGTCCTGATTTGCAGAGACATTTATCATACCAATAACTGGGGACTAACTCCACAATGCATGACCCATTTTCATCAACAAGGAGGGTCCAATGGGAGGGGGTAGATCACAGATGAGCCTAAACAATGGTACCAAACTGCCTGCATTTACTGAAAAGAAAACTAATAAATTAAATTAAAAAAAAAAAAAAGAACAGGCCCAAGCAAAATGGAGAGGCTTGGGCTGGAGAGATGGCTTAGCAGTTAAGCGCTTGCCTGTGAAGCCTAAGGACCGCGGTTCGAGGCTCGGTTCCCCAGGTCCCACGTTAGCCAGATGCACAAGGGGGTGCACGCATCTGGAGTTTGTTTGCAGAGGCTGGAAGCCCTGACGCGCCCATTCTCTCTCTCTCCCTCTATTTGTCTTTCTCTCTGTGTCTGTCACTCTCAAATAAATAAATCAAAAAAAAATTTAAAAAAATGGAGAGGCTTTTGCTCTATGGCTCCCAACAGTTATACTGGCTTACTTGACATGTTCTGTCTGTACCTATAAATATTAAATATTTCGAAAAAATAAGATGTGCCTACCCTCTAAAAAGCTGTTTCTCTGTATTTCTTTTGCTTTAATTGTTTACATAGTTCAAACTTAATCCTCTATAATACGAAGATAAATTTATTTATGATGTCATGCCTCACATTGTGACAAAAGAAAAATTAAATGTACCTGCCCAAAGTTATGTCTTGTACTGTAATAAACATTTTTAATGTGTATCATATTTGCATATTTTAATGTCAATCACTTTTAAATGAGCTATTTGTTTATTAATCATCATCATTCCTTTCTACAAATTTTGCAATTTCATTTTTTATTTCATCCACAATGTGTAGTCTGTGGATTTGGGATGGAGAGTTCTGTAGATGTCGATTAGGTCTAAGTGATCTATGGTTTTGTCAAGCTCTCTTCCTTACCTAATAGATAAGAAAATGGAAGAAATTCAAAGACAGTTAAGAGATATCCTATGTCTTGAGTTTGCTTGCTAAGCAAGTGTTCTAGTGGACTGGGTGGAATAATTTCCTGCTGTTGCAGTAAGGTTCGTATTGCTGGTAGAAGTCACCTAACCAAGAGCAACTTCTGGGAAAAAGAAGTTTATTTTGGCTTACAGGCTCCAGGGCAAGCTCCATGATGGCAGGGGAAAATGATGGCATGAGCATAGGGGGAACATCATCTCCTGGCCTACATAAGGTGGACCAAAGAAACAGGACAGTGTGCCAAACACTAGGTTGGGGAAATTGGCTATAACACCCATAAGCGCACCATCCCTCAAGGAGGCATTAATTCCCAAGTATCCATCAGCTGAGAACCTAGCATTCAGAACACCTAAGTTTATGGGGGACACCTGAATCAAACCACCACCTTGTGCTCCTGGCCCTCATAATCTGATAACCATACGTGATGTAAAATGCAATGCATTCATCTAACTGTAAAAGTCCCATAGTTTTTATCAATTCCAATGATGTTCATACATCCCCATAGTCCAAAATCTTTGAACTGAGCCATACCAGAAGTGGTTCTAGAGAAGCAGAATTATAAGGATGGATTTCTCTAGTGGGCTTAGTGCTATCTGGGGTTGGCTTTCCAACTTCAATGCTACTAAAGGCCCTACTGGTGATAAGGATAGTGCTTTTATCGGAAATAAGGAGGGCACTAATAATCCATGGTGTGCACTGTTTAAAGAACTCTGTGAGATAGATATATTTGGTTGTCCTGAGTCATGTCTTGTGAAGAGCAAGGAATTTAGTGATGCTGTAAACATTAAAACATTTGAATATTTGTGGAAAAGTAAGACAAATGATGAGGCTGGTTGGTTGCTTTTAGCATCTTTGGACAAACTAGTGAGGGAACAGCAGAAGGTCAAAAAGGAAAATTCCAAGCTTAAGACCCACGTACATGATCTGAAGGTTTCTAAGGGTTCCCTGGAGGAGATTCTCCTCTCTAGCCAGAACAGGGTTTATATTTCAGAAAAACAAACCCAAGCTCTCATTGTGAGACTGGCTAACTTGCAATGTAAACTCAAATCCCAGCCTCTCTAACTATCAGAAGTTAAAGTGAAGGCACTGATCGGAAAAGAGTGAGATCCTGTGACTTGGGATGGTGATGTGTGGGAAGACCTTGAAGAACCTGGGGACATCAAAGATAGATTCTGAATAAGATGTTTTGGATGAAAATATGACCTGCCCTTCCTTAGCAGAAGTTGTATCCCCACCTCCACACCCTGAAGTATTATCCACCCCACAATTGCCTAAGGGAATTAATCGCTCTTTGTCTGAGGAATCAGCAGGATTTGCAGGTGCTTCTCAGTTCCCACCCATCTTTGCCTCTAGGCCTATAATCAAAAGGAAGGCTAGGCAAGCCCCTAAAGGTGAGACAGAAAGTGTGACACAAGAGGAGGTGAGGTACACCCCTGAAGAACTTCAGGAGTGCTCTAATTTGTACAGGCAGAAGCATGGGGAATATGGGTGGGAATGGATTTTAAGGGTGTGGGATGACGGAGGTTGGAACATAAGATTATATCAGGTTGAATTTACTGAAATAGGCCCATTGAGCAAAGATTTTATATTTAACAATGTAGCTCATGCAGTTGGAAGTAACACCAAGAGTTTATTTGATTGGTTGGCTGAAGTATGGATCCAAATATGGCCTACTGTGTGTGAGCTCGAGCTGCCTGATATCCCTTGGCTTAATGTTGATGAAGGGATTAAAAAGCTCAGAGAACTTGGAATGCTGGAGTGGATTTGCCGTGTAGACTCATCTTTTCCCCCACAATGGGAGCGTCCAGAAGATGTGCCCTTCACTAAGACTATAAGAAACAGATTTCTGAGGGGAGCACTGCCATACTTAAAGTCCCCTATCATTAGTGTTTTATGTAAAGTAGATCTCACAGTTGGAGCTGCAGTTGCTGAATTATGTGATTTAGATGCAATGGGTATAACTGGATCTCAGGGAAACAAGGGCCAAGTGGCAGAGCTGAATCTCCAAAGGTGGGGAGAACATGTTTTTTTGCAATGGACAGCATAGGCAAAATTATGCACATAAAGGTTACTAACTTTCTACAGTTTTCTTAGTCAAAAATGGTCTATGTAACCTGTAAAGAAAGGATTAAAGATTTCAGATGTTCTAAACAAACAAACAAATAAAAAGTATTGCATCCCTGCGGGAATTTCAGAAATTAGTGCCACTATAAAGGACTTGAAGGATGTAGAGGTGGTGGTTCCCCCCACATCTCCCTTTAACTCTCCTATTTGGCCTGTTCAGAAGACAGATAGATCCTGGAGAATGACAGTGGATTATCAGAAATTTAATCAGGTGGTGACTCCAATTGCAGCTGCTATACCAGATGTGGTTTCTTTACTTGAGCAGATTAACTCACCTCCTGGTACCTGGTATGCAGCTATTGATCTTGCAAATGCTTTCTTCTCCATACCTGTCCATAATGACCACCAGAAGCAATTTTCCTTCAGCTGGCAAAGTCAGCAGTACACATTTACTGTTTTACCTCAAGGTTATATGAAATTTCCAGCCCTGCGGCATAGCTTAGTTCACAGGAACCTTAATTGCCTGTCCCTTCCACAGGATGTCATGTTGGTCCATTATATATATCGATGACATAATGCTAATTGGATCAAATGACCAGGAGGTGGCAACCACTCTGGAGTTGCTGGTACAGTATATGCACATCAGGGGATGGGAAATAAATCCATCCAAAATTCAAGGACCTTCCACCTTAGTGAAATTTCTGGGAGTTAAGTGGTGTGGGGCATGCAGGGATATTCCTTCTAAGGTGAAGGACAAGTTATTGTATTTGGCCCCTCCTACCACTAAGAAAGAAGCACAATGTCTATTGGGCCTATTTGGATTTTGGAGGCAGCACATTCCTCACTTGGGTGTCTTACTCTGTCCCATAAACCAAGTGACTCAGAAAGCTACTAGTTTTCAGTGGGGCCCAGAACAAGAGAAGGCTCTTCAACAGGTCCAGGCTGCTGTGCAGGCTGCTCTGCCCCTTGGGCCATATGATCCAGCAGATCTGATGGTACTTGAGGTTTCAGTGGCAGACAGGGTTGCTGTTTGGAGCCTTTTGGAGGTCCCCATAGGTGAATCACAGCAGAGGCCCTTGGGAGTTTGGAGGAAGGCCCTGCCATCCACTGCAGACAATTATTCTCCATTTGAGAGACAGCTCTTGGCCTGCTATTGGGCCTTAGTGGAAACTGAATGTTTGACAATGGGCCATCAAGTTACTATGTGACCTGAGCTGCCCATTACCTGACCCATCAGGCCATAAAGTTGGATGTGCAAAGCAGCAGTCCATCATCAAGTGGAAGTGGTATATAGGTGATTGGGCTTGAGCACACCCTGAAGGTATGAGTAAGTTAAATGATAAAGTTGCCAAAAGGCCTGTGGTTGCTACTCCTGTTGCAATGCCTTCTGTCCCCAAGCATGCACCCATGGCATTATGGGGTGTGCCCTATGATCAATTGACTGACAAGGAGAGGTCTAGGGCATGGTTTACAGATGTTTTAGCACATTACGCAGGCACCTTCCAGAAGTGTTCAGATGCAGCATTACAGCCCCTTTCTGTGACAACTCTGGAGGACTGTGGTAAAGGGAAGTCTTCACAATGGGCAGAACTTCAGGAAGTGCATATGGTTGTGCATTTTGCTTGGAAGGAAAGGAAAAACTGCCAGATGTGTGGTTATACACTGATTAACGGTCTGTGGCCAAGGGTTTGGCCGGCTCTGGGACTTGGAAGGAGCACAATTGGAAAATTGGTGAGAAGGACATTTGGGGAAAGTGTATGTGGATAGAACTCTTTGAATGGGCAAAGGATATAAATATACTTGGGTCCCATGTTAATGCTCATCAGAAGGTGGCTTCATTGGAAGATGATCAAGTAGATAAGCTAACCCAGTCTGTAGATAGTGGTCAACCTTTTTAGTCAGCCACCCCTGTCATTGCCCAATGGGCCCATGAACAAAGTGGCCATGGTGGCAGAGATGCAGGCTATTCATGAGCCCAACAACATGGACTTCCATTAACTAAGGCTGACATGGCTACGCTACTGCTGAGTGCCAAATTGGCCAGCAGCAGAGACCAATTCTGAGCCCCAGATATGGTAGTATTCCTCAGGGTTACCATCCAGCAACCTGGTGGCAGATTGGCTACATTGGACCTCTTCCATCATGGAAAGGGCAGCGTTTTTTTCTTTATAGGAATAGACACTTATTCTGGGTATGCATTTTCCTTTCTTGCACATAGTGCTTCCATCAAAAGTACCATCCGTGGGCTTACAGAATGCCTTATTCACTGTCATGGTATTCCACACAGCATTGCTTCTGACCAGGGAACTCATTTCACTGCCAAGGAAGTACAGCAGTGAGTTTATGATAATGGAATTCACTGGTCTTACCATGTGCCCCACCACCCTGAAGCAGCTGGCTTGATAGAATGGTGGAATGGTCTTTTGAAGAAGCAGCTAAAGCACCAAATAGGTGGCAATAGCTTCGAGGGCTGAGGGGAGTGTCCTCCAGCAGGCTGTTTATGCTCTGAATCAGTGTCCTATATATGATACTGTTTCTCCGATAGCCCAGATTCACAGGTCCAGGAATCAAGGGGTGGAAATGGAAATGGTCCCACTTACCATCACCCCGTTACCATTAGCTAAATTTTTGTTTCCTGTTCCCGCAACTTTAGGCTCTACTGGACTACAAGTCTTGGTTCCACATGGGGGAGTGCTTCTGCCAGGAGACACAAGGAACATTCCATTGAACTGTAAGCTAAGACTTACCCCTGGTCACTTTGGGCTCCTAATGCCCTTGAGTGAACAGGCTGAGAAAGGAGTTACAGTGATTGCAGGGGTGATTGATCCAGATTACCAGGGGGAAATTGGACTTCTCCTCCACAATGGAGGTAAGGAAGAGTATGCCTGGAGTGCAGGAGATCCTTTAGAACATTCTTAGTGTTATCATGTCCTGTTGTCAAAGTCAATGGGCAACTGCAACAACCCAATAGAGATAATGTGATAAATGGCCCAGATCCTTCAGGAATGAAGGTATGGGTTACCCCTCCAGGTAAAGAACCAAGACCTGCTGTGGTGCTTGCTGAAGGTGTAGGAAATACAGAATGGTAGTAGAAGAAAGCAGTTACAAATACCAGCTAAGGCCTCCTGACCAGTTACAGAAATGAGGACTGTAATTGCAAAGTTTCTGTCCTACCTTGATACGGAGTGTATGTACATATTTAAACAATATTAAGATTATATCACTAGCTAACTGTTGAATTTATATTAGACCTATTATATTAGACACCAAACTTTGTGTTGGGGAGAGATTTTGTGGTTCCGGTTGTACATTGGATAGTTATGCCATGTTAGAATTATGAGCTTGTTACTGCTTTCATTTGTAAATTAAGTATGATGAATGGAGTTATGATTTGGTGTCAAGTTGATAAGGGGTGGACTTCTGATAGTTAAGGTATTGTCAACTTGATCTGTTTAGTAATCCTCAGAAATCCCTTTGTGGTGGGTCTTGGAGGTTGCTTCCAGGAAGGATCAACTAAAAGGATGAAGTCCTTCCCCCAGAGTGAGACCTTCACCAGAGTGGGTGGCCCCACTCAGAGGGAGACATGATATAAGGAAGCTCTGGGTAAAAAGAGCCCTTTCCTCCCTTCCTTCCTTCCACTTGGCTGCCGGAGCTGATTGCTACCTTCCAGCATGGACTGAAGACCAGCACGGACTGAAGATCAGCATCAACTGAAGACCTGCATGGATAGAAATCCAGCAGCTCCTCAAGAAGCCTCCAGGCCTTCCGGCAGTATCTGCAGTGCCAGATCGGGACTGCTGAGGCATCTGGCCAAGTGGACTGAGCAGCTACCAGGTTCGGTGATTCTTGGGCCTGCAACTGCTACTGGACTACCATAAGCTAATCCATTAAATTCCCTTTTTAAAATAATTCATTCTAGCAGTTCTGTTCCTCTAGAGAACCCTGATTAATACAACTGGCAAATTCTAAACTTCAACTGAGTAACATACACAATCAATAAAAACCAGCACAACTATACAAGCAGATAGTCACATAAAGCCAAAACCCCTAATTGTGTGTGCTGTTCTAAACCTTTAATCTTGTCAGCTGGGAGGTAGAGATTTCTGTTCTGAATTGGGTTCCAAGTCAACCTGGATCTGGATCAGACCCTGTCCCTAGTGATGACATAAACAAAAAGCACAGGTCCTATATGTATGAAAGCACAAAAGGAAATAAAATTCAACCCCCAAATACAGGTTATTTGAAAATGGTAAATCCAACCAAGAATAAATACCACATAACCTGCCCTGACAAGGAAAGGGAGATTAGCTTTTACAGGACTGTATACCTGATTTTTTTTTTTTTTTTTTTTTTGTCAGTCAGCCTCATTACCTTTTGGGATGGCTTCCAATCTCACCAATGCTGAGTGCCTGCCTAGATCCCTACATGTTGTGCTATGCAGCTGTACCTCTGATCTTCTTTACTGGCTGTGCTGCCACTGGGGGCTGAATGCTGGAGGTTTGCAGTTCTAAAGATGGGGGATGGAAGAATTCAGCCTTCTGGAGTTGCTCACACTTTCAGTAGCTCCTTAGGTGATCTCAGCTGTCTTTCCATCAGATTTCTCAACTTTGCAAGATGGTTTATGGAGTTGAAAAATCCATTGCTTGGTCTCTGCTGCTGTTGCTGCCGCCTGGCGGAACTGCCGCAGTGAGAATGCAGATCGTGGGCTGTGATTGCCTCAGTGCGACTCTGGCCATTTTACTCCTTTCTGGTGGGTCTTGGTCTCTCTAGCTTCTCTGCTTTGTCTAGGAGTAACCTATACTCCTTCACTTTTCAGAAGAATGGTGGGTTTTGCTTGAATCCCTGTCTAGGCTGGTTTGGCATGGTTCCTAAGCCACCATCTTATCCAGAAGTCTCCCATATTATCTGGAAGTCTCTTCAACATTTTTAATCACATATAATTTCATTTGCTTCATATATAGATTCCCAGAACTAGAGTGAGTCTAAACCTATATTTAATTGACAACATAGTTAAATAACAATATTTCTGAAAGTCAGATTACAATATGGGTTTAATGATTTTCTTGCCAAATAATAAGATATAAGATATGTCTGTAAAATGGAAGAATGAAGAAACATTGGCAATATTTTTTTATGAAGTTTTGAGAAAATATTAATCTACCCCAAAAGAATCACAAAGAAATATTTTCTTTGAGTAATTACAACTAGATTATTCACTCAGCAGAATTCATAAAAATCTATTTTTCTGACTGAGTAGATAATACAGTATGTTAACTCTCAGACTCAAAAAATGACTAGCGTCCCATGACTAATGAAATAAATGTGTCCCATGACATTGTATTTTTTTTCTTCTAATTAAATTCCATGTGTTAGTGCATACATATGTGAATTTTAGTTTTGGTAATATTTATCTACCCACTCATTTATGTATGCATTTCATTGTGGTACTTTATTTTTCCTTTTTAAAATAACTCTTCTTTTGTTAATTTAATTTAATATTATTTTCAAGCAGAGAGAGAGAAATAAAGGCAGACAAAGAGAGGGAGAGATTGGGCACTGCAGATCCTCTAGCCACTGCAAACCAACTCCAGATGCATATGCCCCTTGTGCATCTGGTTTATGTGGGTCATGGGTAATCAAACCTAGTTCCTTGGCCTTCATAGCCTTAATCACTAAGCTATTTCTCCAGCCCCATTGTGTTACATTATATGAATATATGTAATCATCAAAAAAGGTGTACAATATAATTTATCCATAAAAGTTAGTTGCATGGTTGTAGAAAGGTTTGAATACAGATTCCATTCTCTAGTTTCTAAAGGGGAGCATATGAGCTAATAATATGCATAGAACTTTACTTCCTCAAAGTTTATATTCTAAGGCGGTGGCATTAAAATTGAAAGTTTGTATACAGGAAACAGCTTTGAGAAAGAGGCACAGATTGAGGAAGTTTGGGGAAAGCTCATGGTGGTGACATTACGAACATTCTCCTAATTAACCAGGAACTATGACCAACAATTTTTGCTTACTTTACAATCTAGCATCAAGGCAATGCAATGCAGTTGTCACTAGATTATAAAGCTTAGGTCATTCCAATAAACTAGTTTATGTTAAATTATCTAGATATTAATTTGATTAATGTATAAACATAAAAAATCTATCTCTTACAGGAAACATAATGTATTGGATAATGAATCCTTGGCAAAAAACCTAATCCAATATTTGCATCTTGGAACTACAGATAAGTAAATCCAGAAGTCATTTAAGCTCTCCAACAAAGGAGATGAAAAACAACTATATAGGCACTAAGATTACCACAAATTCCCCAGATGTCAGAAAAAAAATACAGAGATTAAATAACATGGGAATAAAAGCAGTTGATTTGGGTACTCTGCAAGTACTGACAAATGTTGAAACTATGTCCAGTTCTTTTCTGCATAGTTAAACGATAAACACAACATGTGATGTTACTGTGTATTTCTTTACTGAGCTCATTCTCATCCTGGTTAAAGCATGGATTTACATAAAAATGAATTCACTCAACTAAGAGTATCATTGACAATTAAATGTGCCTGTATTATTTATCACAAAATTGGGGTAAGTATGAGTTATAAGTAAAGAATGAATTGTGTCTACTAATTTACCACACCTTTGAAATAAATGCCAAGATAAAAATCAAGATAATTCAACAATTTAATTCAACAATTCATCAGGAATTTATGTTGAGTGACTACTTTGTGCCCTAGGATTTGCAAAGACAAGTACAATACAGCTTGATGCTGTGGAAACATAATGTCTACTGGAGGACTAAGCAAGAAGACCACAACCTGTACATATAAGGATAGAGGTCATCATGCTGGAAAGGGCCAAGCAAGCACATGACTGGGATGCCTCACATCTTGGTAAAGGAGGAAGAAGAGAAATGAGAATTTCAGCATTCACCTAACTTTCTATTTTTCCCTTCTATTCAGCTGGGATTTCTGTCTATGGGATGATCACATTCAGGCTGGGCTTTTGTTCCTTCATTAATCGTTTATGGAGAGATTATCAAAGATATGTTCAAAAGATCTTTTTTTCTCCCAGTCTGGTCAAATTGACAGACAAAGCTAGCCATAATGGCATAATTTCATAGAATCTCTTTCTAAATCTTTTGGAATGCTGACTGTTATCCTTAGATTACCACCATATTTCCAGATTCTCAATTTTATTATCAAGAATCATCTATCAATAACTGTGGGATAACTCCACTTTGCACGACCCATTTACCTCAACAAGAAGGGGCCAATGAGGAGGGGGTATGTCATGGATGAGCCTAATAATGGTACCAAACTGCCTGTATCTGCTGAATAGAAAACTAAAAACATAAAAATAAAAAAAGAATCACCTGCCAGTGAAAACACTCCAAATATCCTCATTGCATCACAGCACAAAGGAAGAAACTGCCCAGTTGTCTATAATAAATGAACTGACTAAGAAAATATAGTAGATAAATCCAACAGGATATGACTCAGTCTTTAAAGTGAAAGGAATTCTGGCATAAACTACATTGTAGGTGTACCACAATAACATTTTGGTTGATAGTATAAACCAGATTTAAAAAAAAAAAAATCTTTTGTGGTAACACCAACGTATCCTTGTTCTAACATAGCTGATTTTTCACTTGCCTAGGATCATTCTCACAGTTGCTTTCACACTTATTTCATCTAATGTAATGTTGACAGCAAAAAGATTGATCAATACATATGCACATAAATATTCCAATAATCTCCAAATATAACCAAAATAAGTACTAGCCTTAGCTTGGGTTATCATTATATATGAGAATAAACTAGAAAGATTAGTATTAATCATAATGCATTAGTTGTTTACTTATAAGGATACTGTCATCATTTTCAAATTTATCTTTACATAGAAAGAGTTTTAAATTTAAAATGTAAGAATAAACTGGTTTCTTTACATAGAATTATAAAGAAAATTAGCTAACTAATTTCAATCATTTATTAAATATTTCTGCTAATACAAAATACTGTGACCTATCCATCATATTCGGTATAAAGGTAAACGAGTAGACTAGACAAAAAGTTGCACATAGTTCATATCCTTTTGTAGGTGATAGAATTACACAATAAATGTGACTAACAAATAATTGGTTGAAATGAAAACACTCTGGTCTGACCCACACATACATATATATGCCACACACTAAAGTGAAAAAAATAAGAGTGTTTTTGTTGCTTGAAACTTTTCCCCTGGGGAGATGTTCACATAGGTCTATTCACCCTAGATAAGGTTGAGATAATAGACCAAAGTAAAGTTGCACCAAAACTAGTTTTCGTGAACTGGTGAGTTTATTGGGGTAACTTGCAGAACAGAGTGACAGATTGCTTACAGAAGCATGGTTGATTCATGATATCACTAAAATACCCATCCTACCATAGAAAGCTACTCCATTGTATAAATGTGCCACATCTTCATTATCCACTCATCAGGTGAGGGACTTCTAGACAGGTTCCATTTCCCAGCTATTATAAATTGAGCAGCAATAAACATGGTTGAGCACGTACTTCTGAGGAAATGAGATGAGTCCTTCAGATATATACCTAGGAGTGCTATAGCTGGGTCATATGATAGATCAATCTTTAGCTGTTTTAGGAACATCCATGCTGATATCCACAATGGCTGGACCAGATTACATTCCCACCAGCAGTGTAGAAGGGTTCCTCTTTTTCCACATCCCTGCCAACATTTATGATCATTAGTTTCATGATGGTGGCCAATCTGACAGGAGTGAGATGGAATCTCAATGGAGTTTTAATCTGCATTTCCCTGATGACTAGTGATGTAGAACATATTTTTAGATGCTTATATGCCATTCATACTTCTTCCTTTGAGAACTCTCTATTTAGCTCCATAGCCCATTTTTTGATTGGCTTGTTTGATTCCTTATTATTTAACTTTTTGAGTTCTTTGTATATCCTAGATATTAATCCTCTATCCAATATAGAGCTGGCAAAGATTTTTTTCCCATTGTGTAGGTCGCCTCTTTGCTTTTTTCACTGTGTCCTTTGCAGAGCAAAATCTTTGTAATTTCATGAGGACCCAGTGATTAATCTGTGGTTTTATTGCCTGAGCAATTTGGGTTATATTCAGAAAGTCTTTGCCAATATGTTGAAGGGTTTCCCCTACTTATTCCCCTAGCAGTTTCAGAGTTTCAGGTCTGATGTTAAGGTCTTTAATCCATTTGGACTTAATTCTTGTGCATAGCGAGAGAGAAGAATCTATTTTCATCCTTTTGCAGATATATATCCAGTTTTTCCAACACCATTTGCTAAAGGGACTGTCTTTTCTCCAATGAGTATTTTTGGCATTTTTATCAAATATCAGGTGGCTATAGCTACTTGGGATTACATCTGGGTCTTCTATTCTGTTCCATTGATCTCCATGTCTGTTTTTGTGCCAGTACCACGCTGTTTTTGTTACTACGGCTATGTAGTATAGGTTAAAATCAGGTATGGTGATACCAACAGCCTTATTTTTGTTGCTCAGTATCATTTCAGATATTCAAGGTTTTCTGTGATTCCAAATGAATTTTTGGATTGTTTTTTCTATTTCCATAGAAGAAAGCCTTTGGAATTTTGATAGGGATTGCATTAAATATGTAGATTGCTTTAGGTAAGATTGCCATTTTCAGAATATTGATTCTTCCAATCCAGGAACAAAGGATGTTTCTGCACTTTCTGGAGTCTTCTGCAATTTCTCGCTTGAGTGTTTTAAAGTTTTCATTGTAGATATTTTTTACTTCCTTTGTTAGGTTTATTCAAGGTACTTTATTTTTTTTAATGCAATTGTGAATGGGAGTGATTCTCTGATTTCATCCTCTGTGTGTTTGTTGTTAGCATATATGAAGGTTACAGATTTCTGTGTATGGATTTTGCGTCCTGGTACATGGCTGTAGGTTTTCATCAGCTCTAACAGTTTGCTAGTAGAGTCTTTAGGGTCCTTTATGTATAGAATCATGTCATCTGCAAATAATGATAACTTGATCTCTTACTTTCCAATTTATATCCCTTTTATGTGTGTCTCTTGCCTTATTGCTGTGGCTAAGACTTCCAGAACTATATTAAATAAAAGTGGGGACAGTGGACACCCTTGTCTTGTTCCTGGTTTTAGTGGAAAAGCTTCCCGTTTTCCCCCATTTAGTAATATGTTGGCTGTAGGCTTGTCATAGATAGCTTTTATTATATTGAGATATGTTCCTTCTATTCCCAGTCTCTGTAGCACTTTTATCATGAAGGGATGTTGGATTTTGTCAAACGCCTACTCTGCATCTAATGAGATGATCATGTGATTTTTGTCCTTCAACTCGTTTATGTAATGTATTACATTTATAGATTTGCGTATGTTGAACCATCCCTGCATCTCTGGGATAAAGCCTACTTGGTCAGGGTGAATGATCTTTTTGATATACTCTTGTATTCTGTTTGCCAGTATTTTGTTGAGAATTTTTGTATCTATATTCATGAGGGAGATTGGTCTGTAATTTTCTTTTTTTGTTCTATCTTTGCCTGGTTTTGGTATCTGGGTTATGCTGGCCTCATAGAAGGAGTTTGGTAGAATTCCTTCTTTTTCTATTTCCTGGAAAAGCTTAAGAAGCAATGGTGTTACCTCTTCCTTAAAGGTCTGGTAAAATTCAGTAGTGAATCCATCTGGGCCTGGGCTTTTTTTAGCTGGGAGATTTTTGATAACTGTTCGGATCTCCATGTTTGTTACAGGTCTATTTAAGTGATTAATCTAATTTTGGTTTAATTTAGGTAGGTCATATAAATCAAGGAAATCATTCATTTCTTTCAGATTTTCATACTCTGTGGGGTATATGCTTTTATAGTATGTCCCTATGATTTTTTGAATTTCTCTGGAATCTGTTGTGATGTTTCCTTGTTCATCTCTGATTTTTTAATTAATATCTCATTTCTCTTTCTTTTGGTCAGATTTGCTAAGGGTTTATCTTGTTTATCCTTTCAAAGAACCAGTGCTTTGTTTCATTAATTCTTTGGATTGTGTTTTTTTTTTTGTTTCTATTTCATTAATTTCTCCCCAATGTTTATTATTTCTTCCCATCTACTGATTTTTGGTTTGTCTTGTTCTTCTTTTTCCATGGCTTTAAGGTGAAGCATTAGGTCATTTACTTGTGACCTTTCTAATTTCTTAAGATAGGCACTGCGTGCTACAAATTTACTTCTTAGAATTGCCTTCATCGTGTCCCAGAGATTTTGATATGTTGTGTTCTCATTATAGTTTGACTCTATAATTTTTTTGATTTCCTTCTTGATTTCTTCATTGACCCATTCATCATTTTGCAGTGTATTGTTTAGTTTCCATGATTTTGTGTATGGTCTATAGCCTCTCTTGCTACTGATTTTTAGTTTAATTCCATTGTGGTCAGATAGAATGCAAGGGATTATTTCAGGTTTTCTGAATTTGTTAAGATTTTCTTTTTGTCATAATATATGGTCTATTTTAGGAAATGTTCCAAGTGCTACTGAAAAGAATATATATCCTTCAGCCTTTGGATGAAATGTCCTGTGTATATCTGTTAGGTCCATTCCTTCTATGACCTCATTTAGTCCATATGCCTCTCTGTTTATTTTTTTTTCCCGGGATGACCTGTCAATTGATGAGAGTGGAGTGTTAAAGTCACCCACCACCACTGTGTATGGTGTTATCTTTGACCTTAGTTCTAATAGTGTTTGTTTGATGAATTTGGGAGCCCACATGCTATGTGCATATATGTTTAGCATTGTAATGTCCTGCTCTTGGAGTGTGCCCTTAATCAATATATAGTGACCTTTCTTATCTTTCTTCACTAATGTTGGACTAAAGTTTACCTTGTCAAATATTAGGATAGCAACCCCTGCTTGTTTTCTAGGCCCGTTTGCTTGAACCACCATTTTCCAACTTTTTACCCTAAAGTAATGTCTATCCTTTGTAGAAAGGTGAGTTTCTTGGAGACAACAAATTGTAGGATCCTGTTTTTTAACCCAGTCCACAAACCTTTGTTTTTTGGTTGGGACATTGAGTCCATTATATTAAGAGATATTATTGAAAGGTGTGTATTTATGTTTGCCTTTTTTTTTTTTTTTTTTTTTGTGGTTCCAGTTCTACCTGTGCTCTCTTGTGTTAACTAGTATTTCAGTATTGCTTTTTTTTTTTTTCCAGTTTCCTTATATGTGTGCTTTTCTTTGTCTTCAGCATGGAGGATTCTATCAAGTATTTTCTGTAGAGCTGGTTTTGTCTTCAAATACTCCTTTAACCTGCTTTTGCCTTGGAATGTCCTTATTTCTCTGTCTATTTGAATGGATAGCTTTGCAGGATAAAGTAACCTTGGTTGACAGCTGTTATCTTTCATAAATTGGAGTATATCACTCCAAGCCCTTCTGGCTTTTAATGTTTGTGTTGAATAATCTGCTGTAATCCTGATGGGCTTGCCTTTGTAGGTACCTTGATTTTTCTCTCTAAAGTCTTTTAAAATTTTTTCTTTGGTTTGTGTATTTGGAAGTTTGATTATAATATGGTGAGCAGAGGCTCTTTCCAGGTTTTGTCTGGTTGGGGTTCTAAAGGCTTCCTGTATCTGCATTGGTACCTCTTTCCCAATTTGGGGGAAATTTTAATCTATGATTTTGTTGAAGATGCCTACTATGCCTTTGGAGTGGAATTTTTCCCCTTCTACTATGCCCTGAATTCTTATATTTGATCTTTTCATAGTGTCCCAAATATCTTGAAATTCCCACTCATACTTTTCTATAAGTTTGTCTTTCTCTTTGTTGGACTGTATTAGATCTGCCACCTGGTCTTCTAGCTTAGATATTCTGTCCTCTCCTTCATCCATTCTACTGGTGAGATTTTCTAGAGTTTTTTTTTTTTTTTCTTTTCATTTCATTAACTGTGGTCTTCATTGATAGTAATTCTGACTGTTTTTTCTTTATTATTTCTATTTCCTTATTTATGTCTTATATTACCTTCTTTATTTCATTAAATTGGTATCCTGCGTCTTTGGTTTCCTCTTTTATTCCTTTAATTTCCTCTTTGATTCCTTTGATTTGTTCTTTGACCTCTGAACATATTTACAATCATTCTTTTGAAATCTTTCTCAGGCATTTCCTCTAAGTCGTTCTCACTGGAGGTCATTTCTGATGCATTAATACTTTTAGGTGTATTTATATTGTCTTGCTTTTTAGTGTTTCTTGTGTTATAATATATATATATATATATATTTTCATCTTGGATTAAGTTAATACTTGGATTTTCTAGCTAGCTGAGTGTTCTTAGCTGTATCAGTTGATTTGATGTTATATATTTTCAGGGTAGGAGCTTAAGGTGTTAGTTGTGGCTCTTATGACTCCCAGAGTATCTACAAAGGTGTTCCTAGGGGTTGAGTTTTCTTGCTATGGGAGTATTCAAGTGGCTGAGTAGAATAAAATACAGGTAGATTCTTAAAGTTAACTAAACACTGTACACATTCAATCAAAAACAGCCCCAAGTATGTATGCAAGAGTAGTTATTATTACAACCAGATCCTCTATCAACAAATAGTTTAAGTTTTCTGGTCTGTTGAGGGATCCAAGTCAGCTTGTGACCAAGTGATACTTGGTGCAATCCCAGTTACCTTGGAGGATTTTGGTCTCAATCAAGTTGCTGCCTGGGTCATTGGTCTGCTGTTGTGATTTCTGGAGCTGGGCACTGGCTTTTCCTGCAGGGCAAACTGAGCCTGGTAAGTGTGGCCCTTCAGATCAGCACCTCCATTTCTGGAACTGCTGCTGCCTCTGCTGCTGCTGCTGTAGCTGCCACTGTTGGGGCCACAGCAGCTGCTGAAGCTGATGATGTTGGGTCCACCACTGCTGCTGCGCCTGAAGCTGCTGCTGCTGTATCTGCCACTGCTGCCTCTCAAGCTTCTGCTGCTAGGTCTGCCACTGCTGCCACTACTGGATCTGCTGCTGCTGTGGCCACTTTAATGGTGCAGGAACTGCTGCTGTTGCTGCTGGACTCTGCTCCTGCTTGGGTCCCACTGTCAGCTCAAGTTGGCATGGTCAGGTCCCAGAACCACTGCTCTGTTCACTGGAGCTGGGCTCAGGCAGTGGGGGAGGGGAGGGAGCCGCAGCTGCTCTAGTTCTCTCACTGTTCCACATGTTCTTCTACCTCGTGGTCTGTTCCCCCATTGCTCACTGCCGCTCTCCCTTCACATTTCCTGAGTTGCAGAGAGCTCCAGTGTGAGTGGCAACTCCCCACACCTTGTTTTCCTTTGGATCGAGTCAAGCCTGGCTGCTTTCTGATGTGCTACAGCCACTGGCGGAACTGCCAGAGCTGCTTTTGCCAGCCTGTGGTGGCTCTGGATGCTCTGGATCTCTTCTACTACTCTGCTGCCACTTCAATTTTCTATACATCTCACTTTTTAGTAAAAGTGTGTATTTTGCTGAGTTGTTTTTTTGGTCCTTTTCACCCCTAGGCTGCTTTGCCATGGTACCTTTGCCACCATCTTAACCGAACGTCCTGAGGGATCCAATTTTTGATTCATCCTGTTAGCTTGTTTCTCTTGATGGGTGAATTAAGGCCATTAATATTTAGGGTAATGACTGTGAGGTTTGATTTGACCCCTGCCATATTGTGATGGTATATTTGGTTGGGTGTTTTCATGGACTTTGAAGCTTTTTGTGCCTTCTGTGAGTTTGGTTATTGTGATCTGCTTCTTGTAGGCATTTGATTTTGATTCATTGATTCTTCTCTGTGGAGAATTTCCTAAAATGCTCTCTGGAGGTTTTGTTTTCTGTTCATATAATTATAAAGATAAGTTTTCTCATGGAAAGTTTTCTTTCACCATCTATTAAGGGGGATACTTTTGATGGGTAGAGTAGTTTTAGTTGTACGCCATAGGTTCTTAGACTTTGCAGTTTTTCATTCCTGGCCCTTCTAGCTTTCAGGGTTTCCATTGAGAAGTCTGAATTTATTCTGATGGGGTTACCTTTAAAGGTGGTGTGCTGTTTTTCCCTAGCTGTTTTTAGGATTTTCTCTTTGGTGTCAATGTTTAGAGTCTTAATGACAATATGTCTTGGAGAGTTTTTCCTTTGGTCCAGTTCTGTTTGGAGTTCTGTTGGCTTCTGGTCTCTTGATGGGCCTTTCTTTCAAGAGTCTTGGGATGTTTTCTTCAATTATTTAGTTACATAACTTCTCCATTTTATTATCATGGAAAATGTTAATAAAAATTTAAAAAAAAAGAAAAAAAAGAAATGGAAAAAAATTAACATCTACTCTTAGCTATTTTAAACTGTGCACTATACATTCTCCAACTCTCATTACTATGCTGAGTGTTTTTCATGCTGAAAAAGCTGCTGTCTTTTATAGTTTTTATAGTATTTCAATTGTGTTTACAAGATGAAAAATGTGATTCTGTATGCATGACTATTGTATTATTGTAACATGTAAGGACAAGTAATATGATGGAAGAGGAATAGAAAAAGTTTAATAAACTGGTAGGAAGTGAGTGTAAAGGACATTGGGTCACAAGTTAAGTGACCTGTATGCTCTCATAATGACTGTATGATTGACTCATTCTTCTGTAAAGTTGGGAAAGCCTGCTTCTTAGAATGAGTGACAGCAGGTTAAATGGGATCAACTAGAACACAATTACAGGGTTAAGTTTCAATTGCAATTTGCAGGCATGTCAAAATGGGAAAAATAAATGAAATATGGTAGTGAAAGCATCCCACTGACTTTCAATTCCATATTTCTCAAAGTCATGCTGCAAAAGTTAAAGAAATGTGGAGATTTTCAACAAGGAGAGCACTGAAGAAATTTACTGTCATTACAACTTTTTGCAAGTCAAGAAATATTAAGAGAAGTTTTGGGTTAGAAAGTATTTGATAATCAGATTTACATAAAGGGTGTATATCAGCGAGGAAACAAATGAATATAAAGAAATTTCATCTTTCTTAATAATTTTATTATAATATATTTCTTCACATTAATAAAAATAATAAGGTAGCAGCAAGTGAGGTAATAGAATGTACTAATAAGCATAATGTTATGGGATGGGATGTGAAAGAAAATTGGGTCTAGATAATGTCACTGAGTAATCTGAAATATAATAAGATTATTTAATGGTTGATTCAAATAGTGTGAATGACATTGCAAAGTGTAGAGTCAACTATTTTTAAAAGTATAATAATGAGTTGGGTGTGGTGGCACACTCCTTTAATCTCAGGACTCAGGAGGCAGAGGTAGGAGGATTACCCTGAGTTTGAGGCCAACCTGAGATGACATAGTGAATTCAAGGTCAGCCTGGTCTAGAGCAAGACTCTACCTAAAAAAAAAAAAAAAAAGTATAATAACGTACTTTATATGAAGAGACAAAATGGCATCATATTCAACGTTAAATTAAAATAAGAGAAGGCAGAAATGCTAAAAAAGATAGAGGCTTGGGGAAATGGTTCAGTGGATAAAGTGCTCATTGTTCAAGCATGAACACCAGAGTTGTTTCCTCTGACTTCATGTAAAACAACAGAAACAATAGCAAGCTGATGGTGAGACTCTCCTGGATATATTAATTTAAGATAAGGCAGACTTCAAGGCAGAAACAAAATCAGGGATAAAACAGATGCTTCATCATGATAAATAAACCAATTATAAGAGAAGGTCTGGTATTTATGCATTTAAAATGACAATCAAAGTCTCTAAACACAACATGAGGGAACCAGAAGGAAAAAGAAATTCTAGCAGAGCTGAGCCTTCAGAATGCCTATTTAAAGCATGCAGAGAGCCTGTAAGAACATGGTTTTCCTTCTGGGAACCATCAGTTGACACTACTGAATTGACATGTACAGAGTATCGTCCACCTACTGAAAGTTACATGCTTCTCAAGTTCACTACCCACAAAAGACACACTCAGAGACAACACAATATAATTGAAGGGGAAAAAAAGCATTTACTTGTTTACAAACTGAGAGAGAGAGAGAAGAAAGACAGAGAGAATGGGAGCACCAGGGCCTCTAACCACCACAAATGAACTCCAGAAGCATGTACCACTTTGTGTATCTGGCTTACATGGGTACTGGGGAATTGAAATTGATCCTTAGGCTTTGCAGGCAAGCACCTTAATCAAGAAGGCATCTTTCCAGCCCTATTTAAGAATTTAAAAGATTCAAATAATACAAAATATTTCTTAGACTATAGTGGTCTGAATAAAGAAACAAATGACAGAACAATAGCTAAAAATCCACCACATAGTTGGAAAGGAAGTCATATAACTCAAATACAATGTTAATCAAAGACTTCAGATAAATTCAAAAAGGATACTTTGCTCTAAATGAAAATGTTGTCACAACCTCAAATTTGGAAGATGTCAAACACAGGCAGGACACTGGGCTAGGGCCCCTGGCTATAGAGAGCCTGAATCCCAGACAAATCTTGGGTTCTAGACTGACTGGTAGTAGTAAACCTCCTCCTTCTACTCTCAGGCATTACAGTGATCCTGGACCCCCAAAACTTTGCCTGAGACTAGTGAGTAGGGCCACTCCCTTTCCCCTAGCCTGGGCCACCTGGATGTTCTCATAAGACTGGCTTTGCTCATAGCCTTGTGACTTTTGAACAATTGCCTAGGAAACTCCTTATGTAGTATCAGCCAGCAGCCTTCACACAGTCCATCTCCCTGTGACCCATGCCCTATACCTCTTCCTGTCACTCTGCAGATCACCTGACTTTATCCCTACATGCTGGAATGAGTGTTCCTATATGCCAAGTATGCGGGGGCAAGCAAACTTTGAACCCACAAATACCCTTAGGATCATCTTTGGGCTCTCTCCACTGCTTATAAAAATTCAGTCCCCTGACAATAAACAAACTGTTCTCTGAAGCTGTCTCTTGGGTATGTCTTCACATCACGCTCACAGCCTCTCAAGACCCTGCTCCACAGTTTCCTGGATGCTTCCAGGAAGATGGTGAGCAATGGAACCCTGAGGAACCAGAGACCCACAGGAAAATGCAGTAAAAACAATGTTTGCAATTTATAGTAAATATTAAAGGCTCATTTTAGGCTAGAAACTTCTAAAATCAATAACGTGTGCCTCCATCTGATAAGGAAATTCAACACTGCAGTTGAAGCCCAGAACAACCTTAAAGAAAGAAGGGAATCTAGAGCATAATCCAGAGATCAAATCATAATGCAAGGAAGCAGGTTAACAAGATCAAAAGTCAGTCTTCAAAATAATGATGAAAATGAATAAGGTACTGTCTAGACTAACCACAAACAAAATAAACAACAAACAATACTGACATTAAGAGAGGACACACATGACTTATGTTAAAAAATCAAGTCATGACTTCTGGTTAAGATGGTGGTGTAGGTAACATGCCAAAGCAGCCTAGGGAGGAAAAAGGAAAACAACAACAACAACAAAAAAAAAAAAAAACCAGCAAAATACACACTTTTACTAAAAAGTGAGGTGTATAGGAAATTGAAACAACAGTGGGGAAGTAGGAGAGATCCAGAGCATCCAGAGCCTGCATGGGCCTGCAGAAGCACCTCTGCGGGTCAATTTTGCATGCCAGACTGCAGCAGCAGTGCTCAGCTTGAGCTGCATGAAAAGCCAGACAAGGGGTTTTCCACTCACAATGGAGCTCTCCGCTAACTCAAGAAACCTGAAAGGAGAATAGCAGTGAACAATGGAGGAGTGGATCACAAGGTAGAAGAACGCATGGAACAGTGGGTGAACTAGAGAAGCATTGGCTCCCTCCCCTTCCCCACCATCAGTGCCCAGCCCTTGGGGACAGAGAAGTGGTCCAGGGACCCAGCCATGTTTACTTGAACTGACAGAGCACCAAAGAGGGACCTAATCAAGAGTGCATATAAGACCAAATTCATTCCAAAAGGTAACTGGGATTACACCGGGTCAGTACCTGCCTAATAAACCTGGTATATAGGCCTGAACCAGAAGTGCTAATTGCACCTTCCATATGAGGATAAACTATATGTTAAATTGGATGGATGGTCAAATTTTCCATTCTTAAATAAGTTGTATTTTGGGCTTGTTATTTGTTGCTTCATGAATTATAGTGGCTTTGTTTACTCTTCTGTTATACATTAGGGAAGGGTTTTACCTGGTCACAAGCTGACTGAGAACTCTCTACAGACTAGAAATCTTAACCACCTTGTTGTCAGGATTAAGGGAGTGGCTGAGGCACCACACAGCCTAAGGGACAGAGGACCTGGTTGTCAAAATACCTACTCTTAGATAAATGCAGTGTGCTGTTGTGCACTGAATGTGTACATTGTATAGTTAAATTTTAGAATCTGCCTGCATTTTGTTCCATTTAGCCTACTTGAACACTCTCATAGCAGGCACACCCAACACCTAGAGTCACTTTTGGCAATACTCTGAGAGTCATCAGAGCCACACCTAGCACCTTAAGCTCCTACCCTAAAGATATATAGCATCAGGTTGATTGATACATCTAATAATACCCAGCTAACTGTAAAATACAATCATTAGGGCTGGAGAGATGGCTTAGTGGTTAAGTGCTTGCCTGTGAAGCCTCAGGACCCCAGTTCCAGGCTCGGTTCCCCAGGTCCCACATTAGCCAGATGCACAAGGGGGCGCACGCATCTGGAGTTCGTTTGTAGAGGCTGGAAGCCCTGGCGCGCCCATTCTCTCTCTCTCTCCCTTTATCTGTCTTTCTCTCTATGTCTGTCTCTCTCAAATAAAATTTTAAAAAAATACAATCATTAAATAATCCAAGATACAAAAATGTATACATTATAACACAAGAAACACAAATATCAAGACAATATAAATCCACCAAAAAATACTAACGCATCAGAAATGACCTCCAGTAAGAACGAGTTAGAGGAAATACATGAGAAAGATTTATAAAGAATGATTATAAATATGTTCAAAGAACTCAAACATGAAATCAAAGGAAGCAAGGAAGACACAGGACACCAACTTAATGAAATAAAGAGGTCAATACTAGACATAAATAAGGAAATAGAAATATTAAAGAAAAACCACTTAGAATTACTAGCAATAAAGAACACAGTTAATGATGGGCTAGAGAGATGGTTTAGCAGTTAAGCGCTTGCTGGTGAGCCTAAGGACACTGGTTCAAGGCTTGTTCCCCAGGACCCACGTTAGGCAGATGCACAATGGGTGCACGTATCTGGAGTTCGTTTGCAGTGGCTGGAAGCCCTGGCATGCCCATTCTCTCTACCTGCCTCTTTCTCTGTCTGTCTGTTGATCTCAAATAAATAAATAAAAATGAACAAAAATATTTAAAAAAGAACACAGTTAATGAAATTAAAAAAAAATCTGTAGAAAATCTCACCAGTAGAATGGATGAAGAAGAGGACAGAATATCTAAGCTAGAAGACCAGGTGGCAGATCCAACAAAGAGAAAGACAAACCTACAGAAAAGTATAAGTGGGAATTTCAAGATATTTGGGACACTATGAAAAGATCAAATATAAGAATTCAGGGCATAGTAGAAGGAGAAGAATGTCACTCCAAAGGCATAGCGGGCACCCTCAACAAAATCATAAAAGAAAACTTCTCCCAAATTGAGAAAGTGGAGCTAATGCAGTTAAAGGAATCCTTTAGAACACCAGCCAGACAAAACCTAGAAAGAACTTCTCCTTTCCATATTATAGTCAAACTACCAAACATACAAATCAAAGAAAAAAAAAAATGAAAGCAGTCAGAAAGAAAAATCAAGTTACCTACAAAGGCAAGCTTATCAGGATTACAGAAGATTACTCAACATAAACTTTAAAAGCCAGAAGGGTGGGGAGTGATTTATTCCAAGTTCTGAAAAATAACAACTTTCAACCAAGGTCAATTTGTCCTGCAAAACTATCCATTCAAATAGACAGAGAAAAAAAGGGTATGCTATGACAAAAGCAGGCTAAAGAGAAATTTGAAGACAAAACCAGCTCTACAGAAAATGCTTGAAAGAATCCTCCATGCTGAAGAAAAATAAGAGCACACATATAAGGAACCAGGAAATAACAAACAATACTCAAATGCTAGTTAACACAAGAGAACAAAGGAAAACCTGGAAGAACTACAAAAAATGGCAAAAATAAATACACACCTTTCAATAATATCTCTTAATATCAATGGCCTCAATGCTCCAACCAAAAGACATAGGTTGGCAGACTGTGTTAAAAAGCAGGATCCTTCAATTTGTTGCCTCCAAGAAACCCACCTTTCTCTTAGGGTGAAAGTTTGAAAAAAGGTGTTTCAAGCAAATGGACCTAGAAAACAAGCACAGGTTGCTATCTTCATATCTGATGAGGTATACTTCAGTCCAACATTAGTTAAGAAAGATAAGGAAGGCCACTTTTTATTGATTAAAGTCACCCTCCAACAGGAGGACATTACAATCCTAATCATATATGCACCTAACATGGGGGCTCACAAATACATCAAGCAAACACTATTACAACTAAGGTCACAAATAACACCAAACACAGTGGTAGTGGGTAACTTCAACCTCTCACTCTCATCACTTGACAGGTCATCATGGGAAAAAAATAAACAAAGAGGCATCTAGACGAAATGAGGTCATAGAAAGAATGGACCTAACAGATATATACAGGACATTTCATCCAAAGGCTGAAGAATATACATTCTTTTCAGCAGCACATGGAACATTCTCTAAAATAGACCATATATTAGGACACAAAGGAAATATTAACAAATACAGGAAAATTGAAATAATTCCTTGCATTCTATCTGACCACAATGGAATCAAACTACAAATCAATACCAACAAAGGCTATAGAGCATACATAAAATGGAAATTAAACAACATATTACTAAATGATGAATGGATTAATGAAGTAATCAAGAGGGAAATCAAAAACTTTATCGAGTCAAACGATAATGAGAACACAACATACCAAAATCTCTGGGACACAATGAAGGCAGTTCTAAGAGGAAAATTTATAGCATTAAGTGCCTATATTAAGAAATTGGAAAGGTCGCAAGTAAATGGCCTAATGCTTCCCCTTAAAGCCTGGGAAAAAGAAGAACAAGGCAAACCCAAAATCAGTACACAGGAATAAATAATAAAGATTAGGGCAGAAATTAATGAAATAGAAACTGAAAATAACAATCCAAAGGTTCAATGAAACAAAGAGTTGGTTTTTGTAAGGATAAACAAGATTGACAAACCTTTAGCAAATCTGACCAAAAGAAAGAGAGACACAAATTAATAAAACTAGAGATGAAAAAGGTAACATCACAACAGAGGCCAGAGAAATTCAAAAAATCATAGGGACATACTATAAAAGCATATACTCCACAAAGTATGAAAATCTGAAAGAAATGGATGATTTCCTTAATGTATATGACCTACCTAAATTAAATCAATATGAGATTAATCACTTAAGTAGACCTATAACAAGCATGGAGATCCGAACAGTTATCAAAAATCTCTCAACTAAAAAAAGCCCAGGCCCATATGGATTCACTACTGAATTTTATCAGACCTTCAAAGAAGAGCTAACACCATTTCTTCTTAAGCTTTTCCATAAAATAGGAAAAGAAGGAATTCTATCAAACTCCTATGAAGCCAGCAACACCCTGATACTAAAACCAAGCAAAGATAGAACAAAAAAAGAAAATTACAGACCAATCTCCCTCATGAACATAGATGCAAAAATTCTCAACAAATTATTGGCAAACAGAATACAAGAATATATCAGAAATATCTTTCACCTTGACCAAGTAGGCTTTATCCCAGAGATGCAGGAATGGTTCAATAGATTCAAATCAATAAATGTAATTCATTATATAAATGGATTGAAGGACATAAATCACATGATCATCTCATTAGCTGCAGAGAAAGGTTTTGACAAAAGCCAACATCCCTTCATGATAAAAGTCCTACAGAGACTAGGAATAGAAGGAACATATAATAAAGGCTATTTATGACAAGCCTACAGCCAACGTATTACTAAATGGGGAAAAACTGGAAGCTTTCCCGCTAAATTAGGAACAAGACAAGGGCGTCCACTGTCTCCACTTTTATTTAATATAGTACTGGAAGTCTTAGCCATAACAATAAGGAAAGAGACACACAAAAAAGTGATACAAATTGGAAAGGAAGAGATCAAATTATCATTATTTGCAGATGACATGATTCTATATATAAAGGACCCTAAAGACTCTATCAGCAAACTGTTAGAGCTGATAAACACCTACAGCCATGTAGCAGGCTACAAAATAAATGCACAGAAATCAGTAGCCTTCATATATGCTAACAACAAACACACAGAGGATGAAATCAGAGAATCACTCCCATTCACAATTGCATCAAAGAAAATAAAGTACCTTGGAATAAACCTAACCAAGGAAGTAAAGGATCTCTACAATGAAATCTTTAAAACACTCAAGTCAGAAATTGCAGAACTTACAAAAAGCAGTCTCCACATTTAATCCAATCCCCATCGAAATTCCAAAGTCATTCCTCATGGAAATAGAAAAAACAATTCAAAAATTCATGGGTTATCACAAAAAAACTCGAATGTCTAAAATAATACTGAGCAACAAAAATAAGGCTGGTGGTATCACCATACCTGGTTTTAACCTATAGTACAGAGCCATAGTAACAAAAACAGCATGATACTGTCACAAAAGCAGACACTTAAAGGACCCAGATGTAAGTCCATGTTGGGCCCTGAAAAGCCCAAATGTGAGGCCTAGTAGAACTTCCTAAGTCTAGCTAAAGTTTGGCAACCTGTCTCTGACCAGTTAGGACTCAGCAAGATGCCTAATGGCTTCTTGCCTGCCACCTCCGTGTGGCATTTGAAATTACCATTTCAATAGTTACAGTTTTCTATTGGCCCTTACCTCTCCCCACCATCCTAACATCCCTGCCTTTGTCCCCAACATGATATAGGCAACTGCTCATAGCAATAAATTGAGTTCCTGTGAGTTCTTGCTTCCACAAGGCTCCTGACTCAGTGTGGTTTTTCTCTAGTGGCTAGTAGAGTGTTCTGAGTCATCATATGCTCATCTTCCTTATGAACCCATTGGGAGGAACCAGCAGGCATGGTCCTTCCCACAGCAATACCTGCCAACCAGCGGAGCCTGCCATCTGGCGCCTAATGTGTGGCTCGCAGAGTCCGGCAGACTAGTGCCCCGTGAGAGGCAGTTGTTGAAGAGGTAATCGGTATACATATGCGGGTTAGCGTACCCTCATAAGTTATAAGACGGTCTTCATATTTAATGTGCTAAACTTTGCTTCTATAACCTGTACTTGTTTGTCAACATCTTTTTATTCCCTTTATCTTTCCTTTCACTTTCAGTTTGCTGGTGGATTTTGTATTTTTGAACAGGGCCTAGCAAGCAGCATCTGTGGCTTTTATATTTTTAAAGGCTTGTGCTTCTCTTTCTCTCTCTCTTTGCTTGTGCCTGTGAAGGCAGCCCAGCATTTTCTGACATTATGGAACTTTCACTGGATCTGTAAGCTTCAATAAATATTCCTTCCTCCATAACAGTAACTGGTCTGGAAGTTTATCTCAGCAAACCTAAAGCTGTCCAATGAGCTGAGATGAACCTGACCATGTGGATGTTGATCTTTTGGAACCTTTGTTTTGGAGAAATAGGCATGGACTTGTTGCATAAAACTAAAGGTGTCTTATGGAGCGGTAAGCCAAATTTTATGGACTATTCAGATAAAAGTTAAAAAATAATAAGTGCAGAGAGCATTAAAATTTGAGACTTGGCTTATAAGCTTTCTAAGAGGAAAGAAAGACTACAGGGGACTTTGTTGGAACTGGGCTACTAGTGTAAGGGCTGGCTGCATCCTGCTGCCCAGATGCAGACAGTTTAATCAAGGTTAAATTTGTAATAGACTGATATGCTTAGCTAGAGATATTGGATTAAGAGATTTAAGATTTGGGTTTTGTTTGTTTGTTTGTTTTGGTTTCTTGAGGTAGGGTTTCACTCTAGCCCAGGCTGACCTGGAACTCCCTATGGAGCCTCAGGGCAGCCTAAAACTCATGGTAATCCTCCTACCTCTGCCTCCCGAGTGCTGGGATTAAAGGTGTGCACCACATTTAAGCTCAAAAACCTCAAGAAAGTTAAAATTATAGACACTGAGATTAACTTTAGGTTATGGTGGTTCAGTTTACATTGTTTTAGTCTCTCCTTGCTATGCCTTATACCAGTTAAAAATGTTTTCTCTATACCTTTATATGTTAGAATTGTTTAACTTGTTTAATTTTACAGATCTTAATATCTTAAATTGGTCAAGACTGTGGAGACCTTTAAAATTAAACTGAGTACAATTTATAATATATGATGGTTATAGATCTATTGGGAGTCAAGGACAAAATTTGGTAATTTAAATAGATGGCCCCCTTCCTGGTAGCTTGTGCCTACTGGAAATTGGCAGGCAATCCACCTCCTAGGAGACTGCCACATGCCCCCCTTGGACTGATCCAAGTGGGGACAGGGGAGAAGACTGCCCTCTCGTGGTGAGTGGGCTCACTGACCTTTTCCCACACCTACTGGGCATTGGCACATGCCCCGGGAAAATATAACATGCCATTAGTCATATACTTCAATGTTTTGCCACTCTCGGACTGCCTGAACAATTAAAACAGATAATGGCCCCTGCTTCGTAATCAAGGCCTTTATAGATTTTCTCCAGACTGGAACAATTTCACTATCCACAGGCATCCCATACAACCCCCGGGGACAAACTATCATTGAAAGATATAATCAGACTCTCAAGTCTCAATTACAAAAACAAAAGGGGAATCCTTACCCTGCACATGATTAACTCAAAAAAGCCATTATTTACCCTAAATATTTTTAAATTTTTCTACAATTAATAATGTGAGACAGGTATAAATCTATTGGAAGCCAGGGGCAAAATGTGGTAATTTAAATACATGGCTCCCAATATATTCAATTGTTTATTTTAAGGTGTGATGGTGGGTTTCATATTTCAATCTAAAGATATACAAAGTGTGCCTAGCAGGAGTTCCTAAGTGTGCTGTGGCTTTATGCTTGTACTTTTAATGCCTAACTATCCTTCATACTCACAGCTTTAAAGTAGCTCCTGGGAATGTTCAAACTGTGCCTCCCTTCAAGATCTTGGGCTCGATCCTTACTGTAGATAGAGTATCACCTGTTAGATGCTGTATATACTAGAATAAAAGTTAAAACTCATTTGGAGTGTCATGTAGATTTTCAATGGATTTGTGTTACTTCTAAAAAATATAATAACAGTCAACATAATTGGGAAAATGCATTTATCTAATTCAGTTACATGCAGAGATTTTGTCTTTACAAAATAATCATCTTGCTTTTGATGCAGCGAAAGTGGCTGATGACTTAATATGTACTTTTAAGTCTGCCTTGCCTGGATGGAATTCACTCACTTCTTACATAGGAAACTTTGCTGCTACAGGTCTTTGTCTTTTGCTCATTCTGTGTCTGCTGCCCATACTCATTAAATGCCTTTTAAGATCCTTTATGGATATCTGTACAGAAATACATGGAATACAGCTACGGGCCCGACCCCGGCTTCCTGAGACATTATGTTAAGGCCCCTGCAGAGGCTGGTAGTCAAAGACAGGTAAGATTCTCTCGAGTTAGGTCAACCTAAGACAGGGCATGAATGATGAAATTCATGTACTGATGATGGGTAAGGCCAAAATATAGTAGAGGACAACTTAGACAGACACAGTCTTTCTGCACCGAGGCCCAGAAGGGCCTGGTTCACAAAAAATAAATAAAAAGGAGAAGGAATTGTCTAAAGCCATTTGGCTGGCTTGTATCCATAGCTATTGGCCATTTGACAGCAAGACTTTAACACCTACATATAAGCAAGATTATACACATTTCTTAAGATTTATGTTTATATTGCTGAGATGAAAGGGTTTCTTTGTTTCCCAACCTTGGGATAATCTTTTGTACTGAGAAGTGGTTGAAGTGCAAAAATTCTGTATCACAAAGGAGTTTTTTGATAAAAACTTATGTAAAGCTCTTGGAATTTTTCTCCACGGAAAAACTTTGTTTAAAAAAAAAAAAAAAAACAACCAAAGAGACCCATTTGGGTACCAGCGAGAAACCTAAAATATTTGTCCCAACAAGGGGGCACTGACAATCACTTCTCTAGGGTGTGTCCCACCCCTGAGGACTGTTCCGAAAATGGTCCTTCACCCTGCTAAATGAAATAACTCCCTCCTTTGCAGAGGATTGCTGGCTTTGCCTCTGATATGGGCATCTCTGGCTGCTTGCAGTACAGTTGCGCATACGACCTTAAAAAATTGCTCAGCCACCTTCCCTATCCCCATCCAGTTTTTCCCAATGTTTCCTCTGGGCATTTGGGCCCCACCTTCTCCTAATAATTCCAGTATAGATGTGGGATATATTCATTCTTCCTTCTGTACTTTTAACACAACTGAGCTCAGTGCTCAACACTGCCTGCCTTCTGGAATGGTTTATGTTTGTGTAGGACTGGATGGCCTATAACTTTCTGCCCACGAATTGGATGCACCTTTGTGCCCCAGCCACCTTAATCACAGATATAGATATCATTCCTGGAATCTAGATTCCCTAGCTGAGGTAGTCCCACAAAACAGGAGGGGACTAGACCTACTAATGGCCAAAAAGGGAGGTATATGTTTGTTTTTATAGGAAAAATGCCACTTTTATTCCAATAAATCAGGAATCATTCATGACAAGATTAAGAGGGTCCAGGAAGACTTGGAGAAAGATTAAGAGGGTCCAGGAAGACTTGGAGAGGAGGCAACAGTTTCTCCATGACAGCCCACTACGGACGGGCTTACACGAATTCTTACGCTACCTTCTCCCTCTACCTGGACCCCTCCCCTTCCTTCTCCTTCTCCTTATCTTCACTGTTGGGCCTTGTGTAATTAACAAAATTACACAATTTATTCACCAGCGTCTAGAAGCAATAAAACTTTATCAGGTCTAAATACATTATCACAGGCTGGCAACTCAGGAATTAAGTTCCTCACATGACCCACTGCCACCTCCTCTGCCCTCATTGTGACCAATGATGAGTAAGATCCCCAGAGGAGGACAACCTAAGATAGGGTCCATGGTGTCTAATGCTCTTACAAAAACAAAAGGGGGAGATGTTGGGCCCTGAAAGGCAGAGACGTGAGGCCTAGTGGAACTTCATGGGCCTAGCTAAAGTTTGGCGACCTGTCTCTGGCCAGCTAGGACTCAGCAAGATGACTAATGGCTTCATGCCTGCCACCTCCATGTGGCAATTGAAATTACCATTTCAATAGTTAGAGTTTACTATTGGCCCTTAACTCTTCCCCCATCCTAAAATCCCCGCCTTCATCCCCAACATGATATAGACAACTGCTCATAGCAATAAAGCAAGTTACTGTGAGTTCCTGCTTACACTAGACTCCAGACTCAGTGTGGTTTTTCTCCAGTGTCTAGGAGAGGTTTCTGAGTCGTTGTACATTTATCTTCCTCGTTAACCCCTTAGGAGAACCAGCAGGCCTGGTAATTCCACAGCACTAACTGCATAGAAAGGTACCCAGCAAGTCCAAGAAGCAATGGCCACCTGATATTGGATAAAAATGCCAAAAATACTCATTGGAGAAAAGACAGCCTCTTCAGCAAATGGTGTTGCAAAAACTGGATACGTATCTGTAGAAGGATGAAAAGAGATCCTTTTCTGTCTCCATGCACAAGAATTAAGTCCAAATGGATTGAAGACCTTAACATCAAACCAGAAACTCTAAAACTGCTGGAGTAAAAAGTAGGGGAATCCCTTCAACATATTGGTCTTGGCAAAGACTTTCTGAATACAGCCCCAATTGCTCAGGCAATAAAACCACAGATTAACCACTGTGACTTCATGAAATTACAAAGATTGTGTACTGCAAAGGACACTGTGAATAAAGCAAACAGGCAACCTACAGAATGGGAAAAAATCTTTGCCAGCTATATATCTAATAGAGGACTAATATCTAGGATATACAAAGAACTCAAGAAGTTAAATAATAAGAAAGCAAACAAGCAAGTTAAAAAAAAGGGCTATGGAGCTAAATAGAGAGTTCTCAAAGGAAGAAATAAGGATGGCATATAAACATCTAAAAATTTTTTTACATCCCTAGTCATCAGGGAAATGCAGATTAAAATGGCCTTGACATTCCGTCTCACTCCTGTAAGATTGGCTACCATCATGAAAACAAATGTCCATAAATGTTGGCGAGGATATGGAAAACCAGGAACCCTTCTACACTGTTGGTTGGAATGCAATCTGGTCCAGCCATTGTGGAAAACAGTGTGGAGGTTCATAAAAACAGCTAAATATTGATCTACCATATGACCCAGCTATAGCACTGCTAGGCATATATCCTAAGGACTCATCTCATTTCCTTAAAAGTACGTGCTCAACCTTGTTTATTGGTGCTCAATTTATAATAGCTGGGAAATGGGACCAGCCTAGATGTCCCTGAACTGATGAGTGGATAACAAAGATATGGCACATTTATACAATGAAGTTCTACTCAGTGGTAAAGAAAAATGAAGTTATGGAATTTGCAGAAAAATGGATGGATCTGGAAAGGATTACATTAAGTGAGGTAACCTAGGCCCAGAAAGCCAAGCGCCACATGTTCTCTCTTATATGTGGATCCTAGATACAGATGACTGGGCTTCTGTGTGAGAAGGAAAAATCTCAGTAGCAGAGGCCAATAAGCTAAGAAAGAGATAGAAATGGAAGAGAAAGTAAGGGAGGAGGGTACTTAATAGGTTGGTATTTTATATCTTTAAGTAGAAGGATAGATTAACTGGGGTAAAAAGGCCCAAAGTGAGGTCAGGGGAGATTGAGTAAAGGAAAAGTGGAGAGAGGGCTAATCAAAATCTAGGAGGATATAAATAAATCATATGGAGTCCTCTGGTTTTGGACAATGGAACACTCAGGAGCCATAGATCATTGCCAGAAAATTTTCAGTGCCACGGATCGGATACCTTCCAGTGAGTTGTTGGCCAGGGAGGTCCCTGATGTCCCTAAAACATTATAGGCCATTGCTGAGGCCCTTGGTTTCTCACCAGGAGTTGATGGTAAGACCCTATTACTGAAGACTCTACATACTTGGGCTGCAAGGCCCCTGAGAAATCATGTTGGAACTGAACTGATAACCTACTCCATGTAGACCAGGTGACAGAAAGCTGGAAGAGGCCATTCTACATTCATTCAATAGGAGAAAGAGATACCACCAGTGAAGATACTCAACAGTGGACACTGCAAGCCTTATAATTGGCCAGCCAGGCCAAATGAGACAACGGGTGCAATAGTGGCACATCTGTCATGGTGGAAACCAACTGTCATCCAATTGGACTTGAGGCCTGCTCCATGGGAGGGAATACATCCCTGATACTGAAAACTTAAAACAGGGGTAGTCATGATGCTTAGGGGTGTAACATCTGCTGATGTCTTGATAAGTGTATATACTATGCTTATCAAACTCCCCAGTAAGCACTTATCATAATATTCATACCCTTATATTAATTATACTCTCACTTTGGGTAGAGAATCTTCTCTTTTCAGATATCAGTGCTCTTGGGACGACTCAGAAGGTATCATGGTGCTGGAAAGAAGTGACTAGAGTACTGAGTAACATCTCAATCACAACTTTCAAGGCTCAGGGTCTAATGCGGAAGAGGTGGCAGAAAGAATGTGAGAGCCAAAGGAAGGGTAGGACTCCTTACAACATGCTCCCTCCAGACATAAAGTGGCCTCAATATCCATGACTTTATAGTGCCTGACACTACCTATACAAGACGATCATAAGAGGAGGGAAAGATCACAACATCAAAATAAAAGAGAAACTTATTGAGATGGGGAGGGGATATGATGGAAAATGAAATTTCAAAGGGGAAAGTGGGGGAAGAGAGGGTATTACCTGGGATATTTTTTATAATCATGGAAAATGTTTTAAAAATTTGAGTAAAATAAGATTAAAAATTTTTAAACAATCAAGTCATCTTCACTATTCATCTCATAGGCACCAAACCTATGCTATCTTATTAAAGAAATATTTAGAAAATATTTCCCACCACAAATTTGACAACAAATAAAGAAGACTGATTCTTTGAAAGGCACAAAATACTAACATATAAAAAGGTCCATATAAGCCAAACAGTCTTGTATCTATTAAAGAAACTGAATGGAGATTTATTATATTTTTACAGAAAATGCCAGTATCACTGGTGCAATATACTTTAGTATATTGAATTTACTTGTGATTGATGATTAGGAAAATACATGGCTCTGTAAAGGTTATTCTGTATATAAAACTGCTAACAGTGGTAAGGTCTTGATTGCACTCTCATCCACATTGTATACCTCACTTCTTATTACTGTTATTTAATTGGGTGTGAAGGAAGTATTGTTGTATTGTTGGAAAGGATAGGATAATTTAATCACACTGATACTCAAAGTAGTGTGTCTATATACATCCTGAAGAATTATAATATCCAGAAAAAAATGGCAATTTAACATTATCATGCCAAATTAGACCTTATAAATTAATGTCATTTCATGATAATGCTGTTGGTAATTTATGTTAGCAAGTTTATTTGAGACATTTTTGGCTTTGTTAGAAAATACCACCAAGAAATAAATAGGACATTGCTGTCAGAAATCTTCACTTTTGACAGTTTAGTTTTTGTTGTTAATATAACTGATTCACTGCAATCTCCCTATGTAGTGATGGAAGGGCAAAACCTAACAGCAACTGATATTACCTACTACAAATGAAATATATAGACTAAAAGAAGGAAGCTGAATATTATTTGAGGCCAATCCATAAATCAATTAGTGGAAGATAGGAAGATATTAAAACTATGCTCTCTGTGTTTATGTGTGTGTGCTCACTCATACAGAGAGTTGGGAGGGCTACAGAGATTGCTCAGTGTTTGAGGTGTTTTTCTGCAAAGCTTAATGACTCAGGTTGAATGCCCTAGTACTTATATAAAACCAGTTGCAGAAAGTGGCACATGTATCAAGTTCATTTACAATGACTAGAGGTCCTGGCATGCTCATGCATTCTCTCTCTCTCTCTCTCTCTCTCTCTCTCTCATCCCATTTCTCCTTACAAATAAATAAAAAGAGTTGTGAGCAGTTCTGGTTAAGATGCTATGGCAGGAACCTTGCAAACGAAACCTGTGTGTGAAAAAGAAGGAAAGCTAATACAAGATACATTCATTTTATCGCTTTTTCTGCAAATATAAAGATCCATATGGGTTTTATTAAAGCAGGCTAGACCCTGAAGAATGCTTGGAGAAAGCTACTGCTAACCAACCAAGGTGAGGATCAAGCTCCAGTCTGCTGCCTCTGGGAGGTATTTCCCTTTGCTCTGACATTCCTGAGTTATTAGGAGCCTTAGGGATCACTAGGAGAAAGCTCTCCCCATGCACACCAGCTCTACAGGATTGGTACATTCTTGAGGAGAGAACAACCAAGAACAACAGCTGCTCCAGGGTGCCTACAGGTAGCATCCCAAGGCTTCTCTCCTACACTGGTACTAAGAATACTGACAGAGATGGTATGAAACTAAAATATCCCATTCAAATGATTCATAGGTAGTGTTTAGACCAGCTGATTCAAACTTCTGACTGAGAGCTACCTGGGACAAGCCAAAGCTGAAACCTACTTCACAACTGATAAGAAACCCAGGCAATGAAATAACCCAAGATATTAAAATCCAAACATAGAAATATACATTCTTTTCAGCAGCCTATAGAACTTTCTCTAAATATAACATATATTAGGACACAAACATGTCTTTTAAAAACATTTTAATATATTTTATTTACTTATTTGAGAGAGAGAGAGAGAGAGAAGGAATTAGGCAAACCAGGCCATTTAGCCACTGCCGGAGACGGCAAGCATGCCATTTCAGGATCATGAGGAATTGAGCGCTGAAGAGCTGCTTGACACAGTTCCAGCCCAGCTGTCTCTTCCTTGAAGTCCGATGTGGCCCCTCTATAGAAAAATCTTTGGCTCTCTACGCCACAGAAATATGTGGTTTTCTGTATAATGTTTGTCTTTCTCTGTCTTTCACTTGGTGTCCCAATCTCTAAGTTTACTTTTCCAGTAAAAATTGTTGTCGGTAAAGTGTTGGTCAATGTATCTGAAAGAGGCTCTGGCATAGAATTGGAAAAACAAGCAAACACACACCTAAGAAAATGTTCATCATCCCTAATCATCAGAGAAATGCAAATTAAAACAACTATGAGATTCCACCTTACCCCAATAAGGATAGCCAACATCAAAAGGTCAAATGAAAATAAATGCTGGCGAGGATGTGGAGAAGCAGGGACACTCATTCACTGTTGGTGGGAATGCAGGATGGTACAACCACTTTGGAAAGCATTATGGAGACTCCTGAAAAAGCTGACTATAGAAATACCAACAGACCCAGTTATACCATTACTGGGCATGTACCCTAAAACCTTCAAACCAAAAGCCAGAGAGATTTGCTCAACCATGTTTGTAGCAGCTCAATTCGTAATAGCTAAAAGCTGGAATCAACCCAGATGTCCATCATTAGAAGAATGGATAACAAAGATGTGGTATATCTACACAATGGAATTCTATACAGCAGTAAGAAAAAACGACATAAAGAAATTTGAGGAAAAATGGTTGAACCTGGAACAGATCATTCTCAGCGAACTTACCCAATCACAGAAAAAAAATCGACACATAGTTTCACTCATCTGCAACACCTAACCTGAATTTGCCCAAGATGCCTTACATACCCAGCAAGTACCTCATGGACTAGACAATAAGATGGATGGGTGGGCGGGGAGGGAATCAAAGGGTGTAAAACAGTAATCCGGACCCAAACGGCAATGGTACCATAAAATTCTACTTCCTAAAAGACAGACCAAATGACTGAACCTTCACTAGTCCCTTACAGGAAACACCTGAACCACAAGACACTGGAGAGGGTAGGATCAAGACTGACCTAAATCTCCTACATCTTCCTTCCCTCCCTCTCCCCCTCTCCCCTCTATCTCTCTCCTCTCTAACTCTTGTATATTAGTTATCTTTTTCCTCAATTTCTTAGTGGACACTGACCTGTAACCCCCACTTCCAGCTTGGGCCTACAATCCACAATGAGCTTTTGATCAGAGAAACCTACAAGGTTTCCCAAAACAATGACAGTCTTCTGTCAGAGTAATTGATGACCCACCAAAGGCCAGTGGTAAGACCCTATTGCTTAAGACTCCATACGCAGCTGACACGTAAAATGGAATGACATGGCTGGAAGCCAGGAGAGAGTCAGTCCCCAGACAGTCAGCGTGTCTAGTGCCAGAAGGCGCTACATAGGCGACTGGGGGAAGTGACCAAGATCTGTCCAAGCAACACATTGTTTAACCTAAGTAGCAACAATTAACCGGATGTGATACCCACACAAGTGCAATAGTGGTACACAGCCATGGTGAGGAATCAATTGCTCTTGATTTGGCTAACTGATCCACTCAGTGGTACTAGACCCTTAGCTGGAGCTGGGAAACAAGTCAGAACCATACCCAAACACAAGCCCACTCCAATATCAAGCTACCATCAATCACGGGGTATAAGAGGGCCTACACCTATCAAACTGTCTATCAAAAAAGTAAGTGTTATCTCAATTTTCCGGGTGCTAACTTACTCTCCGTTGGAGAATCTGCTTCTCTTTTCCAGATAGATGCAGATCCTAAGAAGAGAGCTGCCCCAACATACCTCAGAAGGGGCCCAACTGAAACTAAGGACAACTGGCGAAATAAGCAAGGGTGATGTTTTCCTGTGAACTGGATACCAGCACAAAGGGGAAGGAGATCAATGTAGAGAAAAATTAACTCCTACCAAATCAGAGAGCCAGAGCCTCAGAGGCCCCCAACACCTCAGCACTGAAGCAGACCAAAAATGAACCCAACATGGCTCAGGGAAATCTTGTGGAAGAGGGGGCGGAAAGAATGTCAGAGTTACATGTTGGGTCATGATTTTCAGAGACATTTATCATACTAATAACTGGGGGCTAACTCCACAATGCACGACCCATTTTCAATAATAAGGAGGGTCTAATGGGAGGGGGTAGATCACAGATGAGCCTAAATAATGGTACCAAACTGCCTGTATTTACTGAAAAGAAAACTAATAAATTAAATTTAAAAAAAAAAAAAAGAATTGGAAAAACAAGAAAATGGGTCAAAGATAATTGTTTTCCTTAAAGGCCTTAAAGAAAGTCAGGCGTGGAGTACAGTAAACTTAGGAGGAAACAATGAACCTCCTGGAACAACGTAAACATTGTTATATGACTAATTTTTCTAAATGGTGGCAATTGCAATTGACTCTTTACCAGGAATCCTTACAGAAAAACAACCAAAGTCAGAAATAGTTCAAGGGGGGACCAAAGTCTAAGTATTGGAGGGACGTAAAAAGGAAACTTCAAAATAAATAATTAAAGGATAAATGGATCTGCTGGATCAGTGATTAATGATGGGAAGCCCCAAGTGGTTGTTTTGCCTCTCACCTTTAATAAAGTAATTGAAAGTAGAAGTCCAGGAAATCACAAGTGCTTGACCGCACATACATGGGGAAAATGTAAAAACAGTTAATCATTACAGGGGCCTGATGACTTTACTTGAGGTGAATAATTATGGGATTGTTTGATGATAAGAAATAACAAAAAGTTTCTATGAATTCTGTGAAATTGTACCTTTCTTGAAGTTTGTTCTTGCATGATGTGATCAGAAAATAAAAGACTGAGGCTAAGAGCTGTGGGAGGAAGAGAAAAAGAGAGAAAGAAAAAGATAGAAAAACTCAGCTGCCTTCAGCATTAGCCTGTCAGCTTGCACCAGAACTTGACTTCGAGTCGTTATTTCACTGCTCCCTTTCACACCTCTCTTCGCGGACCCTCCTTCAAGCCAGGGCTGGACCCCGGCAAGCCACTGCAAAGAAACTCCAGATGATTGGGTCACATTGTGCATCTGGCTTACATGGCCACTGGAGAATCAAACCTGGGTCCTAAGCTGTATTAGTCAGGGTTCTCTAGAGGAACAGAATTACTAGAATGAATTATTTTATAAAAGGAATTTATTGGATTAGCTTACAGTAGTCCTATAGCAGTTGCAGGCCTGAGAATCACCGAACCTGGTAGCTGCTCAGTCCACGTGGCCAGATGCTTCAGCAGTCCCGACCCAGCACTGCAGATGATGCCGGAAAGCCTGTAGGCTTCCTGAGGAGCCGGAAAGCCTGGAGGCCTCCTGAGGAGCTGCTGGGTTTCGATCCACGTGGGTCTTCAGTTGATGTTGGTCTTTAGTCCACACTGGTCTTCAATCCATGCTAGAAGGTAGGGAGCAACTCCGGCAGCCAAGTGGAAGGAAGGAAGGAAAAAAGGGAACTCTTCTACCCAGAGCTTCCTTATATCAAGTCCCTCTCTGAGCAGGGCCACCCACTCTGGGGGCAGGGCTCACCCTGGGAGAAAGACCTCCTCCTTTAGTTGATCCTTCCTAGAAGCAGCCGGTGGATTACTAAACAGATCAAGTTGACAACACCTTAACTATCACATAAGCCTTTGTAGACAAGTGCCTTAACCACTAAGCCATCTCTTCAGCCCACTAATAAAATTTAATACATGCAACTTGAAACAATCCTTTGTGTTTTATCTGATAATAATGTGATTAAATGGTTAATCAGCAGGATGGACTATGGATCATGCACAAACTAACGGAAACTAAACAATAGAGTACCGATTGATGAATGGATCATTGAAGAAATCAAAAAGGAAATTAATAAAAAATGCAATATCAAATGATGATGAAAGTACTACATACCAATACCTATGGGTTAAAATCAAGGCAGTCCAACAAGGAAAATTTGCAGCTTTATATGTCTACATCAACAAATTAGAGAGAAGATTGAGGCTTCTGGTTTATATGGCAGAGTTGGAGCTATGCCAGACAGGGGAAAGAAAAGAGGCAGAATAATGCAGAATATACTATTAAACCAAAAACTGAAGGGTGTAAGGAATTACTGATTCAGCAGAGACCCAGCACTTCTAGCAATCATACTACAGTCAAGAACTGGCTCCAGCCACTGATCCAGTGGTTGGCTGGGAAGAGCTATTTGCCTTTGCCCTACCTGAGCTGGCAAGAACAGAACTAAGGTGAAGGGATTTTCTACTCAAACTGTCACTGTAAAATAAAAATAAATAAATTTTAAAAAGTAGAATATCCTGTCAGATTGGCCACCATCATGAAAACAAATGATCATAAATGTTGGTGGGGATGTGGAAAAACAGGAACCCTTCTACGCTGCTGGTGGGAATGCAATCTGGTCCAGCCATTGTGGAAAACAGTGTGGAGTTTCCTAAAACAACTAAAGATTGATCTACCATATGACCCAGCTATAGCACTCCTAGGCATATATCCAAAGGACTCATCTCATTTCCTTAGAAGTATGTGCTCAACCATGTTTATTGCTGCTCAATTTATAATAGCTGGGAAATGGAACCAGTCTAGATGTCCCTCAACTGATGAGTGGATAATGAAGATGTGTCACATTTATACAATGGAGTTCTACTCAGCGGTAAAGAAAAATGAAGTTATGAAATTTGCAGAAAAATGGATGGATCTGGAAAGGATTATACTAAGTGAGGTAACCCAGGCTCAGAAAGCCAAGCGCCACATGTTCTCTCTCATATGTGGATCCTAGCTACAGATGGTTGGGCTTCTGTGTGAGAAGGAAAATACTTAGTAGCAGAGGCCAGTAAGTTAAAAAGGAGACATAAAGAGAAGAGAAAGGAAGGGAGAAGGGTACTTAATAGGTTGATATTGTATATATGTAAGTACAATGATTGAGATGGGGAGGTAATATGATGGAGAATGGAATTTCAAAGGGGAAAGTGTCAGGGGGGAGGGAGGGAATTACCATGGGATATATTTTTTTATAATCATGGAAAATGTTAATAAAAATTTAAAAATTAAAAAAAAAAAGTAGAATACATCAAAGTCCAGCTGAGCAGCTCTGTATTAACTTCAGACACTCTCCACAGTCTCTTCTTCCCCAGCTACTAGTACCTAGAAGCACTGGAGATCTCAGGACACCTAGGGATTAGAGCAACCTCTCACCCACACAACATTCAACACAGGTGATCTGAAGAGAAAATCTACTGTTCTAACTAGCTGAGCTGAGCCCAAAGTGCAACAAAGAGAACTAGCCTCACACTCACTATAGGTAGGACAGGAAGCTACCCCAAAAGGCAAAAGAGCCATTTTCCACTGGAGTAATACCTACCCCAAAGCCAGGTATATATACCTTCATTGGAAGTGTTAATTGCATCTTCTGTACCCAGGCAGGTTGTTTAATAAGAAACCCCTGGAGGGAAAGGATTAAAAACTTAGGCCACTAAAATGCTAAAACATTCAAAACTGATTTTAGTTTGCCATTCTTAAATAAGATGTGTTTTGTGGTTGATTCTTGTTGTTTTTGACCTTGGAACCCATTATTGTCAAGGAAGCTTAGCCTCCCAGTTGACAGGATTTAGGGTTTGAGCCAACACTGTCAGTCAGTTTTGGGCATTTGGATTTTCTAGCTTGCCTGTTTCAAACTCCATTTGTGTCTAAATAATCCATGTTTGTTTTATGTGAGTGTGTATATTTTTTTAGTTGGATTTTAGAATTATTTTGCATTTTTCTCTACCCAGACTAATGGAATATTTAAAATGTTTCCTACCCACAAATTGTTTATTTTCTCCCTTTCAACCCTTTTTACACACCCTCTCCTCATTTTACTTTCCTTATTCTTTATAACTGTAGCCTTCCATAGATTCAACAACTTCTAATATCTGTGAAAAATGACAGAATCCAATTTCCCTCTCTCAGATACCTGAGCCACCTCTGTCTTTTTTCTCAAAGTTAATACTAGATCTCAAACTAATTTACCTTACACTGTTATCACTTGAAAGTAACAAAATACCTGGTATATTAATACAATTTTGCTCTTTTACACACTAGCAATTATTGAAATTAAAAGAAGCATTGTGGTTGATTTGATACTAGAATATTTGCATAGTAAGCATATGCAATTGCTTGTGTAACTATGCTGTTTCTCTGGGAACAATATAGGAGCCATACTTGGCATCTTGAGTTCATACCCTGAAGATATAACTTCCGATTTATACATCTAAGTGTTAGTTGGGACAAGAGTCCAAAGATGGACTTGAAATGAAGGAAGAGAACAACAGCAGTCTGATTGATACAACTTTAGATGTTTATATTGCTTAACCTCTACTCCCCTGATTTAACAATCCCTTCAGCCATAGTTCCATGCTGATCTTATCTCAGAGACAGCAAGGCTCCCCTCTTGATGGCATCTCCTCCTCTTCCATTTGATATCTGTCCTTCTGAATATCAAGCTTCTCTGTTTGGTCTCTGTTGTTCCCTGCAGTCCCCAGTCCTTTATCTTATGTACTCCCTCCCAAAAGGAAAAAAAAAAAAAAAAAAAAAAAAAAACCTCTGTAAAAACCCAAACTGTCCAGAGTCATGCTGGCTGTTCTCACTCTCTTGTCCTGTGAGACAGCTCAGCAGCTTGGGCCCCAATATGCAGCTTTTTCCCTGCCTCAGAGTGGTCCTGCATGGTCTTTGGTCATTCACTAACCTTACACCAAAAATACAGCAGATAACTAGAAAACTGCAGCGTTAAAATAATTCAAGATGTAAAAATCTCTACATGATAATACATGAAACAGGAAAAACATTTAAAAATATATAATTCCTTGAAAAACTTTAAATCCAAGACAAATAATCTCCAGTGAAACTGATTCAGAAGAAATTTCAATCACAAAATTCAAAAGAATTATTATAAAAGATTTTTAAAGAAATCAAAAGGCTCAAAGAAGAAAACAAACTGTTGAAGGAGAACACAGGGAACCAACTCAACAAAATAAGGAGTCAATATAAAATGTGCAATAAAATAGAAACACTAAGGAAATAGTAATCAGAAATACTAGAAATGAAAAACATAATAAATCAAATGAAAAAAAAATCTGTAGAAAGTCTCACCAATACAATGGATCAAAAAGAGGACAGAATATATGAGCTAGAAAGCAAAGTAGCAGAACTAGAACATTACAACAAAGAAAAAGACAAACTAATAGAAAAGTATGAGTGGTATCATATCAAGGTATCTGGAATATCCATGTATCAAGGTATTTCGAACACCATGAAAAATAAAATTTAGGAATTCAAGGTATAGAAGAATAATTTTACTCAAAAGGCATAGTAAGTATTGTCAACAAAATCATAAAATGGGGGAAAGTCCCATTAAGGTGGTGGCATAGGAACCATGCCAAAGCAACCTAGGGGAGAAAAAGCCAAAAGTAAACACAACAAAATACACTCTTCTACTAAAAAGTGAGGAGTATAAGAAATTATCAACTACACCAGATAAGTAAGAGGTATCCATAGCATCTAGAGTCCACAGAAGCAGAAAGAAGTGGCTCCAGCAGTGGCAGCACCTGGTCCACATGACCACAGCCACAAGGCTAGGCCAGAGCCACAGAAAAAGCCAGATGAAGGGATTTTCCACTCCCACCAGAGCTCCTCACAGACTCAAGAAACGTGAAGGGAGGATGGCAGGGAAGAATGGAAGAGCAGATCATGGGGAAGAAGGGACTTGTAGCTCATGAGGAAGAGGATAGCGAGGACCAGCAGAAGAGCTTCAACCATCCACAGCCTCCCCTTCTCCCACCACCAGTGCAAGTGCCAGCAAGAACCAGAGACCCAGGGAAAGGAGCTCACCTACATATCACTTGGCACAGGCAATCAGAGTAGCACCCCAGTGACCCAGCATGCTTACCTGAGCCCACGGTGCAATAAAGAGGGACCCAAGCAGGAGTGCAGCATAATTGAGACCAAAACCACCCCAAAGATAACTGTGATTACAACAGGTTAGTACCTGCCAAATAAGCCTGGTATATAGGCTTGAATCAGAAGTGCTAATTGCACCTTCCATGTTAAGGTAAATTATACGTTAAATTTGATGGATGGTTGAGTTTGCCATCGTGAATAAGCTATATTTTTGGCTTGTCATTGGTGCCTCCTGATTTATAGTGCTTTTATTTTCTCTTCTGTCATTTGCTAGGGAAGGGTCTTACTTGGTCACAAGTGGACTTGGAACCCTCAAAAGGCCAGAAATCTTAGCTTCCTACAACACACATCCTAAGGGACTGTGCTTTGTTAGAGGATATTGTTGTCATAATACCTACTCTTGCATAAATACTCTATGCTGGTTTTCACTGACAGTGTATAACATTGTATAGTTAAATTGTAGAATTTGACTGTATTTTGTTCCACTCAGTCTACTAGAATGCTCTCATGGCAGGCAAACTCAACATCTAGGGTCACTCTGAAGTTGCTCAGAGAGTCTTAAGAGCCACACCTAGCACCTATTCAGAAGATATATAACATCATATTGATTGATACATCTAATAATACTGCAGATAATTAGAAAATCAAAGCATTAAATTAACCCAGGATGCAAAATATGTACATTATAACACAAGAAACACCAAAAATCAAGACAATATAAATCCACTAGAAAGTATTAATGCATCAGAAATGACTTCCAGTGAGAATGATTTAGAGAAAATGCCTAAGAAAGATTTCAAAACTGATTATAAACATGTTCAAAGAAATCAAAGAGGAAATAAAAGAAATGAAAGGAGACAAAGGAAACCAATTTAATGAAATAAGGAGGTCAATACAGATATAAATAAGAAAATAGAAATAATAAAGAGAACAAGTCAGAATTACTAGCAATGAAGAACACAGTCAATGAAATGAAAAACTGCAGAAAATCACACCAGCACAATGGATGAAGGAGAGGACAGACTATCTAAACTAGAAGACAAGGTGGCAGTTCTAATACAGTCCAACAAAGAGAAAGACAACTAATTGGAACGTATGCAAGGGAATTTCAAGATATTCAGGACACTATGAAAAGATCAAGCATGAGAATTCATGTTTTAGCACAAAGAGAAAAATTACACTCCAAAGATATAGCAGGAGTCTTAGACAAAATCATGGAAAAAAAAAAAAAAAAAAAACCTTTCCCCAAATTGGAATAGAGAAGCCAATGCAGATACAGGAAGCCTTAGAACACCAAACAGACAAAACCTGGAAAGAACCTCTCCTCACCATATTATAACTAAACTACCAAACATACAAACCAAAGAAAATATATTGAAAGCAGTTGGGGACAAGAATCAAGTAACATACAAAGGCAAGCCCACCAGTATCACAGAAGATTACTCAAAATAAACTTTAAAAGCCAGAAGGGCTTGGAATTATGTATTCCCAGTTCTGAAAGATAACAACTATCAACCAAGGTTACTTTATCCTGCAAAGCTATCCATTCAAATAGATGGAGAAATAAGGCGGTTCCACAATAAAAGCAAACTGAAGGAATATTTGAAGACAATACAAGTTCTATAGAAAATACTTGAAAGGATCCTTCATGCTGAAGAAAAAGAAAAGCACACATATAATGAACCCGGAAAAAACAAACCATATTCAAATACCAGTTAATACAAGAAAGCAAAGGTAAAGCCAGAAGAACTCAAATAGAAGAAAAAATGGCAAAAATAAATATACACTTTTCAATAGTAACTTTTAATATCAATGGCCTCAATGCCCCAACCAAATGACATAGGTTTGCAGACTGGGATAAAAAGCAAGATCTTTCAATTTGTTGCCTCCAAGAAATTCACCTTCCTAAAAAGGATGGACACTATCTTAGGGTGAAAGGTTGGGAAACAGTATTTCAAGCAAATGGGCCTAGAAAACAAGCAAGGGTTGCTATCCTAATATCTGACAATTTAGACTTCAGTCCAACATTAGTTAGGAAAGATAAGAAAGGTCACTATATTGATTAAAGGCAAACACCAACAGGAGTACATTATACTCCTAAACATATATGCACCTAACATGGGGGCCCCCAACTTCATCAAACAAATACGCTTAGAACTAAAATCACAGATAACAACAAGCACAGTTGCAGTGAGTGATTCCAACACCCCACTCTCATCAATTGACAACAAAAATGAATAGAGATACATCTGGATTAAATGAGATCATAGAACAAATGGACCTAACAGATATATACATGACATTTCATCCAAGTACTGAAGAATACACATTATTTTCAGCAGCACATGGAACATTATCTAAAATAGACCATATATTAGGACACAAAACAAATCATAACAAATGCAAGAAAGTTGAAATAAATCCTTGCACTCTTTCTAATCACAATGGGATTAATCTACAAATAAATAGCAAGAAAAGCTATAGGGCATATACAAAATCATGGAATTAAAACAATACACTACTAAATGATCAATGGTCAATGAAGACATCAAGAAAGAAATTTAAAAAAAATCATAGTGTCAAATGATAATGAGAAAACAACATACCAAAACCTTTGGGACACAATGAAGGCTATCCTAAGAGGGAAATTTATATCTTTAAGTGCCTATATTAAGAATTAAGAAGGTGGGCAAGGTGGCACATGTCTTTAATTCAAACATTTGGGACACAGATTTATGAGGATTGCCATGACTTCAAGGTCACCCTGAGACTACATAGTGAATTACAGGTCAGCCTGGACCAGAGTGAGACCCTACCTAAAAGAGAGAGAGAGAGAGAGAGAGAGAGAGAGAGAGAGAGAGAGAGAGAGAGAGAGAGAAAGGTTGCAAGTAAACAACTTAATGATTCACCTTATGGCATTGAGGAAAGAACAAGGCATGCCAAAAATCAGTAGACAGGAGGAAGTAACAAAGATTTGGGAAGAAATTAATGGAATAGTAACCAAAAAACAATCCAAAGAGTCAATGAAACAAAAAGTTGGTTCTTTGACAGGATAACCAAGATTGATAAGCCCCTTAGCAAAAGTTGACCAAAAGAATGAGAGAAAATCCAACATACCTTCATGATAAATGTCCTCCAGAGACTGGGAATGGAATGAACATATCTCAATAAGATAAAGGCTATTTAGGACAAGCCTACAGCCAACATAATATTAAATGGAGAAAAACTTGAAGCTTTTCCACTAAAATCAGGAATAAGACAAGGGTGTCCACTGACCCAACTTTTATTTATTATGGTACTGGAAGGTTTAGCCATAACAATCAGGCGAGAGACTCACATAAAAGGGATACAAATTGGAAAGGAAGAGGTCAAGTTATTATTATTTGTAGATGCTTTATTCTGTACATAAATGACCTTAAGGACTCTACCAGCATACTGTTAGAGCTGATAAACACCTACAGCCATGTAGCAGGATACAAAATGAACACACCGAAATATATGCTAACAATAAACACACAGAGGATGAAATCAAAGAATCACCCTGTATTAGTCAGGGTTCTCTAGAGGAACAGAATAGCTAGAATGAATTATTTTAAAAAGGGAATTTATTGGATTAGCTTACAGTAGTCCAATAGCAGTTGCAGGCCTGAGAATCACCAAACCTGGTAGCTGCTAAGTCCACGTGGCCAGATGCCTCAGCAGTCCCCACCCAGCACTGCAGATGGTGCTGGAAAGCTTGGAGGCTTCCTGAGGAGCCGCTGGGTTTCAATCCATGTGGGTCTTCAGTTGATGTTGGTCTTTAGTCCACACTGGTCTTCAATCCATGCTAGAAGGTAGGGAGCAGATCCAGCAGCCAAGTGGAAGGAAGGAAGGAAAAGGGAACTCTTCTACCCAGAGCTTCCTTATATCAAGTCCCTCTTTGAGTGGGGCCGCCCACTCTGGGGGAAGGGCTCACCCTGGGGGAAAGACCTCCTCCTTTAGTTGATCCTTCGTAGAAGCAGCCTGTGGATTACTAACACATCAAGTTGACAACACCTTAACTATCACAAGTCCCTTGTCAACTTGGCATCAAATCATGTCTCCTTACATCATACTTAATTTCCAAATGAAAACAGTAACAAGCTCACAATTCCACCTAACATCGCATAACTATCCCACGTTCAACTGGAACCGCACAATCTTCCCCTCAACACAAGCTTAGTCTCTAATACAATGGGTCTAATATAAATTCAATAGTTAGCTAATGATATAATCTTAATATTGGTGTAGATACAAACACTCTGTTATCAAGGCAGGACAGAAACATTGCAATCACAGTCCTCGTTTCTGTAACTGATCACGTGGCCTTAGCTGATATTTGTAACTGTGCCAGAGACGGCAAGCATGCCATTTGAGGTACATGAGGAATCGAGCACTGAAGAGCTGCTTGACATAGTTCCAGCCCAGCTGTCTCTTCCTTGAAGTCTTATGTGGCCCCTCTATAGAAAAATCCTTGGCTCTCTATGCTACAGAAATATGTGGTTTTCTATATAATGTTTGTCTTTCTCTGTCTTTCACTTGGTGTCCCAATCTCTAAGTTTACTTTTCCAGTAAAAATTGGTGTCGGTAAAGTGTTGGTCAATGTATCTGAAAGAGGCTCTGGCATAGAATTGGAAAAACAAGAAAATGGGTCAAAGATAATTGTTTTCCTTAAAGGCCTTAAAGAAAGTCAGGCATGGAGTACAGTAAACTTAGGAGGAAACAATGAACCTCCTGGAACAACGTAAACATTGTTATATGACTAATTTTTCTAAATGGTGGCAATTGCAATTGACTCTTTACCAGGAATCCTTACAGAAAAACAACCAAAGTCAGAAATAGTTCAAGGGGGGACCAAAGTCTAAGTATTGGAGGGACGTAAAAAGGAAACTTCAAAATAAATAATGAAAGGATAAATGGATCTGCTGGATCAGTGATTAATGATGGGAAGCCCCATTTGTGGTTGTTTTGCCTCTCACCTTTAATACAGTAATTGAAAGTAGGAGTCCAGGAAATCACAAGTGCTTGACTGCACATACATGGGGAAAATGTGAAAACAGTTAATCATTGCAGGGGCCTGACAACTTTGCTTGAGGTGAATAATTATGGGATTGTTTTATGATAAGGAATAACAAAAAGTTTCTATGAATTCTGTAAAATTGTACCTTTCTTGAAGTTTGTTTTTGCATGACGTGATCAGAAAATAAAAGACTGAGACTAAGAGCTGTGGCAGCAGAGAAGCAGAGAAGCAGAGAAATATAGAAACATGGAAGCATAGAAACAGGGAAAAACAGAAAACAGAAAAAAGACAAAAAAATAGAAAAAGAAAAAATAGAAAAATAGAAAGAGAATAATAAAAAAATATAGAAACAGAAAAGGAGGCAAAGAGAAAAAGATAGAAAAACTCAGCTGCCTTCAGCATTAGCCTGTTAGCTTGCACTAGAACTTGACTTCGAGTCATTATTTCGCTGCTCCCTTTCACACCTCTCTTCGGGGACCCTCCTTCAAGCCAGGGCTGGACCCCAGCATAACTGCCTTCTTCTACTACCCATTCTGTATTTCCTCCACCTTCAGCAAGCACCTTGGCAGGTCTTGGTTCTTTACCTGGAGGGGTAACCCATACCTTCATTCCTGAAGGATCTAGGCCATTTATCTCACTACTTCTATTGGGTTGTTGCAGTCATCCATTGACTTTGACAACAGGACATGGTAACACTAACAGATGCCCTAAAGGATCTCCTGCACTCTAGGCATACTCTTCCTTACCTCATTGTGGAGGAGCAATCCAATTTCCCCCTGGTAATCTGGGTCAATCACCCCTGCAATCACTGTAACTCCTTTCTCAGCCTGTTCACTCAAGGGCATTAGGAGCCCAAAGTGACCAGGGGGAAGTCTTAGCTTCCAGTTCAATAGAATGTTCTTTGTGTCTCCTGGCAAAAGCACTCCCCCCTTCTGGGACCAAGACTTGTAGTACAGCAGAGCCTAAGGTTGCGGGAACAGGAAGCAAAAATCTAGCTAACGGGTCACTTGGAGTGATGGTAAGTGGGACCATTCCCATTTCCACCCCTTGATTCCTGGACCCATTAATCTGGGCTATAGGAGAAACAGTACCATATATAGGAAGCTGATTCAGAGCATATACAGCCTGCTGGAGGACACTCCCCCAGCCCTCCAAGCTGTTGCCACCTAGTTGGCACTGTAGCTGTTTCTTCTAAAGGCCATTACACCGTTCTTTCAAGCCAGCTGCTTCAGGATGGTGGGGCACATGATAAGACCAGTGAATTCCATGATCATGAGCCCACTGCCGTACTTCCTTGGTGGTGAAGTGAGTTCCCTGGTCAGAAGCAATGCTGTGTGGAATGCCATGATGGTGGATAAGGCATTCTGTAAGTCCGCGGATGGTAGTTTTGGCAGAAGCACTATGTGCAGGGAAAGCAAATGCATACCCAGAATAAGTGTCTATTCCAGTAAGGACAAAACATTGCCCTTTCCATGATAGAAGAGGTTCAATGTAGTCAACCTGCCACCAGGTTGCTGGCTGGTCACCCTGAGGAATACTACCATATCGGGGGCTCAGAGTTGGTCTTTGCTGTTGGCAAATTTGGCACTCAGCAGTAGCCGTAGCCAGGTCAGCCTTAGTTAGTGGAAGTCCATGTTGTTGGGCCCATGCATAGCCTGCATCTCTGCCACCATGGCCACTTTGTTTGTGGGCCCATTGGGCAATGACAGGGGTGGCTGAGGAAGGAGGTTGACCACTATCCACAGAACGGGTCAGCTTATCTACTTGATTATTAAAGTCATCCTCCAGTGAGGTCACCTTCTGATGAGCACTGACATGGGACACAAGTATCCTTATATCCTTTGCCCATTCAGAGAGGTCTATCCACATACACCTTCCCCAAATGTCCTTTACACCAATTTTCCAATTGTGCTCCTTCCAAGTCCCAGACCATCCAGCCAAACCACTGGCCACAGCCCATGAGTCAGTGTATAACCGCACATCTGGACATTTTTTCTTCCAAGCAAAATGCACAACCATATGCACTGCCCAAAGTTCTGCCCATTGTGAAGACTTCCCTCCAACACAGTCCTTCAGAATTGTCCCAGAAAGGGGCTGTAATGCTGCAGCTGTCCACTTCTGGGCAGTGCAGGCATAACGTGCTGAACCATCTGTAAACCATGCCCTAGATCTCTCCTCTTCAGTCAGTTGATCATAGGGCACACCCCATAATGCCATAGGTGCATGCTTAGGGACAGAAGGTATTGCAACATGAGTAGCAACCATAGGTATTTGGGCAACTTCCTCATGTAACTTACTCGTACCTTCAGGGCCTGCTTTAGCCCGATCACGCATATACTACTTCCACTTAATGATGGACTGCTGCTGTGCACGTCCAACTTTATGGCCTGGTGGGTCAGACAACACCCAGCTCATAATGGGCAGCTTGGGTTGCATAGTAACTTGATGGCCCATTGTCAAAAGTTCAGTTTCCACTAAGGCCCAATAGCAGGCCAAGAGCTGTCTCTTAAAGGGAGAATAATTGTCTGCAGAAGATGGCAGGGCCTTGCTCCAAACTCCCAAGGACCTCTGCTGTGATTCACCTATGGGGGCCTGCCAAAGGCTCCAAACAGCATCCCTGTCTGCCACTGAAACCTCAAGTACCATTGGATCTGCTGGATCATACGGCCCAAGGGGTAGAGCAGCCTGCACAGCAGCCTGGACCTGCTGAAGAGCCTTCTCTTGTTCTGGGCCCCAATGAAAACTAGTAGCTTTCCGAGTCACTTGGTATATGGGACAGATTGCCCTGTTTGTTTTAAATCTTGTATTGGTTGAATACAAATTGGTTTCTTTGCAATCAGTGTGAATATTTATTCTGTGCCATTATGGGGTTTTTTTGAGGTTATTTTTTGATATTATGGCTCAGTTAAAAGATCTTGGACTATGGGGATGTTTGAACATCATTGGGATTGATAAAAGCTATGGGACTTTTAAAGTCAGACTGAATGCATTGTATTTTACATCATGTATGGATATCAGTTTATGGGAGCCAGGGCAGAATGTGGTGGTTTGATTCAGGTGTCCCCCATAAACTTAGGTGTTCTGAGTGCTAGGTTCCCAGCTGATGGATATTAGGGAATTAATGCCTCCTGGAAGGAGTACATTGTTGGGGGCGGGCTTATGGGCTTTATAGCCAGTTTCCCCATGCCAGTGTTTGGCACACCCTTCTGTTGCTGTGGTCCATCTTATGTTGGCCAGGGGGTGATGTCCACCCTCTGCTCATGCCATCGTTTTCCCCTGCCATCGTGAAGCTTCCCCTTGACCTTATAAGCCAAAATAAACCTCTTTTTCCCAGAAGCTACTCTTGGTTGGGTGATTTCTACCAGCAATGTGAACTGGACTGCAACACACCACCATTCACAATTGCCTCAAAAAACATGAAGTACCTTGGAATAAACTTAACCATGGAAGTGAAGAATCTCTACATTGAAAACTTTTATAAAACACTCAAGTGAGAAATTGCAGAAGACAATAGGAAATGGAAAGACATCCGATCAATATTGTGAAAATGTCAATCTTACCATAGGCAATCTACGCATTTAATGCAAGCCCATCAAAATTTCAATGGCATTCTTCATGGAAATAGAGAAACAATCCAAAATTTCATTTGGAAGCAACATTTATCTATCTATCTATCTATCTATCTATCTATCTATCTATCTATCTATCTATCTATCTATCTGTCTATCTATCTATATCTCAAATACCTAAAACACTTTTGAGCAACAAAAATTAGGCTGCTGGCATCACTATAACTGATTTTAGCTTATACTACAGAGCCATGGTAACAACATGGTACTAGCACAAAAGCAGACATATAGATCAATGGAACAGAATAAAGGACCCAGATTTAAGTCAGGGAAGCTATAACCACCTGACCTTTGACAAAAATACTCATTACAGAAGAGACACTCTCTTCAGCAAATGGTGCTGGAAAAACTGGGTATTTATCTGTATAAGGATGAAAATACATCCTTATCTCTCTGTATGCACAAGAATTCAGTCCAAATGGATCACAGACCTTAATACCAGACCTGAAACTCTGAAAATGCTAGAGGAAAAAGTAGGGGAAAGCCTTCAACATACTGGTTTTGGCAAAGACTTTCTGAATATAAACCCAATTGCTCAGAAATAAAACCACTGGGACCTCATGAAATTACAACGATTTTATACAGCAAAAGACATGTGATAGAGGATTAATCTCTAGGATATCCAAAGAACTAAAAAATTAAATAATAAGAAATCAAACAGCCCAATTAAATATAGGCTATGGAACTAAATAGAGAGTTCTCACAAGAAGCAATACAGATGGCATATAAACATCTAAAATAATGTTCTACATCCCTAGTCGTCAAGGAAATGCAGATTAAAACTTCATTGAGATTCCATTTCACTCCTGTCAGATTGGCTACCATCATGAAAACAATTGTCTATAAATGCTGGTAAGGATGCAGAAAAAGAGGGACCCTTCTACCCTGCTGGTGAGAATGTAATCTGGTCCAGCCATTGTGGAAATCAGTGTGGAGGTTTCTGAGTCAGCTAGAAATAGATCTATCATATTACCCAGCTATAGCTCTCCTAGGCATATATCCTAAGAACTCATCTCCCTACCTTAGAGATAATTCCTCAACCATGTTTCTTGCTGCTCTATTCACAGTAGCTAGGAAATGGAATTACCCTAGATGTCCCTCTACTGGTGAGTGGATAATGAAGATGTGGCTCATTTATACAATGGAGTTCTACTCAGTGGTAAAGAAAACTGAAGTTATGAAATTTGCAGGAAACTGGATGGATCTGGAAAGGATTATACTAAGTGAGGTAACCCAGGCTCAGAAAACCAAATGTCACATGTTCCCTCTCTGAGACATCCAGCCTGGTGGATTGAGCAGCTAATGGGTTCCTTGACTCTCAGGTGTGAAAATGCTATTGGACTGCAGTTACCTAATCCAATAAGTTCCCTTTAATATAAGTCATTTCCTTCTGCTCTGTTCCTTGAGAGAACCCCGAATAATACACATTGTGGTACCAGGAATGGTTCTACAGAAACAGAATTGTGAGAGTGGATTTCTCACAATTCTGCTTGGTGCCTATCTAGAGTTGACTCTCTAACTTCACTACTACTAAAGGTCCTACTGGTAATAAGGAGAGTGTTTTTACTTGTAATAAGGAAGGTACTAATAATCCATGGTGTGAACTATTTAAAGAACTCTATGAGATAGTTGTATTTGTAGATTCTAAGTCATATCTTAGGAAGAGTGGGGAACTTATTGACTCTGTATCTAAAACTTTTGAATATTTGTGGAAAAATAAGATGAATGATGATGATGGTTTGTTGCTTCTAGAATCTCTGGATAAACTATTAAGGGAAAAGAATAAGTTCAGGAAGAAAATTTCTAAGCTTAAGACCCACAAAATGATCTGAAGATTTCTAAGGGAGCCTTGGAAGAGAGTCTTCTCTCTAGCCAGAAAAGGGTTTAAATTGCAGAAAACCAAACCCAAGCTCTCATTGAAAGATTATCTACCTTGCAATGTAAACTCAAATCCTAGCCTCATAGGCTATCAGCAGTTAAAGTGAAGGTACATGTTGGAAAAGTGTGGGATCCTATAACTTGGGATGGGAATGTTAGGAAAAAACCCTGAAGAATATGGGGACATTGAACTCTCAGATAGATTCTAAAGAAGATGTTTCTCATGACAATGTGACCTTCCCTCCCTTAGAGGCAGGTGCATCTCCACCTCCACACCCAGAAGTATTGTCCTCTCCACCCTTGCCTGAGCAAATTAATTCTTCTTTGTCTGTGGAGCCAGCAATGACTCTGCTGGCAGGATGTGCTGGTACTCTTCAGTGCCCTCCCATCTTTGCCTCTAGGTTTATCATCAGGCATAAGGCTAGGCAGTCCCCTAAAGGTAATATAGAAAGTGTGACACAAGAGGTGAGGTACACCCCTGAAGAACTTCAGGAGCTTTCTAACTTGTACATGCAGAAGCATAGAAAATATGTGGAGGAATGGATTTCAAGGGTGTGGGATGACAGAGGAAAGAATACAAGATTAGATCAGGCTGAATTATTGAAATGGGCCCATTGAGCAGAGGTTTTAGATTTAGCACTGCAGCTTGGGCAGTTGGAAGAGGTGTCAAAAGTTTATTTGATTGGTTGGCTGAAGTATGGCTCCAAAGATGGCTTTGATGAGCTTGATCTGCCTGATATCCCTTGGCTTAAGGTTGATGAAGAGATTACTAGGCTCAGAGAACTTGAAATGCTGGTGTGGATTTTCCATAAACACTCATCTTTGCTCCCACAGTGGGATTGTCCAGAAGATGTGCCCTTCACTAAAACTATAAGAAACATATTTTTGATGGGAGCCCCTTCATACTTAAAGTTATAAGTAGTGGTCATGTGTAAAGAAGACATCACAGTAGGAGCTACAGTTGCTTTAATAGGTGACTTAGATGCAATGGGTCTAATTGAATTGCAGAGTAACAAGGACCAAATGGCAGTGCTGAATCACAAAGGGTGAGATGGGTATGTTTATGTAATGGGCAGCAAAGTCAAAACAATGCTCATAATGGTATGACTTCTGTAGTTCTTTGGTACTGACTGATTAATCATGGTGCTCCCTGAAGTGAAATAGATAAGAATCCTATTGGGTTCCTGCTTGATCTGTATAAGCAGAAGAGTTCCAGAACAAAGGAAGAAAAGGCCACTTTGGATTATAGCAACAGAGAATCAAGGCCCCTTAGCCAATTTCCAGACTTGAGCCAGTTTATAGATCCTGAGCAACTTGAATGAATGGGTGGTCAGGTCCCTTTGAGGAAAGACCCTCCTACAACCCACAAAAGTTTCAATGTTAAGCTTTCTCTTATCCTTCCTCAGAGGGACCTACAGCCTTTTGCTAGGGCAACTGTACACTGGGGAAAAGGAAATAAGCAGACCATTGGGGGCCTGCTGGACACTGGCTCTGAATTGACATTGATTCCAGGAGAACCCAAGCAACATCATGACCCTCCAGTTAAAGTATGTGCTGTGGCGGTCAGGTGATAAATGGAGTTTTGGAAAATGTTTGATTGACAGTGGGCCCCCAGATTCATCCTGTGGTTATTTCCCCATGCATAATTGGGAAAGATATACTTAAGAGTTGGCAGAACCCCCACTTTGGCCCCTTGACTTGTGTAGTGAAGGCTATTATGGTTGGAAAGGCCAAATAGAAGCCACTGGAGCTTCCACCACTGGGGAAAATTATTCAGTCCCAGCATTTGGAAGGCAGAGGTGGGAGAATTTCCATGAATTTGAGGCCATCCTGAGACTACATAGTGAGTTCCAGGTCAGCCTGGTCTAGAGTGAAAACCTACCTGAAACCCCGCACCCTCCCAAAAAAAAACCACCCGGGATCATATCCCTGGAGGGATTGCCAAAACTAATGCCACTATAAAGGACTTGAAGGATGCAGGGGTGGTGGTTTCCATCAAATCTTCTTTTAACTCTCCTGTTTGTCCTGTTCAGAAGACAGAGGGATCCTGGAGAATGACAGTGGGTTATTGGAAATTTAATCAAGTGGTGACTCCAATTGCAGTTGCTGTTCCAGATGAGGTTTCTTTACTTGAGCAGATTAACATCTCTCCCGGTATCTGAAATGAAGCTATTGATCTTGTGAATGCTTTATTCTGATACTGGTTCACACAGACCATCAGAAGAAATTTTCCTTCAGCCTGCAAAGTCAGCAGTACACTTCTACTGTTTTTCCTGAAAATTATATTTACTCTCCAGCCCTCTCCAGTCATATCTTAGTGCTCAGGGATCTTGATCACCTGTCCCTTCCACAGGTGTCACATTGGTCCATTATATCATTGACATTACACTGATTGGATTAAATGAGCAGGATGTGGCAACCACTCTGGAGTTGCTTGTACAACATATGTATATCACACAATGGGAGACAAATCCATGCAAAATTCAAGGACCTACCACCTTAGTGAAATTTCTAGGAGTTAAGGGGTGTGGGGAAGGCAAGAATATTTCTTCTAAGGTGAAGGATATGTTGTTGTACCTGGCCCCTCCTACTATTAAGATAGAAGCACAACATCTAATAGGCTTATTTGTATTTTGGAAATATCACATGCCTCACTTGAGTGTGTTACTCCATTGTGACTTGGAAAGCTATTAGTTTTCAGTGGGGCCCCAAACAAGAAAAGGCTCTTTAACAGGCCCAGGCTGCTGTGTGTGCTGCTCTACCACTTGGGCCATATGACCTGGCAGATCTGATCATACTTGACATGTCAGTGGCACATAGGGATGCTGTCTAGAGCCTTTGGCAGGCCCCCATAGTTGATTCATAGCAGAGGACCTTGGGATTTTGGAGTAAGGCCCTGCCATCATCTGCAGACAACTATTCCCCCTTTGAGAGTTACCTCTTGGCTTTCTATTGGGCCTTCGTGGAAACTGAATGTTTGACAATGGACCATCACATTACTATGTGACATGAGTTGCCCATTATGAGCTTGGTGTCATCTGACCCACCAGGCCATAAAGTTGGATGTGCACAGCAGCAGTCCATGATCAAGTGAAAGTGGTATATAAGTGATTGGGCTCAAGCAGTTCTTGAAGACACAAGTAAGTTACATGAGGAAATTGCCAAAATGTCTATGCTTTTTTACTTCTGTTACAATGCCTTCTGCCCCTAAGCATGCACCTATGTCATCATGAGGTGTGCCCTATGATCAGCTGACTGAGGCGAGGACTAGGGCATGGTTTGCAGAAGATTCAGTGTGTTACACGGGCACCTCCCAGATGTGAACAACTGCAGCATTCCGGCCCCTTTCTAGGACGACTTTGAAGGACTGTGGTAAAGGAAAGTCTTCACAAGGGGCTGAATTTCTGACAGTGCACATGATTGTACATTTTGCTTGGAAGAAAAAATGGCCAGATATGCAGGAATACACTGATTGATGGGCCATGGCCAATGATTTGCCTCAATAATCTGGGACTTGGAAGGAGCACAATTGGAAAATTGGTGAGAAGGATATTTGGGAAAGGTGTATGTGGATAGACCTCTCTGAAAGGGCAAAGAATGTAAAGATACTTGGTCTCATGTTAATGCTCACCAGAAGGTGACCTCATCAGAGGATAACTCTAATAATCAAATAGATAAGCTGACCTGTTCTGTGGATAATAGTCAACTTCATTCCTCAGCCATCCCTGTCATTGCCCAATGGACCCATGAACAAGGTGGCCTGATGACAGGGTTGCAGGTTATGCAGGGACCTAACAACATGGACTTCCACTAACTAAGGCTGACCTGGTTACAGGCACTGCTGAATGTAAATCTTACAGAAGCAGAGACCAACTCTGAGCCCCCAATATAGTAGCACTCCTAGGGGTTACTAGCCAGCAACTTGGTTTCAGGTTAACTACATTGGACCACTTCTGTCATTGAAAGGACAATGTTTTGTCCTTACTGGAATAGATACTTATTCTGGGTATGCATTTGCTTTTCTTGCATGTAGTGCTTCCACCAAAATTACCATCCATGGGCTTACAGAATGCTTATCCACAATCATGATATTCCACACAGCATTGCTTCTGACCAATGAACTCACTTCACAGCTAAGAAAATACAGCAGTTGGCTCATGATGATGAAATTCATTGGTCTTACCATGTTCCTCACCACCCTGAAGCAGCTCCTTGATAGAATAGTGGAATGGCCTTTTAAAGAAATAGTTACAGCACCAACTAGGTGACAGTAGCTTGGAGGGCTGGGGTAATGTCCTCCAGAAAGCTGCATATGCTTTGAATCATATATATGGTACCGTTTCAACTATAGCCTGGATTTATAGGTCTAGGGATCAAGGGGTGAAAATGGGAATGGTACTGCTTACCATCACCCCAAGTGACCTATTAACCAAATTTTTGCTTCCCGTTTCCCCAACCTTATGCTCTTGTTTCCAGAATGGAGAGTGCTTTTGCCAGGAAGCACAAGAGACCTAACTGGAACTGGAAGCTAAGCCTTATCCCTGGCCACTTTGGGCTCCTGATGTCCTTGAGTGACTAGGCTAAGAAAGGAGTTACATTGTTAGCAGTAGTGAATGATCCAGAATACCAAGGGGAAATTGGACTGCTCCTCCTAGCTGGAGGCAAGGAAGCATATGTCTGGCGAGAAGGAGATCCTTTAGGGTCTCTCTTAGTGTTATTATGCCCTGCTATCAAAGTCAATGTATCCATTGCAGCAACTCAAATTGAGGTTCTGTGATAAATGGCTCAGGTTCATCAGGAATGAAGGTATTGGTCACCCTCCCAGGGAAAGAATCAAGACTTGCTGAGTTGTTTGCTGAAGGTTGAGAAAATACAGAATGGATAGTAGAAGAAGGTAGTTACAAATACCAGCTAAAGCCACATGACCAGTTACAAAAATCAAGGACTATAATTGCCATTTCTGTTTCTATCCTACATTAATAAGGAATACTTGTACATATCTACACCAATATTAATATTTTTTCACTAGCTAACTATTGTTGAATTTATATTTGACCTAAGACTAAGCATAGCTCATGGAACCTTGCTTGTTTGGGGTAAGAATGTGCATTTATACTTGTACGTGGGAAAGTTTTATCTTGTTAAGTAGAATTATGACCTTGTTACTGTCTTCATTTGTAAATTAAGTATGATGCATGGAGATATGGTTTGGTGTCCAGTTGATAAGGGGTGGATTTGTGGTGGTTAAGTTGTTGTCAACTTGATCTATTTAGTGATCTACAGACTTTCCTGAATCCCTGAGGTTGCTTCAAGAAAGGATTAATTGAAGGAGGAAGTCCTTGTAGGGTGAGCCCTTCCCCTTGAGTGGGCAGCCCCTCTCAGAGTGGGTCTTTACATAAAGAAGCTCTGGGAAAAAGGATGCCCCTCCTTTCACTTGGCTGTCAGACCTACTTGATACCTTCCATTATGTACTGAAGGCCAGTGCAGACTAAAAACCTGCAGCTCCCCAGTAAGCCTACAGCCCTACAGTGATGGATTGGGACTGCTGAGGTATCCATTCTGGTGGACCGAGAAGCTACTGGGTTCCTTGACTCTTGGGCCTGCAATTGCTATTAGACTGCCATAAGCTCAATTAATAAACTCCCTTTTAATAAATTCATCCTATTGGTTCTGTTCCTCTAGAGAACCCTAATACAGTGAGCAAATGTCTTTAACCACTGAACAATCTCCCCATGTTACACTCACGAATTCCCAATAGATGGTTTGCAAAACACATTTGAGGTTTTCAATACTTCAGTAATGATAGGGATGATTACATGAGATCTCACATATCCCAGAGCAGCTAATGACAGCTAATGCATGGTAGGAGTACACCCATGATTATATAAACAGAGCTAATTTAAATCAATGTGTTAAAAAGAAAACATGAAAATACACTGGGGAAAAAGAATGGTGTTAATAGGAGTGGAAATATAAAAAAAATAATCTTGGGAAATATCAAAATTTACTACATACATGTGTGAAAATGGTTTGGAAATGATTTCAAACTTATAATACTCTATGGAAATAAAGTCCTGAGTAGTACCATTTCCATTTTCATTATTTTTAGTTATATTTGAGTTTTCAAATAAGCTTGCATCTCAAGTTCAAATATTTATTCTCTATTCCAATAAATTATTAAAATATTCTGATAATTAAAACACACACATGTGCACACACATGCACGCATGCGCGCGCACACACACACACATAGAGACCTCTAATTCTGATCTTATAGCCTGTATCTTTGAAGTATCTAGGCCAATTACATTTAAAATTAAATTAAGAAAACAACAACTAATTCTGACCTGACAACTTCTACCTTTGAAAAATTCTGATGATTATTCACATGGTCAGGTTTACATATATATTTTGATGAATTTGATATTTTTCCATCTCTTTATTGTTCCCTTTTTTCAAATTACTCTGTTTTGGTGTTGTTTGAGTGTTTGGGATTTATTTCCTTTGCTATCAGTGGTATGAGTTTGCTTCTGTCTCAACAGATTGGCTTGGGCACAAGAAAATGGGGCACAAACAAAGTAATTAAAAAAAAAAAAACAACTAGGGATTCTATAACAGATCACATGACTTAAACAACAACAAAAAATTTTCTCAGTGTTTGTCTGTGATGTCCAAGGTCAGAATGCCAGCAGGGTTAATTTTATCTGAAGCATTCCTCTGTGGCTTGCAATGAACCATTTTTTTGTTGCCTTCCAACATGTCATTTCTGTCAGCTAGGCCTCTTTCTTATGAGGTTGTTCTGTGGATTAGGAACCCATCCTAATGGCTTCATTTAAACTGAACTATCTCTTCGAGATACTTTCTTCTAAATCCAAACAAAGGTACATCTTGCAGTATTGAGAATTTAGAGTTACATAAGAACTTTAAGGGACATAATGAAAAGTTTACATGGGTTACAATAACATCCTTTGTATTTTTTTTAATTAAAAAACATTTTTTTTAATAATTAGTTTTGTACACAGTGAATACAGTCAGTTTGGTACCATTATTAGGCTCATCTGTGATCTACCCGCTCCCCTGGGCCAGTCTTCCTTGTTGAGGAATATGGGTCATGCATTGTGGAGTTAGCCCACAGTTATGGGTAGGATAAATGTCTCTGCATATCATGACCCAACATGTGGCTCTGACATTCTTTGCACCCCTCATCTGCAAAATTTCCCTGAGCCATGTTGGGTTCATTTTTGGTCTGCTTCAGTGATGAGATGTTGGGGACCTCTGCATCTCTGGACCTCTAAATTGGTAGGAGTTGATTTTTCTCTGTATTGATCTCCTTCACCCTTGTACTGGTACTGGATCACCAAGAAAACAGAACCCTGGTTTATTTCACCAATTATTCATAGTTTCAGCCAGGGCCCTTTTGAGGTATGATGGGGTGGCTCTATCCTTAGGATCTACATCTATCTAAAAAAGAGAAGCACATTCTCCAATGGAGAGTAAGTTAGCACCAGACAAATGAGATAACCCTTACTTTTTTTTATATAGAGAATTTAATAGGTGTAGGCTCTCTTGTAGTGTGGGATTGATGATAGCTTGATAATGGAGAGCAGGTTTATGTTTGGATATGGTTCTGACTTGTTTCCCAGCTTCAGCTATGGGTACCATACCACTGAGGTGATCAGTTAGCCAAATCAAGAGCAGTTGGTTCCCCACCATGGCTGTGTGCCACTATTGCACTTGTGTGGGAATCATGAGAGGTTATTTGCTGCTAAGTAGGTTACACCATGAGATGCTTGGACAGATATTGGTCACTTTCCCCCAGTCGCCCATGTAGAACGTTCTGGCACTAGACGTGCCGACTGGGAACTGACTCTTCCAACTTCCAGCCATGATATTCCATTTTATGTGTCAACCATACAAGGTGTCTTCAGCAGTAGGGTCTTGTCACTAACATTTATTGGGTCATCAAGTACTCTGACAGAAATCTGTCCTTCTTTTAGGAAACTTTGTATGTCTCTCAGATCAAAAACTCATTATGGATGATAGCCACATGCTAGTACTGGGAGTTACAGGTCAGTGCCCACCAAGAAAAGGAAGAAAAAGATAACTAATGTACACGAGTTAGAGAGAAGGGGGGGGGAGAAGCTGTAGAAGATTAAGGCCAGTCTTCATTATACACTCTCCAGTGTCTTGTGGATCAAGTGTTCCTGTAAGGGCCTGGTGAAGGTTCAGCTATTTGGTCTGCCTTTTAGGATGTAGAATTTTATGGTACCATTGCAGTTCAGGTCTAGATTTGTGTTTCCCACCCCCTCCGTTGCCCTCCCCTCCCTCCTCATCCATCCTGTTGACTAGTCCATGAGATGCTTGCTGAGTATGTAAGGCATCTTTGGTAGATTCAGCCTAGGTGCTGTAGATGAGTGAGAATATGTGGCGATTTTTTTTTTTTTTTCTGTGATTGGGTAAGTTCACTGAGAATGATCTGTTCCAGGTTCAACCATTTTTCCTCACATTTCATTGTGTCATTTTTTTTCTTACTGCTGTGTAGAATCCCATTGTGTAGATATACCACATCTTAGTTATCCATTCTTCTACTTAAGGACATCTGGATTGATTCCAGCTCTTAGCTATTATGAATTGACCCACTACAAACATGGTTGAGCAAATCTCTCTGGCCTGTGGATTGAAGATTTTAGGGTAGATGCTCAGTAAGGGAATAACTGGGTCTGTTCTATCTCTATAGTCAGCTTTTTCCAGAAACTCCATATTGCTTTCCACAGTAGTTGTACCATTTTACATTCCCAGCAACAGTGGATGTGTGTTCCTACTTCTCCACATCCTCACCAGCATTTATTTTCATTTAATTTTTTGATGTTTGCTATTATTGGGGTAAGGTGGAATCTCATAGTTGTTTTAATTTGAATTTTTCTGATGATTAAGGATGATGAACATTTTCTTAAGTGTGTGTTTGCCATTTCTTTTTCTTCCTGTCTGAACTGCCTATTCAGCTCTTTGCCCCATTTTGTGAATGGGGTGTTTGACTTTTTACTGTTTAGATTTTTGGGTTCTTTGTAGATTCTAGAGATTAGGCCTCTGTCAGATGGATAACCAGCAAATATTTTCTGCCATTCTTTGGATTATCTACTGGCTTTGCTTATTGTATGCTTGTCTGTAAAGAAACTCTTCAGCTTCATGTGATCCCATTGGTTGAGTGACTGTTTAATATTGTGAGCTACTTGGGTTTTCTTCAGGAAGTCTCTTTCCTATATCATGGAGATTATTTCCTATATTTTCTTCCAGTAGTAGAAGTTTCGGGTCTTATATTGAGGTCTTTGATCAATTTGGACTTGAGTCTAATGCATGGTGAAATGTGTGGATAAGGTTTCAATTTCCTGCATATGGTTATCCAGTTTTTCCAGCACCATTTGTTGAAGATGCTGTCTTCTTTCCAGCCTATATTGTTAGGGCCTTTGTCAAATATCAAGTATTTATAGTTGCTTGACTGAAAGTCTGGGTCCTCATGTCTATTCCATTGGTCTATACTCCTGTTTTTATGCCAACTCCATATTGTTTTTATTACTTTTATGGCTTTGTAATATACCTTTAGATATCGTATGGTGAGGCCTCCAGAGGTATTTCTTTTGCTAAGGATATGTTTGGATATGCAGGGCCTTCTGCCTTCCCATATAAATTTAAGATCATTTTCTCTAACTCTGTGAAGAAGGGATTTTTTTCTTTTCTTTTTTTTTCTCAATTTTTATTAACATTTTCCATGATTATAAAAAATATCCCATGGTAATACCCTCACTCCCACCCCCCACTTTCTCCTTTGAAATTCCATTCTCCATAATATCCCCTCCCCACCTCAATCATTCTACTTACATATATACAATACCAACTTATTAAGTACCCTCCTCCCTTCCTTTCTCTTCTTTTATATCTCCCTTTTAACTTTCTGGTCTCTGTTACTGAGTTTTTTTCTTCTCTCAATTGCACTGTAGGGATTTTAATTGGAATTGAATTAAATCTGTATATTGCGTTTGGTAGGATTGCCATCTTCACAATATTAATTTGCCTATCCAGGAGCATGGGAGGCCTTTCCATTCTCTCAAGCCCTCCTCAATTTCTTTTTTCAGTGTTTTTATCTTTTTTGTTGTATAGATCTTTCACTTCCTTGGTTAACGTTATTCCAAGGTATTTTATGTTTTTTGCTATTGAAAATGGGACCATATCCCTTATTTCTTTCTCTGTATCTTTGTCATTTGCTTATAGAAAGGTTACTGACTTTTGTGCATTGATTTTGTATCCTGTTACTTAGCTATAGGAGTTAATCACCTTTAGACGTTTGGTGATAGAGTCTCTTGGATCTCTTACATATACAATCATGTCATCAGCAAATAGAGCTAACTTAACTTATTCCTTTCTAAATTATATCTCTTTTATTTCTTTCTCCTGTCTGGTTTCTATTTTTTTTTTTAATTTTTATTTATTTATTTGAGAGAGACAGACACAGAGAGAAAGACAGGTAGAGGGAGAGAGAGAGAATGGGCGTGCCAGGGCTTCCAGCCTCTGCAAACGAACTCCAGATGCGTGCAACCCCTTGTGCATCTGGCTAATGTGGGACCTGGGGAACCGAGCCTCGAACCAGGGTCCTTAGGCTTCACAGGCAAGCGCTTAACCGCTAAGCCATCTCTCTAGCCCTGTCTTATTTCTTGAGCTAGAACTTCCAGTACTATATTGAAAAGCAGAGATTAGAGTGGACAACCCTGTCTTGTTCCTGATTTAATGGGAATTCCTCCAGCCTCTCTCCATTAAGTGTTATTTGGGCCTTAGGAGCTTTTTATATTGCCTTTATTATGTTAAGATATCAACCAACCATGCCAAATCTCTCCAATGTTTTGAACATGAAGTGATTGTGTCTTTTTTGCATCTATTGAAATGATCATGTGGAGTTTGTGTTTAACCTTGTTTATGTGGTGTATTACATTGACATAATTCTGTATGTTGAACCACCCCTATGTTCCTGGGATGATTCCCACTTGGTCAATGTGGATAATGCTTTTGATGTGTTGTTGAATTTGGTTTGCAAGGACTTTGTTCAGGATCTTTGCATCTATGTTCATCAGGGAAATAAGCCAGTAGTTTTCTTTCTTGTGGCATCTCTGCCTGGTTTTGGAATTAGGGTGATACTATCTTCATAAAAGGAGTTGGGTAGCTTTCCATGTTCTCCAATTGTGTGGCACAGTTTGCGGAAGATTGCTTTGAGTTCTTCCATGAAGGTTTGTTCGAATTCAGCTGTGAAGCCATCTGGTCCTGGACTATTCTTTGGGGGGAATTTTTTTTTATATTACTTTTTCAGTCATCATGAGTGTGATAGGTTCATTGAGGAGATTAATCTGCTCTGAGTTTAGCTTTGATAGATCATACGCATCTAGGAATTTATCCATCTCCTCCACATTATCTAGTTTTGTGGAGTAGAGGTTTTTTTTTTTAGGTTGATTTTTTTTTTTAAATTTTTTTTAACATTTTCCATGATTATAAAATATATCCCATGGTAATTCCCTCCCTCCCCACCCCCACACTTTCCTATTTGAAATTCCATTCTCCATCATATTACCTCCCCATTACAATCATTGTAATTACATATATACAATATCAACCTATTAAGTATCCTCCTCCTTTCCTTTTTCTACCTTTTATGTCTCCTTTTTTAACTTACTGGCCTCTGCTACTAAGTATTTTCTTTTTTTTTAAGTTTTTATTAGCATTTTCCATGATTATTAAAAAAAATCCCATGGTGATTCCCTCCCTCCTCACCCCCCACACTTTCCCCTTTGAAATTCCATTCTCCATCATATTACCTCCCCATCACAATCATTGTACTTACATATATACAATATCAACCTATTAAGTACCCTCCTCCCTTCCTTCTCTTCCCTTTATGTCTCTTTTTTAACTTACTGGCCTCTGCTACTAACTATTTTCATTCTCATGCAGAAGCCCAGTCATCTGTAGCTAGTATCCACATATGAGAGAGAACATGTGGCGCTTGGCTTTCTGGGCCTGGGTTACCTCACTTAGTATAATCCCTACCAGGTCCATCCATTTTTCTGCAAATTTCATAACTTCATTTTTCCTTACTGCTGAGTAGAGCTCCATTGTATAAATGTGCCACATCTTCATTATCCACTTATCAGTTGAGGGACATTTAGGCTGGTTCCATTTCCCAGCTATTATAAATTGAGCAGCAATAAACATGGTTGAGCACATATTTCTAAGGAGATGAGATGAGTCCTTTGGATATATGCCTAGGAGTGCTATAGCTGGGTCATATGGTAGATCAATCTTAAGCTGTTTTAGGAACCTCCACACTGATTTCCACAAGGCTGGACCAGATTGCATTACCACCAGCAGTGTAGAAGGGTTCCTGTTTTTCCACATCCCCGCCAACATTTAAGATCATTTGTATTCCTGATGGTGGCCAATCTGACAGGAGTGAGATGGTATCACAATGTAGTTTTAATCTGCATTTCCCTGATGGCTAGTGATGTGGAACATTTTTTTAGATGCTTATATGCAATTCGTATTTCTTCCTTTGAGAATGCTCTATTTAGTATTTTCATTCTCACGCAGAAGCCCAATTATCTGTAGCTAGGATCCACATATGAGAGAGAACATGTGGTGCTTGGCTTCCTGGGTCTGGGTTACCTCACTTAGTATAATCCTTTCCAGGTCCATCAGCAGTGAATCCATCTGGGCCTGGGCTTCTTTTAGTTGGGAGATTATTGATAACTGTTTGGATCTCCATGTTTGTTATAGGTCTATTTAAGTGATTAATTTCATTTCGATTTAATTTAGGTAGGTCATATAGATCAAGGAAATCATCCATTTCTTTCAGATTTTCCTACTTGTGGAGTATATGCTTTTATAGTATGTCCCTATGATTTTTTGAATTTCTCTGGAATCTGTTGTGATGTTACCATGTTCATCTCTGATTTTATTAATTTGTGTCTCTTCTCTCTTTCTTTTGGTCAGATTTCCTAAGGGTTTATCAATCTTGTTTATCCTTTCAAAGAACCAACTCTTTGTTTCATTAATTCTTTGGATTGTTCTTTTTGTTTCTATTTCATTAATTTCTGCCCTAATCTTTATTATTTCTTCCCATCTACTGATTTTTGGTTTGCCTTGTTCTTCTTTTTCCAAGGCTTTCAGGTGAAGCATTAGGTCGTTTACTTGTGACCTTTCTAATTTCTTAATATAGGCACTTAAGGCTATAAATTTACCTCTTAGAACTGCCTTCATTGTGTCCCAGAGATTTTGGTATCTTGTGTTCTCATTATCATTTGACTCTATAAATTTTTTGATTTCCTTTGTGATTTCTTTATTGACCCATTCATCATTTAGTAATGTATTGTTTAGTTTCCATGATTTTGTGTATGCTCTATAGCCTTTCTTGCTACTGATTTGTAGTTTAATTCCATTGTGGTCAGATAGAATGCAAGGAATTATTTCAATTTTCCTGAATTTGTTAAGATTTGCTTTGTGTCCTAATATATGGTCTATTTTAGAGAATGTTCCATGTGCTGCTGAAAAGAATGCATATTCTGCAGCCTTTGGATGAAATGTCCTGTATATATCTGTTAGGTCCATTCCTTCTATGACCTCATTTAGTCCAGATGCCTCTGTGTTTATTTTTTCCCAAGATGACCTATCAATTGATGAGAGTGGGGTGTTAAAGTCACCCACCACCACTGTGTTTGGTGTTATCTTTGACCTTAGTTCTAATAGTGTTTGTTTGACGAATTTGGGAGCCCCCATTTTAGATGCATATATGTTTAGGATTGTAATGTCCTCCTGTTGGAGTGTGCCCTTAATCAATATAAAGTGACCTTCCTTATCTTTCTTCACTAACATTGGACTATAGTCTACCCTGTCCGATATTTGGATAGCAACATCTGCTTGTTTTCTAGGCCCATTTGCTTGAAACTCTGTTTTCCAACCTTTCACCCTAAGGTAATGTTTATCCTTTGTAGAAAAGTGAGTTTCTTGGAGACAACAAATTGTAGGATCCTGCTTTTTAACCCAGTCTGCGAATCTATGTCTTTTCGTTGGGGCATTGAGGCCGTTGATATTAAGAGATATTATTGAAAGGTGTGTACTTATGTTTGCCTTTTTTTTTTTTTTTTTTTTGTGGTTCTGGTTCTACCTGTGCTCTCTTCTGTTAATTAGTATTTGAGTATTGTTTGTTTTTTCTAGGTTCCTTATATGTGTGTGCTTTTCCTTTTCTTCAGCATGGATGATTCTATCAAGTATTTTCTATAGAGCTGGTTTTGTCTTCAAATACTCCTTTAACCTGCTTTTGTGAAGGTATGTCCTTATTTCTCCGTCTATTTGAATGGATAACTTTGCAGGATAAAGTAACCTTGGTTGACAGTTGTTATCTTTCAGAACTTGGAATATATCACCCCAAGCCCTTCTGGCTTTAAAAGTTTGTGTTGAATTATCTGTTGTAATCCTGATGGGCTTACTTTTATAGGTAACTTGATTTTTCTCTTTAACTGCTTTCAATATTTTTTCTTTGGTGTGTGTGTTTGGAAGTTTGATTATAATACGGCGAGGAGAGTTTCTTTCCAGGTTTTGGCTGGCTGGGGTTCTAAAGGCTTCCTGTATCTGTATTGGTACCTCTTTCCCAATTTGGGGGAAATTTTCTTCTATGATTTTGTTGAAGACACCTACTATGCCTTTGGAGTGAAATTCTTCTCCTACTATGCCCTGAATTCTAATATTTGATCTTTTCATGGTGTCCTGAATATCTTGAAATTCTCACTCATACTTTTCTATAAGTTTATCTTTCTCTTTGTTGGCCTGTATTAGATCTGCCACCTGGTCTTCTAGCTTAGATATTTTGTCCTCTTCTTCATCCATTCTACTGGTGAGATTTTCTACAGAGTTTTTTTATTTCATTAACTGTGTTCTTCATTGCTAGTAATTCTGACTGGTTTTTCTTTATTATTTATATTTCCTTACTTATGTCTTGTATTACCTTCTTTATTTCATGAAATTGGTGTCCTGCATCTTCTTTGATTCCTTTGATTTCCTCTTTAAGTTCCTCTTTGACTCCTTTGATTTGTTCTCTGACTTCTTTGAACATATTTACAATCATTCTTTTGAAATCTTTTTCAGGCATTTCCTCTAACTTGTTCTCACTGGAGGTCATTTCTGATGCATTAATATTTTTAGATGGATTTATATCATCTTGCTTTTTAGTGTTTCTTGTGTTATAATGTATATATTTTTGCATCTTGGCTTAAGTTAATGCTTGGATTTTCTAGCTAGCTGGATATTCTTAGCTGTATCAATTGATTTGATGTTATATATTTTCAGGGTAGGAGCTTAAGGTGTTAGATGTGGCACTTAAGACTCTGAGAGTATCTACAAAGGTGCTCCTAGGGGTTGTCTTTCCCTGCTGTGGGAGTATTCAAGTAGGCTGAGTGGAATAAAATATAGGAAGATCCTAAATGTTAACTAAACACTGTATCCATTCAGTCAAAAACAGTCCCAATATGTATGCCAGAGTAGATGTTATAACAACCAGATCCTCTATCAACACAGAGGTTAAGATTTCTGGTCTGTTGAGGGATCCCAGTCAGCTTGTGACCATGTGAGACCCTTCTTTTGGTGCAAACCCAGTTACCTTTGATGATTTTGGTCTCAGTCAAGTTGCTGCCTGGGTCTTCGGGCTACTGTTCTGATTTCTGGAGGTGGGTGCTGGCTTTTCCTGTGGGGCAAACCAAGTTTGAAAACTGTGGCCCTGCAGATCAGCACCCCCGCTACTGGAACTGCTGCTGCTTCTGGGTCTGCCGCTGTTGCTGCTCCTGGGTCTGCTGATGCTGGGGCCGCTGGTACCAGTTCTGGAACTGCTGATGTTGCTGCCGAACTCTGCTCCTGCTTGGGTCCCGCTGTCTGCTCAAGTTGGCATGGCCAGTTCCCAGGACACTGCTCTGTTCGCTGGAGCTGGGCTCAGGCGTTGGGGGAGGGGAGGGAGCCACAGCTGCTCTGGTTCTCTCGCTGTTCCACGTGTTCTTCTACCTTGCGTTCTGCTCCTCCGCTGCTTACTGCCGCTCTCCCTTCACGTTTCCTGAGTTGCAGAGAGCGCAGTGTGAGGGGAAAATCCTGCACCTGGCTTTTCTGCAGCTGGAGCCGAGTCTGGCGGCTTTCTGGTGCACCCCGCCACTGCCGCTGTTGGCGGAGCTGCTGGGGCCACTTTTGCTGGCCTGTGTGGGCTATGGATGCTCTGCATCTCTCCTACTTCTCTGCTGCCGCTTCAGTTTCCTATACATCTCACTTTTTAGTAAAAGTGTGTATTTTGCTGAGGTTTTTTGGTCTTTTTTCCTCTCAGGCTGCTTTGGCGTGGTACCTACGCCACCATCTTAACCAGAAGTCCACCGGAGTAGAGGTTTTTGAAATAAGTTCTGATGATTCTCCCAGTTTCACTTATGTCTGTTGTGATTTCTCCTTTTTCATTTTGAATTTTTTTTTTAATTTGAAGCATCTCTTTTGTTTTGCATGATGAAATTGGCCAGGATTTGTCAATCTTGTTTATTCTTTCAAAGAATCAGCTCTTTGTTTTGTCAATTGTCTTGTTTTCTTAGCTTCCACTTGATTAATTTCTGCTCTGATTTTAATTGTTTCTTTCCTTATGTAGCTGTTTGGGTTGGATTTTTCTTGATTTTCCAGTGCCTTTTGGTGGATGGTTAGGTTATTGTTTTGGGATCTCTCTGTCTTTTTTTATGAAGGCTGAGTGCTATGAATTTTCCCCTGCAGAACACCTTCACTGTGTCCCATAAGTTTTGGTATGATGTGTTCTCATTTTCATTCAATTCTTGAAATTATATAATTTCATTTTTTATTTCATCCACTATCCATTCATTGTTTAAAAGTGTGCTTTTCAGTTTCAAAATGCCATTGGGATTCTTGGTGGGTCTTTTGTTGTTGATTTCTAGCAATATATCATTGTGATCTTATATCATTTAGATAATTATGTCAATCTTCCTAAATATGTGGAAGCAGGCTTTGTGACCCAGTATATGGTCTATTTTAGAGAATGTTCCATGTGCTGCTGCGAGGAATGTTTAGTCTGTGAATTTGGGATGGAAAGGTCTGTAGATGTCTATTAGGTCTATGTGGTCTTTGGTTTTGTGGAGCTCTCTTCCTTCCCTGTTGAGTTTCTGTTTGGATGATCTGTCTATTACTCATAATGTTGTATTGAATTTCCCAACTATGGTGGTGTTGGTGGTTCTTTTTGTTTTATTGTCAAGTAGGTTTTGGTTTATGAACTGTGGTGCCCCTGTGTTTGGTGCATATAGATTTATGACTTTAATGTCCTCTTGATGGATCATTCCCTTGATAAGTAGGAAGTGGCCTTCTTTGTCTTTTTTGATTATTTTTGTTTGAAGTCTATTTTATACGACATTAATATAGCTACATCTGCTTGTTTCTTATTCCTGTTTGCCTGGAATATTCTTTTCCACCCTTTCACCCTGAGGAAGTGTCTGTCTTTAGTCGTGAGGTGGATTTCTTGAAGGCAACAGACTGAGGGATCTAGTTTGTTGGTTCATCCAGTTAGCTTGTATCTCTTGATGGGTGAATTAAAGCCATTAATATTTAGGGTAAAGACTGTGAGATTTGGTTTGATCATTGCCATATTGTGATGGTATATGTGGGTTGGTGTTTTCATGGACTTTGAAGTTTTTTGTGCCTCCTATGAGTTTGGTTATTGTGATCTGCTTCTTTTAGGCATTTGAGTTTGATTATTTGTTTCTTCTCTGTGGAGAATTTCCTGAAATACTCTCTGTAGGTTTGGTTTTGTGTTTATACAATTGTTAAGCTGAGTATTGTCATGGAAAATTTTTCTTTCACCATTTATTATGAGGGATATTTTTGCTAAGTAAGTAGTTCTTAGACTTTGCAATGTTTCATTCCAGGCCCTTCTATCTTTCAGGTTTTCCATTGAGAAGTTTAGAGTAATTCTGATGGGGTTACGTTTAAATGTGGTGTGCTGTTTTTCCCTTGTTGCTTTTAGGATTTTCTCTTTGTTTTTCCTTAGCTGCTTTTAGGATTTTCTCAATGTTTAGAGTCTTAATGAGAATATGTCTTGGAAAGTTTCTTCTTTGGTCCAGTCTGTTTGGAGTTCTATTGGCTTCTTATATCTTTATGGGCCTTTCTTTTAAGAGAATGGGGAAGTTTTCTTCAATCATTTTGTTAAATAAGTTCTCCATGCCTTTGGTCTGAATTTCTTCTCCTTCTGGTATTCCAATGATCCTGATATTAGGATATTTAAATGTATCTCACAATACCTTCATGTTCTTTTCACAGGAACTTTTGAACTTACTGAATTTTTTGAACTCTCAAACTGTTTCTTCCATCTTGGCTTCCAGTTTAGAGTTTCTATCCTCCACATGACTGACTTTATTCTTGAGAGCTTCTAGAGAGTTTTGGACTTGTTCAATTAAGTTTGCATTTTCTACTACTTTTCTATGTATAATTTCCATCCCTCTGTCAAGCTCCCTTTCACATCATTTTCTGATTTTGTTAATGATTCATGGAATTCATTCTTACATTTCTTGCCAAAGTTGCCTGAGCCCTTGCCTGGCCTGTTCACCAAAGTTGCCTGAGCTCTCACATGGTAATGTGCCGAAGCTGCCTGCACTTGCACTAGGAGGGACACTGAGGCACCAAGCACTGAAGCTGCCCAAACTCTGCTGGGGAACACTGGGACCTGGAAGCAGTCTGTGCTCCCACACAGCAGGATAATGGTGGTTGGCTGGTGTGGCAGACAGGGAGGGGATGGCCCCTGATCTCGCACAAGTAACAGACACAGTCTGAACTCGAGTGCCAGTTGCAATGGGCCTGGGCTCACACGTGAATGTGTGGAGGCTGGAGCAGTAATTGTGTGAGTGGATAAAGCAGTCTAAGCTTCCAAACGCAGGTATAGCAGGGATTGATCAGCATGGCAGTGCCATTTGGAGTGCAAATTGATCGAAGGAGCCTGAGCTCCAAGGGGTAGCATGGCAATCGCCCCTGTGCAGTGAGACAAGTGGAACTATGTTAGACTAGGACCCTTTTCCTACAGTAAGTGTGGGAGTTTCCTGAAACTGGGGCTGTGGATACAGAGGCTGCTTGAGGAGTGGGGTGGGATACCCGCCCATGAGGGAATCAGCCATTCCCTGTTTTTCACCTTCTATGCCCTCCCACTGGCAATCTATTGGAGATCGCTCTCCCTTAAAAGACCCAGTGCACACTTAATGTCTTGCCTTTCTTTCCCAGGGATCTGTGGTGCAGTTAGGCAGTTGCCATATTGCCCAGAAGTCGTGCTGTGTAATTTAATGTCTATTTTTTTATGGGGTTTATAAGACATATTAAATATGTGGTGGGAATAGTGTACACACTATATATTTAATTTGTGTTTTAATTCTCACTGATTTATGTATATGTATATTCAAATTCAAAAAATTATAATTTTCTTTATTTTATTTATTTAGGCTTCATAGATATTTAAGCGATGGATTGATTATATTTACTTTTGTATTGTAATTTTTTGCTACACATACTGGTTACATTCTGTTTTTGATGTTTATGTTTTTATTTTCTATGTTTGTTTTATAATTTTAATTCCTTCAGGGACCCAGATTTATACCTGGTATCACTTTCTTCTATCTGTGAGATATCATTAGATATTGTAAACTATTGTTTGTTTGTTTGGTTTTTCGAGGTAGGGTTTCATTCTGTTTCAGGATGAACTGGAATTCACTATGTAGTCTCAGGGTGACCTTGAACTCATAGTGATACTCCTATCTCTGTCACCTGAGTGCTGTAATTAAAGGTGTGCACCACCATGCCCAGCAGTATTTTTACTTTTTTGTTTGTTTGTTTGTTTTTGTTTCTCAAGGTAGGGTCTCACTCTGGCTCAGGCTGACCTGGAATTCACTATGTAGTCTCAGGATGGCCTCAAACTCACGGCAATCCTCCTACCTCTGCCTCCTGAGTGCTGGGATTAAAGGTGTGCACCACTATGCCCTGCTTATTTTTACTTTTTAATTGTGCTTTAAGCAATGTCAGTGTAATCTATTATGGTTTAGTGTAGGTTAGCTGAGCTTCTTAAATCTTTGACAATAGAATTTTAAACAAATTATACAAGTTTTAATCAATAAGCTTTTTATTACAGAAATTTGCTTCTTGTTAATCCACTCAAGTGACTTCTAATAGCACATTGTAAGTTTGTTCCATGATGCACTGTTTTGTTAGGTTATGTTGTACCTCTTTTTGCATGTGCTTTATTTTGAGTACTTACTTTTGCCTTGTCTTCCTATCCATCAATCTTTTTATAGCTAGGATCAATCTCTTACCTTCATTTATTGTATTTTTTACCTCAAACATTTTTATTTGTCATTGCTAGAAGTTCAAGTCTTTTTTAAAGTATATCTTCCAAATTTCTGGTTAGTATGGTTAATCTTTTCCTAAAGTTCTTACAGATATAGAATGCTATCATAACAAATTTATATTTATCTACTAATTGCCATATGTAGAGTATATAATTATACAAACACTTTGGGCCAGATGTTAATCTATTCCAGGCTAAGCCAGAACTCATCATATAGCCCAGGATGACCTTTGAACCTACATGATACCTCTACCTCAGTGCTTGGATTAAAGTCATGAAACATCATATGCACATTATACATGTATATTTAGCATCTTTATACATAGTTACTATAACCAAGAAGAAAAGATAATATAATTAGTACATGAATAGACAAACTGTGGTGTACCCAGACTACGGAATACTATTTACTAAGAGAAATGATATACTAAGCCACAAAATCACATAAATACCTCATAAGTCCATATTAAGCAAAATAAGCCAAAGTTAAAAACTAACATATAATGTGATTTTAGCTACATGGTATTGAATAAACGGCAAAACAATGAGAGGAGAAAAAAGATTAGTGTGTACCAGAGGGTGGCAAGGAGAAGGGTTGAGAAGATGTACTACAGAGCATGGTGGGTGGAGTAAACTATTCTGTGAGAAACTGCAGAGGTGGATACATGTCAAAATACATAGAATGCAATGAAAGACACTGGGAGTGGACATTCAGTAAGCAATGCTTAATATAGAGGATGGTGAAGGGGACATTATGAAAGCATGGACCTATAAGCTGCCATTTGAGTAGAATAAAAAAATCTCAAATATTCCTCAGGGACAGGCATCTCATTAATTTCAGTATGGATTTTGTCAGCATGACACCTAGATAATCAACAAGTAAAATTAATTTCCTAGCAAGCTTAGGTGAAATTAGAGTCCATATAGGCTTAGTTTAGCAAAGCATTTTTCATCAGACTTTGGGGGCATTTATAAGAGTAGTATGAATTTTCAATTGGATGTAAGACGTATATAGCATTAAACATTTTGCTATACAATGCACAGTCTTCTCCAGTCACCAAATATAACACAAATCATTGTTTGAAAGGAATATCAGTTCATCTTAGCTTAAAAAGAAAAAAATTACACTTATTTTATCTGCCCAATTATTCACTCCCACTTTTAACCTTGCAAATATACGTGAAATTATTTACTATTTTGATGATTATATATAACATGACTGTTACCATAATCAAGAATTATTATTACAAGATTATTAGATTATCCAAAAAACAGGGCTTCCGGTTAAGATGGCAGCATAGGTACCATGCCAAAACAGCGTAGGGGGGAAAAAGACCAAAAAATCTAGGCAAAATACACACTTTTACTAAAAAGTGAGGTGTATAGGAAATTGAAGTGACAGTGGAGAAGTAGAAGAGATCCAGAGCTTCCAGAGCCCACAGAGGCTGGAAAAAGTGGCCCCATCTCTGCCAACTGTGGCAGTGGCGGTGCACCACAAAGCCGCCAGACTCGGCTCCAGCCACAGGAAAAGCCAGGTGTGGGGTGTTTCCACTCACTTGGAGCTCTCTGCAACTCAGGAAACGTGAAGGGAGAGCAGCAGTGAGCAACAGAGGAGCAGACCATGAGGTAGAAGAACATGTGGAACAGCGAGAGAACTAGAACAGCTGCAGCTCCCTCCCCTCCCCCACTGCCTGTGCCCAGCTTCAGTGAACAGAGCAGCAGTCCTGGGATCTGGCCACGCCAACTTGAGCTGACAGTAGGACCCAAGCAGGAGCAGAGTCCAGCAGCAATATCAGTGGCTCCAGAACTGGTAACAGTGGCTCCAGCAGCAGCAGACCCAGTAGCAGCAGCAGCGGCACATACCGCAGCAGTAGCTTCACTGGCAGCAGCGGCGGTGGACCCAGCAGCAGCAGGTTCAACATGAGTGATGGCTCCAGCAGTGGACCCAGCAGCAGCAGCTTCAGCAGCAGCAGTGACAGACTCAGCAGAGGCAGCTATAGCAGCAGCAGTTCCAGCAGTATATGTGATGATCTGCAGGGCCACAGTTGCCAGGCTCAGTTTGCCCCACAGGAAAACCCAGTGCCCATCTCCAGAAATCAGAACAGCAGCCCGAAGACCCAGGCAGCAACTTGACTGAGACCAAACTCATCCAAGGTAACTGGGATTGCACCAGGGAAGGGTCTCACTTGGTCACAAGCTGACTTGAATTCCTCAACACACCAGAAATCTTAACCTCTTTGTTGATAGAGGATCTGGTTGTTATAATAACTACTCTTGCATACATACTTGCGGCTGTATTTGATTGAATGTGTAGTGTTTAGTTAACTTTTAGAACCTTCCTATATTTTATTCCACTCAGCCTACTTGAATACTCCTTTTGCAGGGAAACTCAACCCCTAAGAGCACCTTTGTAGATACTCTGAAAGTCTTAAGAGCCATATCTAACACCTTAAGCTCCTACCCTGAAAATATATAACATCAAATCAATTGATACAGCTAAGAATACCCAGCTAGCTAGAAAATGCAAGCACTAACTTAATCCAAGATGCCAAAATATATACATAATAACACAAGAAACACTTAAAAGCAAGACGATATAAATCCATCTAAAAGTATTAATGCATCAGAAATGACCTCCAGTGAGAATGAGTTAGAGGACATGCCTGAGAAAGATTTCAAAAGAATGATTGAAAATAAGTTCAAAGAAGTCAGAGAGCAAATCAAAGGAATCAAAGAGGAACTCAAGGAGGAAAACAAAGGAATCAAAGAAGATGCAGGACACCAATTTCATGAAATAAAGAAGGTAACACAAGACATAAATAAGGAAATATAAATAATAAAGAAAAACCAGTCAGAATTACTAGCAATGAAGAACACAGTTAATGAAATAAAAAACTCTGTAGAAAATCTCACCAGTAGAATGGATGAAGGAGAGGGCAGAATATCTAAGCTAGAAGAACCAGGTGGCAGATCTAATACAGTTCAACAAAGAGAAAAACAAACTTCTAGAAAAGTATGAGTGGGAATTTCAAGATATTCGGGACACTATGAAAAGATCCAATATAAGAATTCAGGGCATAGTAGAAGGAGAAGAATTCCACTCCAAAGGCATATCAGGTGTCTTCAACAAAATCATAGAAGAAGATTTCCCCCAAATTGGGAAAGAGGTACCAATGCAGATATAGGAAGCCTTTAGAACCCCAGCCAGCCAAAACCTGGAAAGAACCTCTCCTAGCCATATTATAATCAAACTTCCAAACACACACACCAAAGAAAAATATTAAAAGCAGTTAAAGAGAAAAAACAAGTTACCTATAAAAGCAAGCCCATCAGGATTACAACAGATTATTCAACATAAACTTTTAAAGCCAGAAGGGCTTGGAGTGATATATTCCAAGTTCTGAAAGATAACAACTGTCAACCAAGGTTACTTTATCCTACAAAGCTATCCATTCAAATAGACGGAGAAATAAGGACATTCCATGACAAAAGCAGGTAAAAGAAGAATTTGAAGACAAAACCAGTTCTACAGAAAATACTTGGTAGGATACTCCATGCTGAAGAAAAGGAAAATCACACATATAAGGAACCTGGAAAAAGCAAACAATACTCAAATACTAGTTAACACAAGAGAGCACACATACAATCGGGAACACACACCCACACATATACACACACACACAAAAAGGGAAACATAAATATACACCTTTCAATAATATCTCTTAATATCAATGGCCTCAATGTCCCAATGAAAAGACATAGGTTTGAAAACTGGGTGAAAAAGCAGGATCCTACAATTTGTTGTCTACAAGAAACTCACCTTTCTACAAAGGATAGACATTATCTTAGGGTGAAAGGTTGGAAGACTGTGTTTCAAGCAAATGGGCCTAGAAAACAAGCAGGGGTTGCTATCCTAATATCTGACAAGGCAGACTTTAGTCCAACATTAGTCAAGAAAGATACGGAAGGTCACTTTATATTGATTAAGGGCACACTCCAACAGGAGGACATTACAATCCTAAACATATATGCACCTAACATGGGGGCTCCCAAATTCATCAAACAAACACTATTAGGACTAAGGTCACAGATAACACCAAACACAGTGGTGGTGCGTGACGTTAACACCCCACTCTCATCAATTGACAGGTCTTCCCAAGAAAAAATAAACACAGAGGAATCTGGACTAAATGAGGTCATAGAAAGAATGGACCTAATGGATATATACAGGACATTTCATCCAAAGGCTGCAGAATATACATTCTTTTCAGCAGCACATGGAACATTCTCTAAAATAGACCATATATTAGGACACAAAGCAAATCTGAACAAATTCAGGAAAACTGAAATATTTCCTTGCATTCTATCTGACCACAATGGAATTAAACTACAAAAAAAAAAAAAAAAAAAAAAAGCAAGAAAGGCTAGAGAGCATACACAAAATCATAGAAATTAAACAATACACTACTAAATGATGAATGGGTCAATGAAGTAATCAAGAAGGAAATCAAAAAATTTATGACTCAAACGATAATGAGAACACAACATATTAATATCTCTGAGACACAATGAAGGCAGTTCTAAGAGGTAAATTTATACCCTTAAGTGCCTATATTAAGAAACTAGGAAGGGCAGAAGTAAACGACCTAATGCTTCACCTTAAAGCCTTGGACAAAGAAGAACAAGGCAAACCAAAAATCAGTAGACGGGAAGAAATAATAAAGATTAGGGCAGAAATTAATGAAATAGAAACAAACAAAGAAAAAAAAAAACAATCCAAAGAATTAATGAAACAAACAGTTGGTTCTTTGAAAGGATAAACAAGATTGATAAACCCTTAGCAATCTGACCAAAAGAAGGAGAGAAGAGACACAAATTAATAAAATCAGAGATGAACAAGTTAACATCACAACAGATTCCAGAGAAACTCAAAAAATCATAGGGACACACTATAAAAGCATATACTCCACAAAGTATGAAAATCTGAAAGAAATGGAAGCTTTCCTTGATTTATATGACCTACCTAAATTAAATAAAAATGAGATTAATCACTTAAATAGACCTATAACAAACATGGAGATCTGAACATATATCAATAATCTCCCAACTAAAAAAAGCCCACGCCCAGATGGATTCACTGCTGAATTTTACCAGACCTTTAAGGAAGAGCTAATACCATTGCTTCTTAAGCTTTTCCAGGAAATAGTAAAAGAAGGAATTCTACCAAACTCCTTCTATGAGGCCAGCATCACCATGATACCAAAAGTAGGCAAAGATAGAACAAAAAAAGAAAATTACAGACCAATCTCCTTCATTAACATAGATGAAAATATTCTCAACAGAATATTGGCAAACAGTACAAGAGTATATCAAAAAGGTCATTCATTCACCATGACTGAGTAGGCTTTATCCCAGACATGGAGGGATGGTTAAATATATGCAAATCTATAAATGTAATGCATTATATAAACAGGTTGAAGGACAAATATCACATGATCATCTCACTGGACGCAGAGTAAGAATTTGACAAAATCCAACATCCCTTCATGATAAAAGTCCTACAGAGTCTGGGAATAGAAGGAACATATCTCAATATAATTAAAGCTATTTATGACAAGCCTACAGCCAACATATTACTAAATGGGGAAAAACTGGAAGCTTTTCCACTAAAATCAGGAACAAGACAAGGGTGTCCACTGTCCCCACTTCTATTTAATATAGTTTTGGAAGTCTTAGCCATAGCAATAAGGCAAGAGACACACATAAAAGGGATACAAATTGGAAAGGAAGAAATCAAGTTATCATTATTTGCAGATGACATGATTCTATACATAAAGGACCCTAAAGACTCTACCAGCAAACTGTTAGAGCTGATCAAAACCTACAGCCATGTAGCAGGATACAAAATAAATACACAGAAAGCAGTAGCCTTTATATATGCTAACAACAAACACACAGAAGATGAAATTAGAGAATCACTCCTATTCACAATTGCATCAAAAAAAATAAAGTACCTTGGAATCATCCTAACCAAGGAAGTAAAGAATCTCTACAATGAGAACTTTAAAACACTCATGTGAGAAATAGCAGAAGACACTAGAAATTGGAGAAACATCCCTTGTTCCTGGATTGGAAGAATCAATATTGTGAAAATGGCAATCTTCCATAAAGCAATCTACACATTTAGTGCAATCTCTATCAAAATTTCCAAAGCATTCTTCATGGAAATAGAAAAAAAAATCCAAAAATTCATTTGCAATCACAAAAAAACCTCAAATATCTAAAATAATACCGAGCTAAATGCAGCCTTCTCAAAGGAAGAAATACAAATGGCATTTAAGCATCTAAAAAAATGTTCTACATCACTAGTCATCAGGGAAATGCAGACTAAAACTACATTGAGATTCCATCTCACTCCCATCAGATTGGCTACCATCTTGCAAACAAATGATCATAAATGCTGGCGGGGATGTGGAAAAAGAGGAACCTTTCCACAGGGCTCGTGGGAATGCAATCTGGTCTAGCCATTGTGGAAATGAGTGTGGAGGTTTCTATAACAGGTGAAGGTTGATCTACCATATGATCCAGCTATAGCAGTCCTAGGCATATATTCTAAGGACTCATCTCATTTCCTTAGAAGTACATGCTCAACCATGTTTATTGCTGCTCAATTTATAATAGCTGGGAAATGGAACCAGCCTCAATGTCCCTCAACTGATGAGTGGATAATGAAGATGTGGCACATTTATACAATGGAGTTCTACTCAGCGGTAAAGAGAAATGAAGTTATGAAATTTGCAGATAAATGGATGGATCTGGAAAGGATTATACTAAGTGAGGTAACCCAGGCCCAGGAAACCAAATGTCACATGTTCCCTCTCATATGTGGATACTAGCTACAAATGATTGGGTTTTTGTGTGAGCAGGAATAAAACTCAGTAGCAGAGGCCAGTAGCCTAGAAAGGAGATATAAAGGGAACAGAAGGGGGGGATTTAATAGGATGGTAAATAGAAGAACAGATTAATGGTGGTGAAAAGGCCTAAGTGAGATCATGGGAAGAGACTGAATAAAGGAAAGATGGAGGAGGGCTAATCAGAATCTAAGAGGATATAAATAAGTTACATGGAAATCTACTTTTTGGACAATGTAACACTCAGGAGCCATAGATTATTACTAGAAAACTTTCAGTGCCAAGGATGGGATACCTTCCAGTGAGTTGTTGGCCAGGGAGGTACCTGATGCCCCCAAAACATTATAGGCCATTGCAGGGTCCCATGGTTTCCCACTAGGATTAGATGGCAAGACCCTTTTGCTGAAGGGTCCACATACTTGGGCTTAAAGGTTATGGAGAAATCCTGCTAGAACTGAGCTGAAAGCCTCCTCTATGTAGACCAGCTGAAAGAAAGCTGAAAAAAGCCATGCTGCATGCAGTGCAATGAGAGAGAGAGAGAGAGAGAGAGAGAGAGAGAGAGAGAGAGAGAGATCACCAGCAGTGATAATTAACAATGGACTCTGCAAACTTTATATTTGGCCAACCAGGCCAAATGATCCAAAGAGTGAAATAGTGGAACATCTGTTATGGGGGAAACTAACCACTCTCTAATTTGACTGGAAGCTTACTCAAAGGGAGGGAATATACTGCTGACACTACACACATACAACAGGTTTAGTCATGAGACCTATAGGTACAACGTCTGCTGCTGTGTGGATTGATGTATATACTATGTTCATCAAACTTCCCAGTAAGAACTTCTCTTAATTTTCATAGCCATATATTAATGCTACTCTTACTTTTGTTTAGAGAAGTTTCTTTTTTCAGATGGCAGTGACTTGGGATGACTCAAAAGGCACCATGGTGCTGTGAAGTAATAGAAGAGTGCTCAGCACTGAAATATCTATATCACACCTACCAAGGCTCAGGGTCCATTGCAGAAGAGGTGGCAGAAAGAATGTAAAAGATGATGTCATCAAAATAAAAGAGAGACTAATTGAGAGGGAGAGGGGACATGAAAGAGAATGGAGTTTCTAAGGCAAAGTGAGGGGGGAATTACCATGGGATATTCCATACAATTATGGAAGTTGTCAATACATTATATATATATGAATGACAATCTGTTGGGCTTGCCTCAATAAAAAAGAAAAGAAAGAGATATATCCATACAAAGTTGCTACTTAATGAAAAAAAAGATAAATTTATAATAAGAAGTTGAAACAAACCAAGTGTTATTCACCCTGTCCCACTGTTTTATTTCCATAGGTGCAGGAATAATTCAAAATATTCAATGAGCAAACATACCATATAAATGAAATCAAGAGCAAAAATGATCATATCAATAGATGATTAAAGTTCTGAATAACTGGGAATAGACGCAGCATATATCAACACAATAAAGTCTGTATACAACAAACCTACTGGGAAAAGACTTCCACTAAAATCAGGAACAAGAAAAGGGTGTCCGCTTTCTACATTTTTATTCAATATATGCTACAGCATTAAATAAGAGGTACAGAAAAGGAAAGAAGTAAAATTGTCTTTATTTGCCAGTGGCATGATACTATATATGAGTTACTAATGACTAACTGTAAACTATTTGAGCTAATAAATACTTTCAACAAAGTAACATATTACAAAACTAACTCATATCAATCAGTGGACATACCATATACTGATAACAAACGTGCTGAGAATAAAATGTGGAAAAAATGTCATTCATGATTGCCTCAAATATACTTTGCATCAAACCTAACCAAGGAATTGAAAGACCTCAACAATGAAAATTTAAATCACTCAAGAAAGAAAACTGAAGACACTAGCAAATGGGAAGATATTCCATGTTCATGGATTAGAAGAATCAATATTGTGAAAATGTCTATCTTACCAAAAGCAATTTACAATGTTTTTGTTTTGTTTGTAAACATTTATTTATGAAAGAAAGGGGGAGGGAGGAAGGGAGGGAGATAGAGGGAAAAAAATGGGTGTTCCAGAGTGTTCAGCTCCTGAAAATGAACTCCAGACTCAAGTGGCACCTTGTGCTTCTAACCTATGTGGGTCCAGAGGAATCAAATCTGGGTCCCTTGGTTTTGTAGGCACATGCCTTAACCACTAAGCCATCTCTCCAGGTCCCTCAGGGATTTTTATTTACAGTTTTTGTTTTGTTATTAGTTAGTCTTGTACTCAGTGAATACAGTTAAGTTGGTACCATTGTTAGCTTCATCCATGTCCTCCCCTTCCCCTGGCCCCTCCCTGTTGGGGTATATGGGTCATGCATTGTGGGTTTTGCCCTCAGTTATGGGTAGGAGGGAAATGTCTCTGTGTATCATGACCCAATGTGTGGCTCTAATATTCTTTCCGCCCCTTCTTCTGCAAATTTCCCTGAGCCATGTTGGGTTCATTTTAGGTCTGTTTCAGTGATGAGGTCTTAGGAGCCTCTGTGTCTTTGGATATCTGATTTGGTAAGAGTTGGTTGTTCTCTGTGTTGATCTCCTTCACCCTTGTGCTAGTACCAGATTCACCAAGAAAATAGCACACTTTCTTGTTTCACCAATTCTTCTTAGTTTCAGCTGCAGTCCTTTTGTGGCATGATGGGGGTGGTTCTCTCCTTAGGATCTGGGCCTAGCTTTCCTTCCCAGAGAGGTGCAGTACAGTTTGGTGGATATCATCTTGACCAGAAGTGAGCAGTTTACAATTTTAGTGAAATCCTATTTAAATTTCCAATGTCATTCATCTTCCTCTGAAGTAAAAATTAATAAAAAAATTTGTCTAGAAACACAAAACCCTTGGCTATCCAAAGCAAGACTGAGAAACAGGACAAATTCACTTGGAGTATACAATGTTACATTAAGAAAATTGAGTTGTTGGACTCAGTACCCACATAAAGCTAGATACACAAAGTGGTGCATGCATCTGGAGTTCATTTGTAATAGGTGAAGGCTGTGGTGGTCTCTCTTTCTCTCTGTCTCTCCCTGTCTTGCAGAAACAAATAAAAATAAAGAAAATAAAAGAGCAATTGCAGTTGAAAAAAGATGTGCTTTAGCTTGAAATGGCTCCAGACACAACAGATGGTATGGGAGGATCTATGTTCTTCTTGGACTCCATGGGTGTCCTCTCCCTGGGTGAGTATTCTTATATCAGACCCAGACTCTAGTTACACGTTCTAGTTCATAAACAGAGAGAAGGCAAGAATCAAACAAAACAAAAATTGGCAATCGTCTACAATATAACTAACCAAACGTACTGGAACACTCAGTGACCTGAAAGAAATAACCTGAAGCAAAAGTTTTCTAAATGGAAATGGATCATAAAACATATGAATGAATTGTCATCAATAAACTCAAAGGAAAAAATAAGGCTTTAAAATTATTGGAAAATATTTATTTCAGGCATTTGAGGAAATTTGAAAATTAACATACTATTAAATGACATTAGGGAATTTTTTCTTAGATGTTATAAAAATAGCAAGAGAATGACATCCCCACCCTCATCAAAAAGCAAAAACAATACAAGCCATTGCCAAAGAGCTTGTTTACCTTACAAGATATAGGTACTATGATTCTATTTTGAAACTACCCAAGGCTGCAGTCTCTGAGGACCTGCTGAGGGTTATAGAGATGAATCATCCAGTGCTGAGCACTGGGCTTTTTTTTTTCTTCATGTCATTTTGATGAATCCTGGAAATCTCAAATATTTGCTACTATCTATAAGGAGTTTCTCTGGTCAAGAGTGAGACCAGGATTAAAATCAAAGGTCTGATATACATAAAGGACTTTTTGATGGGTATAACATCTCTGTTTAGCTAATGAACAGTGGAGGCTTCCTTCTGGGGTCTGTGGCCTTCCAGATCATATATTATTAACTCAATTACTCAACTCATTCAGTACCAGGTATGATTTGCCTCCTGTGTAACAGGGGCTCTTATCCAGTTATAGAATAGGTGATTATCCCCAAAACTTACCTGACACTATTACACACATGGGTACATCTTGCCTGTTTGGTTGATTTTTGTAGCTTATAGGATTCATTGTTTGTTCAGATTATAGATAAATTTTCTCTCCCAGCAACATGCATTGTGCCTTTGAGTAGTAGGACACTTATGGAAGGGAGGTGGCTTCCATCTCAGTTCCAGCTTGATTTCTGAGTGGCTATGAGAAAATGAATTTTCACAAATAAATAAGTTTTATATATGACCCTATCTCTATATAGAGAGTGGATAAAGATGATAAATTATTTATTTTATTTTAAAGAGGCATTCAGCAAACAGCATCTTAATCTGTAATCAATATTTAAAACATAATTTTTTCCTACTGAAATACCTTGCCATTCCATGCTAAGCAAAAAAGCTTACATATGGGGAAGAGTTTTAGGACTATAAATCTTCTCTTCAAATAGATAGATTTGTGATTCATGATGGTCTACCAAAGTATAGTATATTTTCAGTAAAATACCCAAGAAGGTCTAGCAAGGAGGAACTCTCATCATGTAGATAACAAGCCATGGTCTCAGAAAGGTGAGAGCAGAGTATCTATTTTAATCAAGTCCATTATTTTATTTTTAATATATTTTATTGATTTATTTGTGGAGAGAGAAATAATGAATATGGATATAACAGGGCTTCTTGTCACTGCAATTGAACTCTAGATGCATGCATCAGTTTGTGCATGTTATATTATAAAAATAAAAATTTCACTGAGGAATAGAACCCCCAATTGAATTGATTTCACATTTGGTATTTAACAAACTTGTAGAAGCTGAATAATGGGAAAAAGGTAAGATAAATACCACGGAACGATGTCACAACATGCATAACATATTAAGGCACTGAAATTTATGATAGTGTCAACCCTTCAAAGAAGCCATACTTGTAAGATAGAGAAGAAAACTTTCCTGAGAACATAAAAAATTGTCTCTGCACCCATAGATAAAGCACCAACAGCAGAGCAAAGTAACAATTATATAATAGAGTATTAGGGGTGCTGGAAAGTCCTTGAACCCCAAACACTAGGCTCATTTCTAATTTTAATCAAAGAATTGAGTAAAAAAGACTGAGAAGTATAATTATTAAATCATTATATTTATTGGGGGAAGTACAGAGCCAAGGAAAGGCACTCACATAGCTAGAGATTGCACATGGGGGACCTTAATAATCCTTGGAATGAAGAAAGAGAAAAGAAAGTTCTAGAAGTAACTTCCATGTGGTGAACTGGAGGAGATAAAGAAGCCATGTGGAGAGGACAGGCTAAGGGGGCCCTTCCAAAACTCACCCATAGCTGAAAGTGGTCAAAGAGTCTTCCTTTCACTTGCAAAGGTATTTATAAATTTATAGTGGTGGGCTGTCTTCCAGCTTAGGTGAACCAGAGAGAGTGCTGGTTTGTTAGTGCTGGAGGCTGTCTCAGGAAGAGGCTATCCTGATTCCAAGTTCCAGGGGCTGAACTTGATCAACCACAATGTTTAAATCCGAAGAAATTCCTCTTTCCTGGGAGTGATCCTGGTTGTTTGTGGAAATACAGGTCTAGGGAACTGGGCAAGGGATAAGAAATAAGATCATCTTTGATTTCTAGCAGGTGTAGACTGTCCTGCCTTTTTCTTACTTCCAGAGGTCTAGTCACCCAAACTGTACCACCACCTCATTTTACCCTTCATAAGAAGATACTCTAACTGCTATTAGAGGACAGGGGTCAATGGCATAAGATCTTGAACTAGTTCTGGCTGAATGAGGGTATAGAAATACATCAATTACAGAGTCTCTATAAGAGAGAACTATTCTAAAGGACCCTAAAAGTTTATTGATGGAGTGCAGGATGATAGTCATGGAAGAAAATGTTGGTGAGGAGAAAAATAAATAGTTAATGAGAAGTGAGCACACAGCAAACTAGTCACCTTTGGGCTTATCTTTCTCATGGACTTCTAGGCCAAGGGGACCATTCAAGGGAACCCAGTTAGATGGAATTGGATTGTCTCAGGATCATCTGAGCATGATCTGGCTGAGACTTTCTCCTAGAACTCTTCATCAAATGGTACAGTACTGTCTGACATGGTCTGAATGTGTTTCTGTATGGCTTATAAAACAGAGGAGATATTAGCAGAGATATGAGGAATATATACACAACTTTTAACCTTGATAATGGTGACTATTCCATACTTTGTATAATAGCTTCCCACAGTATACATTTTAAAATTTCTCCTGTGGGTAGCCCAGGCCAAAGGTTGGTACCATACAACCAATGGGTGCAAGTAAGGGATTTACAATATAGTTTTGCGTCTCAGGACTTATTTAATGATGCCCTGACATAAGTTATTTTTCCTTATGATAGAATTAGAACTCTTAGAGAGGGGGCTGACATATCTTAAGGCCTCATTTGTTTCCCCTTTTGGAAAGCTCTTGTTGTGTTACTTAACAGGCCATTAACATTATATTTGAGGTATGACTTTATCTTTGGTTATACATTTCTCTCTGAGTGTTCAAGACCAAGCAAGCAGCCAAAATTTAATCAAAGATTAATTTTAGATGTTGTTACCAACTCTCCAAATGAGACTTTAGGGACCCAGGAGTACCACTATAGCTTTTCTGACAATGGTATCGTCTGTTAGGATGAGTCAGGGCCATGCTGGCCAAGCAGTTTTCTCTTCTTTAAGAAGCCAAGAGAATTGAGTTCTCCTCAGGTGTGACACTCATGTTTCAGATTGTTCACCAATATTTTGTTTTTGGGTCCCATATTCTCTCTGATCAGGCAGGTAGGTGACCCAGGAGGGGGCCAGGGTAGAAATGTCCTATCATCTCCAGTAGCCTCATGACCTGGAAGCAGGGGTCAAATAATTGATCTTTCTAGCTCATGCGAATCCAAACTGCCTTTAGCTTTTACATAGGTTATAGAATACTTAGAATGGAAACTTTTTGATATATTCTTGTATTCTGTTTGCCAATATTTTGCTCAGAATTTTTTCATATTTGTTCATGAGGGAGATTGGTGTGTAATTTTCTTTTTCTGTTCTGTCTTTGGTTTTGATATGAGGGTGATGCTGACTTCATAGAAATTTGGTAGAATTCCTTCCTTTTTTTTCTGTGGAAAAGTTTGAGAAGCAGTGGTGTTACTTCCTCCATAAAGGTCTGGTAAAATTCACCAGTGAATACATCTGGTCCTGGACTTTTTTATTTGGGAGACTTTTTATAATTGCTTGGATCTCCATACTTGTTATAGGACTATTTATATAGTTTATCTCATCTTGATTTAATTTTGGTAGGTCATAATAATCAAGGAAATCATCCATTTCTTTCAGATTTTAAAACTTACACAAATATGTATTCTTAAAATGTTTCCTTATAATTTTCTGAATTTCCTTGATATCTGTTGTAATGTTGCATTTTTCATCTTTACTTATGTCTTTGTGACCCACCTAGCATAGTACATCACCTGTATCTGATGTAGGTTGAATTTAAATTAAGTCTGTATCCATATATAAAATTCGAGACCCTCATTAAGAGTCTGTAAAAAGTTGAAAAATTCTTAATTTTAGGGATGGTGTTTATCTATGTTTAGCCTAAAAATTAGCTTCTTGATTTCCTTTTTTTGATTTCTTCATTGACCCACTCATCATTTAGTAGTGTATTGTTTACTTTCCATGATTTTGTGTATGCTCTATAGCCTTTCTTGCTACTGATTTGTAGTTTAATTCCATTGTGGTCAGATAGAATGCAAGGAATTATTTCAATTTTCCTGAATTTGTTAAGATTTGCTTTGTGTCCTAATATATGGTCTATTTTAGAGAATGTTCCATGTGCTGCTGAAAAGAATGTATATTCTGCAGCCTTTGGATGAAATGTCCTGTATATATCTGTTAGGTGCATTCCTTCTATGACCTCATTTAGTCCAGATGCCTCTGTGTTTATTTTTTCCCAGGATGACCTATCAATTGATGAGAGTGGGGTGTTAAAGTCACCCACCACCACTGTGTTTGGTGTTATCTTTGACCTTAGTTCTAATAGTGTTTGTTTGACGAATTTGGGAGCCCCCATGTTAGGTGCATATATGTTTAGGATTGTAATGTCCTCCTGTTGGAGTGTGCCCTTAATCAATATAAAGTGACCTTCCTTATCTTTCTTGACTAACGTCGGACTAAAGTCTACCCTGTCTGATATTAGGATAGCAACCCCTGCTTGTTTTCTAGGCCCATTTGCTTGAAACACCGTCTTCCAACCTTTCACCCTAAGATAATGTCTATCCTTTGTAGAAAGGTGAGTTTCTTGGAGACAACAAATTGTAGGATCCTGCTTTTTAACCCAGTCTGCAAATCTATGTCTTTTCGTTGGGGCATTGAGACCGTTGATATTAAGAGATATTATTGAAAGGTGTGTATTTATGTTTGCCATTTTTGTGTGTGTGTGTGTGTGTGTGTTACTGGTTCTACCTGTGCTCTCTTCTGTTAACTGGTATTTGAGTATAGCTGGTTTTTTCTAGGTTCCTTATATGTGTGCTTTTCCTTTTGTTCAGCATGGAGAGTTCTATCAAGTATTTTCTGTAGAGCTGGTTTTGTCTTCAAATACTCCTTTAACCTGCTTTTGTCATGGAATGTCTTTATTTCTCCATCTATTTGAATGGATAACTTTGCAGGATAAAGTAACCTTGGTTGACAGTTGTTATCTTTCAGAACTTGCAATATATCACTCCAAGCCCTTCTGGCTTTAAAAGTTTGTGTTGAATAATCTGCTGTAATCCTGATGGGCTTGCTTTTGTAGGTAACTTGATTTTTCTCTCTAACTGCTTCCAATATTTTTTCTTTGGTTTGTGTGTTTGGAAGTTTGACTATAATGTGGCGAGGAGAGGTTCTTTCTGGGTTTTGTCTGGCTGGGGTTCTAAAGGCTTCCTGTATCTGTATTGGCACCTCTTTCCCAATTTGGGGAAAATTTTCCTCTATGATTTTGTTGAAGATGCCTACTATGCCACTGGAGTGGATTTCTTCTCCTTCTACTATGCCCTAAATTCTTATATTGGATCTTTTCATAGTGTCCCGAATATCTTGAAATTCCCACTCATACTTTTCTATAAGTTTGTCTTTCTCTTTGTTGGACTGCATTAGGTCTGCCACCTGGTCTTCTAGCTTAGATATTCTGTCCTCTCCCTCATCCATCCTACTGGTGAGATTTTCCACAGAGTTTTTTATTTCATTAACTGTGTTCTTCATTGCTAGTAATTCTGACTGGTTTTTCTTTATTATTTCTATTTCCCTATTTATGTCTTGTATTGCCTTCTTTATTTCATTAAATTGGTGTCCTGCCTCTTCTTTGATTCCTTTGATTTCCTCTTTGATTTCCTCTTTGATTTCTTCTTTGATTATTTTCATGTGTTCTTTGACCTCTTTGAACATATTTATAATTATTCTTTTGAATTCTTTCTCAGGTATTTCCTCTAACTCTTTCTCACTAGAGGACATTTCTGATGCATTAATACTTTTAGGTGGATTTATATCGTCTTGCTTTTTAGTGTTTCTTGTGTTATAATGTATATATTTTTGCATCTTGGATTAAGTTAATGCTTGGATTTTCTAGCTAGCTGTGTATTCTTAGCTGTATCAATTGATTTGATGAAATATATTTTCAGGGTAGGACCTTAAGGTATTAGGTGTGGCTCTTAAGACTCTCAGAATATCTACAAAGATGTTCTTAGGGGTTGAGTTTCCCTGCTATAGGAGTATTCAAGCAGGCTGAGTGGAATAAAATACAGGTAGATTCTAAAATTTAACTAAACACTGTACACATTCAATCAAAAACAGCCCCGAGTATGTATGCAAGAGTAGTTATTATAATGGCCAGATCCTCTATCAACAAAGAGGTTTAGATTTCTGGTTTGTTGAGGTATCCAAGTCAGCTTGTGACCAAGTGAGACCCTTCCCTGGTGCAATCCCAGTTACCTTGGGTGATTTTGGTCTCAGTCAAGTTGCTGCCTGGGCCGTTGGGCTGCTGTTCTGATTTCTGGAGCTGGGCACTTGCTTTTCCTACGGGGCAAACCGAGCCGCTGCTGCTGCCTCTGCTGATGTCGTAGCTGCCACCACCGGAACCACCACCGCTGTTGAAGCTGCTGCTGCCGTGTCCACCGCCGCTGCTCCCCCCGAAGCCACTGCTGCGGGATCTGCCGCCACTGCCACTCCTGGGTCCGCTGCTGCTGGGGCCGCTGGTACCGGTGCTGGAGCCACTGAAGTTGCTGCCGAACTCTGCTCCTGCTTGGGTCCCGCCGTCAGCCCAAGTTGGCGTGGCCGGTCCCGGGCCGCTGCTGTGTTCGCCTGAGCTGGGCTCAGGTGTTGGGGTAAGGGAGGGGAGGGAGCCGCGGCTGCACTGGTTGTCTCGCTGCTCCACGTGTGCTTCTACCTCGCGGTCTTCTCCTCTGCTGCTTGCTGCCGCTCTCCCCTCACGTTTCCCGAGTTGCGGAGAGCGCGGTGCGAGGGGAAGATTCCGCACCTGGCTTCTCCTGCGGCTCGAGCTGAGAGTCTGGCGGCTTTCTGCTGCGCCGCGGTTGCGGCGTGTTGCAGTCCGGTTCGCATTGCTGGTAGAAATCACCCAACCAAGAGTAGCTTCTGGGAAAAAGAGGTTTATTTGGCTTACAGGCTCGAGGGGAAGCTCCACGATGGCAGGGGAAAACGATGGCATGAGCAGAGGGTGGACATCACCCCCTGGCCAACATAAGGTGGAACACAGCAACAGGAGGGTGTGCCAAACACTGGCATGGGGAAACTGGCTATAAAGCCCATAAGCCCACCCCCAACAATACACTCCCTCCAGGAGGCATTAATTCCCAAATCTCCATCAGCTGGGAACCTAGCATTCAGAATACCTAAGTTTATGGGGGACACCTGAATCAAACCACCACATTCCGCCCCTGGCCCCCATAAACTGATATCCATACATGATGTAAAATACAATGCATTCAGTCTGACTTTAAAAGTCCCCATAGTTTTTATCAATCTCAATGATGTTCATACACCCCCATAGTTTAAGATCTTTTAACTGAGCCATAATACCAAAATATAACCTCAAAAAACCCAGAATGGCACAGAATAAATATTCACACTTCAATAGATGACATTGGGCATAGCAAAGAAACATTCAACCAATACAAGATTTAAAACAACCAGGGCAAACATCAAACTCTGTAGCTTCAAGTCCAGCAACTCAAACCAGTGACAAATCTTCAAGTCTGATAATTCTAACCAGCAACAAGTCTCTGGCATTCCAATTCCACCCCTCCAGCTAGGCTACTCACAGTCCTGGGAAACTTCATCGGGGCCGGCAGCTCCTCGGCAGCCATCTCATGGTCCAGGCATCTCCACTGGGTCTCCACTGCAAGCCACGGTTCATCCTCATGGCCCCATGGGGTCTCTATGCAGGCAACCAGCAAACCTGCTTCACACTGCCCATGGCCATTTCCAAAACACAAGACCGTGTTGCAAACTCAATGACCCTCTTTCCAGCATTTCTTATACTCCACAATACCAGGTAGGGTGCCAATTTGTTAATCCAGGGGGGATTAAAGCAGACTTTGAAGAACAGGACACTCCTTGAGCACTCAGACCCCTTCAAAAAAGTTGACATTCTTCTTGTTGCCCTACCGCAGGTCAGCTAGTACAGTCTCAAAGGTTGTAATCTCTCAGTTGCAGCTGAACGGGCAGCAGTTCACCCAAAGATTTTCCTTTCTGTGCCATATCCCTCTGCACACACCAGTTCATTTCTACGCTAAGCAACCCTGTACAACTTCTCAGGACATGGGCACAAGAGCAAGCTTCTCACACAAACTGCTAGCCCAGTCCAGGCACAGCTCTTTCTCACCCTCATAAGCCAAACCTCACAGTCCATAGTTCTTACTGCCTTCAGGTCTTTCAGCTCTGACCAGGATAGACCACCAAGCTGTACTTACAGCACTGCAAGGCATCTCTTAGGCCAAGGTTTCAACTCCTTCCACATTCCTCTTGAAAATCAGCTCCAAAAGGCTGAAGCCACATAGTCAGGTGTCTAGCAGCGACCCCACTCCTGGTACCACTTTACTGTTGCAGTCCGGTTCGCATTGCTGGTAGAAATCACCCAACCAAGAGTAGCTTCTGGGAAAAAGAGGTTTATTTGGCTTACAGGCTCGAGGGGAAGCTCCACGATGGCAGGGGAAAACGATGGCATGAGCAGAGGGTGGACATCACCCCCTGGCCAACATAAGTTGGAACACAGCAACAGGAGGGTGTGCCAAACACTAGCATGGGGAAACTGGCTATAAAGCCCATAAGCCCACCCCCAACAATACACTCCCTCCAGGAGGCATTAATTCCCAAATCTCCATCAGCTGGGAACCTAGCATTCAGAATACCTAAGTTTATGGGGGACACCTGAATCAAACCACCACACGGCGATTGGCCGAGCTGCCGGAGCCGCCCTTCCTGCCTGTGCAGGTTCTGGATGCTCTATAACTCTTCCACTTCTCCGCTGCCGCCTCAATTTCCTATACACCTCACTTTTTAGTAAAAGTGTGTATTCTGCTGAGTTTTTTTGGCCTTTCCCCCCCCTAGGCTGCTTTGGCGTGGTACCTACGCTGCCATCTTAACCGGAAGTCCCTCTCGAGCTTTTTGTTCCTTAAAAAATGGAGATTAATTTTAGGCAAGGTTTTGTTCTTTTAGATGTCTTATATCCTTCTACATATGCATATCTTCTTCTTTTAAACTAAATTCATCTAAAAAAAAAAAAAAAACTTTTTAAGCAAGGATTCTATGTCCAGCACTGAAAAATTCCTTCCCAGTTTCTTAAATCTTCTCAATTCAACACATAATGGTTATCTTTCTTAGAAGACTGTTAAGACTCTCTTATACCAATTAACTACTTTGATTAACAACTAACACAGAAGCAAGTAGTCTAACAACAAAATGTTAACTATCTTATCATTGGAAATTTGTAAAGCAACAGCCTTAGGAGAAACTTAGAATCTCCTTACTGCTATATTACCAAATATATCTACATTTTAAATAAAAAAATGGGAGCAATCATATATATCCCATTGATTTGAGCCATCGCCTGTTAATGAACTCCTTGAAATGCATTTTTTTCTTTTTTTTTTGAAATACATTTTTTTCAATCAAGCTTTTAATGAAAAGATCATAAAATAACAGTTTGTCACTGTACATTGAGACTGCATACTTCTAGAGGTGAGCCCGAGTGAATCACTTGACACTGGATCATGGCGCACCTGCAGCTCCAACCTGAATGTATCCAAATTTTGGAGGGAGTAAACTCAAATGTGATGCATGACAACAGCGATGGCCAGTACAGGAGTGCAATACCAGTGTTCATCCTCTGGTTTGGGAAGGGCATCAAGGACACTCTCATCCAGTTCCAATTAAACAAAACAGAAATACCCCATCCCTTCCCATCCCCCTTAAGGTATTTGCAAAACATGAAATACATTTTTAAAAGTTGGGCTGGAGAGATGGCTTAGCGGTTAAGCACTTGTCTGTGAAGCCTAAGGACCCTGGTTCGAGGCTCAGTTCCCCAGGTCCCATGTTAGCCAGATGCACAAGGGGGCACATGCGTCTGGAGTTCGTTTGCAGAGGCTGGAAGCCCTGGAGCACCCATTCTCTCTCTCTCCCTCTATCTGTCTTTCTGTGTCTGTCTCTCTCAAATAAAAAAAAAAAAAGTTATAAGCCTCTGAATACAAGCAGAACATGACAAATGTTTTGGTATAATATTTATCAATACATCCAACACATTTGTAATTAGATTTTTTTTAACAGTAGCTAAAGCAGAGTTTTATTGTCTTGAGGCAGGTTGGCCTGGAATTCAGGCCAGTTGTCACCTCCTTTAAAGTGACAGGACATTACAATTATGAGCCACCAACTTTCAGAGTATAATCCTCTATGAAGGTTGAAGTTGATCTAGAACATAAACTCATGTTTTAATATTTATGATACCATGTAACAAAGTATATCCTGTTCATATAAAATTTTAGTGCACTATAGCCTTTAGTTTAATCTGACTTTTTTTCTAAATTTTTATTAACATTTTCCATGATTATAAAAAGTATCTCATGGTAATACCCTGCATTCCCCCTTCCCCCGCTTTCCCCTTTGAAATTCCATTCTCCATCAAATCCCCTCCCCATCACAATCATTCTACTTACATATACAATACCAACCTATTTAGTACCCTCCTCCCTTCTTTTCTCTTCCCTTTATATCTCCTTTTAAACTTACTGGCCTATGCTACTGAGTTTTTTTCCTCCTCACACAGAAGCCCAATCATCTGTAGCTAGGATCCACATATGAGGGAGAACATGTGGCACATGGCTTTCTGGGCCTGGGTTACCTCATATAGTATAATCCTTTCCAGATCCATCCACTTTTCTGCAAATTTCACAACTTCATTTTCTTGACTGATGAGTAAAACTCCATTGTATAAATGTGCCATATCTTCATTATCCACTTATCAGTTGAGGGACATCTAAGCTGGTTCCATATCCCAGCTATGATAAATTGAGCAGCAATAAACATGACTGAGCAGGTACTTCTAAGAAAATGAGATGAGTCCTTAGGATATATGCTTAAGAGTGCTATAGCTGGGTCATATGGTAGATCAATCTTTAGCTGTTTTAGCAACCTCCACACTGATTTTCACAATGGCTGGACCAGTTTGCATTGCCACCAACAATGTAGAAGGGTTCCTCTTTTTCCACATCCTCGCCAACATTTATGATCATTTGTTTTCATGATAGTCGCCAATCTGACAGGAGTGAGATGGAATCTCAATGTAGTTTTAGTCTGCATTTACCTGATGGCTAGTGATGTAGGACATTTTTTTCAGATGCTTATATGCCATTTATATTTCTTCTTTGAGAAGTCTCTATTTAGTTGCATAGCCCATTTTTTGATTGGCTTGTTTGATTCCTTAATATTTAACTTTTTGAGTTCTTTGTATATCCTAGATATTAATCCTCTATCAGATATATAGCTGGCAAAGATATTTTCCCATTCTCTAGGTTGCCTCTTTGCTTTATTCACAGTATCCTTTGCAGTGCCAAATCTTTGTAATTTCATGAGGTCCCAGGGATTAATCTGTGGTTTTATTGCCTGAGCAATTAGGGTTGTATTCAGAAAGTCTTTGCCAAGACCAATATGTTGAAGGGTTTCCCCTACTTTTTCCTCTAGCAGTTTCAGAGTTTCTGGTCTGATGTGAAGGTCTTTAATCCACCTGAACTTAATTCTTGTGCATGGAGAGAGAGAAGAATTTATTTTCATCATTCTACAGATACATACCCAGTTTTCCCAACACCATTTGCTGAAGAGGCTATCTTTCTTTTCTCCAATGAGTATTTTTGGCATTTTTATTGAATATCAGGTGGCTATAGCTACCTGGACTTACATCTGGGTCCTCTATTTTGTTCCATTGATGTACATGTCTGCTTTTGTGCCAGTACCACACTGTTTTTGTTTACTATGGCTCTGTCGTATAGGTTAAAATCAGGTACAGTGGTATCACCAGCCTTATTTTTGTTGCTCAGTGTTATATTTTAGATATTTGAGGTTTTTTGTGATTCCAAATGAATTTTTGAATTGTTTTTTTCTATTTCCATTAAGAATGCCTTTGGAACTTTGATGGGATTGCATTAAATGTGTAGACTGCTTTTGGTAAGATTGCCATGTTCACAATATTGATTCTTCCAATCCAGGAACAAGGGATGTTTTTCCACTTTCTAGTGTCTTCTGCAGATTCTTGCTTGAGTGTTTTAATGTTCTCATTGTAGAGATTCTTTATTTACTTGGTTAGGTTTATTCCAAGGTACTTTATTATTATTATTTTTTTGATGCAATTGTGAATGGAAGTCATTCTCTAATTTCCTACTCTGTGTGTTTGTTGTTAGCATATATGAAGGCTACTGATTTCTGTGTATTTATTTTGTATCCTGCTACATGGCTGTAGGTTTTTATCAGTGCTAACAATTTACAAGTAGAGTGTTTAGGGTCCTTTAAGTATAGAATCATGTCATCTGCAAATAATGATAATCCGATCTATTCCTTTCCAATTTGCATCTCTTTTATGTGTGTCTCTTGCCTTATTGATATGGCTAAGACTTCCAGAACTATATTAATTAAAGGGGGGACAGTGGACACCCTTATCTATTCCTGATTTTAGTGGAAAATCTTCCAATTTTTCCCCATTTAGTAATATGTTGGCTGTAGGCTTGTCATAAATAGCCTTTATTATATTGAGACATGTTCCTTCTATTCCCAGTCTCTGTTTGACTTTTGTCATGAAGGGATGTTGGATTTTGTCAAATAATTTCTCTGTGTCTAATGAGATGATCATGTGATTTTTGTCCTTCAATCCATTTATATGATGCATTACATTTATAGATTTGCATAAATTGAACTATCCCTCCATCTCTGGAAGAAAGCCTATTTGGCTAGGGTGAATGACCTTTCTAATATATACTTGTATTCTGTTTTCCAATATTTTGTTGAGAATTTTTGCATCTATGTTCATGAGGGAAATTGGTCCGTAATTTTCTTTTTTTTTTTTTGTTATATCTTTGTCCAGTTATAGTATCAGGGTGGTGCTGGCTTCATAGAAGGAGTTTGGTAGAGTTCCTTCTTTTTCTATTTCATGGAAAAACTTAAGAAGCAATGGTGTTAGCTCTTCCTTTAAGGTCTGGTAAAATTCAATAGTGAATCCATCTGGGCCTGGGCCTTTTTTAGTTGGGAGATTATTGATAACTTTTCTGATCTCCATGCTTGTTGTAGGTCTATTTAAGTGATTAATCTCATCTTTAATTTAGGTAGGTCATATAAACCAAGGAACTCATCAATTTCTTTCAGATTTTCATACTTTGTAGAGTATATGCTTTTGTAGTATACCCGTATGAATTTTTGAATTTCTCTGGAATCTGTTGTGATGTTACCTTTCTTATCTCTAATTTGTTAATTTGTGTCTCTTTTTCTTTTAGTCAGAATGGCTAAGGGTTTATGAATCTTTTTTTATCCTTTCAAAGAACCAACTATTTGTTTCATTAATTCTTTGAAATCTTTCTCAGGCATTTCCTCCAACTCGTTCTCACTGGAAGTCATCTCTGATACATTAATATTTTTTGTGCATTTATATTGTCTTGATTTTTGGTGTTTCTTTTGTTATAATATATATAGTTTTGCGTGTTGGATTAAGTTAATGCTTGGATTTTCTAGCTAGCTGGGTATTCTTAGTTGTATCAATTGTTCTGATGTTATATATCTTCAGTGTAAGAGATTAAAATGGTAGGTGTGGCTCTTCACACTCTCAGAGTATCTAGAAATGTGTTCCTAGGGGTTGAGTTTGCCTGCTATGGGAGTATTCAAGTAGGCTGAGTGGAACAAAATACAGGTAGATTCTAAAATTTAACTAAACACTACATATTCAATCAACAACAGCACTGAGTATTTATGCAAGAGTAGGTTTTATAACAACCAGATCCTCTATCAACAAAGAAGTTAAGATTTCTGGTCTGTTGAGGGTTCCATGTCAGCTTTTGGCCAAGTGAGACCCTTCCGTGGTGTAATCCCAGTTACATTTTTGGATGATTTTGGTCTCAGTCAAGTAGGCTGACTGGGTTGCTGGACCATTGTTCTGTTTTCTGGAGCTGGGCACTGGCTTTTCCTGTGGGGCAAACCAAGCCTGGCAACTGTGGCCCTGCAGATGGGTGCTGCTGCTGCTGAAGCTGCTGCTGCTGGACCTGCTGCCGCTGCTGCTGGACCCACTGCTGCTGCTGGAGCTGCTGCTGCCACTGCTGGTGCCACTGTTGCCGGTGCCAGAGCCACTGCTGTTGCTGCTGGAGCTGGACCCTCAGCTTCCACCACCTCTTACACTGCTGGAGCCGGGTTGCCACGGCTCTAGCCTCTTCAGCCTCCCTGTGTGGGCTCTGGATGCGCTGGGACTCTTCTCCTTCTCTGCTGCTGTTTTAATATCTCATACACCTCACCTTTTAGTAAATGTGTGTATTTTGCTGGGTTTTCTTTGGCTTTTTCTCCCCTAGGCTGCTTTGGTGTGGTTCCTATGCTGCCACGTCATGCCTCCAAAGCCTTGCTCTTCACTGCAACCTGAGTTATCACAGTGGCCATTGCCTGAGCCATTTCCCTTCCCGTGCCCATACACACACACTCAGTTGCTCACTCATACACTTGGCAGGCTCAGCCAGCTGCGGTCACTTTTTGGCCGACTCCGCCTAATCTGACATTTAAAGACAAAATCCCTCAAACCTTGAAGCAAATCAAATGCCAACAAAAACTTTAGGAGAGATCTGTTGTACTGTTTGGATTAGGATAGACATAAGGCAATTTATCACACACAACAAGTAAACCAAAAGGTGCCTATAAACAACATGTTATTTATTTAAAGCCTGAGCACAAGAGAAAATATCAGGTACAGTTATAATGACTTGTTTTTAATCATTAAGTAATTTGAAAAATATCAATTAAAATTATGTATTTATTCTTACCAAGCAATTTAAAAGCCATGTGGTTTTTAAATATGGTGTTGCTCTATCATATTGGAGCCTTGAATTGGTAATCCTCCTGTCTCAGCTTCCCAAGTGTCTAGGACAAAAAGCCTGTGCCCTCAGGCTTAGCTCATTTTGCTTTCTATAATACCTGTATGAATTAATGATTTACAGTTATGTAAAGGTATATTTGTCATAGAATACATTGGCAGCAAACTAGGACACTTAGCAAGCACCACCATGCATGTATTTCTATATTTCCTGAGGGACAGCTTGGTTACCTCCCCCACCCAGTTGACACAGTTGCAGGCCTCAGATCCATTGGAGGGAAGGGCCTGTGGCAGGGATGCATGCCTGTTTAAAAAAACTTTCCAGCCAAGCACCTATTCCCAGGGCTTGGCTGGGGCAGTTTCTATTGGCCCTTCATTTAGATAGCCAGAGACCTACTTTCTTGGGCTGGCAGCAGTTGGGAGGTATGTTATCAAGACTCCAATTGAACTAGAAAGATGCAGGTGCAACAAGAGAGGCCAAACCCAGAGAAGGATTCAGAGCTCCATCCTCCCACCTTCCATGGGCAACCATGTATCTTGTGGCACTGTGGCTTGTAATGGAAAAAGGAAGAAAGGAAAAAAATAAATAAATAAAGTTAGAAGGCATCAGACCAGTGGTCTTGTGTTTCCAAGCCTCCATGTGGCCATGAGGCCTTTCCCCCTTGGCTCAGCAGAAAAAGCTCCCAAGTTCCAGAAGAGTTCAGTCTTAAGTGTGCCTGGGAGTGGGATAAGCTCAATTAAGTGCATCCACTTTCAAAAGTTGTCACCTTTACATAAGAGCCCCACCTGGCACATCCCAGTTTGGCCTCAGGTGATAGTACACATTTCAACAGAGCTAGCAATCCCAACAGGGTGGAATGTACCAGGCCACTGGAGAAGCCAATGTGTGGAGGCGAGTTTGTGACAGATGATTCCAGTCCGAAGGAGAGGTCTATCTTCTGACTGACCACTGCCAATGCCATGTGAAGGCACCATTCCTTCCCCTAAGCTTAGTCAGAGATGGTTGATAATAACCTCCAATAAGAAAAGAAAGCATGTCAGTTTTCCTGCAAGTGAAAAGAAGCAGTAGATATACCCCAAGTTATGCTCATAGCTGGAAAACTTTCATCCATATTCTCCCCAAATATCAAAAGGATAATTTCCTTCTCAAGATATTCCTAGAAGAGTTGTTAGCTGCAATGAAGTTTTAGGGGTGCAAGAAAGTCCTTGAACCCCAAACCCTAGGTTTGTTTCTATTTTTAATCAAAGAATTGAATAAAAGACTGAGAAGGATAATTATTAACTTATATTTATTGGAGGACATACAGGACCAAGAAAAGGCACCCATGTGGCTAGAAATCTTACATGGAGGATGTGGAGAAACCATGGAAAGAAAAGAGAGAAAAGAAAGTTCAAGGAGCTCCTGAAATATGGGAAGTTGGAGGGGATAAAGAACCAATGTGGAGAGGAAGGGATAAGGGGTCCTCCCAGCTGGGCCTGGGCCAAGCCAACCCAGGCCCAGAAAACCTCACCTACAGCTCAAGGTTCCCAAGTGGTCAGAGGGATTGCCCTTCCCTTGCAAATGTATTTATAACCTTATAGTGGTGGGCTGTCTTCTAGCTCAGGTGAACCAGAGTAATGGCTAATTGGTTAGGGCTAGGAGATATCTCAGGAAGAGGCTAGCCCTAACATCAAGTTCCAGGGGCTGAACTTGATCAACAAAAATGTTTAAATCCTATTACAAAAACCTCCCTCCAAGCATGGGTCCAGGTTATTTGTGGAAAAAAACAGGTCTAGGGAACTAGGTAAGAGATAATTCATATCATCTTTGATCTCTAGCAAGTGCAACCTTTCTTACCATTTTCTTACTTCCAGAGGTCCAGCCAACCTAACTGTAACCCCCTCTCAATTATACCAAAGGAATAATTATGCTAAAGTCAAAGTTGGTGAGAAAATGAGTATATTGGAATTCCATACAAGGGTATTACAAGAGGTCATTTAAAAGAGCATGGATTAAAAAATTTGCATCATTGATAAGCCCACCTCTGTGTGTTACACCTTGTGAAAATACATCTCTGGAGCTCACTATAGAACTTGTAGGCAACTCAGTTGTTAGTAGATAATATCCCACAAGTTGTATATTGTTTCTATCATCCTAGGAAGGGATCTTATAAGCCTTCTGTGTTGGTTATTGCTTCTACTACCTTGATTCTTGACTTGTAAGTTTCAAGAGCTTGGTAAAATCTGTGAGACATCTAATTTGAGTCTCATGAGCCTCCCTCATCCTTTCAGGACAGAGTGTTTCAATTCAGAAGAAATTACTATACAATATTGATCAATAATTTAATGGGCCTTTTATGCCAGAATTTGTATTTTACATAATAGTAATGGTTGAAAATTCAGTCAGCATGGAGTAATTGAAGTCTTAGAAAACCTATACCTAAGGAAGCAAGACAGAAGACTGCCAGACTCCTCTGCAGGCAGGTAGTACTGTGGAAGGACCAGGCCTGCTGGTTCCCCCCAAAGGGTTAAGGAGGAAGATGAGTGTACAACAACTCAGAAACCTCTCCTAGCCACCGGAGAAAAACCACACTGAGTTGGGAGTCTTGTGGAACCAGGAACTCACAGAAAAACTCACTTTATTGCTATGATCAGTTGCCTATATAATGTTGGGGATGAAAGCAGGGATTTTAGTATGGGGGGGTAGAAGTCAGGGCCAATAGTAAACTGTAACTATAGAAATGGTAACTTCAACTCCTGCCCAGAAGTAGCAGGCCAGAAGCCATTAGGCATCTTGCTGAGTCCTAGCTGGCCAGAGACAGGTCGCCAAACTCTAGCTAGGCTTAGGAAGTTCCACTAGGCCTCACTCCCCAGCCTTTCAGGGCCCAACATCTCCCTCTTTTGTTTTTGTAAAAGCATTAGTCACCATGGTCCCTTAGGTTGCCTCCTCTAGGAATCTTACCCTTCATTGGGTACCATGTGTTTAGCTTGCTGAGAACCCACTCCATGCCCTCACTTAGGTTGTCCCCCTCTGGGGATCTTATCCATCATTGGTCAGATGGAGGGCAGAGGAGGTGTCAGTGGGTCATCTGAGGAACTTAATTCCTGAGTTGCCAGCCTGTGATAATGTATTTCAACCTGATGAAGTTTTATTACCTCTAGCCTCTGGTGAATACATTATGTAATTTTGTTAATTACACAAGGCCTGGCAGTGAGGAGAAGGAGAAGGAAGGGGAGAGGTCCAGGTAGAGGGAGAAGGTAGGGTAAGAAGTGATTTAAGCCTGTCCACAGTGAGTTGTCCTGGAGGTCCTGTTGCCTCCTCTCCAAGTCTTCCTGGAGCCTCTTAATTTTGTACTGGATGACTCCCGATTTATTGGTGTAAAAGCAGCATTTTTCCTATAAAAAACAAACATACACCTCCCTTTTTGGCTGTTAGTAGGTCTAGTCCTCTTCTGTTTGGTAGGACTACCTCAGCTAGGGAATCTAGCTTCCTGGAATGATATCTACATCTGGGATTAAGATGGCTGAGGCACAAAGGTGTGTCCAATTGGTGGGCAGAAAGTTGTAGGCCATCCAGCCTCCACAAACATAAACCATTCCAGAAGGCAGGCAGCATTGAGCATTGGGCTCAGTTGTGTTAAAAGTACAGAAGGAAGGATGAATGTATCCCACATCTATACTGGAATTATTAGGGGAAGGTGGAGCCCAAATGCCCAGAGGAAACATCGGGAAAAGCTGGATGGGAATAGGGAAGGTGGCTGAGCAATATTTTAAGGTCGTATGGGCAACTGTACTGCAAGCAGCCAGAGAGGTCCAGATTGGATGCAAAGCCAGCAATCCTCCACAAAGGAGGGAGTTATTTAGTTTATCAGGGTGAAGGACCATTTTAGGAACAGTCCTCAGGGGTGGGACACTCCCTAGAGAAGTGATTGTCAGTGTCCCCTTGTTGGGACAAATATTTTAGGTCTCTCACTGGTACCCAAATGGGTCTCTTTGTTTTTGTTTTTTTTTTTTTAAAGTTTTTCCATGGGAAAAAAATTCATAAGCTTTACATAAGTTTCTTTGAAAAAACTCCTTTCTGTTACAGAGTTTTTGTACTTTAATTACTTCTCGGTATAAAAGATTATCCCAAGGTTGGGAAACAAACAAACCCTTGGATCTCAGCAATATAAACATAAATATTAAGGAATGGCCAGCTCTTATCAGTAACACTGAATGTGTATAATCTTGCTTACATATAGGTGCTAAAGTCTTACTGTCAAATGGCCCAGAGCTATGGATACAAGGCCAGCCAAATGGTTTTAGACAATTTCCCCCTTTTTATTTATTATGTTTTATGAACTGGGCCCTTCTGGGCCTTGGTGCAGAGAGACTGTGTCTGTCTTAGGTTGTCCTCTGAGATATTTGTGCCTTACCCATCATTGGTACATGAATTCCATCATTCATGTCCTGTCTTATGTTGACCTAACTCAAGAGAATCTTATCTGTCTTTTACTACCAGTCTCTGCAGGGGCTTTAAGATAATGTCTCAGGAAGCCGGGGTTGGGTCCATAGCTGCATTCCACGTACTTCTGTACATATATCTATAAAGGATCTTAAAAGGCATTTAATGGGTATGGGCAGCAGACACAGAATAAGCAAAATACAAACACCTGTAGCAGTAAAGCTTCCAATCCAAGAAGTAAGGGAATTCCATCCAGGCAAGGCAGATTTAAAAGTAGATATTAAATCATCAGCCGCTTTAGTTGCATCAAAAATAAGATGATTATTTTGCAAAGACAAAATCTCTAATGTAACTGAATTAGATAAATGTATTTTCCCAATGCTGTTGACTGTTATTATATATTTTAGAAGTAACATAAATCCATTTAAAATCTACATGACACTCCAAATGAGTTTTAACTTTTAACCCTAGTATCTATTTGCCCAAATACATAACCATATCATATAGAGCATCTAACAGGTGAAACTGTATCTAGGGTAAGGATAGAGCCCATGATCTTAAAGGGAGGCACAGTTTGAACTTTCTCAGGAGCTACTTTAAAGCTGTGAGTATGAAGGGTAGTTATAGGCATTAAAAGTACAAGCCTAGCCTGCACCAGAGTGAGACCCTACCTTGAAAAACCAAAAGAAAAAAAAAAAATAAGTACAAGCCTAAATGTCACAACACACTTTAGGAACTCCTGCTAGGCACAATTTGTATATCTTTAGATTGAAATCTGAAGCCCACCATCACACCTTAAGATAAACAATTGAATATATTGGAGGCCATTTATTTAAATTACCACATTCCACCCCTGGAGCCCAGTAGATTTATAACCATCACACATTAAAAATTGTTAGAAAAAATTCAAAATATTTAGGGTAAATAATGCCTTTTTTTTAGTTTGTTTTGTGGGGGTAATGATTCTCCCTTTTGTTTTGTAATTGAGACTTGAGAGTTTGATTATATCTTTTAACAGCAGCTTGGCCCTGGGGGTTGTATTGAATGCCTGTGGAATGTGAGATTTTCCAGGTCTGGAGAAAATCTACAAAGGCCTTGCTTATGAAGCAGGGGCCATTACCTGTTTTAATTTGATCAGGAAGCCCAAGAGTGGCAAAACATTGAAGCATATGATGAATGGCATGTTTAGATTTTTTTCCCAGCATGTGCTGATGTCTAGTAGGCATGGCGAAAGATCAGTGAGCCCAATCACCACGAGAGGATGGACGTCTCCCCTGTGCCCTCCTGGGTCAGTCCAAGGGGACCATGTTGCAGTCTCCCAGGAGGTGGATTGCCTGCCAATTCCCAGTAGGGTAGGGTTGGGCACAAGTTGTCAGGAGGGGGGGAATTTATTTAAATTATTACATTTTGTCCTTGACTCCCAATAGATTTATAGCTGTCATATATTATAAATTGTACTCCGTTTAATTTGAAAGGTCCCCACAGTCTTGACCAATTTAAGATATTAAGATCTGTGAAATTAAACAAGTTAAACACTTCTAATATATGAAGGCACAGAGTAAAAAATTTTATTTGGTATAAGGCATAGCAAGGAGAGACTAAAACAATGTAATATGAACCACCATAACCTAAAATTAGTCTCAATGCCTGTATTTTTAACTTGCTTGAGGTTTTCTAGCTTAAAATCGTAAGTCTCAGCCAGGTGTGGTGGTGCACGTCTTTAATCACAGCACTTCGGTGGTGTGGTAGGAGGGTTAACCTAATGTAAGTAGCACAGATTTGTTTCTTGTTTCCTTCAAAATATTTGCTTGCTTCCTATTTCTTTCTCCTTCCCAGTGGGTGGAATGTGGCATTGTCTGACAGCTCTTCAAACACTCAATAGCATTCTGAATTCAAATTAAGTATTGACAGGTGGGAAAGCCTTTTCTAATATATATAACCTCTCACTCAGTGAGATGCCATGGGATTAGTAATGTCAATTGTAATAATCAATTGTACACTCAGCAGTAGAGACTATAAGAATGAGAACCAGCAGGAGAATTAAGTAAGCATGAAACAGTCTGAAACTGTGCAAAGCAGACATGATTAATTCATGGAATAACAGTATTTTTGTTGAGTAATTTTTCATATGCCAAGTTGTACCCATAAGGAACAAACTTTCTCAGCTAATGGGAAAGAAATATTCAATATACTTTTTGTTTATATTTTATGTTATATTCTGCATAAAATGAAGGGTTTTTCTCTGATTCAGTATAATGAAGAAGAAAACTTATAGTGAACTTAATAGAGCTTTATAAGAGTGAACTGGATAGGGTGTCATGAACTCATGAAGCTAGAGGTCACAGAGGTTATGTACACCAACTCTATCATTTCTCAGTAGAGGTGTCATGAGAATATCTTTTTTTTTTTCTGTTAACAACTTCCATGATTGTAAACAATATCCCATGGTAATGCCCTCCCTCTCCCCACTTTCCCCTTTGAAACTCCATTCTCCATTATATCCCCTCCCCCTCTCAGTCAGTCTCTCTTTTATTTTGATGTCATGATCTTTTCCTCCTATTATTATGGTCTTGTGTAGGTAGTGTCAGGCACTATGAGGTCATTTTGTGTGTGGAGGAGTACATTGTAAGGAATCATAAGAATATCTTGCATTATCCAGTGATTGCATGGAATAGACATGAAAATCTGTGTTTCTTACCTTCTTGTGCAAGTATCATTCAATAGTTTAAAAAAATAGAAATTAGCATTCATTAAAAGACATAAAATAGAAGACAACATTAGGGGCACAGTGATTAATGACTTTTAGTGTACTACTTTTGAGAATATTACTTAACTTTGCTATCTAACACATTTTCCCAAGAATCTGAATTAAAGCACTTAATGCTGCAGAAAGTTTAACATGACTGAATATCATGGCTATCTAAATATCTTCTTTAATCTTCATGTATTATCTTAGCTTCAAATATATGAAAATGGTTGTCATGAGGAATCAAGATAATGAATGAGGATACCACACATGCTATGAAGAGGAATTCACTTTAGCTGCAATCACAACACAGATGCATCTTCACTTGCCCATCAACAAACAATAAGGGGAAAGTCACTTAACCTTTCCTGGGAAGTGATACAAGGACCTAAATCATTGAAATTATATTTAGAAAGGTCAGTAGTACAAATGGTGGCACAGTACACCACACTGAATTTGTAATTCTTCTCTGAACCAATATATATAGATGCCTGTTGCTCTGCCCTGAACAACTGCTTTCTTGGTGTAAAATATTTGTAGTATTATTTAGGAATAAAACATATTAAAAGGACCTTCATATTCATATTCCAGAAATATAGCTCTAAAGCACAAAAGAATCATGGGCACATCTCTCCAAAGTGAATGGTATACTTTTAATAATATATGATGTGATGTCACTGGTGCTGATGTGAAGACCACAATGTGAATAGCAAAGCATATTGGTCAGGTGCTATGTGGAGTCTTCACCCAAAAAGGATATTTTAATTGTTTATTACTTCCTAAAATATACTGCCATGTGTATTTGTGAACTTGGAAGATAACTTTGAACCATATATTTTCTAAGGATAGGAAATGAGTTATTTTGAAATTGATGTAACATTTTGAAAATATATAACTGAATTCATGTCACCATTTTGATTATATACTATTAATTAATGAAGGCAGTAAAAGACCAAATAAAATTTAGTTACATATAGCATGAAAATTAAATGTTTATTAAACAACTTATGCTGTGTCTACATTTATACCCTAAACAGTAGCTGATACAAAAGAGTGGATTCTTTATTTAAAAAAAAATTCTATTGAAAATAGAGATGGAGCTGGGCGTGGTGGCGCACGTCTTTAATCCCAGCACTCGGGAGGCAGAGGTAGGAGGATCGCCATGAGTTCGAGGCCACCCTGAGAATACAGAGTTAATTCCAGGTCAGCCTGGACCAGAGTGAGACCCTACCTCGAAAAACCAAAAAAAAAAAAAAAAAAAAAGAAAGAAAAGAAAATAGAGATGGTGTACACATATAAGTATGTACATAGCCATGGATTTTTTCAATGAGTACTATCCAATTACTTCTCTCTTCAATTCATTATATAAAGAAGAATGATACCACATTCATAGGACTTTAAGATATTATGCTTGTTTCTTTCATATTCTAAAACTACAAAGAAAAGTGGTAAGATGCAATTACAGTTGGGCATAAAAGATCAAATAAACTTTTATCTTTTACATTTTAACGAGATATCTGCTAATATGCTAATATACAGATTATTTAAATTGAAATATATTATATTAATTCTAGTAATTCACAAAATAACTGACTAAATTGAGTAAAATATGTTTCATAATTAGAACATCAAAAATGAGATAACATTTACTTTGTGAGTTTTTTGAATACTGTAATAAATGTACCTTAAAGGTATTAAAAGATTAATACTATTCTCCTGATTTGTAGTGTAAAATTAATTAACATCATAGAACAGTTATTGTATTCCTACTTAAAATAGTTATCCATAAACCTACTTTCAGGATCCTTCCACCTCCCCAGTCTGAGTTCCTTGGACAGACAGTGTGTAGGCAGATATAGAGATCTGAAGTGAGTAGGCCAGACCCATTTCTGGGCTCCTTCCACTTGCCAGGTCTGACTTCCTTGCATAGACAGCATGTGGATGGTTCCTCTCACCTCCCCAGACTGAGTTCCTTGTGCAGTGTTTGGGCAGGGACAGTGCAGTGGTCTGCAGTGAGTAGGCTAGGCCCATTTGCTGGCCCTTCTCAACTTCCTGGTCTGAGTTCCTTGTGCTGATACTGAGTAGCATGGGTGGGCCCAGCAGAATGGAATAAGTAGGACATACCATTATATTAAGGTTCCTTCTACCTCCCCAGTCTGGGTTGCCTACACTGGTCTGTGTGCTGGAGGGTGATCATGAAGTAGGTCATTTTGACCTACTTTTGCTGTTCCCTTGCCCCTCCCAGTACCCTGGCCCTGGTAGATCCAACTGTGCCTTGCTTTGGGAGGCCTGGTCCCTGTGTGAATTGTGAAATTAGGCCTTTTCCTCTGGTATCCTGACTGGTCACTAGATACCAACACATCTGTCCACTGGAGTCATTGGTTGAATGGGCCAAAGAACAATGACTTGCTACCTCTTCACTAAAATAAAGAGTCTTCCTAAAATGGGTAGACAAAAATGCAATGAAACTAACAAGTCAGAAAACCAAGAGCTCTCCACCAGGCATTCCTAGTTCTACAATGGTACCCTCCAATGAAATCATAGAGCAATCAACAGAAATTCATTCCCAAAATGAAAACACAACAACCAATAAGACCCTGATTTTAAAAAATGCTGAACTTGAAGCAATCTATCAAAGAACCAGCAATCATATCAATGAAATAGAACAAATCATCTCCTAGAGGTTTCAGCTTTTGGCAGTAGGTTTTAACTTGATTGAAGAAAATGCTAGAACTATCCAAAAAGATATGAATAAGTTGAAAGTAAGTCAAGAAATGGAAGACCTCAATAACTGGTTGATTAAGCTTAATGAAGACTTGATCACATGCAAGAATGAAGTGCAGGAAGCATCAATAAAATCAGATCTCAAATTGAAATGGTACCTGAAAAAGAGATGGACATGATAGAAAATAACACAACAGAAAACAAAAATCAAATAAAAATTATAAACCCTCTCTAGAACCACTCACCAACAGAGTTATTCATGTGGAAGACAGAACATCTGAACTTGAAGATAAGGCAGAAGAAATTGATCAGGAGACCAAATATTTGCTAAGTTCAAAAATCAAGTGACCATATTATGAGGGAATTGTGGGACACCCTAAGACAACCAAACATCCAGATCATTGAAATATAAGAAGGAGAGAAAATCCAGACCAGAAGCACAGAGAACATATTAAACAAAAATATTGAAGAAAATTTTCTGGATGTCTTAAAAAAGAGGCCAATTAAGATACAAGAAGTCCACAGAACACCAAACAGCCAGGTACAAAGAAAAAATTCCCAAGACATCATAGTTAAGACTCTTAACCATGAAAACAAACAAACAAAAAAAATGTTAAAAGCAGCAAGATAAAATAAATTCATAAAATACAAAGGCTATCCCATCAGAATTGCATTATATTTCTCAATAGAAAGCCTGGAATGGAACACATCAAAGTCTGAAAACCATGGCTTCCAACACAAGGTACTTTACCCAGCAAAAGTATCCCTCAGAACAGATGGTGAAAGTAAAAACTTTCCATGAAATATCAACTCTTTGTTTATATGAACACACAAAGACAAACCTACAGAGAATAATATTGAGGTAATACTCTACATAGAACAGTCAAAAGAAAAAAAAAAAGAAAAACAATCTCAAGAGCCAACAAGAAGAATGTCATAGCAACCCAAATAAATCAGGCTCAACAAAAGCACCCTGATGAGCCCATTCTGTCTCTCTCTGTTGCTCTCAAATAAATAAATAAAAAAAAATAAACTGAAATATAATAACCTCATGATCATCTCAATTGATGCAGAAAAGGCCTGTGACAAAATATTACACCACTTCATGATCAAAATACTGGAAAGAATAGGCATGGAGGGTTTATTTCTCAATGAAATAAAGGCTATATATAAAGCTGTTCAAGCCCAAATAATACTTAATAAAGAAAATCTCAAAGAGTTCCCACTGAGATCTGGAACAAAACAAGGTGTCCACTCTTACCACTGCTCTTCAACATAGTATTAGAAATACTAGCTCAGGCAATAAGGCAGGAGAAAGAAATAAAAGATATTCAAACAGGAAAGGAAGAAGTCATGTTAGCCCTGTTTGTAGATGACAGGATTCTACATATAAGTGACCCAAAAGTCTCCATCTCAAAACTTCTAAAGGTGATAAATTCATTTTGCAAAGTGGCAGGATACAAAATGAATGCACATAAATCAGCAGCTTTGTATATGCAAAGGACAAATACACAGAGAAAGACTATAAGAGGGTCTACATACTTCAAATTCTCTCTAAATTCATTATGTTTATCCCATTTAACAAGTGCTGACTTCATTATCCATTTAAGAATCTGCTTCTCTTTCAGAGGGAAGATGGATATGAGGAATTAAAGACCCAGTGTACTCCACCCCAGCCCCAAGTTCAACCACAGAGGAATTAGGAAAATGAGCAAGAGTGTTGCATTCTTAGTGAATCTGATATCAGCACAAGGGTGATGGAGATAGATACCAAGGACACCCAACATCTAACAAATTAGAAATCCAGAGGTTCCTAAGTGCCCATCACTGAAGTAGACTTAAAATGCTTCCAGCATGGCTCAGGGAATTTTGTGGAAGAGGGGGCAGAAAGATTGTTAGAGCCACAGTTTGGGACATTTTTGTACAGAGACGTTGTCTTTCCCCCTGCCCATTTATATGCTTGGCCCACAATCCCCATGGGGTTGACCTGCATCCCCAATGAGGAAGGCCTTTTCAGAAAAGGGACAGGAAGCAGGGAATGATTGGTACCAACATGTGTTGTTTACATACAAAATATGTCAGTATCTAATAAAATATAAAATAAATAGATATTTATCCACATAAATGCCTAAGAAAGAATATACAAATGATCTATAGAGGTCCTTTTCAACACTAAGGAATGTTTTATAAGTGCTAACTTCTACGTATTTTGCCATAAATTTATATTATGGAAGCCAGGGGATTGTTAGAGTGTATGTTCTAAAAGATTCTAAATACTGTAAGTTACATCTTTAACTTCTCAAAATTATCTTGTAATATCTCAAATTCTCCCACAATAATTGAATTGGATAACTAGCCTTGGACATTTATTGGTTTGGTGAGGCTTCTGTTATTCTTTTCAAAACAGCTATTTCTGAATTGATAAGCTCCACATTGCCATATTAAAGAGTAAAATGTTACTGTGAAAATAAGTATACCATATGCAACCTCACTAATTTAAAGCTGTGTAGCTTTGGAAATAGTATTAAGGTTACTTGAGTCATTTTCATAACATGCAATATTGAGACGACTTGTATTAACTACTTTCTCATTTCTATGACAAAATTCCCAAGTAGAAGCAGCTTATAGAAGGTAAAGGCTTATTTAATCTTACTTCTTCAAAAGGAGAACTTGTATTATAATGGGGAAAACATGGCAGGCACAGACAGACAGAATCACATCTTCACATCACTAGGAAGAATGTAGAAAGCACAAAAAACACCAAGTGGGTCTGAATTATACTTCTCCAAACCTACTTCCAAACACTGCTAGCAAGGTTCTTCCTCACATAGGTTTCACAACCTTCCCAAATAATATCACAAATTGGGAATTATTCAAATACATTATTCAAATTATTCAAATACATGAATCTAGGGAACCTTTTACATTCAAACCCTCACTATGCCTAACTTTTTTCTTTCTTTTTATTAGTTGTGTATTCAGTATGTAAACAGAACTTGGCCTACCATTCTTTCCCTCATCTCTGCCTCCCCCCAAAGAAAGCCTCCTCATTGGGGATGACAGTTATCTCCATGGTGATTGTGGATCCTGCATTATGGGGGTAGCCATCAGTTATGGGGAAGAGGCAATGTCTCTGTGCATAATGTCCCACCTTGCGGCTCTAACAAAATCTGCCCTCTCTTTTGAGAAATTCAATGAGCCATGTTGGGTTCCTTTTAAGTCTAGTTCACTCATGGGCTCTTAGGAGCCTTAGTATTGCTGGATATCTGTTTATATAGGAGTTGAGTGTCCTCAGTGTCCATCTCCCTCACCCTTTTCCAGAGAAGGCAGTGTTCCTGCTCATATCCCCAATTACTTTCTTGCTTCAGCTGGTGCCCTGGTGAGATACAATGGCCTGTTTCTCCCTTCAGGTTCTGCTTACATCTGAAAACCAGAAGCAGATTCTCCTATACAGAGTAAAGTCAGCATAGGTTAAATGTGATAACCATTGTTAACTTAGAGAAAATTTAGTGGGTGTAGGCCCTCTTGCAGGCCAAGATTGGTGGGGGATTGATATTGGAAAGTAAACTCATTATTGGGATGCGATTCTGACTTGTTTCCCAGTTCCAGATATGGATTACTTTCCACTGAATGGATCTGTTAGCCAATCCAAGAGAAGCTAGTTACCCACCCTGGCTGTGTACCACTGTTGCATTTGTGTGAGCATCATGTCAGTTTGTTTGCCTCTGAGTAGCTTAGACCTAGAGTTGCTCAGACAGATGTTGGCCATTTTCCCCCTGTAGCTCATGTAGCACCTTCCAGCACTAGAAGGGCTAACTCTCAGGGGACTTGCCCTATTCCATATTCCAGCCAGGTTTCTCCATGTTTTGTACTGATAGCATATGGTGTCTTCATCAATCGGTTCTTACCATTAACTTCTGGTGGGTAATCAAGTGCTGTGACAGAAGTCTGTCTTATTTTGGGAAACCTTGTAGGTCTCTCTGATCAGCAACTCCTTGTGAGTGCAGCATAGTAACTATTGATAATTTTTGAAAAAATGCTAAATTCTGTGAATTAACTCTTTCAGTGGTCTATTTGGTATGTTATTGGTTAAGAATGAGGAGATGTGGGCAGTAGCAGAGACACACTCTTGAGACCTTAAGGAAGGCAAAATGAAAATAGACTGGGATTTTGTAAATGCCATAACCTAACAAATAAACACCCAAAGAGTCATCAGTAAATTAACTAAAGATATTTCACTGTTTATAGAAATGAGCCACAGTGACTAATTGACAAATGAGAGTAATATCTTAGTAATAATATTGAGATAGGATTATCATTAGGTTAGGAAGATAGCATCTAAATTCAAAATTCTCCAAATAGAAATGTTAATTTTGTTTTCCTAGAGTGAGATATAATTCATATACCATTAAATTTACTCCTTTGGCTTTAAATAGTTTTAGGTTATCTAGCAAGGTAAAGACTTTCATTATATTATTTCCATACTTGTGTTATTACACCTTGCTATAATTCGTGCCAATTTTTCTCTATTGTTACCTTTGTTTCACTGTGGTTCTCTTAAGTAGCCCCTCTTCTCTTTCATGCCACACACAGTACGTTATCTTGTCTTCCCCCACTTTCACATGTTTTCCTATCTATTCATGGTCCTCTTTCTATTTTTATGTATAATCAAAGACAGCCCCCCTCCCCCCCCAACATGACTTTTGAAGAAGATGTTAGAGAAGAGGTTTATTCTGGGTTTGCACAATATGGCAATCCTCAATGTGGGACTCTTCTGCCTTTATATCTATTTCTTCTGCTTTCTCAGGGGCTTATTCTATGAAAACCATCATGTGCTTAATCTGCTTTTGTACATCAGTATTATTGGGCTCCATGGAAAAACAGATGAATGGCAGGTGGGCAGTAGGCCAAGATTAGGCTTCAAGGGATGGTGAAAAAAATAGGAGAGGGAAATCCAACTTTATGATGTCTTTCAGAGCCTAAATCCTATAAGGTTTAAGAATGTTTAAATATGAATTAGCTATTTATTATTTTGTGGTGGGATAATATTCCATTGTACAGATATATGGATTTCTTCATTGGTCATTGGATATGTGGTCTCTTCTAATTTTGGGTCTCTTTTTAATATTAATATTCATGTTTAAATTGACATGTTTTCATTTTTCTGAGAAATGTGTATATGTTTATAAATAACTATTGAATAAGTTACAAAAAAGGCTATATTTCTAGATGAATAACTTCTAGAAAGTTAAGTTACTTTAGATTTAGCTTTTGAGAAATTCCTCAACTGTTTTCTGTAGTGGACAGAGTACTTTACATTTTCTCCAGTGGGGTATGATGTTCTCAACATATTCCTATACCTCTCAAAATTTGTCTGTTTGATCATTAGTAACCTTGTTGGCTTTTAAAATGTTGCCAATTGTCATTTTGATTTGTATATTTTCAGTGGGTATTGATTCTGTTGAGTCTTCTTTTATGGTAAGTTTGTTTGAAATATCAAATAGAGTTCATGAGGCATCTAATAAGTTAATGGATGAATCCTACAAAAAATACTGAATGAGAAATGGAAAGCTTACAAATATGTATTAAGTACCCTATGTATTAGAAAGAAATGAGAGAGCCACAAATAGAAGCATACACCCATAACACATTCATATGAAATAGTCACTTGCAAAGGGAGCATGGCTAATATTTACTGATATTCTCTTAGTTTCATAAGAGTTGAGGTCCTTTTTTATTTTGCCTCATACCTCACTACAAGACTAAATTAGAGTACCATTGTCTCTTGTAGAAATTTGTGAAAGTCTGGATTCTTTATCCCAAAAATACCCTCATTTTTTCTCCTCCTTAATTCTTCATTTTTATCCATTTGAGTGTTGTTAAAGCAAGTTTATTACATTAGAAACAAAGTCCTTTTTTCTAAAATAGACATTAAGCTGCTCTTAAAAGGTATTGTTTGCAGATCTTTAAATATCTGAACATTTTTAAATTTATGACTATTTATATAAGAAAGTCATTCTTTCAAGGTGACTGTTCTATTTCACTTGAGAATGGTATATTTAATTAAAGAGAAATTTGCATTTTTTGGTAAAAAAATAATAATAAACCCTGTTTGAATATTTGTCCATCTTAAGACCTCATTAGGTGTAAGAACATAGTTTTATTTGTATTGCCATAATCAGTATTTGATATTTCTTTACATATATTCTTACAATTTCCAGGACACACCAGTCTATAATAGATGCTGAAATCTATATTCCACATAACTGGCTGTCATTGTTATCAAATACATCATCACTCCTTGTGTAGGATGGACAAAGGCTTTAGATGACAATTCAATTATGCATTATTTCAGAATAATCATTTTGCACATAAAGGCCAAGAGCTTTTGTACAAGTCAACATTTTTGTAATCCATATATATAATACTTCTGAGAAGGAAGAAGAAAATGAAAGAACAGTTTATAAAAGTTTGCTTCAAGAAATTTCATTAAACAAGTCATGGGCTGAGTGATTAACAGTGTTCAAAGGCATATCTTCCCTTAATGGACTATAAGAAATTAGTAATTCATATACCACTGCATCTGTTTTTCAAAGATGTACTATCATAACTATCCTGAGCTTTCTATTATAGCCATGGCATTTATATTCTAAGCATGTAAGTAGCCTTATTTATAAATTCACCCAATGTTAATGCATTCATCAGAGGTTTCAGATGCACTAAGCAGTTCACTGTAAGCCAGAATGGTAAGCACATTGAATAATGATAGTTTTGTTGATTAAATCTCAATCCCTAACATTGAGTTTGTTTATTTAATTCTTAATGGATTAATTAAAACTCCAATCAACTGAATTGCTGAAAACAAGAACTGTGTAAGAGGATTGTGTTTGTATAGTATTTAACTCTTTTTTGACTCTCCATAGAGTCCTGAGATTTTAGTCTGCTTTCTTCCCCTAATTACTTTTATTGTGTTGGTATACTATCACTCTCAATAATGGGAAAATAAACAGCTACTGCTACTAATAACCTCTTTTTTGAGGATGGGATAGTCTCGTGAGAAGACAGTGTTTGAGTCCAAATGAGTTTTCTTTCCTTATCATCATGATTTTTGGGTGCTACAGTTTCCATGCAAAAGACTTCTCAGTGGCAATAAGAACTTCCAACATACAAACATTATTTCTCAGTTCTAAGTTACTAGCTTACCCACTGCTCCAGCAAGCTAATGTTTGAGAAGAAGTATTAAACAGAAAGAAAGGTGTAGAAATAATGTTTGTAAAGTAACTTCTTAGAGTGTAAATAATTGCAGTATACTGACTGCTATGATTATTTTTGATTAGATGCATGATGTTCCTGTCTAGAGGTAGAAATTCAGCATATTATATGACTCTTACCATTTTACACTGCCAAGTTGAGTTCTCCTATTCCAGGAAGTATAGGATAAAACGGAAAACCAAGAGTTCCTCTTTCTTGTTTGTTAGTTTGTTTTCACAGAAGTACTTATCTGAGAAGGATAAAGGAGACAGAAACAGAGTAGGGAAGAAATATCTTCAGAACGCAATTTCAGTCTGCTCTTGAAACAAGAAGAGAAGAAGGAAGAAGGTGGGGGGGGCAAGAAACATCCTACAGTTCTCTACAGCACTGAGAAAGTTTCAGACTCATAACAGGAATCTCTATTTCTATGAGAAGAGTTTATATGGGACAAAAATGATTAGTTGTTAATTCTCTGCTCAGGTCATATCATTCATTGGCTTGACCTGTCTTGCAAGAACATGGTATAAGCTCCAACAAGGTAGCCGAAACCAGCTAGTGCAAGACATTGGCTGACACTGAGCAAACTCTGTAGTTAAGGGAATTGAGATGGGCATATATCTATAGCTATCATTTACATATATCCCCACCTTCAATGCCAGTATCAAAAAGACTCTTTTCTGGTTTATCTGTTTGGTAAATGTTTCACTGACCTCCAACCTATTATGTTGCCTTGATAAATTCTGTCATCTTTAACTTCAATAGTATGGTAATTTTTGTTTTATTTTTTAGTCTGCATACTTTTAGTTATCATTGTAAAATAGAATAGGTTTTAGTTGATTCTTCTCCCCATTCTGTTCCCTGATAGCTCTCCCTCCTCTCTCCTGAATCCGCTGATAGCGCTCCCTACTTTTGCATTCCCTTATAGCTCTTGCCTTTCTACCCCATCCTCCTCCTCTTTTGCTTTTATGCCACATATGTCTTTTCACCCTTCCCCATACACTTTCTTTTCATTTGTTTATAACACTCTTGAATATCCATTTAGCTTTTAATTTTTACTTACATTTGACTAGTTTGCTAAGTCTTTCAATACTTACTTTTCATATTACTTGATAGTTTCTATGAAATTAATCTATTATGCACAAAGCTTATAATTTATAACTTCTTATGACAATCAACCTATAATATTACAGAAACTGCTTAGAATCTTAGTATAAAATTATTATGAGAGATGAACAAACCAGATTGACAACAGACATCACAAAGATATTTTGGAATAAAGTACAATCAACATGGAATTTTCACAAATATACACTTAATAAGAATGGGGTTCCTGAAGAGATGGCTTAGCAGTTAAGTGCTTGCTTGTGAAACCTAAGGACCCTGGATTGAGGCTTGACTCCCCAGTACTCATATAAGCCAGATGTACATGTAGGCACCTGCATTTGGAGTTTGTTTGCAGTGGCTGGGGGCCCTGATGTACCCACTCTCTCTCTCTCTGTTTCTTTCTCTCTCTCTCTCTGTCACTCTCTAATAAATAAATAAAAGTAAACCAAAAAAATTAAAAAAAAACAGAATTAGTAAGATGGAAATGAATATCTGAATAATTAACTATGCTCAGGATTATTTGTTCCAAAGAAAATTTTTTTTTCAGGAATAGAATTTTTTATTTTACTACAATTAATTCAACCAGAGGGTAAGATTTTTTTCCCAGTGGCTATTTTTTTACTTATTTAATTAAATAGTTTTGCATTCAGTAAGTACAGTCAGTTTGGTACCATTATTAGGCTCATCTGTGAGCTACCCCCCCCTCTTGGCCCCTCCTTGTTGAGATATATGGGTCATGCATTGAGGAGTTAGCTCACAGTTATGGGTAAGATAAATGTCTCTGCATATCATGACCCAACATGTGCCTTTGACATTCTTTCCACCCCCTCTTCTGCACACTTTCCCTGAGCCATGTTGTGTTCATTTATGGTCTGCTTTAGTGATGAGGTGTTGGGGGCCTCTGGGGCTCTGGCTCTCTGATTTGGTAGGAGTTGATTTTTCTCTGTGTTGATGTCTTTCCCCCTTGTGTTGGTATCTGGTTCATCAGGAAAACAGCACTCTTGTTTGTTTTGCCAATTTTTCTTAGTTTCAGCTGGGTACAGTTTTGCATTCAGTAAGTACAGTCAGTTTGGTACCATTATTAGGCTCATCTGTGAGCTACCCCCCCCCCTCTTGGCCCCTCCTTGTTGAGATATATGGGTCATGCATTGAGGAGTTAGCTCACAGTTATGGGTAAGATAAATGTCTCTGCATATCATGACCCAACATGTGCCTTTGACATTCTTTCCACCCCCTCTTCTGCACACTTTCCCTGAGCCATGTTGTGTTCATTTATGGTCTGCTTTAGTGATGAGGTGTTGGGGGCCTCTGGGGCTCTGGCTCTCTGATTTGGTAGGAGTTGATTTTTCTCTGTGTTGATCTCTTTCCCCCTTGTGTTGGTATCTGGTTCATCAGGAAAACAGCACTCTTGTTTGTTTTGCCAATTTTTCTTAGTTTCAGCTGGGTACCTATTGAGATATGATGAGGTGGCTCTCTCCTTAGTATCTACATCTGTCTGAAAAAGAGAAGCAGATTCTCCAACTGAGAGTAGGTTAGCACCAGGACAAAGGAGATAACCCTTATTTTTTATAGAGAATTTAATAGGTGTAGACCCTCTTGTAGCCCATGATTGTTGGTAGCTAGATACTAGAGAGTGGGCTTACATTTGGATATGGTTCTGACTTGTTTCCCAGCTCCAGGTATGGGTCCCATACCACTGAGGGAATCAGTTAGCCAAATCAAGAGCAGTTGGTTCCCCATCATGGCTATGTGCCACTATTGCACTTGTGTGGGCATCACAACAGGTTATTTGCTGCTAAGTAGGTTAGACCATGAGTTGTTTGGACAGATATTGGTCACTTTCCCCAGTCGCCCATGTAGCACCTTCTGGCACTAGAAGTGTTCACTGTCTGGGGAATGACTGTCTTCCAACTCCCAGCCATGCCATTCCATTTTACATGTCAACCAGTGAAGGTGTCTTCAGCAGTAGGGTCTTACCACTTTGGTGGGTCATCAAGTACTCTGACAGAAATCCACCTGTCTTTTTGGAAACCTTTGTATATTGCCTTTATTATGTTTAGATATTGCCTTTATTATGTTTAGATATGAACCAGCCATGCCAATTCTCTCCAATGTTTTGATCATGAAGTGATATTGTATCTTGTCAAAGGCCTTTTCTGCATCTATTGAAATGATCATGTGGTTTTTATGTTTTATCTTATATATGTGGTATTGACAGACTTCTGTATGTTGAACCACCCCTGTGTGTCTAGGATGAATCCCACTTGGTAAAGGTGGATAATGCTTTTGATGTGTTGTTGTATTTGGTGTGCGACTATTTTGTTCTCGATCTTTGCATCTAAGTTCATCAGGGAAATAGGCTGGTAGTTTTCTTTTCTTGTGACATCTTTGCCTGGTTTTGGAAATAGGATGATACTAGCATAAAAGAAGTTGGGTAGCTTTCCCTGTTCTCAAATTGTGTGGCACAGTTTGAGGAAGATTGGTTTGAGTTCTTCCGTAAAGGTTTGATAGAATTCTGCTGGGAAGCCATCTGGTCCTGGACTTTTATTTTTGGGGTGATTTTTTTATTACTTTATCAATATCCATGTGTGTGATGGGTTCATGGAGGTGATTAATCCGCTCTGAATTTAGCTTTGATAGATGATATGCATCCAGGAACTTATCCATCTCTTCCAAGTTACCCAATTTTGTGGAATAGAGGTTTTTGAAATATGTCCCAATGATTCTCCCAATTTCACTTATGTCTGTTGCGATCTCTCCTTTTTCATTTTGAATTTTGTTAATTTAAAGGTTTTCATTTTTTGCTTGATCAAATTGGCAAGGGTTTGTCAATCTTGTTTATTTTTTCAAAGAACCAGCTCTTTATTTTGTGAATTGTCTTTTAATTGTTTCCCTGGTTTCCAATTCATTAATTTCTACTCTGATTTTATTTAATTCTTTCTTTCTGGAGCTCTTTGGGTTGTATTTTTCTTGTTTTCTCAGTGCCTGTAGGTAGATGGTTAGGTTATTGATTTAGGATTTTATTCCCATTTGCTTAGAATATTGTTTTCCACCATTTCACCCTGAGGTTTCTGTCTTTAGTGGTGAGGTGGGTTTCTTGATTGAGGGGTCTAATTTTTTTTTAATTTTATTTATTTATTTATTTATTTCAGAGCAACAGACACAGAGAGAGACAGATAGAGGGAGGGAGAGAGAATGGGCATGCCAGGGCTTCCAGCCTCTGCAAACGAACTCCAGATGCGTGTGCCCCCTTGTGCATCTGGCTAACGTGGGACCTGAGGAACCGAGCCTCGAACCTGGGTCCTTAGGCTGCACAGGCAAGCACTTAACCACTAAGCCACCTCTCCAGCCCAGGGTCTAATTTTTTGATCCATCTTGTTAGTTTTTGTCTCTTGATGGGTGAATTAAGGCCATTAATATTTAGGGTAATGACTGTGAGATTTGACTTGATCCTTGCCATATTGTGATGGTAAATGTGGGTTGTTGTTTTCATGGACTTTGAGGTGTTTTGTGCCTACTTTGAGTTCGGTTATTGTGACCTGCTTTTTGTAGGCATTTGAGTTTGTTTATTAGTTTCTTTTCTGTGGAGAACTTCCTGAAATATTCTCTGTAGGTTTGGTTTTGTGTTCATATACTTGTAAAGCTGAGTTTTGTCATGGTAAGGTTTTCTTTCACCATCTATTATGAGGGAAACTTTTGCTGGGTAGAGTAGTTTGGGTTGGAAGCCATAGGATCTTAGACTTTGCAGTGTTTCATTCCAGGCCCTTCTAGCTTTCAGGGTTTCCATTGAGAAGTGTAAAGTAATTCTGATGGGGTTACCTTTACAAGTGGTTTGCTGTTTTTCCCTAGCTGCTTTTAGGATTTTCTCTTTCGTGTTAATGTTTAGAGTCTTAATGACAGTATGTCTTGGAGGGTTTCTCCTTTGGTCTGGTCTTTTTGGAGTGCTGTTGGCTTCTTGTATCTTGATGGGCCTTTTTTCTAAGAGACTGGGGAAGTTTACTTAAATTATTTTGTTAAATAAGTTTTCCATGTCTTTGGTCTGTATTTCTTCTCCTTCTGGTATTCCAATGATCCTGATATTAGGACCTTTAAGTGTATCCCATAATTCCATCATGTTCTGTTCACAGGAACTTTTGAACTTACTTAAATTTTTGAACTCTCGAAATGTTTCTTCTATCTTTTCTTCCAGATCAGAGTTTCTATCCTCCACTTGGCTGACTCTATTCTTGAGAGCTTCTAGAGTTTTGGACGGTGTTCAATTAAGTTTGCATTTTCTACTACCTTTCTATGTGTAATTTCCATCCCTCTGTCAAGCTCCCTTTTCACATCGTTTTCTGATTTTCTTTTCTTCTTTCTTTCTTTCTTTCTTTCCTTCTTTCTTTCTTTCTTTCTTTCTTTTTTGGTTTTTTGAGGTAGGGTCTCACTCTAGCCCAGGCTGACCTGGAATTCACTATGGTGTCTCAGGGTGGTCTCGAACTCATGGTGATCCCCCTACCTCTGCCTCCCAAGTGCTGGGATTAAAGGCGTGCGCCACCACGCACAGCTATTTTCTGATTTTCTTGATGATGCTTGGAATTCATCCTTGCATTTCTTTATGTCTTCATTTAGAATGGCCAGCTGATTTTTAAGGTCTTCTTTTTTTTACTCTCCCTGAAATGTTTTAACTCTCTTTGAACTCCTTCCAGTTTCTTATCTATGAGTTCTAGTTTAGTGATGGCAGCATCCACATGATTATTGGTCCTTTGTTGCTTACCTGCAAGTTCTACCAGTTGGTTGGTCAGGGTTGCATTGCTCATAGCTTCAATTTGATGTTCTGGTCCTAAGGTCTCTTGTATATTTTGGTTAGATATATTCATTGTATGACTGGGTGCTCTAGCTGGATTTTCTTGCATTTGAGTTTTCATGTTATTTCTTTTGTGCTTTGTTCTGCCCATGACAGTGTATGGGCACATAGGTGGTTTGATCAGCCTAGGCTCAAGCACAATGGGAATTTGTGGCAGCCTGGGGCAGTTGCCAAGCAGCCCGGGATTTGGCTGTCACTTGTCAAAGCCACCTGATCTACTGCTTTGTAGGGGTGCCAAAGTTGCCTGAATTCTAAAGCAGTAATGCACCACAGCTGTCTGTGGCTCAAGCTAGGAGGGACACTGAGGCACCAAGGACTGAATCACCACAAACTGTGGCTGGGAACACTGAGACCTGGAAGCATTCTGCGCTCTGCTACCACAGGACAATGTGGTCTGCCTGCACAGCAGACAGGTAGGGGATGGCACCTGAGCTGGCACATGGGAGAGACAGTCTTTGCTAGTGTCGCAGTTGCTGTGGGACTGGGCTTGCTGAAGTGTAGCGGCAGGAGCAGTAAGTGTGAGAGTGGGTGGAGCGTTCTAAGCTTCCACACGGAGGGATCCATCTGCGTGTGACTGTGCTGTGGATAGGTGGCTATTTGGGGGGAGGGATGGGCTGCCTGTTCGCTAGGGAATCTACAACTCCCTGTTATTGTCAGGATTCGTGCAGTGGCTGGAGCAGTAAGATGGTGAGTGGGTGGAGCCACTAAGGTTCCACATACTAGGATAGGTGCACGGTGGCTCCTGGTTCCATGGAAACTGCTGCTGTTTGGGGGGGGAGGGGTGGGCTGCCCACTTGCGAGGGAATCTGCAATTCCCTGTTATTTCCAGGATTTGCTGAATGCCAGGTGGCCAGAGTAGTAAGAGGGTGAGTGCACGGAGCCAAATAAGCTTCCAAATGCAGGGTTCAGTGCCTGGTGGTTCCAGGCTGCCCCCACCCCCACCCCCCTGTCCTCCAGCTGACAAGCTATTGGAGATTGCTATCTCCTAAAAACCCAGTGAACCCTTATGCCTTGCCCTTCTTTCTCCGGGATTTGTAGTGCAGCTAGGCAGTCACCATCTTGACAAGAAGTCTCCCCAAAGAAAAGTACTTTATGGGGTAACCAATGCATTTTTCAAAGTAAGATTTGGGTTGTTTTTGATTTCATTTTACCTTTGGGTAGCGATACTTCAAACATGTATCATATACGCAAACATACTAGATGAAGGAAACAATTTCATATGACAAGTAATATGCTACAATCAAGAATGTTAGAGCTCTCTGTTGCTATATGTGAAGCTTATGGATATGAACAGGGGCAGCATAGGCCATCATATGCTTCAGGTGTATCATCAAGAATTGTATGTTTGTCATAGATATGGCTTCTTAATATTAAATAAAGATCAGAAACAATGAAAATGTGTGTTTAGTTTGACTTTCTCTAAAAAAATGAATATACTTTCAAAAAAGAAAAAATTAAAGAGAAAAAGAAAGAGAGAGAAAAATATGTTCATGCCCAGTAAAATGATAACTTTTTTTTCTTTTCTCTTTCTTTCTTTCTTTTTTTTTTCTTTTTCCTATTCACAATTTTTATTAACATTTTCCATGATTATAAAAAATATCCCATGGTAATACCTTCCCTCCCACCCCTGCACTTTCCCCTTTGAAATTCCATTATCTATCATATTACCTCCCTATCTCAATCATTCTACTTACATATATACAATACCAACCTATTAAGTACCCTCCTCCTTCCTTTCTCTCCCCTTTATATCTCCTTTTTAACTTACATCTGCTACTAATTATTTTCCTTCTCATGCAGAAACCCAATCATCTGTAGCTAGGATCCACATATGAGGGAGAACATGTGGTGCTTGGCTTTCTGGACCTGGGTTACCTCACTTAGTGTAATCCTTTTCAGATGCATCCATTTTTCTGCAAATTTCATAACTTCATTTATCTTACCGCTGAGTAGAACTCCACTGTATAAATGTGCCACATCTTCATTATCCACTCATCAGTTGAGGGACATCTAGGCTGGTTCCATTTCCCAGCTATTATAAATTGAGCAGCAATAAACATGGTTGAGCACATACTTCTAAGGAAATGAGATGAGTCCTTAGGATATATGCCTCGGAGTGCTATAGGTGGGTCATATGGTAGATTAATCTTTAGCTGTTTTAGGAACCTCCACACTGATTTCCACAATTGCTCGACCAGATTGCATTCCCACCAGCAGTGTAGAAGGGTTCCACTTTTTCCACATCCCTGCCAACATTTATGATCATTTGTTTTCATGATGGTGGCCAATCTGACAGGAGTGAGATGGAATCTCAATGTAGTTTTAATCTGCATTTCCCTGATAACTAGTGATGTAGAATGTAGAACATTTTTTTCAGATGCTTATATGCCATTCGTATTTCTTCCTTTGAGAACTCTCTATTTAGCTCCATAGCCCATTTTTTGATTGGCTTGTTTGATTCCTTATTATTTAACTTTTTGAGTTCTTTGTATATCCTAGATATTAGTCCTCTATTAGATATACAGCTGGAGATTTTTTTCCCATTCTGTAGGATGCCTCTTTGCTTTTTTCTCTATGTCATTTGCAGTGCAAAATCTTTGTAATTTCATGATGTCCCAGTAATTAAACTGTGCTTTTATTGCCTGAGCAATTGGGGTTGTATTCAGAAAGTCTTTGCCAAGACCAGTATGTTGAAGGGTTTACCCTACTTTTTCCTCTAGCCATTTCAGTTTCTGGTCTAATGCTAAGGTCTTTAATCCATTTGGATTTAATTGTGCATTAAGAGAGAGAAGGATCTATTTTCATCCTTCTACATATATATTTCAAGTTTTCCCAATACCACTTGCTGAAGAGACTGTCTTTTCTCCATTGAGTATTTTTGGCATTTTCTTGCCTAACTTTGGACTGAAGTCTACCTTGTCAGATGAGGATAGCAACCCCTGCTTGTTTTCTAGGCCCTTTTCCGGAAACACCGTTTTCCAACCTTTCACCCTAAGATAATGTCTATCCTTTGTAGAAAGGTGAGTTTCTTGGAGACAACAAATTGTAGGATTCTGCTTTTTAACCCAGCCTTCAAACCTATGTCTTTTGGTTGGGGCATTGAGGCCATTGATATTAAGTGATATTATTGAAAGGTGTGTATTCATTTTTTCTTTTTTTTGTGGTTCCGGTTCTACCTTTGCTCTCTTGTGTAACTAGTATTTGAGTATTGCTTGTTTTTACCAGTTCCCTTTTATGTGTGCTTTTCCTTGTCTTCAGCATGGAGGATCCTATCAAGTATTTTATGTAGAGCTGGTTTTGTCTTCAGATACTCCTTTAACCTGCTTTTGTCATGGTATGTCCTTATTTCTCTGTCTATTTGAATGGATAGCTTTGCAGGATAAAGTAACCTTTGTTGACAGTTATTATCTTTCAGAACTTGGAATACATCACTCCAAGCCCTTCTGGCTTTTAAAGTTTGTGTTGAATAATCTGCTGTAATATTGATGGACTTGCTTTTGCAGGTAACTTGATTTTTCTCTATAACTGCTTTCACTATTTTTTCTTTGGTTTGTGTGTTTGGTAGTTTGATTATAATAGGGTGAGGAGAGGATCTTTCCAGGTTTTTTTTTTTTTTTTTTTTTTTGCTGGGGTTCTAAAGGATTACTGTATCTGCATTGGCACCTCCTTCCCAATTTGGGGGAAGTTTTCTTCTATGATTTTGTTGAAGATGCCCACTATGCCTTTGGAGTGGAATTCTTCTCTTTCTACTATGCTCTGAATTCCTATATTTGATCTTTTCATAGTGTCCCAAATGTCTTGGAATTCCCACTCATAGTTTTCTATAAGTTTGTCTTTCTCTTTGTTGGACTGTATTAGATTTGCCACCTGGTCTTCTAGCTTAGATATTCTGTCCTCTCCTTCATCCATTCTACTGGTGAGATTTTCTATAGAATTTTTAATTTCATTAACTCTGTTCTTCATTGCTAGTAATTCTGACTGTTTTTTTTTTATTGTTTCTATTTCCTTATTTATGCCTTGTATTGCCTTGTTTATTTCATTAAATTGGTGTCTTGCATTTTTTTTTTATTACCTCTTTTATTTCTTTGATTTCCTCTTTGTTTTCTTCTTTGATTTGTTCTTTGACTTCTTTGAACATATTTACAATCATTCTTTTGAAATGTTTCTCAGGAATTTCCTCTAACTCTTTCTCACTGGAGGTCATTTCTGATGCATTAATACTTTTAGGTAAATTTATATTGTCTTGATTTTTAGTGTTTCTTATGTTATAAGGTATATATTGTTGCATCTTGGATTAAGTTAATGCTTGGATTTTCTAGCTAGCTAGGTATTCTTAGATGTATCAAGTGATTTTATGTTACATATCTTCAGGGTAGGAGCTGAAGGTTTTAGGTGTGGCTCTTAAGACTCTCAGAGTATCTACAAAGGTGGTCCTAGGAGTTGCAATAGGAATATTCAAGTAGGCTGAGTGGAATAAAATATAGGTAGATTCTAAAATTTAACTAAACGCTGTACACATTCAATCAAAAAGAGCTCCGAGTATTTATGCAAGAGTAGTTATTATAACAACCAGATCCTTTATCAACAAAGAGGTTAAGATTTCTGGTCTGTTGAGGGATCCAAGTCAGCTTTTGACCAAGTGAGACCCTTTCCTGGTACAATCCCACTAACCTTTTTGGATGATTTTGGTCTCAGTGAAGTTGCTGGCTGGGTTGGTGGGCTGCTGTTCTGATTTCCGGAGCTGATCACTGGCTTTTCCTATGGGGAAAACTGAGCCTGGCAATTGTGGTCCTGAAGGTTACCACCCCCGCTGCTGGAACTGCTGCTGCTGCTGCTGAATCTGCTGCTGCTGGATCCACCGCTGCTGCTGCTGCTGTAGCTGCCACTGCTGGAACTGCCACTGCTGCCTCTGAAGCTGCCATTGGTGGAACCGCTGCTGCTACCACTCAAGCTGCTGCTGCTCATTCTGCTGCTGCAGCCGCTCCTGGATTTGCTGCCGCTGGAGCTACTGTTGCCAGTGCTGGAGCCGCTGATGTTGCTGCCGGACTTTGCTCCTGTTTGGGTCCCGCTGTCAGCTCAAGTTGGTGTGGCTGGTCCCGGGACCACTGCTCTTTTTGCTGGAGCTGGGCACAGGCAGTGGGGGAGGGAAGGGAGCTGTAGCTGCTCTCGTTCTCTCGTTGTTCCAGTGTTCTTCTTTGTGATCTGCTCCTCCATTGTTCACTGCTGCTCTCCCTTCACATTTCTTGAGTTGCAGAGAGCTCCGGTGTGAGTGGAAACCCCCTTACCTGGCTTTTCCTGCAGCTCAAGCTGAGCCTGTCGGCTTTCTGGTGCACTGCTGTTGCCATGGTCGGCGGACCTGCCTGGGCCATTTTTGCTGGACTGTGCAGGCTCTGGATGCTCTGGATCTCTTCTACTTCTCCACTGCCATTTCAATTTCCTATACACCTCACTTTTTAGTAAAAGTGTGTATTTTGCTGAGTTTTTTTGGTCTTTTCCCCCCTTAGGCTGCTTTGGCATGGTACCTACACCACTATCTTAACTGGAAGTCTCTAAAATGATAACTTTTGATAATTACTTGTTTCATGGGACAATTTGTCAAGAATTGAATAGCATTCTTATGATTTAGAGATAAAAAGTGTTTAGTTGACAAATAATCATTCAGAAGACTCCACAGTGGGCTGTATAAATGGCTCAGCAGTTAAGGTGCCTGCCTGGAAAACCTGATGACCTGGGTTCAATTCCCCAGTACCCACACATTGCCAAATACACAAAGTGTCACATGCATCTGGAGTTGGTTTACAATTTGTCTGTCTGTCTCTCTTCTATCTTTCTTTAAATAAAATAAAATTTAAAATGGTCTATAGTGGCCACACTAAACCCAAACTCTCCAATAAGGAGACACAACACATAACAGCTTTATTTGCTTCCAGTGTGCTGTGAAACGTTTTAGCCTCATATTGTATATATTATATCCAATAATACTGCAAGAAAATCCACTGTTCTTTTCATTGTACACACTTCCAAATTTTACTTCTTTCATATCTCACTATCCTGAATACTATTTTTTTAATTTGAAAATTTAGATTTTTTAAAAAATTTAAATCGTTTAATTCTAAAGTATACTTAAAATAGTGTATCACCCTGCAAGATGGGCAGAGAAGATGTAATTACTTGCAAGGTAAAGTGAAGGCACCTATAACCTAATGACCAAGCTGGTAAATAAGAGCTATCCATGTAAATCTATAAATGTTCTGACAGTTTGGTTTTATAGTATTCCACTTTCTCCTTGGGAAATATAACCAATCTAATTTAAGAATATTTTCCTAAATATTGTAATAAGTTTTAATTTAATCTTCCTGTGTCAAAAATATAAAACATAAAATAGGCATTTTTTTATACTTAGGTGAGATCATTTATTTAGAGAAAGTAAATCACACAGCTACTTCTCAAGAAAATCCTTGATTCTGGACTATCAGCTGTGGACTAATGAAAAAGAATTACTTGTCAAGTCTCACAGCATGCTCACATCTAACAGCCAGATGAGTTTCTGTCCTTGCCTCATTGCAACCACTAAACCAAGACTTGTAGTCATCAACTTTGCTCAGAATTATTCAGTTCCTCATACATGAGACTCACCTTAAAATAATCCATCACACATAACACTCCATAAACATTCTCTCTCACTTTAATTGTTGAAATAGTACTCAGATAAGCAGTGTGATAATAAGCATGGCTGAGAATTTCTTAAAGGGCTAACATCTAATCATTTACTATTAATAAATAATAAATAAATAAATGAAAAAATATATAAAAAATTTAAAATAAATCATTGATAAAAATATACAGTGAGCATCTTTTATCTGAGAGAGTATAATCTGCCAAAAGCAGATGTATAGTGTATGTGCTAACTGTCAAATTCAGTCACTGTACAGTAAATACAAGTTGAAGTAAATTTCCTATTTTTTCATTTATTAAGCACATATTATGCACTAAGCATCATGATAGGAGCTGTGACAAAATGTTGACTAAATCCGTGTTTCTTATTCATGGAACATATAATCACTTTGTGTTCACTTCTGTAATTAGCTCTTCACTGGTTGCTCCAACTTTACTTTCCTTATCTGCAAATGTAGACTTACAATGATTATATTATGAGGTTGAAGCAGGGTTGAATAAATTGAATTATGCTAAAAACTTATAACCATGTCAGACATATAATAGTTGTACAACAAAATAAAGGTTCTTAAGGTCAAGAAACAGAAATTAATCTTAATAAATAATATATTTATAAGTGAGAGTGATCTATATCAAATAAAAAAAAACCCAGAAAAATGCTATCAAAGAAAGCATTTAGGTCATTTGAAGAAAAGCTAGGAAATGAGAAATAGATAAGTACTTCAAGCAATGATTTATATTCACTTTTATGGAATGTGGATATATCTAAATCTCAGACCAATCTTCAATGGTTCATAAGAATGTTTACTGTTTTTATGCCAAAGTTGTGTAATTGCTTCTCCAAGTCTGTATATCTATATCTAGAACTTATTCAGCTAAGAAATTTACATTTGTATAACAAACATTGCTGTAAAATGAACTGGAACACAAGTCAAAAAGTCAACCGTTCATTTTAGTATATTCCATTCATTCATGAATCATGAGCAAATTATCTTTGTCACAGGTACTTTGGTCTATACTTATAACTTACTTAAATATTAGTCCATATAATCTTAATACAATGAGGTTACATCCCCATTTGTATTAGGATAATAAAACACAGAAATTTGTTTTGGAATAGTTCACTTCTTACTCTCCTCCCATATAGAATTTGTTCTATAGAAACAATGCTATCATTCAATCAATCCACTTTCCCTAAATAATGACTTTTATATACTGTGGACCAGATTATTCATTCAAAAATGTTAAATAGCTCTTGTACTGAAAGCATAAAGAAAATCTAATATGTCCATGGAAGAATTCAATATATAAAATTATAATTTCTAGAATCATCAGATGATATGGTCTACAGTACATTTTTATTGAGAAGTTTAAGTCTATGTGTGTCCAAGAGAAATGTTTGTTGAAAGAGTACACAAAAATGGAATCTCATAGAAGAAAATTATAATATATAATTATAATTTATGGTCTTTTTCTATAAATATACATACATGTATGCATACATACATACATACTTCTTCACCGAACATAAATATAAAACATTTATTCCAGAAAGCTTTCTGTCAGAGAATTGGTGTTTTCTACTTAATACACACTAATACATCATTGGTTCATTTCTCCTGTGTGTTCTTGTTCCTTATATACTGACTCTATCTATATATGACATATACTGACTCCACACTAGCTATATTTTAGATATTCCTGTTTCATCTATTGTGAAGCACATGCCACAGAAATTATTGTGACTACAGAGGGGAAAAATAGAATCTTCTTATAGTGTTTCTTCCTTATATCACATTTAATAATGCATTTCTTTCTCTTTCTCAATGACACACACACACATGTGCATGCACTCACACACTGAACTTGACTTTCATTGGAAAGTGCCATATTGTAAGCAAAATAACAAAGCTCAAAGTCCATGCATCTCACCCCTGTTAATGGTTTAATGAAAGTACCCATTCCCATGAATGACAAAGTAGGACTGGATATGGGGTTGTGCTTGTGCTTGTGCTTATTACATGAAGGCTCCTGTTGTGGCTTGAATATCAAATATTCCTCATAGGCTCACTTGGACCCTAGCTGGTGTTTTGGAAACCTTAGGAGGAGGAGCTGAATTGGAGAAGTGGGCTGCTAGGGGCAGACCTTGAGGTTTTATAATCTTGCCCAGTTTACTGTTCTTTCTCTGTTTCCTGCCTGTGATTGAGAGTAGCTAGCTCCAGCTTCTGCCACCAATTCCCATCTTAGCTCTATTATAACCATACTTTACCCTCTGACTACAGCCAGCAATCAAGTGCTGATAATTGAAATATATTCTGTTTCAGATCTCCAGCTTGTATACAACATGTTCTTAGAGGGACATTCACAGAACACCTTGAAGATTTTATTTTATTCTTAATTTTAGTTTTCTATTTCAAATAATTATCTAAAACTATGAAAGAAGTTGGAAGAAAATCTTGTTTTCCTCTCCAGAGGAGGCTCGATTGTCATAGGGCAAGAGGAGCATCTTAGAAAATCCCATCCAACTCTGTAGAAGGTGCTCATTTGCAGCAAAGGAACACCTGGAGACACTCTTTTTCAAGATTGTGGAGGATTTTCATAGACCCCATTAAAGACTTGTCAGAAAAATTCCAGCCAAATTTGCAGAATATGCTCATGTACTACAAAGGTAGATCTGGAGACTTCTTTAAGATTCTGGAGGATTGTCCTAGAAACCTTTGCAAACTTCTCACCTGAAGATCTAAGCCAGGCTCATGGAATTAATAAATGATTTCATGAGCAGTTTCTATGAATATTATGCCTCACTGCTATCCAAAAGTGAGGTAAACATCCCTCTCCATTGTAAAACCTTTGGCCAGAGTATCTGAAGTGATTTCTATATTCTTGATTGAATTCTGACAAATTCAACAATTTCAATTAATTTGAAGGCAAAATTTTTGTTGCATTAGCAATATAAGAATAGGAGAGAGAGACCATAACAGTATTTATATGATCTCTTACCAACACATAGCCTTCATATTTTAGCTATTAAGTATCTATAGGGAGAGATAAATATATAAAAAGATTTTCGTATTTGTTCTTATACTCTTTCATCCAGATAAGATGTGTACCTGTTAGTCACTTTAGAAGCTTTCTATAACTTTATCTAACACAGACAATCTAAGAAAACACCCAATACCTGCTTCTGTTGCTGTTCTCTCAAGCCTTTCATTGTTTCAATTGATCATGTTATTGTATACTCATTAGAACATTTCTGTGAAACATGGAAGGAAAGGGCATTAATTTTTTTTAATTAAATTGTCTTGAGGAATCAGTCAAGCTTGTAAACAAAGCCCTCTTATCCCATGAAACTCAGAATATATAGAAGAATTAGGCACATCATTGAAATACATGTTCCATATTATTTCCTTTTATCTGAAAACAGCATATCCATTCATGAAATAATAAAAAGGTTTTAAAATAAAATACAAAAGTTTCAACATTAGTGGACTGCATATTTAAGGGAAGCAGTAAGAGAAATTTTGAAGGTTTTAACCACAAGAAAATGATAATTAAGGGCTGGAGAGATGGCTTAGTGGTTAAGCGCTTGCCTGTGAAGCCTAAGGACCCAGTTCGAGGCTCCATTCCCCAGACCCACGTTAGCCAGATGCACAAGGGGGCACATGTGTCTGGAGTTCATTTGCAATGGCTGGAGGCCCTGGTGTGCCCATTCTCTCTCTCTCAATCTCCCTCTTTCTCCGTCTGTCGCTCTCAAAAAAATAAATAAAATAAACAAAAAAAATTTAAAAAAGAAAATGAGAATTAATTAGGAATATAGATATGTGTTGCAGTTAAGTGCATATTGCTGCCAGAAATCACCTCAACAAGAGAAGCTTTTGGAAAAGAAAATGGGTTTATTTTGACTTACAGGCTCAAGGAGAAGCTCCATGATGGCAGGGAAAAATGATGGCACAAGAATAGGGTGGAAATCAGCCCCTGGCCAACATAGGGTAGACAATAGTTTCAGGAGACTATGCCAAACACTGGCAAGGGGAAATTGGCTATAATACCAATAAGCCTGCCCCCCCACAAAACATTGCCTCCATGAGGTGTTAATTACCAAATCTCCAAAAACTGGGAACCTAGCATTTAGAACATGTAACTTTATGGGGGACACCTAAATCAAGCCACCTTATTCTGGCCCTGGCCCCCATAAACTGATAACTATCCATGATGCAAAATGTAATGCATTCAAGTCCATCTTTCAAAGCTCCCATAGTTTTTATCAATCATAATAATGTTCAAATATTGCCATAGTCCGAGGACTTTTAACTGAGCCATAACACTAAAAAAATCCCCCCAAACCATAATGACACAGAATAAATACACCGCAAAAGATGGCATTGGGCATAGAAAAAACATATTCAACCAATACAAGATTTAAACAGGTCAATTCCAAATCTGTAGCTCCAAGTTCAACAACTGTAATCAGTGTCAAATCTCTAAGTCTGATAATTCTAACCAGCAAAAAGTCTCTAAGTTCCAATTCTGCCCCTCCAGCTAGGCTATTCACAGTCCTGGTAAACTTCATCCAGGGATGGCAGGACTTAGCAGCTGTCTTGATATACTGACATCTCCACTGTAACCCACAGTCCATCCTTATGGCTCCATTGGGTCTCCATGCAGATATCTTCACACTGCCTATTGCCATTTCCAAAACACAAGACTGTGTTGCAAATTCAGTGACCCTCTCTTATACTCCACAGTACCAGGTAGGGTGTCAATTTGTTAAGCCATGGGGGAATAAAGCAGATTTTAAGAAAAGAACACTCTTTGAGCATTCAGGCTCCTTCAGAAGAGTATAGATGATTCCTGCTGCCCCAGTGCAGGTCAGCTGGCCCAATCTCAAAGGTTGTAATCTCTCATATAATTGCAGCTGAAGAGGCAGACATTTTAGCTCAAAGATTTCATTTCTGTGCCATGTCCCTCTGCTCATACCATCCATTTCTATGTAATGCAACCCTGCACAAATTCTCAGGACATGGTCATAACAGCAAGCTCTTCACAAAACTGATTCTAGCTAAGTCCAGGAAAAGTTCTTTCTCACCCTCATGAGCCAAACCTCACAGTCCCTAGTTCTTACTGCATTCAGGTCTTTCAACTCTGACCAGAATAGTCCATCAAGCTGTACTTACAGCACTGCAAAGCCACTTTTAGCCAAGGTTTCAAATACCTCTTGAAAATCAGTTCCGAAAGGCCAAAGTAATGGAGTCAGGTGTTCAGCAGCAATCCCACTCCTTGGTACCAACTTTACTGTTGCAGTCAGGTTCACATAAACCAAGAGCAGCTTGTGGGGGGAAAAAAGGGGTTTATTTTTACAGACTTCATGGGAAGCTCCAACATGGCAGGGAAAATGATGGCATGAGCAGAGGTTGTACATCACCTCCTGACCAACATGAGGTGAACAACAGCAACAGGAGAGTGTGCCAAACACTGGCAAGAGGAAACTAACTCTAATACCCATAAGCCCACCTCCAACAATACACTGCCTCCATGAGACATTAATTCCCAAATCTCCATGAGCTGGGAACCTAGCATTCAAAACACCTAAGTTTATGGGGGACACCTGAAGCAAACCATCACAATATGCATATGGGAATTTGAGCATCATACAATGTATGCATATATATCCAAACATAACTTGGTATCCCCATAAACAGGGACAGTTTGCAACAATTAAAATTAAACTGATGCAAGTTAGTAACATTAAATAAACATAAAATTATAAAATTAGCAAAATGTGCTGGTTATTTAGGTGTTCTTATAATATAAAAACTTTTTTCAGAATAAAGTAGACATTTTTACAGTAGCAAGTTTTTATATTTATTTATTTATACTTATTTACAAGAGACACAGAGAGAGTCATATATAGAACAAAAGAGAGAGCATGAGTATGCCAGGTCTTCTAGCCACTGCAAATAAACTCTGCATCTGGCTCACGTGAGTTCTGGGAAGTTGAACCTGGGCCCTTACACTTAACAGGCAAGTGCATAGCTTCTAAGTTATCTCTACAGCCCTGTATTAGTAATTTTTTATTTTTATAAAATATTCACTAATACAGGGCTGGAGAGATGACTGAGAAGTTTGTAGTCAGTGAATACATTCAAGTTGGTACCATTGCTAGCTTCCTCCCTGTCCTCCCCCCTCCACTGGGACCCATCTTATTGGGATATATGGGTCGTTCATTGTGGGGTTGGTCTTTAGTTTTGGGTAGGAGTAAATGTCTCTGTGTGTCATAACCCAACATGTGGATCTGACATTCTTTCCACCCCGCCTCTTCTGCAAATTTCCTTGAGCCATGTTGGGTTCATATTAGGTCTGCTTCCATATTGAGATCTTGGGTGCCTCTGTGTCTCTGGATATCTGGTTTGGTAGGGGTTGATTGTTCTCTGTGTCTATCTCCATCACCTTTGTGCTGGTTCCTGGTTTGTCAAGAAAACAGCATTTTTGCATGTTTCCCCAATTATTATTAGTTTCAGCTGGGGCACTTTTGAGGTATGATAGGGTGGTTCTCTCCTTAGGATCTGCATATATCTGAAAAAGAGAAACAGATTCTCCAACAGAGAGTAAAGTTAACACCAAGTATATGTGTTAACCATTGTATTTTAGAGATATTTTAGTGGAGAGTGGGTTCATTTTTGGATATGGTTCTGACTTTTTCCCAGCTCCAGCTATGGGTTATGTTCTACTGAGCATATCAGTTAGCCAAGTTGAGAGCAGTTGGTTTCCCACTATGGCTTTGTGCCACTATTGCACTGTTATGAGCATCATGTCAGGTTGTTTTCTGCTAAGTAAGTTAGACCATGCATTGTTTGGACAGATATTGGTCTTTATCCCCAAGTCATTCATGTAGCACCTTCCGGCACTAGACCCACTAACTATCTGGGGACTGACTCCCTTCCAGCTTCCAGGCATGTCTCTCCATACTACATACCAACAGTGTATGGTGTCTTTAGAAATAGTGTCTTGCCACTAACCTATGGTTTGTCCTCCAGCGCTCTGACATAAAAATCTGTCTTCTTTTGGGAAACCTTGTAGGTGTCTGTGATCAAAAGCTCATTGTGGATGATTACTACCTGCTGGTACCAGGAATTACAGGTCAGCAGCCAAGAAGAGAAGGAAGAACCAGATAATTGATATGGGAGAGAAAGAGCGAGAAAATGAGAAACAGACAGAAGTAGGAATAGAAGATAATGAACAGTTATTTTCGTACCCCCTTCAGGGCCTTGTGAATCTGGTATTCCCTCTGAGGGCCTGATGGAGGTTCATCCATTGAGTCTGTCTTTTAGGATGCAGAGTTTTGTGGTACCATTGCCTTTTGGGTCCAGTTTTCTGTACCCTGCTCCCTTCCTTACTCTCCCTTTCTTCCCTACCCTCCCTATTGTCTGGTCCTTGAGATACTTTGTAGGTATGTCGGTGACTTGGGTAGATTCAGCTTAGAAACTGTAGATGAGTGAAACTATTTGGAGATTATTTGTCTGTGATTGGGTGAGTTCACTGAGAGTAAGCTGTTCCAGGTTCGACCATTTTTCTTCAAATTTCATTGTGTCATTTTTCTTACTTCCGTGTAGAATTCTATCATGTAGATATACCACATCTTAGCTAACCATTCATCTAGTGATGGACATCTGGGTTGACTCTAGCCCTTGGCTATTATGAATTGAGCAGCTATAAACATGTTTGAGCAAATCTCTTTGAGCTGAGGCATGGAGCTTTTAGGATATATGCCCAGTAAGAGAATAACTGGGTCTGTTGGTCAGCATTTTTTCCTTTATTTATTTATTTATTTATTTATTTATTTATTTATTTATTTATTTATTTATTTATGTGTGACAGAGAGAGAGAGGCAGATAGAGAGAATGGGTGAACCAGGGCCTCCAGCCACTGAAAACAAACTCCAGATGCACATGTCCCCTTGTGCATCTGGCTAACATGGGTCCTGAGGAGTCAAGCCTCAAACTGGGGTCCTTAGGCTTCACAGGCAAATGCTTAACCACTAAGCCATCTCTCCAACCCGGTCAGTATTTTTTTTAGGAGCATCCATATTGCTTTCCAAAGTGGTTGTACCATCTTACATTTCCACCAACAATGGATGAGGGTTCCTATTTCTCCACATCCTCACCAACATTTATTTTTATTGGATTTTTTCATGTTTGCTATCCTTACTGGGGTAAGGTGGAATCTCATTGTTAATTTTAATTTTTATTTCCCTGATGATTAGGGATGATGAACATTTCCTTAGGTATGTGTTTGCCATTTGTATTTCTTCCTTTGTGAACTGCCTGTCCAGTTCTTTGCCCCATTTTGTGAGTGGGTTGTTTGACTTTTTAATGTTTAGATTCAATAATTTTCCCAACATTATTATATGGAAGTCAGTATATGTTTATCTCAGTCTGAACCAATATGAATTAAATCATTTCTATGTTATTCATAGTAGTTTAATTTTACCCTGTGACATTTCTATGAATATATTTTTTTTCCATAGGAATGATGTAACCTCACTTAGAGCCATTGTACAACATTTCTTACTTCATAAACCATATCCAGGTTGACCTCCTTCCCACATCTGTCCAGAGCAAAGAGAACTACATGGCTTCTTACAGGTCCATATGAGCACACCATAGTTTCTCCCCATGCCCAATCCAGACACAGGTGTTAGCTGCTATTTCAAGTGCAAGGAAGACCATGCCACTAGGCACAGGCCTGTTCCCCTTACTTAAGTATTGCACTAAGAGTAGTCCATGCCCATGCTCAGTGATTGTGCAGTATAGACATGTTTGTTACTTCAATGATCCTGGCCTCAGCCCACCTCAGATCCCCGGTGGAGCCATTTTCAGCAAGACAAGGGATGACACCCATATGGGTAAAACCAATGCAAGTAAATTAACACACAAAAAAAGAAAAACAAGGGAAGATAAGCTTTTGATCTTCCAAAGTTAAACCAACAGGAAACCCATCATTATGGTGCACACTTTAACCTCAGCACTTGAAAAGCTGAGATAGGAGGGCTGCCATGACTTCAAGATCAGTTTGTGACTATAGTGGATTCCAAGTTAGCCTGGGCTAGAGAGATTTCCTGTGTCAAATAAAACAAGAAGATATAATTAATTTAAATAAAGCTATAACATCTAATGTTCATGTATCAAAATTTCCAATGAAAATTATTTTTTAAAGTTCTTAGTTGCAATCCAAAGGTGTCTGTGCATTAAATTGCCAAAATGGCAATTTACAGTCTTACTTTAGATTAGACAATATGCCATTAAATGCAATATTCTTTCTTCTAATTCTGTTTCTCTTTCATTCTCTATTTTTTCTGTTTCATTTTTCCCTTATTTCTTTTTTATTCTGTCTTCTTTGACTTAAAATTCCCTTCTGTGACTAGAGTAATGCCTTGAACTGAATATAGAGAAGACAAAATAAGTACAATAAGGTCAAAATTTGGAACTCTTTTTTAAAAAAAATATTTTATTTTTATTCATTTATTTATTTGAAATAGACAGAGAAGGAGGCATATAGAGAGAGAATGGGCACACCAGGACCTTTAGTCACTATAAACAAATTCCAGATGAACATACCACTTTGTGCATCTGGCCTACATGTGTACTGGGAAATCAAGCCTGGGTCTTTAGGCTTTATAGGTAAATGCTTTAACCCCTAAGCCATCTCTTCAACCTGAAACTGTTGACATTATCTAGTATGTGAAGTCAAGTACCAATGAAAGGAAAAGAAAAATTATGATGGTATGCAAATGCTAGGAACTCATACTCTATGATGTGTATCACATTTATTTTCTCCTTAAATTTGAGCTTTGGTTGTTCTTTTATACTAGATGCCCTACACTTTAGAAGAGTAAAATGTGTTTATTATAAGTTTTTAGTACTCAAGATATTTGTCATCTAATATCCCAAAAGTGGTGACCAGTTTGCAAAACAGTTTTCTACCTTTTGAGTAGGAAGCAAATTTTATTTCCAAAGATGGTTATTCGGATTCGAGTGGATTTTATAGGATGAAGGTGACATTCTTCATGGTGAGGTGGAGTGTTATTGAATCTAGGCCAACTGTTTTTACTGCCTGAGCTGATGGAGTGAAAAATGCCTGGTGACCTTTTGATCTGCTGCTGTACAAGGCTGTTTGTGACTCTCTATAGTGCATTGATTATTCTTGAAAACAGCTGCCCCTATAGGAGGAAACTCCATCTTAGGGAAAGGCTGTGTGTTTTGGCTGACAATACAAATGAGATCAACAAGACATCCAAGTATCCTGCACAAACTTGAGAAAGAGTGGTCCCTCAGGAGACTATAGCCCTTGGATTTCAGTCCATAGCTGTGGCCACAGACATCAGAGAGCAAAGATAAACTATGCTCCATCTAATTTCCTGAGCACAATCAGTAGGAGACCTAGTAGATATTTACTGTTAGTCTAAAGCATTACATTTGGGTAATGCACTTGAAGAGGAACAAACTATTGCCAAAAATATACTTTTCACCATGACTCAGCACAATACCCTTTACTCTTGCAAAGTGAAAGAAACATTGAATAGTATTCTATTATGTTCTCTGTGTATGATATTTTGATTTAGTTTTATTATTTTGGATACTTACAACTGTGGGTCACAGCCTATAACTTTGGAAATGTTAGTTTATTTTTTAATACCAACCAGGTTAAAAGCCAATTATAAATCAAGTACTTTCATGAAGGTAGAAAAAATAAAAAGTAGTTGCTTTATTCTTAAGAAGAAAAATAGATCTAAACTAGAACCATGATCAAAATATTTGGTTCAAAATTTAAACAGCTCCAGTTTATTAGCTCCTGGAATTAAAAAAAAAAATAAGATTTTTCCAGGCTGACTTTGACCTTGGATCATAAATTGTAGCTTTGAATAAACTTATGTTATGCTTGAAAAAAAAAAATTGGTTTTTGTGTGAACTTCAATGTACAATACTGAATGGCTTCTATGGAGATTTATAAGATGAAGCTATTTCCCTTCTTAAGATTGGTTCTACTTATTGATCAAGGAAATCATAGCCAAACCATCTTTAAATACTACCAAGTCCATAATATTATTTATAACTCAGAGTCCCTTACAACTGTTTATATCAAGTAGAAAAGGGAAAATAACTGAGCTTTTAATATAAAAATGTATAAAATTCCTTGAAAGAATGGAAGAGTTTTTAAAAGAACAAGTTAATTCTGCTTTGCAACTGTGTGTGATTTTGAGCAGTTGGAAAAAAATATATACTTATCGCTAAAGTCAGACAAGCTCTTCTTATCGTGGCTTAAAAAGGAATTAATTTAGCTTTCCTCCTGTTCTTAAAGAGGCTGTTTGAAATCAATCAATCATAAATGTGCTTTCTGCTTTGTGTTGCAGGAATTGAAGAAATATTTGCATTTAAAATTAATGATTAATATTCTTATTACTGGCCAGTTTCCTGTCTTTACTTCAACATTTTCCTTTAGGTCTCATAAAGTTCTACCCATTTCAATAATATTTTAATCATCATCATGGTAATCATATATTTTAGATGCTCTAATAAGAAGAATATTTGAATTCAGTAAATCAAGAATCATTAAAAACTAGATTTATTCCATAATATATGACATTTTATTTTGTAATTAAATCCATTCACTTGGAAAAGACTTTTAATTCTATTAAGTGCGTTTTGAGGTTATATGCACTTTCCACCAATTCACATACATATGGACTTACTTCTCTCAGCTTACTGTCAGAGAAACTAAGACACCTGGACTTGAGGTAGGAAATTAGTATGAAGTAAGTATGACCTGAATACCACAAACTATGCTAGATGTTTTGATAATCACTTAAGGCAGTGACGGGGTAGAGGCAATGTGGGCTAAAATTCTTGGTATGTTTTAAGACAGAAAATGGAAAAGGGGATTGCTTATGTGACATACTATCCTGGTGCATCAAAAACCAGCCACATAAGTTAGTTTAGTGACAGAGTGGGAATGTGAACTCTGCCATCACACACTGAGGCAGGTTATACATTCTCTCCCTGTACATCTGGGGCTAAGCTTGTTAATTTTGAGGAACATTGTTTTGTTATAATTTTTGTTTTGCTTTCCTGTTTTCTATGACTTCCTTTCTACTTCTTTCACAATAAATTACATTCACTCATGCGTTAGTTGCTTATTATTGTGCATTGAATGTGTAATGCCCACTGAGGTTAAAAGATTGATTACTTGGCTCTGCCCTGTGTTTAGGAAGGTTGTTGAGCCTTTAAGAGATAGAGAGTGCTGGAGGTCAAAGGTTACTTGGACCGATCTTGAGTTGTTGTTTTTTTTTTAATTTTTTAATATTTTATTTTTCCTTATTTATTTGAGAGACAGAAAGAGGCTGGGAGAGAGAGAGCGAGAATGGGAGCACCAGGGCTTCCAGCCACTGCAAACAAACTCCAGATGCATTTTCCACCTTGTGAATCTGGCTTAAGTGGATCCTGGGGAATCAAACTGAGATCCTTTGGCTTAGCAGGCAAGTGCCTTAACTACTAAGCCATCTCTCCAGCCCAGATCTTGAGGTTTTATAGCCTGGACCTACTTCCTGATCCTTCTTCCTGACTCTGGATGCAGGGAGCCATCCAATTGTACACACCCGCTTCCATCCCTTCCCCACGCTGATGGACTGTATTGCTTCAGACTGTAAACCAGATCAAAAATGAGTGAAGTAACTAACGAACCAGTTATTTCGTTTTACATTTTGCTTTGCATTTATTTTGAAGGAAAACACCCCAGCAGGGGGTCCCCCACGCTCTGCCCGGATATGACGACACCCCAAATCACTCACGAGAAGCGGTCTTGATGCAAACTGCAAGAGGATTTTATTCCAAGCGCGCTGGGGCCCACAGTCGTACACCTCACAGGGGTAGAGGACTGCAGAGCCTCGAATGCAGGAACAGGACAGTTTTTATAGGGTTTCTAACAAAGCCTGTGCATTAGACCAATCATTTTCTAATATCAGGAGCCCGCAGGGTGTTGGCCAGTCAGTTTGTGCCACCCCATAATTTCTAAGCCAATTAGTTTAATTTGTTCAAGCCCGTCGTGGACCAATCATTTTCTTATGACCTTGGTGGTTGGCATTTGCGCAGGTCCTTGGGTGGGAGTAGCAGAGTGTGGTACCAGTCTCCTATGACCTTGGAGGTCAGCCTCTGTGCAATTCCTTGGGTGGGGGTAGCAGAGTATGGTATCAGCCTCCTATGACCTTGGTGGTCTGAGGCAGGCTGCTACAGCTTATGGTGTGAGCTACTAAGGCTTACAGTGTGGGCTATTAAGGCTTATAATGTAAAGCTATTTACAGAAATCAAATAAGTGGTTCACTTCATTACTCATTTCCCATCCTTGAGGGCTATCTCATGCCCTTTTACCTAGTTTTATATTAGGAGTGGGCTCTGTTATAATGAGAAGAGGGATTCTTCACTTGCTTCCAACAGAGAGTAAAGCCTGGAGTTTGAAGTATGCAGGGAGCCCGCTTAAGCTCCCCTTGGAGCGTGATAGTATTTCTGAGCTTCTGAATTCTTGGGCCTTTCAATTTCAGTTCTCAAGACAAAACCAATTCTATCTCTTAGTTCAAATTAAGATGGGGGCTGGAGAGATGGCTCAGCAGTTAAGTCATTTGCCTGCAAGGTGAAAGGATCCCTGTTCCACTCTCCAGAACCCACTTAAGCCAGATGCACAAGGGGGCGCATGCATCTGGAGTTTGTTTGCAATGGCTGGAGGCCCTGGCACGCCCATTCTCTCTCTCTCTCTCCCTCTGCCTCTTTCTTTCTCTCTCAAGTAAATAAATAAAGTTTAAAAAATATATGAAGATGAAGTTGTAGAGAAACTGTATTTTCCATGTGTTATGCTGCTCCTGGCTACCACTGGAGACATTCATATATTATCAAATAGATCACCAAACTATGTTTAAACAGAAACTTAAAATATGTCTAATATAGAAGTATAAATATTTATAACTATCATTGCCACATTTTCTTACATCTTCAGATTACAATATAGGAAAATAACTCCATCTTTTTTCTTTTATAGTTTAGGAGGCTGAGGTTAAGCAAGATAAAATAACTTTAAAATACACTCGTTAGATGTTAGTATGTTAGATGATAACATGTCCAGATTTTTTTCCATGCCTTAGCCTATAGCAGAAATCATTGATGGTTTTCATAAGAAACTATATTAAAGTATTTCTAGGGTAATTATTTACTCTAGGGTTCTACTGATTTTCAAAATTATTTTTAAGTTTAAGGTTTTTAATTTCCTCCAATCGGCTCCTTAAAAATGCTTTATTTTCTATGGTATCTACAAAACTCATGTCAATCTGTGCCCTCTATTTGATGTCCTCTCTACTACTAGCCCAGGCCACACACACCACTCACTTATTTTGAGTATGGTGGCTGATTCTTCCATGTTCCTCAGAAACTTCAATATTGCACTGATTCAGAGTGCTGAAGATTAAAGTCTCTACCTTGTTTACAGAATGCATTTGGCTCAATTTTTGTGTTTTCATTTTAGCTCCCATGGAAGAATCTTCAGTGCTTCTCCTGAATTTGATATCATAGCTGAATACCTATATCTAAGACATGTGTTATAACATTTGTCTATAACATTACATAGTGGCACAAATATCCTATACATATAATTCAGTTATGAGAAAATATAATTTTATATTTCTAACTAGTTGTCTATTTTTTGAAATGAGTAGGTAAAACAAGCATGCTAAGTCAGACATTACATATAATTGTTATTATTAATGAATATATTAGGTGCTGAAAAGATGGATCAGTGGTTAAAGGCACTAGGTTATAAAGCCTGGCAATCAAAGTTTTATTCCTCAGTATTCACATAAAGCCAAATTCACAACTAGTACATGTGTCTGGAGTCCATTTGCAGTGGCAATAGACCCTCATGTGATGATATTCCCTTCTTTTCTTTTTTTCTTTCTGTCCTTCTCTCTCTGTATCTCTCTTTATTTCTCTCTCCCTCTCTTTCTCATAAATGGAAAGTTCCTTCATTTGTTTCATTTCTCAGACCCTACCTCTACCTCTCTGAGGCAGTAAGTGTTATCTCTTATTTTTTCTTGGTCTAAATGTAGAATTGGTAAGCAAGATTTACCTTCTTTTAACTTTGTTTATGTACTTTCTCTTTATAATCATTTTTCCCTAGGTATGTTGCCAATCACCCTTTATTTCACTTTTGAAACAAGGTCTCTTACTTTATCCAAATCTCAACAATTTGGCTGTATTTTTCAGTCAGTGAGTTCTGGAGAGTCTCCTTTCTCTTCTTCTCCAGTGCTGGGATTATAGAAATATATGATACCTGATTATGTTTACGTATGCTCCTGGTAGCTGAACTCAGGTCTTCATGAAAAGCATTTGAGTCACTGAGCTATCTACTCAGTTTTTTTTATTATTATTATTATTTGCTTTTAGGCAAGTTACGTATTTTGACTGTGTTCCATCTACTTTCTTTCTCCTTCTGCACATCACTACTCCCCTTCCTTTCCTCATAGTCTTGCTGCTATTTTAATTTCATATATATGTATGTATGTATGTATGTGTAGATATTTGATATACAGTCTTGAAATCTAGGATCCACAAAATGAAAGAAAATATATATTGTCTTTTGATCTATCATGTTTTTCTAAAATAATTTTTATTAACAATTTCCATAATTATAGACAATAAACCATGGTAATACCCCCCCCACACACACACACACATTCCCATTCACAATTCCACTCTTCATTATATCCACATCCTTTCTCAATTGGTCTCCCTATTATTTATTTTATTTGAAAGAAAGTGTGAGAGAGAATTGACACACCAAGGCCTTACCCAGTGCAGTTGAACTCCAGATGCTTGTGCCACCTAGTGAACAAGTGCATCCAGGTTTTGGGAAATCTGGAGAGAACATGGGTCCTTAGGCTGCAGGCTAGCAAGTGCCCTAACCACTGAACAATCTGTCTATGCCTCTCTTTTTTTATTTTTTAACTTTTTAATCATAGCTTCTATAATTATAGACAATAAACCATGATAATCTCAGCCCCACTCTCATTTTCCCCTCTCAACTCCACCTTCTATGAAATTCCCTCCTTCTTTCTTTTCTTTTTAATTGACAGCTTCCATATTTATAGACAATAAACCATGGTAATTCCCTCCCCTTCACTTTTCCTTTGCAGTTACATTCTCCATTATGTTCTCTCCCCCTCAATTAGTCTCTCTTTCTTTTTGATGTCATCATCTTTTCTTCCTTTTATGATGGTCTTGTGTAGTGTCAGGAACCATGAAGTCATGAATATTGAGGCAATTTTGTATCTGTAAGAGTGCATTATAAGCAGTCCTACCCTTCCTATGGCTCTTAGATTCTTTTCACCACCTATTCCACAGTGGACCCTGATCTTTGGAAGGTGTTATAGAGATGTTTTAGTGCTGAGTGTTCCTCTGTTTCTTCTTCTCAGCACTATGGTGCCTTTTGAGTCGTCCCAGAGGTTACCACCATCTGAAAAGAGAAGCTTCTCTAACCAAAAGTGAGAGAAGCACTAATACATGGGCATAAGCATTAAAAGAAGTAGCACTCACTGGGAAGTTTGGTGAGCATAATACACACACACACACACACACACACACACACACTTAGCCAGAATCCAGCAGAGGTTACACCCCTAGGACTCATATCTTCCCCCTTCATAGGTTTTCAATATCAGGCATATATTTCCTCCCATGGACCATGCCTCCAGTCCAATTAGAGTGCTTGGATCCCCCATAACAGACATGCCGCTATTGCACCCATTGGCTCATTTGGTGTGGTTGGCCAAATTTAAGGCTTGCAGTGTCAACTGTTGTTTATCTTCACTGATGATTTTTCTTTCTCCCATGGAACTGCATGCAGTGTAGCTTTTTCCAGCTTTATGTCAGCTGGTTTACACTGAGAAAGCTCCAGCAGGATTTCTCAGTGACTTGAAAACCCAAGTATGGAGTGTGCAGCAATAGGCCTCACCATCTATTCCTGTTGGGAAACCAAGAGCCTCAGCAATGCCCTGTAATGTTTTGTGGGAATCAGTGACTTCACTGAAAGGTATCCCATCCCTGACACTGAAAATTTTCTAGCAACAATATCTGGCTTCTGGGTGTGCCAGTATCCAAAAAAGTAGGTTTTCATATGACCTATTCATACCATCTTAGATTCTGATTAGGCATACCCCCACCTTTCCTTTACTTAATCAATTCCCTTGACCTCTCTTAGGCCTTTCCAGCCCTGTTAATCTGTTCTTCTACTTACATATATACAATACCATTCTCTTAAGTTACCTCCTTCCTCCCTTTATATTCCCTTTTCATCTCTTTTCTAGATTGCTGGCCTCTGCTACTGAGTTTTATTCCAACTCACATAGAAGGGCAATGAGAGAGAAAATGCAACATTTGGTTTGTTGAGCTGGGGTTACCTCACTAAGTATAGTAATTTACAGATCCATCCATTTCCTGCAAATTTCATTTTTATTTACTGCTGGGTAGAATACCATTGTATAAATGTGTCACATCTTCATTATCCATCCATCAAATGAGGGACATCTAGGCTGGTTCTTTTTCCTAGATATTGTGAATAGAGCAGCAATAAACATGGTTGAGCATGTATCTCTAAGGTAGTGAGATGAGTCCTTAGGATATATGCCTAGGAGTGGTATAGCTGGGTCACATGGGAGATGTATTTTTAGCTTACTTAGATATGTCTGCACTGATTTCCACAATGGCTGAACCAGATTACATTCCCACCAACAATGTAGAAGTGTTCCTCTTTTTTCACATTCTCACCAGAATTTATTGTCATTTGTTTTCATTATGGTAGCCATTATGATAGGAGTGAGATGGAATCTCAAAGTAGTTTTAATTTACATCTCCCTGATGGCTAAGGATTCAGAACATTTTTTTAGATGTTTATATGTCACCTGTATTTCTCCTTTTGAGAACTCTCTATTTAGTTCTACAGCTTAATTTTAATTGGGTTGTTTGATTTCTTATTAGTTTCTTGAGTTCTTTTTATTTCCTGGATATTAATACTCTGTCAGATGTATAGCTGGAAAATATTTTCTTCCATTATGTAGGTTTCATTTTTGTTCTATTCACAGTGTCCTTTGCTGTACAAAAGCTCTGTAATTTCATAAGGTCCAAGTGGCTAATCAGTGGTTTTATTTCCTGAGCAACTAGTGTTATATTCAGAAAATACTAGGGATAGAAGGAACATATCTCAACATAATGAAAGCTGTTTATGACAAACCTACAGCCAACATAATAAAAAATGGAGCAAAACTTGAATCTTTTCCACTAACTTCAGGAACAAGTCAAGGGTGTCCACTGTCCCCACTTTTTAATTTTTTTTGTTTATTTATTTATTTAAGAGTGACAGACAGAGAGAAAGAGACAGATACAGACAGACAGAGAATGGGCATGCCAGGGATTCCAGCCACCACAAATGAACTTCAGATGCATGCGCCCCCTTGGCAATCTGGCTAATGTGGGTCCTGGGGAGTCAAGCCTCGAACTGGGGTCCTTAGGCTTCACAGGCAAGTGCTTAACCGCTAAGCCATCTCTCCAGCCCCAATGTCCCCACTTTTATTTAATATAGTACAGGAAATCTTAGCCATAGCAATAAGGCAAGAGACACACATAAAAGAGATACAAATTGAAAAGGAAGTGATCAAATTATCATTATTTATGGATTATATGTTTCTATACAAACAGGACCCTAAAGACTGTACAAGCAAACTGATAGAGCTGATAAACACCTATAGCCATGTAGCAGGATACAAAATAAACACTCAGAAATCAGTAGTTTTCCTATATGCTAACAACAAACACAAAGAGGATGAAATTAGGAATCATTCCCATTCACAATTGCAGACCCCCCCCCCCCAAGAAAAGTACCTTGGAATAAACCTAACCAAGGAAGTGAAGGATCGTTACAATGAAAACTTTAAAACACTCAAGAGAAATTGAGAAAGACACTAGGAAATGGAAAGACATTCCACGTTCTTGGAGTGGAATAATCAATATTGTGAAAATGGCAAATTTTACCAAAAGCACTCTACACAGTTAATGCAATCCCTCTCAAAATCCCAATGGCATTTTTCATGGAAATAGAAAAAAACAATCCAAAAATTCATATGGATGCACAAAAAAACCTTGAATGTCTAAGACAATTTTGAGAAACAAAAATAGGGATGGTGGTTTCACCATACCTGATTTTAACCTGTATTAAACAGCCATAGTGACAAAAACAGCATGGTACTGGCACAAAAACAGACATGTAGGTCAATAGAACAGAATAGATGACCCAGATGTAAGTCTGAGTAGTTACAGCTACCTAATCTTCAACAAAAGTGTCAAAATACTCATTTGAGAAAAGACAGCCTCTTCAACAAATAGTTCTGGGAAAACTGTAGAAGGATGAAAACAGATCCTTATCTCTCTCCATGCACAAGAATGAAGTCCAAATGGATCAAAGACCTTAATCTCAGACCTAAAACTCTGAAACGGCTAGAGGAAAAAGTAGGGAGACCCTATCTTTTATTTTTAATGTCATCATCTTTTCCTCCTATTGTAATAGACTTGTGTAGGTAATGTCAAGCACTGAGAGGTCATGACTATTCAGGCTATTTTGTGTCTGGAAGAAAGCATTAGAAGGAGTAATACACTGTTTTTGGCTCTTGCATTCTTTCTGCCCCCTCTTCTGCAATGGACCCTGAGACCTGGAAGGTGTGATACAGATGTTTCAATGCTGATCATTCCTCTGTAACTTCTTCTCAGGACAGTGATGCCTTCTAAGTCTTCCCAAGGTCACTGTCATCTGTAAAGAGAAGCTTCTCTAACCAAGAGTTACGTTAGCATTAATATATGGGTATGAATATTATGAGAAGTGCTTACTGGGCAGTTTCATGAGGGTAATATATACATTTAGGCAGATACCCATAGACATTAACCCCTAGGGCTCATGACTTTTCCCAGCACAGGTTTTCAGTATCAGGCATGTATTCCCTCCTGTGGAGTGGGCCTCCAGTCCAATTAGAGTATTTGGTTTTCCCCATAACAGACATGCAACTATTACTCATTTGTTCTGCCTGGCCAGATTTAAAGCTTGCACTGTCCACTGTTGTTTATCTTCACTGGTGAATTCAGTCTCTCCCATAGTGCCACATGCATCATAGTTTTTTGTTTTTTTTTTTTTTCTTTCAGCTTTCTGTCAGCTGTTCTACACAGAGGAGGTTTTCAGCTCAGCTCCAGCAGGATTTCTCAGTGAACTTGCAGCCCAAGCATGTGGACTCTTCAGCAATAGGGTCTTACCATCAATTCCTGGTGGAAACCAAGGACCTTGGAACTACATTTGGGCATCAGGGACCTCCTGTCCAACAAATCACTGGAAGATATCTCATCCCTGACACTGAAACTTTTCTAATAGCAGTCTATTGTTCCTTACCTTGTTTTAATATGATTACTGATTTCTACTTGTATCCATTTTCCTAAAAAAAAATACAATTTCATTCACATTACATTTTAGAAAACATTTTCAAAATCTTAATTTTGTCTGAAAATGTAGCTCAGTGGATAAAACACTTTCCTTACAAATATGAGTTTGACTTTCCAGAGCCTGTGTTAAGCCATGGGAAATCACATCTATAATCTCAGGGCTGCAAGTGCCACATGGCAGGCAAAGACAGGAGAATCCCAAGATATTTACAGGCCAGTTAGCCAGCTAGAAGGTTCACAAAATGCACAATACCTTCCTGAAATTAGGTGGAAGCCAAGGCCTGACACCTGAGATTTCCCTTTGTTCTCCACATAGACCCCTTTACTTTTATGTAAAAATGCACCAACACACACATATATGTGTATATATATATATATATATATATATATATATATATATATATATATATATATATGTTAGTTATATATATGTGTATATATATATATATATATATATATATATATATATATGATAGTTATGTCAGAGGCAAACCAGTGAATGGTACATTATATTCAACTTACCTTCAATTACAAAGGGTAAAACTCAGCTCAATTCATATTTCTATTCAACTGCTGCCTTATTCCTATCAGATTTAGATTTTATTTACTTGGTAGACTATACTTTTTATATAAAACTATGACTCTATTAGATATCTAGCAGCCACATTTTTAATGTAACTGAAAATAATTAGATTGTTATTGAAGGCAAACAAAACTAGACAGGAGTAGTATGTAAATCCATCATTGCTCATGTATATTAAAACTTTCTGGATTACTGTACTGGGCTTTGTCTCTACTCACCCTGGGCTACTACAACTCTGTGCTCAAAATGCTTTGTTATGAAAGCCACATTACCTATACTGATATAGAGAACTCATACTGTTGGAGACTGTAGGTTTCAATCACTGACCTAGTTTTTACACACAAATAAGCTCTATTTTTATTGAATTACAGCACCAACCTCTTAGGCTTGGTGTTAACTATCCTTAGGCAATAAAAAATCTCAGCAAAGTTAGTTCCAAATGATAATGAAATAAAATAGGGTTATGATTAAAACAAAATCTATCAAAATCCAAACCTGAAATATTAAGGTCTCAAGGTATCCATTTAAGGGTTGAGAACAACTTTATATATGTCTTCAATCTACTCTTTAACTTTGGATGAACATTTGTGTGTGTGTGTGTGTGTGTGTGTGTGTGTGTGTGTGTGTGTAGAGCTAAATATCAAACCAAGGCTCTTGTTTTTAATAGAAATCACAGTAATGCTAAATATTATTAAGCTATACCTCAGTATATGAAGGACACCTTTTGCAAGTTATAACCTTTGGTGAGTTGATGGCATGCTGATTCTGTAAATATGTGCTCTTCAGTTGAAAACAATATTTCAATTCAATATTTTATAAGTAATTTAATTGTGTGTAAGTGTGATTATATAGAATGAGAAAAAAATCAATTTTCAGAACTAATCTGAATGACAGGTAAATAGCAAATAAAATAGATATAAAGTAACAGACATCTGATTTATAATCATTTCCATCTTCTTAAGCAAAAAATTGACCCCAAACCAGTATTGTCCCTGCCAAGTCTATAGTTTGAGTCAAAAACAAGATGAGGGGGCTGGAAGGATGGCTTAGAGGTTAAGGCATTTGCCTACAAAGCCAAAAGACCCTGATTCAATTGCTCAGGATCCACATAAGCCAGATGCACAGGACAGCACATGCACCTGGAGTTTGTTTGCAGTGGATGGAGGCCCTAGCAACCCATTCTCTCTCTTCCTCTCTCTCTGTCTCTCATACATTAAAAAGAAAACATTTAAAAATTAAAAAGAATAAGATGAGGATTGAATGTCCCCTAGTTCCTCAACTCCTGGATCCCCTGCTCCAGAGGCTGTGAACACCAAGTGAATAGACCAGAGATCCTAGTTTCTACCCCACCTCCAAGTTTCCTGGTGCCAGTACCCTGCTGCTGGCTTAGGGCTGCTGGGACCCTGTGTGCATACTATGGAAGTAGGCCCTTTGTTACACCTTTCTGACTGAATGGCCCCTGGGTCACCAATTCCTGGAGCAGGGAAATAATAATAGAGCTCTACAACACCATAAATCAACTAGACCTAACAAACAACTACAGAACCTTCCCCCCCCCATTTCTACAGAATATATATTCTCCAAAGCAGCCCCTATTTTAGATATCCTCTCCAAAATAGATCATAAATTAGGACATCAAGAATGCCCCCATAAATTCAAGAAACTTGACATAGCTTCATGCATCATTTCAAATTACAATGCTTTAAAGCTAGCAATTAACAACAAGAGTCATGTCAGAAATTTCATCAGTTCCTGGGGGCTGAACAACACACTTTTAAACAATGAATGGGTTGTGGAAGAAATTTTAAAAAAGAAAGAAATTGTAAAGTTTTCCAAATGGTCAATAATGAAATCACAACTTACTAAAACTTATGTGACATAATGAAAGCAGTCCTATGGGGAAATTTCATAGCACTTAGTGCCATCATAACAAAGATGGAGAGATCTCAAATTAATAACCTACCCATCTCCTTAAGATTATGGAAACACAAGAATAATCCAAAACCCCCTAAGAATTCCAGATTGAAAGAAATAATCAAGATTAGAGAAGAAATTAATGATTTGGAAACCAAAAACCTGTTAAGAAACTTGATGAAATGAATACATGGTTCATAAAAAAAAAAAAAAAACAACAATGTTGATAACCCCTTTTCCAACTTGATCAAATGAAAACAAAAGAGACATCTCAAATTAACAACAACAACAGAACAAAAATGAAAAAGAAAAAAGAGAGGTCACATCAATGAAATTGGAAGAATCATCTATCTCTGGAAGAAATGAATTCCTAGCCACTTTCCACTTAACAAAACTAAATTCAAAGTAGATCACTTTCTTAAGCAAACATATTGCATCCATAAAAACTGAAAACGTAATAAAAACCTTCCCAGAAAAAAATTCCAGGATAATATGGCTTCTCAGCCAAATTCTATCAAAGCTTAATTGAAGAATTGAAACCACTTTTTCTCCAACTGTTTCACATAAGTTAAAACAGGGAATGCTCCCCCAACTCCTTTTATGAAGCTAGCATCATCCTTATACCAAAACCAGATAGAGGTAAAAGAAGAAAATACAGTCCTATATCCCTGATTATCTTAGATTAAAAAATCATAAACAAAATCCTCACAAACCAAATTCAAAACACATAAAAATCATTATCCACCTTGATCAAGCAGGATTCATCCCAGGGATACAGGGATGGTTCAACATATGGAAATCACTCAACATAATATGGCACATAAATAAACTTAATCACAAGAACTACATGATTATTTCAATAGATGCAGAGAAGTCATTTGACAAAATAAAAAAGTCACTTCATAATAAAAATAATGGAGAGAATAGGCATGGAAAGTTTATGTCTCCACCTAAGAAAAGCTATTTATAAAGTATCTGTAGCCCAAATAATACTTAATGGAGAAAGACTCAAGGAATTCCCATTGAGATTAGGAACAAGACGGGGTGCCCATTCTCATCACTGAATTTCAAATAGTACTAGAATTAGTAGCCCAAGAAATAAGACAAGAGAAAGAAATAAAAAGGGTACAAATTGACAAGAAAGATGTCAAATTAGCCCATTTGCAGATGACATGATCCTTTACATAAGTGACCCAAAAGACCCTATTTCAAAACTTCTAAAGGTGATTAATTCCTTCATTATAGTGGCAGGATATAATGTCAACACATGAAATGCAATGATGTTTCTATCACACTCAAAAACAAACAAACAAACAAACAAAAAAAAAAAAAAACGGGGAAATAACAATGTCCAAGGATGTAAAAGAGCTATGTAATGAAAACATAAAAACACTCAAGAAGGAAAACACTCAAGTTGGACTTGAGAAGAAGGAAATATCCCATGTTCCTGGATAGGTAGATTTAATATTGAGAAAATGACATTTCTACATAAAGCAATATACAGATTTAATGTAACACCAATAAGAAAATTCCAGCACCATTCTTTACAGAGCTAGAAAAAAAAAATCTCAAAATTCATATGAAATGGCAGCAGGCCTTGATTACCCAAACATATCATTAGCAAAAGAAGCATCCCTGGAAGTATCACCATACATGATCCAAAGCTATACTAAAAAGCCATATTAAAGAAAAAAACAGCATGGTATTGGCATAAAAAAATTTAAAAAAACACAAATATTAGTCAGTGGAACTATAATTGAATAGAAGTCCTAGTCCTTAGTTCAAGTAGTTACAACTACTTGATCTTTGAAAAGGTGCCAATAACATAGACTGGAGAAACACAGCATCTTCAGCAAATGGTGCTGGACAAATTGGACAACATGTAGAAAAATGGTAGAAAAATGAAGCTAGATTCACCTATCTCACCATACACAAAAATCCATTACAAATGGATTAAAGGCTTGAACATAAGACCTGAAGCTATTCACCTACTAGAAGAAGAAAGGAGGAGGAACTCTCCATGATGTAGGACTGAGGAAAGACTTCCTGAACAAAACCCCAGTATCCCAGAAAATTAAACAAACGCTCAGCTATAAATGCTTTTGCATAGACAAACATACCATAAGCAGAGCCAATTGATTACCCACAGAATGGGAGAAAAGTTTTGCCATCTATACCACTAACCGAGGCCTAATATCTAGCATCTGCAAGAACTCAAAAAACCAAACAATGAAAAATCAAACAACTCAATCAACACATGGGTTAGAGAATTAAACAGGAGTGTTCTCTAATGTTCAATAACCCTAACAATAAGGGAAATGCAAATTAAAACAACTATGAGATTCCACCTTACTCCAGTAAGGATGACAATCATTAAATAATCAATATCAACAAATGTTGGCAATGATGTGGGGCTAGAAGAACCATCATTCACTGTTGGTGGGAATGTAAACTTGTACAACGTCTATGGTAAACAACATGGGGAATTTCTAAAACTGGTGGATATAGACCTACCAACAGACCCAGTTATTCCCTTAATGGATAATTACCCTATATGCTACATGCTTTACTACAGAGATATTGGTTTCACCATGTTTATAGCTTCTCAATTCATAATAGCTAAGGACTATTATCAACCCAGGTATCCATCATGGGATGAATGGATAACAAAGCTGTGGTACCTATACACAATGGAATTCTACTGAGCAGTAGGAAAAAAATGGTACAATAAAATTTACAGAAAAATGGACTTAGAACAGATAATACTCAGCAAACACACACAAACACAGAAACACAAATGCTGCATATCCTCAATCATCTGCAGTTCCTAACCTGGATCACCTTGAGTTGCTGGCATACTGGATAGGCAACTTAAGGCCCAAATAGTAGTGCGTGTAGGGCTTCCGGGAAGAAGGAAGGGTGGAGTGAATGAACACAAAACAAAACCCAAAATGAGCTGGTACCATAGTAACTTTTCTCTTTGAAAGTAGCCTAAAAGATATAACCCTTAAATGGAGTATGGAGGAGCACCCAAAAAGAAGGGCCTTGGAGATTGTGGGATGAAACCTAACCTTAAAAGTCTTTGGATATAAAATGTAATTCACAATAACTGAAATAGGTATGACCCATATTGAGCTGTTGATCCGAGAGACCTATGAGATCCCCAAAACATGGAAAGCTTCTGTCAAAGCATTTGATTACCCACCAGAGGTAAAAAGGTAACATCAAGTTGCTAAAGACACCATATGCTTCCAGCACAGAACACCGAGAGACCTGGCTGGAATCTGGAACAGAGCCAGTTATCAGACAGGTAGTCCATCTAGTGCTGGAATACACCAGAACACATTAGCTATTGGGGGAAAGTGGTCCACAAATCTATGAGCAAGCAGGGGTCTAAACTACTCAGAAACAACCAGCCTGATAAGAAGTTAACAGGAGTGCAATGGTGGCACAGAGACTTGGTGGCAATCAGTGGCTCTCTGATTGCCTAACAGATCTGCTCAGCGGAAAGGAAGATAACCATATCTCTAACTGGGAACTAGGCCTGAATCCTATGGAAACAAATATTTTTCTCCTCACTGTCAACTTCCCACTGATCTCTGGCTAAAAGACTGGCTATATCCATAAAACTCTCCTTAGATCAACAATGCTTATCCAATTTAAATCTGTGCTGAATTTACTCTCCTTTGAGAATCTGTTTTTCTTTTTCACACAGTAGCAAGACCTGAAGAGATATACCACCCCTCACATCTCAGTCAATGACCAGGCAAAATCAGACAGGAAGAGGGGAGACTAGCAATAGTTCTGCTTCCATGGTGAGCCAGCAGCAGGAGTACTGGGAGCAGAGAACTGGGAAGTGGGGAAGGAATGGGGAGCTCTGGCCTACTCACTCTGGCATGCACCCTCCAGAACAAGAGATCCAGGAGTTGGGGACTCAGGGGCTGTTCAATCAGGAAGGCAAAGCAAGGGGTCTGTGCTTATTTTTCTTAAAATCATGTAAATATTCATCAGAAAAATGGCCAAGTAATCCAATTAAAAATAAAAGTTTAGATTAAAGCACAGTTTCTTTACCCTGAAGTATGTTGCAAGTTTTTTTTTTTCCCTTAAGATAAATGAATCTTATGAAACATTTTTGTGGAAAAGGAAAATAAATGCATTTGCTTATAATACATTCCTCTACAAATTAAGGAACATATCTTCTCATTTACATATTTTCATTTAAAATTCACCATTAATTGCCCATATTTTTATATAGGTTATTGCATTTGATAAGGAAAATAGTAAATGATTTAAATATATGCTATTTCTTAATACAACCTGATTTGAAATCTGTGGATCAAAGCAGAACCAACTCTCATTGATACAAGTTTAAAATATTTATTTGTATTTATTTATTTATTAGAGACAGAGAGAGAGAGAGAGAGAGAGGGCGAAAGAGAGCACAAGAGACAATGGGCACGCCAGGGCTGCTGGCCACAGCAAACAAACCCCGGCTGTACATGCCACCATGTGCATCTGGCTCGTGTAGGACCTGGAGAATCGAACCTGGGTCCTTAGGCTTGGCAGGCAAGTGCCCTAACCACTGAGCCGTCTCTCCAGCCCATTGATACAAGTTTAATAAGCTTATGACAATAGGGAAAAATGGGCATGCATTTGCTTTTGACTGAGATAAATGTTAAAATTTATTTTTTTCTCTCCACTTAGCTTTATTGTTCCCCTAAAGGCATTCATCTAAAAGGATAAGATATTATCTTCCAGAGAAAACATGTCATAAATATTTTGATAAAGTATGCATAATTCCCAAAAACAGATGGCTGTTCCATAAGATTGTCAGCTCAGAAGGTTTTGCTGACAGATTCATATTTAATAACAACTCCTGGATTTCACAACACACAATCAGATGCATTTTTTCGTTAATCAATCATAGCTGGCTTACCTGTATGACAGTTGGACCTCTCAAGATGTAATTCTCCTCCTTTACTCTACTTATGACTGAGAAATCCTAAATCAAGTGAAAGAGGCTTTGTGAAGTCAAGGTAAGCAATTATAAATTAACATGATCAAAGAGAAATATGAAGTATGTTGATTAACCTTTATAATTATGGAGAAAATGGAAATATTACTAAGAAACTGAGGCAGAAATATCTTTCCAGGAAATTGTACCAGAGAAACTAAGTGCCTGTATTAGTAATGATAATGCAAGAATGGGAATGTTCATTTTCCTTGGTGGCTGCAGCTTGGCAAGTGATATTCCATTACCTATTGTATTTCTGGCTCTAATTTCACTTTACAACATTTGAGCAATGTTAGGGGTTACAAGATGCACTTGGGGGAGGGGACTGTGTTCTTATAATTTTAGGATTCTTTATATGAAATAATTTAGTTATCACTTATGTTTATTACTAAGAAGTTAACAAAATGAATGCTTTATAATCAATTTTTCTAGTCATAAAATGACCCAAACAACAACAATTTTGGTTTGATATGACAGATGAAGGCCAACAGGTAGTCCCATGTTTATGAAATACCTTTGATCTTTTCTTTTATCTCTCCTTTAGTATAAAGTAAATTTCATGCAATGTATTTAGTATTGACTACTTCTTTTCCACAACTTCAAATATAAAAATGTGTATGCTATATAAAGTATGGATAAGTAAATGTAATTTTTTTGTTTCTATCTTTATTTATTCATTTGAGAGCGACAGAGAAAGAGGGAGAGAGAGAGTGTGTGTGTGCCAGGGCCTCCAGCCAGTGCAAATGAACTCCAGACATGTGCGCCCCCTTGTGCATCTGGCTTATGTGGGTCCTGGGGAATCCAGCCTTGAACTGAGGTCCTTAGGCTTCACAGGTAAGCAGTTAACCACTAAGCCATCTCTCCAGCCCAGTAAATGTAATTTTAAGTCCTCTATAAAAGTCACAAAATTAAAAAAAAAGAGAGAGAAGAATTTTTGTTTAAGATGGTGGCATAGGAGGCATGCCAAACCTGCCTAGGAAGGGATTTAAGTAAAACCCCAGCAAAATTCTTCTTCTGAAAAGTGAAGGAGTATAGGATATTCTTAGACACAGCAGAGAAGCCAGAGAAACAAAGTTCCAACAGAAAGGAGGAAAATGGCCAGAGTCCCACTGAGGTACCTGCAGCCTGATCTGTGCACCCACCTGGCACCACCAGGTGTGTGGCTGCAGCAGACCAAACAAGGGGATTTCTCAACTTCATCAGCCTTCTCAAAAAGTTAATAAATATGAAGTAAAGACAGCTGAGAACAACTAAAGAACTACAGAAAGGGATACAGGTGGAACTGCATTTAAAACTCCAGAAGTCTGAACTCTTCCTTCCCCCACAATCAGAACCATGAAACCTTGGTATTCAGCCACCAGTGGCAGTGCAGCCAGCACAGTTGATCAGAGCTTTAGCTCCGCAACACAACATCGAGGGATCAAGGTGCGCACTCAGATTAGAAGCCCCCCCAAAGGTAATGAGGCCAACTGACCAAAAAAAAAAAAAAAAAAAAAAAAAAGTACATAGGTTTGCATGGGAAGAGCTAATCTCTCTTTCTTTGTCAGGGCAGTTTATGGGTTATGTATTTTTAGTTGGCTTTACCATTTTCAAATAACCTGTATTTGGGGGTTGAATAGTGTTGTCTTTGATGCTTTCATATTTATAGGGACTCTGATTTTGGCTTCTGTCATTATAGGGGGCAGGGTCTGATCCAGGTCCAGGCTGACCTCCAGAACAGAAATTTCTACCTTCAAGCTAACAAGATTAAGGGTGTAGAACAACACATACCTTTTGGGATTTTGGCTTTATAAGACTATCTGTTTGTTTTAATCCCAACAATTGCACATCTTGTGCTGGTTTTTTATTGATTATGTATGATGCTCGGTTGAAGTGTAGAATTTGCCAGTAAACTGTTCCATCCAGTCTACAAGAATACTTGCTTAGCAAACAAACTCAACACCCAGGATTACTTCTGTTGCTTGATAAACAAGATTAATAAACCCTTCACAAATTTGACCAGAAGAAAGAGAGAAGAGACAAAAATTAATAAAATTAGATATGAAAAAGGCACAACAGATAACAAAGCAATTCAAGAATTATAAGGACACACTGCAAGAATATATATGCTTCTAAGTTTGAAAATCTAAAAGAAATGGATGATTTCCTTGATTAAAATGACATACAGAAATTAAATCAAGAGAAGATAAACTATTTAAACAGATCTATAAAAAGTACAGAGATCCAAGCAGTTATACAAAATCTCCCACCAAAAGAAGTCCAAGCCCAACTGACCTGTAACTCCCAGTACCAGCACGTGGCTATCATCCACAATGAGCTTTTGATCAGAGAGACCTACAAGGTTTCCTTAAAGACAGGCAGATTTCTGTCTGAGTACTTGATGACCCACCAAAGGTTAGGAAAAAGGAAAAAGAAAAAGACAGAAACAAACAACAGGAGATTTTTAAGGATAGACTTCATCTCATCCTTTCCAGGGTCCTTTGATCCAGGTGCTTCCCCTAATGTCCTGTTGAGGGTTCAACCTTTAAGTCTAACTTCCAGGATATAGTTTTCTATGGTACCAGTTCAATTTGTGTTCTGCTTTGTTCCCCCCAGCCCTACCTACCCCTTCCCCAAAGGTCTACCCTCTCTTCTTGTCCCTATTGGTGGGAATGTAAGCTGGTACAACCACTGTGGAAATCAATATGGAGACTCCTGCAAAGGATGGCTATGGAGTTATCAACAGACCCTGTTATTCCCTAATTGGGCAATTACCCTAAAAGTTCCACACCTCAGTTCAGAGATATTTGCTCAACTATGTTTATAGCTGCTCAATTGATAATAGCTGAGAATTGTAATCAACCCAGGTGCCCATTATTGGATGAATGGGTAATCATAATGTATTGTTAATATAAAGCATCCTACTCATTAATACAGCCCACACTTACCATCAAAAATAACCTCAAGTGGGCTGAAGAAATGGCTTAGTGTTTAAGGCACTTGCTTGCAAAGTCAAAGGACCGAGGTTTTATTCCCTAGGACCCATGTAAGCCAGATGCACAAGTGGGCACACACATCTTGAGTTCTTTTTCAGGAGATGGAGGTTCTGGTGCACCCATTTGCTCTTTTCTGTACCTATTTCTCTCTCTCAAATAAATAAAGAAAATTAAAATATTAAAAAAATGAGGGCTGGAGAGATGGCTTAGCCGTTAAGCGCTTGCCTGTGAAGCCTAAGGACCCCAGTTCGAGGCTCAGTTCCCCAGGTCCCACGTTAGCCAGATGCACAAGGGGGTGCACGCATCTGGAGTTCGTTTGCAGAGGCTGGAAGCCCTGGCATGCCCATTCTCTCTCTCCCTCTATCTGTCTTTCTCTCTGTGTCTGTTGCTCTCAAATAAATAAATAAATTTTTTTTAAAAAAAATGACAACTTATTCTAATAAATTTCTGTGGGAAACTTTACAAGAAGTACAAATAAAGAGTAAATTAGGAGGCAGATATCATGCAAAAAGGATAAAAATATGCTCTTGACTTTCTGCTGACTTTGGAAAGCACACAACCTAAACTGAGGCAGATATAATTAACATGTGCCTATAAAAATATACTTAATTGTTACTATTCAATCAAGACATCACAGTGTCTTTCTTTACAAAATGTCCCACAATTCTGTATTTGCAATTTGATTCCATTTACTTTGGACCAACTCTTTATCTTTCTGGAATTTATAACCACACGTGTTTCACCAAAACCTGGGCAAACGAGATTATCACCTCTAAAGGTAATATTCCTTATTATTCTGATGGCTCAATGGCACCATTACATTCTCCAGCAGGGATGACATAAGATCAATACTTCTGTCTCTTTCAGTCTCTCCTCCTGTCTCTTACGTGTGTGTTTAGTACTGCCCTTCTGTCACATGTATGTCTCTTCCTGCCCTCTGTCACACATGTTTCTTCCTACCCTTTTCTTACTTGTGTATCTACTTCTGCCCTTCTCTCACATGTGTGTCTACTCCTGCCTGGCTCCTACATTTGTGTCTTTGACCACCCTTCTCTTACATATGTGTCTACTTCTGCCTTTCTCTTACATGTACATTTATTCCTACCTATATTTTTGTGACTGAGGCCTTTAGCTTTTGATCAAGTTAAATGAGTCTGCTTACTATTTCCATGCCTCAAGTCATAGAGGACGTTTCAGAGGACAGAATGGTGATGGGTAATCCATGTCCAGTAATGTCATTCTTAAGCTAATACAAAGTATCTAATACTCACTGAACATTAGTTCTATTTCTAGTGAGCATTTGCTTTGTTTTCCCAAAGTATCTTGCTGTTTATGTGGTTGTACTTATTTATATAGAAATTCAACACAATTTAATGCATGGCTTCTCTATCCAAATAAACTATCACAATTTGAAAGCAAGGGCTACTTTCATTTTAATATAGTTTTGTGTTTCTTTCCTCAGTGGATGATGGTACTCTCGTCAGGTCTCTCTGCAGGTGAGAATATGTAAGTAAATGCTGGTAATTAAATATTGCCATGAGCGTTCAAAGCTAGTGTTTTTAAATCAATATTATGTTAAATTAACATCACAACATATAATAAAAATGTTCTTCCAGTTGCAAAGGACAGATAGTGCAGAAGTTCTGTTCAAGTGTACCCAGTAGACTTTGCTCTTATAGAGATATATCATAGTTGTAAAGAATGGATGCAGCAAGAAAAAAAAAAAGACAGAAAGTAGCAAGAAGACTCAACAATCACATACAAAATGAACTGATTTTATTTTTGTACCACCATACCCAAGGCAAAACAATGACAAAGCAATCTCAAGTTTCTAGGATGGTATGAATTTTAACTTCCAATGTTTTTATTTGAAAGAGAGAGACAGAGAGAGAGAAAATGGGCACTCTGGGTCTTCAGCCACTCAAACTCCAGACATGTGTGCCCCCTGGTGTGCATGTATGGCATTTTGTGCTTGCATCCCTGTGCTTCTGGCTTACATGGAATCTGGAGATTCAAACATGAGTTCTTGGGCTTTGTAGGCAAGTGCTTTAGCTGCTAAGCCATATCTCTGGCCTATCAACTTCCAAGTTTCCTTACTATGATATACTCAGAAAATAGAACATTTGTTTTTCTTGAATCTTTGAATTTTATTTACATGCACATAAGATATTTTGACTCATGAAATTGTAAATATTTAAAATGAAGGAATTAAACATAATAAATTATTTGTATACAATGGAAACTTGGTGATTAAACCATGAGCATTATTGAAAAAGATAGTAAACCTTAAAATGGAAAGTATTTTAGCTTGTGATATTATCAAAGAGCTACATATTGCTTACATTAAGAGAGTTGTTATTTTTCTATAGAAAGAATATTTGAAATTGTCATTTTGACCATCAATTACTAGTTTATAGCTCTACCTTCAAATCTTTCCCAAAGGTACCTTGATAAAAATCCCTTTTGCTCCTGAGTTAAACACATATTTTACCATCATGAAAGTTGGGTCATCCCCTTGTATTTTTATTTAGTTTTGGCTTTTAGGCAGCCCTATAATAAATTATCCACTGTAGGTGAAGCCCTGTAGTGGAATAACTATACAAAACTATAAGCCTGTCTGTATCAAGGCCTGTAGCTAGAAGCATAGGAACTAATGTGATCCACAGTACAGAGGTGTTTTCCAGAATAACTGTACACAAATGTCTTTAGTAACCACAGCTGTGCAGAGCAAGAATGGACTTTGGCTATTTGGTATATTCAACATCATTCTTTAGCTTATTCAGTGATGTTATTATGACTTTGTTGATGTATAAGCTAACATTTGTAAAAGGGTCTATATAGTACACATGTGTGAAGGGTTTTGCAAACTAACTGGCTTTCTTCCAAAGAATGCAATATCTGATTAATGGCATTGCTATTGGTATGGAAAACATCAGTTCATGGGATAAATTGAGAAGTAAGCCAGCTCTGATTACTTTATCTATTAAATGGTATCATGAAGGAAAGTTTGTTCTCCCACACAATCTAACAAACTGAATTCTGTCAGAGTTGGAGTGTGATGGTGAAACTAGACATCTTAGCCAAAAGCCTTTCACAGACTGTTTTGCTTATCTCTCTCTCTTTATCTATCTATAATTTGAGATATACAAATGGAACTGGATTGCAGAAACTGTTACTTTGTTGGAGGTATTATGGAAGAGGAAGAAAAATCAAGAGATCTATCCTATAATATTTAGCACTTACTTAACAATTTACTTAATTCTGAGCCTTGATTTTTCTGCAAATGATGGTAATAAAAGGGCAGGAAATGCAACTCTCTGGTAGAGCACTGACTAATGTTTCAAGGCCCTGGTTCAATCCAGAGAACCATGACAAAACCATGACAATATGATCTATTTCATAATACTAGTATTCAAGTCACATAAGACCATATTAATAAAATCATACACAAAGTTTTGCATTAAATAAAAATACTACTAAATCATAAAATTCTAGTTTAAAAGGAAGAAAGCACATTTTTCTGACATGCATAAATATAATTTAAAAAGTGATATTTAAGACAGAGATTCCTCAAAAATAAGAACAGGGGCTGGAGAGATGGCTTAGTGGTTAAGTGCTTTCTTGTGAAGTCTAAGGACCTGGTTCGAGGCTCAATTCCTCAGGATACATGTAAGACAGATGCACAAGGGGCTCATGCATCTGGAGTTCATTTGCAGTGTCTGGAGAACCTGGCATGCCCATTCTCTCTCTGTCTGTTTGCCTCTTTCTCTCTATGTCTGTCTGTCACTCTCAAATAAATAAATAAAAATAAGAAAAATAAAAACAGAACCATAAATTCCAGCAGTATTACTCCTACATGTAAATAGAATTTTGTGTAATTTACCATAAACATGCTCATTGGACAATGTTCAAAATATCTAAGTCATTAAGTTAGATGAGGTACCCCCATTTAAGGAGAGGAAAAAAATATGTGTCATATACATACAGAGAAATGCAACACCATGTATATAGCAGGTCAGGTCTGGAAACATCTATTCATAGTGGTAAAATGTAATTGCATCACATACCTTAACTGACCCGGGAAATGTGGCTGCACTAAGAATATCCATTCTCCAGTGAAACTTACTACCAAGGAAAACAGAGTATTTACTTATTTATTTATTTATTTTATTTATTTATTTTTATTAGTTTTGTATTCAGCAAATATAGGCAGTTTGGTACCATTATTAGGCTCATCTATGGCCTACCTCCTCCTCCACTGTCCCCTCCTTGTTGAGGTATATGGGTCATGCATTGTGGGTTAGCACACAGTTAAATGTCTGCATATCATGGCCCAACATGTGTCTCTGACATTCTTTCTGCCCCCTCTTCCGCGAAATTTCCCTGAGCCATGTTGGTTTCATTTTTGGTCTGCTTCAGTGATGAGGTGTTGAGGGCCTCTGAGGCTCTGGCTCTCTGATTTGGTAGGAGTTGATTTTTCTCCATTTTGGTTTCCTTCCCCTTGTGCTGGTATCCGGTTCATCAGGAAAACAGCACCCTTGCTTGTTTCGCCAGTTTTTCTTAGTTTCAGCCGGGGCCCTTTTGAGGTATGATGGGGTGGCTTTCTCCTCAGGATCTGCATCTATCTGAAAAAGAGAAGCAGATTCTCCAATGGAGAGTAAGTTAGCACCAGGACAAATGAGATAACCCTTACTATTTTTTATAGAGAATTTAATAGGTGTAGGCCATCTTGTAGCCCATGATTGATGGTAGCTTGATATTGGAGAATGGACTTATGTTTGGATATGGTTCTGACTTGTTTCCCAGCTCCAGCTATGGGTCCCATACCACTGAAGAGATCAGTTAGCCAAATCAAGAGCAGTTGGTTCCCCCCCACCACCATGGCTGTGTGCCACTATTGCACTTATGTGGGCATCACAAGAGTTATTTGCTGCTAAATAGGTTTGACCATGAGTTGCTTGGACAGAAATTGGTCATTTTCCCCAGTCACCCATGTATCACCTAGACATGCTGACTGTCTGGGGGCTGACTTTCTCCTGGCTTTCAGCCATGCCATTCCATTTTACATGTCAACTGCATATGGTGTCTTCAGCAATAGGGTCTTACCACTAACCTTTGGTGGGTCATCAAGTACTCTGACAGAAATCTGTCATTCTTTTAGAAAACCTTGTAGGTTTCTCTGATCTAAAGCTCATTGTGGATGATAGCCCCATGCTGGTACTGGGAGTTATAGGTCAGTGCCCACTAAGAAAATGAGGAAAAAGATAACTAATATACAAGAGTTAGAGATGAGAAAGAGAGGGAGAGGGCAAGGGAGGGAGGGAAGATGTATAAGATTTAGGTTACATTTGGTACTACCCTCTCCAGTGTCTTGTGGTTTAGGTGTTTCCTGTAAGGGCCTGGTGCAGGTTCAGCCATTTGGTCTGCCTTTTAGGAAGTAGAATTTTGTCGTACCATTGCCATTTGGGTCTAGATTAGTGTTTCCCAACCCTTCAAAGCCCTCTCCTCCCTCCCCATCCATCCTAGTGTCTAGTCCATGAGATATTTGCTGGGTATGTAAGGTATCCTGGGTAGATTAAGGTAGGTGCTGTAGATGAGTCAGACTATGTGGTGATTGTGTGTGTGTGTGTGTGTGTGTGTGTGTGTGTGTGATTGGGTAAGTTCACTGAGAATGATCTCTTCCAGGTTCAACTATTTTTCCTCAAACTTCTTTGTGCCATTTTTTCTTACTGCTGTATAGAATTACATTGTGTAGATATACCATATCTTGGTTATTCATTCTTCTGGTGATGGACATCTGGATTGATTCCAGCTCTTAGCTATTATGAATTTGAGCCACTACAAACATGGTTGAGCAAATCTCTCTGGCCTGTGGTTTGAAGGTTTTAGGGTAGATGCCCAGTAAGGGAATAACTGGGTCTGTTGATATCTCTATAGTCAACCTTTTCAGTAGTCTCCATATTGCTTTCCATAGTGGTTGTACCATCCTACATTCCCACCAACAGTGGATGAGTGTTTCTACTTCTCCACATCCTTGCCAGCATTTATTTTCGTTTGATTTTTTGATGTTTGCTATCCTTACTGGGGTAAGGTGGAATGTGATAGTTGTTTTAATTTGCATTTCTCTAATGATTAGGAGAGATGAACATTTTCTTAAGTGTGTGTTTTCCATTTGTATTGCTTCCTCTGTGAACTGTCTGTTCAGCTCTTTGCCCCATTTTGTGAGTGGGGTGTTTGTCTTCTTACTGTTTAGATTTTTGAGTTCTTTGGCTTCACAGGCAAATGCTTAACTGCTAAACCATCTCTCCAGCCCTTAAGTCACGTTTTTGTTGGTAAAGTAATGACTTAGAAAAGAGAAGACCTGCATTGTTTTGATGAACAATTAGGATGTAACCCTTGAGTTAGCAGTATAGTTGTGTTTCCTTTAATAGAGATGGGGAAAGAAAACACTACCAAAGGTTTTCAATTCCAAAACTATATTCTTTTGTTGGTTTTCTGAGGGAGGGTCTTATTCTACCTCAGGCTGACCTGGAATTCACTATGTAGTCTCAGATTGGCCTTGAACTCACAGTAATTCTCCTACCTCTATCTCCCGAGTGCTAGGATTAAAGGTGTGCACCACCACACCTGGCCCCCAAACTATATTCTTTTAAATTTAAATTTTGATGTTATCTTTTAAAATTAAAAGGCCAGTTTGTGTGAGTTATGAAACTTTTCCCCTGAGGCTACACAAACAGACATCTTTTACTTCAGATAGGGCACAGATGACAGACCAAAGCAAGGTAATACAAAAACTACTTTTGGTGAAGGAGTGACTTTATATGAGCTACTTACAGAGCACAGTGAGGAGTTGCTTACAGGATCAATGTATATCCCAAAATGGCTGCACCACCAAGAAGCCTCATCCCATTTTGGATGACATCCTCCTCATAGTGGCTATGAGGACCCATGCCACAATTGCCCCCACAAATACTATTTCTTAAGTCTCAGAGTGAGAAATTACTTACAGAGAATGGGTGACTCAAAGGGAGCCACATCACCCAAAACCCCAGCCAACCATACGTAACCATGATTCATGAAAGCATCTCTGTAGCTCACTGAACAACTTGCAGACAGACACCTCAGTTGACAGTCTCTTCCTATGCAATTTTTTCCCCTTTATGTCTTTAAGGTGGACCTCTTACAATTATTTCCCCAGACTTATTGATGTCCTGAGTCTCCTGAGCTTCCTCCATTCCACCCAGGAGGGAATGTTTTAATTCAAAGAAAACTGCTATACAACAATATGCTAAATTAATTTTATTCTTTATTTCTAGTTGTTCCAATTTTTCTTCTGATTATGCTAAATTTTTACAATGTGCAAACAAAAATTGCATTAGGGCTGGAAGGATGACTTAGCACTTAAGGCATTTGCCTGCAAAGCCAAAGGATCCAGATTTGATTCCCCAGTACCCATATTAGCCAGATGCACGAGGGGGTGCCCGTGTCTGGAGTTCTTTTGCAGTGGCTGGATGCCTTGGTGCACCCATTCTCTCTCTCTCTTTCTCTCTGTCAAATAAATACTATTATTAAAAATTGTATTAAAATTTTATTTTTGCAAAATATTTTAAAATACATATAAAGAAGTCTTACTTTCTACATTTTCAACAGGGTAGTTAGAAATTAACCACTCTCAATGTCACTGGTATTCTGTATAATAATATAAACCTTAGAAATTTGCAATCAAGAAAAATGCTGATTTTTGTGTCCTACATCCATTTTTTATGCTCCTTCTTACTAAGAGCCTACTTTCTAGAATGTAAGATTAGACCACTTAGCTTACATTCTTATTGTTATGGAACAGATGGTTAATAGCGTAGTCTCATGGCATAACTACATATCGATTGGGAAATCTTCTCTTGCTAATAATTTCTCATTATACACATGTGTTCCTTAGGTCTGTTCACCACTCTGGACAACCAACTTTTTGAATGAAATCTCCACACCTGATGAATAGCCATCCAATAAGTGTCAACACAGGAATACAGATGATAACTGGTATCTGTAGACATTGACATATCTAATTGTTGACCTGGAATATGGAATCATGTGATGCCATGGTCAATAGATATTTATCAAAGTACAGATGTCTTTAGAGGAGAGCAAACGGACACCAAGTATTGAGCTAGCAACACTCAGTAAAAGATAGTAAGAATACATTAGATTCCTGAAATGACTTTGAAATATTTTGTGCATAATTCTTCTGACATCCTCTACGTATTTATTTATTTATTTGCTTATCACTCACCTCTCTTCATGAGAAAATAAAGTCAGTTGGGTAGAAATGAATAAGTTTATTGAGCATACATTTTTACCCACTGTTTTCACAACAAAAGTAAATAGATGGAAGTGAATATAAAAGATCTATTTATCTTATGAAAGGATATATTAACATAATCCAGATCTTTTTTTTTTCATTTTTTTAAAATTTATTTATTTGAGAGCAACAGACACAGAGAGAAAGATAGATAGAGGGAGAGAGAGAGAATGGGCGCGCCAGGGCCTCCAGCCACTGCAAACGAACTCCAGACGCGTGCGCCCCCTTGTGCATCTGGCTAACGTGGGACCTGGGGAACCGAGCCTCAAACCGGGGTCCTTAGGCTTCACAGGCAAGCGCTTAACCGCTAAGCCATCTCTCCAGCCCAATAATCCAGATCTTTATGTCCTTCGTTCATCTTGCTATATAAAGGATTGTTTTTATTCACTGTGATGTGGATTTATAGGACCTATGTGAATATGGAAAATATTAAATAAAGTAAAAACAATGGCATAGAGTTATTTGTTATAGTATTTCGTTACAGACTTTATACATGCCAAAATCTCAAAGTATATTCTTTGGCACGGTACCCAGAAAGCTGAGGGTTAAGTGGATTCTTGTCCATACAACATGTAGGATATTGCCTCCCCACTTTCCATCTTTTCTAATTGTGGGTATGGCTTTGGACTGCAAACTTCCTATGTGACCTGGTTAAGGAGACAGTCTGAATAAGGAAAAAAATAGACTCTATTCCTAAGAGAGAAAGGACATCAGAAATCCACAACAACATGAAAGAATTCCTGAAAAGTGAATAGAAAAATGACAGGTGAAGCAACACGAATGAGGTAAACTGACACACTTTCAGCTTTGTAATGCTTGGCAAGGAGAGAATAGCAGAGAAAATTTTCAAATGGTAAGCCAGTAGAGAGAAGGGCAGTCATCCATTCAAGTAAAATGTATTGTCCTCACAAGTCTCCAATGTAAGTTGAAGGTTTCAATGAGGTAAAGATTCCTCTAATAGAAGAGCTAACAGTGGAGAGAAACACCATTCTTTCACTCTCTCACTGGAGGGCCCCAGCAAAAGCAGAGTTCACAGAGCCCTGATTCAGGATGCCATAGCCCTAGGGAAACAGTGGACTAAGGTCAGCAGTATTTATTTGTTTGTTTGTTTGTTTGTTTTGGTTTCCCAAGGTAGTCTCACTCTTGCTCAGACTGACCTGGAATTCATTATGTAATCTCAGGTTGGCCTCGATCTCATAGAAATCCTCATACCTCTCCCTCCCGAGTGCTGGGATTAAAGGTGTGTGCCACCATGCCCAGTTTTGCACAGTATTATTTTCCTCATTTCCTTTTATTTTTGACACTCATGATCCCTTATTATTGTGTAATTTTATTGACAATCTTATCCTTCCTCCACCACACCTCTCCCATATGACCTCTTCTTTCCATCTTGTGCTTCTTCAAGTCTGATGTCTTTCTTTTCATTTTTTGCCTTTTTACCTCATCCATGGTGACATGTTGAAGTACTCATATTGGACAGGTAAAGGCATGAATTCAAGGGCCACCTCAGGCCCAGAAGATGGGATACTGAAGAATTTTCCCATTCTCTGGCTCTTGTGTCCTTTCAGCCACCTCTTCCATAATATTCTCTAAACCTTTGTTTGTGTGATAAATATGTTTTTTAAAAAATTTTTAATTAATTAATTTATTTGAGAGCAACAGAGAGAGACATAGATTGGGCTCTAGCCACTGCAAATGAACTCCAGATGTGTGTGCCCCCTTGTGCATCTGGATAACGTGGGTACTGGGGAATCAAGCCTAGAACTGGGGTCCTAGGCTTCACGGGCAAGTGCTTAACCATTGGTGTTGTGTACTTAAGGGTTCCTACTTGTCAGCAGTTTTCTTGGGTCTGCTCAGTAGTTGCAGCCTAATCTAAGAACACAAACGTAAATATTTAAAGGGAAATTTGATGAAAGGAGCATATTCATTTAGTCTAACAACACTTGGAGATTTGAGGGCCTATGACCTTTCCAATGATCAATTTTATTTATTTAGTGATGAGCACTCCTCTATCACTTCTTCTCAGCACTATGGTGCCTTCTGAGTCATCCCAAGGTCACTGCCATCTGAAAAGAGAAGTTTCTGTAACCAAAAATGATAGTATAACTAATATACAAGTATGAACATTAAGAAAGGTGCTTATTGGACAGTTTGGTGAGCATAGTATTCACATTTAGCCAGACAGCAGCAGACATTATACCCCTAGGGCTCATGACTACCCCTGTTGTAGGTTTACTGTGTCAGGGATGTATTCCCTCCCATGGAGTATGCCTCCAGTACAATTAGAGGGTGGTTGGCTTCTTCCATAACATACATGCCACTATTGCACCCATTTGTTAATTTGCCCAAATGTAAGCCTTGCAGTGTCCACTGTTGAGTATCTCCACTGGTGATTTCTTTCTCTCCCATTGAATTGCATGCAGCATAGATTTTTTCCAGCTTTATGTCAGCTGGTCTACATGGAGGAGGTTTTAAGATCAGCAACAGCAGGATTCTCAGTTATCTTGCAGCCCAAGTAAGTGGAACCTTCAGAAATAGGGTATTACCATCTAATCCTCGTGGGAAACCAAGAGACTTGGCAATGACCTATATGTTTTGGGGATATCAATGACTTTCCTGGCCAATAACTCACTGGAAGGTATCCCATCTCTGGCACTTAAAATTTTCTAGTAACCATCTATGGCTTCAGACTGTTCCATTGTCCAAAAAAAAAAAAAAAAAGCAGGTTTCCATATTACTTATTTATATCCTCTTAGAGTTTGATTATCCCTTCCTCCATCTTTCCTTCACTCAATCTCTTCCACTCATGTTAGGCCTCCCCCCTTTAATCTGTTCTACTTACATATATACAATGAATTTTTATATGTATTACATTGCAAATATAGATTGCTTTTGGGAATATAGCCTTGTTCGCAATTCATGAGCATCTAAAATCATTTAATCCCTCTGTGATGTATGGAGAAAACATTCATAACTGCAATGGAAAAGAATTAACTTCAGGAAATAAATAATTGTTTTCTTGTTTTGGTGTGTTGTGACATGTTGTGTACATGTGCTTATGCATTCCTACTATCCACTACTTTTATATATTTATTGCCATCTAATCTCAGGAAGTACCTTAGGGAAGGGGGAGGAGCCAGATCCTTACCACTGTCTCTGCAATATTCACTTGTTCTTAGCTATATGGGAGACAATAGTGTTAAAGCTGGACCCAAGCTTGTGCATTAAAGTCTAAGTTCCTAGTACATCAGAATGTGGCCTTATTTAAAAATATATTCTTCAAAAATTATCAAGTTATACTAAATTATTAAAGTGAAGCTTTAATTCAGTCTGACTTGATTTGTCATTAAAGAGAAATTTTGGACACAGACATACAATGACGAATGCAGTAATATAGAAGTCACTTTGTTCCCCCAACTGTCTAAATCTTTATTGCTTGTCACATTGTGGAATATATTACCTCATATCTCAGGACTTAACTTGAAGATACTTTATGAAAATGGACAAAATAGCATTTTCTTTTTGGTAATTTCAAAAAAATTTGAAATTCCAAATGTGCATACAACCTGATAAGTGAAGAGCTTCATGTCACTCTTTGCCTGTCCTCTTCTTTCCATAACTCAATTTCTTCAAATTTCCTTGGTAGTCAAATATGGTAGTATTTTTCTCTAGAGCTATTATGGATCATCCACAGTGTGTATACACTTGCAAATTTCAGCCATTCACTTATTTTTCTTTCAACCCTTAGCATAAATCCATTACAAAGCAAAAACCACTGCTAGCTTGAGTGATAAATCACCATATTACAACCATCAGGTCATTTAATTTGCAGCTAAAATAAACTGGGACTTGCTGATGACAAAAAAGTATATTTACTGTCCATTTAAAAAAAATAGATATTATATGTCAGTGAAAGATGGACTGTCACTTGGCTAAAGATCCTTAGTTACCAAATATTGTGTTTTACTAAATATTATCAAGTTAAAGATTACCTTATCCCGGTATGCACAGGTCCATGACTAGCAGATGTGTAACTCTTTCGATGATATTTTTACTCTTTCCACATGCAGTAGACATACTATCACTCTCAGAATCTGCATTAGCTAACACACCATTGGAACCATCACTGTGTGCTCTTCTCTAGGAATATATCTGTTCAGAGGATAGGGAAGCATTCTATATCCTGGTTTTGCCAGAATGTTTTCTTTCTATCAGAAGTAATATAAAAGGCAGAAAAAGTAGTAAAAGAATATGAATTTTGATAAGGAAGGTATTAATCATTTAAATGTATTTGTTACAGTCATTGCTGTAGAAAAATAAGAGGTTTCAATTCATTCTTTTCATAAAATAAGAAAAAAAAATTTTCATTCAACTTCATCATCCAATATATTTCTTACATTCCATCTATAGCTTCTAAGAGATATTTTTGAGACTAATATTATTAACCAGAGAATATGTAACTTCTTTGAGATTACATAGTTAATAAGAGGGATTATTTTGTGTCAGGTGGACTTTTCTTCTAAATAATGTTTCCAATTTCTTGAGCTTAGGGGAGATAAGGAAGGAGAAAAACTGATGGTGGCAATTCTCCATCTGCCCATGCCAGCAGAACTACCACATAATTGTCAACATATGTTTTTAGTTTAATATGAGTATGATGACTTCATTAGAAATCTTTCTCAGCTCAGCATATTTGGAATCATAATGACTATGCATGTGACTTTAAACAGCTTACATAAATCCTTAAGGTGTTGATAGTTGAATTATTCTAAAAAAATAAAAAGATAACTACCCACAAACACAAGATTTACTGTGGTAATCATTACATTTATCTATCAGTTATCAGGAAGCTAGAACTGCAGTGTTGTGGAAAGGCAAGGGAAAAATCAAATTACAGTTATAATTTCAAGTTGTGCTAAGTCCAAAAAAATTACCAATATTATTAAATTCTAAGCAAAAATTTAATTAGTTAAGAGGGAAATATCTCCCTCTCTCGCTCTCTCTCTCTCTCTCACACACACACATACACACATAGATCAGGAAAGTACTGTAGAAGGTATTGCATTGTTTCAAGGAAGAGTCATTCACATACTAATTATAAGAAAATGGTATACATCCAATATATAAATTGTACTACAGTATTAAAGTAGAAATGACCTTGACAATTTGAAAAATGCTACAAAAACATATGGGAACAGAATAAATTGAAATTGAGATTAAGGCAAAAATGATATTTGAGACCAATCCACACAGTGCTTTGCAGTCATGGTATGGATTTTAAGATTTCCTGTAAGCTCTATGAGAGCATGAGCATGATTAAATAGGGTGGTGATGTGATCTCAAATAGAAAAATTTCCTTTTGATTTCTGTGTGACAAGTGGACTAAAGCCAGGGAAGCATGAAAACAAGGAATGAAAAATGGGATAGGAAGTGCTCTCATTACATGAGGTAATCTGTACTATAATTAGCTAAGTTTAATCATTCCACAATGCAAATATGATATAAACCATATGTAATTTATGTTATACATGTCATATATGCATAACTTATTTATTTATTTAAATATCAAAATTTGAGTTAAGCATGGTGATATATGTCTATAATTCAAGGCTTGGTGCCTTAGGCAGGAAGAGTACTGTGAGTTTGAAACCAATTTGGGCTACATAGTTTCTTATCGGCTAGCCTGGGCTACAACTTAAGACCATGTATCCAAAAAAAAAAAACAAAGAAACAAATTAATTGACTATACTAGGTTTAATGAAAATAAGTAATTCCTTGATTCTATGTAGTCTGAAGTTAAATGATGAATATAAGTTTTCAAATACACTTTTGGAAGAGGCAACAAGAATTTTGGATTGACTAAAAGTTAGTTTGAGAAAGCTGGAATTAAGGATGATATGTGGAATTCTTTTAGTTACAATAATTGTGTGGTTAGTTGGCACATTAACCACAATAAGTAATACTGAGGAAAGAAAAGTTTTCTATTGTAATAGGAGGATGTTAGTCAATATTTTTATTTTTATTTCTACCAAATTATCATTGTTAAACATATTAAAGTGGAGATATATAAGCTGGGCATGGTGGCACACGCCTTTAATCCCATCATTTGGGAGGCAGAGGTAGGAGGATCACTGAATTCAAGGCCACCCTGAGACTACATAATTAATTCCAGGTCAGCCTGAGCTAGAGTGAGACCCTACCTCAAAACAAACAAACAAACAAACAAAAAAACCAAAAGCAAAAAAGATATATAGATGTGTGAATGTGTCACTATGCATATGGATAAAGGTATAAAAGATGCATAAGTGTGAAACTTATTTAGAGCCATAGAATTTGCTAAAATAAGATATAGATAACATGATGTTTGACATTTGTAGTTTGGAGAAAAGCTCCAAGTAAAGCAAAACAAAATAACGCAAAAGTATGAAGACAGGGGCTATTATCCTGGAGAGACAACAAATGGACCAGACCAGCATTCAAATAATTATGTGAGCCTATTCAAAATGAAGGCTGGAAAGGAACTATATATTGACAGAGATCTTTGGTGATAGCAATAAATTTAGGGAAATAATATGAAGGTGTCATATATAAACAATGATTATTTTGTTTAATTCAGTGCAACAAAATACCTCTGAAATTAGAAGTATTAAATAATAATCTATTAATCTCTTGATGTCTGTGGTTCAGAACTTCAGGAGAGGCTCAGCTGGGCAGATTTCGTGTCTACTCTGGTCAGATTTTGTGTACTCTCTGCTGCCTGACAAGACTGGTGAACCTACTGCATTTCACTAATTGGGTGTTAGTGTTGGCTAACATGCACTTTCTGCAACTCCTCACTTCATGAGTACCCCCAAGACTACTTATATATCTCCATAACAAGATAGTTTGTTTTCCCCAGAATACCAAAGACCAAATATTCCAAAGATCAAAGAGAAAGCAGAGTAGTCAGAACTTACATGTTATGACTTCTTTTACATAACTTAGAAAATACTAGAAAGGATTGTTTTGATTACTATCAAAACATATGTTTTAACTCACTAAGTACATTAACTGGAGAATACACTGGGTATTCTAAAAATGGTAATGACTGGAGTTAGTGCAAGCCAAGATTAGATTCAGTATATCCACATGGCCATATATATATATATATATATATATATATATATATATATGGCATAAAACTTTATGTATATACTATAATTAGGGAAAGACTGAAACTATATTCACTTCTGTCCAGCTAACTATAAACATGGAAGCTTTCATAACATAACAAACCTATTTGTTTTCTAATTCACAAGAATGATTCACATCACCCAACAAATTGCATGAATTATGACAATTTTATAGCAAATGGGTGTTAATAAGTAGGGTGTAAAAAAGAAATGAATAGGTCATATTATGGGCTGACTAACTCTGATATCTGTTTGCTCTAAGGGAGTCAGCACGTTCCTAGCATCAATGTGTGACAAAAAAAGTCCTGTCTGTCTAGAACTCTGTACTTCAGTATCCAGATTTGTTATTGAGGATTAAGTTAGGCATGGTTGTTTCAATTTTCATTGAATTGAACTTCATGTCAAAATCTAACCTCATCATCAAAATCAGGTTGGATTTTACATATTCAAGATGAGTACTCTACAATCCCCTGGATGATCTTTCTGTCATGGACAGTTCATATTTTGTTATCTCTGTAAGGGACCCACAATGAATAATGAGGAAAATCTTATCTCACAGCAAATTCCAAATGTTTAGAAATTTCCCTTACTGGAAGATGAATAATTCTTATTTTTTAATTAGTTTTGTACTTAGTGAATACAGTCAGTCTGGTACCATTGGTAGCATCCTCTCTGTCCTACACCCTCCACAGGGACCCTCCTTGTTGGGATATATGCATCGTGCATTGTGGGGTCAGCCATCAGTTATGGGTAGGAGGAAATGTCTCTGTGCATCATGACCCAATGTGTGGCTCTGACATTCTTTCTGCCCTTATTTCACAAATTTCCCTGAGCCATGTTGGGTTCACACAATGCAAGTAGGTATTGTTACTGCCATTTCAGTAGAATGCTCAAAAAAAAAAAAAATCACATACAACTTAGGATTCTGAGAATGATAGACACTGAAAAATGAATGGAAATCCAACATCTTTTTTTTGTTGTTTGTTTTTTTTGTTTGTTTTTGTTTCTCTTGCAAATCCCTCAATCTTATTCTTTGATTTTGCTCTGGGAAGCAAGCTAAACACTGACACAACAGCTTTTCTCAGCTAGAAACTCAGGATAAATAGTAGTCAACATGTTTTCCTCCTAGCCACCACATCCAGTCTGCTGACTACAGAAATGTTCATGTGAGCATCACTAGAGCAAATACAGTTATAACTGTACATAAGACCTGGAGGTCATAGATCAGAGACTAACACTTATATTTTCTATTTTCTCATACCAGTGAGTTTTTCTCTGTTATGGTACATCCCTTGATATTGCTTCCCCACTTAGGTTTTACAATGATATTAATACTCCATGATGATACATTTATTTCTCTATGGTATCATTGTGCAAATATAACTATTTTTAATAATTTTTGAGGGTATTTATTTATTTATTCATTTGAGAGCAACAGACAGAGAGATAAAGAGGGAGAGAGAGAGAGAGAGAGAGAGAGAGAGAGAGAGAGAGACAGAGACAGAGAGAGAGAGAGAGAGAATGGGCACACCAGGGCTTCCAGCCACTGCAAACAAACTCCAGACACATGTGCCCCCTTGTGCATCTGGCTAACATGGGTCCTGGGGAATCGTGCCTCGAACTGGAGTCCTTAGGCTTCACAGGCAAGTGCTTAACCGCTAAGCCATCTCTCCAGAAACCAAACATAACTATTTTAGAGAACTACCTAATTGTAGTTCTTGATAGAATTTGTTGCTAAAATAAATCCATTCTGGTTGTATTTTCAGTTTTTCCAAGTTTTTTTTTTATTTCTTTATTTATTTGAGAGAGAGAAGAATGAAAGAAGCAGAAAGAGAAAGAGAGGAATGGAGGGGGAGAGAGAGAATGGGCACACTAGGGCCTCCAAACACTGCAAAAGAACTCCAAACACATGTGCCCCTTTGTGCTTATGTGTGTCCTTGGGAATCAAACTGGGGTTTGTTGGCTTGCAGGCAAATGTCTTAACCACTAAGGCATCTCTGCATGACTTACAATGAGTTCTTTTTTTCATTAAATACTTTATTTTTTTATCTATTTATTTATGAGAGAGAGAGAGAGAGAATGGACATGCCAGGGCCTCCAGCCACTGGACATGAACTCCAGATGCATATGCCACCTTGTGCATCTGGCTTACATGTGTACTGGGGAAACAAACCTGAGTCCTTTCATTTTTCAGGAAATTGTCTTAACCAATAAGCCATCTCTCCAGCCCATGATCAGTTCCTTAGTACCGTCTTGCTCAAAACTTTGGCTAGTAACTTCAAACAAATAAGTATAGTTCTCATAAAAGCATATTTATTAATGATCTATCTTAATACACCTAACAATTTTTTATTAAATTTAAGAAATCATTTTATATTATTAAGTACTCAATTATTACTATTATTTACTTTTTCTCAATTGTGTAGAAGGGAAAATAACTAACTAGAAGATGATATTAAGCATCTTAAATGAATTGAACTAAGTTAATTTTAAGTGTTAGTGAGAGGTTCAGTGCAATGTCTACTATTAATAAACATCAATCAGTCCAACCCTTCCTACCATTAATAAATATTCAGTCCTCAGAGAACAGGCCACACCAGTGCTTGTCTATTGAATAAAGAACTATTCATATTGCCACATGATTCTGGCTCTGTGACTGCTCTGAGATGATTATGTATTAGAAATAATATCACAGTCTTTGCCTCAAGTGTATGTGTTCAGAGTTGTAGGTGAGTAGAGTCATTCCAACTTGAGTTCCCAACCAGGCTAATGTATATACTTGCTCTAGCAAGGACCGTTTTTCTGAACTCCCTAAGTGAGCATGATTAATAGATAGAAGTCAAAAAGAATGAAAAAATGATGACAGTTGTATGTTTTCCTTTAGTATGTGAAGTGAAAAAAGAGAGACATAGTTATTTGAGTGGAATCAACATTTTTAAGCTAAGGAAAGGAGACTGCTTAAAACACTGCACATTGCAGAAGGAAAGAAGAGCCAAATTTATCTATGACAAGAGAGTAAAACTTTTATAATAAATATTTATTTAAAAACACAATGGCTAAGGCAGCTTAGAGTCTATTTCCACTACTTATACACTTTAAACTTTAAAAGTTTATTTCACACCCACTCATAGCCTTAAATATATGTGAAGAATTTGATTAGCTTTCTAGTAAATTTCAAATTTTGAAAGTAGCCAAAGTTTCATGAGGCATGGATATGAAAATGTTATGGAAATAAAACTTCATACGGGTGGCTAAAGAGATTTCTTGCCTGTGAAGCCTAAGGACCTATGTTCAACTCTCTGGATCCCACATAAGCCAGATGCACAAGGTGATGCAATCACACAAGGTCTCACATACCCACAAGGTGGTGCACACATCTGGAGTTTGATTACAGTGGCTAGAAACCCTGGTGCGTCAATTCCCTCTTTCCCTCTCTCTCTTTTTCTTTCTCTCATTATCTTGCTTTCACTCTCTCTCTCTCACTCAGAAAAAAGAAAAGAAGAGTTTATATGGGCCAAAATTTATTTTTAAGTTATAAAGATATTTATCCAAAGCAAAAACTATGCATCTAATTCATATTTTTATATAGCATGTGAGATTTCAAGTTACATCAATTATTTTTCTAATATTTTGTGAAGCATTTGATATCTGGTTTATTTTTCTTTCTTTTGGGGGGAATAAAGGGGTTTGTTTCAGGCTTATGGATTCAAGGAAGTTTTTCCTTCTCTTTTAAATTTTTAAAAACTTTTAAATATTTATTTATTTATTTGAGAGAGGGAGGGAGGGAGAGAGAGTGATAAGGAGGCAGGTAGAGAAAGAGAGAATGGGAGAGCCAGGGCCTCTAGCAAACAAATTCCAGATGCAGGTGCCACCTTGTGCATTTGGCTTGTGTGAGTACTAGGGAATCAAACCTGGGTCCTTAAGCTTTTCAGACAAGTGTCTTAACCATTAAGCATATGTGCAGCCCTCTTCCTTCTTTTAATATATATCCTTAGCACTAATCTCAGTATTTTATTTTATTTTTTTAAAGTTGTTTTCTTTATTTATTTGAGAGTAAGAGAGAGAGAGAAAGAGGCAGAGGGAGAGAGAGAGAGAATGGGCATGCCAGGGCTTTAAGCCACTGCAAATGAACTCCAGACATGTGCGCCCCCTTGTGCATCTGGCTAAGGTGAGTCCTGGGGCATCAAGCCTCCAACCCGGGTCCTTAGGCTTCGTGGGCAAGTGCTTAACCACTAAGCCATCTCTCCAACCCTAATCTCAGTATTTTAATGTTTGTACCCAGAAAAAGAAAAAAAAAAAATCTGAGCACCTTACAATCTCAATCTCAAGCAATATCTCTACCTAATCTTTCCTTGCTACTGCCTTATTAATGGGGGTGGATCACAGCCCTGAATTTGTACAAGACTTACTCCTGGAATTTTTCTAACCAAAAGTGGGCAAATTAGTACTAGGAGTAGAGCCTAATAAATGGGAGAGCTAACTCCTGGTATACCCAACCCAGGTGTGGGCTACTTGCCTCTGGATGTCATGAATGGCTGGCTACCTCGCTGCCTTAGAAAACATCGCAAACATTCTGATCCTTTATTCTTTGATCTCAGTGAGGACACCAGCAGCTACCATAGAGCCACCATAGCACAGCATGAACCTTCCCAGCTCTTTGAAGTCTTTGTAGAGCTCAAGAGCCACAGGTCTTTGTATCTGCAGCTCTACCAGTGCATTCTGGCCTTTGGTCAGCAACTTAAGCTTTTTCTTTGTGACTTCACCAGTGCTTTTGTGTAATAACAGCAGGCTCACTTACAGTTTGGTAGTGTAACAGTACAGGAAATACTTTAGTGATAGGAATTTCAATATTAAAGATGAGGATCCAAGCTCTGAAACGAGTGCAAGCTTTAATGGGTTCTTTGGGACCACAAAATATACAACCAACATTGATTTTATTGATATCCATCCCAACCAGAGTGAGACTAACATGATCGCCTGCTGCTGCCCAATCAACAGGTTCATCATGCAGAGTGATTCCTTTTGCAATACAAGTTTCATTAGGAGGCATTGATAATAGTCCGTCACCAGTTTGAACATAGCCAGCTTCAATTTTACCAGTCACACAAAATCCAGATCTTTGATCTTTGAAGACATCAGACACACATAATCTAACGGGCTTGTCAAAAAATAAAAATAAAAAAATAAAGGGCTTGTCAATATAGCGCTGAGGAGGCTTGAAGGAATAAATTTGTTCTAATAAACACAACCCTTTATACCATTTGGTGAGGTCACTGGACTAAAATCTTGTGACTAGGTTTTCACCACTAAGACCACTTGTAGGGATAAAAGCTACATCACTCTCCTTAAAACCTGCTTGCTTAAGAAACTGCCCAAGTTTTCCAGTGATCTCTCGAAATCTTTCTTGTTGCCAATTAACCTAATCCATTTTATTGACAGCAATGGCAAGCTGTGTCACTCCAAGAGATCTGACCAAGAGGCCATGCTCCCGCATCTGTTCTCCAGTCTCAAACCCAGCTTCAAATTCTCCTCTGCTAGCATCCACCACTAAAGCAGCTACATCTGCCTGGGCTGCTCCTGTAATCACGTTTGGAATGAAATCCTTATGGCCCGTGGCATCCATTAAGGTAATCACTTTGGTTTTGGTTTCATATTTTGTCATACCAACATCCATTGTCACTCCCCTTTCCCTTTCTTCACCAGTCTCATCCAAGACCCACGCGTATGCAAAGGAAGCCTTGCTGGCCTTCTTGGACTCCTGCTCATACTTGTGCATGGTTCTTTTGTTCACGTGACCCAGGAGGTAAAGCATATGACCCATCAGGGTGCTTTTCCCAGCGTCAATATGACCAATGACCACCAGGTTGAGGAGCTGCTTCCCTCCTTGCCGTTTCTCCAGTTCTGCTCTGACATCCATCTGCAGCCGCAGCTTACTCAACTTCTTCCCTGGTGTTGGCATTAAATTCTGCTCTTCTGCTGCTGGAATGGAGGGGGCTGCAAGAGGTACTTTACAAACGGACTCAAAAACACTAGAAGAAGCAATGTTGGCATCTTCCCCAGAGGGTCCCTTGTGCGGAGTGTGGAAGCTATCGCCATTTTCTTCAGCAGTTACTCCAGGCACTTCAAATCCCATAGTTGGCTTCTTTCCAGATACAGTCATTTTAGCAACTTTTGGCGCAATTTCAGATTCACTTCGAGATGACTGAGATCCTATTGATTTTCCTTTCGCTGTTTTCCCTGCAGGTGCTGCCCTTTCACTCTTGCCCTTCAAAATGTTATTTTGTTCCAGAGCCACTGACAAAGCCTTCTGCATGTCAAGCTTATTCTTCAGGACGGCTTCAATCATGACTTCGTCGACAGAGCATCTCCCAGCACCTCTCTCATGTGGTCAAGGCAGGAATGAAGAGAGCTTGATCAATTTCACTTAACTGGTGATTCAAGAGAGAATTGGAAGAATCTTTCAGTTCTTCATAATCATATTCTTCTACAGGTCTGTGTCGTCGGGAGTAAATAAAGTGAGCAGCTGTTAATGGTGAAATACAATAGTTATCCTCTACAGCCTGGACATAGAGATCATTATCTTCAAAATCTTCATCATAGTTGTAACCTCGGACATTGCGGTGTCGTGCCATGGCCGCGCGGTTCGGCCTTCGCCCTGACCCTGTCCCCAACACTTGGCTCACACACGCCAAGCGCGGACCGTAGGCCACTCACATGCTATCTTGGCTTCCGGCAGCCCTCTGCGCTGCGCCTAGGTCCCGCGCATGCGTGACGTTGTAATGCCCAAATATTCATCTTTTAATTTATTAGTTGATTTTTTTTATAAAGCAGTTGTACTCTTAGATACCCATATCTTCACTACAATTCTACTGAGGTCTTCTTCAGTGGGATAATTGGTATTCATTGTGTGGACTAAGAGGCCTCAGTCAGTCTTGGGGTGGGGGCCAACAATACAGTGCTGCAAACTATTCCCATCTAGTTTGGAGCTGTTACAATATTTTTACCCTTCTTTTGCAATGTTACCTAAGCCTTGGAAAGCAAAATAGGGATTGGATTTAGTATTGCTTTCTCTGTAGCCTATGGATCTGTTTAGATGATATTTAAGTGACCACAGTGTCTATGGCTGTCTCCTTCTACTGGCTTTCAGGCTAGCTGTGAGAGCAGTATTTGTGCCACTGCTTCCTCTGTAATCATCTGTGGGCCTGGGCAGATGAGGTGGAGGTGGCCCATTACATGGTAGGCAGTCAGATCTCTATTCTTGTTGAATTGATGTATCCTGGTTCTCCCCAGTATTCTCCACTATCTGTAATAAAGAACAGATTTTCATACCAAAGTTGAAAGCAGTTTGAATTCAAGGAGATAAGCCTAATTATTAGAGAGACTTATTGATGTGTATGTCCACATATTGGTTTCCTGTTCTAGGGAATCTGGCTTAGTTCCCTGAGCCAGATAGGAGTTCTCCCTCACTGACCAGGTCTCAAGACTTACTTGTGAGCAGTTGATTACCTGTATTGGCTGTGTTACACTACTGACTTCTTGCTCAGCTGGTTGATTTTGTATTTGACAAGATCTCCTGCTTATTCAATCTGTTGATAACTATTGTTTTCCAGCTATTCTAATAGCATTTCTCAGCACTATGAGGGCTAGCCAGGAGGCAGGTGGATTCCCTTTCAGTTGCAGCATGTTCACTTAATGTACTGTGGCTGCAGGCTGTGGCATCTTCAGCAATAGGTACTTACTTACCTTTTAGCTTTTAGCTTTTGCAGGTAGCCAAGTGGATTTGCAATGTCCTATATTATTTTGGGGACCTTGTATCTCCCTGACCAATAGCTCACTGTGGAGGGAACCTAATGCTGGCCTAGGGAATTGCCAACCATAGTCCATGGCTTTATTTATTTACTTACTTACTTTTTAATGGGTTTTTCTGTTTTGATCATTCTCCTCCTCATTCTCATTCTATTTTAGTACCATGTCCCTACTGCTGATGGTTATAATGGCTTATAATTAACTGATGGTAACCAAAGTTAGGAACTATATATGAGAGAGGACATGTGGACTTTGTCTCCCTAAACCCATGTGACCCCACTTAGCATGATTTTTTCCAAGTCACTCCATTTTCCTGCAAATTTTATTATTTCATTTTTCCTTACCACTGAATAGAATTCCATTATGTATATGTTAATATTCATTTAGTGATGGGCCTCTGGGCTGATTCCTGTTCCTGGCCATTGTGAGTACAGCAGCATTAAAAATGTTTGATCACATGTCTCTATGTATGTAATAGAGTCTTTAGGGCATATGCCCAATAGAGGCATAGCTGGGTCTAATGGTAGGTCTATTTTCAGCATTTTGAAGAGTCTCCATATTGATTTTCATAGTGGCTATACAAGTTTGCACAACCGCCAGCAGTGGATGAGGGTTCCTTTTCCCCCACACATCTGCCAATATGTACTCTCACTTTATTTTTTAAAGATTGCTATCCTGACTGGAGCAAGATTGAATCTCAGTATTTTTAATTTGCATTTCCTCCATAAGTAAAGATGTTGAACATCTCTTTTGGTGTTTGTTATTTGTATTTCTTCCTTTGATAATTCTTCAATTTCTTGCCCCACTTTTTGAGTAGGGTGCTTTTTGATTGTTTAGATTTTTGGGGGGTTATTTTTAGATTCTAGATATTAATCATTTGTCAGAGGTATAGCTGGTGAAGATTTTCTTCCATTCAGTAGGTCAACTATTGACCCTGCTGATGGTTTGCTTATCTGTACTATTGTTTTTATTTTTTATGAGGATTTTATTTCCATGAGGCCTCAAATGTTGACTGTTTGACAAGTTCCCTAGGCTATCGGGGACTTGTTTAGAACATATTTTCATAAGCCTGTACCTTGAAGTGTTCTCTCTCTACTTTTTTTCTACTAGCCAATTTAGACTTTCAGGTCTTATATTGAGGTCCTGGATCCATTTTGATTTTTGTGCAAACTGGCTACCCCCTTTCTCCAGCACCATTTGTGAAGATGCTGTGTTTGCTCCAGTGAGCACTTTTGGCCACTTTGTCAAAGATCAGGTAGCTGTAACTACTTAAATTCATACCCGGATCTTCAATTCTATTCCATTGTTCTATGTGCCTGTTTTTATGCCAGTATCATGCTGTTATTATTACTATGGCCTTTTAGTATAACATAAAATCAGGTACAATTTTGGCTATCTAAGGCTTCTTGTGTTTCTGTATGAATTTTGAGTATTATTTTTTTTCTAATTCTGAACAATGTTGCTGGTATTTTGATTGAAATTGCATTGAATATGTCTATTACTTTTGATAGGATGGCCAGTTTATCGCTATTACTTTTTCTAATCTTTGAGCATGGAAGGTTATTTTATCTTCCAATGTCTTCCTATAGTTCTTTCTTCCAAGGTTTTTTTTTTTTTTTTCTTTCATGTTTTAATAGTATAAAACTTTTACTTCCTTGGTTTTTAACATTCTGAGATATTTGCTTTTTTGGGGGTGGGTGGCTATTATAAATGGGACAGATTCCTTTTTCCAGATTGTTGTTATTAACATATATGAAGGCTAGTGACTTTGTGTGTTAATTTTATATGGTACTACTTTGCTGAAAGTGTTTATCCCTTCTAGAAACAAAAATCTCTTTTGTTGTTACCATTCTCTTTTGTATAGAATCATGACATCTGTAAGTAGGGCTAGTTTTATTCCTTCTTTTCCAATTTAAATACACTTCATTTCTTTCTTTTCTCTCATTGCTTGAGGAAGACGTCAAATGCTATCTTAAATAGCAGTAGTAGAAGTGGGTACTAGTTTCTAGTTTTAGATCTTAATTGGAATTGATCTAGTTTTACCCATTTAGTATGATACAGCTTTAGGTCTGTTGTATATTGCTTTATTATGATGAGAAAAGGTCCCTCCATCCTATCTTCTACAGTGTTGTAATTATGAAGGGATTTTGAGTTTTATTGAAGGCCTTTTCTATTTCTATTGAAATGATCATGTGTTTACTGACTTTGAGTCTGTTTATGTAACATATTATGTTTATCAGTTTTTTTATGTTGGACTAACCCTGCATTTCCTAGGATGAAACCTACTTGATGGAAGTGGGTGCTGTGTTACAGAATTTGGTTTGCAAGAATTTTACTGAGAATTTTGCACCTAAGCTCATCAGGGATCTCATTTTGTAGTTCTTTTTCCCTGTTATCTGTATCTGGTTTTGGTATTAATGTAATCTTGGCTTCATAGAAGGAATCAGAGAGTATTCCCACATTTTTAATTGAGTAGATAAGTTGATAAAAATTGGCTTTAGTTAAAACAACCAAATCCAGAGTAGACACAAAAAATTTCAAATTCCATGAAAACACCAACACACCTCTACCACCACAACATGGCAGGGATCAAATCAAATCTCACAGTCATTACCCTAAATATTAATGGCCTTAATTCACCCGTCAAGAGACACAAGCTAACAGGGTGGATCAAAACATTAGACCCCTCAATCTGCTGCCTTCAAGAAACCTACCTTACCACTAAAGATAGAAACCTCCTTAGGGTGAAAGGGTGAAAAACAATATTCCAAGCAAATGGGAATAAGAAACAAGCAGGTGTAGCTATATTAATATTGGATAAAATTGACTTCAAACCAAAAATAATCAAAAAAGACAAAGAAGGCTACTTCCTACTTATTAAGGGAATAATCCATCAAGAGGATATTACAGTCATAAATCTGTATGCACCAAACACAGGGGCACCACAGTTCATAAAACCAAACCTACTTGTTTAGAACATATTTTCATAACCACCAACACCATCATAGCTGGAGACTTCAACACACCATTGTCAGTAATAGCCAGATCATCCAAACAGAAACTCAACAGGGAAGTAAGAGAGCTCGACAAAACCATAGAGCACTTAGACCTAACAGACATCTACAGACCTTTCCTTCCCCAAAACACAGACTACACATTATTCTCAGCAATCTATGGAACATTCTCTAAAATAGACCATATACTGGGTCACAAAGACTGCATCCACATATTTAGGAAAACTGATAAAATTCCCTGCATGATATCAGATCACAATGCTATATTGCTAGGAATCAACAAAAAAAGACCCACCAAGAATCCCAACGGCACCTGGAAACTGAACAGCACACTCTTAAACAATAACTGGATAGTGGATGAAGTAAAAAATGAAATTGCAAAATTCCTGGAAAAGAATGACAATGAGAACACATCATACCAAAACTTATGGGACACAATGAAGGCAGTCCTCCAGGGAAAATTCATAGTATTCAATGCCTTCATTAAAAAGACAGAAAGATCCCAAATCAATAGCCTACCATCCACTAAAGGCACTGGAAAAAACAAGAAAAATCCAACCCCAAAGAGCTCCAGAAGGAAAGAAATAATTAATATCAGAGCAGAAATTAATGAATTGGAAACCAAGGAAACAATTAACGCAATTGATAAAACAAAGACCTGGTTCTTCGAAAAAAATAACGAGATTGACAAAACTGTGGCCAATTTTTTTTTTAAATTTAATTTCTTGGTTTTCTTATCAGAAAATACAGGCAGTTTGGTACCATTGTTTAGGTTCATCCATGATCTACCCCCTTCCAATGGACCCTCTTTGTTGCTGTAAATGGGTCGTGCTTTGTGGAGTTAGTCCATAGTTATTGGTATGTTAAATGTCCCTGAGCCATGTTGGGTTCATTTTTGGTCTGCAACAGAGCTGCATCTATCTTAAAAAGAGAAGCAGATTCTCAAATGGAGAGTAAGTTAGCACCCGTAAAATTGAGATAACACTTACTTTTTTAATAGAGAGTTTAAAAAGTGTAGGCCCTCTGGTACCCCATGATTAATGATAGCTTGGTATTGGAGAGTGGGCTTATGTTTGGATATGATTCTTACTTGTTTCCCAACTCCAGCTATGGGTCTCATACCACTGAGGGAATCAGTTAGCCAAATCTAGAGGAGTTGGTTCCCCACCATGGCTGTATGCCACTATTGACCTTGTGTGGGCATCACACCAGGTTATTTGTTGATTATTAGGTTAGACCATGAGTTGCTTGGACAGATATTGGTCATTTCCCCCAGTCACCCATGTATCACCTTCTGGCACTACACATGCTCATTGTCTGGGGACTGACTCTCCGGGTTTCCAGCCATCCTGTTCCATTTTACATATCAACTCGGTATGGAGTCTTCAGCAATAAGGTCTTACCACTGACCTTTGGTGGGTCGTCAGGTACTCTCACAGAAGTCTGTCATTGCTTTAGGAAACCTTGTAGGTTTCTCTGATCAAAAGCTCATTGTGGATGATAGCCCCATGCTGGTAGTGGGGGTTACATGTCAGTGTCCACTAAGAAATTGAGGAAAAACATAACTAATATACAAGAGTTAGAGAGGAGAGAGAGAGAGGGGAGAGAGGGAGAAGGAGGGAGGGAAGATGTAGAAGATATAGGTTAGTCTTGATCCTACCCTCTCCAGTGTCTTGTGGTTCAGGTGTTTCCTGTAAGGGTCTAGTGAAGGCTCAGCCATTTGGTCTGTCTTTTAGGAAGTAGAATGTTATGGTACCATTGCCATTTGGGTCCAGATTAGTGTTTCCCACCCCTTCAATGCCCTCCCCTTCCTCCCCATACATCCTACTGTCTAGTCCATTAGGTGCTTGTTGGATATGTAAGGTATCTTGGGTAGATTCAGGTTAGGTGTTGTACATGAGTGAGACTATGTGTCGATATTTTTTTCTGTGATTTGGTCAGTTCACTGAGAATGATATGTTCCAGGTTCAACCATTTTTCCTCAAATTTCTTTGTGTCATTTTTTTCTTACTGCTGTATAGAATTCCATTGTGTAGATATATCACATCTTAGTTATCTATTCTTCTAGTGATGGACATCTGGGTTGATTCCAGCTTTTAGCTATTACGAATTGAGCCACTACAAACATGGTTGAGTAACCAAATGTCAGTGGTAAGACCCTATTGCTGAAGACTCCCTACACAGCTGACACATAAAATCCAATGGCAGGGCTGGAAGGCAGGAGAGAGTCAGTCCCCAGACAGTCAGCATGTCTAGTGCCAGCAGGTGATACCTTGGCAACTAGGGGAAATGACCAGTATCTGTCCAAGCAACTCAGGGTCTAACCTCATTAGCAACAAATAAACTTCTATGATGCCCACACAGTGCAATAGTGGCACACAGCCTTGGTGAGGAACCAACTGCTCTTGATTTGGCTAACTAACCCCTCAGTGGTATGAGACCCATAACTGGAGCTGGGAAACAAGTCAGAACCATACACAAACAAGAGCCCACTCTACAATATCAAGCTGACATCAATCATGGGGTACAAGAGGGCCTACACCTATTAAACACTCTATCAAAAAAGTAAATGTTATCTCAATTTTCCGGGTGCTAACTTACTCTCCATTGGAGAATCTGCTACTCTTTTTCAGATAGATGCAGATCCTAAGGAGCGAACTGCCCCAACATACCTCAAAAGGGGCCCGACTGAAACTAAGGATAATTGGCAAAACAAGCAAGGGTTATGTTTTCCTGATGAGCCGGATACCAGCACAAAGGGGAAGGAGACCAACACAGAGAAAAAATCAACTCCTACCAAATCAGAGAGCCAGAACCTCAGAGGCCGCCAACACCTCAGCACAGAAGCAGACCAAAAATGAACCCAACATGGCTCAGGGACATTTTGCAAAAGAGGGGGCAGCAAGAATGTCAGAGTCACATGTTGGGTCATGATCTGCAGAGACATTTATCATACCAATAACTGTGAGCTAACTCCACAATGCACAACCCATTTACATCAATAAGGAGGGACCATTGGGTGGGGGTAGATCATGGAAGAACCTAAACAATGGTACCATACTTCCTGTATTTGCTGAAAAGAGAACTAATAAATTTAAAAAAAAAGTGACACAATTTGGAAAAGAAGTTAAGTTAGCTCTATTTGCTGATGACATGATTGTATATGTAAGAGACTCGAGAGACTCCATCCCAAAACTACTGAAGATGATTTTCTCCTATAGCAAAGTAGCAGGACACAAAACCAATGAACAAAATTCGGTAGCATCTCTGTATGCAAATGACAAAGATACAGAAAAAGAAATAAGGGACATAGTCCCATTTTCAATAGCAAAAACAACAAAAAAAATAAAATACCTTAGAATAACGTTAACCAAGGAAGTAAAAGATCTATACAATGAAAATATAAAAACTCTCAGAAAAGTAATTGAGGGGGACTTGAGAAGATGGAAAGACCTCCCATGCTCCTGGATAGGCAGAATTAACATTGTGAAGATGACAATCCTTCCGAAGGCAATATATAGATTTAACACAATTCCAATTAAAATCCCTACAGTGTTCTTCACAGAGATAGTGAAAATGATCTCAAATTTCATATGGAAAAACAGAAGACCTCGCATATCCAAACATATCCTCAGCAAAAGAAATAACTCTGGTGACATCACCATACCTGATCTAAAGCTATACTATAAAGCCATAGTAATAAAAACATCATGGTACTGGCATAAAAACAGGAGTATACACCAGTGGAATAGACTTGAGGACCCGATTTTTGGGTCAAGCAACTATAGCTACTTGATATTTGACAAAGACTCGAACAATATAGGCTGGAAAAAAAATAGCTTCTTCAACAAATGGTGCTGGAAAAACTGGATAACCACATGCAGGAAACTAAAATTTGATCTACACATTTCACCATGCACTACATTCAAATCCCAATGGATCAAAGACCTCAACATAAGACCAGAAACTCGAATACTACCGGAAGAAAACTTAGGAAGTACTTTCCATGACATAGGAATGTAAAAATAGTTCCTGAATAAAACCCCAGTGATTCAAGTTCTTAAACAGTCACTCAACCAATGGGATCATATGAAGCCGAATAGTTTCTTTACAGACAAGCATATAATAAGCAAAGCCAATAGTATACCCACAGAATAGGAGGAAATATTTGCGGGTTATCCAACTGATAGAGGCCTAATCTCTAGAATCTACAAAGAACTCAAAATTCTAAACAGTAAGAATATAAATACTCCACTCACAAAATAGGGCAAAGTGTTGAACAGGCAGTTCACAGAAGAAGATATACAAATGTCAAACACACACTTAAGAAAATGTTCATCATCCCTAATTCTCAGAGAAATGCAAATTAAAACAACTATGAGATTCCAACTTACCCCTAAAAAGGATAGCCAACATCAAAAAATCAAATGAAAATAAATGCTAGCAAGGATGTGGAGAAGCAGCAACGCTCATTCACTGTTGGTGGGAATGTAGGATGGTACACCACTTTGGAAAGCAATATGGAGACTCCTGAAAAAGCTGACTATGGGGCTGGAGAGATGGCTTAGCAGTTAAGCACTTGCCTGTGAAGCCTAAGGACCCCAGTTCGAGGCTCAATTCCCCAGGACCCACGTTAGCCAGATGCACAAGGGGGCGTACACATCTGGAGTTCGTTTGAAGTGGCTGAAGCCCCTGGCACGCCCATTCTGTCTCTATCTCTATAACTGCCTCTTTCTCTCTCTGTCTCTCACTCTCAAATAAATAAATAAATTTTTTTTAAAAAAAAGCTGACTATAGAGATACCAACAGAACCAGTTATAACCTTACTGGGCATGTACGATAAAACCTTCAAACCACAGGCCAGAGAGATTTGCTCAACCATGGTTGTACAATTCATAATAGCTAAAGGCTGCTATCAACCCAGATGTCCATCATTAGAAGAATGGATAACTAAGATGTGGTATGTCTACACAATGGGAATCTATAAGGCAGTAAGAAAAAAACGACACGAAGAAATTTGAGGAAAAATGGTTGAACCTGGAACAGATCATTCTCAGTGAACTAACCCAATCACAGAAAAAAAAAAAATAGACACATAGTCTCACTCATGTACAACACCTAACTTGAATCTACCCAAGATACCTTACATACCCAGCAATCACCTGATGGACAAGACAGTAGGATGTATGGGGAGATAGGGGAGGGCATCGAAGGGGTGGGAAACACTAATCTGGACCCAAGCGGCAATGGTACCATAAAATTCTACTTTCTGAAATGCATACCAAATGGCTAAAACTTCACTAGACCCTTTCAGGAAACACCTGAACCACAAGACACTGGAGATGGTAGGATCAAGAGTAACCTAAATCTTCTACATCTTCCTTTCCTCCCTCTCCCATTCTCCCCTCTCTCTCTCTTCTGTCTTCTGTATATTAGTTATGATTTTCCTCAATTTCTTAGTGGGCACTGACCTGTAACTCCCACTATCAGCTTGGGACGATCATGCACAATGAGCTTTTGATCAGAGAAACCTACAAGGTTTCCCAAAACAATGACAGACTTCTGTCAGATAACATGATGAACCACCTCTGGCCAATTTGATCAAGCAAAAAAAAGGAGAGGATCCAAATTAACAAAATTCAAAATGAAAAAGGAGAGATCACAACAGATATCAGTGAAATTGGGAGAATCATCAGGGCTTAGTTCAAAAACCTCTACTCCACAAAACTGGAAATGTATAAATTCCTGGATGCATATCATCTACCAAAACTAAACTCAGAGCAGATTAATCACCTCAACGAACCCACCACACTCATGGTGATTGAAATAAAATACCTCCCCAAAAAGAAGAATCAAGGATAAGATGGATACCCAGACGAATTTTATCAAACCTTCATGGAAGAACTCAAACCAATCTTCCTAAAACTGTGCCACACAATTGAAGAACAGGGAAAGCTACCCAACTTCTTTATGAAGCTAGTATCACCCTAATCCCCAAACCAGGCAGAGATGCCACATGAAAAGAAAACTACCGGCCTATTTCCCTAATGAACATAGATGCAAAGATCCTGAACAAAATACTTGCAAACCGAATCCAACAACACATCAAAAGCATTATCCACCTTGACCAAGTGGGATTTATCCCAGGAACACAAGGGTGGTTCAACATATGAAAATCTGTCAATGTAATACACCACATAAACAAGCTTAAACATAAAAACCACATGATCATTTTTTTTTAATTTTATTTATTTATTTGAGAGCGACAGACACAGAGAGAAAGACAGATAGAGGGAGAGAGAGAGAATGGGCGCGCCAGGGCTTCCAGCCTCTGCAAACGAACTCCAGACGTGTGTGCCCCCTTGTGCATCTGGCTAACGTGGGACCTGGGGAACCGAGCCTTGAACCGGGGTCCTTAGGCTTCACAGGCAAGCACTTAACCGCTACGCCATCTCTCTAGCCCCACATGATCATTTTGATAGCTGCAGAAAAGGCCTTTGACAAGATACAACATCACTTCTTGATCAAAACATTGGAGACAATCGGCATGTCTGGTTCACATCTTAACATAAGAAAGGCAATATACAAAGCTCCAAAGGCCGAAATAATACTTAATGCAGAAAGACTGGAGGAATTCCCATTGAGATCAGGAACAAGGCAGGGATGTCCTCTCTCACCTCTGATTTTCATTATAGTTCTGCAAGTCCTAGCTCAAGCAATAAGACAGGAGAAGGAAATAAAAGGGATACAATTTGGAAAGGAAGAAGTTAAGTTAGGTCTATTTGCTGATGACATGATTGTATATGTCATAGACCTGAGAGACTCCATCCCAAAACTCCTGAAGGTGATTATGTCCTATAGCAAAGTAGCAGGATACAATATCAAACACAAAAATCAGTAGCATTTATGTATGCAAATGAAAAAGATACAGAAAAAAATAAGGGACATAGTCCCATTTTCATTAGCAACAAAATAATAAAATACCTTGGAATAACCTTAACCAAGGAAGTAAAAGATCTATACAATGAAAATATAAAACTCTCAAAAAAGTAATTGAGGGGGACTTGAGAAGATGGAAAGACCTCCCATGCTCCTGGATAGGCAGAATTAACATTGTGAAGATGACAATCTTTTCAAAGGCAATATATAGATTAAACACAATTCCAATTAAAATCCCTACAGTGTTCTTCATACAGATAGAAAAAATGATCTCAAATTTAATATGGAAAAACATAAGGCCTTGCATATCCAAACAAATCCTCAACAAAAGAAATATCTCTGGTGGCAGCACCATACCTGATCTAAAGCTATACTATAAAGACAGTAATGAAAACAGCATGGTACTAGCATAAAAACAGGAGTATAGACCAATTGAATAGACTTGAGGACCCAGATTTTGGTTCAAGCAACTATAGCTACTTGATATTCGACAAAGGCCCAAATAATATAGGCTGGAAAAAAGATAGCATCTTCAACAAATGGTGATGGACAAACTGAATAAGCACATGCCAGAAACTAAAACTTGATCTACACATTTCACCATGCACTACATTGAAATCAAAATGGTTCAAAGATCTCAACATAAGACCAGAAACTCGAATGCTACTGGAAGCAATATAGTAAGCATTTTCCATGATATAGGAGTGGAAAAAGAGTTCCTGAACAAAACTCCAGTAGCTCAAGTTCTTAAACAGTCACTCAACCAATGGTATCATATGAAGCTGAAGAGTTTCCTTTTTTTTTTAAACATATAAACCTTTATTGTGATTATAGCTGGTTAATACAGCATCTTTCAAAAAAGGCAATAATGGATGTGTAATTTCTGCTGGATGTTTTGTCACAGGAAATTTTTAAAAGGAAGAATAATTAATACTTATCTTGATTTTTGTCAGAAAAGTGACGGTCATAGGTAAGAGATCTGGAGAATGTGGTTGCTATGTGGATCCAGACTCCACCACAGCCTGGCCATCACCTCTTCACAGTGAAGCTGAAGTGTTTCTTTACAGACAAGCATATAATAAGCAAAGCCAATATAATAGCAACAGAATTGGAGAAAATATTTGTGTGTTATCCAACTGATAGAGGCCTAGTCTCTAGAATCTACAAAGAACTCAAAATTCTAAATAATAAGAAGACAAATACCCCACTCACAAAATCAGGCAAACAGTTGAACAGCCAGTTCACAGAGGAAGAAATACAAATGGCAAACACACACCTAAGAAAATGTTCATCATCCCTAATCATAAGAGAAATGCAAATTAAAACAACTATGAGATTCTACCTTACCCCTAATAAGGATAGCCAACATCAAAATATCAAATGAAAATAAATGCTGGAGAGGATGTGGAGAAGCAGGAACACTAATTAACTGTTGATGAGGATGTCCGCTGGTACAACCACTTTGGAAAGCAATATGGAGACTCCTGAAAAAGCTGACTATAGAGAAACCAACAGACCCAGTTATACCTTTACTGGGCATCTACGCTAAAACCTTCAAACCACAGGCCAGAGAGATTTGCTCAACCATATTTGTAGTGGCTCAATTTGTAATAGCTAAAAGCAGGAATCAACCCAGATGTCCATCATTAGAAGAATGGAACTAAGATGTGGTATATCTACACAATGGCATTCTATACAGCAGTAAGAAAAAACGACACAAAGAAATTTGAGGAAAAATGGTTGAACCTGGAACAGATCATTCTCAGTGAACTTACCCAATCACAGAAAAAATATTGATACATAGTCTCACTCATGTACAACACCTAAACTGAATTTGCCCAAGATACCATAAATACCAAGCAAGCACCTGATGGACTAGAAAGTAGAATGTATAGGGAGGAAGGGGAGGGCATCGAAGGGGTGGGAAACACTAATCTGGACCCAAATGGAAATGGTATCATAAAATGCTACTTCCTAAAAGACAGACCAAATGGCTGAATCTTCACTTGACCCTTTTAGGAAACACCTGAACTACAAGACACTGGAGAGGGTAGGATCAAGACTAACCTATATCTTCTACATCTTCCATCCCTCCCTGTCCCCCTGTCCCCCTCTCCCCTCTCTCCTCTCCTCTCTAACTCTTGTATATTAGTTATGTTTTTCCTCAATTTCTTAGTGGGCACTGACCTGTAACCCCCACTACCAGCATGGGGCTATCATCCACAATGAGCTTTTGATCAGAGAAACCTACAAGGTTTCCCAAAACAGTGACAGACTTCTGTCAGAGTACTTGATGACCCACCAAAGGTCAGTGGTAAGGCCCTATTGCTGAAGACTCCATACACAGCTGACATGTAAAATGGAATGGCATGGCTGGAAGCCAGGAGAGAGTCAGTCACCAGACAGTCAGCATGTCTAGTGCCAGAAGGTGCTACATGGCGACTGGGGGAAATGACCAATATCTGTCCAAGCAAGTCATGGTTGAACCCACTTAGCAGGAAATAATCTTTTGTGATGCCCACACAACTGCAATAGTGGCACACAGCCATGGTGGGGAACCAACTGCTATTGATTTGGCTAACTGATCCCCTCACTGGTATGAGACCCATATCTTGAACTGGGAAACAAGTCAGAACCATATTCAAACATAAGCCCACTCTCCAATAACAAGCTACCATCAATCATGGGGTACAAGAGAGCCTATACCTATTATACTCTCTATCAAAAAAGTAAGTGTTATCTCAATTTTATGGGTGCTAATTTACTTTCTGTTGGAGAATCTGCTTCTCTTTCTAAGATAGATGCAGATCCTAAGGAGAGAGCTGTCCCAACATACCTCAAAAAGGGCCCGACTGAAAGAAAGGAAAATTGACAAAACAAGCAAGGGTGATGTTTTCCTGATGAACCGGATACCAGCACAAAGGGGAAGGAAACCAACACAGAGAAAAATCAATTCCTATCAAATCAGAGAGCCAGAGCCTTTTAGGCCTCCAACACCTCAGCATTGAAGCAGACCAAAAATGAACCCAACATGGCTCAGGGTTATTTTGTGGAAGAGGGGGCGGAAAGAATGTCAGAGTCAATGTTGGGTCATGATATCCAGAGACATTTATCATACCAATAACTGTGGGCTAACTCCAAAATGCAAGACCCATTTACATCAACAAGAAGGGTCCATTGGGAGGGGGTAGATCATGGATGAGCCTAAACAATGGTACCAAACTGCCTGTATTTGCTGAAAAGAAAACTAATAAACTAAATTTAAAAAAAATTACATTCAATTTTTGATCATCTGGATTGAAATAAAATTTCTTATATATTACTCCACCTTTTATCCATGTGAGGGAATAGAAATAATTTTTACTCCTCTGTGTATTTCATGGCCAAGACTTCACTTGTTTCCATTCTTCTTTCCTGGATTTTCTCTAATTCTGCACAGTTTTCTTAATGTAAGTCTCAGTCTAGTCATACGTATTTAAGAAGGTCACCAATTATATTAAAATAACTTGTTTATTATGTGTACTTACATATTTCTGACAACATGCTTGGGTATCATATAAATTTTATGTTAGTAGCATTTTCTTTGCATTGTGATGATAGTGGTTAATGCTTTATTCCAATGAAAAGAATAAGGATCTCCTTCTTAGGGATGAAGAGATGGCTTAGTGATTAAAGTGATGATAAACAATCATGAGTCTGGGCGTTTTCATCTCCAGCACCCATATAAATACCATGTGATCATGGTGGGACACCTATTATCCTAGCTCATGGTAGGAAGGGACATTAGGTCCCCAGCTGGACTAGCTAAGTAAGAATACTTTATGTTCCAGTGAGAGAATCTTCCTTAGTAAATAAAGTGGATAGTAATTGAAGAAGACACCTGATATCAACAAATAGTGTCCACATGTACACACACACACATACACACACACACACACACACACACACACACACATGTGCACACATGCACATACATGACAGGCTGCTGGAGGAGAAAGGTCATCAACAGTCTGAATCAGCATTGGACTCTGGAGAATATACAGTAAACCTACCATGAAAGATGGGTTGCAATAATGGCATGAGAATTATGAGTTTAAGCAACTGCTGTCTGATTTGATTTGTGGCCTGCGCCATGGCAGGTGATTCACGTCTTGTACTGAAAACCTAGCCAAAAGCCTATGGCTGAGAAAATCATAGATGGAAAGATGGGAAGTTACTACTGCCATTTTGCTAAATAGAAATGTTATGTCCTGCCGCGGACTGACTCTCGGGGAGATCAGGACCGAGGGAGAACAAGGGTGAAGGCTCAAGGAGAACTCGGGATTCGGCGAGGAAATGACAGACAGACACAGTCTAGGTTGAATATGCTGCTGCGATTTACTGAAGTTTTTATCAAGGTTTTACACAGATTGAACAAGTTATCTCAAGAATTATTAATCTAAACAATCTTAAGTATTATTCTATTCTATACATGTAGTGTTTATCAGGAAGGAAATGTACCCATTTTCTGAGAAGCACGTCTCGCACCATTGACCACAACATTATACGAACAGAAACTAGGGTAAAAGGTGTAAGGTGAATAACAGGTTACTTATTTCTTATACCCCAAGGACTGTATAAACACCAAGGCTTACGCTTCCTTGCTAAGCATTCCCATAAATGGAAGAGAATGCCATAGCCTCCTTTTTTCTTCATAATTCACCCATCTATTACCGAATTCATCATATCCTCCCTCATAGGGAAGTGGAACTAAGTAGATTCCAGCTCTAGGAGTCCACCATCTGCCCTTGATCAAGTACTGAACATATCCCCCAGGAAGTTTCCTGGTGGGAATGCCTAAGTTTTGTAACTCCTTTTCTGCAGAACTGTCATGCTTCTTAGGAACACTACCGATCAACATTTCTGCTTTCATATTCTCAGGCTCAGTATCGTTCTCAAACATCATAAGCTGTTTTTGCTCTACACCATCAAAAAATTGTCCTAAAGTTAATTTTTTATTCCTAGTAGAGTTATACATTTCCTCCATTTCCCTAATCATAGGAGGGGCACATTCAATACTCAAATTGTTTTTTGTACTCTGATTGTGTGCATGATTAATAGTAAGCGTAGCGTAGAAACTAGCTGTTCTTTGACAAACAACTAGAAGGAAGCAGGAAAGAAACAAAGCGCAGAAAACAGCTCATTGGCGCCAGCAATTAGGTCGTCGTGACTTCATGGGCAGCAGGAACCATTACAGTAACTGACTGCCAAGGGGTCACCGGGGGCATCCCTCCGAAGAGTGCTGGCCCTCTGTCCTCAGCTCTCTTCCAGTACAGAAGCATCTCTGCTTGCTACACAGGCGAGGTCGCCATGGACTTAGCAATGTCCATCAAATTTTCCTCTGAGTATGTATATTTATGATAACATTTGATCAGAGAAGCTTCTTTTCACACATTGAAGTGACTGCTAGTGCTAGGAGAGACAGTTAAATGAGACATCTCTAATAAATCCTTCCCAGTTCAAGAAGCACTGCAAAGTAGTTGTAGGAAGAATGTAAGATCTGCTGGGTAAGGAGTGTTTTGGGAAACTGTATTCCTTCTTGTAATACCATGTATACTCATGACCTCATACTTGTTATAATTACCTACACATTTTTAGGTATGGCAACATGTCAGCATATATTTTAAAGAAAGGAAGGCACAAAAATGAAGATATCAAAATAGTAGAAGGATTGATTGGAGGGAGGAAGGGGATCAGTGGAAGCTGTATAGAGAAAGGGGATAGGGACAGAAGAGAGTGATCAGAGGGTACAATAATAAAAATACATTTTATATATATATATATATATATATATATATATATATATATATATATATATACATATATATATGTGTGTGTGTGTGTATGTGTATGTGTATGTATATATATATATGGTTGAATGCAAAGTTACAAAAATTCTTCTCCCCAACAATTCCATACATTTATGTTTTTCCTTCTCCTTAACAATTTCATATATTTGTTTGTGTTTTATTTTTTTATCAAGGCTAGGAAATTACATGCATAGTCATGAAGTAAGTGGAAGTAAAAGCAACTCAATAACAACAATAAAGCTTTATCATTCCAATCTTGTATATTGAAAATTACTTGATGACCTACCAAAGGTTAGTGGTAAGACCCTATTGCAGAAGACACCATATGCAGCTGACAGGTAAAATGGAAAGTCATGGCTGGAAGCCAGGAGAGAGTCAGTCCCCAGACAGTCAGCATGTCTAGTGCCAGAAGGTGATACATGGGCAAGTGGGGAAAATGACCAATATCTGTCCAAGCAACTCATGGTCAAACCTACTTAGCAGGAAATAACCTGTTGTGATACCCATACAAGTACAATAGTGGCACACAGTCATAGGGGGGAACCAACTGCTCTTGATTTGGCTAACTGATCCCCTCAGTGCCATGGGACCCATAGCTGGAGCTGGAAAACAAGTCAGAACCATATCCAAACATAAGCCCACTCTCAATATCAAGCTACCATCAATCATGGGCTTCACAAGGGCCTACACCTATTAAACTCTCTATAAAAAAAAGTAAGGGTTATCTCATTTGTCCTGGTGCTGACTTACTCTCCATTGGAGAATCTGCTTCTCTTATTCAGATAGAAGCATATCCTAAGGAGAGTGCCACCCCATTATACCTCAAAAGGGCCCCGGCTGAAACTAAGAAAAAGTGTCAAAACAAGCAAGGGTGCTGTTTTCCTGATGAACCAGATACCAGCACAAGGGGGATGGAGAACAACACAGAGAAAAATCAATTCCTACCAAATCAGAGAGCCAGAGCCTCAGAGGCCCCCAATACCTTAGCACTGAAGCAGACCAAAAATGAACCCAACATGCCTCAGGGAAATTTTGTGGAAGAGGGGGCAGAAAGAATGTCAGAGCCACATGTTGGGTCATGATATGCAGAGACATTTATCATACCAATAACTGTGGGCTAACCCCACAATGCATGACCCATATACCTCAACAAGGAGGGGCCAATGGGGAGGGGGTAGGCCACAGATGAGCCTAATCATGGTACCAAACTGCCTGAATTTGCTGAATACAAAACTAATTTTAAAAAAAAAGAAAAAAATTTGAAATACAACAGAAAAGCTTGTTTACAAGAAATTTTCAAATAGATTATTTATTTTGAATCTCTACCAAATCTGTAAGGAAAGATCTCTAATGAAATTTTTTCATCATGATGTTCAAGATCTTCAGTGTTATTTAATATGATTCACATGATAAATGTAGTAAACAAGGTATTTACAAATTGTGGGCTTAAGGCTTTTATTACTGAATTTAAAGTGTAATTTAACTCATGTGTGTTTCCTTCATGCTTCTTGTTGATCCATTTTAAATGTAGATTATTTGTTACAGAAAATAATGTATGAAGAAGAAATTTGTATGCAGGTTTGATATTCAAAATTTCCATCTTCAATAAAATGCTTTTAAAATTCAGACACACTTTTGAAAAGGACTTCCAGATTTATATGTTTTTTACCTTACAAAGAGCTTATCAAGGTTGTAAAACCACTGTTTACACAAATCTATAATAAATTTAGTGAATTGATCATTATTACTAAACTAGACATGTCATAAATTTGAAGCAAATATTTGAAATAAAACATCTTGGAGCTGAGTTGTCAGTGACAGAACAGCACAGGGGTAGGCAGGGCATGTGTTTTCAAGGCCAGTGACCACGAAACAGTTACAAACCTGATTCATGAATGAATTATTTCCTGAATTTCCCAGCAATAGCAGGGAACTATCACACATTCACCCTTATCTCTAGCAAACTCAGGTACCTCACTGTACAAGCATGACTTCTGAATATTTAATAAACTTTAATGACAAAATAGTGTACATTCATGGTGCACAATCCTTTTTAAATGCTGAATGGCCAATGAATGTACTCAATGTATGCTTCATTCATATAATTAGTACTTGTTGTCAAGACACTTATATTAGAAATTTTCAAATAAATCATGCATCAGTATCAATCATAGGCACCATGGTTTACATTAGATCATGTCAACTTATTTCTAACAGATTTTTTTTATATTCTGTTACTTCCATCTCTGCATTGAAACAGTGCTAGTTCCTAAAACAGGATCCCTTCTGTTTCTGTGATGTTTACTTTATGTAACACATGCATGAAAGCATGAGGTGTTTTATATATATATATATATTTATATATATATATCATATGCATATAAATATATAAATATAATTATATATATATATATATATATATATATATATATATTTATATGCATATGATCTAACCATCCACCAATGAACATATGTTTTCCGTATAAGAGATAATTAAATTTTATATCCTACATAAGTATCTTTCAGTCATAACATGAGATTGAGAGTAATTTGAAAATAATATTTTTTTCTTCTCATAATAGGTAAAGGTAATATAAAAATACTAATTACTGAAAATACTATTTTTCTCTATTTAATCTAAAATGTAAGATGAATGGAATTATCACACTATCATAGTAGTACTATTTTTTAAGAAAACTATAAAGAATGTGAATTTGCATGGAAGAATAACTATAGGTATTAAGTATGCATAAGGAATTACAAAAATGCTTAATATAATAAAAATGATTGCACTATTCAACTAAGGCAATTCATGACAACTATGCCAGTACTACAAGGAATTCTTGAAGAAATACCATGCATAGAGGAAGAAAAAGGACAATTTCATACACAAGAATATAGGAAAGAATGCATTCCATGAGCACACAGAAGAAGAGAGGAGAACATGGATGGAGTCATCAATGCCCAACACAGCAAACTAGCAAACATTCAACCCTGGCATGAAAGGAAGAATAAAAGGACTTCCAATTAAGTGAAAGACTGCAGCAACAAACAAGACATGCATAAACAATAACAAACCTTTCTCTATGATAATCTTTGATTTAATAAATCATGACTCACCTCAACTCGTTTTTAATTTTTTTCTAAGAAACATACATACCACAGAAAGACAACCATTAGCTGAGAGTCAAAGTTGGAAATCAACCTGCCAACCTACCAAAATCTCTAGGATACAGGCAAATCCATCAAAGGGGAAAATTTATAGTGTAAACATGTATACATACATAAAAATCACAGAGATATTTCTGGTAAGTAATTTACTGTTACACTTCACATCTCTAAAAAATAAGTCAAGTTTACATGAACACATAGCAAGAAATAAACAATGCTAGGCAGAAATTGATGAAACTGAAAGATGAGACTTAAAAGACATAGATCAGACAAATAGCTGATTCTTTGAAAAGAAAGACCACTACTAGCCAAATGACATAAAATAAAAAGAGAGAATACATGAAATAATAAAATGAGAGTTGAAGGTGAATAGTTTGAGTGGACTCCAACAAAATTCTGAAGGCAATCAGAGAATACAATGGAAACTTACCTTCAAACAAGGTGCAAAATTGAGAAGAAATGCAAACTTTTTAGATGTATATGACCTACTTAACTTAGAAATATAAACAATCTAAACAGATTGATAACAAAAATGAGATTAAGCCAGGTGTGGTGAATACCTTTAATCCCAGCATTCAGGAGGCAGACATAGGAAGGTCACCATGAGTTTGAGGCCAACCTGAGACTACATAGTAAATTCCAGGTCAGATCTGGCTACAGTGAGACTTTACCTTGAACCCCCCACCCCGCAAATGTGATTAAAGCTGAAATTAAACATACATTCTACTTATGTATGAAATTAACAAAAAAAATTAAATACCTTAATTTAAAACTCAAAGTGCTCAAACTACTAAAGGAAAAGACATCAGGATTTAGGAACAATAAGAAGTTTCTAAATAGAACCCAAATAGCACAGCAAATAGCCTCAAGAATTGACAAGTGTGAGATTATCATAAGTCTATGGGGCCAGGGGCAGAATGTGGTGGTTTGAATGTCCTCAGATGGTTTTTGATTAAGTGAAGCATTTAGGAGGTCAAGCTTTTTTAGAAGAAGTGTGTCACTAGAAGCAGGTCTTGGGGTTGAACCAAGCCCTAATATGTCTTCTAAGCCAGACTGAACTCTGGTTCTTTACTTCTCTCTCTGCTGTGAATATGTGATAAAGTGAGCCAGATTCCTCCAAAGTGATGGAGCTTCCCCTGTAATACATAAGCCTGAAATAAAACCTTTCCTCGCATAAGCTGCATCTGGTTGGGTGTTTGTGCTAGCGATGAGCAGGTAACTTCAACAAATGTCCTTTGTCTTATTAAACCTCACTGTGCATTTTCTTTAGTCCTCTTACAATGTAATGCCTCTGTAGCCATAATAAGTGTAGCATAAAATTATTTAGTACCAGAAAGCAATACCTACAAACAGGCAAAAACTAACCACTTTAGGTTTTATAGATTCATTATTTAGGTCTCTATTCAAAAAGGAGGATATCATAATGACGTGGGTATAAGTCCTAAGATGTCTATACTAAACAGTTAATCAGCTTTTGAATTTGAACTTATGAAAAAACAATTATTGGAATGATATCCACTATAATTACCTCATCATTATTGAAACATTTTTCACATGAAAGAATAATCCAGTAACACAAGTTTGCTAAGACTTATGACAATTGAGAATACCTGGTTCTTGAGGGAAGAGATAAAATATAGTCAAATTATGTCTTTAAAACATGCATCCAAGGGTCTCTAATTTCCCGCATTTATGCTTAAAGCTTTTTGCAAAATTTTACTGACAATTGTCATACATGTACATAATGTATTTTCATCAGAATCCCCTCAATCCTTTCTTTCACTTACTCTTTCCCATCCCTTTTCTCCTTGACCCTTTCTTTTCAACTGGTTCCCTTTCTCCCTATCTATTTTGATGCTTTTTTTTTAAGGCATAGTGACACATGCCTTTTTTGAAAACTTTTTTTAATTCATTTTTTATTTATTTGAGAGTGACAGTCAGGGAGAGAAAGGCAGAGAGAGAGAGAGAAAAAATGGGTGTGTCAGGGCCTCCAGCCACTGCAAAGGAACACCAGATGCATGTGCCCCCTTGTGCATCTGGCTAAAGTGGGTCCTGGAGAATCAAGCCTCAAACTGGGGTCCATAGGCTTCACAGGCAAGCACTTAATCGCTAAGCCATTTCTCTAGCCCAATGCTTTTTTTAAAAAAAACAATCTTTTTGCCTTCCTCCATCATCTATGAGGGCATGTTGATGGATCCAATATTGTGTGTGCATATATATATATATATGTATGTATGTATGTATGTATGTATGTATGCATGCATGCATGCATGCATGTATGTATGTATGTATGTATGACAGTTGGAATGAACTCATGAATGTAACAGCCGCTTCTTATCTTGAAAACAGTGTTCCACAGCATGCCTCTCCATCCTTTGGTTCTTGCATTATTTCCTTCCCTTCTTTTGCAGTGTTCTGTCAGCCTTGGAGGGTGTGATAGATATGTCTCCTTTAGCACTGAGCATCCAATGATCACTTCTCGGCACTTTGAAGATATTTCTGTTTTCCCTGTATCCATAACATTCTGTAGAACAAGCTTGTCTAATGAAAGGGTGAAATCATCACTAGTCTATGCTGAGTTGTGAATATGGTTCCCTCCTTGGTGCACTGTTTTGACTTGCTAAGTTGTGCAGCAGTTTGGATTAGTTGGTCTTGATACAGAATGTGTGGGCTTTTTGTCTTCTTCGGAGTTCAGGGTGCTTCATGTGGGGAGGGAAGTTTGTGGAAAGCTACCTGGAGCAGTTCTTATATGGAGCTTAGCAGCCCCTGTCCTCCTTTACATTCTTCTGATTTTTAGGGAGAAGCCCTTTCCCACAGTTTCCAAGGCCCTGACTGGTGGGCTTGAGGGCAAGGTTCTTGCTACAGAGAAAAACCATTTTTTAATGGCTGAAAGGAACTACACAGGGGAGCATCTGTGCCTCCCACTTCTCCACTGGACCTCAGCTGTCTTAGAATTCCTTACAGCTGTTGATTCCTCCCAAGAAAGAGCACATTTCCAGGATGTCCTCCGCAGGACACCTATTCTGCCACCTGAAATTCTTAAAAGCTTTCTAATGAGTGCCTGACCTTTGGCACTTTGAAGCAATCTATTTTATTCTTTAAATACAAGAGGCTTAATGGGTCATTTTGTCATTTATTTTCCCTTCTTTCCTTCCTTCCTTCCTTTCTTCCTTCCTTCCTTCCTTCCTTCCTTCCTTCCTTCCTTCCTTCCTTCCTTCCTTCCTTCCTTCCTTCCTTCCTTCTTTTTGTTGTGAGCCAGACAATTAAAGGAAATTTCACAAGTATCCTTGTATATACCTCTGTTCTTTCAGCTTCATGGTTCAAGCAGAATGTCATGTGGAGAATTTTGCCTAATGTCTTATTCTTATTCCTCCCATGGAGTGACGCTCAGTTCCAAAGAGCAGAAGACATTTTCCCTCTGAACAGCCAACCACACACTCCTAACTTTGGTCTGCTTTGATTTTTCTAGCAAATATCTCATTTCAGCAATGTATTATGTTCCATAAGCCTGACCTAGCCATATTGAGATTTTTCTTTTCGTGAAGGGTGATGCAGAAATCTTTCTGATGATTCTAATTATTCTGTGGAATGCCAGATGCACTATATCCTCAAAATGTAAATTTTCATCTTCTACATGTCACTGAAATTCACTGGTACAACTCCAGAAATCTCTAAGGTCAGAGGTTAGGAAAGACATGTATGTGAATGGCAAGATAGTGACTAAAAATATGCAAGTCCCAAACATGAATATTTTCTTCATGATTTTTAAATATGTTAATTACAAGAATGAAGCAATTCATATACTATAGAATTTAAAATATTATGGACCTCATTGAAGTGAATAAAATCCTTAATTAATACTGAAACTGATTCTCCAGTGGCATTTTGCAGAATCATTAGATATATATGCATTACAGTCAGGCCTTGCTATACAGGCATTACATTTATCCTAAATTCTTAAAGGTTTATTTTTGATTTTCTGACCACAGTCTATTGGGAGTGATTGATGCTGACATATTCTGAAGTCAGGACCTATAGACAGGAATTTGGAAGACATTTGGAGTATCTATGTCCAATGAATAGGGTGACAGTTAACCAGATGTGCATACATGGATGATGAATTTTTTCTTCATCAGAAAAATAAGGATACTGGATAATTGTTTACTTATTCTTATATTTAATTATTCTAATAGAGATTTCCAAATATATAAAGAATTATCAGGTTTACTGAACTTAACATGTTACTATAATTTTTCATAGTTATATATATCATTTATGCCTAAATATTTGTTTCTATGTGATTGAAAAGAAAACTACTTTATTAAAAATATGACATCTAGAGAAGAATAAACTTCTACATTATTGAAACTCTTCTAACTCTACATATCACTATTATTCAATTCCTCTAGTGTATGATCACCATTCATGTATACATTTTTTCAGATATTCTAACTTGAATTTCCTAAATATTCGTGTATACATGTGTATGCACATACAGTTGTAAATATCAATTAGTAATGCTAGAAATAATCAGGCCTACTGACTTTACATTATTATAAGTGTCAGAACATTATAGGGTGAGTTTAGTAGAAAAATAGACATGGTTACTTCTGTTTGATGATAATCTTACCACCCTAAGTTCTCTCCAGATTTTTCCCAGGAAGCTACATTACAATATCTGATCATAGTCAAACATGACTAGAGGCTAGAGAGATGGTTTAGTGAATTAAGGTCTTGATATCTGAGTTCATGTCCTCAGAACCCATGTATAGCCAGATGCTATAGCAGGCACTCATACTACAAATGTAAATGGGGCAGAAATGGAGGTGGAGACAGGAGAACTGTGAACAGGAAGCTCATGTTACCACTAGCCTGGAGAACATAGTGGTAAACAGCAAGAGACACTGACTCGAAACAAAGGTAGAAGGCAATAATTATCACCTGAAGCTATCTTCTGGCTTTCACACATGTGTCATGGCATATGTGCACATGTTCTCACACACATGAGCACAGGTGGACACAAAACATAGCTTGAATTTTCAAAATAATAAACAAATGTTATCTAAGTATCTTTTTTACCAAACCTCAGAAAGATCGTAGGGTTATATAGCAATCTCCTAAGAGTCACCTGGTGGTAGTGAGCTTCATATCAATCATACACACTCTTTTCATTATCTTTATGCTCTTATTTTCCAAAGTGGTACAAAAGGAAAATATTCAAATTATAACTTTAAGTAAGGCCTAATATAAAAAGCAAACATTATTTAGGATTTTTAAGTTCTAATAAAGTCTCAGAAACTGAATTCAAAAACAATACTTTGGGGCTGGAGAGATGGCTTAGCGGTTAAGCGCTTGCCTGTGAAGCCTAAGGACCCCGGTTCGAGGCTCGGTTCCCCAGGTCCCACGTTAGCCAGATGCACAAGGGGGTGCATGCGTCTGGAGTTCGTTTGCAGAGGCCGGAAACCCTGGCGCGCCCATTCTCTCTCTCTCCCTCTATCTGTCTTTCTCTCTGTGTCTGTCACTCTCAAATAAATAAATAAAAAATGACCAAAAAACCCCCAAAAAACAAAAAAAAAATACTTTGTTTTTTTTTTCTTTTTCTATTTATTCATTTATTTATTTTTCAAATTTCTATTAACAACTTCCATGACAATAAAAAATATCCCATGGTACTACCCTCCCTCCCCCCACTTTCCCCTTTGAAACTCCATTCTCCATCATATCCCCTCCCCTTCTCAATCAGTCTCTCTTTTATTTTGATGTCATGATCTTTTCCTCCTCCTATGATGGTCTTGTGTAGGTAGTGTCAGGCACTGTGAAGTAATGGATATCCAGGCCATTTTGGAGGGAGCATGTTGTAAGGAGTCCTATACTTTCTTTGGCTCTTATATTCATTCGGCCACCTCTTCCACATTAAACCCTGAGCCTTGGAAGATATAATAGAGATATTGTAGTACTGAGCAATAAGGTCACTTCTGTCCAGCACCATGTTACCTTCTGAGTCGTCCCAAGGTCACTTCCAACTGAAAAGAGAAGATTCTCTACCAAAAATGAGAGTAGCATTAATATAAGGGTATGAACATTAAGAGAAGTGCTTACCAGGAAGTTTGACAGCATAGTATATACATTTAGCCAGACAACGGCAAACGTTACACCCCTAGGGCTCATGACTACCCATGTTTTAAGTTTTCAGAATCATGGATGTATTCCCTCCCATGGAGCAGGCCTCCAGTCCAATTGGAGGGCAGTTGGTTTCCACCATGACAGAAGTGCCACTATGGCACCTATTGGCTCATTTGGCCTGGCTGGCCAAATATAAGGCTTGTGGTGTCCAATGTAGAGTATCTTCATTGGTGATTTCTCTTTCTCCCATTGAACTACATGCAGAATGGCTTCTTCCAGCATTCTGCCAGCTGGTCTACATGTAGAAAGTTATCAGCTCAGTTCCAGCAGGATTTGTCAGTGGCCTTACAGCCCAAGTATGAGGAGTGTTCAGCAATAGGGTCTTACCATCTATTCCTGGTGGAAACCCAAGGTATGGCAATAACCTATAATGTTTGGTGGGCATCAGAGACCTCCCTGGTCAACAACTCACTGGAAGGTATCCTATTACTGGCACTGAAAATTTTCTAGCAACAATATATGGATCCTGAGTGTTCCATTGTCCAAAAAAGTAGGATTCCACATGATTTATTTATATCCTCTTAGATGTTGATTAATCCTACCTCCACCTTTCCTTTACTCGATCTCTTCCCTTGACCTCACTTTGGGCCTTTTCACCTCCATTAATCTATTTCTCTCTCTCTCTCTCTCTCTCTCTCTCTCTCTCTCTCTCTCTCTCTCTCTCTATATATATATATATATATATATATATATATATATATATATATATATATATATTATCCTATTAAGTACCCCCCTCCCTTCCTTTCTCTTCCCTTTCTATCTCTTTTCTAGCTTACTGGCCTCTGCTACTGAGGTTTTTGCTTCTCACACAGAAGCCCAATCATCTGTAACTAGGACCCACATATGAGAGAGAACATGCCACACTTGGCTTTCTGGGGCTGGTTACCTCACTTAGTATAATACTTTCCAGATCTATCCATTTTCCTGCAAATTTCATAACTTCAGTTTTCTTTACCACTGAGTAGAACTCCTTTGTATAAATGTGCCATATCTTCATTATCCACTCATCAGGTGAAGGGCATATAGGCTGGTTCCATTTCCCAGCTATTGTGAATTGAGCAGCAATAAACATGGTTGAGCAAGTATTTCTAAGGTAATGACATGAGTCCTTAGGATATATGCCTAGGAGTGCTATAGCTGGATCATTTGGTAGATCAATTTTTAGCTGTCTTAGGAACCTCCACACTCATTTCCACAATGGCTGGACCAGATTGCATTTCCACCAACAATGTAGAAGGGTTCCTATTTTCCACATCCTCACCAGCATTTATGGTCATTTGTTTTCATGATGATAGCCAATCTTAAAGGAGTGAGATAGAATCTCAACGTAGTTTTAATCTGCATTTCCCTGATGACTAGGGATGTAGGACATTTTTTTACATGCTTATATACCATCCATATTTCTTCTTTTGAGAACTCTCTATTTAGTTCCATAGCACATTTTTTAATTGGCTTGTTTGATTCCTTATTATTTAATTTTTTGATTTCTTTGTATACCCTATATATTAACCCTTCTCAGATGTATAGCTGGCAAAGATTTTTTTCTCATTCTGTAGATTGCCTCATTGCTTTATTCATAGTGTCCTTTGCAGTAAAAAAAAAAAAAAAAAAAAAAAAAATCTTTGTAATTTCATGACATCCCAGAGTTTAATCTGTGGTTTTATTGCCTGAGCAATTGGGATTATATTCAGAAAGTCTTTGCCAAGACCAATATGTTGAAGGGATTCCCCTACTTTTTCCTCTAGCAGTTTCAGAGTTTCAGGTCTGATGTTAAAGTTTTTAATCAATTTCGACTTAATTCTTGTGCATGAATAGAGAGAAGAATCTATTTCCATCCTTCTACAGATAAATATCCAGTTTTCCCAGCACCATTTGCTGAAGAGGCTGTCTTTTCTCCAATGAGTATTTGTGGCATTTTTACTGAATATCAGGCTATAGCTACCTGGACTTACATCTGAGTTCTCTATTCTATTCCATTGATCTACATGTCTGCTTTTGTGCCAGTCCCTGCTGTTTTTGTTACTAATGCACTGTAGTATAAGTTAAAATCAGGTATGGTGATACTACCAGCCTTATTTTTGTTGCTCAATATTATTTTAGATATTTGAGGTTTTTTTGTGATTCCAAATGAACTTTTGGATTGTATTTTCTATTTCTGTGAAGAATGCCATTGGAGTTTTGATGGGGCTTGCATTAAATGTGTAGATTGCCTCTGGCAAGATTGCCATTTTCACAATATTGATTTTTCCAATCCAGGAACAAGGGATGGTTTTGCATTTCCTAGTGTCTTCTGCAATTTCTTGCTTCAGTGTTTATAGTTTCCATTGTAGCGATCCTTTAGTTCCTTGGTTAGGTTTATTCCAAGGTAATTTATTTTCTATGATGCAATTGTGAATGGGAGTGATTCTCTGATTTCATCCTCTGTGTGTTTGTTGTTAGCATAAGAAATGCTACTTCTATGGTACCATTGCCGTTTGGGTCCGGATTACTGTTTTCCACCCTTTGATTCCCTCTCCGCCCTCCCATCCATCTTATTGTCTAGTCCATGAGGTACTTGCTGGGTATGTAAGGCATCTTGGGCAAATTCAGGTTAGGTGTTGCAGATGAGTGAGACTATGTGTCGATTTTTTTTCTGTGTTTGGGTAAGTTCGCTGAGAATGATCTGTTCCAGGTTCAACCATTTTTCCTCAAATTTCTTTATGTCGTTTTTTCTTACTGCTGTATAGAATTCCATTGTGTAGATATACCACATCTTTGTTATCCATTCTTCTAATGATGGACATCTGGGTTGATTCCAGCTTTTAGCTATTACGAATTGAGCTGCTACAAACATGGTTGAGCAAATCTCTCTGGCTTTTGGTTTGAAGGTTTTAGGGTACATGCCCAGTAATGGTATAACTGGGTCTGTTGGTATTTCTATAGTCAGCTTTTTCAGGAGTCTCCATAATGCTTTCCAAAGTGGTTGTACCATCCTGCATTCCCACCAACAGTGAATGAGTGTCCCTGCTTCTCCACATCCTCGCCAGCATTTATTTTCATTTGACCTTTTGATGTTGGCTATCCTTATTGGGGTAAGGTGGAATCTCATAGTTGTTTTAATTTGCATTTCTCTGATGATTAGGGATGATGAACATTTTCTTAGGTGTGTGTTTGCCATTTGTATCTCTTCCTCTGTGAATTGCCTGTTTAACTCTGTGCCCCATTTTGTGAGTGGGGTATTTGTCTTCTTATTGTTTAGACTTTTGAGTTCTCTACTTCCTAAAAGACAGACCAAATGACTGAACCTTCACTAGTCCCTTACAGGAAACACCTGAACCACAAGACACTGGAGAGGGTAGGATCAAGACTGACCTAAATCTCCTACATCTTCCTTCCCTCCCTCTCCCCCTCTCCCCTCTATCTCTCTCCTCTCTAACTCTTGTATATTAGTTATCTTTTTCCTCAATTTTTTAGTGGACACTGACCTGTAACCCCCACTTCCAGCTTGGGCCTACAATCCACAATGAGCTTTTGATCAGAGAAACCTACAAGGTTTCCCAAAACAATGACAGACTTCTGTCAGAGTAATTGATGACCCACCAAAGGCCAGTGGTAAGACCCTATTGCTGAAGACTCCATACGCAGCTGACACGTAAAATGGAATGACATGGCTGGAAGCCAGGAGAGAGTCAGTCCCCAGACAGTCAGCGCGTCTAGTGCCAGAAGGCGCTACATAGGCGACTGGGGGAAGTGACCAAGATCTGTCCAAGCAACACATTGTTTAACCTAAGTAGCAACAATTAACCGGATGTGATACCCACACAAGTGCAATAGTGGTACACAGCCATGGTGAGGAATCAATTGCTCTTGATTTGGCTAACTGATCCACTCAGTGGTACTAGACCCTTAGCTGGAGCTGGGAAACAAGTCAGAACCATACCCAAACACAAGCCCACTCTACAAGATCAAGCTACCATCAATCACGGGGTATAAGAGGGCCTACACCTATCAAACTGTCTATCAAAAAAAGTAAATGTTATCTCAATTTTCTGGGTGCTAACTTACTCTCCGTTGGAGAATCTGCTTCTCTTTTCCAGATAGATGCAGATCCTAAGAAGAGAGCTGCCCCAACATACCTCAGAAGGGGCCCAACTGAAACTAAGGACAACTGGCGAAATAAGCAAGGGTGATGTTTTCCTGTGAACTGGATACCAGCACAAAGGGGAAGGAGATCAATGCAGAGAAAAATCAACTCCTACCAAATCAGAGAGCCAGAGCCTCAGAGGCCCCCAACACCTCAGCACTGAAGCAGACCAAAAATGAACCCAACATGGCTCAGGGAAATCTTGCGGAAGAGGGGGCGGAAAGAATGTCAGAGTTACATGTTGGGTCATGATTTTCAGAGACATTTATCATACTAATAACTGGGGGCTAACTCCACAATGCACGACCCATTTTCAATAATAAGGAGGGTCTAATGGGAGGGGGTAGATCACAGATGAGCCTAAATAATGGTACCAAACTGACTGTATTTACTGAAAAGAAAACTAATAAATTAAATTAAAAAAAAAAGTAGAAAAAAAAAAAAAAGAAATGCTACTTCTTTCTGTGTGTTTATTTTGTGTCCTGCTTCATGGCTGTAGGTGTTTATCAGCTCTAACAGTTTGCTAGTAGTCATTAGAGTCCTTTATGTAAAGAATCATGTCATCTGCAAATAATGATAACTTGATCTCTTCCTTTCCAATTTGTATCCCTTTTATGTGCGTCTCTTGCCTTCTTGCTATGGCTAAGACTTCCAAAACTATATTAAATAAAAGTGGGGACAGTGGACACCCTTGTCTTGTTCCTGCTTTTAGTGGAAAAGCTTCCAGTTTTTCCCTTTTTATTAATATGTTGGCTGTAGGCTTCACATAAATAGCTTTAATTATACTGAAATATGTTCCTTCTATTCCCAGTCTCTGTAGGAGACTTTTATCATGAAATGATGTTGGATTTTTATCAAATGCCTTTGTAGCATCTAATGAGATGATGTCCTTCAGTCCATTTATATAATGTATTGCATTTATCAATTTGCATATGTTGAAACATCCCTGCATCTCTGGGATAAAGCCTACTTCGTTGGGGTGAATAATCTTGCTGATATATTCTTGTATTATGTTTGCCAATATTTTGTTGAGAATTTTTGCATCTATGTCCATGAGAGAGATTGGTCTACAATTTTATTTTTTCATTATATCTTTGCCTGGTTTTGGTATCAGGGTGATGCTGGCTTTGTAGACGGAGTTTGGTAGGATCCTTTCTTTTTCTACTTATTGAAAAGCTTAAGAAGCAATGGTGTTAGTTCTTCCCTGAAGGTCTGGTAAAATTCAGCAGTGAATCCATCTGGGTCTAGACTTTTTTTTTAATTGGGAGATTTTTTTTTAAGTTTAAAAAATATATTTATTTATTTATTTATTTTTCTTTTCAGAATTTTTATTAACATTTTCCATGATTATAAAAAAAAATCCCATTGTAATACCCTCCCTCCCCCCCCCCCACCCACACTTTCCCCTTTGAAATTGCATTCTCCATCATATTACCTCCCCATCTCAATCACTGTACTTACATATATACAATACCAACCTATAAGTACCCTCCTCCCTTCCTTTTTATTTTTTTTAATTTTATTTATTTATTTGAGAGCAACAGACACAGAGAGAAAGACAGATAGAGGGAGAGAGAGAGAATGGGCGCACCAGGGCTTCCAGCCTCTGTAAACGAACTCCAGAGCGTGTGCCCCCTTGTGCATCTGGCTAATGTGGGACCTGGGGAATCGAGCCTTGAACCGGGGTTCTTAGGCTTCACAGGCAAGCGCTTAACCGCTAAGCCATCTCTCCAGCCCCCTCCCTTCCTTTTAATTGGGAGATTTTTGATAACTGCTTGGATCTCCATACTTGTTATAGGTCTATTTAAGTGATCAATCTCATCTTGATTTAATATTAGTAGGTCATCTAAATCAAGGAAATCATCCATTTATTTCAGATTTTCATACTTAGTGAAGTATATGCTTTTATAGTATGTCCCTATGTTTTTTTGAATTTCTCTGGAATCTGTTATGATGTTGCCTTTCTCATCTCTAATTTTATTATTTTTTGTCTCTTCTTTCTTTCTTTTGGTCAGATTTGCTAAGGGTTTAGCAATCCTTTTTATTGTTTCAAAGAACCAACTCTTTGTTGCATTGATTTTTTGAATTGTTTATTGGTTTCTATTTCATTACTTTCTGCCCTAATCTTTATTATTTCTTCCCATCTACTGATTTTCATTTTGCCTTGTTCTTCTTTTGCCAAGTCTTTAAGGCTTTAAGGTGAAGCATTAGGCTTTACTTGCAACTTCTCGAATTTCTTAATATAGGCACTTAAAGCTATAAATTTACCCTTAAGGCTGCTGCCTTCACTGTGTTCCAAAGACTTTGGTATGTTGTGTTCTCATCATTTGACTCTATGAAATTTTTTTTATTTCATTCTTGATTTCTTCATTGACCCATTCATCATTTAGTAGTGCATTGTTTAGTTTCCAGGACTTTGGGTATACTTTATAATTTTTCTTTCTATTGATTTGTAGTTTGATTCCATTGTGGTCAGATAGAATACAAGGCATTATTTCAATTTTCCTGTATTTGTGAAGATTTGCTTTGTGTCCCAAAATATGGTCTATTTTAGAGAATGTTCCATGTGCTGCTGAGAAAATGTATATTCTGCAGCATTTGGATGAAATGTCCTGTATGTATCTATTAGGTCCATTCCTTTTATGACCTCCTTTAGTCCAGATGCCTCTCTGTTATGTTTTTTCCTGGAAAGACCTGTCAATTGATGAGAGTAGGGTGTTGAAGTTAACCACTACCACTGTGTTTGGTGTTATCTGTGACCTTAGTTCTAATAGCATTTGTTTGATGAATTTGGGGGCCCCCATGTTAGGTGGATATATGTTTAGGATTGTTATGCACTCTTATTGGAGGGTGTCTTTAATCAATATAAAGTGGTCTTTCTTATCTTTCTTAACTAATGTTGGACTGAAGTGTGCCTTGTCAGATATTAGGATAGCAATCCCTGCTTGTTTTCTAGGCCCATTTACTTGAAACACCGTTTTCCATCCTTTCACCCTAGGATAGTGTACATCCTTTGTAGAAAGGTGGGTTTCTTGGAGGCAACAAATTGAAGGATCCTGATTTTTAACCTAGTCTGCAAACCTATGCCTTTTGGTTGGGGCATTGAGGCTGTTAAGGTTAAAAGATATTATTGAAAGGTGTGTATTTATTTTTGCCAATTTTTTGTAGTTTTTCTGGTTTTACCTTTGCTCTTTCATGTTAACTAGTGAGTATTGTTAGTTTTTTCCAGGGTTGCTTTTCTTTCTCTTCAGCATAGAGGATTCTTTCAAGTATTTTCTGTAGAGCTGGTTTTGTCTTCAAATACTCCTTTAGCCTGCTTTTGTGGTGGAATGTCATTATTTCTCTGTCTATTTGAATGGATAGATTTGCAGGATAAAGTAACCTTTGTTCACAGTTGTTATCTTTCAGAACTTAGAATACATCACTCCACACCCTTCTGGCTTTTAAATTTTGTGTTGAGTAATCTGCTGTGATCCTCATGGGCTTGCCTTTTAGGTAACTTCATTTTTCTCTCTAACTGCTTTCAGTATTTTTTCGTTGGTCCGTGTGTTTGGTACTTTGATTATAATATGGCGAGAAGAGGTTCTTTGCAGGTTTTTCTGGTTGGTTTTTTGAAGGATTCCTGTTTTTGCGTTGGCACCTCTTTCTCAATTTAGGGGAAGTTTTCTTCTATGATTTTGTTGAAGATGCCTACTATGCCTTTGGAGAGAAATTCTTCTCCTGCTACTATACCCTGAATTGTTATGTTTGATCTTTTCATAGTGTCCTGAATATCTTGAAATTCCTATTCATACTTTTCTATTAGTTTGTCTTTCTCTTTGTTGGACTGTATTCGATCTGCCACCTGGTTTTCTACCTCAGATATTCTGTCCTCTCCTTCATCCATGCATCCATTCTACTGGTGAGATTTTCTACACAGTTTCTTTTTTTTTAATTTCATTAACTGTGTTCTTCATTGCTAGTAATTCTGACTGTTTTTTCTTTATTATTTGTATTTCCTTATTTGTATCTCGTATTAACCTCTTTATTTCATTAAATTGGTGTCTTGTGTCTTCTTTGATTCCTTTGATTTCCTCTTTGATTCATTTGGTTTTCTCTTTCATTCTTTTGATTTCTTCTTTGACTTCTTTGCATATATTTATAATAATCCTTTTGAAATCTTTCTCAGGCATTTCCTCTAACTCTTTCTCACTGGAGGTCATGTCTGATGCATTAATACATTTTGGTAGATTTATATTGTCTTGATTTTTGGTTTTTCTTGTGTTATAATGTATATATTTTTGCATCTTTGATTAATTTAATACTTGGATTTTCTAGTTAGCTGGGTATTATTAGATGTTTCAATCAAGCTGATGTTATATATCTTCACTGTAGGGGCTTAAGGTGCTAGGTGTGGCTCTTAAGACTATCAGAGTTTATACAATAGTGAACCTAGGTGTTTTGTTTGCCTGCTATTCAAGTAGCAAATACAAAATACAGATAGATTCTAAAATTTAACTAAACAATATACATATTCAATGAAAAACAGCACAGACTATTTATGGAAGAGTAGGTATTATGACAACCAGATCCTTTATCAATAAGGAGGTTAAGATTTCTGGTCTGTTGAGGGCTCCAAGTCAGCTTATGACCAAGTGAGACCCTTCCCTAATGTATAACAGAAGAGTAAACAAAGCCACTATAAGTCAAGAAACAACAAATAACAAGCCCAAAATATAGTTTATTTAAGAATGGCAAATCTGACCATCCATCAGATTTAACATATAATTTGTCCTGATATGGAAGGTGCAACTAGCACTTCCAGTTCAGGGCTATATACCAGGTTCATTAGGTGGGTACTAACCTAGTGTAATCCCAGTTACCTTTTGGGATGATTTTGGTCTCAGTCATGCTACACTTCTGCTTGGGTCCCTCTTTTGTGTACTGTGGGTTCAAGTAGGCTGGCTGGGTTGGTGGACTGCTGCTATGTTCAGTGTAACTGGACACTGGCTGTGGGGGAGTAGAGGCTGTCAATTATGGCTCTAGTTCTTTCACTGGTCCATGTGGTCCTCTACCTAGTGATCTGCTCCTCTATTGTTCACTGCCATTCTCCCTCATGTTTCTTGAGTTTGTGAAGAGCTCCAGTGTGAGTGGAAAATCCCTTCACCTGGCTTTTTCTGCAGCTCTCACTGAGCCTAGCAGCTGTGGCCCCATGGACCTGGTGTCACTTCCACTGGAGCCACTTCTGCCTGCCTGTGTAGGCTCTGGATGCTCTGGATCTCTCCTACATCTCTGCTGCCATTTTAATTACTTATACACCTCACTTTTTATTAAAAGTGCGTATTTTTCTGGGCTTGTTTTGTCTTTTTCTCCCCTAGGCTGCTTTGGTGTGATTCCTATACCACCATCTTAACTGGAAGACCACAACAATAATTTATCACATTACAGATTTCCTTTTACAAATACTTACTTGATACACAACATGAATATCCCTAAAACCTTAACTAATAATGCAATATAAAACCAATCATATTTCTTGCACAATTGGTACATGAAGTAATGCATGATTGATATATTTTTACATTTATTTAAATTTGACTTTCAGCGATATAGGGTATTCTTATCATGGGCAATGTTAACAGACAGTTATGTTACCAAATAGCAATGTTAACAGACAGTAATGAGAACACCAGTGTAGCTGTTGAAAATAAAATTTAAAAAAATTAAATGCTCATTTATTTCCTATTATCTCAGTAGCCAACTGAGTAATAAAAATGAATTAGGAACATCTGTCTATAATATTTCACTAACAATGTTAAGACTTGTTGATATCATTGGAAAAGGGCCAAATTATTTATTTTCCACTTTGTATGGCCATGACTCCAATTCTAATTTATGTCACTAATCCTTATTGTATGAAGAGTCAGTAATTTTTTAAATTTATTTTTACTTTAGAATGAGCAAGCGAGAGACAGAGAGAGACAGAGAGAAAGAGAGAGAGAGAGAGAGAGAGAGAGAGAGAGAGAGAGAGAGAGAGAGAGAGAAGAGAGAGAGAATGGAAGCCCAAGTCTCAGCCACTGCAATCAAAAGCCAGATACTTGTGCCATCTACTGGGCATGAGTGACCTTGCACTTGCCTCACCTTTGTGATTTTGGCTTGTTTGGGATCTGGAGAGTCAAACATGGCCCTTAGACTTTGCAGGCAAGCACCTTAACCACTAAGCAATCTCTGCAGCCTGAGTCATTAATTTTATACTTGTTCTATTGTCTAACAGCTTTTTTTCCCCAGAGATTGTGCTCATTTTATAATTTGAGAGAATTCTGATCAGATTTCACATCCTGTTTTAAAAAAGTCAACTTTACCAAAAACAAGCAGAAAATGTGAATTCACATTTAAGAATAAAGCAAGGTCTGGGTGAGGCTCAGTGGTCTATCTCTACTTACTAAGCATGAGGGCTTAGTTTCTATCCTTATTCCTCCCAGGCCAAGTAAACTGTGATTGATGCAGATAAAGTTTGACAGGTCTGCTTTAGGAAAACTGATAGTAAATATACAAATATGAAATCAGTTGTTATTATGAATTTTTGAGAATAAATTAGAAATCATACAATATACAAAGTAATGCTTACACATTTGCAAGTATTAAAATATATTTTTAAAACTTCATATCTTAAAATGGCAGATTAGAAGCATCCACAGTGCAACCTAGTGAAATAACACTGACAAGATACTGCAACAACAGGCAAGATTGGTAAATGAATTTCCTAAGCCAGGTGAGATCTCCATGGGAGAGAAGACAAGAGTTTCTGTCAATCAAATCGTCCCCCAGCTGAACCAAAATGTTCTTGTGAGGGCAGTGTTTCTGGAAGCATTTTTCTCATAGTAGCTCTACAGGATTAGTGAGCTTGGCAATCTCTGAGTCTTTAGCAGGTAGTTGTCAGTAAAGCCCCAGAATTAATGAAGTCAAAGCAGTCTACAGAGATCAGCTGAAGTCTATGGGACCACTGTTCAGCAACTTACAGCCTGCTTTCCCCACACAACCACATGGTGGAATAGGAGGAACCTGTTGAGGGCAAGGGCTTCCCCCGGTACCTTCCTTCACAGCACCAAGTGGAACCAGCCAGAAAACCAAAAGGAGGATTGGAGAAATGCACTGCTTAGTGTGGCTTTGCCAGACACACATCCAGAAAGCTACTGAAGTTACATGCACCAAGGTTGTCATTTCATTTTATACTGTAGGAATTATGCAGAGAATGCACTTGGCAAAGGACATAAATAATGAACTATGAAACCTTATCTCTACCACAATTGAGCCTAGCTAGAACCTTGCAATATTTCAAATAAAAGAAAAAAAACTGGTAAAAAAAAAAATCCAAGGAATATAATAACCCCAGATACATAAATTCCGGTGCTGTAACAAAAGACACATGAAAAATCCAGGCAACATAATTCCTCTAAAAAATGCTAATCTCATAGTATTGGCCTTCAGTGAGAAGGAATTAGCTGGAATCTTATTTTTAAAATCCTCTAAATAATGACTACAAATGTGTGCAAAGAAATCAGAGGAAAATACAGTCATGAACTAACCTCAAGAGAGAATGAAGTAATTGCTGAGGAAAACATACAAGTAAGTTAAACATATGAAAGAGGAATTTTTTAAATGTTTTATTGCTTTAGAGAGAGAGAGAGAGAGAGAATGGATGTGGCAGCGCCTCCAGCCACTGCAAATGAACTCCAGGAACATACACCTCATTGTGCATCTGGCTTTATATAGGTAGGTACTGGGGAGTTGAACCCAGGCTTGTTAAGCTTTGCAGGCAAGAATCTTAACCACTGTACCATCTCTCCAGGCCAAAAGAGGAATTATTTAAAGATACTGCAATACGAAAGAAAAACTAAGCTGAAATATTGGAAAGAAAATATTATAAATCCAATAAAATGTTTGGTAGAAAGGGTCACCAGCAGAAGGAGAGAACAGTTTCTGAGCTTCAAGATCAGGTGGAGCATTTAGAACATTCCAAAAAAAAGATAGACAAATCATATGCAGCTATATGTGGTACTTTCAGACCTTTGGGCATATGAAAAGTATAATGACCATAGAAGAAAGACAATAATTTTATCCCAATGTCATAGAAAATATTTTCAGTAAACTCTAGGCATAATATTTCCCAAAGTTAGGGAGACTAATATTTATTTGAATTCTTCCTGAAATATTTGAACAAAATTTTTAATCAATGAAGACAGTACATTCTCCATCTATAAATTCCACTGGAATGATTTGTCTCTAACATAAAATGGACAGAGAAATATGTGAATATCATTTGGTAACACATACTCAATATACACTTTACTGAAATGAATCATCTACTTTTCTAGAACTGAAAGTAAGATCCTTTTAAAATAAAATGGGGAATCATGTACACTTCTGGATTTTCCAATGACATGTTTGTAGTAATGAGCCATTCCACTATAAGATAAAATGCAAACAGTGAGAGTGAACTTATATGTGTTTCTAATATTTTGCAAGCATGACACATCAGGGAAACCACATTTAATGTCATTTCCATACTTTCCTGCACAATCATCTCTGGTACCAATAAGCAGAGGGAAGAGATGACTGTGCCATTAGCACAGTAAAAGTCCTGTTTCTACCTGATGGGATACACTTTTTAAGCAAACCAAAATGATAACCACAGTTATGTTGTGACATAGACTTGTAATTGGCCACATTGTAAGAACACTGAGCCCCTCAGTGCTGAGATTGTGATACAAACACAGAATTAATTAATAATGTATTAATCATTAATGAACCAGCCACTTTTCACCATCTACAAGTTTAGAAGTTCTTTCTTTCACAGAATTATTTTGGTTTGGAATTGGCAACATACACTTCATCATTGTATGTCATACCTGCTTGTAAACAGCTCCTGTGAAAATATTTTTTTTACTGAAAAGTTGACAATATATATTCTTTATTCTGAAAGTCGAATTAAGATTAAATAATAAGCCGGGTGTGGTGGCGCATGTCTTTAATCCCAGCACTCGGGAGGCAGAGGTAGGAGGATTGCCATGAGTTCAAGGCCACCCTGAGATGACAGAGTTAATTCCAGGTCAGCCTGGACCAGAGTGAGACCCTACCTCAAAAAACAACAACAAAAAAAGATTAAATAATGTTAATCATTTTATTATTTCATGTAAACTATGGAAAAGTGAGGCTGGGAGCTGTAGAGACTAGGCTGTGTAGTTGCTTTGAAAAAAAAATAAATCAAAAATGAATATGAAAATAATTTTATGTCAATGAAGGTTATGATATGAATATAAAAAGCATATACTTATTAATGATTTTATTGTAATTGGTACTAACTTTCCCTGAATAGGCTATCAAGTATTAATTGGTGGGTAAAGTCCACACCACAATGAAATAGATTAAATAAGGTGTGCCTTGTATCTTCAGGTGTATGTTGTGTCTTGACACTTGGCTAGTCAAACAAAATCATACCCTTAGGGATTCTGTTCTTCTCTTATACCAAGCAAAAAAGAAAACTTCAACTTGGTTTATTTTGCAGTAATATTTTGGGTTTTATGGTTGTTTATTTACTTTAAATCTGATTATATAAGGTAGTGTTTTCCTGAAAGTTTAAGCTATCAAAAGAAAATCTGAATTTGGCAAAAGCTATCTCAATCAAAGAAAACATAGTGATTTACTAAATAATTCAAATTTGACCAAAATAAAAAATTATAGAAATGCACTGGATCCTGAAAGTCATTGAAAAATAAACATGGCTATAGAATTTTGGAAGGAACATCATACAGTAGAATGGAAATAACAAGTAAGGAAAAAGATTTAACCAACTCTAATCCCAGTTACCTGCCCAAGAGCACCGGGATATCCTGTGGGAAAATTACAAATGTCATTGGACAAAACAAGATAATAATTATTGGCTGAAACTATACTTGAAATTTGGAATTAGGAGCAGGACTACTGAAATTTGGAGACATAGAGATTACATGGAAGCATCTCAGAAGCATGTCAGCAGGTTCCATGCAGCAGCACCTCTATGCCCTCAGAGACCAGCAAGAACTTCAGCCTGACTTCTGAATCTCTGCATGTCTGCATGACAATGCAGGGCTGGAGAGTATATTGAGTCTAATAATAATTGTTAAATTTGCAAACCCAGATGAATGAATTTCAACTCAAGGAATATTGATCTTTTTAATCAATATGCATTACTAATTAATAACTGTGGAAGTTATTTTACAGATGTTTAGAATAACAAATACCTGTGAGTCCAAAGAAATTATTTATTGTACAAGCTCTGTTTGCTGAATTTGAACCCCACATCTGCTACTTTCCATTTACTAACTGGGAGATATTAGTTAACTTATCTGTGAAATTTTCTCTATCTCAAGGATATAAAAATGGTACATATTATACATAGCCTCTGTAAAAATGAAATCATTTGGCATCTATGAATCATTTACATCCAACATATTTGAGGTACTCAGTTATGATTTTAGCTACTATTACCTTTTATTATTAATTTTTGCTCTAGCACATATATACATGCACACAAATGAGTAAATAAAAATAAAACAATAAATTTTAGATGAATGTAAAATAGAATATAAATTTAAAAAGCAATATACTTAGTGTTCTGGAAATTAAATAGAAATAATTAGCAGCTGAGAAGCACTTACTACTGAAAATGTGATAGAGATTTGAACATGAACCAATAGACTTAAATGGAATCCTGTAGACTTCTTGCCCAAATAGATCCCTCCCTACCACTCAATATATTCAGAATTCACATGTGCCTGGGCTGGTTTGATGGTGAACACAGGTACAGACAGACTTGTTGATTCAGAAGGTGTAAAATGTTTAACAAATTAATGACCTAGGTGTGGTGTCTCATATCTGTATTCCAGAACTCTGAATACAAAATGAAGTAAGAGAATTGGCATAACTTTGAGGCAAGTCTTAGTAATATAGTAATTTCCAGGACAGTCTAGATTAAAAAGGAGACTCTGCCTCAAAATTATTTTAAAAATAACTAATAAAAAATAATAATGATAATAAAAATGGCCTGAAGCTTTAAATATATGATGAAAAATCTTAGCCTACAATTTAATGAATTCAAGAATCCAAAGGATAAACATGCAGAAATATCCATGCAGACACATCTGTCATGGTCAGTGGACTGGGAATCTAAGATGAATGTAATGAAAGGAAAAACGTTGTTTATAACTGATTTCCCCACAGATCACTAGTATAAATAATGCTAAAATTTAATGTTTATAATGATGAAAGGTAAGAAAAACTAAAAGCATATAAGATGTAGCCTATGTGAAAATTGCAAAGCTGAAAACCAAGTTGAGATATTCTAAGGAAAACAAAAACAGATAAAAATGCATCGTTCTCAAGTACTAGGATGCACTTCAAATTAAACAGACAATGACATCCTCAGTAAATTAAACTTACAGAAAATTCTGGGAATTGAGAAAGTTTTAGTGTACAGTCCTTGATGGCTATGGGAAAATACAATAACTCATTGTCATTTTTCTATAAATATATCTGCATATCTGGAAAATCATCTAGAGTTAGTAATTATCAATGTATATTAATTAACAAGACCCAATATTGTTTGAACTGAATGGAGTTTATTTGAGTCAATGAATAAAAAATCATTAGACTTATGCTGAGAGGTACCTCAGCAATTCAGTGTGTTTCCTTCACAAGTGTGAAGGCCTGAAGGACCCTGAGACCCTGAAATCTCATGTAAATAATTGGGAATGGACAAACTTGTGTGTAAACCTAGTTCTGTGGGGAGCAGAGACTGGAGAATTTCTGGGGCTTGGCAACAGCAAACTCTGTGCTCAGTAACAGAGTCAACTGCAAGGAAAAACAGGTGAGTAGGTAAACAATAGAGGACACCAGAGGTTGTCTTCCTGCTGCCACAGGTGAGCACATCCATGTACACACTCCACACTGCACATAAAATACACCACAACCATCACATATACATCACACCACATATACTATACACACTCACAAAAATGTCATTTAGTTTAATGTAGTCCTCCACAGTCACAGAGATTTGCAGAGTCAGGACAAGAGTTAGGAGATAGAGTAAGGTAAGATTTTTGAAATCCATGTTGCTATTTGAACTCAGGCTTGTTGCTAAGCACACTAGTGAGTGTATTTTACTTCATTATTATACATTAAAATGTAGAATTTATATAGTTATTTTTCGAATAGCTTTATATGTATTGAATTTTTCTGCTTGATGGCTCTTATTTTAAACAGGATAATTTAATTCTTTTAACATATTTATAACATACACTTAAAATCTTTCCATATTAAGTAAGTCAAGCTTTTAAACCTGGTCTGAATATGGAAATCAAAAGCTTTAGTTTTCTTTGCCTTAGTATAAAGAGAAAATAGGCCTTTCATCACAAGGTTTGCAATAATACAGAGAGTCAATAAATGTAATGTACTGTCTCTTGTTCTGTATCCATAATACCCACACTTATTACAGGTACATATCCATAACAGTCATGACATTCCATATTGTCAATTCTAAGTGGTCAGGTTTCCAGTATTCTTAAGACAAGTAAAACAAATGTAGCTGTGCTTTTGCAAGAAAAGGTACACTGACAAATTACTGCTCAAAACATTTAATATTCAGGAAAAAAAAATACTGAGTGGAAAGCCTGTTATAATCTCTACTAAGAAAACTGCTTGAGGACATTGGAAGCCTTAAGTTTGGGCAGACAGGCCAAATGACCAAACGGGTGCAATAGTGGCATGTCTGGTGTGGAGGAAATGAACTGCTTTCTAATTGGATAGGAGGTCTGCTCTTTGGGAGTGAATGCATGCCTGGTACTGAAAACCTAATCAAAAGATGATGACAGGGGAGGTCATGTGCCTTATGGGTTATAAAGCCTGCTCTTGTCTGACTAAATGCATATATTATTTTATCAAACTTCCTTGAAAGCACTACATTTAATGTTCATATTCATATATTAACGCTACTCTCACTTTTGGTTAGAGAAACTTCTCTTTTCAGATGGAGGTGACCATTGGGATGAACCAAAAGGCAACATAGTGCTGAGAAGAAGTGATGGAGGAGTGCTCAGCACTGAAACTTCTCTATCACACCCTCCAAGGCTCAGGGTACATTGCAGAAGAGGTGGAGGAAGGAAGGTGAGAGCCAAAGGAAGGGTACCATTCCTTACAATGCAACTTCCCAGACCGAAATTGGCCTAAATATGCATGACCTCTCAGTGCCTAGCAATACCTTCACAAGACCCTCAAAATAGGAGAAAAAGACAATGACATCAAAATAAAAGAGAGTTTAAGGAAGAAAAAGAGGGAATGTTATGGAGAGCTGTATTGTGAAGGGGAAAATGGGGAGGGGAGAATGTCATGGTTTACTGTCTGTAACTAAAGGGGAAAAATTGCAAAGGACACTAGGAAATGGAAAAACAACACTTCTTCCTGGATCAGAAGAATCAATATTGTGAAAATGGCAATCTTTCCAAAAGCAACCTATACATTTAATGCAATCCCCATCCAAATTCCAATGGCATTCTTCATAGAAATAGAAAAAACAATTCAAAAATTCATGTGGAATCACAAAACACTTTGAAGATCTAAAACAATACTGAGCAACAAAAATGAGGCTGGTGATATCACTATACCTGATTTTAACCTATACGACAGAGCCATAGTAAGAAAAACAGCATGGTACTGGCACAAAAGCAGACATGTAGATCAATGGAACAGAATAGAGGACCCAGATGCAAGTCCAAGTAGCTTCAGCCACCTTATATTTGATAAAAATGCCAAAAATACTCATTGGAGAAAAAACAACCTCTTCAGCAAATAATGCTGGGAAAACTGGATATTTATCTGTGGAAGGATGGAAATAGATTCTTCTCTCTATTCATGCACAAGAATTAAGTTCAAATCGATTAAAGACCTTAACATCAGACTTGAAACTCTGAAAATGCTAGAGGAAAAAGTAGGGGAAACCCTTCAATATACTGGTCTTGGCAAAGACTTTCTGAATATAACCCCGCTTGCTCAGGCAATAAAGCCACAGATTGACTGCTGGGACCTCATGAAATTACATAGATGTTTTTACAGCAAAGGACACTGTGAATGAAGCAAAGAGGCAACCTACAGAATGGGAAAAATATTTGCCACCTATACATCTGAGAGAGGATTAATATCTAGGGTAGACAAAGAAATCAAAAAATTAAATAATAAGAAATCAAGCAAGGCAATTAAAAATGTGCTATGGAACTTAATAGAGAGTTCTCAAAAGAAGAAATATGAATGGCATATAAGCATCTAAAAAAATGTTTCTCATTCCTAGTCCTCAAGGAATGCAGATTAAAGATATGTTGAGATTCTATGTCACTCCTATCAGATTGGCTATCATCATGAAAACAAATGACCATAAATGCTGGCAAGGATGTGGAAAAAGAACTCTTCTACACTGTTGGTGGGAATGCCATTGTGGAAATGAGTGTGGAGGTTCCTAAGACAGCTAAAAATTGATCTACCATATGACCCAGCTATAGCATTCCTACGCATATATCCTAAGGACTCATCTCATTTCCTTAGAAGTACATGCTCTAACATTTTTATTGCTACTCAATTCACAATACTTGGAAAATGGAACCAGCCTAGATGTCCCTCAACTCATGAGTGGATAATGAAGATATGGCACATTTATACAATGGAGTTCTACTCAGCAGTAAAGAAAACTGAAGTTATGAAATTTGCAGGAAAATGGATGGATCTGGAAAGGATTATACTAAGTGAGGTAACCCAGGCCCAGAAAGCCAAGCATCACATGTTCTCTCTCATATGTGCATCCTAGATTCAGATGACTGGGCTTCTATGTGAGAAGGAAAAAACTCAGTAGCAGAGGCCAGTAAGCTAGAAAAGAGATAGAAAGGGAAGAGAAAGGAAGGGAGGGGGTAGAAGAATAGATTAATGGGGATGAAAAGGCCCAAAATGAGGTCTGGGGAAGAGATTGAGTAAAGGAAAGGTGGGGGGACAGCTAATCAAAATCTAAGAGGATATAATTAAAACATATGTGATCCTACATTTTTGGACAATGGAACACTCAGGAGCTGTAGATTTTAAAATATTTAAAAATAACAATGAAATCAAGATATCAAATGGAAAAGAAATGAAGACTTACTTCTCAGGAAAGTATGACCTTGCACAAAATCACCATCCTAAAACAGGGAGTATATTCATACCCAGTAGTCAGTTACATTAATTAAATTTAAGAAAGGAATACTGTTTGCATTACTTAAAAATCATTTAAGTTACAAACCCTAGAAATAAATTCAAAAAAGAGAATCAAATTCTCTATAAAAGGAAAAGCTGTAAATAAAAATCTATAAAATAACAGTGAAAGAAATCAAAAAGGACATCAAAGTAGAAAGACTCCAGATAGAGTGAAGATGTCCATAATACCAAAAGTGATTTAGAAATGCAATACAAGATAAAAAAAATACAAGATAACAATGATTTGTCTAAAGAATTAGGTAAAACCCATCCCTGAATTTACACAGAATGATATAAAAGCATAAATAGCTAAAACAACATTTAATAAAAGTTCAAGACAAGAGATATTATAATATTTGTGTTTAAAATATACTGCAAAGCTGTAGTTAAGACAATATGATGCCATAGACATAAAAGCAAAGGTAAAGACCAATGGAATGGAGCAGAGATCAAAACTCATGACTTCACTGCAAACTGGTTTTTGACAAAGCTGTTAAGAATATGTATACATTATTGAAATAACTCTTCAATTAAAGGAGCTTGGGAAATGGGAAGACCATATGAAAAGAAATAAATAAATAAAGGACAGATGTTTGTCTTGTGCCATTCTGCCACTTTGACCCAACATGGATTATTTGTATACAAAACCTGAAACTGCTATCAGAAGGTAGAGGAGAAATATGTCAGGACACTAGTATTGGCAAGGATTTTGTTTTATATAACACACAAAAATGTAGTAAAGTAACAAATTACTGCAAAAATAGATATCATCACATCACACTCTAAAGTGATGGCATGGGCTGGAGAGATGGCCCAGTGGTTAAAAATGGTTTCTTACAAAGCCTGATAGCCCAGGTTGGATTCCCCAGCACCCATGTAAAGCCATATGCAAAAAGTGGCACATGTAGCTGGGTTTCATTTACAGTGGCAGGAGGCCTTGGCACATTGATACTCACTTTTTCTCTCTTTCTCTGTCTTTCTTCCTTTTTTAAAAACAATTAGTTTTGTACTCAGTGAACACAGTCAAGTTGGGACCATTGTTAGCCTCCTCTCTGTCCTACCCCCTCCCACTGGCCCCTCCTTGTTGGGGTATATGGGTCAAACATTGTGGGATTAGCCCTCAGTTAGGGGTAAGAGGAAATTTCTCTCTGTATCATGACTCAGGGTGTCTCTGACATTCTATCCAGCCCTCTTCTGGAAATTTCCTTGAGCCATGTTGGGATTATTTTGGGTCTGCTTCAGTGATGAGGACTTGGGAGCCTCTGTGTCTCTGGATATCTTATTTGGTAATAATTGATTGTTCTCTGTGTAGATATCCTTCACCCTTGTGCTGGTACCAGGGTTCCCAAGAAAAACAGCGCCCTTGCTTCTTTCAACAATTATACTTAGTTTCAGCTGGGGCCTTTTGAAGTATGATAGGTGGTTCTCTCCTTAGGATCTGCGTGTATCTAAAAAGGGAAGCAGATTCTCCTATGAAGAGTAAAGTTAGCACAGGTTAAATGGGATAAAACTTATTTCTTTAGAGAGAATTTTATAGGTGTAGGCCCTCTTATAGCCCATGATTGGTGGTAGCTTAATAATGGAGGGTGGGCTCAGTTTTGGATATGGTTCTGACTTGTTTCCCAGCTATAGCTATAGGTTTTGTTACACTGAGTGGACCAGTTAGCCAAATCGAGAACAATTGGTTTCCCACCACTGCTATAAGCCATTATTGCACTTGTGTGAGCATCACGACAGATTATTTGCTGCTAAGTAGGTTAGACCATCAGTTTCTTGGACAGATATTAGTCATGCAGCACCTCCTGGCACTAGACATGCTGACTGTCTGAAGACTGACTCTCTTCCAGCTTTCAGCCATGTCACTCCATTTTACATGCCAATTGCATATGGTGTCTTCAGAAGTAGGGTCTTACCACTAACCTTTGCTGGATCATGAAGTACTCTGACAGAAATCTTTCATTCTTTTTGGGAACCTTGTAGGTCTCTCTGATCAAAACCTCATTGTGGATGATATCTACCTGCTAGTACTGGGAGTTACAGGTCAGTGCCCACGAAGAGAAGGAGGAAAAATTAAGTCATCTAAAAGAGTTAGAAGAGGGAGAGAGGGAGAGAGGGAGGGAGGGAGGGAGGGAGGGAGGGAGAGAGAGAGAGAGAGAGAGAGAGAGAGAGAGAGGGAGGGAGGGAGAGGCAGTAGAATATTAAGGTCAGTCTTCATTGTACCCTAGCCAGTGCCTTGTGACTCAGCTGTTCCCTATAAAGACCTGATGAAGGTTCAAACATTAGGTTTGCATTTTAGGATGTAGAATTTTATGGCACCATTGCCATTTGGGTCCAGATTTGTGTCTCCCCCTCCCCCACCCTCCCCCCCTCCTCACTCAATCTATTGTCTGGTCCTTGAGATGCTTCCTGGGTATGTCAGCATCTTGTGTAGATTAAGGTTAGGTGGCTGTAGATGAGTGAGACCATGTGGTAGTTATCTTTCTGTGATTGGGTAAGTTGACTGAGAATGATCCATTCCAGGTTCAACCATGTTTCTTCATATTTCACTGTGTCACTTTTTTCTTACTACTTTGTAGAATTCCAATGTGTAAATATACCATATCTTAATTATCCATTTGTCTAGTGATGGATATCAGGGTTGATTCCACCTCTTATCTATTACAAGTTGAGCCTCTATAAACATGGTTGAGCAAATCTCTCTGATCTGAGGCTTGGAAGTTTCAGGGTATATGACGAATAAGGGAATAACTGGGTCTGTTGGTAACTCTATAGTCAGCTTTTATAGGACTCTCCATATTGCTTTCCAAAGTGGGTGTAATGTTGGGCCCTGAAAGGCCCAGGCGTGAGGCTTAGTTGAACTTCCTGAGCCTAGATAAAGTTTGGCGACCTGTCTCTGGCCAGCTAGGACTCAACAAGACACCCAATGGCTTCTGGCCTGTTACTTCCATGCAGGAGTTGGAATTATCATTTCAATGGTCACAGTTTACTATTGGCCCTTACCTCTACCCCCATCCTAGAATCCCTGCCTTCGTCCCCAACATGATATAGTCAACTACTTTTAACAATGAAGTGAGTTCCTGTGAGTTCCTGCTTCCACAAGACTTCCGACTCAGTGTGTTTTTCTCCAGTGGCTAAGAGAGGTCTGAGTCTTCTAGTGCTCATCTTTCTCCTAAACCCCTTGGGAGGAACCAGCAGACCTGGTCCTTCCCTCAGCACTACCTGCCCACTGGGTAGCCTGGTATCTGGCGCCTAACATGCAGCTCTCAGAGTACAGCAGACTAGTGCCCCGTGAGAGGCATTCATTGAGGAGGTAATCGGTGTACATGTGCAGGTGAGCATACCCTCATAAATTATCAGTCTTCATAACCTGTACTTGTTTGTCAACATCTCTTCATTCCTTTTCTCTTTCCTTTCGTTTTTCAGTTCGCCAGCAGCTTTTGTACTTCTGAACAGGTCCTAGCAAGCTGCATCTTCAGCTTTTGTATTTGAAAAGGCCTGTCCTTCTCTCTCTCTCTCTCTCTCTCTCTCTCTCCCTCTCTCTCTCTGCTTGGGCCTATGAAGGCAGGCCAGAATGTTCTGCCATTATGGAACCTCCCCTGGATCTATAAGCTTCAATAAATATCCCTTCCTCCATAACTGTACCTGGTCTGGAAGTTTATCTCAGCAAAACAAAAGCTGTCTGATACAGACCAAGGAATGAACTGAGATGAACCAGACCATGTGGATGTTAATCTTTTGGAACCATTGTTTTGGAGAAATAGACATGGACTTGGTGCTTACAATTGAAGGTGTCTTCTGGAGTGGTAAGCCAAATTTTATGGTCCATTCTGATGACAGTCTGAGAATGCTAAATACAGATAGCATTAAACTTCAAGGTTTGGCTTATGAGCTTTCTAAGGGAATGGAAAGGCTGCAGAGGACTTTGTTGGAACTGAGCTACTGGCATAAGGGCTGGCTGCATCCTGCTGTCCAGGCCCAGAAAGTTTAATCATGGTTAAATTTGTAATGGACTGATGGGCTTAGCTAGAGATATGGAACTAAAAGATTTAAGATTTTTTGTTTTGTTTCTGTTTTTGTTTTTGGAGGTAAGGTTTCACTCTAGCCCAGGCTGACCTAGAATTCCCTATGAAGTCTCAGGGTGGACTAAAATTCATGGTAATCCACCTACATCCACCTCCAGAGTGCTGGGATTAAAGGTGTGAGCCACCATGCTCAGCCGAGATTTAAGATTTTAAGCTAGAGAAACTCAAGAAGGTTAAAATTACAGGCACTGAGACTAATTTTAGGTTTTGGTGGCTCACTATACATTGTTTTTGTCTCTCCTTGCTATGCCTTATACCAGTTAAAAATGTTTACTCTATGCCTTTATATGTTAGAAGTGTTTAACTGGTTTGATTTTACAGGTTTTAATATCTTAAATTAGTCAAGACTGTGGGGACCTTTAAAATTAAACTAACTACAATTTATAATATATGATGGCTATAAATTTATTGGGAGCCAGGGACAAAATGTGGTAATTTAAATAGTTGACCCCCCCTTCTGGCAGCTTGTGCCCAGCCCTCCCATACTGGGAGTTGGCAGGCAATCAACCTCCTGGGAGACTGCCACGTGGCTCCCCTGGACTGACCCAGGTGGGGACAGGAGAGAAATCCACCCTCTTGTGGTGACTGGGCTCACTGACCTTTTCCTGCACCTACTGGGCATCGGCACATGCCGGGGAAAAATACAAACATGCCATTAGTCATATGCTTCAATGTTTTGTCACTCTTGGGCTCCCTGATCAAATTAAAACAGATAATGGCCCCTGCTTAATAAGCAAGGCCTTTATAGATTTTCTTCAGACCTGGAAAATCTCACATTCCACAGGCATCCCATACAACCCCTGGGGGCCAGGCTATCGTTAAAAGATATAATCAGACTCTCAAGTTTCAATTACAAAAACAAAAGGGGGAATCCTTACCCCCACACAACCAACTAAAAAAGGCATAATTTGCCCTGAGTATTTTAAATTTTTCTAAAGAAGATAAGCAATTATCCCCTTTTCAAAAACACTGGACCTCATCCATTACATACAGTTCTACCTGGGTAAGATGGAGGGACCCATTGACTGGGGCCTGGAGAGGACCAGACCTGCTCCTCGCAGCAGGGAGAGGGTTTAGATGTGTCTTCCCTCAAGAAAAAAGAGACCCATTTGGCTTTAAGCTTGTATGTTTAATGTCTAACTATCTTTCATACTCATAGCTTTAAAGTAGCTCCTGAGAAAGTTCAAACTGTGCCTACCTTTAAGATCTTGGGCTTGATCCTTGATGCTCTATATACTAGAGTTGAAAGTTAGAACTCGTTTGGAGTGTCATGTAGATTTTCAATGGATTTGTGTTACTTCTAAAAAATATAATGACAGTCAACAGTGTTGGGAAAATGCATTTATGAAATATTTGACATAATGATAATATTTCCTTGGATCTGATTCAGTTACATTCAGACATTTTGTCTTTGCAAAATAATCATCTTACTTTTGATGCAGCTAAAGCTGCTGATGACTTAATATCTGCTTTTAAGCCTAGATAAAATTCTCTCACTTCTTGGATAGAAAGCTTTGCTGCTACAGGTGTTTGTCTTTTGCTCTTTCTGTGTCTTCTGCCAACACTCATTAAATGCTTTTGAGATCCATTATGGATATCCATACATAAGTACATGGGATACAACTACAGACTGACCTCGGCTTCCTGAGACATTATCTTAAAGCCTCTGCAGAGACTGGTAGTCAAAGACGGGTAAGATTCTCTCAAGTTAGGACAACCTAAGATAGGGCATGAATGATTGAATTCATCTACCAATGACAGGTAAGTCCTAAATATCTTAGAGAACAATCTAAGACAGACACAGTCTTTCTGCACCGAGGCCCAGAAGGGCCCAGTTGATAAAACAATAAAAAAGGGGGAAGGAATTTTCTAAAGCCATTTTGCTGGCCTTGTATTCATAGCTCTGGGCCATTTGGCAACAAGACTTTAGCACCTACATGTAAGCAAAATTATACACATTCAGTGTCACTAATAAGAGCTGGCCATTCCTTAAGATTTATGTTTGTATTGTTGGGATCAAAGGGTTTGTTTGTTTCCCAACCTTGGGATAATCTTTTGTACTGATAAGTGTTTGAAGTGCAAAAACTCTGTAACAGAAAGGAGTTTTTTGATAGAAATTTGTGTAAAGCTCATGGAATATTTGCCCATGGGAAAACTTTGTAAAAAGAAAAAAGACCCATTTGGGTACCAGCGAGAGACCTAAAATATCTGGGCCTCCCCAGCTGCTTACAGTACAGTTGCCCATATGACCATAAAAATATTGCTCAGCCACCTTCCCCATCCCCGTCCAGCTTTTCCCAATGTTTCCTCTGGAATTTGCATCTGGGCCCCGCCTTCCCCTAATAATTCCAGTATAGATGTGGGGTACATTCATCCTTCCTTCTATACTTTTAACACAACTGAGCCTAGTGCTCAACACTGCCTGCCTTCTGGAATGGTTTATGTTTGTGGAGGTGGGATGGTCTATGACTTTCTGCCCACCAATTGGATGGGCCTTTGTGCCCCAGCCACCTTAATCCCAGATGTAGATATCATTCCTGGAAAAGAGGGCCTCCCTATGCCCTCTTTTGATTATATCGGAGGGAGACCTATCTCCAACAATAGCTAGATTCCCTGGCTGAGGTAGTCCTACAAAACAGAAGATGACTAGACCTACTAATGGCCGAAAAGGGAGGTGTATGTTTTTACAGGAAAAATGCTGCTTTTATGCCAATAAATTGGGAATCATCCAGGACAAAATTAAGAGACTCCAGTAAAACTTGGAGAGGAGGCAATGGGACCTCCAGGACAACCCACTGTGGATGGGCTTAAATGACTTCTTACCCTACCTTCTCCCTCTACTTGGGACCCTCCCCCCTCCTTCTCCTTCTCCTTCTCCTCATTGTCAGGCCTTGTGTAATTAAAAAAATTATACAATTTATTCACCAGCGACTAGAGGTAATAAAACTTTATCAGGTCGAAATACATTATCACAGTCTGGCAACTCAGGAATTAAGTTCCTCAGATGACCCACTGCCACCTTCTCTGCCCTCCATGTGACAAATGATGGGTAAGATCTCAGACTGACTGAAACAACCTAAGACAGGCCATGGAGTGGGTTCTCAGTGAGCTAAACACATGGTAACCAATTTTGGGTAAGATACCCAGAATTTGACAACCTAAGACAGGGTCCATGGTGACTAATGCTCTTACAAAAACAAAAGAGGGAGATGTTGGGCCCTGAAAGGCACAGGTGTGAGGCCTAGTGGAACTTCCTGAGCCTAGCTAAGGTTTGGCAACCTGTCTCTGGCCAGCTAGGACTCAACAAGACACCCAATGGCTTCTGGCCTGCTACTTCCACGCAGGAGTTGGAATTATCATTTCAATAGTCACAGTTTACTATTGGCCCTTACCTCTTCCCCCATCCTAAAATCCCTGCCTTCATCCCCAACATGATATAGGCAACTACTTTTAACAATAAAGTGAGTTCCTTGAGTTCCTGCTTCCACAAAACTCCCAACTCAGTGTGTTTTTTCTCTGGTGGCTAGAAGAGGTTCTGGGTCATCCGACACTCATCTCCTCCTCAACCCCTTGGGAGGAACCAGCAGGCCTTGTCCTTCCCTCAGCACTGCCCCCGTTGGTGGATCCCGGCTTGTAACATCTTACATTCCTACCAACAGTGAATGAGGGTTCCTATTTCTCCACATTATTGCCAGAATTTATTGTCACATGATTTTTTGATGTTTGCTGTCCTTACTGGGGTAAGGTGGAATCTCAAAGTTGTTTTAATTTGCATTTCCCTGATGATTAGGGATGATAAACTTTATCTTAATTGTCTGTTTCACATTTGTGTTTCTTCTTCTGTGAACTGCCTGTCTAGGTCTTTGCCCTATTTTGTCAATGGGTTGCTTGACATTTATTGTTTAGGTTTTTGAGTTCTTTGTAGATTCTAGAGATGAGGCCTCTGTCAGTTGTATATTCAGCAAATATTTTCTCATAATCTGTGGTTAAACTATTGGCTTTGCTTATTGTATGTTTGTCTGTGAGGGAACTCTTCAGCTTCATGTGATCCCATTGGTTGAGTGATTGTTTAGGATCCTGTGCTACAGTAGTTTTGTTTAGGAAGTCTTTTTCCATTCCTGTATCATGGAAAATTCCTCCTATATTTTCTTCCAGAAGTAGCCTAGTTTCTGGTCTTATATTGAGGCCTATGATCCATTTGGACTTGAGTATTGTGCATGGCAAGATGAATGGATCAAGTTTCAATTTCCTGCATATGGTTATCCAGTTTGTCCAGCACCATTTGTTGAAGATGCTATCTTTTTTACAGCCTATATTGTTAGGGCCTTTGGCAAATATCAAGTATTGTAATTGCTTGACCCAAAGTCTGGGTCCTCAAGTCTATTTCATTGGTCTATACTCCTGTTCTTATAACAGTACCATGCTGTTTTTATTACTATGGGTGTGTAATATAACTTTAGATCAGGTATCATGATGCCTCCAGAAGTGTTACTTTTGCTGAGGATATGCTTGAATATACAAAGTCTTCAGCGTTTCCATATGAATTTTGAGATCATTTTTTCTATCTCTGTGAAGAACAATGTTGAGATTTTAATTTGGAATTGCATTAAATTTGTATATTGCCTTTGGTAAGATTGCCATTTTCACAATGTTAATTCTGCCTATCTAGGAGCATATGAGGTCCTTCCATTTTCTCATGTCCTCCTCAATTTCTTTTTTGAGTGTTTTTTTATGTTTTCGTTATATAGATCATTCACTTCCTTGGCTAACATTATTCCAAGGTATTTTTTGTTGTTGTTGCTATTGAAAATGGGACAATGTCCCTTATTTCTTTCTCTGTATCTTTGTCATTTGCATATAGAAAGGCTACTGAGTTTTATGGATTGATCTTGTATCCTGCTACTTTACTAAAGGAATTAATCTCCTTCAAGAGTTTTGGGATGGAGTCTCTCAGTTTTCTTACATATAGAATCATGTTATCTGTGAATAGAGCTAACTTAACTTCTTCTTTTCCTAATTGTATCCCTTTTGTTTCTTTCTCCTGTCTTACTGTTTGAGATAGGACTTCCAGTAGTATATTGAAGAGCAGAGATGACAGTGGACACCCTGGTCTTGTTCCTCATCTCAATGGGAATTCCTCCAGTCTCTTTCCATTACATATTATTTGGGCTTTAGGAGCTTTGCATATATCTTTTATTATGTTAAGATGTGAACCAACCTTGCCAATTCTGTCCAATGGCTTGATCACGAAGTGATGTTGTATTTTGTCCAAGGCCTTTTTTGCATCTATCAGAATGATCATGTCGTTTTTGAGTTCAACCTTGTTTTTATGGTGTATTACATTGGCAAATTTCCAGTGTTGAACCACTCCTGCGTCCCTGGGATGAATCCCACTTAATCAAGGTGGATAATGCTTTTCATGTGTTGTTGGATTCAGTTTGTGATGATTTTGTTCAGGATCTTTGCCTCTAAGTTCCTGAGGGAAATTGGCCAGCAGTTTTCTTTTCTTGTGGCATCTCTGCCTTGTTTTGGATTTAGGGTGATACTAGCTTCATAGAAGGACTTGGGGAGGTTTCTCTGTTCTACAATTGTGGGGCAAAGTTTGAGAAAGATTGGTTTGACTTGTTCAATGAAGGTTTGATAGAATTCAGCTGAGAAGCCATCTGGTCCTGGGCTCTTCTTTTGGGGGAGTTTTTTTTTTTTTTTTTTTTTAATTACCTTTTCAATCTCCATGAATGTGATGGGTTTGTTTAAGTAATTAGTCTGCTCTGAGTTTAGCTTTGGTAGATGTTATGGATCCTGGAATTTTTCCATTTCCTCCATATTATCCAGTTTTGTGGAGTACAGGTTTTTGAAATAAGTCTTGATGATTTTCCCAATTTCACTTATGTCCTTTGAGATGTTTCCTTTTTCATTTCTAATTTTGTTAGCTTGAAGCATCTCTGTTTCTGTTTCTGTTTTTTTTTTTTTTGTCAATCTTGTTTATTTTTTCAAATAACCAGTTCTTTGCTTTTTCCAACTTTGTTAATTGTGTTCTTAGTTTCCAATTCATTAATTTCTGCTCTGATCTTAATTATTTCTTTCCATCTTGAGCTTTTTGGGTTGAAATCTTCTTGATTTTTCATTGCCTTTAGGTGGATGTTTAGGCTATTGATTTGGGATCTCTCTGTCTTTTTTATGAAGGCATTTAGTGCTATAAATTTTCCCCTGAGGACTGCCTTCATTTTGTCCCATAATTTTGATAGGATGTGTTCTCATCATCATTCATTTATAGAAATTTTGCAATTTCATTTTTTATTTTGTCCACTACCCATTTTTTGTTTAAAACTGTGCTGTTCAGTTTCCAGGAGCCAGTGGGATTTTTTTGGTGGGTGTTTTTTGTTAATTTCTAGCAATATAGCATTGTGATCTGATATCATGCAGGGAATTAGGTAAATCTTTCTAAATATATGGAGGCAGGCTTTGTGACCCAGTATATGAGCTATTTTAAAGAATGTTCCCTTTGCTGCTCAGAAGAATGTGTAGTCTGTGGATTTGGTATGGAATGTTCTGTAGATGTCCGTTAGGTCTAAGTGATGTGTTTTTTGAGCTCTCTTACTTCACTGTTGAGTTTCTGTTTGGATACTCTATCTATTACTGATAATGTTATATTGAATTCCCCAAGTATGATAGTGTTGATGGTTATTTCTCTTTTATTGTCAAGAAGTTTTTGTTTTATGAACTGTGGTGTCCTGTGTTTGGTGCATAAAGATTTATGATTGTGATATCTTCTTGATGGATCATTTCCTTGATAAGTAGGAACTGGCCTTCTTTGTCTTTCTTGATGATTTTTCAGTTTGAAGTCTATTTTATTTATCTGTTATTAGTATAGCTTTGCTTGTTTGTTTCTTATTCCCATTTGCTTGGAATAGTGTGGTCCACCCTTTTGCCCTGAGGAGGTGTCTGTCCATAGTGGTTAGGCAGTTTTCTTGAAGGCATCAGATTGAAGGGTCTTATTTTCTGATCCACCCTGTTAGCTTGTGTCTCTTGATGGTTGAATTAAGGCCTTTAATATTTAGGGTAATGACTGTGATGTTTGATTTGATCCCTGCCATATTGTGTTGTTATATGTGGCTTTGTGTTTTCATGGACTTTGAAGCTTTTTGTGGCTTCTCTGAGTTTGGTTATTGTGATCGGCTTCTTGTAGGGATTTGAGGATAATTATTTGATTCTTCTGTGTGGAGAATTTCATGAAATGCTCTCTGTAGATTTGTTTTTGTGTTCATACAGTTATAAAGCTGAGTTCTGTCACGGGAAGTTTTTCTTCCACCATCTATTATGAGGGATCCTTTTGCTGGGTAGAGTACTTTGGGTTGAAAGTCAAAGGTTCTTAGACTTTGCAGTGTTCCATTTCAGGCCCTTCTGGATTTCAGGGTTTCCATTTTGAAGTTTGAATTACTTCTTATGGGGTTACCTTTAGAAGTGATGTGCTGTTTTTCCCTACCTACTTTTAGGATTTTATCTTTTGTGTCAGTGTTTAGAATCTTAATGACAATATGTCTTGGACAGTTTCTCCCTTGGTCCAATCTGTTTGGAGTTCTGTTATCTTCTTGTATCTTGATGGGCCTTTCTTTTGAGAGAGTGGGAAAGTTTTCTTCGGTTATTTTCTTAAATAAATTCTCCATGTCTTTAGTATGAAATTCTTCTACTTCTTGTATTCCCATGATCTTTATGTTAGGACATATAATTCCCTCATGTTCTCTTCACAAAAAATTTTTGCATTTATTGAAACTTTTCAGCTATTGAACTGTTTTTTCAGTATCGTCTTCTAGATCTAGGTTTCTATCCTCCACATGGCTGATTCTATTCTTGAGAGTCTCTAAAGTGTTTTGGGCTTGTTCAATTAGGTTTGCATTTTCTACTACTTTTATATGTATTGTTTCCCTCCCTCTGTCAAGTTCCCTTTTCACATCATTTTCTGATTTTCTTGATGCTCCTTGGAATTCAACTTTGCATTTCTTCATGTCTTCATTTAGCATTGCCAGCTGATTTTTAAGGTCGTTTTTTTTTTTTTTTTTTTTTTCTCTCACTCTACTTAATATCTGTTAACTGCCTTTGAACTCCTTCCATTTTCTTATCTATTAGGACTAGTCTAATTATGTTAGTATGAACATTATCAGTCTTTTCTTGCTTTTCTGCAAGTTCTACCAGTAGCTGGGTCGGGGTTGCATTGCTCATAGCTTCATTTTGATTTTCTGTTCCTAATGTCTCTTATATGTTTTGATTAGAGAAATTAATTATAGGACTGGATGATCTTACTGGATTTACTTGCATTTTATTTTTCATGTTATTTCTTTTATGCTGTGGTCTGCCCATCACAGTGTATAGGCAAGGAGAGTAGGACTGTGGTTGATAGGTGGCAGAAATATTGCCTCTTGGGGTTGTGGGCCTGGGCTTGCACTGAGGCAAGCAGACAGGCAGAGCATTCATGAGCTCACACCTGGGTGAGTAGATCATCCTGAACTACAGTGGGCAGTGGGCAGATGGTGGTTATAAGGCCTGAGCTCACAGGGGCAGATTGGCTCAGGAGGCCTGATCTCAAGCAGTGTACAGGCAGAGAGGGCCTGAGCTCATGAGTGGGCAGGTGGAACATGCCTGAGCTTGTGTGTGTGTGGGTGGCCAGAGCTTCTGGGGGGCAGATGTGCAGGTGGATGGTGTGGCCTGAATTCACAGGCAGATGGATGGGTGTGGCCTGAGTTCATGTGCATGGCTAGCATATGGGGGATTATACCTGAGCTGGCATAGTCGGACAGGCAAAGCAAGTCTGAACTCACATTTAGTCAGGTGGAACATGCCTGAGTTCATCTGTGCAGGTGGCTGGAGTGGCAAGCAAGCAGATGAGTGGAGTGGGCTGAGCTCACAGGGGTGGATGGGTGGCCCTGCCTGAACCGAGGGCGGGAAGATGGAGGGATTGAGCCTGAGATCAAATGGGCCAGTGGGTGGGGCCTTTTTACCTCAGGCAAAGTGAGGCAAGTGGAGCTATGCTGACCTGGGTCCCATTTCCTGTAGTAAGTGTGGGAGTATCCTGAGGCAGGGACTATGACTGGAGGGGGGGCTGCTTGGGGGGATTGGGAGACTGCTGGGCTACACTAGAGTGAGGGAATTTGCCAATTTCCTTTTTTCCCCCTATTTGTGTTCTCCCTTAAAAGACCCACTGAACCCTTAATCTCTTGCCTTTCCTTCCCAGGGAGGTGCATCACAGTTAAGCAGATGCCATCTTGTCCAGAAGTCCAATAAATTCCCTCATCCTCTATCAAATAAATAAAAATATATTAAAGTGATAGCATAGTAATAGTAATGTAAACAATCTAGTGACCAAATATGGAATGGGAGAAAATTTGCAAACATATAAAAAGTAGCTGAACAGAATATATAGAGAACTCTAAAGACTTCATGGCAAAAAGTAGAATCTCATTTAAAATGGATGAGAAATCTATGGAAATATTTCTCAAAAGGAAACATGGCAACAACTATCAAAAACACTTTAAAAACGTCAACATCATGATACACAGAAACATTTCCTCCTACCCATAACTGATGGCTAACCCCATAATGCATGAACTATATACCCCAACAAGAAGGGTCCCTGTGGAGACTAACAATGGTACCAACTTGACTGTATTTACTAAGTAAAAAATCTAATAAAAATTAAAAATAACCTTTCCCAATGGAAAAAATATGTCAACATTGATAATTATCAAGGAAATGGTAAACTAAAATCACATTAATCTAGTAAGTCACCAAAGTAAGTATGAGTTTAGAAAAAGATAGTAAGTACTGACAAGGAAGAGGACAAAAGTGAATCCTTGCACATTGTTGGTGGGAATATAAATTAGTTTAGCCAAGGTTAAAATGACATGGAAGTTACCCCAAAATTTTAAATAACTATTATATAATTAAACAATCCTATGATTGGATATATACCTAAAGAAAATGAAGTCAATATACCATAAAGACATCAACATGCCCAAGTTTATCCAGCCTTGTTCACAATACTAAACAGATGGACAAAAATCTAAGTTACTGATACTGATGAATATTTTAAAATGTGTTAAATGTACAAAATAGAATTCTACTGAACCTAAACATGATGAAATCATGTCACATGTGACAGCATGGATGTTTTTGGTGGTTGTACATTGCTGGGTAGGATTTTAATATACTTTGGGTGTGATCATAAGAATAGATCCTTCATGATATTTTGAATTAAATAATTAGATATAGGAAGTTAAAAGCAAGTTTCAGTTCATAGTCACATGGACAGCGACATGTGTTCTAGTTGAGAGAACTCCAAGATAGTCTGTATTATCAGAAATAAATGAAGCATTGTGAAACTGGAGGGGCATTGAGATCCTTGATATTTTTATAGATGTTTGCTAATGTAACTTAATAATTTACTAATAATGTAACATTTTCAAAATCAAGAGACATTAAGAATAAAGGGAGAATCTGTGTTTTCAGAACGACATTGAATTAAACATTCAAATGGTAATGGATTTTCTAGAAGTGCCTATCTGTGATGATTATGCTTGGTGACTATGTAAAGTATTGTGTTTTTTATTTTGTTTTTGTTATTGTTATTGTGGATTTTGAGAGATCAGACATTATCAGTTTCATCCTGGCTCAACTGAAGCCAATTCTGTAGTAGATAATAATTTGTGAGATCCCAGATGTAGATTTGGGCTCTCCCACTCTGATCAACAGAGACTTTTGCATCTGCAGACATGGGGCTCTGCTGTGTGTTCCATCTATCACAATCATACTCTATATGAGATAACACATTTATGTTCACACAAGATTTTTGTGATTATTTTTCTTAAATTACTTTTTGTAGCTATCCAAATCAATTTTCTATGAAAATATTTTGTATTCATTTTTTTGTATCCAAATCTCTTCTTATGAAACATGAGTAGTACTGAGGATTCCTTGAACAATGTTTTCCCTTTTACTGCCAGAATGGAAAAAGTGGCATAGAAGATTATAGATAGATAGATAAATAGATTAGATAGATAGATAGATAGATAGATAGATAGATAGATAGATAGATAGACAGATAGATAGACAGACAGACAGATAGATAGATGGTAATAGAAGATTACTTTTGGTAAGAATAGGACATACCCCTCTCTCCCCACTCAGAAGGGAAGCAGAATTAAATATAAGGACATGGAAACTCATAATGTTCCTAAGTAAGCCTAGCTTAAACTATTCACTGTGGCTTTATTCTTTAGCCTCTCATCATTCAGTAAAATGTAAACTACTTGCAGAAATTTAAAAGAATACTACATGTAAATACCACATATTGTTTAGGGGCTAATGTTTCCTTAAATAAGAGAGTTCCTTTAGAGATTGTTATTTATATTCACCCCTGAAGAGGAACTTTGCATATTTTATTCAGCAACAAAGCATTTGTGTGTCAAAAAATATTGGATGAAACAAATATATGATGTAAGTGACAAATCCATAGTTATAATTTCCTGGTATATGTCAGAGCTATGAGAATGTGGGTATGTGTTTTCTTTTTGTCACTCGTTTACACCTCTCTCTCCATTGTAGTAGGAACAGAAAAGGAACCAATGTATGTGCCTGTGTTGTTTGTCCATAACGGATAAATTGTTTATTTATCATCACAGTACAACCATGTGCTAGTAGCAAAAGATAAATGGAACTTTTTTTTTTCTGGAGTTTCTTGTCAGCTCCCCAAGTGGAAGGAGTGGGGTTTATAAAACTAAGGGGTGGGACACAATACAGAAAGTACATCAAGATGAAGGTCAAGTTGCAATAACTTTATCCTTAGGCAAAGAGCTAGTTCTTTGAAAAAATAATCAAGATTGATAAATTACTGGCCAATTTGATCAAGCAAAAAAAAAAAAAGATGTTTCAAATTAACAAAATTAGAAATTAAAAAAGAGAAGACACAACAGACATAAATAGAATTGCAAGTATCATCAGGACTTAACTTTCAAAACCTCTACTTCTCAAAATTGGATAATCTGGAAAACATGGATGAATTTCTACACACAAACAACAAACCAAAATTAAACTCAGAGGAGATGAATCTCCTAAACAAATCTATTACATCCATTGAGATTTAAGATGTAAAAAATGTTCCCCAAAAAGAAAAGTTCAGGACTGGCTGACTTATCAGGCAACTTATTTAAAACCTAATGGAATAACTAAAACCCATTTTTTCTCAAACTTTTCTTTTTTTGTTTTTAAATATTTTTATTTATTTATTTGAGAGCGACAGACAGACAAAGAGTCAGATAGAGAGAGGGAGAGAGAATAGGCATGCCAGGGCCTTCAGCCACTGCAAACGAATTCCAGACAGATGTGTGTGCCCCCTTGTGCATCTGGCTAATGTGGGTCCTGGGGAGTTGAGCCTCGAACCAGGGTCCTTAGGCTTCACAGGCAAGCACTTAACCACTAAGCCATCTCTCCAGCCCTTTCTCAAACTTTTCAATCAATCAGAAAACGAAGAATGCCCCCCACCTCATTTCATGAAGCTGGCATAACTCCAACACCACAACCAGACAGAAATACAGTAAGAAAAGATATTTATAGGTCTATATGCATGATGAACTTAGATGCAAAGGTCCTGAACAAAATCCTCACAAACTACATTCAATAACACATCATAAACATTATCCAACTTGATCAAGTAGGCTTCATTATCAATTTAATAAACAACATAAATAAACTTAAGAGCAAGAACCACATGATCATTTCAATAGATGCAAAGAAAGCCTTTGACAAAATACAACATCACTTAATGATCAAAACACTGAAGATAATAGGCATGAAGTATTTATCTCCACACAATAGGTACTACATATAAAGTACCTAAGGTTCAAGTAATTTTTACAGGGAAAAGACTCAAGGAGTTCCTATTGAGAACAGGAACAAGACAGGGGTGTCTATTCCCACCTCTGCTCTTCAACATAGTACTAGAAGTCCTAGCCCAAGAAATAAGACAAGAGAAATAAATAAAAGGGATACAAATTGGGAATAAAAAAATCAAGTTAGCCCTATTTGCAGATGGCATGATCTTATATATAAGCAACTCAAAAATCTCCATCTCAAAACTTCTAAAAGTGATTGATGTCTTCATTAAAGTGGTAGTATAACAAAATCATCCCAAACAATCAATAGCTTATCTGTGTTCAAAGGACAAATATATAGAGGAAGAAATGAACTAGATTGCCCCATTTTCGATAACAGCAAAAAATTAAATACCTTGGAATAACACTAATCAAGGATGTGAAAGACCTATATTATGAAAACATAAAATCTCTCAAGAAATAAATTCAGGAGGATATGAAAAGATGGAAAGACTTCCCATTCTCTTGGATTGATAGATTTATCATCGTGAAAATGGCAATTCTACCAAAATCAATAGACTGATTTAATGCAATAGCAATAAAAATTTCCAGCATCATTCATCACGGATATAGAAAAAATGACCTCAAAATTCATATGGAAGCAGGACTTGTATATCTAAACAGTTAGATTTCAGTTCCTAAATGTTCCATGGCCTTCAAAACAGTCACATATGCTAAGGACCAAGCTCTCAAAATACAAGCCTATGGGGAACATTCATTTGTAGTTACAAGAGACCTCATTGTCAATGACACACACAAAAACAATGTTTCTGAAAAGCTTACAATGTATTACAGTGGGAATAAATGTGGCTTCAGTTAATAATAAGAAAATATCAAACAAACAACTTTATTACAATTGCTTTTATCTATAATTGGGCTATGTTAGTAAGAACAGCAAATAATTTAAAGAAAGCCATATATAAGTTGAGAAATGTGAATAAGATATTTATGCAAAAATGCTTTCCTTATGCAATGGTCTGCAGGTTGGTGTATATGTCTGTGAGCTTGTTTACATGCACTGCTTTCCATGATTGTCATTAGCATTTATTTCTAATATACAATTATTTTGATTGGAGTTGTATTTCTTACTTGAGGGAGGTTCTTTTCAGTAAATGGATAATGTGAAATTAAATGTTCAGCTTGAGACCAAAAGGATTTTTTTATTGTTTCTAAGTTTTAATTTATTCTATTTGTCTTTAAATATCTTCAGGGGCTTCAAACTACAAAGCAAAATGTGTGAGGTATCTAGTTAGTTCCTCATCATTTGTTAGTAAATGTGGCTGCAACATTAATTTTTTTCAGAAGAAAATAAAAGGGGTAGAAAGTTTCACATTTATGGAAAATTATCTCTTGTGATTCTTTCAGAACACACAACACTTTATGCTGGAGTCTTTGGGCTTAGTAACAGTATATATGAAAAATTCATCTTTTTCTTTGAAAAAAATCAAGGTCAGATTCTCATAGTATCTTCACAATAAGACATAGCTTGCATCTTCCTTTGAAAAGTTCTGTAATGTTTAGCGATATCTTGTTGACAAAAAGTAGATAGGAAAGCATAGGGAGTAAACTGTTCCTTGCATTCATTATGTCACTCAAAGTAAACAGATCTCTTCCAAGTCAGCACTTAGTAATTGTGTATTCTTCAACTTAATGAAATGAAAGAACATGTTTTTCAAACATTAAGTAAATGTGATAGATTTGTAACTTATGAAGCAGGTGATGAAAAATATACCCTCCTATGGAAAATTAAAAATTTATAGCTCAATCATGTTTCTTCTGTTCATGAAAGCTCCTAAACCATTAGCTAAAGCAAGTGTATTTCATCTGTCTTTGAATTCCACAGTGTGTCTGGATACCACACCTCAGAGCAAAGAAGCCTTGAGAGCACTGATGGATATGCAGCTGAAAGCAAGGGATGTCTCCATGCCCTAGAACATAGTTGTCCTGGAATACCAGCAAGGATGTATCTCAAGTATGGTTTATGAGATGAAGCATGACAGCAAGTCTCCTATACATAGAGTCACCAATGAACATCACCAGTTATCACATGTTAATGATTTAAGTAAGTCACTGAGCAAAATGAATAACACAAATTTAAATGTAGTGTTGAGTATGCAAAATATCACACTAATGCATCATATAGCATTGAGTTTTTTCTAAATACACATACACTCTGCAAGTACTATCAACCAGGAACAGAAGGAAAAGAGAATGTTTGGAAGGGTAAAGGTGGGGGGGGGGGGAAGCAGTGGGGTTCAAAGTTGAATTGTAAATGCCTGAAATATTTATGCCAATAGAACACAGTACTTTTTTGTTTACTTGAAGAATACCTGCCATCTTTTCAAAGTTGCTGCTCATCAAAAGATCATGGATCACTTTATTCTTCAAATATTTAATATATGGATGAAGAAAAATTATCCAAAGACATGTTTCCTTAGGAGAATGTATCTTCCTGCAATGTAACCCCATGCACCTTATATTTTAGTGGAGAGAAGTAAGGAGAATTCATCTCCTTCTTAATCCCACTAGTTATGCCATTCATTTATATTTTCTTAAATAATAGATTTTGAATTGAACAATATACTTTACTTCCAGTACACCTGGGCCCCCCAAAATGAATAATCATGGTGATGTGGCATTTTTAAAATATTGTATTTATTTATTAATGAGAAAGAGAAAGAGAGAAATAAAGACAGACAGAGAGAGATTGGGCACACCAGGGCCTCTATTGCAAAGGAACTCCAGATGCATGCACCACCTAGTGTTTTTGTATTTACATGAATACTGGAGAATAGAACCTGTATCCTTTGTCTTTGCAAGTGTTGAAGTGAGCTTCACATTGCTGGCAGAAATCACCTGACCAAGAGTAGCTTGTGGGAGAAAGGTTTATTTTGGTTTGCAGCCTTGAGGGGAAGCTCCATAATAGCAGGGGAAAAAGATGGCATGAGAGAGGGTGGACATGATCTACTGTCCAACACCATGTGGACAACAGCAACAGAAGAGTATGCCATACGCTGACAAGGTAAAACTGGCTATAATACCTATAAGCCTCCTCCAACAATACACTGTCTCCAGGAGGCATTAATTCCAAAATCTCCATCAGCTGGGAACCTAGGATTCACAACACTTATGTTTGTGGGGGACAAATGAATCAAACCACAACAGCAGGCAAGTGCCTTAACCACAAAAGCCATGTCTCCAGTTCTGATGTGGCATTTTTTTGTACAGAACATGTTTTTCAAAAATATAACCAAATTTTTTTCTAATAAAACTCCATTTTCACATAATTATATATTCATTTTTTTTCAATTTTTTGCGTAATGAAAATGTAACATCCTGAAATTAGGAGCTAAAACATGATTAGCAATCACCTAATCCTACCTTTTTTTTTTAAATTTAAAAAATTGAGTTGATAATGAACTAGTTACAGTTATGTAGCTCATTAGTGGAAATTAAATGTTCTTATTTTTCATTCACAGTTAATGTATGATTCTAGTTTGAATTGATTTTAAACCCTTGATTTTTGTTGCTCATCTATGTGTGCAGTCTCTTCTTATTTTAATATGAATTCCAAATTATAGAGTTTAGAGATCACCTAACATAAAGACACTCTTTGAAATTCACCATGTAGTCAGACTATAAGGTAATGAAAACTTTTCATTTTGAATTGACTTTAAGTCTAATGACAACCAAAAACTTTCAAACATAGACTTGTCAGTGACCTGTGTGTCATATACCTGAGATACAAATGGCCCCACAGATATGAAGCTATCTGTTGCTAGGGAAGAACAGCTGGAATCAGTTAATGACTCAAGTCAGCATGAGCTGAAGTGCATGAGACTACAAAGCTTCATTTTCACAGCAGAGTTCTAGGAAGGGCTTGAGAAGCCAAAGTCTGGTGGGAATGGCCCAGGACTGACACAGCTATGAGCACTCCTACTGGGAAGTGGAAGCTGCTGACCCTCACACATGTGAATCTGAGTAACAGCAGTCTCCAGTCTGAGAGTGAGCCTATTAAAAACAGACATCCAGGGAGGCTAATAACAATGCCCTCTGCTCAGAAAGTACAAGAAGCAAGTATGCTAAGACTTGAGAGAAATAACTTCCACTGGTGGTTTTTTCTTTAATCTTGCATGATCGATAACTATCTGTAAGTTAATAGAGGAAAAGTTTGTCACTTTGCCACTAGTTTGGGCATTAGTATAAAGAAAGGAAGAAACTAGGAATACAGAGTAATAATTACATGCAAGATAAATAAGATAAGAGATTTAGCTAAAATGAAGTACAATTTTAATATTAGCTTGAGTTCAAAATTGTATTTTAAGCATAAAAGTACTATCCTAACAATGATGCTGTACAGAAATTGAAAAGTAAAATCCACCCTTAGAGGTGCTTTAAAATTTTATAAACTGTATCTACTTTGAATAATTATTCAAGGAAGGGTAATATTTATATTTTCTAAAATCCTTCATTTAACCTAGTTCTTAATAATGCTAATTTAATAAGTAAAAGGTGATGAAATCATTGGTAATGAGATGAGAAAATACAACTTTAAACTTTTCCTGTTTCCAAAAACACGAAGCAATGAAATGATAAATTTTAAAATGCATAACAAATGTGATATTAATGTGATTAACAATCTGTCCCATGCATTCTTTTTGGTACTGAAAGATACAAATGAAGTCCCTCATTAATATGAATGGCATACACGCACACACACATGCACACACACATACACACACACACACAACTTTTCCTCTTGTCCTACTTTTCCTCTATAAACTAGAGATAGTTATTGACCATGCAAGATTAAAGAAAAAAAAAAATCAGTGGAAGTTATTTCTCTCAAGTCTCAGCATACTTGCTTCTTGTACTTTTTGTACTTTCTGGGCAAAAGGCATTTTTATTAGCCTCTTCCGGATGTCTGTTATGAAGAGATTCACTGTCAGACTGGAGACTGCTGTTACTGAGATTCATAAGTATGAGGGTTAGCAGCTTCCATAGTAAAATTATGAATTTAGGGCTGGATAGATGGCTTAGCGATTAAGCGCTTGCCTGTGAAGCCTAAGGACCCCGGTTCGAGGCTCGGTTCCCCAGGTCCCACGTTAGCACAAGGGGGCGCACGCATCTGGAGTTCGTTTGCAGAGGCTGGAAGCCCTGGCGCGCCCATTCTCTCTCTCCCTCTATCTGTCTTTCTCTCTGTGTCTGTCGCTCTCAAATAAAAAAAAAAAAAATGAATTTACAGGGAAAATTAAAGATAAGGCTTTCATAGTAGGAAAGTATTTCTTGAGGAAAGATATGTTGATTTGTAGCAGTCTTGCAGATTAACACTGGTAGTCACACTGTCACATTTGTTTCTGCTATTTCTTTGTTTCTTTGTTTCTCTCTCTCTCTCTCTTTCTTTCTTTCTTTTTTCTTTCTTTTTGATGGGTCTTGTTCTAGCTCAGGCTGACCTGGAGTCCACTATGTAGTCTCAAGGTGGCCTTGAATGCAGGGCAATCCTCCTATCTCTGCCTCCAGAATGCTGGGATTAAAGGTGTGTGCCACCATGCCCAGCCATTTCTGCTATTTCTATTACTCTTTATTTGTTTCTATATGTGGCAGCCATTATGTTATACAATTAACATGTCATGAAATCAGCATACAACTAAAAAACAATTACTATTAAGATCACCATTTTAGAGACTAGAGAGATAGCTCAGCAGTTAAAGCTGTTACATGGCAAAGCCTGCCAGCCAAGGTTCAATTCCCAAGGTCCACATAAAGCAGGATACAAAATATCATTCATTCATCTGGTTTGCCTTTGCAGTGGAAGGAGATCTATCCTCAAATTAGATCTAGATGTTACAATAGTATAACTTTAAGCTTTTTCAGTACAGTTAATGAAAGAGCAGCATTCCTCAGATACTCAATATAAATTTTTATTCTAAGGCACATTGGGTAATGAGCCTTTGATCAATTAATAGTTTTAGAAATAATTTCTGAGCTATTGAAATATTTGTTTTCATAAGAACAGAAGTTAAGAGCCAGGCATGGTGGTGCACACCTTTCAACCCAGTACTTAGGAGGCAGAGGTAGGTGGATCACTGTGAGTTCAAGGCTACCCTAAGACTGCATAGTGAGTTCTAGGTCAGCCTGGACTATAGTGAGACGCTACCCTGAAAACTAAAAAAATAAATAAATAAAAAACCAAACAAACAGAAGCTAAGTCCTGAGTATAACACTGCTGCAAGCTTTTATTTGATGAAATCTAGGGCTAATAGAAATAAATGCATATTTCAGTTATTGTACCTATCAAGTAGTCACTAGAACATAAAGTATAACCTTATATTAACTCAAAGCAAATCACAAAAACCTCTGACCAAAATGGAGATTTGTAAAGTTCACTGTTCAAAGTGAATAAGCGAAAATTAAGTGTGGAAGGAAAGAACACTGAACAAATGTGTCTATTTATTTATTTGTATTAACATTGAATTACATGGTATAGGTTATAACTAAAATAAAGGAAATAACCAAACTTTAATATCAAGAATTCCTATTTGGGGAAATATTAAGACAATGCCCCAAAGCTTTGGAACTGAGCTCTATAAAGTAAAGCTAGGTCTTTTTCAGCTTGATTCATTAGTGCACTGAAAATGACAAGGATTTTTTCTGTAATGCTTACATGGATGGCGAATTTCAAGGTATCATGTCCATTGAAATTTCTGATGTATTTGTCAGATTGTCCCAAAACATAAAAGAGTAAGCTCAAAATGGTGCTGCATGGTCATTATAAAGACACCTAAGATCATGTGGTTTTTATGTTTAACCTTGTTTATGTGGTGTATTACATTGACAGATTTTCATATGGTGAACCACCCTTGTGTTCCTGGGATAAATCCCACTTGGTCAAGGTGGATAATGCTTTTAATGTGTTGTTGGATTCAGTTTGCGAGTATTTTGTTTAGGATCTTTGCATCTATGTTCATTAGGGATATAGGCCGGTAGTTTTCTTTCCTTGTGGCATCTCTGCCTGGTTTGGGGATTAGGGTGATACTAACTTCATAGAAGGAGTTGGGTAGCTTTCCTTGTTCTTCAATTGTGTGGCACAGTTTTAGGAAGATTGGTTTGAGTTCTTCCATGAAGGTTTGATAGAATTCAGCAGAGAAGCCATCTGGTCCTGGACTTTTCTTTTTGGGGAGGTTTATTATTACTTTTTCAATCTCCATGAGTGTGATGGGTTCACTGAGGTGATTAATCTGCTCTGAGTTTAGCTTTGGTAGATTATATGTGTCCAGGAATTTATCCATCTCCTCCACATTTTCCAGTTTTGTGGAGTAGAGGTTTTTGAAATAAGTCCTGATGAAGCTCCCAATTACACTGATGTCTGTTGTGAGCTCTCCTTTTTCATTTTGAATTTTGTTAATTTGGAGCCTCTCCTTTTTTTGCTTGGTCAAATTGGCCAGAGGTTTATCAATCTTGTTTATTTTTTCAAAGAACCAGCTCTTCGTTTTGTCAATTGCCTTAATTGTTTCCTTGGTTTCCAATTCATTAATTTCTGCTCTGATTTTAATTATTTCTTTCCTTCTGGAACTCTTTGGGTTGGATTTTCCTTGTTTTTCCAGTGCCTTTAGGTGGATTGTTAGGGTATTGATTTGGGATCTTTCTGTCTTTTTTATGAAGGCATTGAGTGCTATGAATTCTCCCCTGAGGACTGGCTTCATTGTGTCCCATAAGTTTTGGTATTTCGATAGATGCAGAAAAGGCCTTTGACAAGATACAACATCACTTCATTATCAAAACATTGGAGAGAATAAGCATGGCCAGTTCACATCTTAACATAATAAAGGCAATATACAAAGCTCCAAAGGCCCAAATAATACTTAATGGAGAGAGCCTGAGGAATTCCCATTAAGATCAGGAACAAGACAGGAATGTCCTCTCTCACCTCTGCTTTTCAATTTTCAATAGTTCTGGAAGTCCTAGCTCAAGCAATAAGACAGGAGAAGGAAATAAAAGGTATACAATTTGGAGGAAGAAGTTAAGTTCGCTCTATTCACTGATGACATGATTGTATATGTAAGAGACCCGAGAGGATCCATCCCAAAACTACTAAAGGTGATTAACTCCTATAGCAAAGTAGCAGTATACAAAATCAATGCACAAAAAATGGTAGCATTTCTGTATGCAAATGACAAAGATACAGAAAAAGAAATAAGGGACATAGTCCCATTTTCAGTAGCAACAATAACAACAAAAAAATACCTTGGAATAATGTTAACCAAGGAAGTAAAAGATCTATACAATGATCAGATAGCCAAATCAAGAACAGTTGGTTCCCCACCATGGTTGTGTGCCACTATTGCACTTCTGTCAGCATCATACCAGGTTATTTGTTGCTAAGTAGGTTAGACCACGAGTTGCTTGGACAGATATTGGTCATTTCCCCCAGTCGCCCATAGAGCACCTTCTGGCACTAGACATGCTGACTGTCTGGGACTGACTCTCTCCTGGCTTCCAGCCATGCCGTTCCATTTTACGTGTCAGTTGCATATGGAGTCTTCAGCAATAGGGTTTTACCACTGTCCTTTGGTGGGTCATCAAGTAGTCTGACAGAAGTCTGTCATTGTTTTGGGAAACCCTGTAGGTTTCTCTGATCAAAAGCTCATTGTGGATGATAGCCCCATGCTGGTAGTGGGGGTTACAGGTCAGTGCCCACTAAGAAAATGAGGAAAAAAATAACTAATATACAAGAGTTAGAGAGGTGGGGGGGGGAGAGAAGGAAGATGTAGAAGATTTAGGTTAGACTTGATCTTACCCTCTTCAGTGTCTTATGCAATAGTGGCACACAGACTTGGTGGGGTACCAGCTTCTCTTGATTTGGCTGATTCCATCGTGGTATGGGACCCATAGCTGGAACTGGGAAACAAGTCAGAACCATATCCAAACATAAGCCCACTCTCCAATATCAAGCTACCATCAATCATGGAGTACAAGAGGGCGTACACCTATTAAACTCTCTATTAAAAAAGTAAGTGTTATCTCAATTCTCTGGGTGGTAACTTACTCTCTGGTGGAGAATCTGTTTCTCTTTTTCAGTTAGATGCAGATCCTAAGGAGAGAGCTGCCCCATCATACCTCATAAGGGGCCCGACTGAAACTAAGGAAAATTGGCGAAAGAAACAAGGGTGCTGTGTTCCTGATGAACTGGATACCAGCACAAAGGAGAAGGAAACCAACACAGAAAAATCAACTCCTACCAAACCAGAGAGCCAGGGCCTCAGAGGCCCCAACACCTCATTACTGAAGCAGGCCAAAAATGAACCCAACATAGCTCAGGGAAATTTTGTGGATGAGGGGGCGGAAAGAATGTCAGAGTCACATGTTGTGTCATGATATGCAGAGACATTTATTGTACCAAGAACTGTGAGCTAGCTCTACAATGCATGGCCCACTTACTTCAACAAGGAGGGGCCATTGGGTGGAGGTAGGTCATGAATGAGCCTAAACAATGGTAACAAACTGCCTGTATTGGCTGAAAAGAAAACTAATAAATTAATTTTTTTAAATTTGTTATTTATTTATTTGAGAGAGACAGACACAGAGAGAAAGACAGACAGAGGGAGAGAGAGAGAATGGGCGCGCCATTTCTTCCAGCCTCTGCAAATGAACTCCAGACACATGCACCCTCTTGTGCATCTGGCTAATGTGGGACCTGGGGAACCGAGCCTTGAACCAGGGTCCTTAGGCTTCACAGGCAAGCGCTTAACTGCTAAGCCATCTTTCCAGCCCAATAAATTAATTTTTTTAAAAAAAAGATCTATACAATGAAAATATAAAAACACTCAAAAAAGAAATTGAGAAGGACTTGAGAAGATGGAAAGACTCCCATGCTCCCAGATAGACAGAATTAACATTGTGAAGATGACAATCCTACCAAAGGCAATATATAGATTTAATGCAATTCCAGTTAAAATCCCTAGTGTTCTTCACAGAGGTAGAAAAAATGATCTCAAATTTAATATGGAAAAATAGAAGGCCTCGCATATCAAAACATATCCTCAGCAAAAGAAACATCTCTGGTGGCATCACCATACCTGATCTAAAGCTGTACTATAAAGCCAGAGTAATAAAAACAGCATGGTACTGGCATAAAAACAGGAGTATAGACCAATGGAATAGACTTGAGGACCCAGATTTTGGGTCAAGCAGCTATAGCTACTTGATATTCGACAAAGGCCCGAACAATATGGGATGGAAAAAAGATAGCATCTTCAACAAATGGTGCTGGACAATATGGATAACCACATGCAGGAAACTGAAACTTGATCCACGCATTTCACCATGCACTACACTCATAATCCAAATGGACCAAAGACCTCAACATAAGACCAGAAACTCGAATACAACTGGAAGAAAATTTAGGAAGTACTTTCCATGATATAGAAATGGAAAAAGACTTCTTGAAAAAAAACCCAGTGGCTCACGATCTTAAACAGTCACTCAACCAATGGGATCATATGAAGCTGAAGACTTTATTTACACACAAGCATATCATAAGCAAAGCCAATAGATTACCCACAGAATGGGAAAAAAATATTTGTGGGTTACCCAACTGATTGAGGCCTAATCTCTAGAATCTACAAAGAACTCAAAAATCAAAACAATAAGAATACAAGCACCCCACTCACAAAATGGGGCAAAGAGATGAACAGGCAGTTCACAGAGGTAGAAATACAAATGGCAAACACACACTTAAGAAAATGTTCATCATTCCCAATCATCAGAGAAATGCAAATTAAAACAACTATGAGATTCCACCTTACCCCAATAAGGATAGCAAACATCAAAAAATCAAAAGAAAATAAATGCTGGCGAGGATGTGGAGAAGCAGGAACACTCATTCACTGTTGGTGGGAATGTAGGATGGTACAACCAATTTGAAAAGCAATATGGAGACTCCTGAAAAAGCTGACTATAGAGATACTCACAGACCCAGTCATACCCTTACTGGGCATCTTCCCTAAAACCTTCAAACCATAGGCCAAAGAGATTTGCTCAACCATGTTTGTAGCGGCTCAATTCATAATAGCTAAAACCTGGAATTAATCCAGATGTCCATCACTAGAAGAATGGATGGGGTAAGATGTGTTATATCTACACAATGGAATTCTATACAGCAGTAAGAAAAAATGACACAAAGAAATTTGAAGAAAAATGGTTGACCTGGAACAGATCATTCTCAGTGAACTTACCCAATCACAGAAAAAAAATCGACACATAGTCTCACTCATCTACAACACCTAAAGTGAATCTACCCAAGATATGTTACATACCCATGGAACACCTCATAGATTAGACACTAGCATGGATGGGGAGGGAGGGGAGGGCATTGAAGGGGTAGGAAATACTAATCGATACCCAAATGGCAATGGTACCATAAAATTCTACTTCCTAAAAGGCAGACCAAATGGCTGAACCTTCACTAGACCCTTACAGGAAACACCTGAATCATAAGACACTGGAGATGGTAGGATCAAGTCTAACCTAAATCTTCTACATCTTCCCACCCGCCCCCCTCCCCTCCCCCCCTCCTCTCTAACTCTTGTATATTAGTTATTTTTTTTCCTCACTTTCTTAGTGGGCACTGACTTGTAACCCCTACTACCAGCATGGGGCTATCATCCACAATGAGCTTTTGATCAGAGAAACCTACAAGGTTTCCAAAAAGAATGACAGACTTATGTCAGAGTACTTGATGACCCACCAAAGGTCAGTGGTAAGACCCTAATGCTGAAGACTCCATACTCAGCTGACACGTGAAATGGAATGGCATGGCTGGAAGCCAGGAGAGAGTCAGTCTCCAGACAGCGTGTCTAGTGCCAGAAGGTGCTACATGGACGACTGGGGGAAATGATCAATATTTGTCCAAGCAACTCATGGTCTAGCCTAATTAGCAACAAATAACCTGGTGTGACACCCACCAAGTGCAATAGTGGCACACAGCCATGGTGGGGAACCACTGCTCTTGATTTGGCTAACTGATCCCCTCAGTGGTACGGGACCCATATCTGGAGCTGGGAAACAAGTCAAAACCATACCCAAACATAAGCCCACTCTCCAACATCAAGCTGACATCAGTCATGGCGTACCAGAGGGCCTACACCTATTAAACTCTCTATCAAAAAAGTAAGGGTTATCTCTATTTTCCCGGTACTAACTTACTCTCCGTTGGAGAATCTGCTTCTCTTTTTCAGATAGATCAGATCCTAAGGAGAGAGCAGCCCCATCATACCTCAAAAGGGGCCCAACTGAAAGTAAGGAAAATTGGCGAAACAAGCAAGGGTGCTCTTTTCCTGATGAACCAGATACCAGCACAAAGGGGAAGGAGACCAACACAGAGAAAAACCAACTCCTATCAAATCAGAGATCCAGAGCCTCAGAGGCCCCCAACACCTCAGCCCTGAAGCAGACCAAAAATGAACCCAACATGGCTCAGGGAAATTTTGCGGAAGAGCGGAAGGAAAGACTATCAGAGTCCCATGTTGGGTCATGATATGCAGAGACCTTTATCATACCAATAACTGTGGGCTAACTCCACAATGCCTGACCCATTTACATCAACAATGAGGGCCCATTGGGAGGGGGTAGGTCATGGATGAGCCTAAACAATGGTACCAAACTTCTTGTATTTGCTGATAAGAAAAGTAATAAATTAAATTAAAAAAATAAATAAATCCAAAAAAATAAAGACACCTAAGAGATGGGTTAGAAAACAAATATATGTCATATATTATGGTAAAATATTTAATTTTCTTAATTACAAACATGTTCAGTAGTTCATTCTTTTTTAACCTTTATTTTTTATTAGATATGGACATATTTATTATGTAAACAACGCATGTTGGGATCATCCTTTTCCTCCTCTCTGCCCCTTTTTTGAAGAGGCCTTCCTTGTTAGGGATGCATATCAACCCCATGGGGATCATAGGTCAAGTATTGTGGGGTGAGGAGAGAGGCAATGTCTCTGTGTATAATGTCCCAACTTGTGGCTCTAGCAATCTTTCTGACCCCTGTCCTGCAAAATCCCCTGAGCCATTCTGGGAGCATTTTAATTCAGTAGTTCATTCTTTAAGGCAATGAAGTTCTTACTTTGCTGTTGCTGGTTTATGCTAACAAAAGCAGTCAGTCATGTAAAATTAGGAGAGTACTGTTTGCTGAAGCAATATAAAACCAGTGTCTCTTCCTTCTCTTAGCATGCTTTGGAGTCCCACAGTCGATTTTCTGAATTCATTATTGATGTCTCACAATCATACCCAGGTAAAACAGTTTTTGATTTATTTAATTTTGTTTTCCTTTTAAAAATTGAAACTTATTCTCTCAGAATGTTTTGCTATGCAATGCCATTTACATAAGAATTTTAAAACATTAGCTGCACATTATCTGGTGGTGCTTACTTCCCTATTTTCTGTGCTTTCCTGAAATGACTGATTTAACAATTTCAGGATATTTTTTTTTTCTTTGAGTCAGGGTCCTGCTCTAGCCCAGTTGTGTGCCACCATGCTCAGCAGATTCCAGGATTTTCTTTGGTAATAGAACTGCAAAGATGGTAACTAAAATTTCTTGGTATCATTGTGCCTTAGAACATGACAAATTTTACCTACAGAAAGAAGGTGAGAAATAGAGCTGCAAAACAAAAAAGAAAAGAAAAGAAAAAGAAGCAAACATACCAGATATGAGAAATTAGGAATACACACACATACAAACACACACCTGACATCCCAGAAAGAATCTTTGACAACACCATGTCTATGAGCTCAGGGAGTCTGGATTTTACCTTGATCCAGAGAAGGCAGTTGGTTCACTTCCTCTTTCCCCCTTTAAAATGAATCGGAACAGCAATTGTCTAGATATTTAAGCCTTTAGTTATCTCCTTCTGCTATATCTCTCTTGATTTCAAATCCTGATGCCATACGCGTTCTGAGGACTTCTGACAATTCAGAGCTGTCTACTTAAGTATTGAAAGGCTCCCAAAACCCTTGTAGAAAATATAGAAAGTTGTGACAAAACCCTTTTTTAAGGAACTGGACTGGAGAGATGGCTGAGTGGCTAAGGTATTTGCTTGTGAACTCTAAGGACCCAGGTTCAATTCCATAGCACCCATGTAAGCCAGATGCACAAGGGACACACACATCTGAAGTTTGTTTGTAATGGCTAGAGGCCCTGGGGTGCCCATTCTCTTTCTCTTCTTCTCTCTTTCCTCCTCTCTCTCCCTCTCCTCAAATAAATAAAATATTTAATAAATAAATAAATGTAAATAAATATACCAATAGTCACAAACCATATTTTGTCTTTAATTCTTGCACACAGGAGATGAAGCAGAAGGACAGTAAATTAAAGGTCAGAATAGGCTACATTATGAGATCTTATTTCTTAAAATAAAAAAAGGAAACAAATAAGTTAGTAAACATAAGGCCAGCTATTTAATTTCCTCCTCAGTCATATGTTGTGAGGAATATGGCTATGGCTTTTAAAAACTTCTATTCCTTTGTATGGTTCAGTGGCCTTATTTATAAATAAGAGAGAAGTGAAAAATGTCAGGATATCTATAATTTAGGGGAGGGGAAAAGAGAAAGCAAGCAAATTGAAGAGGGCTAGGAATGGAAGACCAAATATAGTTGAAAAAGTACAAACAAAAGGTATACATGAACTGATTCATAACAACATTTTTTAAAATTCTTCACTTATTTCAAATTGATATTGATAACACTATGGTCATTTGTGTTCACAAATGGAAGTTATTGTTTAACTAAAACCTGCACTATTCTAAGTACAGAATATTGTAGAAAAGGCTAAAGACTTAAAAGTCTATTGCAACTAATCCTGGTGGGCCACAGGCTTGTCTCAGAGTATTGAATTCCCTTAATTCTTTTATAGTTGTCCTTTTTGGAACTGGGATATCTCTCACTGCCTGAATCTCCATTTTATTTTGAAGCAGATAGCTCTTCTGGTTATACTGGTAGGCATCTGATGATGAATTCTGACTCAGAATGAATTGTAGCTAAAACAAACAGGTCAATGGAATGCTTCCAATCCAACACAAAGGATGTCCTTGGAGAAAGGAATGTACATGTAGTGAAGACAGAGGAAAGGCCTGGGTTAAGATGGCATCTTCAACTCAGTGAGATACCTTGGACAGGCCCAGGTTTCAGTGCACACAGAGGTAAACAACTTTGTTGCAATTCCAGATCCTCAGACTTGCTTTCCTTTGAACTGTCAGAGTAAATTTTTGCTGTGTAAGTCATTCTATATGTTTTGTTGACAGCTATACAAGCTAATATAGATGACCAACAAAGTTATTCATATGGAAGACAGAACATTTGACCTACAAGACAAGACAGAAGAAATTGATCAGGAGCCAAAAACATTTCTAAGTTCAAAAAGTCAAGTGAACAGAATAGGAGGGAACTGGGATACACCCTAAAATGACCAAACATCCAGATCATGGGTATACCAGAATGAAAAAAAGTCCAGACCAGAGGCATAGAGAATAAATTATTGAAGAAAAATTTTCAAATCTTGCAAAAGAGAGACCCATCCAGATACAAGAAGCCCACAGAATACCAAACAGATAGGACCAATGAAGAAACTCTCTAAGACATATAATAGTTAAAACTCTTTAACAAGAGAGAGAGAGAGAGAGAGAGAGAGAGAGAGAGAGAGAGAGAGAGAGAGTTAAAAGCACAAAGAGATAAGCAATTCACCACATACAAAGGAAATCCCAACAGAATTACATCATATTTTTTCAATGAAAACCTTAGAACCCAGAAGGGCCTAGAATGGAACACTTCAAATTCTCAAAAACTATAGCTTCCAACCCAAACTACTTTACCCAGCAAAAGCATCCCTCATAATAGGTGGCAAAAGAAAAACTTTTCATGAAAAATGTCAAATCTATGATTATATGAACACAAAGATAAATCTACAGAGAATACTTGAGGTAATACTCCACACAAAACAGCCAAACAACCAATCACAAGAGCCAAGAAAAATAAGATCACAATAACCAAAATAAACTAGGCTCAGAACAGTACATAACACAAGAAAGCACCAAACCCCATAAAACACCTCATCATGACAGGAATTAATTCTACCTCACAGTAACAACCTTAAATATCAATGTTTTTAACATACCCATCAAAAGAAATAGGTTATCAGGATAGATCCAAAAACTGGACCATTCTATCTGCTGTCTTGAAGAAACCCACCTCACCATTAAAGATAGACACCTCCTCAGAATGAAGGTTTGGAAAATGATATTCCAAGCAAATGGAAATAAGAAACAAGCAGTGTTGCTATATTAATATCTGGTAAAATAGACTTCAACCAAAAGTAATCAAAAAGGACAAAGAAGGCCAATTCTTACTCACCAAGGAATGGTCCAACATTAGCATATCACAATCATAAACATACATGTGCCAAACACAGGGCCACCACAGTTTATAAAAATATGTACTTGACAAAAAAAAAACAGAAATAAACACCAACATCATCATAGTTGGAAACTTCAGTACTCCACTATCATCCATAGACAGATCATCCAAACAGAAAATCAAGAGGGAAATATTAGAACTCAACAACATTATAGATCAACTAATCTTTAGGGATATCTAAGGAACTTTCCATCTCAACTCTCCAGAATACAAATTCATTTCAGCAGCCCATGGAATCTTCTCCAAAATCAGCCATGTATTATGCCATAAAGCATGAGTTTATAAAGTCAGAAAAATTGAAGTAACTTCCTGCATTATGTCAGATCACAAAGATTTAAAGCTAGAAATTAACAAGACACTTGAAGTATTCCACCAGATCTTACAGACTAAACAACACACGTTTAAACAATGAATGGGTTGTGGAAGAAATCAGAAAAAGAATTGTAAAATTTTTAGAATTGAATTATAATGAAAACACAAGCTACCAAATTTATGGGACTCAATGAAGGCAGACCCAAGAAGATAATTCATAGCTCTAAATGCCTTCGTTACAAAGACAAAGAGATCCCAAATCAATGACCTGACTGTCCACCTAAAGGCACTGGAAAAACAAGAAGAATCCAATGCAGAGTTCCAGATGGATGGGAAGAAATAATCAAGATTAGAACAGAAATTAATTAACTGGAAACTAAGAAAACAACTTAAAAAACTGATGAAACAAAGACCTGGTTCTTTGAAAAAATAAAAAATATTGACAAACCACTGGCCAAACTGATCAAGCAAAATACAACAGAAGTCTCAAATTAACAAAATGCCTTGTTCTTCTTTTTCCAAGGCTTTAAGGTGAAGCATTAGGTCGTTTACTTGCGACCTTTCTAATTTCTTAATATAGGTACTTAAGGCTATAAATTTACCTCTTAGAACTGCCTTCATTGTGTCCCAGAGATTTTGGTATGTGGTGTTCTCATTATCATTTGACTCTATACATTTTTTGATTTCCTTCTTGATTTCTTCATTGACCCATTCATCATTTAGTAGTGTATTGTTTAGTTTCCATGATTTTGTGTATGCTCTATAGCCTTTCTTGCTACTGATTTGTAGTTTAATTCCACTGTGGTCACATAGAATGCAAGGAATTATTTCAATTTTCCTGAATTTGTTAAGATTTGCTTTGTGTCCTAATATATGGTCTATTTTAGAGAATGTTCCATGTGCTGCTGAAAAGAATGTATATTCTGCAGCCTCTGGATGAAATGTCCTGTATATATCTGTTAAGTCCATTCCTTCTATGACTTCATTTAGTCCAGTTGCTTCTCTGTTTATTTTTTCCCGGGATGACCTGTCAATTGATGAGAGTGGGGTGTTAAAGTCACCCACCACCACTGTGTTTGGTGTTATCTGTGACCTTAGTTCTAATAGTGTTTGTTTGACGAATTTGGGAGCCCCCATGTTAGGTGTATATATGTTTAGGATTGTAATGTCCTCCTGTTGGAGTGTGCCCTTAATCAATATAAAGTGACCTTCCTTATCTTTCTTTACTAATGTTGGACTAAAGTCTACCTTGTCTGATACTAGGATAGCAACCCCTGCTTGTTTTCTAGGCCCATTTGCTTGCAACACCATATTCCAACCTTTCACCCTAAGATAATGTCTATCCTTTGTAGAAAGGTGAGTTTTTTGGAGACAACAAATTGTAGGATCCTGCTTTTTAACCCAGTCTGCAAACCTATGTCTGTTCGTTGGGGCATTGAGGCCATTGATATTAAGAGATATTATTGAAAGGTGTTTATTTATGGTTGCCTCTTTTTTTTTTTTTTTTTTTTTGTGGTTCCGGTTCTACCTGTGCTCTCTTCTGTTAACTAGTATTTGAGTATTGCTTGTTTTTTTCTAGGTTCCCTATATGTATGCTTTTCCTTTTCTTCAGCATGGAGGATTCTATCAAGTATTTTCTGTAGAGCTGGTTTTGTCTTCAAATACTCCTGTAATCTGCTTTTGTCATGGAATGTCCTTATTTCTTTGTCTATTTGAATGGATAACTTTGCAGGATAAAGTAACCTTGGTTGACAGTTGTTATCTTTCAGAACTTGGAATATATCACTCCAAGCCCTTCTGGCTTTAAAAGTTTGTGTTGAATAATCTGCTGTAATCCTGATGGGCTTGCTTGTGTAGGTAACTTGATTTTTCTCTCTAACTGCTTTCAATATTTTTTCTTTGGTGTGTGTTTTTGGAAGTTTGATTATAATATGGCGAGAAGAGGTTCCTTCTGGGTGTTGTCTGGCTGGGGTTCTAAAGGCTTCCTGTGTCTGCATTGGCACCTCTTTCCCAATTTGGGGGAAATTTTCTTCTACGATTTTGTTGAAGACGCCTACTATGCCTCTGGAGTGGCGTTCTTCTCCTTCTACTATGCCCTGAATTCTTATATTGGATCTTTTCATAGTGTCCCGAATATCTTGAAATTCCCACTCATACTTTTCTATAAGTTTGTCTTTCTCTTTGTTGGACTGCTTAGGTCTGCCACCTGGTTTTCTAGCTTAGATATTCTGCCCTCTCCCTCATCCATCCTACTGGTGAGATTTTCTACAGAGTTTTTTATTTCATTAACTGTGTTCTTCATTGCTAGTAATTCTGACTGGTTTTTCTTTATTATTTCTATTTCCTTATTTATGTCTTGTATTGCCTTCTTTATTTCATTAAAATGGTGTCCTGCATCTTCTTTGATTCCTTTGATTTCCTCTTTGATTTCTTCTTTGTTTCTTTTGATTTGTTCTTTGACCTCTTTGAACATATTTATAATCATTCTTTTGAACTCTTTCTCAGGCATTTCCTCTAACTCGTTCTCGCTGGAGGACGTTTCTGATGCATTAATGCTTTTAGGTGGATTTATATCGTCTTGCTTTTTAGTGTTTCTTGTGTTATAATGTATATATTTTTGCATCTTGGATTAAGTTAATGTTTGGATTTTCTAGCTAGCTGGGTATTTTTAGCTGTATCAATTGATTTGATGTAGTATATTTTCAGGGTAGGAGCTTAAGGTGTTAGGTGTGGCTCTTAAGACTCTCAGAGTATCTACAAAGATGTTCTTAGGGGTTGAGTTTCCCTGGTATAGGAGTATTCAAGCAGGCTGAGTGGAATAAAATGCTGGTAGATTATAAAGTTTAACTAAACACTGTACACATTCAATCAGAAACATCCCAGAGTATGGATGCCAGAGTAGTTATTATAATGACCAGATCCTCTATCAACAAAGAGGTTAAGATTTCTGATCTGTTGAGGGATCCAAGTCAGCTTGCGACCAAGTGAGACCCTTCGCTGGTGCAATCCCAGTTACCTTGGATGATTTTGGTCTCAGTCAAGTTGCTGCCTGGTCATCGGGTTGCTGTTCTGATTTCTGGAGCTGGGCACTGGCTTTTCCTGTGGGGCAAACCGAGCCTGGCAAGTGTGGCCCTGCAGATCAGCACCCCTGTTGCTGGAACTGCTGCTCAAGCTGCCACTGCTGGGTCTGTAGCTGCTGCTGCTGAAGCTGCTGCTGCTGGAACCACCACTTCTGCTGAAGCTGCTGCTGCTGGGTTTGTCACTGCTTCCCCTCCTGGGTCTACTCCTGTTGGGTCTGCCGCTGCTGCCATGACTGGAGCTGCTACTGCTAGGGCCGCAGTTACCGGTGCCGGAGCCACTGATGTTGCTGCCGAACTCTGCTCCTGCTTGGGTCCCGCTGTTGGCTCAAGTTGGCATGGCTGGGTCCTGGGACCACTGCTCTGTTTGCCCGAGCTGGGCTTAGGCAGTGGGGGAGGGGAGGGAGCCACAGCTGCTCTGGTTCTCTCACTGCTCCATGTGTTCTTCTACCTCACGGTCTGCTCCTCCATTGCTCACTGCCGCTCTCCCTTCATGTTTCCTGAGTTGCGGAGAGCACCAGTGTGAGGGGAAGCTCCCGCACCTGGCTTTTCCTGTGGCTGAAGCTGAGCCTGGAAGCTTTCTGGTGCACCACCGCCGCCACAGTTGGCCAAGCTGATGGAGCCACTTTCTCTGGCCTGTGCAGGCTCTGGAAGCTCTGTATCTCTTCTACTTCTCCGCTGCCGCTTCAATTTCCTATACACCTCACTTTTTAGTAAAAGTGTATATTTTGCTGAGTTTTTTTGGTCTTTATTCCCCCCTAGGCTGTTTTAGTGTGGTACCTACGCCACCATCTTAACCGGAAGTCCCCTTGTCTCACTTTTAATAGAACTAAATCTCAAGTTTCAGGAATGTAAAATTCAACAATATTTTATATGCCACTCTTGCCAAGTTTCTGTGTTTTCCAAATTTTCATTGGGAGGAAAACAACTTGTTGCAACACCGAGGGGATGATTCTCCAACCCAACCATATTAGAATTTCATTATGTGCTCTTTGGAGATGGAGGTGGTTCCAGTCATGGTGTTTCATCACTCAGTGCTCCACCAAGCTCACAGCATTGATAAAGATAAGACTATAGTGCTTAGATAACTTGTAAATCCAGTCTTCAAAAAAGCTGCAGCAGGTATGTTGATAGGACTTTAGCTGGGAAAACAAAATGTGGGGATGATTTGAAACATGAGGTCACAGAAACCACCTGAGAGCCCTTTACCTGTGAGACTAGTAGATAATGTTAGATACTTGGACTTCAGACTTTACTAACGGGATAGTGGGCTAGGTGATTTTGATATCCAACATATAGGGTATTTCTTTTTGTAAGTGTTATATTTTGTGGGCAGGTAATTATGTATATACATCTTCCTAAGAAATTAGTCAAACCAAGTAGACAAAAGTTTTATTTCTTTCACATGTGAAACATAAAGATACCATTTTATGTATAAGTTTCCTTTCAATATTTCATGTGAAAATACAGAATATAATCTTATCAAGGAACTCATTATAAAGTAATAAGTCAGATGAATCTATTGGTGTGTGAAAGCAATATTTCTTGGCTTCCATCCAGTGGCACATAAATAATTTTAAGGAAAAGTACCAAACACATATTATCTAAATTTGTATACCAGTTTCCAGTATTTGCAAGCAGGGTCTTGACCTGAGTTTCCACATTTGTAAAACAACAACAATCTTTTCTCTTTCTTTCTTTTCCTTTTTATGAGTCAAGCCAAACAGAATGGCCTTTTTGTGCGAGTAGAATTAGCACACTAGGGCTTCTAGTCACTGCAATCACTCTCCAGATGCATGCCCTTATGCACATGTGGGACATTGTGTGCTTGCATCACTGTGTGTCTGGCTTATGTGGGACCTGAAGAGTGTAACATGGGTCCTTAGGCTTTGCAGGCAATTACTATCACCACTAAGCTATCTCTCCTGTCCAAAATGATAATGATTTTTCCTTTTTTTTCTTTCTTGGTTTTTCGAGGTAGGGTTTCACTCCAGTCCAGGCTGGCCTGGAATTCACTATGTAGTCTCAGGCTGGCCTCAAACTCATGGTGATCCTACCTCTGCCTCCCTAGTGCTGGGATTAAAGGCATGCACCACCATGTCTGGCAATGATTTTTCTTAAGTAGTTAGATTTTTGTTGTTTTGAGGGTTGAATGTTTCAACAAGTTGATATTATGCAAAATGCTGGACTGGATTTGAAACCACAGTGTCCTGCAGGGTGCCTTTAGATTATAGGTCAGGGATTGACAGTGGTTTTCCACATGAAGAGAATGGAATCAGGGGATTTCTGGAGATATACTAAGATATGACTTGTATAAGAACCCAGTAAAATTTAAGACAGGTAGTAAAGTCTGTATTTTTTTACTCATTGCATAGTTTTCATCTATACTTTCCACAAGGACTACTGTTTTAAAGATTTGCTTCTCTCAACCCTGCTTCCACAAAATGAGAGATTTTCTAGTTTAAATAAAGGAATTTCCATCATACTTTTCCCCTTTCCCTTCTTCATTAATTCTGCTCTTTAGTATGAAGAGAACCTTGAGATGTGAGAAAAAGAAAAAAAAAAGACACAAAAAAGCAGAATTAAAAGTAAATAGTTCAGCTACAGCTTCCCATTTGAAAATTATTTACAGTGTTCACCTGGAATATCCAAGTCTGATGTTTTAAATGTTCATGGAATTTTTCTGTATCAGTACACTGAATTATGTCTACCATCTTCCCACCATCATTATAAAACTTGTTTTCCCTGATGTAATTGATTTGGAGGGTTGGATTATATAGGACCATGAAATAATCTAATTAAACTAATGGAAAATATAATATAAAAACTACAACCTTCCCACAGTCATTTAAATTTTAAATAAGGTAGATTATGAATAGGAATAAATTTATGATGAGTTCCAGGCATCATAATAAGTAAAAGTAGCTGATATTAGGCTTTTTTGAGAGCTCATGATGTCCTAGGACTTTACATATAACTATCTTTAAATTAGTCAATGCTTTACATAAAACAATAATTATATACTTTTGTTTCAAATCATTTTAAAGGCCCAGAGAAATTAACACTCCTGCCACTGTTACACAGCTAGACTATGAAGACTTACATGTAGATATTTGGAAATGAATTCTAGTACATGTCATAGCAGTCATGACAACATACACTTGCTTTGTGTTCTCAGTCTCATAATCAGGATAACAGCAAGTCAAAATTGCTAGATCTATCTTGAATAAAAGTAAGCATATTTTCATTGATAAGGTGTAAGATCAGTTTCATTAATTTAATGAGCTCTGGGAGTGTTTAGGAATGTGAGGACACAACACAGAAATTAAGTTATTTGTTGTTTTATAAAGATCAATTTTATGCTGGAGAGATGTCTTAGCTGTGAAGGTGCTTGCCTGCAAAGCCAAAGAACTAGGTTGAAGTTCCCAGGACCCACATAATAAAATGATTTTATGACATATAGTGATGCTGGTAAAAGAAAGAGCAAATAAAATAAAATATATAACTCATTGATTCTCTAAGTATTATAATACATGAAAATTTCATTATAATGTTTTATATGATTCACTTGAACTTCAAGCAAAATATGTATTTAGAGCAAAGTAAATGTGTACATTACACTATGTAGCAAATCAAAGCTTGTGTTTTTATATTGTACAATATATACTTGTATCTATGCATTTAAGGAACAGTCTTTAAGACTCCATTCAACATTTTGAAAATTATAACTGTATAACAGTATTTACAGTTAACCACATATTTGTAGTTATCCTTATTTGCTATATTGTGGTATGAGAGTTTGAATTTAGGGCCTTGAAAAAGTGCACAAATGCTGTACCACTAAGCTATACCCCAGTCCTTATAATAGTTTTGATAAATCTCTTTAACTGAGTAAGATATGCTAACTACCAATATATCTGAAAAAAATGACAATATTTCATTGTAGGCACTCCAGGAATAAAATGATGCATTTTAAGAAACCTTTCACAACTTGTTAAATTTTTAAAATATTTTTTGTAATTAGTTTTCTATTCAGCAAATACAGGCAGTTTGGTTCCATTATTAGGCTCATCCATGACCTACCCCCTCCCCATCGACCCCTCCTTGTTGAGGTATATGGGTCATGCATTGTGGAGTTAGCCCACAGTTATTGGTACGAAAAATGTCTCTGCATATAATGACCCAACATGTGGCTCTGACATTCCTTCCGCCCCCTCTTCCACAAAATTTCCCTGAGGCATGTTGGGTTCATTTTTGGTCTGCTTCAGTGCTGAGGTGTTGGGGGCCTCTGAGTCTCTGGCTCTCTAATTTTGTAGGAGTTGATTTCATGTCATCTGTGAGGCATGTATAAAAGTGTGGTGCATTTACAGAGAGTATTTTTCTGCTGCTATAAATATGGCACCAGATACTCATCCTTCATTATGTATCCAAGATATAATTACTGCTTCGTACACAATACTGATTTCACTCAATGCATGTGTGAAGACTGAGGTATTAATGCAACCTTACCTCTTCTGCCATCAGAGGGATTGTTCTGGTAGCAAATTTGCTTCTTTAGCTTGTTTAGTGAGCATCTCTGTGGTATGAGCAGAAGTGTCATGTGTATGTCAGTGTAGAAAACGTATGCATCCAGCATCCAGACAATCAAACATTCAGAATGTTTTCAACAGCTCCACATAAAAATTTCCATGTTTGTTATTTCCTTTTGTGAGGTTATGTTTGAAATGTTTTGAAATCTCAAGGAAGAATTTTCCTTAATGAAAATATTTTGATCTCTTCTGGCAGGTGACTTGCTAAGATGTCAGGAAGGCTTATTGTATAGTATTCCATGCTAATGCTAACAGAAAAACATCTGTAGGCTAGGTCATACCATTTGACCATGACTTTTTGTTATATGTTCACCATTGTTTCAGTTAAGTTTTATAATAATTAGTTCACTCTGATGTTATCTAGACTTTAAAACTTATGGAGTATGTATAGGCTCATATTGAAGTGAATATAGTGTGAGAAAGTTGAAGCTTCTGAGGTCAGTGTTTTGGCAGTTTGCTAGAATTTATTTAAAATCTCTGGTCTGGAGAGATGGGATGGCAGTTAAAGACAATTGTTTATGAAATCTCTCAGGAAGTTATGAGAAAAATAGTCACAGACCAAAGTTCACATATAGAAAGTATCATGATTATTCACATTTGAAAATTTTTTCCTCTTTTTCTATTTCTTAAGTTCTTTTTTTTTTTTTTTTTTTTTTTTGAGGCAGGGTCTTGCTCTAGGCCAGGCTGACCTGGAATTCACTATGTGGTCTCAGGGTGGCCTTGAACTCACAGCAATCCTCCTACTTCTGCCTCCCAAGTGCTGAGATTAGAGGTGTGCACTGCCATGAACTTTTTAAAGAAAACTATTTTATGGTACCATTGCTGTTTGGTCCAGATTACTGTTTTCCACCCTTCGATGCCCTCCCTGCCCTTCCCATCCATCCTATTGTCTAGTCCATTAGGTGCTTGCTCGGTATGTAAGGTATCTTGGGTAGATTCAGGTTAGGTGTTGTAGATGAGTGAGACTATGTGTCGATTTTTTTTTTCTGTGATTGGGTAAGTTCACTGAGAATGATATGTTCCAGGTTCAACCATTTTTCCTCAAATTACTTTGTGTCATTTTTTTCTTACTGCTGTATAGAATTCCATTGTGTAGATTTACCACATCTTTGTTATCCATTCTTCTAATGATGGACATCTGGGTTGATTCCAGCTTTTAGCTATTACGAATTGAGCTGCTACAAACATGGTTGAGCAAATCTCTCTGGCCTATGGTTTGAAGGTTTTTGTGGTAGATTCCCAGTAAGGGTAAACCTGGGTCTGTTGCTATTTCTATAGTCAGCTTTTTCAGGAGTCTCCATATTGCTTTTCAAATTGGTTGTACATTCCCACCAACAGTGAATGAGTATTCCTGCTTCTCCACATCCTTGACAGCATTTATTTTCATTTGATTATTTGATGTTGACTATCCTTATTGGGGTAGGTGGAATCTCATATTTGATTTACTTTGCATTTCTCTGAGGATTAGGAATGATGAACATTTTCTTAAGTGTGTGTTTGCCATTTGTCTATCTTCCTCTGTGAATTGCCTGTTCAACTCTGCAACCCATTTTGTGAGTGGGGTATTTGGCTTCTTATTGTTTAGACTTTTGAGTTCTTTGTAGATTCCAGAGATTTGCCTCTATCAGTTGGATAACCTGCAAATATTTTTTTCCCATTCTGTGGGTAATCTATTGGCTTTGCTTATTATATGTTTGTGTGTAAAGAAACTCTTCAGCTTAATATGATATCATTGGTTGAGTGACTGTTTAAGATCATGAGCCACTAGGTTTTTTTTCAAGAAGTCTTTTTCCATTTCTATATCATGGAAAGTACTTCCTAAATTTTCTTCCAGTAGTATTCGAGTTTCTGGTCTTATGTTGAGGTCTTTGGTCCATTTGGATTTGACTGTAGTGCATGGTGAAATGTGTGGATCATGTTTTAGTTTCCTGCATGTGGTTATCCAGTTTGTCCAACACCATTTGTTGAAGGTGCTATCTTTTTTCCAGCCCATATTGTTTGGGCCTTTGTCAAATATCAAGTAGCTATAGCTGCTTGACCCAAAATCCGGGTCCTCAAGTCTATTCCATTGGTCTATACTCCTGTTTTTATGCCAGTACCATGCTGTTTTTATTACTCTGGCTTTATAGTATAGCTTTAGATCAGGTATGGTGATGCCACCAGAGATGTTTCTTTTGCTGAGGATATGTTTTGATATGCGAGGCCTTCTATTTTTCCATATTAAATTTGAGATGATTTTTTCTACCTCTGTGAAGAACACTGTAGGGATTTTAACTGGAATTGCATTAAATCTACATATGGCCTTTGGTAGGATTGTCATCTTCACAGTGTTAATTCTGCCTATCCAGGAGCATGGGAGGTCTTTCCATCTTCTCAAGTCCTCCTCAATTCCTTTTTTGAGAGTTTTTATATTTTTGTTGTTTTACTTCCTTGGTTAACATTATTCCACAGTATTTTTTTATTTTTTTGTTGCTATTGAAAATGGGACTATGTCCTTTATTTCTTTTTCTGTATCTTTGTCATTTTCATACAGAAAAGCTACCGATTTTTGTGCATTGATTTTGTATCCTGCTACTTTGCTATAGGAGTTAATCACCTTCAGGAGTTTTGGTATGGAGTCTCTCAGGTCTCTTACATATACAATCATGTCATCAGCGAATAGAGCTAGCTTAACTTCTTCCTTTCCAAATTGTATCCCTTTTATTTCCTTCTCCTGTCTTATTGCTTGAAAGTAGAGGTGAGAGAGGACATCCCTGTCTTATTCCTGATCTCAATGGGAATTCCTCCAGTCTCTCTCCATTAAGTATTATTTGGGCCTTTGGAGCTTTGTATATTGCTGTTTTTATGTTAATTTTTTTTGTTTATTTTTATTTATTTATTTGAGAGCAACAGACAGAGAGAGAAAGAGGCAGATAGGGAGAGAGAGAGAGAATGGGCACGCCAGGGCCTCCAGCCACTGCAAACGAACTGCAGACCCATGCGCCCCCTTGTGCATCTGGCTAACGTGGGACCTGGAGAATCAAGCCTCGAACCGCAGTCCTTAGGCTTCACAGGCAAGCGCTTAACTGCTAAGCCATATCTCCTGCCCAGCCTTTGTTATGTTAATATGTGAACTGGCCATGCTGATTCTCTCCAATATTTTGATTATGAAGTGATGTTGTATCTTGTCAAAGGCCTTTTCTGCATCTATTGAAATGATCATGTGGTTTTTATGTTTAAGCTTTTTTATGTGGTGTATTACATTGACAGATTTTCATATGGTGAACCACCCTTGTGTTCCTGGGATAAATCCCACTTGGTCAAGGTGGATAATGCTTTTAATGTGTTGTTGGATACGGTTTGCGAGTATTTTGTTCAGGATCTTTGCATCTATGTTTATTTGGGAAATAGGCCGGTAGTTTTCTTTTCTTGTGGCATCTCTGCCTGGTTTTGGGATTAGGTGATACTAGCTTCATAGAAGGAGTTGGGTAGCTTTCCCTGTTCTTCATTTGTGTGGCAAAGTTTTAGAAAGATTGGTTTGAGTTCGTCCATGAAGGTTTGATAAAATTTGTCTGGGAATCCATCTGGTCATGGACTCTTCTTTTTGGGGAGGTTTTTTATTACTTTTTCAATCTCCATGAATGTGATGGTTTCATTGAGGTGATCAATCTGCTGAGTTTATCTTTGGTTGATGATATGCATCTAGGAATTTATCCATCTCTTCCACATTTTCCAGTTTTCTGGAGTAGAGGTTTTTGAAATAAGTCCTGATGATTTTGCCAATTTCACTTATGTCTCTTGTGATCTCTCCTTTTTCATTTTGAATTTTGTTAATTTGGAGTCTCTCCTTTTTTTGCTTGATCAAATTGGCCTGAGGTTTGTCAATCTTGTTTATTTTTTCAAAGAACCAGCTCTTTGTTTTGTCAATTGCTTAATTGTTTCCTTGGTTTCCAATTCATTAATTTCTGCTCTGATTTTAATTATTTCTTTCCTTCTGGAGCTCTTTGGGTTGGATTTTTCTTGTTTTTCCAATGCCTTAAGTGGATGATTAGGCTATTGATTTTGGATCCTTCTTTTTTATAAAGGCATTGAATGCTATGAAATTTCCCCCTGAGGACTGCCTTCACTGTGTCCCATAAGTTTTAGTATGATGTGTTCTCATTGTCATTCAATTCCAGGAATTTTGCAAATTCATTTTTTATTTTATTTCATCCACTATACATTTATTGTTTAATAGTGTACTATTCAGTTTCCAGTTGCTGTTGGGATTCTTTGTGGGTTCTTTGTTGTTGATTTCTAGGAATATAGCATTATGATCTGATATCATGCAGAGAATTATGTCGATTTTCCTAAATATGTGGAGGCAGTCTTTGTGACCCAGTATATGGTCTATTTAGAGAATATTCCATGGGCTGCTGAGAAGAATGTGTAGTCTGTGGATTTGGAATGGAAAGTTCTGTAGATGTCTGTTAGATCTAAGTGTTCTATGGTTTGTTGAGCTCTCTTACTTCCCTGTTGAGTTTCTGTATGGATGATCTGTCTATTACTGATAACGGTGTGTTGAATTCCCCAGCTATGATGGTGTTGGTGGTTATTTCTGTTTTATTGTCAAGTAAGTTTTGCTTTATGAACTGTGGTGCCCCTGTGTTTGGTGCTTAAAGATTTATGATTGTAATATCCTCTTAAGGGATTAATCCCTTTATAAGTAGGAAGTAGCCTTCTTTGTCTTTTTTGATTATTTTTGGTTTGATGTCAATTTTATCTGGTATTAATATAGCTACACCTGCTTGTTTCTTATTCCCATTTGCTTGTAATATTTTTTTCCACCCTTTCACCTTCAGGAGGTTTCAATCTTTAGTGGTAAGGTGGGTTTCTTGAAGGCAGCAGATTGAGGGATCTAATTTTTTAATCCATCCAGTTAGTTTGTGTCTCTTGATGGGTGAATTAAGGCCATTAATATTTAGGGTGATGACTGTGAGATTTGATTTGATCCCTGCCATGTTGTGGTGATAGTGGTGTGTTAGTGTTTTCATGGAATTTGAAATTTTTTGTGTCTACTCTGGGTTTGGTTGTTGTGATCTGCTTCTTATAGGCATTTGTGTTTGGTTATTTGTTTCTCTGTGGAGAATTTCCTGAAATACTTTCTGTAGGTTTGGTTTTGTATTAATATAATTGTAAAGCTGAGTTTTGTCATGGAAAGTTTTTCATTCACCATCTATTAAATGGGAGACTTTTGCCGGGTAGAGTAGTTTGGGTTGGTAGCCATAGTTTCTTAGAGTTTGAAGAGTTTCATTAGGCCCTTCTAGCTTTCAGTGTTTCCATTGAGAAGTCTGAAGTAATTCTGATGGGGTTTCCTTTGAAAGTGGTGTGCTGTTTCTCCCTAGCTGCTTTTAGGATTTTCTCTTTGGTGTCAATTTTTAGAGTCTTTATGATAATATGTCTTGGGGAGTTTCTCCTTTGGTCTAATAGGTTAGGAGTTCTGTTTGCTTCTTGTATCTTGATGGGCCTTTCTTTTAAGAGACAGGGGAAGTTTTCTTCAATTTTTGTGTTAAATAAGTTCTCCTTGCCTTTTGTCTGAAATTCTTCTCCTTCTGGTATTCCAATGATTCTGATATTAAGACATTTATGTGCATCCCACAATTCCCCCATGTTCTGTTCACAGGAACTTTTGAACTTACTGAAATTTTTCACTCTCAAACTTTTTCTTCCATCCTGTCTTCCAGGTCAGAGTTTCTATCTTCCATTTCGCTGACTCTATTCTTGAGAGCCTGTAGTGAGTTTTGGACTTGTTCAATTAAGTTTGCGTTTTCTACTACTTTCCTGTGTATCGCTTCCATCACTCTGTCCAGCTCCCTTTTCACCTCATTTTCTGATTTTCTCGATGATTCTTAGAAATCATCCTTGCATTTCTTTATGTTTTCATTTAGTGTGGCCAGCTGATTTTTAACGTCCTCTTTTTTTTTCTCTCTCCCTCAACTCTCTTAGCTCTCTTTGAATCCCTTCCAATGTCTTATCATATTGCTCTAGCTTAGTGATGGTAGCATCTACACGATTATCTATCCTTTGTAGCTTTTCTGCAAGTTCTAGTACTAGGTTGGTCGGGGTTGCATTGCTCATAGCTTCCACTTGATGTTCTGATCCTAAACACTCTTCTATGTTTTGGTTACATGTAGTCCTTGTTGGACTGGGTGATCTGTCTGGATTTTCTTGCATTTTATTTTTCATGTTATTTCTTTTGTGCTGTGGTCTACCCATGTCAATGTATGAGCAGATAGGTGATTGGAGCAGCCTGGGCTCTAGGTCAATGAGAATCCAAGGAATCCTGGGGCAGTTGCAAGTAGCCTGGGTATTTGCTCTCTCTTGCCAAAGCTGCCTATGTAACTGCCTGACAGGGGTGCCAAAGTTGCCTGAATTATGACCCAGTAATGCACCAAAGCTGCCTGCCTTTGGGCTTGAAAGGGGACTTAGGTAGAAAGCCCTGAAGCTGCCCAAACTCTGGCTGGGAACACTGGGACCTGCAAACAGTCTGTGCTCTCCCACCTCAGGAGAGTGGGGGATGGGTGGCAATGGACAGGTAGGGGATGGCACCTGAGCTGGTGATAGTGACTCAATGTGGGCTTGTTTGGCCCTTGCTGTGGGACTGGGCCCACTGCACGTGCAATTGTAGTGCAGAGGTAGCTGATGCAGGCACAGGATTGGGACACAGCAGAGGCTGGCTGGCAGGCAAGTGATTGGAGCACAGCAGCGGTGGGTCTGGCAGCCACCTAATCATGGCAGAGGTGGCCCCCGCATGTGTGTGAACCGAGCACAGCGTGGCGGGCCAGCACGCGTGATCAGAGCACAATGGCGGAGCTCCCTGTGTCAGCGCAGCGGGCTGGTGGCTGTGCGATGGGCTGGTGGGCGCACGATCAGAGCACAGCCACTTGGGGCGCATGGTGCGGCGGGTGTATGGCGGGGGTAGACTACCCACCCGAGGGGCAATCTGTGTTTCCCTGTTTTTCTCCACTCTGTGCCCTCCCAATGGCAAGAAGACCCTGATAACCCTTAATTTCTTGCCTTTCTTTCCCCGGTATCTGCAGCACAGCTAGGCGGTCACCATCTTGGCTGGAAGACCAACCATAGCTTCTTAATCACAGAAGTCTACAGGACTTATGAAGTTACCACTTTCTCTACCACAGTTTCATAAATTCAGAGGTCTACAGGACCTAAAAAGCTAGTACTTTCTCAACCACAGCTTTGTATTCACAGAAGTCTTTAGGACCTGAGAGGTTAGAAGTTTCTTAAACACAACTTTATACCCTTGGAAGTCTATAGGACCTTCAAGGTTAGCACTTTCTCAACCATAGGTTCTTAATCACAGAATTCTACAGGAACTACAAGATTAGTACTTTTCTCAAGCTCAGCTTCATAACCACATGTCTGTAGGACCTATGAAATTAACATCTTCTTAACCACTACTTCATATGCTGGAAAGCCTGCTTCCTCTATATGGTAGTATCCACACTTTCTAGAGATTTTTGAATGCACTAAATTTTTATGGATTATATTCCCAGAAAAAAAAAAAAAAGATCTGGGATAAAACTGGTAGACAATAGGTAGGATATAATTTTAATAAAGTACAACTTATTTCCATTTTTCATGGATTACGGTTTTACCTGAGATACAAATTATGTTTTGATTAAAGTGGAATTAAGAAATGATGAGCTACAAAGATGTTTACATTAAAATGCCAATCTGAAACTTTAAAAGAAAGATAATAAAAATTCAAATAAAAAGTAAATCTGACAATTTTGACTAATTTCCTTTTTAAATTTAATGATGTATTTAAACTTTGAATTCACTTTGAAATATTGAGATTTTTTTAAAAATTTTTCAATTTATTTATTTATTTTATTTTATTTTTTGCAAAAGTAACCTATCACAGACATGAAACTCTCAAGCCATTTTGACCCTTTCAGAGAGCAATATCTATCAAGGAGGTTAAACTTTATGACTCCTGTACTTAATATTAATAGTACAGTAAAATAGAGAAATATTATTATAACCAATAAAGCAGTTATGAAAGTTGTACTAGCAAAGTAAAAGGACTGGGACAAAATTAAATAGCTATTTCAGTGAAAATTTGGCAATCAGGTTTTCTTTCTTTTTTTAAATAAATATTTAATTTATTTATTTATTTGAAAGAAAGAGAGAAAGAGTCAGATAGAGAAAGAGAATTGGTGCACCAGGGCTTCCAGCCAATGCAATTGAACTCAAGACGCATGCGCTTACCTGTGCATCTGGCTTATGTGGGTCCTGAGGAATTGAATCACAATCCTTAGGCTTTACAGACAAAGGCCTTAACCACTAAGCCATTTCCCCAGCTCTTATTTTTTTTGTGTGTGTGTGAAAAGAAGATTGGTAGTTGTCTATATTCTTCTTAATTACCAATTTTCCATCTTAAATTTTATTTCTGATTATCAACATGCCAAGGAAATGTTGGATTAGCTACTGAGAACAAACACCATTCTGTGGAGTAATTCAGGGCAGTGGGTTGTCTGAGTACGTGGTATAGTATCCCAAGAGTCTTGTCTTTCTCTAGCCTAATTGCATCACACAGTTAAAGGAGCATTTTTATAGAAGGGCTTCAATGGTTTTGTGCTTTTAAAGTTTATTTAAGTGTTATCTTTGTCTAAGTAGTATTATTATGTTTTATTTTGGTTTCTAGTAACCAGAGCACAGAAAAAGTACATAGGATAAAAGCAAATGCTTAGCTTAAAAAGCTTATATTTCAGGTGAAGATGTCTTTTTTTCTGTACCCTAATTCTCAAATTAAGTGATTTGGAAAATAAAATTTCAGGAGAATGTCAACTTCTTGTTCAATATAAATAATACATTTCCATAAGAGACTAAGCGGAAATATGATGGAGTCACAGCAACACGTGTGGAAGAAACCACATAAAATTAAAAGCTGACATGCCAGGCGTGGTGGCGCACTCCTTTAATCCCAGCACTCGGGACGCAGAGGTAGGAGGATTGCCATGAGTTCAAGGCCACCCTGAGATGACAGAGTTAATTCCAGGTCAGCCTGGACCAGAGTGAGACCCTACCTCGAAAAACCAAAAAAAAAAAAAAAAAAAAAAAAATGCTGACAGCATTTCCCTAGTCAGAAATTCATTTCCACTTCAACATTTTAAAAATCAGAAACTTCACTTTCTAAAAATTCAATTTTTTTTTACATGTGAAAATAGCAGAAGTAATAGAGTTATTGAGCCTGCAAATAACCTGTATGTAAAGTAATGGTTTCTATTCATCTTTTGTTCTTCTAAATAAACTAGTGTAGAGACTCCATGGACAGTAGATTGTCACAGGAATGCCTTTAACAATGGGAATGCAAAGGAAGAAGGTAACACACTGATCTAAAAGACTTCGAAGTTGCCTTAGCTAGGCAGTAGATCTATTCACTGGAGCTTTTATTTCAGGTAATTGCTGAATTAAGTTTAAATAAAACAGGTTCTCATGTCTCAGAATCATCTTCAATTGAGATATTAGTAGAGAGATTAAACATTTATGCATTTTCATAAAAAGCAGTAACATTTTATGGCAGTCACTACTAATCCTTCAGTAGCATTCTCAATGTCTTTGAAGCACTGTCATACTTATAGTACATTGCAAATCAATTCTCTTCCCCAAAGAACAAAATATGATATATCCAGTATAATCCTGTGATATAAAAATAATGATATGGGCTGGAGAGATGGCTTAGCGGTTAAGTGCTTGCCTGTGAAGCCTAAGGACCCTGGTTCGAGGCTCGGTTCCCCAGGTCCCACGTTAGCCAGATGCACAAGGGGGCGCATGTGTCTGGAGTTCGATTGCAGAGGCTGGAAGCCCTGGCGCGCCCATTCTCTCTCCCTCCCTCTATCTGTCTTTCTCTCTGTGTCTGTCGCTGTCAAATAAATAAATAAATAAATAAATAAAGATATATTTTTATTTAATAGCACTGGATCATGCATGTTTATGGCAGAAAGAGTACCTGTGGATTTTAGCAAAGCATATAAAATGCATATGCAAGTTAAAACATCTGTGGTGGAATGAATATATGGTCCTCAATATATTGAGTGTCTTATTGCCGTTTGTAATTTAGATCTGCAGCCAACTGGCTGGAGGAGGTGGACCTCAGGGTCTGGCCCTAAGGTGTCTGGTGGATTTGAGATTCCACTCTAAATATATGCAAAGTGTCTATTTCCCCCCGGATCTCCTGAAGTATGCTGTATGGTGTGGCTTTTGGCTTGTGGCTTTCTCTGCTTGGACCTGTGAAATTATAGTCAGCTTCTTCTGCCATTATGGAACTTCCCCTGGATTTGTAAGCTTCAATAAATCCCTTCTTCCATAACTATGCCTGGTCTGGAAGTTCATCTCAGCAACCTGAATATGTATGCATCAACATCAAAATTAAAAGAAAACATATTTTTTTACAGTATATGTGCAGTCTTGCCTCATTATATGTGAATTCTACATTTTTTTCTTATTAGATAAATTTAGTGTTGTCTTTCCAAAATCAATACCAGAGTTGACTTGAGGTTGTTTTCAGACATATGTATTATACATATCTGACAAAATAATGCATCTTCTTATGCACACATTCCCAATAAAGGTGAAAAAAATCATATTCAAAACAGGCATCCTTTCCACATCCTTTGCCACCATGTTTTCTGGATGTTAATGTTTTTCTTTGATGGATTTGCTCTTTGTAATCATTCTCAAGAGCAAATGTGTTTAGTGCTCTTACAGTGCAAGCAGGTGTGGAGTGGCTTATTAAGGACTGTGTGTGTGTGTGTGTGTGTTTGTGTGTGTGTGTGTGTGTTTGGATAAGCTTCACAGTGGTATTAGCTATGCTTCTCTAGTCTGAGAGTTCAGTGCTAATGAGTTAATGAAATATACAACTATGCACTGGTTAACAACTGGTGTGAGGTCTGAGAAGGGCTTCATTATACAATTTCCTCACTAAGCAAACATCAGGAGGTGCACTCACATGTGCAAGAACAGTTACAGCATCAGTAGGTCACATGGTTTTATGGGACCACTGTGTTATATGTGCTCTGCCCTTGATGAAATCATCTTTATAAAAGAGATGACTATATTTCTACATGTCTTTATCCGGAAACACGCACTAAAATGCCTAATATAAATTAGTGTATGAAAACACCATGATAACTAAAGGCCATTGCTACCTAATTAATCCCCTATCACTTGTAGGAGAAAAGTTTGCTATTTCACTCTAGGCAACAAGTTCCTCACATGCAAATGCATACATGAAAATTATAGTGTGAAAATGTGCTTACAGACAGGTTAGTGACAAGATGTCAATGACTGACTAATTCCTCAAGTTGACTTTTCATTAGAGAAAAGTTCTTTGGCTCAGCCTGAGTCCTTTACTCTGGTTTTGGAACTGTAGGATAATAGAAGAAAGCTAGCTTCTTTTGGCAGTTTCAATTAGAAATTGAGGCCTAGAGACAACCAGGAGATGCCACCTCACCCTGGCAGAACAGAACTCTTGGCAGTAATAGAACTGGTGTCTGATCAAGACTGGTCAACAGTGTCCCCTTCTGCCCACAGTCTAGTGTGCTACCTAAATACACTGGCTTAGATGGGCTAGTCCTGGGGTATGCCTTTCAAATCTATAAAAACAATGGGGAGGAGTCTTCACTTTTGCATACCTGAATCTGAGGAAAGAATACATTTTAATCAGCTATAAGGGCTATTCAAGCTCCTCCCTTCCTCTTTTTGGATTCCCTCTCTGCCTTTTCTCACTTTGGCCACAGGGATACATATCAGACTGCCTAGGTATGGGAGTGGGGAAAGAACAAAATAAATAAACCTTATAATTTGTGATTTCTTCCTAGACAAACTTAATAATTCTTGGTTGGCAGAACTTTTCTGCTTTCTTCTGCTTTATAGTTTGAGGTATCTTTTCACTTTAAATACATGTGTGATTTTATTAGGGTCTGTAAATCTACCATGTGTATACCCTTATACTCTAGTTCTACCATGTTGATGATTTCTCTAACTCTAGGCCTATACCTATGTCTCTAATCTCACAGTAATTATGGGTACAGCTCTCCACCTTAAGATTTCTCTTCTGGATTTCTTGGTTTCTGCTTTGATATTTTCCCTTTGCTACTTTTCCTTATGCTCCCACCATTTGCCCTCTTAACTTTCTTTCATGGGGAAACATAATGTGCATATTTATGTGTATTCCTTCTAAGTCTCTTTATATAAGCTCCTAATTCTATCCTTCCTATGCTTGTGACTCTACTCCAGTCTTTCCTTGAAAACATGTTTCTATTAAATGAACTTTATGAACTATCTTTCATGTGCTTGTGGATATGCTCCATTTTCCCCTAAAACATCAATTTTCCTTAAATGATAAACTGTACAGTGTTTTCCATATGAGAGCATTTTCCACATATTGATGACTTTGCTCTACCCTTCTTCCTATATCCCAAACTCCCTTAAATAAACAGCACAATTAGTGAGTTCTCCCTAAATAAACTTTATAATTTGTAATTTATTCTTCTTGAGTTTCATTTTTATTAATTTCTTGTTAAAAATAGAACAGGACCCAAAACTAGAGTTGAAATACGTGGTGGACTCTTCCTGAACCCTCAAATCCTGCATAACTATTTAAAAATTAAATTCTACGAATGATAGGAGTGGGTTAAAACAAAGGTCTTCCAATTTTTTTGTCTATTATTCTGGCTAAAGTTTAGTTTCATTGTAAGAAAACACATTTTAAAAACATTACCATATGTCGAGAGATGATTCCAAATGGTATAGTGATATAATTGAAATATAGAAGGCCTAAAGTAGTGTCCAGTTTACTTGGAATGACTGATGTTGAGGCAGCTTCATATAATACAGCATGGCAAGTGCTATTTTTATGGTGTCATGAAAATTTTATGGTAAAACTAAAAGAGAGTAAGTAATTAATATTTAAGGAAACTTGAGAAGTCTTTCCAGAGTGGATAGGAAATGACAATATTATCATACCATTTTAAAATATTTTTATTGAGGGTTTTAGCACATGAATATTCTGTAATTTGATAATATCCACATCCTGCTATATTCTTTCCTCCTACCAGTCCATTCTCCCATCAATATTCCCCTAAGAAATTTCCTTTTTCCAAGTAACCTTCTTTTTTATTGATGTGTTAATCTTTTGGTCCTCCTCTGCCATTTACTTCAAATTGTTGATAGGCTTAGAATTGTGAAAATCTTGGGTGGGAGGGCAGTGACAACTCCTGGAAAGTCCCTCTCCTGTGTATCTTATGTTCTGTCCACATTCTCTTCAGCCATGTTCTCTGAACCTCAAAGGGCATGATGTAGAGGTATCATTTAGTGTTGAGCTCTCAACATTCTTTTATGTGCAGCTTTTTTGGTCTTCTCAGTGTTTATCTCCTAAAGCTACCATTTTGATTTGACTAAATATGTATGCTAAGCCTAGTAAACTGCCATCTAAATGTATAAATTTCTGCCCATTGAGTAATGTTTTTCTTGTGTTTGGTTGGAGAAGTTTCTCTCTGTAGATGGTGATGAATCCTGGGGAAATCCAAGGCTCTTTGAGGGGATGAGAAGAGAAAACCAATGATTAGCACTGGTTGATTACCTTTTATCACACCAGGAAGTGCTGAGGAAGTCTTGCAGAGACTTTCTGTCTTTCTGACAGAAAGAATTTTAGTTATACTCACTAGTTGTAAAATGTTTAATTTCTTTATATTTTAAGAATGAGGGCTATAGAGATGGCTCATCAGTTAAAACCTCAAACAAACTCAGGAAAAAGTCATTGTATTTACAATATGGTTTGTTTATTTATTGAAATGACCACTGTCACATATACATGATGGAATTCTGTTCATCAGTAAGGAAAATTTGACTACTTAAAGTTGTAGGAAAATGGATAAACTAGAAAAGATCATATTAAGCAAGATCACACAGGCTCACAAAGAAAAATGCTGTGATTTCACTCTCAGATGCAGTTTCTAACTTGGAACAGCTTGAGTTGATTGTAAGTGGTATTAAGCTTCAGAGAATTGACTTGGAACTAGAGTGAAGCTAGACAAAGGGGAAGTAGGGAGCGAGAGAAAGAGAGGTTAGTAGACAAGCAAGTTGAGAGAAAGAATACAGAGTGTGGGTAGGTATATGGAAATGGGAAGGGAGCATGGAGGGAATACACAGAAACAATGACAGCATAATCTATTACCACAGGAACCTTCTTGGATAGCATACTAAAAGATGTTAGCTTTAATAAGAAGGGGGTGGAGATCAATCAGGGCATAAGGGCCCTGATAAAGGTAGAAAGCTTAACCCTCAAACTGTGAACACTCATTGATAAATTCCAGTGCCAGAACTGGCTCACCCCCTTTAGTGAACTGGTGGTCAGAGAGACCCATGAGAGTCCCAGAACAATGTAGGCCATTTACAAAGCTCTTTGTTACCCACCAGAGCTAAATGATAAGTCCATGGAAGGTAAATATGAAGTTCAGACAGGTGATAATTCTGAAGTCCATGGAAGGTGAATATGAAAAAGTACAGACAGGTCCTCACTTCTTAGCAAACTTCTTGCATTATGCAGGTGAAATAAAAATACATTAGTAAACCTAGTATGGTAGTTTAGGTGTCCATATAACACATGTTCTAGAAAAAGAAATAAGAATAAATGGAAGAATCCTTTGTTCTGGAGTGTGTGAATTCTACCAAACCTTCATTAAAGAACTAAAAACAGGGCTGGAGAGATGGCTTAGCAGTTAAGCGCTTGCCTGTGAAGCCTAAGGACCCCGGTTCGAGGCTCGGTTCCCCAGGTCCCACGTTAGCCAGATGCACAAGGGGGCACACGCGTCTGGAGCTCGTTTGCAGAGGCTGGAAGCCCTGGTGCACCCATTCTCTCCCTCTCCCTCTATCTGTCTTTCTCTCTGTGTCTGTTGCTCTCAAATAAATAAATAAAAAATGAACAAAAAAAAAATTAAAAAAAAAAAAAGAAAGAACTAAAAACAATTTTCTCAAACTGTTTCAAATAATTGGAGACCAGGGAATCCTCACCAACTCTTCTTAGGAAGCATCAACCTAATCGCAAAACCAGACAGAGATACAATAAAATTCTAGTGCTATATCCCTCATGAACATAGGTGCAAAGATGATGAACAAAATCTTCACAAGCCAAACTCACCAACACATAAAAAGCATTATCTACCTTGATCAAGTAGATTTTATTCCAGAGATGTATGGGTGGTTCAACATATGGAAATCAATCAACATAATACAAAACATAAATAAACTTAATAACAAAAATCACATGATTAATCATAAAACCAAATTTCTATAGCTGCATAGAAAGACTTTGACAAAATACAACATCATTTGATGATTAAAACAATGAAAAGAATGGTCATGGACAGTTTATATCTCAATAAAGGCTATATATAAAGCACCTAATGCCCAAATAATACTTAATGGGGAAAGACTCAAGGAGCTAACAGTGAAATGAGGAACAAGACAGGGGTGCCCAATTTCACCATCGCTCTTCAACATAGTACTAGAAGTCCTAGCACAAGCAATAAGACAGGAGAAAGAAATAAAGGGGATACAAATTGGAAGGAAAGAGTCAAATGAGCCCTATTTGCAGATGACATGATCCTTTACATAAGTGACCCAAAAGTCACCATCTCAAAACTTGTAAAGGTTATTAATTCCTTGAGCAAAGTGGCAGGATACAAAATCAGCACAGAAAAATTAGTAGCCTTTCTATATACAAAGGAAAAATATACAGAGAAAGAAATCAGCAAGACTGTTTTATTTTCAATAGCCACACAAAGAAATCAAATACCTTGGAATAACACTAACCAAGGATATGAAAGACCTATATAATCAAAAATAAAAACACTCAAAAAAGAAATTGAGGAAGACTTGAGATGGAAAGACTTCCCATGCTCCTGGATAGGTAGAATTAATATTGTGAAAATGGTAATTATATCAAAAGCAGCATATAGATTTAAAACAATCCCAATAAAAATCCCAGCATCATTTTTTAAAGAGATAGAATAAATAACTTCAAAATTCATATGGAATGGCAGTAGGCCTTGGATATCCAAATATATCCTTAACCAAAGAACTACGTCTGTAGGGATAACCATACCCAATCTAAAGCTATACTACAAAGCCATAGTAACAAAAACATTATATTACTGATATTAAAAAAGCAATGCAGACCTATGGAACAGAATTGAAGACCCAAACTGTAGGTCAAGCAGCTATAGCCACTTGATCTTTAACAAAGATGTCAATAACATACACTGGAGAAAAGACAGCAAATGGTGCTGAACAAATTGGATAACCATATGTAGAAAAATGAAACTAGACTCACTCATCTCACCATACACAAAAATCAACTCCAAATGGATAAAAGACCTCAATATAAGACCTGAAATTCATCAGCTACTGGAATTAAAAATAGGAGGAAATCTCTATGATATAGGAGTGGGGAAACACTTCCTGAACAATACTCCAGTAGCCCAAGAAATTAACCAATCTCTGAACCAATGGTATCTTAAGAAATTAAAAAGCTTTTGCACAGACAAACATACTAAAAGCAGGGTCAATAGATTACCAAAGAATTGGAGAAAAATTTTGCCAGCATTACCACTGACTAACCTCTAGAATCTACAGACATCTCAAAAAACTAAACAATCAAACAACCGACTGAAATAACAGAGAACAGAGAACTGCATAAGGAGTTCTCAAAGGAAGAAGTATAAATGGATAACACACACTTAAGAAAATGTTCAATATCCCCAACCTTCAGGGAAATGCAAATTACAACAATAATGAGATTACACCACTTTACTCTTATAATAATGGCAAACATTAGATATGCAAGTGACAACTGTTATCAAGGGTGTGAGGAAAGAAGAATCCTCATTCAATGTTGGTGGCAATGCAAACTTGTACAACTATGGAAATCAATATGGAGAATCCAGAACAAGGTGAATATAGACCTACTAACAGACCTAGTTATTCCCTTCCTGAGCGTTTTCCCTAAATGTTCCATGCAGAGATATTTGCTCAATCATGTTCATAGCTGCTCAATCTATAAAAACTAAAAACTGGAATCAACTCATGTGCCAATCATTGGACGAATACATAATGAATTTGAGGTACATATACACAATAGAATTGTACTAGGCAGTAAGAAAAAAATGATACAGTAAAATTTGTATGAAAGTGGATAGACTTAGAACAGATCATACTCAGTGAACAAACACCTTCACAAAAATGACAAATGCTTCACATTCTCACTCATCTGTGGTTCCTAATTTGGATAATCTTTAGTTGATGACATACTGGATAGGCAACTATAGGACCAGGTAATATGAATGGAAGGGTTTTGGGGATAGGAGGACAGAAGGGTGGGGAGAATAAACAAAAAGCTAAATCCAAAGTGAGCTGGTACCATAAAAACCCTTCTCCTTGAATGTAGACTAAAAGATATAACCCTCAACAAGTGTATAGGGGGTATGCCCCAAAAGAACAGCCCTGAAAAGTGTCAGATGAGGCCAACGTTTTAAAGAACATTGGCTCTACCATACACTATGCACAAGACAGTGTGCAGGTGTATGTGGCATGGAGTAAGACAGATTCCTTTTTCCTGGCTCCTCTCAGTTCCCAAGTACAAATTCTCTCCACCTGAATGTGTGCAGGTGGGGTGGGGTGGAGTGAGTAAGTCAGATCCCTATTTCTTGGTTTCTTCCATTTCCCTGGTCCTGGTTCCCTCTTAGAGCTTTCAGCTTTTGACAGTAGGCTTAACTTGATTGAAAAAAAAAAAAAGTTATAACCCTCAAAAGAGATATAAAAGAATTGAAGATGAATGAAGAAATGGCAGATCTATAAGGTCTCCCCAAACAAACAAGACAGACTTCTGTCAGAGCACTTGATTACTCACCATAAGGTAATGTTAAGACCTTCTTGCTGAAGACACCATACACTGTTGGCATGGAGCATGGAGAGACCTGTTTGAAATCCAGAAGAGAGCCAGTCCCCTGATAGTTAGTCTACCTATTGCTATAAGGTGATACATGAGCTGGGGTGGGGTGGAGGGGGGAGTTAGTGGCACATCTGTCTGAGCAACTCAAAGTCTAAGCTACTCAGATGCAAAAAACCTGATGTGATGCTCACACAAGTGCAACAGTAGCACAGAGCTATGGTGGCTCAGCTGCTCTTGAATTGGCTAAAAGATGTGCTCTGTGGAAAGCAAACCATATGCGGAACTGGGAAACAAGTCAGAATCATAGTCAGGTAAAGATTTTGCTTTTCAATGTCAAGTTCCCACTAATCTTGGGTTATAAGACAGTCTACACCCTTCAAATTCTCTCTATATCAATAATGGTCATCCCATTTAATCTGTGCTGAGTTCTGTCTTCATTGGAGAACCTGCTTCTGTTTTTCAGACTCATGTGGGACCTGAGAATATCCAGCACACTTCACCTCAGCCCAAGATAAAACCACAGAGAAATTAGAAATGACCAAGAGTGCTGTTTTCTCTGTGAACCTTGTATCTTCACAAGGGTGAAGAAGGTAGACACTGAAGACACTAAACACCTACCAAAGCAGCATTACAGAGGCTCCTAAGAGCCCATCACTGAAGTAGACTTAAAATGCTCTCAGCATGGCTCATGAAATTTTGCAGAAGATGGGGCTGAAAGATTGATAGATCCACAAGGTGGAAAATTATGCACAGAGGAGTTGCCTATCCTCCACAACTGACTTATGCCCCCACAATACATGACCCATAATACCCATGGCATTGACCTGCATCCCCAGTGAGGAGGGCTTCTTCATAAATGGAACAAGGATGAAGGAAAGGATGGACCAATATGTGTTGTTCACAAAGAAAGTATGTCCATATCTAATAAAAATAAATTTTAGAAAAATTGCCTTTGACCTGTAACTTGTAGTACCAGAAATGTATACTACCCACATTGAACTGTTGATCAAAGAGGCCTGTGGTGTCCCTGAGACAGACAGGTTTCTGTCAAAGCACTTGATTACCTGCCTTAGGTAAATAGTAAGACCCTATTGCTAAGACACCATATGCTGCTGGCACTGAATACAAGTGAACTGGCTGGAATCTGTATGACAACCGGTCCCCAGATAGCCTGTCTAGTACTGGAAAGCAATATTTGGGCTACTCAGAAAAAGTGGTCCACAACAGTGTGAGCAAGCAGCTGTCTAAGCTATTCAGAAACAATCAGCATGAAAATAAGCTGCAATGGTGGCACACAGTCTTAGGTCACCAAGGGCTTTCTGGGTTAGAGATGCACTCAGTGGGAAGAAACCCATATCTGGAACTGGGGATCAGGTCTGAATCCTATGGAGACAAAGATTATACTCTCCAATGTCAAGCTACATCCATCCAAATTTCCCTCAATTAATAATGCCTATCCAATTTAACCTATGCTGACTTTACTCTCCATTGTAGAATCTGTTTTTTCTTTTGCAGAAAATAGTAAGAACAAGGAGATAAACCACCCCTCACATCTCAGTCAAGGCTAAGGTGAAGCCACAGAGGAAGTGGGCAGACTAGCAAGAGTGCTGCTTCTATGTTGCATCTCAAACATGGCACCAAGGTGAAGGAGACAGTTGCTGAGGATATTCAACACCTACAAAAGCAGAAATCCAGAGAATGCTAAGAGCTCACTACTGAAGTAGATTTAAAACACACCCACCAAGGCTCAGATAATTTTGTGGAAGTGGGGGCAGAAAGATGATAAAAATAACATGTTGGAATGTCATGCCTAGAGGACTGACTCTCCCCAGTAACTGACTGCTGCTCCCACAACCCGTAACCCATAACACCATAGGGACTACCCACAACCCCACTGAGGAGGGCCCCAAGTGTAATGGGGGCAGGGACAGGGGAAAACATGGTACCAGCTCATGATATGTACATACAAAATATGTTCTTAATGAAAAAAATGAAAAACAAACTAAAAATAATAAATGGAATATTTTATCTATATGACTTTAACAAAACGAGTATTTTAGTAAGTCTAACAATGATTGAAATGCATTTATTTTATGCTTCATAGGTTTAAGAAGAAATAGGAAAAATCAGTAATGAAATTTTAAAAGATTTCAAATGAAAATATGTGTGGTATATGTCTTCATAGTGATTTTGGTATCATTTATTTAAATACTGATAATAGTCTTGTAAAACATCATATGACCAGAACTTAATTGTATATAATACTTTGAAAACTGTGCAGGAATAATAATTGTTCTACTATGAAATGTCTTTATCATCAATTCCTTAATATAGTATTTTTAAATATTTATAGGAAATTATAGTAATTGTATATGTTCTTTGTAAAAATTCCTCGTAATTTACTTTGTTGATAAAAATAAAACAGAAGTTTTAAGACACCCTTGAAAACCATGTAAATAAGCTCCATGCTGTGCCACTCTCAGCTGCTTTATTTTCTCTGGACATTTGATGGAAGATTGCTCTTTACTTTCAGGATAATATGGATTGAGCTTTCATAGCAGCAAAACAACAAGTCAAGTCCGATGAGCAATTTTTAAAAGCAATCCTTTCAGTGACAAACTAAATAAGAAAGAAAACCAACCGATGAATAATATTTTAGTGACACAAATAATTTATTTTCTTTAACTCTTTCAAAGTTATTATTGGTCTAAGACTCAGAGTAACTATCTTTTTGCAGTCTTCTTACTTTTGTTTGCCAATCCACTAGGTATATTTATTTTTACAACAAAGGTGCACTAGCATATTTAGAGCAAGTTGATTGCCTATGAAGTGCATAATAAAATTGATGCTGATATTTATGTATAAATGCATTAACTGATACTAACAGCTGTGCAGATATCTTCTGAATTATTACATTAACTATGTGTGGTCTTCTTCACAGTTGTGAGCCACAGCTAATCTATCAATCTAATTTAGTTCTAATCTAACTTAATCTAAACTAAACAAGGTGAGTCGTTGAAACTGCAGCTATTATTCCTGCAATGGAAGCTAGAATAGTGGTGTCTATGGTCTCAGGTTCCATGCCTGGGCCAGTGGAGACAACTCCCTTGTGTGTCTATGGCTGCCCTTTCTCCATCAGTGAAGCCTGCTCAAGAGCAGGCACTCCTCTTTCCAGCTCAGGCAGCAACCTTGATCCTCCAGATAGTGGGAACATCTGGGCTGGGGTATTTCTAGCCTCTACAGCACCTGGAAAAATATTATAAAAATGTAGTATCTGAGATGCACACTTCCTCTCCCAGAGAGGCCACCAGCCTGCTTCTATTCACTTTTCAATTTTATGTAGATCTCTCATATATAAATCAAAGATAATTGTCAGAGGCCAAAAAATGGAAATGTTCTGAGTGTGTGTGATTTGGCAGGCACCTAGTTGATTGGAGACTTATACTCATTTTATCTGGTTTCAGTTCTAGTGAAATATCTGGATATGATGAAATGGTTAAAAAAAATCTCAGAACAGTTCTTCAGGGCACTGTTTTATAAACTGGAAATGTTTGAAGAAGCCATCTTCTTATCAGTGTTGGAAGCTCAGAGTGCTCTAGAAGATTCTGAAACTACATGGCAGCAGGACAGCAAATATGGAAACAGAAGCTTGGAATTTACAATAAAAACTTTCTGCATGTGTTGGAGAGGTGGTTTAGCAGTTAAGGCATTTGTCTGTAAAACCTAAGGACCTATGTTCCATTACCCAGTACCTAGGTAAGCCAGATGCACAAGGAGGCACATGCATATGGAGTTCGTTCATTTGCGGTGGCTAGAGGCCCTGGTGTGCCCATCCTCTCTCTCTTTCTGTCTCTCCCTCCTTCCCTCCCTCCCTCCTCTCTCTCTCTCTCTCTCTCTCTCTCTCTCTCTCTCTCTCTGTGAGTGTGTGTGTGCGCACGCAAGCAAAATCTATATAATCTGCCTCTTTCTCTCACATAAACAAACAAATAAATAAATAAATAAATAACTGCCTCAGGCACATCAATTATCCTGAAAAGCCTCATATAGTATTGCATCAAAATAATGCATCCTTGTCATTCAGTTAAATTTATCATCACATATCCAGTGCAGTGAGATCCAGTAGAATTTTTGTACCTATCTAGAAAATATTTTGCACTAAACAGGTACTTACATATTTTTTCATGAAAACCAGGATTGACACATGTTATCATTTGGAAACATCTGTCTGTATTTCTTTATTGTTAAAAGAAGCCATATTGTTTTAAATAGACAAAGACACAACAGAGAACTCAATGTTGTCTCAAGTGACATTGATCAACCACACAAGATTCCATATAACTGGAATGTGTAATTTAAAAATGCACCATTTTTGTTATAGCTTCCTACATAAAATCCCAGAAACAACTTATGCTTTTTCTTACAGCCATTAATTTTAGAAGTCAAACCTCAGTGTATAATGAAATTGCAACATCTTATCTGACACAAATCCTTCCACAACCATGCATTCACAATGTATCTCTTCTAAAGGGTGGAAAACCTACTGGGGGAAGAGAAAATGACCACAATGCTCATTTCCTGGATGAATCTCGGCAGAAGTCAAGTTGGGCAGAAAAGAATTTCCTAGACTATACAGCTATAGTTTGGCTAATATGTAATATTTGGGGGAACAATATCAGGGCCTCTGCTGGAAACTCTGTGATAATGTAAGTTTCTTGGATTCCTGCAGTTTAAATTCCCTTTCTATTTGTAGGAGCTACCTATTTCTGGCTTGACTAGAGCTACCTCATGTTTGCTAGAGAGGGCTTATTGTGTGAGCTAATCTTATTCCTATAGGACCTTGGGAATGTTATTTGACCTTGTATAAAATAAGGGATACAAAGCAGTGTTTCTCTTATAATCTCATTATAAAGAGAAATAAATGGTGACTATAACATTGTAAGTATGCAATAAATTTTTGCTCATATAATAAGGATTAGGAGGAGAATGATGATACCGCAATATCCATGGGGTAAATCAGTTGAACAGACAGTTTGGTGTTTTCTATCATGTGTACATGTGTTACAAATTTCACAGTGTTCCCATGTTTTCATTATCCTTGGCTTGAATTTTTCACTAAAATACATGTATTATTTGGAAAGTAAATTAACAGACTCACCAATTTGAAAGTATTTATTTAGTCAATTTGCAACCAAATTTACAAAGAAATTATATAATTGATTTATGGTTGCTATTCACGGTTGCCTCAAGAATATTTTTTTTTTCTTCTTAAAATATCATTCTTGGGCTCGAGAGATGGCTTAGTGGTTAAGTGCTTGCCTGTGAAGCCTAAGGACCCTGGTTTGAGGCTCGATTCCCCAGGACCCACATTAGCCAGCTGCACAAGGGGGCACATGCATCTGGAGTTCATTTGCAGTGGCTGGAGGCCCTGGCATGCCCATTCTCTCTATACATCTGCCTCTTTCTCTCTCTCTCTCTCTGTCTGTCGCTTTCTAATAAATAAATTAAAATAAACGAAAAAATTTTAAAAAATATCATTCTTTACATACAATTCTCTTTTTACAATACTTTACAACAGACTCTAAAAGTACTACATATAAGTGGCTTATTTGAGTTGATAAAATTTCATGATCCTCAATCATTGTGTCCTTTACTTGATATGTGGAGAAGAGTTTCTCATGTGTTGGATGAACTAATTCAGCCTTCATGGAGAACAATGGGAACTTCTATTTGTTTGTTATTATCTTCATCATGTTGCCACAGTTCATCTTTGAGAGAAAAAACTATATTACTTATGAAAAGCAAATATTATATGATTTTAAATTAACCTTTAGATGGTCTAGATCAAAAATATAGCCAACTGACCATGCCAAGAAATATGGATTTTACTGTTTCTTTACTTTAAACTATATAGGTTTAGCCAATGAGTAGTCCAAGCCTGAATTTATTTATTTTTGTTCCATAAAGTTTTATAACATTCTCTTCTTGACACAGAGGTCACAATTATTATACTTTATCTATGTATTCTGGAGGTACAAACACATACAGAAGCTGTTTGGCTTTAAAGTGTGAGCCAACTACAGACAAAGTTTTGGAGTTTACAACTCCATAGTTGAACTGAAGGGAATCTCAAACTGGAAAATGTCCAAGGAAAAAATGTTCTTCATTTCTGCAATGGTAATTTGAAAATTGATGCATTTCTTTGCCTCCACTAAACAAACACTGAATTCTGGTTTAGGTTCTTTATCATTATTAGGTGTAAAGGCAAAAAAAGTTGTGTTTATGTTACAAATCCAAGAAAATTAAGAATAATTACTGATGTCCAGCACCTTTATACCCATATTACTTAATCTTATCACAATTATGAAATAAAGCTCTTTGGCACAAAACAAATGAAGTAAAGCAAATTGACTAAAACTTGTTAAATGTTATAAAGCTGTTAAACTGGGGACAAAACTCTAAAATTCACATCTGTTAAATTACAATTTTCACAACTTTCATGCTTTTTCCCTATCTATCTATAGGCAACACTGAACACATCTACTTTGAATTAACACATTTCTAATAAGGTTTAAATAAAATCATGATTGCCAAAATAAAGTATGTTACCAGGGGAGTATCTTGGGATTGAGTTCAGCCCTTTGTGTTCAGAATTAGCTTGTGTTTGCTATTTTTTCTGCTGAAGATGTATGATGAAGTATGTCAGCCTCTTCTGTCATTATGAAGCTTCCCCTGGAATTTGTGAGCTTGAAATAAAACATTTACTCTTATAAGCTGCATCTGGTTGTGTGGTTGCCCCAATAGTGAGAAGGTGTGGGAGTTTGAACGTGATATTGTAAGTGTATGGCCCCATAGAATCATGTGCTTCATTAAAATTGAGTTAAAATTCAACCTGTAGTTATGTACTACAGGGACCATGTCATTGGGGGCTGATCTGATTCCAGTCTAAATGTCTCAAGATAGCAGTTTGAGCTTTGGTGTTTTGTGCCTGCTTGCTTTTGGTGTTTGATGGCTGTTTGGTAGTTTCTCTCTGCTTGGAGCTATGAAAGGAAGCTAGCTTCTTCCACCATTAATGGTTTTCCCCCTAGGTTTGTAAGCCTAAATAACCTGTTTTTCCCAAAAACTGTGTCTGGTTGGGTGTTCATCTGAGAAACATGGAGCTGACTATAACAGAAGGTAACTGCAAAGATCTCATCTTATTTTTCTTTTTCTTTATTTTAGAGCAACAGAGAGAGAAAGAGTGAGTGAGAGAGAGAGAGAGAGAGAGAGAGAGAGAGAGAGAAAGAGAAAATGGGTGTGCCAGGGCTTCCAGCCACTGCAAATGAACTCCAGATGCATGCGTCCCTTGTGCATCTGATATATATATATATATATATATATATATATATATATATATATATATATATATATATATATATATATGCATGAGAATTGGAAGTGGGACTACTGAATGCTTTTTTCTAAATAGAAGCCCACTATATTCATGAACTCATAGCAGATGAGGTTTCGTGCACATTACTGAGCCTGCCAGTTTTTACCATAGATAAGAAGGGGTACATGAGATCCACACCTCCCAGAATAAGCAGATGAATACTGGGAGAAAAGAAATCATGGTCTTTAATGGGGGAAATCATGGCCTTAATAGTGTAGCACAAGTGTAGCACAATTATCAAATCTTACTTTATTTTGATGTAATATTATACAATATATTTTATAACACTGCAATTTTTAAAGATGAAACAATCTAACAAATTTTAATCTCTTCAAATATCTTTTAACCCAGAAGACATGCTGAATTTATTTTGTGGTCATATTTGGAAACTTAGTGATGAGAGTCAAGTGCTGAGTTAATTTATCCATTTTTATATTTTTCCCAAAATTATCTGGTTGTGCAAAAAAAAATTAATTGAAATAACTTACATCAGCAATTTTGGCATCAATTACTTTTCCTTTTTGGCAGTTAAAATTCTAAGGAGATACGAATAAAACAAAGTGTAGGCTTGACTTTAATCTTTTAGTTTTATGAGGACATTGCCTAAATTCATCAAATAAATTCATTAATGTTTGTGAAACAAAGCCTGAATTTCATCCATACAGACTTTGCCAGAACTTTTATAATCTCAGAAGTTGCTGAAGTAACTGGATATGTTCTGAAACATTTTCAGTCAATTTCACAATACTCTTGAACAGAATTTTACCACCTGCTTGATTACACATGCTTTCTGTATCTTTGTACTAATAGTTTGACCCAAATATTGGTGTTTCTGTTTGCTGAAAGTCATTAATACCCTAAGATTCTTATTCTCTGGAATTAAAGAAAGGAAAGTAGTACAAAAACAGCTCGGACATCATTTAGTTTTTTCTTTCCTATTTGAACTTCAAATTGTCACTGTATGCTACTAAAATTGCTTTTGAGTTTAGGTAAATGTTTTTGAGTAGTTTCACACATGTAAGTATTCACACATTTACTAGTGTGTGTGTGTGTGTGTGGTGTGTGTGTGTGTGTGTGTGTGTGTGTGATGAGTATTCATTTAAGACTGAGAAAATATCCATGGACAGAAACTTTGAAAAACTTTCAAAGTATTTAATGTTCAGAATTTCAATTTATTTCATAGCTTCCCTGATCTAAGTAGTCTTCTTCTGGGATATGAACTTCTTATTGTTATATCTTTCAAAAATCACAATGCTTATACTCTTTAACTTACTCTGATGTCTCTCTATTGAAGAATCCATTTTTCTTTTGCAGAAAGCAAAGAGAATAGAGGACAACCAATATCTATCAACAGGACAAGAATAGATAGCTGACTCCATTTTAGCAGGTAAACTACTCCTAGTACAGCAGCTAGGGTTCAGATGGAAAAACAGAGGAAGTGGTGAGATGAGCAAGAATGCTGCTTACATGGTGAGCCTGACAACCTCAGTTAGGTTGATGAAAACATACAATGAGGATACTCAAAATGCACCAAAGCAGAAATCCAGAAGCTGATGAGAGCTCAACACTAAAGTAGACTTAAAACACACCCACCAAAACTCAGGGAATATTTTAGAAGGGGGGCCAGAAAAAAAATCAAGAACTACAGGGTGGGAGGGAATATCCAGAGACATTTGCCACCCCCATAATGACTGACTGCTGCTTTTACAACTGATAAATACATGGTACATACCAACAATTCCACTAAGGGGGGGGGGGTGCTCAGTGGAGTAGGGCAAGGAGAAGGTGAATATTGGTATCAGCACACAGTTTCAGCTTAATAAAAAAAAAACATGAAAAATCAGAAAGAAGTTCTAGATTTTTCTAATTGAAAAATAAATATTTTAAAAAGTGTTTTGAGATTTGTAAACATGTTTGCTCATGTGTATTTATTTACTTGATTTAAATCAAATATATTTTTTAAGTTTTTCTGTTTATATTTATGCTGAGGTCCAGCCTCAGTGGGGTTGAAGAACTCAAAGGGTATGTGTGGAGTCAGCATTGTGAGGAAATGATGTGGACCAGTAAGTAGTTCAGGTGAAGCATACTGGATGCAGAGCAAAACTCTTCTTCTTTATTTATACTTTACAATAGATTATTATTTTTTTTTGCAAGAAAGACATAGCAACTTATTGATGTAGCTTTATATTCTCTAAGAAATCTTGTACAATATTCCTCTTTTCCATTGGTTTCCTTTCCTTCTGCTTAGCTCATGAACCTCTTGCCCCATAGACATTCTGATAACATCTTAAACAAGAAAATCAAAGATTGTAAGCTGGTTAATATCTTACATTGGCTCATGGAAACTAGCCAAGAGCCCTGGCAGGTAGCTTTTGTGGTTATAAGGTAATATGTCCCTGTATATGGTAATGGTTGATCTATCCAACCAGTGTTTTGCATTGATGTCTTTTCTTTAGTAGCTCACCTTCACTCTTTTGTTAATTCTGAAAGTTACATATTTTGTTTTACTTCCTTGTGTGGGCCCAACCCAATTATTTGCTCCCTAGCATTACAGGCTCCTTTTCTAGGAAGTCATCTGTAGTTTTAAGAAGTGTGCCCATTAATTCCTATAATCATAAGTAATGTTTCTTGGGAACAATTGTAAGGCATGAAACATAACATTGTGAGGAACATGTCTCATTAGGTGAAATATACATTTGTGGTGTTGAGAAACTTTGTACATTCAAACTACTCATAGTTTCAGGATCCATAATCTGTTTACCTGTTTAAGCATTATAGCCTCAGGAATTTCTGTTTAATCATTATTGACTATATAAACACAGTTTAATTGAACTCCCTTATTACTACTGAGAACAGAAAAATGAAAGCAAAAATAGGTAGTAATAAATTTAAAATAACTACAAAAATTCCAAGGAAAAGATAGCAATACCACAAACCATCAGACAACAGGCACTCCAGGAGGTCACTGAAAGACTTCTTGGCCAAAGAAAGTCTGAGATACCACAGTCCTGCTGAACAGTGTCCCATCAGCATCACACTCCAGAGCTAATCATTGATTTTGTTTGGCCACCAACATTTTTAAATGATTTTTTAAACATTTTTATTTATATCTATTTATTTGGTGTGTGTTGGGGGCGGGTAGATAGAGATTATGAGCATGCCAGGGCTTACAGCTGCTGCAAATGAACTCTAGACGCATGCACCACCTTTTGCATCTGGCTTTCATAGGTCTTGGGGAATTGAATCTAGGTTCTCTGGCTTTGCCTATTCTATAATGCTATATAAACAGTTCTTTTTGCATCATGTGAGAAGTTGACAATAAAATTGATTAACTTATTTTTTTGGATACATACTTCTTTATTCCAGTTTATGCCATAAGATACAAAGTTGTTCTCCCATCATCATGCATCTTGCAAAAACTGTGGTTGTAGAATGGTATCTCACATTTGCCTCATTATTAATGAAGTTAAATATATTTTCCATGTTTATGTGAAAGTCTTATCATTTTGTCAAATTTTAATTAGTTCATTTATCATTAATGTTAATTTAATAGATATTTTGTATATAGGTATTGCAGTTACTTTCTTGTTGCTGGACTAATACCTGGCCAGAAGCAGCTTGTGGGAGGAAAGATATTATTCTAAACTTGGAAAATCCAGGGGAATGACAATTAATGGCCAAAGAAGTTGGCTCACTTAAATAAATGTATTCAGAAGCAGAGAGAGAAAGAGAGAGAGAGAGAGAGAGAGAGAGAGAGAGAGAGAAACACCAGCAAACACCAACAGCCAACAAACACAAACATTTAGAGTTCCAAACAGCTCTGAACACACCTTAGAGCTTGAATTAAGATCTGCCTCAAAGAACATCTTCTCCAGTAGGATTTTGGAGACTCAAATTGCACGTTTAATCAAAACTACCTCAATATGTGGGGGACATACTTTCATATTCAAACTACCACATTCAGCCCTTGGCACCCATAATGGGCCTTTACCAATCTTAAACATTTTTCAAAAGTCCCAAGTTTCATCTGAGATTTAAGACTCTTAAATGTGAGCCTCTGAAATTAAAACAAAAAATACATGCATTCTAATGAAGTGATTGTACCAATGCAAATAATTACATGTAGGCAAATATCAAACATCTGCAGTTACAAGTGCACCATCCATAAACAGTGGTAAAAGTCTCTGGATTTCAATCCTAATCCCACCCCTCCATCTGGCTGAGAAAATCTTCAAGACAGCTATGCCACAGTCCTGGTATATCCAAAATATCTTCAAATCTCACCTAAAATCCACAGTTCATCTTCACAGCTCATACAATGGCCTTATTTGTCCTACAGCAGGAAGATGTCAACCGCATTTTCCATTCTGCATCATGGCACTAGCTTGTGGAACTAGTTTGTCATCATACAATGGCCTTATTAGTCCTTAACACAATATATCCATACTTTATATTCTTGGAACTGTTGTACTTCATGAATATTTCTTTTCATCATTTTTATTGCTTCAAAAACCATTACCAGGTATGCAACATAGCTAAATTTATAAATCTAGGATAGAGTAAATCTTGACCTTGAACTGTTTGATACTCCTTTAGAATTCTTTCTTCAAGTCTTATCTTTGTAAAATAAATTGCATTCTTAGTCACATGAGCCTTCTATGGTTGGATTTCTTCCTCAAGCAACTTTTCTATTGTCCCACAGCACAGCAGTTGGTCAACAGTTAATGGTAGTATTCTGGTTAACAATTATACCTTGTAAACCTAAAACACATCTCTGTACCAGTAACTTTAAACTAGCTTGAATTTTTTTTCCTATTTTGAAATTTTCTTATTTTTCTGTTCTACCCATCCATAAAGCACACCAGTCCATTCCTTTTAAAATTTAACTTTGATGAGACTTTCTGGGCATGGTCAGAAAAATGTGACTAGCCTTTATGCCAGTGGCCAAGTTCCAAAACCTTTCTCCCTCTCTCCTTTAAAAGTTCATAAAATAAGCCTTCATAATACCAGGTTTTCTCTGCATTTAGAATTTCAAACTTTTCTCAGAATTGCCCATCTTGCTCTCTTAACAACAATCTAAGTCTCTTCCACCCCAAAGTACCAAATCTTCCATATTCCTCCAGGACACAAGGTCCAAAAGATCAAGACTCACATGGTCAGATTCATTACATCAACAGCCTTACTTCTTGGTGTTGATTTGCTGTTACATTTATTTTCTCATTGCTAGACAAACACATGACCAGAAATAGGTTATGTTAGGGAAGGGTTTATTTCAGGCTTAAAAAATCCAGAAGAAGCACAGTCAGTGGCAGAAGTCACTTCCATAGATGCATCCACAGCAGCAACAACCAACAGCCAGCAAACATGAAAATCCAGAACCACAAGATGCTCTGAACACACTTTAGGATTAGAATTAATATCCAGCCCTGTGACATTTGCCCCACCAAGGTGCTTGAAACTCAAGTTGCAAGCTTAATCATAAATACCACAGGCTTTTGAATGAGGGACACACATTCACATTTAAACTGCCATGCCAGGATATTAATTATTTCATAAAAATATATGGCATTTTCATCCACTTTCAATTTGTACTTGATATTCTTTTGATATTTGATATCCAAAAGCTTAGAGGGATATTATCAAATGTTTTGGGTCGGCTATATACATGTCTATATTTTATTTTTTTTAAATATTTTTGTTCATTTTTTATTTATTTATTTGAGAGCGACAGACACAGAGAGAAAGACAGATAGAGGGAGAGAGAAAGAATGGGACGCCTGCGCCCCCTCGTGCATCTGGCTAACGTGGGACCTGGGGAACCGAGCCTCGAACTGGGGTCCTTAGGCTTCACAGGCAAGCGCTTAACCACTAAGCCATCTCTCCAGCCCTATATTTTATTTTTAAAAGGTATACTACTGCTCTAGGGGACTTCTGGTTAAGATGACAGCATAGGGGCCACGCCAAAGCAGCCTAGGGATAGATTTAAGCAAAACTCCAGCAGGGAAACTTGAGAGACCAAGATCCACAAGAAAGAAAGAAAACGGTTCAATCCGCGTGATCCATGCACCTGCTTGGCACATACGCACCAGGCATGCCAAACAGTGGCAGCAGCAGAGATCAAACAAGGTGTTTTTTTTAAATTTCCTCCGCCTCCTTGCAAAGTTAAGAAAACATAAGTAAAGACAGCTGAGATCAACCAAAGATCTACTGAGATAAACATAGGTGGAATTGCATGAGCAAGTGCAGAAGCCTGAATTTCCCCACTCCCCACCATCAGAACCTAGAACCTCCAGCATTCAGCCCCCAGTGGCAGCACAGCCAGCAGAGCTGATCAGAGGTCCAGCTCCACAGCACAACACGGAGGGACCGAGGTGGGCACTCGGCATTGGCGAGATTGGAAGTCACCCCAAAAGGTAAAGAGGCCAACTGACAAAAAAAAAAAAAAAAAAAAAAAAAAAAAAAAAAAAAGGTGAGCTGTCTCTCTTTCCTTGTCATGACAGGTCGTGGGTTAAATATTCTTGGTTGGCTTTACCATCTTCAAATAACCTGTATTTGGGGGTTGGATGTTGTTGCTTTGATGCTTTCATATTTACAGGGCCTTTGGCTTTGGCTGCTGTCATTTTTGGTGGCAGGGTCTGATTCTGATCCAGATCCAGGTTAAATTGGAACCCAATGCAGAACAGAAATCTCTACCTACCAGCTGACAGGATTAAGGGTGTAGAACAACACACACCCTTAGGGAATTTGTTTTATAAGACTATCTGTTGGTTTTAATCCCCACAATTGCATACTTTGTGCTGGTTTTATTGATTTTGCATGTTGCTCTGTTGAAGTTAGAATTTGCCTATAAATTGTTCCACCAAGTTCACTAGAATACTTGCTTAGCAAGCAAACTCAACATATAGGATTCCTTCTGTGGATGGATTGGGTACAAGAGCTACACCTGGCAGCTGGAACTCATATCCTGAGGGTACATAGAAGTGGATTGCCACCTCAGGGAACATTGAAGGTGAAACCCAAGCATTAAATCAATTTAGGATGTAAAAGTCAATACATTATAAAACAAGAAACTCAAAGAATCATGACAAAACATTCCCATCAAAAATTTTAAATTCATCAGAATTGATCAACAATGAGACTGCTTTAGATGAAATATCTGACAAAGATTTCAAGAAAATGATGGTATCTATGCTCAAAGAAATCAGAGAAGAAATGAGAGGAATCAAAGAAGAAAACAAAAGAATTAAAGAAGAAAGCAAACTTCTGAAAAAGAACACAGGAAACTAGCTTAATGAAATAAGGAGGTCATTACAAGATATGAGAAAGGAAATAGAAATACTGAAGAAAAACCAGGCTGAAATCCTGGCTCTGCAGAATACAGACAATGAGGTAAAAAAAAATATTTCATGCAAAGTATCACCAGTAGAATGGATGAATGAGAAAACAGAATATCTAAACCAGAAGATCAGGTGGCAGAACTAATACAGTACAACAAAGAGAAAGACAAGCTAATGGTAAGGTTTGAATGGGAATTTGAAGATATCAAGGAAACTAAGAAGATCAAACATAAGAATTCAGGTTATAATAGAAGGAGAACAATTTCAATTCAGAGGCTTAGTAGGTGTTTTCAACAAAATCATAGAAAAAAATGTTCCCCAGATTAGGAAAGAAATGCCAATGCAGATGCAAGAAGCTTTCAGAACACAAAACAGACAACTCCTGGAAAGAACCTCTCCTGACCATGTTATAATTAAACTATTAAACATACAAACAAAAGAAAATATATTGAAAGCATTTAGAGAAAAAAATCAAGTCACCTACAAAGGCAAGCCCATCAGGATCACAGCAGATTACTCAACACAAACTTTAAAAGCCAGAAGGGACTGAGATGATGTATTCCAAATTCTGAAAGATAACAACTGTTAACCAAGATTACTTGATCTTAGAATACTATCTACTCAAATTGATGGAGAAATAAGGACATTCCACAAGAAAACCAGGCTAAAGGAATTTGACATCTAGACCAGCTCTACAGAAAATACTTGAAGGAATTCTTTCTTATTTAAGGTGGAATTTTTTAAAAAAATTACTTATTACTTTTTTATTAACAACTTCCATGATTGTAAACAATATCCCATGGTAATGCCCTTTCTCCTGCACTTTCCCCTTTGAAATTCCATTATCCATCATGTCCCCTCACCCTCTCAGTCTCTCTTTTATTTTGATGTCATAATCTTTTCCTCCTATTATGATGTTCTTGTATAGGTAGTGTCAGGCACTGTGAGGTCATGGGTATCCAGGCCATTTTGTACCTGGAGGAGCACATTGTAAGGAGTCCTACACTTCCTTTGACTCTTACATTCTTTCTGCCACCTTTTCCACAATGGACCCTGAGCCTTGTGAGGAATTATTGGAAAAAATACTAAAGAAAAAGCAAAACACACAGAGGAGGAAATAAAAAAGCAAACCACACTCAAATAACAATTAAAACAAATGAGTAAAGGGAAAACAGGAAGCACTACAAAATAAGAAGAATGATGAGAATAAATGCATGCCTTTAAATAATAACTCTTTATATCAGTGGCCTCAATATACCAACCAAAAGACACAGGCTTGCAGACTGGATTAAATGTCAGGATCCTGCCATTTGTTGCCTCTCAGAAACTCATCTCTCACTAAAAGATAGAACACTGTCTTAGGGTAAAAGGTTGGAAAATGGTATTTCAAGCCAATGGGCCTAGAAAACAAGCAAGGGTTGCTATCCTAATATCTGACAGGATAGACTTTAAACCAAAATTAGTGAGGAAAGATAAAGAAGGACATTTTATACTGATTAAAGAAACACTCCAACATGAGGATATTAGAATCCTAAACCTGTATGTGCCTAACATGGGGTCTCCCAGTTTCATCAAACAAACACTATTAGATGTAAGGTCACAGATACCATCAAACAAAATTGTAGTGGGTGACTTCAATACCCCACTTTCATCAATTGAAAGGTCTTCCTGGCAAAAAGTAAAAAGAGAGACATGTGAAATAAATGATGTCATGGAATAAATGGATCTAACAGATACCTACATAATATTCTATCCAAATGTTGCAGAATACACATTTCTATCAGCAACACATGGAACGTTCTGTAAAATAGATCATATATTAGGACACAAAGCAAATCTCAACAAATATAGGAAAATTGAAATAATTCCTTGGATCCTAACTGACTACAATGGTATTAAACTACAAATCAGCAACAAGAAAAACCTACAGAACATACAAAAACTTATGGAGACTAAACAATATGCTATTGAATGATCAACAGGTAACTGAAGAAGTAAAAAAGAAGTCCATAAATTCATATAATCAAATGATATTGATAATACAATATACCAAAACTCATATAAATAGTCTGAAGAAAAATCACAGATCATCTCAATAGATGCAGAAAAGTCATTGGACAAAATCCAATATCCTTTCATAGTAAAAGTATTACAGAAACTGGGAATAGATGGAACATATCTCAACATAATAAAAGCTATTTAGGACAAACTTATAGCCAACATAATACTAAATGGAGAAAAATCTTGAACTTTTCCACTAAATTCAGGAACAAAACAAGGGTGTCCACTGTCTCCACTTTCATTTAATATAGTATTGGAAGTCTTAGCTATAGCAATAAGGCAAGAGGCACTCATAAAAGGGATACAAATTGGAAAGGAAGAGATCAAATTATCACTATTTGCAGATGATATGATTCTACACATAAAGACCCTAAAAACTCTACCAGCAAACTGTTAAATCTGATAAACATTTTTAGCAACATATCAGGATACAAACTAAATACACAGAAATCAGTAGCTTTCCTATGTACTAACAAAAACATACAGAGGATGACATCAGGCAATCTCTCCCATTCACAATTGCCTCAAAAAATAAAACAAAATAAAGTACCTTGGAATAAACTTAACCAAGGAAGTGAAGGATCTTTACAATGAGAACTTTAACTCTCAAGCAAGAAATTACAAAATTACAGAAGACACAAGGAAATGGAAAGACATTCCATGCTCGTGGGTTGGAAGAATCAATATTTTGAAAATTTCAGGGCTGGAAAGATAGCTTAGTGGTTAAGTGCTTGCCTGTGAAGCCTACGGACCCCGGTTCGAGGCTCAATTCCCCAGGACCCACGTTAGCCAGATGGACAAGGGGGTGCACACATCTGGAATTTGTCTGCAGTGGCTGGAAGCCCTGGTGTGCCCATTCTCTCTCTCACTCTGCCTTTCTCTGTCTGTTGCTTTCAAATAAATAAATAAAAATAAACCAAAAATTAAAAAAAAGAAAAATTAAAAAAGAAAATGTCAATCTTACCAAATGCAATATGCACATTTAATGCAATCCCTATTAAAAGTCCAATGGAATTCTTCACAGAAATACAAAAAACAATCCTTAAATTCATTTGGAACCACCAGAAACCTCAAATAGCCAAAATGATTTTAAGCAGCAAAATTTTAAGCAAAAAATAAGCCTGGGGGTATCACCATACCCAATTTTAAGCTATGTTACAAAGCCATAATAACAGAAACAGCATGGAATTGGCACAAAGACAGACATGTTCATCAATGGAACAGAATAGAGCACACAGATGTTAATCCAGGCACTTACAGCTATCTAATTTGGAGACCTAACTGGAGAAAAGACAGCTTCTTCAACAAGTGGTGCTGGGAAAACTAGATATCTATATGTAGAAATATCAGAATAGATCCTTGTCTTTCTTCATGCACCAGAATCAAATCCAAGTGGATGAGGGGCCTTATCAGACCTGAAACTCTGAAATTGCTCATGGAAAAGTTAGGGGAAACCCTTCAACGTATTGGCATAGGTAATGCCGTTCCAAATATAACTCCAATTGCTCATAAAATAAAACCACTAGGATCTCATAAAATTACAAAGTTTTTGTACAGCAAAGGGCATGGTGAATAGAGCAAAGAGACAACCTGCAGCATGGGAGAAAATCTTTGCCAACTACATATCTGACAGGGGATTAATATCCAGAATATACAAAGAACACACAAAGCAGAACAATAAGAACTCAACAACTCAATTTAAAAATGGGCTATGTAACTAAATAGAGTTCTCATCAGAAGACATCAGATGGCATATAAACATCTATAAAAGTGTTCTACATCCTTAGCCATCAGGGAAATGCAAATTAAAACTACCTAGAGATTCCATCTCTCTTCCATTAGAATGGCTACCATCAAGAAAACAAGTGACAAATAACTGTTGATGAGGATGCAGGAATGGGGGCACCCTTCTACACTGTTGATGGGAATGTAATTAGAGATACTTGTACAACCATGTTTATTGCTGTTCTATTCACAATAGCTATGTAATGGAACTAGCCTAGATGTCTATCCACAGATGAATGGATAATAAAGTTGTGGTACATTTACATGTGGAGTTCTATTCAGCAGTAAATAAAAATGAAATTATGAAATACACAGGAAAATGGATGGATCTGGAAAGGATTATACTAATTGAGGTAACCCAGGCCCTGAAAGCTAAAGGTCACATGTTCTCTCTCATATGTGTATCCTAGCCACAAATGTATAGCCTTGCTTGTGAGCTGGAACCAAAAATCAGTAGCAGAGGCTCATAAGCTAGAAAAATGCTGTAAGAAAGGGAGCAGAGGGAAGGAGTTTAGGGATGGTATTGTATATATGTAAGTAGAAGAACAGATTACAGGGAGGAGAAAGGCCTAAGCGAGGTCAGGGGAAGAGACTGTATGAAAGAAGGGTGGGGGAGGGTCAATCAAAATTCAAGTTAATCTGAATAAGACATATAAAAATCTACTTTCCTGAATAACAGCACACAAAGAAGCCATAGATTGTTACTAGAAAATTTTCAGTACCAGGGTAAGTATACCTGCCAGTGAATTGCTGGCCACGGTGGTCCCTGTTGCCCCCAAAACATTATAGAATATTGCCAAGGCCTTTAACTTCCCATGAGAAACAGATGGTAAAACCCTATTGCTGAAGACTTCACATGCCTGAGTGATAAAGTCACTGAGAAATCAAGCCGGTACTGAGCAGAAAATATTCTCCCTGTAGCCCAGTCAACTGAAAGCTGGGAAAAGCTGCACTGTATGTAGCCTTATGGGATACCAAAGTCATCAGCAGTGAAAACAGTTTACACTAGAAGCCTCAAGTTTAGCCATCCAGACAAGCCAAATAACTGAACGAGTGCAATAGTGGCAAGTCTGCTCTGGGACAAATCATTTGCTCTCCAAATGGACTGAAGGACTGCTGTATGGGAGGGAATACACGCCTGGTACTGAAAACCTAATCAAAAGCCTATGGCAAGGGAGGTCATGAGCATTAGGGATATAAAGCCTGCTTTTTTCCTAGATAAATGAATACATTACTCTCACCAAATTGCCCTGAAAGCACCACTTAATGTTCATATTCATATATTAATGCTACTTTCACGTCTGATTAGAGAAGGTTCCCTTTTCAGATGGCGATGACCACTTTGATGACCCAAAAAGCAACATAGTACTGGGAAGAAGGGACAGAGGAGTGTTCAGCACTGAAACATCTCACGCCCTCCAAAGCTCAGGGTCCATTGTGGAAGTGGTGGCAGAAAGAATGTAAGAGCCAAAGGAAGGATACTACTCCTTACACACAACTTTCCAGACAGAAATTGGCCTCAATACCCAAGACCTTGCAGTGCCTAGCAATAACTACACAAGACCCTTAAAATAGGAGAAAAAGATGATAACATCAAATTAAAAGAAAAACTAATAGAGAGAGGGAAGGGATATGGCAGAGATAGAGTTATGAAAGGAAAAGTGGGGAGGGGAGGAAAATACCATGGTTTGTTGTCTGTAACTATAGAAGTTGTCAATAAAAATGTATATATATTAAGCCAGATGTGGTGGCTCATGCTTTTAATTCCAGCACTTGGGAGGCAGAGGTAGGAGGATCCCCATGAATTCAAGGCCACCCTGAGACTACATAGTGAATTCCAGGCCAGCCTGGGATAGAGCAAGACCCTACCTTGAAAAACAAAAACAAAAACAAAAAAAAGTATATATATTAAAAATATACTACTGCTTTAAAGAGTTTTATTTCATTAATGATAATTCATATAGTGTTATGAGATATACAAAATTAATTTTAAATGCTTATAAAATTTCTTCAGTTAATATGCTATTAGTTCTACCAGAATTACATGTTAAATTGCACATTTCAAAAACTTCATTATTATGTTTCATTACATGCAGATCATATGATAGGATTTATATTGTTTTTAAAGTAACTAGGTACTGATATCATACTGCCTATATTACTTCTTTTAAAATATAGCTTCAAGCCAAATACAAGACAATCCTTTAATTCTATCTATGAGCTAATAATAATGATTTATACACCTTAATACTTAAAATATTATAATAATAGCAAGGACTAAAATGTGGAAATCAATAGTGTAAATCAATAGTTTATCTGTAAAATTACATCCAAATGTTTTTTACCCATTGTCCTTTTGTCAGTATAATTATGTGGTTGAGTGGTAATATGACAGAGATATTTTCATCAATGTTTACAATGTGCTTTCTTGCTGAGAAAATCTATGAACCACCATGACACTCAAAGAAAATGTTCTGTGCAGTCGACTTACTCTAACAAAATAATTTTCATTTTACTCTTAGAATGACAGCAACACATATCATGTTTGTCCTAGTTTGTGGTCCAGGATTCCTCCTAGCTTCCCACTTCTGTTGAACATTCACTGCTTCTCCCATCACTCTCTCCCTTTCAGTCTCTAAAGTTATATTTACCTTTGGGGATGATGGAAATTCTCATGGACATGTTATTACTGGACTTTTACCTATTGCAAATTTCTTACCTTTTGCACCCCCTCAACACTTAACACATTTATAAAAATTGTTTAATCCAGGATTTTTGTTACATTTTAGGAAACTTATTCACTTGGTTTATAATAGTGATGCATAAATTTACAACTATACTATATTTACTGAGATTTTTTTGTAACCAATTTTATTAGGCATCAAAAACAGTATGTATTCTCACAAAGTCAATATTAAATATCTATGTGAATCATTATGAATAGAATTTAGATGGCAAAAGCTCAGCTATGCACCTGACTTTATTAGTAAGAAGGTATAAAATATGAAGTCCTTATAAATGTGTATATTTTAGATTAGTTTTGTTTCAACTTTTAAAAATAATTTTTATTGCTAAGCTTGATGGTGCACACCTTTAATCCCACACTCAGAGTATGCTGAGGTAGGAGAAACACCATGAGTTCAAGGCCACCCTCAGACTACATAATAAATTCCAGCTCAGTCTGGGTAACAGTGTGATGGTACCTCAGTAAACAAACAAACAAAAAAGTCTTTAACAACCTCCATATATCTAGACAATACACCATGATGATAATCCCCTCCCCCTCCCACCACTCTCCCTTTCCCACTTTTAAATTTCCACTCCACTAAGTATTTTTTCCACCTTATCTATCTTCTATTTTGATGTCATCATTTATTTCCTTCCTATTAAGCAGATCTTGCAGCATCAGCCACTGTGAGGTCATGAATACCATGGTCATTTTGTGTCTGGAAGACAGTATTGAAATACACACAAACCCTTCCTTTGTTTCTTACATTCTTTCTGACAGCTCATCAATAGAAAGGAGGCTTCATCTCAGCTCCTGCCTTATTTCTCACTGGCCTGCCATTAAAGATGTGGAGTCTTTAGCAATACAGTCTTACCATTCAGTTCTATTGAACCATCAAGAGCTTTGGAAGTACCTTGTAATGTTCTGAAGGCATCAGGGACCTCCATGATCAATAGCTTGTTCTAAAGTATTCCAGCTATGGCATTGAAATTATCTTGTAACAATCTACAGCTTCTGGGTCCTACATTATCCACACCCACATGGTCTTTTTGTCAAAGACCTTTCTTTATCTACATATATATTATTTAGCTAGCAAAGAAGTAGGTTTTCATATGCTTTATTCAGAGCATTAGTTTTCATTAGCCTTCTTCCCACCTTCTTCTGGGTCATAATTATAAATTTTATGGGTATTTGTTCTGTTGGAACTACAAACTCTGCAAATACATATATTTATTTTTAAAATACACTTGTAAAATCTAAGTACATCTCTTTTGGGTTGTAGATATAGTATACTGACAAATGACAAGGAAGTGACTTCCTTATTAATGAGTTTTATATTTAGAATATATGGCTTATGAAACCCTTGCTTTTGTTTTGGTCTACAACACAGACCCTGATTTTCCCTGTGCTGCAGTTATTATCTTGTTGCTGTGAGAAAAAAAAAAAAATGACTGGATTTATTTCAGGCTTACACAATCCAGTGGAAGATCCATCATAGTAAAGAAGCTGACTCATTCATCATACATCCATAGCAGAGAGACAACAGACAGCATCAACAAGAGCTATCTCTGAACACTCAACTAGGGCTAGAATCAAGATCTGCCCTAGTGACATACATCCTCCAGCAGGGAAGTAGGGTGCCTAATCAAAAGTACCTGAGGCTGGGGCTGGAGAGATTGCTTAGCAGTTAAGGTATTTCCCTGCAAAACCTAATGACTCATATTTGATCCCCAATACCCATGTAAAGCCAGATACACAGAATGGCACATTTTCCTAGAGTTTGTTTGCAGTGGTTACAAGACCCGGCACACTCATCCTTTCTCTATTTCCTCCAGGTGTTATGCTACACGCTTAATGCCAGCATTTGGGAGGCTAAGGTAAGAGGATTGCTATGAGTTTGAGTGCAGCCTGAGTCTAATTCTAGGTAGCCTGGGCTACAGTAAGACCCTACCTTAAAAACAAACAAACAAACAAAGTATCTGAGTCTATAGGGGCATATACATTAAAACCATCATATTCATCCCCTGACCCCAACTAACTCATGATTATCTCTCAATACACAATGCACTCAGTTCAGCTTAAAAGTCCTTATAGTCTTTACCAACTTTAACACTATTCAGATGTTCAATGTCTCATCTGAGATTCAATACTGTTAACTGTGGTCTATGTTAATCCAAACACTAGTTACATACTTCCAACACTTAATGACACAGAATAAACATCACCATTTTAAAAACAAGTTATGACAAAAATAGACTGGACAAATGCAAAATCAATAGCAAGCAGGAAAACATCAAACATTTGCAGTTCCATATCATGTCTGGGACTCATGATGAAGTCTTGTTGTTCCAAAATACTTTGCAAACTTTTTACTCATTTGCTGTGCTCCTTGCTTTCCAGGCAAATCCATTTTATCCAGAGTTAGCAGCTTTTGTTAGTGGTCATCCCATGGTCATGGCATCTCCATATTCCTGTGTCTCCATTGCAAGACATGATTCATCTTCATAGCTCCATAACATGGCATTAATTGATCTTCATACAGGGATATAAACCCTGCTTCATAGTGACACAAATTAAGAGACTCCTGAAACCAAGTGCCCTTCATGACAATTTCTTTCTTTCTTTCTTTCTTTTTTTGGTTTTTCGAAGTAGGGTCTCACTCTGGTCCAGGCTGACCTGGAATTAACTCTGTAGTCTCAGGGTGGCCTTGAACTCATGGGGATCCTCCTAAATCTGCCTCCTGAGTGCTGTGATTAAAGGCATGCACCACCACGCCCAGCATTCATGACAATTTCTTATTAGTTTTGTACTCAGTGATTTCAGTCAAGCTGGTGCCATTGTTAGGCTCCTCCCTGACTGCCCCCTTCCACAGAGTCCTTCCTTGTTGTAGAATATGGGTCATGCTTTGTGGAGTTACCCATCTGTAGCAGACAGCTTCAGTTTCACTGAGATGAACTTTCAGACCAGGCACAGTTATGGAGGAAGGGATATTTATTGAAGCCTACAGATCCAGGGGAAGTTCCCTAAATGGCAGAAGAAGCTAGCCTGCCTTCACAGGACCAAGCAGACAGAGAGAAGTACAAACCAAAAGCCACACAGCACAGCACACTTCAGTAACTCCAGCGAGGTACACTTTGCATATCTTTAGATTGAAATCTGAAACCCACCACCACAACTTAAGATCCACCCAGTGTTACTGCCTCCAGTCAGGTGGCTGCAAATGCAAACTACAAACAAAAAGCAACTGAATATATTGGGGGCCATGTATTCTATTCAAACCACCACATTCAGTTATGAGTAGGAGGCAATGTCTCCACTCCATGTATCATGACCCAATTTGTGGTTCTGACATTCTTTCTGCCCCCTCTTCCACAAATTTTCCTGAGCCATGTTGGGTTCATTATAGGTCTGCTTCAGTGATGAGGTCTTGGGAACCTCTGTGTCTCTGGATATCTGGTTTAGTAGGAGTTGATTGTTCTCTGTGTCTATCTCCTTCACTGTTGTGCTGCTACCAGGTTCACCAAGAAAACAACATTGTTGCTTGTTTCCTCAATTATTCTAAGTTTCAGCTGGGGCCTTTTTGAGGTATGATGGGGTATTTCTCTCCTTAGGTTCTACATCTATCTGAAAAAGAGAAGCAGATTCTCTGATTGAGAGTACAGTTATCACAGAATAAATGGTGTAATCTTTTTTTTTTTTTTTGTAAAGAGAATGTAATATGTGTAAGCCCTCTTGTAGTCCACAATTAGTAGCAGCTTGATAATGGAGAGCAGGCTCATTTTTAGATATGATTCTGACTAATTTCCCAGCTCCAGGTATTTGTTCCATTCCACTGAGCACATCAGTTAACCAAATCAAGAGTAGCTGGTTTCTCACCATGGCTGTGAACCACTATTGCACTTATAGGAGCATCATTTCAACTTGTTTGCTGCAGAGTAGCTTAGACCATGAGTTCCCTGGAAAGAAATTGGTCATGTTCCCCCAGCCATTCATCTAGCACCTCTGGCAGGAGATGTACTAACTGTCTGTGGATTGACTCTCTTCCATGTTATTCCAGCCATGTTATTCCCTGTTGTGTGCCAACAGTCTATGGTGTCTTCAGCAGTAAGGTCTTACCACTACCTTTTGGTGGGTCATCAAGTACTCTGACAGAAATCTGTCTTCTTTTGGAAAACCTTGTAGGTATCTCTGATCAAAAGCTTATTGTGGGTGATAGCCACATGCTAGTACTTGGAATTACAGATCAGTGTCCAAGGACTGAAAGAAAAAATTCACATGTAATATAAAGGAGATAGAAGAGAGAGGAGAGAGAGAGATACTGAAACAGAAGGAGATTAAGGTCTTCATTGTACTTTCTTCAGTGCCTTGTGATTCAGGTGTTCCTCGGAGGGCCTGGTGAAGGTTCAACCATTTGGTCTGTAATTTAGGATGTAGAATTTTATTGTACCATTGCCATTTGGGTCTGATTTTGTGTTCTCCTCCCCCTTACCTTCCCCTCCTTCCCCACCCACCCTATTGTCTGATCCTCGAGATGCTTGCTAGGTATATTGACATCTCAGGTAGATTCATTTTAGGAGCTGTAGATGAGGGAGGCTATGCAGTGATTATCTTTCTGTGGTTGGGTGAGTTCACTGAGAATGATCTGTTCCAGGTTTGACCATTTTTATTCAAATTTCATTATATGATTTTTCTTTCCTTACTGCAGTGTTGAACTTGATCTGTAGATACACCACATCTTAGTTATCCATTCATCTAATGATAGACATATGGGTTGATTCCAGCTCTTAGCTATTGTGAATTGAGCAGTTATAAACATGGCTGAGCAAATCTCTCTGAATTGAGGCATGGAGCTTTGAGGGTATAGGCCCAGTAAGTGAACAACTGGGTTGGTACATCTAGTCAGAGCAGAAATTAATGAATTGGAAACGAAGAAAACAATTAAGAAAATTGATGAAACAAACAGCAGGTTCTTTGAAAAAATAAACAAGATTGACAAACCCCTGGCCAATTTGATCAAGTGAAAAAAAGAGTTGCTTCAAACTAACAAAATTAGAAATGAAAATGGAGAGATCACAACAAGTGAAATTGGGAGAATCATCAGAACTTATTTAAAAAATCTCTACTCCACAAAAGTGGATAATATGGAGGAAATGGATAAATTCCTGGACACATACCATCTACCAAAGCTAAACTAAGAGAAGATTAATCTCCTAAACTAACCTATCATACCCACTGAGATTGAAAGGGTAATAAAAACATACCCCTAAAGAAGAGTTCAGTACCAGCTGGCTTCTCAGCTGAATTCTATCAAACCTTCATGGAAGAACTGAAACCAATCTTTCTTAAACTGTGCCACACAATTGAAGAACAGGGAAAGCTCCCCAACTCCTACAAAGCTAGTATCACACTAATGCCAAAACCAGACAGAGATGCCACAAGAAAATGAAACTGCAGGCCTATATCTCTGATGAACTTAGAAACAAAGATCCTGAACAAAATCCTTGCAAACCAAATGCAACAAAACATCAAAAACATTATTAGACAAATGGTAGGGAAATGCAGCAGCAAATCAATTGTATTAGCATAATAGTGTCCTCCTTGCATGTGTAGTCTGAGTACAGATTCCATGTTAAAGGCGGAGTTCCTTCAAGTGTGAAAGAAAGTTGTCTTTCTTTACTCTCAATAAAACTGAGCTATGGGTTCTCTGGAGAGAGTGACATCTTGGGCTTTTTCTGGTTTTTGTAAAGCGATTTCTGCCTGGTTTATTGTGCAGTTAACTTCAGTGAACTTTTCAGAGTTGCCATTGTAAATATAACAACTTATGAGAGGGGTTTTGCAATAGAAAAAATAGGATCTTTATTCAAGAGTTAGAAACTGGAAGCAGGCAACTTGAAGTTAATGCTCTGACTGGAGTTGTTAGGATGTCTCCAGCCTCCTGAGCCAAGCAGAATACTGCTCTTGATTAGCTTGTGTGTAGCTGGGTTCTCTTCACTGAACCTGAGGACTGGGGTTTGGTTTTCCTTTCCTTATTTTTTGGGGGGTGGATTTTTTTTTAAATTTTTAATCACAGCTTTGAATATGTTGCCTAGAGACTCAGTTATTACCCAGTCTGTGGTTTTGTGGGGAAATGTAACTAGACAATTTGTTAGGTTTAAATTTAAAAACAAAAACACTTAAAAAAAAAAACCAAACATTATCTACCTTGATTAAGTGAGCTTCATCCCAGGAACACGGGGGTTGTTCAACATATGTAAATCTGTCAATGTAATATACCACATAAACAAGGTTAAACACAAAAACCACATGACTATTTTGATAGATGCAGGAAAGGCCTTTGACAAATACACATCACTTCATGTTCAAAACATTGGAGAGAATTATCATGGCCGGTTTATATCTTAACATAATAAAGGCTATATATAAAGCTCTTAAAGCGCAAATAATCCTTAATGGAGAGAAACGGAAGGAATTCCCATTGAGATCAGGAACAAGACAGGGGTGTCTACTCTCACCACTGCTCTTCAATATAGTACTGGAAGTATTATTTCAAACAATAAGACAGGAGAAAGAAAAAAGAAAGGATACAATTTTGAAAGGAAGAAGTTAAGGTAGCTCTATTCACAGACAACATGATTCTATATGTAAGAGACCCAAGAGCCTCCCTCCCAAAACTCTTAAAGATGATTAACTCCTTCAGCAAAGTATTAGAATACAAAATCAATGCACAAAAATCAGTAGATTTTCTATATGTAAATGGCAAAGACACAGAAAAAGAAATAAGTGACATTGTCCCATTTTCAATAGCAAGAAAGAAAATAAAATACCTTGGAATAACATTAACCAAAGGAGATAAAGATGTATACAGTGAAAACATAAAAACACTCAAAAAAGAAATTGAGGCAGACTTGAGAAAAAGTAGAGACCTCCCATGCTCCTGGGTAGATAGCCTTAACATTGTGGAAATGGAAATCCTACCGAAGGCAATATACAGATTTAATACAATACCAATCAAAATCTCAAGCTTGTTCTTCACAGAGATAGAAAAAAAAATGATCTAAAACTTTATATGGGAAGGCAAAAGACTTCGGATATCCAAGCATATCCTGGGCAAAAGAAATACCTCTGGAGGCATCACTATACCTGATCTAAAGCCATAATAATAAAAGCAGCATGGTACTGTCATAAAAACAGGAATATAGACCAATGGAATAGAATTGAGGACCCAGACTTTGGGTCAACTAACTCCAGACACTTGGAATTTGGCAAAAGATCTAACAATATAGGCTGGATAAAAAGACAGCATCTTCAACAGATGGTTCTGGACAAACTGAATAACCATATGCAGGAAATTAAAACTTGATCCACACATCTTGTCATGCACAACAATCAAGTCCAAATGGATCAAGGACCTCAACATAACACCAGAAACTCAGCTAATACTGGTAGAAAAAATAGACGGATCTTTCCATGATATAAGAATTGGAAAAGACTTCATGACCTTTTTTATTACATTCTTTTGCTCCCAAAATCAGGAAGAGGTTGGTGGCCAGATACTCCTTTAGAATTCTTCCTTCAAGCCTCCCCCTTGCAAGGTAATTTGCATTTCTAGTAGCCAAAGTCTTCCATGGTTTATTTCACCCTCAATGCATCTTTTTCATTGTCCCAACAGCTGGCCCACCATTAATGGTGGTAATCTCCTTACCAATTGCAGCTTAGGTAAACTAAAAGTCTCTATGGCTATAACTTGAAACTTTCTTAAATTTCTTTCTGTGATAAACTGTACATCTTTCATATTGTTTTGTTCTATATTTTCTTCCAAGCATACATCCCATTACTTTGAAATTAATTTTTGTTCAAGGCATCATGATATTAGCAAAATATAGCCTGCTTTTCCACCACTATCCCAGTTCCAACAAAGCTCTCCTTTCTCTTTGGAAGTTCATAATCCAAGATTTTCCAGTCTACAATTCTCTCTTAATTTATGATTTTTAAACTCTCACAGGAATAGACCATCTAGTTCTGCTTAAAGCACTGAAATGCTTCTCTCATCCAAAGTACCAATATTCAATATTGTTCAATATTAATATTCAATTCAATATAACTCACACATTTTTCCAACCATCAAAAATCACATGAGCCAGGGTGATAGAGATGGTTTAGCTGTTAAGGCACTTGCCAACAAAGCCTAAGGACCAAAGTTCAATTCTCCACATCCCATGTAAGCCAGATGTACATGGTGGTGCATACATCTGGAGTTTGTTTGCAGTGGCCAGAAGCCCTGGCACTCTCATTCTCTCTCATTCATTCCCTTTCTCTCTCTCTCTCTCTTTCTCACTCTCCCTCCTTCTCTCTCTGTCTCTAATAAACAAGTAAAAATAAAATTTTAAAACCACATGGTCAGATTCATCACGACAACAAACCTACTTCTCAGTAAAAATTTTCTGTTGCAGTTACCTTCTTATTACTGAGACAAAAACCTGATCAGAAGAAGCTTATAGGAGGAATGGGTTTATTTCATTCTTATAGATTACATAGGAAGCTCCAAAGTGGCAAAAAAGCTGGTTCTCTTCATCCATACATCCATAATAGAGAGAGAGAACAACAGGCACCAGCTGACTGAGCACATACCTAGGGATAGACTCAAGATTCACCCCAGTAACAAACCTCCCCCATCATGGCCCTGTCTGCTGGAGACTAAATAAGAAGCTTTATCAAAAATAGTTGAGGCTAGGGGCTGGAGAGATGAGTCACTGGTTAAAAATGCTTGTGTGTGGGCTGGAGAGATGGCTTAGTGGTTAAGTGCTTCCTGTGAAGGCTAAGGACTCCCGTTTGAGGCTCGATTCCCCAGGAGCCACGTTAGCCCAGATGCACAAGGGGGCACACGCATCTGGAGTTCATTTGCAGTGGCTGGAAGCCCTGGTGCACCCATTCTCTCTCTATCTATCTGCCTCTCTCTCTCTCTGTCACTCTCAAATAAATAAATAAAAATGAACCAAAAAAATAAAAAAAAATGCCTGTGTATGATGCCTGATAGCCTGGGTTTGCTTCCCCACCACCCATGTACAGCCACATGCAGAAAGTGCTGCAGTGACTGGAGGAACTAGCACACCCATATTCATTCTCTCTCACCTTTCAGTCTATCTCAAATAAATAGATAGATAGATAAATAAATAAATAAATAATAAATAAAAATGGTTGTGGCTATGAGGCCATTTATATTGAAACCACCAAACCCTGTAATACAGCTCATTTATTATTAATTCATTTAACATTTGAGAATATTATTACAAAGATTTTAAGATCTAATCATATATTATGAATTAAAAATATTATTTGTCACATTCTCATTTGCAAATTAAAATATTATTCATAAGAATCACGGTGAAAATTTCTATGAGTATTTTAAGTGTTCAAGGATGATTAAATATCAATCAAAAGTAAATTTATATAAAAATATGAATTTGGTTCAAGTTATACCTCACCAGGAGCAGGTGAAGTTTCTCAGTTGATAAAGTGTTTGCTTCATGAATTCTGTATCACTGACTTTTTTACATTATCAGAAGAAAAACTGCTTATAAAGTTAATATTAATTAACAAAATTACTTTGCCTTTTTGTTAGTCACAGATATTCTATTATTACACATATATCATAGTTACAAATATCCCAAAGACCTAAGGTTTTCTCCTCTTCAGACATGACTCAATCTTGGTCAATGCATATTTTTTTCTTCCTAACTATAGGAAAGATCTTAGCACAGTTTGTTATCAATGAATTCTCATTTACAACTCAGTCAATCATATTTTCATGCATTTTTTAAATTATTTGAATCAAATGCTTATGTCCCAAATATTATGCCAAATAAAAGAGACTATACTGTATATTAATTTAAAAAGTATTTAATTACATTAATTTGACCTTAAGTGAGACACTGTTTTAAACAATTATCTAAGCAATTGGATATTCAGAAATTCCATCATTAGTGAATGTGTTATTTAGGCATTTGGATATAGATCAATGACAATATATATATATATATATATATATATATATATATATATATATATATATATATATATATTTATAAGGTATAATTTTTGTTAAAAAGCCCTATTGTTCTTATAGTTCAGTTATTTGTCAAATTGCAATCCCCAGATCAATGGCATAAGCATCTTCTTGAAACTTGTAAGGAATACTGCATTTTCTACCTCACCTTAAGCTTACTAATTTGACATCTTTGGTGTTAAAAAAAAAATCCCTCTAAATGATCATAATGCATGCTAAAATAGAGAAGTATGTTTCTCATACAAAAATCTTCAGCTGAATATCACATATCAAAATGTTTTGTAGTGTGAATATATTATTGTGAAAACACAAAGTAGAAGGAGCTAAACAGTGATAAAATCCATCAATCTTTAAAAGCAATACTTGCTGAACTACTTAATTAGTTATAAATAAAACTCTGCCCCATCATTCAGTTTTGAAACACATAACTGGAACAATAAGTCATTAGGGGTTTTATATGAGGTGAGGGAAGTCTAATTGAAATGATCAATGAAGGTTGCATATACAGGCATTTTTGTTGGCTATTATTCAAATGCATTTTAGTTCTTCATTCATCTGTGTTAATGATAATAAATGAAAATTGATTTTACTTACAGAGTCAAAGAAGAGTTCAGGAAAATTATAATTAATGATGTTCATTTAGAAATTGTACAAGTCAACCATTCCTACATCATTAGATGATATGTATAGTTTTTGTTCTCCATAGTATTTAGACTTAAGATAATTCATTTTATACTAATAATATTAAATTTTATTATTTTCCTTTTACTTTTTCCTGTGTTATAGAGACTAGCTATGTGTTCCCATCTGGATTGTGAATCCGACATTTGCTTGGCAATGATATTTCTTATATGTTTCTCAATTGCTGAAAGCATGTGATTTCTTACACTTGTTTCATGAGCATAGCTATCCAGTCTTTGTTTTGGCATTTTCCAAGGGATAAATAAAGCCTCTGTTTCCACATTTATATTCAATTTATTGGTACTTAAGATGCTTGAGGAATATTTTATCTAATCTGCCTTGATATTCCTTTGCTAATCTATGTTTTTTCTTGTATGTTGAATGGTTTGATTACATGTTTCCCTTAATGGCATCTTTCATTTGTCACATGAAACATATTACTACCATTGTTAAAGAATATTTCTGGGGCTGGAGAGATGGCTTAGCGGTTAAGTGCTTACCTGTGACGCCTAAGGACCCCGGTCCGAGGCTCGGTTCCCCAGGTCCCACGTTAGCCAGATGCACAAGGGGGCACACGCATCTGGAGTTCATTTGCAGACGCTGGAAGCCCTGGCGTGCCCATTCTCTCTCTCCTCCTCTATCTGTCTTTCTCTCTGTGTCTGTTGCTCTCAAATTAATTAATTAATTTAAAAAATATATTTCTGTGTTTATATCTCTAGCATTGTGATTTTAAAAGACAATTTTTAGGGCTGGAGATATGGCTCAGCAGTTAAGGCATTTGTCTGCAAGACCTAATGACCCAGGTTTGATTCTCCAGTACTCACATAGCATCAGATGCATGTAGTGGTGCATGCATCTGGAGTTCATTTGCAGTGGGCACATGCCCTAACACACCCATATTCTCTCTCCCTCTCTTTCCCTTTCACACTCTCTTTCTCTCTCTCTCTCTCTCTCTCTCTCTCTCTTCTCTATCCCTCTTTCCTTGCAAACAAGTAAATAAAATATTTCACAAAGAGAGTTTTTACTTGAAATTAAAATAAACTTAAAGCAATGCATGCAAATGATAGTATGATAATTGACACATGGATCACTTGTTGGGTTAGAATGGCTAGGAATCCTTAAAAATGTGCCATAGAACTGATAAGCATTTTATTTCTTGCAGCTTGTAGTTCTTTATGCTATGTGTTTACTATTCTATTTAATGCATACCTCTTGTATGTGCATGGGTCTCTCTTTCTTAAGATTTACAAAACTATCTTCTATGTTGTATATGCCCTTAGACTATGGTAATTCTACTATTTTATAAGGTGAATATGTTTTTTTTTAAATAAAGATGGTGACAAATATTAAACAAAAAGAAGAGAAAATCCAGAGCCTAGGACTAGGCAAGTCATCTCTATCATACCTACATAGCTTAGGGAACATTGCAAAGGTAGTATAGTATTGGAAATGGCTCATCATTACAAAGGTAAGCCAATAAGAATCACATCTGGTTTGTTCTACTCAAACTTAAATAGCAATAAGAGCTTAAAATGGAGTATTTCAAAGTTTGAAAGACCACAGCTGCCAATATGAACTATTATACTCCATAAAATTATCCTCATAACAAAAGGTGGAAGAAAAGCTTCCCCAAAGTAAAAGTCAATTTTGTGAATATATGTGTACCAATCTAGACATACAGAGAATTCTGGATGGAATACTTTATAATGAAGAAAAGAATAAACATACTCAAAAGGGTACAACAGAGAAAAATAATAATTTAAACACATATGAAATCAAAGGAAAGTCATGAAAATACCAAATTTCTCAAAAAAATTCAATCTGAAAGGGATTAACTCATACCTTTCATTATAAGTCAAAATTTAATAAGAACAAATTTTGTTCAGGCTATGCAGAAAGAGAAAACTTTCATTCATATTGGTAGGAGGGCAAACTGGTATAGCTCCTATCAAAATCAGTATGGAGATTTCTCAAACATCTAAAATGGATCTACCATTTGACCCAGCTCTACCATTCCTGGGCATATACTGTAAAGACTCTACATTTTTCTATAGAGATATTTGCTCAGTTATATTTGTTCTATTCATAATAACTAGGGACTGCAGCAAGTCTGGATGCCCATCAACTGATGAATAGATAATAAAGATATGATAGATATACACAATGGAATTCTGCTCAGCACTGTGGAAAAAAAAAGAATGAGGCAATAAGAAAAAGGATATATCTGGAAGATTTTATAATAAATAAGCTTATTCAGGTTTAGAAACACAAAAACTTCATGTTCTCTCTCATATGTGATCCTGACAGAGAATAGTTTGATTTGCTTGTATGCTATAGTAACCATCAGTTGTACTAGTTAGGAAGCAGTATGATCATTGGAGAGAGAAGAATCAGAGAGTTATCAGAGAAAGGGATAGCAGACATTCAAATGGAGTGACAGGATTCAGGAAGTGAAGGGTCTGGGGGCAGATGGGAATATAGGATGGAGAAGAGGGTGGGAAAACTAACAAAAACTAACAAAACTAACAAAACTAAAGATGTCCTAAATCAGGAAGAGAGAGAGAATCAGAGAGAAAAAGAAATAGTTTGGGTAGAAGCACCATCTAAGAGTGGAGAATTCTTCACTCCGAAACTATTTGGCTGTTGCTAGTAAATCCAAATGTCAGGATTGACACTCCCACATAGTAAACTCTTAGTCAGGGATATCAAAGCAATTAGTTACCCATCAGAACTAAATGGTAAGGCACTATTACTAAAGACAGCACAGGCTTGTAGGATATTGAAAGATCAAACTGATAATCAAGAGATAGGGTGATCCATCTCACCCTGCTGGCTATTTGTCATAGTGCTGGAAAAGACTACATGTGTACCACACTGTAGATAATACTCACCAACAATGTGAACAAGGAATAGATCCTACAAGCTATAAAATGAGCCACACCAGTGCAATAGTTGCACATAGACTATATGTGTAATCAACTGCGATGTGATTAAACATGAGGCCCACTCAGTGGTACTGAGAATAAATTCAGAAGCCTATGGCTTGGAAGGCCATAGACCATAGAAAGAAGCTTCCAGCATTCTTAGAGGTTGTGTACATCAAAAGCACTTCTAAATGACTAAGTTTATCTCCTTTGGTCCATACTTGTTCTCACTTGTGGCTAGAGTCTGCTTTTTACAGATGGCAGTAGAGTCCAGGGAGATCTAAGACACATCAGAATAACAACAAAAGAAAGCCAAGTGGGTAACATGACACAAGTTATTTGTATCATATCTTACCTGAAACAAGAAATATTACAGAGGATATTATGGATTATCTATCTGTGCTGCTCTCAAGCTATGCTGACAAATTACTCCCAGGAGATGGCAGTAGACAATGAGGTAAGTCAAACCTCATCAAAAGAGGAAATTAGAGGCCCAACACTAAAAGAGATTTTAATATTTCCTCCAAAGATTAGGGAACTTTGCAGAGAGGAGGTAGGAAAAATTTAAGAGCCACAGAGTATATAGACATATGGATTACTTTCCTCACAACAGGAACAAATGGGTACATTCATGACCCCATGATATTTTTCAATACCCCTCCCACCACCACCAAGACCAGTAAGGTTCTCATTCCATCAATATTGTGGCATGAAGGATGGATGAGGATAACAAAGAACAGGAGAGTGGAGCAAATACTTTTAAAGGGAAGAATACTCAGAGAATAGGGAGTGGAAGAGGAAGGGCCCAGCAAGGAAAAAAGTATAGGAACATGATCAAATTACTATATGTTTACATACTAAAGTACTCAACTTTTAAAAAGGTAAAAAGTGCCAAAATCTACTCACTTTACAGGATTATAATGGCTAAGAACAATCTCAGAAGAGATTATGACCAGACACACAAATCAGGCAAGTTCATCAAGGCAAGTTGTCCTTTAAAGATGCTATTCAAGCCAATATCAAAGGAATGAGAAAGAGTCTGCATTCCTAAGAGGCCTTCTTCTAAAGATTCACAAATGTACTAGTCCAAAACAATTTTAATAAATTTTAGAGAACTGAAACAACTTAATTTGGAAAAGTAATTGTAGTGAAAAATGAAAACAGCATGTGTCAGAATATGACCATGATCAGTATGAAATATGCTAGCATAGGAACATTCCTTTAGTCCTAATTAACCATCCACAAATTTATTCATGCAATACTTACCTTGAAGAATAGTCTATCTAGTTGTTTAGTGTCAGCCTCAATTGAAAACAATGTAAATAATACAAAACCAAACAGAAATTTTAGCTGTTAGAATATTAGAAGCAAGAGTAAACAATATAATATTGGTGAAAAACATAATACAATATTGGTAACAAAACTTGTCATACAAAAATAAACCTGATACATAGAAATGAATGCTAGGTATCATTTCACATAAGATGGGGAAGAAGTGCTTTAACACGTTCAAACTTTATCCACATCAGTCATGTGAATAACTTATCAAATCATTGATGGATTTCAGAAAGAGGGAACATCCAATGAAAATTCCCTGAAGCATCGAGCTGCTTGAAAGGTCATAGTGTCAGCAAGCATGGCAGAAAGGCTCAGAGGGTACCAAGTGATAGTAGATGCAGTATCATCAATGTTAATGTTACCATACAGATACCTACACTCATATACCCCAAATGCATAAAAATAGGCATAGATAGATGATAGATAGATAGAGATATAGATGATATAGATAGATATAGATATAGATATGGAGAGAGAGAGAGAGAAGGAGGGAGAGAGGCATGAGAAAAGTATAATGCTTTAAAAGTCAAAGCAATAATATTCTTTTTGAAATAAAAAGACTCTCAAGAATAGAAAAAAATGCTATAATTACTCACAGGTCATGTACAAATAAGGTGAATCTTGATTATTAGCATTTTTCCTTGGAATTGCAATGTGAAAACTACTGTTGACTTGTACAGAAATGGAGTGATTTTTCTAAGAACATGATGACCTTAGTCTCAGAAAGCACTGTGGGAAGTAAGTGTAGCAGGGTGTATTAACAATTCCAAAGAGTATCTCTTTTTAAAGAGGACAATAAAAATTCCTAAAATGGCTTGGATTAATTTTATTGGACAACAGTACAGCTGTATTCTATTGATATTTAACTTATTTGAAATAGCAGTACTAAAATCCTTATGGCCAAATAAAGTCTTTTTTATTTTGTTTAATGTATAATTTTATTATTGACATCTTCTATCCTTGTATACAATAAGTATTATATTTTTCTCCCCTCCCCTACTTACCCCTTAAAACTCCACTCTCCATCATATACCCTCCCTCTCACCATTAGCCTCTTTTTTATTTTGATGTTGCCATCTTTTTCTACTATTATAAGGGTCTTGTGAATGTATTGCTACGCATTGTGAAGTTGCAGATACTGAGGCTAGTTGCTTTCTGGACAGTTGCATTGAAAGGAGTCATACCCTTTCTTTCGCTCTAAATTCTTTCTTCCACCTCATCTGCAATGATAAAGTCCTTTTTCAATACATGCTTGTCAGTTTGTTTTCTTGCCAAGCATAAATCTGTAGATTATTTATTGCATTATTGGTAGATGCAAGTAGCAAAATGTTAGAGATTTGCTAGCAAAGAAAGAATGGAGATTTGGAGTAAATAATGAAATTGTCCTTTGTCCCATCCTGGAGCCCAGGAATCCAAAGATGGAATGATTATCTTCCTTCCTAAGTTTCACTGTTTCCCAAGCAACAGAGTTCTGTCCTCTATCCATTACAGCTTGAAACATACATTGCCTATATATCAGAAAGAAGGAAATGGTCCAGGAAATAACTAGCTTTGTTTAAATCAGTGAAATGTTGGCTTTAAAGTTCATCCATTTAAACTATCACTTCTGAAACAAATGACAATCTTTGTCCAGATAATGGCCAGCAATAGAAATAACCAGTTAGACTTCCTGTTAAGATGGCATTGTAGGTACCATGCCAAAGCAGCCTGGGAGGAGAAAGCCAAAAAAAAAAAAAAAAAAAAAAAAACCGGCAACAAACACATTTTTACTAAAAAGTAAGGTGTATAGGAAATTGAAATGGCAGCAGAGAAGTCGGAGAAAGCCAGAGCATCCAGAGCACACACAGGCCAGCAGAAGTGTCTCTGGAAGGTCCATGCACAGAACCAAGGTGATGCTCTAGCCAGCTGCCAGGCTTGGCTTGAGCCACAGGAAAAGCCAGGTGAGGAGATTTTCCACTAACACCAGACCTCTCTGCAAACTCAAGAAACATGAAGGGAGAATGGCACTGAACTACAAAGGAGCAGATCACAAGGTAGAAGAACATGTGGAACAGCAAGAGAACTAGAGCAGCACACAGCATTGGCAGCCTCCCCTCCCCCGCTGCCAGTGCCCAGCTCCCTCCCCTACCACCAGTGCCCAGTTCCAGCGAACAGAGCAGCCTGTCCAGGGACCTGGCCAAGCCTACTTGAACCAACAGTGGAACCCAAGCATAACTGAGGCCAAAAGCATCCCAAAAGGTAACTGGGTAATACCAGGTCAGTACCCACCTAATAAACCTACTATATAGGCCTGAACCACACGTGCTAATTGCACTTTCCATATCAGGATAAATTATATGTTAAATTAGATGGATGGTCAGATTTGCCATTCTTGAATAAGCTGCATGTTGGGCTTGTTATCTGTTGTTTCTTGATTTATAGTGGCATTGTTTCTTCTTCTATTATATATTAGGGAAGGATCTCACCTTGTCACAAGCTGACTTGGAACCCTTTACAGACCAGAATCTTAACCTTATTGTTGTCAGGATTAAGGGAGTAGGTGAGGCACCACACAGCCTAAGGGACAGACAAAAGATCTGGTTGTCATAATACCTACACTTGGATAAATACTCGATACTGTTTTTTCATTGAAAGTGTATGACGTTTAGTTAAATTTTGGAAACTATCTATATATGGTTCCACTCAGCCTACTTAAATACTCTTATAATAGGCAAACCCAATACCTAGAGTCACTCTTGCAGATAATCTGCGAGTCTTGAGAGCCACACCTAGAGCCTTAAGCTCCTACCCTGAAGATATATAACATCAGATTGATTGAAACATCTAGTAATACCCAGCTAACTAGAAGATCCAATCATTAAATAATCCAAGATGCAAAAATATATACAATATAACGCAAGAAACACCAAAAAACAAGACAATATAAATCCAACAAAAAGGATTAATGCATCAGAAATGACCTCGAGTGAGAACAAGTCAGAGGAAATGCCTGAGAAAGATTTCAAAAGAATGATTAAAAATATGTGCAAAGAATTCAAAGCAGAAATCAAAGACAGCAAAGAAAACAAAGAACACTAATTTAATAAAATACAGAGGAAAATACTAGACATAAATTAGGAAATAGAAATAATGAAAGATAAGCCAGTTAGAATTACTAGCAATGAAGAACACAGTTAATGAAATAAAAAAAGAAAAATTCTGTAGAAAATCTCACCAGTAGAATGAATGAAGGAGAGGACAGAATATCTAAGCTAGAAGACCAGGTGGCAGATCTAATACAGTCCAACAAAGAGAAAGACAAACTAATAGAAAGGAACGAGTGGGAATTTCAAGATATTCAGGACACTATGAAAAGATCAAACATAAGAATACAGGGCATAGTAGAAGTAGAAGAATTTCACTCCAAAGACATAGTTGGCATCTTCAACAAAATCAGAGATGGAAACTTCCCCCAAATTGAAAAAGAGGTGCTGATGCAGATATTGGAATCCTTTAGAACACCAGGCAGACAAAACCTGGAAAGAACCTCCCCTTACCATATTATAATTAAACTACCAAACACAAAAAACAAAGAAAAAATATTGCAAGCAGTTAGAGAGAAAAATCAAGTTACCTACAAAGGCAAGTCCATCAGGATCACAGCAGATTACACAAAACAAACTTTACAAGCCAGAAGGGCATGGAGTGATGTAGTCCAAGTTCTGAAAGATAACAACTGTCAACCAAGGTTACTTTATCCTGCAAACCTATCCATCCAAATAGATGGAGAAATAAGGACATTCCACAACAAAAGCAAGCTAAAGGAGTATTTGAAGTCAAAACCAGCTCTACAGAAAGTACTTGAAAGAATCCTCCATGCTGAAGTAAAAGAAAAGCACACATATAAGGAACCTGGAAAAAGCAAACAATACTCAAATACTAGTTAACACAAGAGAACACAGGTAAAACTGGAAGAACTACAAAAAAAGGAATATACAACTTTCAATATGATCTCTTAATATCAATGGCCTCAATGCACCATCCAAAACACATAGGTTTACAGACTGGGTTAAAGAGCAGGATCCTACAATTTGTTGCCTCCAAGACACCCACCTTTCTACAAAGGAAGGACACTATCTTAGGGTGAAAGCTTGGAAAATGGTGTTTCAAGCAAATGGACCTAGAAAACAAGCAGGGGTTGCTATACTCATATATGACAATGTAGACTTCAGTTCAACATTAGTTAAAGATAAGGAAGGCCAGTTTATAGTGATTAAACACACCCTATAACATTAGGACATTACAATCCTAAACATATATGTACCTAATATGGGGGTCCTCAAATTAATCAAACAAATGCTATTAGAACTAAGGTCACAGATAACACCAAACACAGTGGTAGTGGGTGACTTCAACACCCCACTCCTATCAATTGACAGGGCATGCCCAGAAAAAATAAACAGAAAGGCATCTGGGCTAAAGGAGATTATAGAAGGAATGGACCAAACATATATCTACAGGACGTTTCATCCAAATGCTGCAGAATATACATTCTTTTCAGCAGCACATGTAACATTCTCTAAAATAGACCATATATTAAGACACAAAGCAAATCAGGAAAATTGAAATAAATCCTTGCATTCTATCTGACCACGATTGAATCAAACTACAAACCAAAAGCAAGAAAGGCTATAGAGCATACACAAAATCATGAAAATTAAACAACACACTACTAAATGATGAATAGGTCAATGAAGAAATCAAGAATGAAATCAAAAAAATTTATAGAGTCAAATGATAATGAGAACACAACACACCAAAATCACCAGGACACAATGAAGCCAGTCCTAAGAGGTAAATTTATACATTTAAGTGCCTATATTAAGAAATTAGAAAGGCTGCAAGTAAGCGACCTAATGTTTCTCCTTAAAGCCTTGGAAAAAGGAGAACAAGGCAAACCAAAAAAACCACAGTAGATGGGAAGAAATAATAAAGATTAGGGCAGAAATTAATGAAATATAAACCAAAATAACAATCCAAAGAATCAATGAAACAAAGAGTTGGTTCTTTGAAAGGATAAGCAAGGTTGATAAACCGTTAGCAAATCTGATGAAAAGAAATAGAAGAGACAAAAATTAATAAAATTAGAGATGAAAAAGGTAACATCACAACAGATGCCAGAGAAACTCTAAAAAACATAGGGACATACTATAAAAGCATATACTCCACAAAGTAAGAAAATCTGAAAGAAATATATGATTGCCTTGATTTATATAATCTACCTAAATTAAATCAAGATGAAATTATTCACTTAAATAGACCTATAACAAGCATAGAGATCCAAGAAGTTATCAAAAATCTCCCAATTAAAAAAAATCTAGGCCTAGATGGATTCACTACTGAATTTTACCAGACCTTCTGGGAAGAACTAACACTATTGCTTCTTAAGCTTTTCCATAAAATAGAAAAAGAAGGAATCCTACCAAACTTCTTCTACAAAGCCAGCATCACACTGATAACAAAACCGGGCAGAAATACAACAAAAAATAAAATTATAGACCAATCTCCCTCATGAATATAGATGCAAAAATTCACAACAAAATATTGGCAAACGGCATACAAGCATATATCAGAAAGATCATTCACCCTGACCAAGTAGGCTTTATCCCAGAGTTGAGGGATGGTTGAACATACACAAATCACTAAATGTAATACATTATATAAATAGACTGAAGGACAAAATCACATGATCATCTCATTAGATGCAGAGAAAGCATTTGACAAAATCCAACATCCCCTCATGATAAATGTCCTGTAGAGACTGGGAATAGAAGGAACATATCTCAATATAATAAAGGACATTTATGACAAGCCTACAGCCAACATATTACTAAAAGGGGAAAAAATGGAAGCTTTTCCAATAAAATCAGAAACAAACCAAAGGGGTCCACTGTCCTCACTTTTATTTAATAGAGTCCTGTAAGTCTTAGCCATACCAATAATTCAAGAGAGGCAAATAAAAGGGATATAAGTTGGAAAGGAAAAATCAAGTTATCATTATTTGCAGATGACATGATTCTATATATAAAGGACCCTAAAGACTCTACTAGCAAAATGTTAGAGCTGATCAACACCTACAGCCATGTAGCAGGATACCAAATAAATACACAGAAATCAGTAGTATTCCTATATGCTAACAACAAACACACAGAGGATGAAATTAGAGAATCACTCTCATTCACAATTGCTTCAAAGAAAATAAAGTACTTTGGAATAAACCTAACCAAGGCAGTAAAGGATCTCTGCAATGAACAGTATAAAACACTCAAAGAAGAAATTGCAGAAGACACTAGGAATTGGAAAAACATCCCTTGTTCCTGGATTGGAAGAATCAATATTGTGAAAATGGCAATCTTACCAAAAGCTATCTACACATTTAATGCAATCCCCATCAAAACTCCAATGGTATTCTTCACATAAATAGAAAAAACAATCAAAAAATTCTTTAGGAATAACAAAAATCTTCAAATATCTAAAATAATACTGAGCAACAAAAATAAGGCAGTGGTATCACCATACCTGATTTTAACCTATACTACAGAGCCATAGTAACAAAAACAGCATAGTACTGGCACAAAAGCAGACATGTAGGGCAATGAAACAGGATAGAGGACCCAAATAGAAGTCCAGTTAGCTATAGCTACTTGATATTTTATAAAAATGCCAAAAATCCTCTTTGGAGAAAAGACAGCCTCTTTAGCAAATGGTGCTGGGAAAACTGGATATGTATTTGTAGAAGGATGAAAATAGATTGTTCTCTCTCTCCATGCACAGGAATTAAGTCCAAATGGATTAAAGACCTTAACATCAGACCTGCAACTCTGAAACTGCTAGAGGGAAAAATAGAGGAATCCCTTCAACATATTGATCTTGGCAAAGACTTTTTGAATATAACCCCGATTGCTCAGGCAATAAAACCACAGATTAACCACTGGGACCTCATGAAATTACAAAGATTTTGTATTGCAAATGACACTGTGAATAAAGCAAACAGGCAACCTACAGAATGGGAAAAATCCTTTGTCAGCTACATATGTGATAGAGGATTAATATCTAGGATATACAAAGAACTCAAAAAGGTAAATAATAAGAAATCAAACAAGCCAATTAAAAAATTGGCTACAGAGCTAAATAGAGACTTCTCAAAGAAGAAATACAGATAGCATATAAGCATTTAAAAAAATGTTCTACTTCCCTAGTCATCAGTGAAATGCAGATTAAAACTACATTGAGATTCCATCTCACTCCTGTAATATTGGCTACCATCATGAAAACAAATGATCATAAATGCTGGTGGGGATGTGGAAAAAGAGGAACCCTTCTACACTGTTGGTGGGAATGCAATCTGGTCCAGCTATTGTGGAAATCAGTGTGGAGGTTTCTAAGCTAGCTGAAAATTGATCTATGATATGACCCAGCTATAGCACTCCTAGGCATATATCCTAAGGACTCATTCTATTTCCTTAGAAGTACATGCTCAACCATGTTTATTGCCATTCAATTCATAATAACTGGCAAATGGAACCAGTCTAGATGTCCCTCAACTGATTAGTGGATAATCAAAATGTGGCACATTTATACAATGGAGTTCTACTCAGCAGTAAGGAAAACTAAAGTTATGAAATTTGCAGGAAAATAGATGGATCTGGAAAGGATTATACTATGTGAGATAACCCAGGTTCAGAAAGCCAAGCGCCACATGTTCTCTCTCATATGTGGTTCCTTGCTACAGATGATTAGGCTTCTGTGTGAGAAGTAAAAAACTCAGTAGCAGAGGCCAGCAAGTTCAAAAGGAGATATAAATGGAATAGAAAGGAAAGGAGGAGGGTACTTAATAGGTTGGTATCATATATATGTCAGTAGAAGAATAGATTAACGGGGATGAAATAGCCAAACTGAGGTCAGGGGAAGAGATTGATTAAAGTAAAGGTGGAGGGAGGAATAATCAAAATCTAAGAGGATACAAATAAATCATATGGAATCCTCTGGTTTTGGACAATGGAACACTCAGGAGCCATGTAGATCATTGTTAGAAAATTTTCAGTGCCAGGGATGAGATACCTCCAGTGAGTTGTTGGCCAGGGAGGTCCCAGGTGTCCCCAAAACATTATAGGCTTTTGCTGAGATTTTTGGTTTCCCACCAGGAATAGAAGTTAAGACCCTATTGCTCAAGACTCCACATACTTAGGCTGCAAGACCACTGAGAAATCCTGCTGGAACTGAGCTGATAACCTCCTCCATGTAGACCAGCTGACAGAAAGCTGGAAGAAGCCATTCTACATGTAGTTCAATAGGAGAAAGAGATACCACCAGTGAAGATACTCAACAATGGACACTGCAAGCCTTATAATTGGCCATCCAGGCCAAATGAGCCAACAGGTGCAATAGTGGCATGTCTGTCATGGTGGAATCCAGCTGCCCTCCAGTTGGACTGGAGGCCCACTCCATGGGAGGGAATACATCCTTGATACTGAAAACTTAAAACAGGGGTAGTCATGAGCCCCAGGGGTATAACATCTGCTGATGTCTGGCTACATGTATATACTATACTTATCAAACTGCCCATTAAGCACTTCTCTTAATATTTATACCCTTATATTTACACTATTCTCACTTTGGGTAGAGAATCTTCCCTTTTCAGATGGCAGTGACCTTGGGACAACTCAGAAGGTATCATAGAGCTGGAAAGAAGTGACTGGAGTACTGAGTAACATCTCAATCACATCTTCCAAGGCTCAGGGTCTAACTCGGAAGAGGTGACAGAAAGAATGTAAGAGCCAATGGAAGGGTAGGATTCCTTACAAAGTGCTCCCTCCAGACATAAAATGGCCTGTATATCCAAGACCTCACAGTGCCTGACACTACCTACACAAGACCATCATAAGAGGAGGAAAAGATCATGATATTGAAATAAAAGAGAGACTGATTGAGAAGGGGACGGATATGATGGAGAATGGAATTTCAAAGGGGAAAGGGGGGTGGCAAGGGAGGGTATTACCATGGGATATTTTTTATTATCATAGAAAATGTTAATAAAAATTGAGAAAAGAAAAAAAAAAAGAAATAACCAATTAAACATCATTGTAAAATTAGTTTTTTGAACATTCAATGTCCTTATTTATAATAATATAATAGTCAACTCACTTTGTATACATATTACAAATTTGTTATTCTAACAAAGACATTAAATTCTACAGTTTACTTCAATTAATTTCTTCCTTAAATAGTATATCAATTGGCTCTTAGTGGGTCCATTAAACCCACTCTAGCCTCAACCCATTACCAAGCCATCCCTGAATGTTCAGGTTACTTTATATCATGCTGATGCTCAAATTCCACCAAACAGAAAAAAATTTTGTTTGCTCCAGAGCTTTGTTTTAAACAGATTATACTTTTTTATTCCCTCTTCCCTGTTCATGTTTCCATGGGGTCCTACTCTGTGGGGTTATGGGATTTACTGTGGGGTCATAAAGGCCTAAGTCAGTCCCAATGGGATACTGAGGGAACTGCCTCAGGATATTCCCATCCAGTATGTGGCTCTTACAATCTATCTGCCTCCTCTTCTGCAATGTTCCCTGTTGTGCCAGAGTTTTAAGTGGATTTGGTTCATAAAAAAAAAAAAAAATTGCTTTTTTATTTTTTTAACTTTTCATTATTGTTTGCTAGACATTGTATTGTATTAAATTGTTCTGGGTTGGAGAGATGGCTTAGTGGTTAAGCACTAGCCTGTGAAGCCTAAGGACACTGGTTCGAGGCTCAATTCCCCAAGACCCATGTTAGCCAGATGCACAGTGGGCATATGCATCTGGAGTTCCTTTGCAGTGGCTGGAGGCCCTGGCGCACCCATTCTCTCTCTCTCTTTCTCTCTCTCTCTCTCTCTCTCTCTCTCTGTCTCTCTCTGTCACTCTCAAATAAACAAAAAATTTGAAAAAAAAAATTTTAATTATTCTGCACTCAGCTCATTCATTGAGAATGTCCCTTGGAATTTTAGAGGAGCTGTACTCAAGGTTACTCTGAACATATAGTATTTTTTCACTAATACCATATATCTTTTCTCTCAATCTTTCAGCAAGTTGTTTTTCAGTTTATAATTTCAACAAAAAGAGACAGGTTATTTTCTTATCACACATTTAGATGAAATTTTACTTTAAAATGATTTATAATCGATATATTTACATGCCTTTCAGCTGTTACTGCTGATTGAACCATAAAGATTAACCCAAATACAGAAATATCATAAGCCACTCATCAACACCATAGCCTAGCAGAAAGGTACTTGTGAAATTATGTGAAAACTGTTGCTTTTAGCTTGTTAGTCACACCCACTGTCAGGATGGCCAAGAGACATATTTCATTAAAAGGAGATGGAATATATCTCAGCCCTAAAGACATTAATAATTTATGATTAGTCAGTTCATGAAGACTTGCACACAGTAGAAGGAAACAGAAGAAGATGGATTCCCTCTCTTTAGATTTAACATTACTTTCCTCCCAGGCTGAATCTATTCATTTCATTTCCTAAGAACAGATAATTGACTCATCATTTACTTAAACTTCCTCAATGGACATCAGTAATCCTCCCAGGGGTACATCTCGGATCAAGGAATGTCAAGTTAAATTGACTTCTCATTATTCAACTTATGGAACATCCAGATACAGTGGACTCTATTGAAATAAAAGAGCTCCAACAGCTTAGGAAGGTTTAGGGACACCAGTGTGTCTCTCTTAGTTTTTATGTGATGAGAAGAACAGTAAAGAGAATAAATAGGAGTAAATATGTGGAAGTGGAGCCTTTGCAGGTTGATTAGTCATGAGTCCTCTGCCCTCCTCAATGGAATTCTGCCCCCATAAAAGTTACACGGGGGCACTCATTAAGTCTGTCATGTGAGGAAACAGGAAATAAAGGGCCCCCAATGAACCAAAAAATGGACTTCAGAACTGAATGTGCTGGAATCTTGATTTTCAACTCATGGGCCTCTAGCACTGAGACAAAATTTTGTTGTGATATGTTCTCTATATCTCTGACAGGGATTTCCTCTTCTTCTGGGTACCCATGATGCAGATGTTTGGTTGTTTTAGGGTATCCTACAGTTCACTTGTATTCTGTTTATTTATTTATTTATTTACTTTATTTTCATTTATTTATTTGAAAATGAGAGAAAGGCAGATAAAGAGAGAGAAAAAATGGCCACATGAAGACCTCCCTTTCCCTGCAAATGAACTCCAGAAGCATGTGCCACCTTGTGTATTTTTTAACTTAGCAGTTTTTGGCCTCCCAAGCAATTTCTTCTGTCTAGTCATCCAGGTCAGAATTTCTCTCTTCCACATGAGTAACTTGTTGGTGAGTGGTTCTAGAGAGGATTTTATAATTTCTGTTTGATTTTTTGTTTTCTGCCGTGTTATTTTCATCATGTCCATCTGTTTGTTGAGGTACAATTTCAGCCTGAGTTCTGATTTTCTTGATGCTTCCTGGAATGCATTCTTGCATTTGATCAAGTCTTCATTAAGCTTCTTGAGATCTTCCATTTCTTCACTCACCTTCAACTTAATCATATCTCTTTGGAGGGTTCTAACATTTTCTTCCATCAAATTAAGCACTTGGAGACAGAGGTAGAAGGATCACCATGAGTTCAAGGCCACCCTTAGACTACATGGTGAATTACAGGTCAGCCTGAGCTAGAGTAAGACCCTACCTCAAAAAAAAAAAAAAAAAAAAAAAAAAAAAAAAAAAAAAAAAGAAAAGCTGAACACTCTAGGAGATGATTCTATTCATCTATTCAATTTCATAGATATGATTGTTGGTCCTTTGATAGCTTGCTTCCAGTTTAGCAATTTTTGTTTTTGATTGGGGTCTCATTGTTTGTAGTGTTTTCATTTTGGGAATGAATTTCTGTTGATAACTCTATGATTTCATTGTAGGCTTCCACTGTAGGACTAGGCATCTTTGGTAGGGATCTCTCAGTTTTCTGACTTTTGTTGGCTTTTTTGTGTTGTTCTCTACCTGTTTTAGGGAGACTATTTATTTTATTGAGGAAGAAGCACATTTTTATATGTTGGCCTCTGGCTGTTGTTCACCCTCTGACTCAGGTGAACAGGACTGTTGGTACCCAGTGGCCAGTCAGAATACCAGAGCAAAAGGCCTAATTCCACAGCTCACCCAGGGAGTAGGCCTCCTCCATTAAGGGACAATGAGACTGACCAGGACCAGGGGACTAAGTGGAGCTGGGATGAGCCTGGAGACAGGGGTCTTGCCTAAACACTCCACACTGCCTGCACACAGACCACACAAGGTGCCCAGCACAAAAGGAATTTTTAATGAAAAAGAAAATTATCCAAGCATATAGTCACCAAAACTGACCCTTGTCATTATTTTTCTTTTAGAAGAAAACAAATAACCTGAACCAAAGAATAAATTTTGTAAATTATTTTTTTGTTTATATATATTGTTGGCATAGTTCTAAGCTGTTTATTTATGCTCATTATAAAGATAATGGGTGCTTTTTTTGTACAGTGAAAGCTGCTTCTAGAGGAAGAGTACAAACTAATATTTACCTGGCTGTAATGTAAAGGATATGCAGTGTACTCACACTGTGTTTTCACAGATACTAAACTGTCAGGACAAATGGCTCAGATGCTTGCCTGCAAAGCCTAATGATCCAGGTTTGATTACCCAGTACCCATGTAGAACAAGATGCACAAAATTGCACATGTGTCTGGAGTTCATTTACAGTGACTAGAGGCCCTGGCATGTCTATTCTCTCCTTATGTCTCACTTCTATCTATCTCTCTCTGCTTATAAATAGATAAAAATATTTTGGGGCTGGATAGATTGCTCAGTGGTTAAGGCACTTGCTTGCACGTCCTAACAACCTGGGTTTGATTCCCCAGTACCCATGTACAGCCGGATGCACAAAGTGGTGTCTGCATCTGGAGTTCATTTGCAGTGTCTAGGCCCTGGTGTGTCCTTTCTTTCTTTCTTTCTTTCTTTCTTTCTTTCTTTCTTTCTTTCTTTCTTTCTTTCTTTCTTCCTTCCTTCCTTCCTTCCTTCCTTCCTTCCTTCCTTCCTTCCTTCCTTCCTTTCTTTCTTATTTTCCTTCCTTCCTTCCTTCTTTTCTCTCTCTCTCCCTCTCTCTCCCCATGTAAATACATAACTAATGTACTAACTAATTAATAAAATATTTAACCTTTCAGGTTTGGTTCCTATAGGAACATAAAAGTCACCTCCCAGTATCCATAAGGATTAGTTTTAGGATATCCAAATTGGTCTTTTTGAAAAAATGACATGGTAAAAGCTTAGTCTTATTGAAACCAATGTCAGATTATTTGTAATTCTTATATGTAATACAATGTAAATGATATGTAAATAGTTATCATAGTGCATTTAGATAAAGATGTCAAGAAAAAAAGCTCATGCATATTCAGTACAGATTTGATTAAAAAGTAATTCTGATGTGTAGTTGGCTGTGACCATTGACATTATTATTCATTTGCACTCTCTTGGATTCATATTAAAATACTGATGCTTGAGTCATATCCTTGATCTTCACGTTTAATCATTAGGGAATGCATCTAGTATAAGATATTTAAAGGTGATCAGATATACAATAAGAAACATAGATCAGTTCACACTAATGTTCACCAAGTCTGCTGACAGCTTGTTTGGAATTCATTGTTCAGGCTTTAGATGTAATAATCATGCTGAGACCTGATAGGCTTTTCAACCTTGCTTTAATTTATCCATTTAATACATATGTAGGATTATAGCACTCTGTGGGAAATTTGTTAGTATTATCATCAATTTTCTTTCCCTATTAGCAATGTAAATTCACAGGTTATGTTCTCCACAGGTAGTGCTGCACTGCATGAACATTGGACTCACACTGTCATGGCAGGGTCTCACAGCATCAAAGATATTCTTCAGATGAATCTGTTGCTCTAACCCTAGCTCTAACCTCACTTATGTATAAGTGATACATCATTGGTGGTACAAATAACAAAGATAATTTACTAAGTTTAAGTTAATCAAAATTGAACATTAATTCCATCCTACTGTAATAACCAAGTATAATGCAACCTTATAAAACTCTTTACAGATGATGAGGTGATTTATCTGTTTTATGAAGTGCAGATGTTTTCACTTCCTAGAGTATTTTCCCCATATAAGTTTTTATTGTCAACTATGAAGCATGCCCATAATGTATTTTGATGAGAGTCATCTCCCATTTCATTGTTTTCTTTCTATCCCCAACCACTCCCTTTAGTCTTTCTCCGGTTTGAGTACTTCTTTATTATTTTGATATCTTTTTTAAAAATGTTCTTAGCCAGGCGTGGTGGTGCACACCTTTAATCCCAGCACTCCGGAGGTAGAGGTAAGAGGCCACCTGAGACTACATAGTTAATTCCAGGTCAGCCTAGACTAGACTGAGACCTTGCCTTGTAAAACAAAACAAACAACAAAAAGTTCTTGCTGTATTATTTATGTATGTTACCATGTTGATGAGACCAATATTGTACAGGTACCATGAAGGTTGTCATGAATGTAGTCTTGACCTAAGGAGTCACAAATGCAAAGTCTACTTTATGTCAAGAAAATAGTGTTCCAAAACCCTCACCCCCATCTTCAGTAATGTTCCCTGAGCTTTGGAAGGTGGATTAGATGTCTCATTTAGTTATATGACTCAACAGCCACTTATTTATAAGACTTTAACTATTCTTGAGTATCCCCAGTAAGTCACCATTATCTGCAAAAAGAAGCTTCTATACCCAAAGGTGAGAAAAAAGATAAATATTTGCAGGGGAATTTCATGAGCTAAATATATCCAATTAGCCACCCAAATTTTATCATTTCTGCTGCTTCATAATGGTTACATCTCAAGATATTTTATTAATATTTAACCAAAAAGCACTTTTTTAAGTACTATTAAGACCCTGTGTGGGATCCAGACTTCCTATCAAGATGGCATCCACCAAACCACATTGCACTTCCACAGGAAGGAAAGGCAAGACACTAAAGGTTCACTGGATCTTTTAGGGAAGAGCAATCTGTAATAGACCACCAGTGAGAGGTCACAGAGGGGGGAAAAATGGATTTGCTGATTCCCTCACTCTCAGGTAGCCCATCAGTTTCCTTCTCCAAGCAGCCGCCCTAGCCATAGTCCCAGCCTCAGGATACTCCCACAGTTACTGTAGGAAAAGGGACCCAGGCCAGCATAGTTCCACTTGCCTCACTGTGCAGGGGCAATTGGCCTGCTACCCCCACCCACACATGACCTCATGGCGGCTCCGCCCACTAGGCCTGTGAGCTCAGGCTGTATCCACCCACCTGCCCACTGCATGTGAGCTGAGGGCCATACCACCCATACACCCATGTGAACTCAGCCTGCTCTGCCCACTTTCCACTCTGGCTGCCTGTCCATGTGCGAGCTCAGGCCCATTCCATCTGCCCACATGTGAGCACAGGCTCACTCTGCCCATCTGCATATACCAACTCAGGCCAAATTACCCCATCTGCCTGCCAAAAGTGCAAGCTCAGGCCATGCTGGCCACCTGCCCATCTGCCTGCCCACACATGAGCTCAGGCCTGCTCTGCCTGTCCACCATTCAAGATCAGGCTGGCTTTTCCCATCTGCCCATGCAAGTTTAGGCCCAATCCCCCCATATGCCTGCCATTCACATGAGCTCAGGCTGACAAGCCCAACCACGCATGAGCTCAAGACCACTCTGCTTGCCTACTTGCACATGTGCAAGCTCAGGCTTACACCCCAAAGAGGTACCAACTCCCCTGCCCATTGAGACCACAGTACTACTCTCCGTGACCACACTGTGATGGGCAGACCACAGCACAAAAGAAATAACATGAAAAGTCAAATGCAAGAAAATCCAGCAAGATAACCCAGACCTACAATGAATGTCTCTAATCAAAACATAGAAGAGACATTAGGATTGGATCAGAACAACAAAATGAAGCTATAAGCAATGCAATCCTGACCAAGATACTGGTAGAACTTTCACAAAAGCAGCAAAGGACTGATAATCCTGTGGATGCTGCCATCAAAAGACTAGACATAATACATAAGAAAATGGAAGGAGTTCAATAACAATTAAGAGATATGAAGGAGAGTCAAAAAAAAAAAAAAGAGGACCTCAAAAATCAGCTGGTGATGCTAAATGAAGACATAAAGAAATGCAAGGATGAATTCCAAGAAGCACCAAGAAAATCATAAAATGATGTGAAACGGGAACTTGACAGAGGGATGTAAACTATACATAGAAAAGTAGTAGAAAATGCAAACCTAATTGAACAAGTCCAAAGCTCTTTATAAGCTCTCAATAACAGAGTCAGCCATGTGGAGGATAGAAACTCAGATCTGAAATACAAGACAAATGAAACAGTTCAATAGTTCAAACATTTCAATAAATTCAAAAAATTCTGTGAACAGAACATGAGGGAATAGTGGGATACCCTTAAATGTCCTAACATCTGGATCGTGGGAATACTGGAAGGGTCAGAAATTCAGACAAAAGGCACAGAGAACTAATTTAACAAAGTTATTGAAGAAAACATTCCCACTCTCTCAAAAGAAAGGCCCATCAAGATAAAAGAAGCTAAGAGAACTCCAAACAGATTGGACCAAAGGAGAAACTGTCCAAGACATATTGTCATTAAGATTCTAAATATTGATACAAAAGAGAAAATCCTAAAAGCAGCTAGGAAAAAACAGCACATCACATTTAAAAATAACCCCATAAGAAGTAATTCAGACTTCTAAATGGAAACCCTGAAAGCCAGAAGAGCCTGACATGGAACACTGCAAAGTCTAAGAACCTATGGCTTTCAACCCAAACTACTCTACCCAGCAAAAGTATCCCTAACTCAGCTTTACAATTATTTGAACACAAATCCAAACCTACAGAGAGTATTTCAAGGAATTCTCCATACACAAGAATCAAATAATCAACCTCAAATCCCTACAAGAAGCAGATCACAATAACAAAACTCAAAGGAGGCACACAAAACTTCAAAGTCCATGAAAACACCAAACCACATATACCAACACAATTTGTCAGGGATCAAATCAAACCTCACAGTCATGACCCTAAATATTAATGACATTTATTCTTCCATCTAGAGACACAAGTTGTGGTGGTTTGATTCAGGTGTCCCCCATAAACTTAGGTTTGGTGAATGCTAGATTCCCAACTGATGGAGATTTGTTAATTAATGCTGGAGGGCGTATATCGTTGAGGGCAAGCTTATGGGTGTTATAGCCAGTTTCCCCATGCCAGTGTTTGGCACACTCTCCTGTTGATATGGGCCACCTTATGTTGGCCAGGGGATGATGTCCACCCTGTGCTCATGTCATTGTTTTCCCTGCTATCATGGAGCTTCTCCCTTGAGCCTGTAATCCAAAATAAACCTCTTTTTCCCACAATTTGCTCTTGGTTGGGTGATTTCTACCAGCATTGCAAACCTGACATCAACAGTATATTGGTACCAAGAGTGGGATGGATCAGGAAATTAGACCACTCAATTTGTTGTCCTCAAGAAATCTGCCTCACTAACTAAGGACAGACACCTCTTCAGGGTGAAAAGGTATAAAACAATATTCCAAGCAAATGGGAATAAGAAACAAGCAGGAATAGCTATACTAATAATGGATAAAATAGGCTTCAAACCAAAACTAACCAAAAAAGACAAAGAAAGCCACTCCTACTTAGCCAGGGAATCATCCATCAAGAGGATATCACAATCATAAATCTTTATGCATCAAACACAGGGACACCACAGTCCATAAAAAAAGAAGCCTATTTGACAATGTAACAGAAATAACCACCAACACCAACATACTTGGACACTTTAATACACCATTATAAGTAATAGATAGATCATCCAAACAGAAACTCAATAGGAAAAGTAAAAGAGCTCAAAAACCCCATAGATCACTTAGACCTAATGCAAATGTACAGAACACTTCATCTCAAATCCATTAACTACACATTCTTCTATGGAACATTCTCTAAAATAGAACATACACTGTGTCACAAAGCCTGACTCCATATATTTAGTAATATTGATATAATTCCCTGCATGATATCATATCACAATGATATATTGCTATTAACAACAAAAGACCCACTAAGAATCCCATTATCTCCTGAAAACTGAACAGCACACTTTTAAACAATAAATGTTTACTGCACAAAATTAAAAAAAAAAAAAAAGGAATTGTGAAATTTCTAGAAATAAATGACGATAGGAACACATTGAACCAAAACTTATGGGAATGTAGTCTTCAGGGGAAATTTTATAGGAATAAACACCTTCATAACAAAGACAGAGAAATCCCAAATCAATCACCTAAATATCTACCTAAATTGGAAAAGCAAGAAGAATCCAATCCAAAAAGCTCCAGATGGAAATAAATAATTAAGATCAGAGCCAAAATTAATGAATTGGAAACTAAGAAAATTGATGAAACAAAGAGATTGTTTTTTGAAAAAATAAACAAGATTGACAAACCCCTGGCCAATTTGACCAAGCAAAAAAATAAAACAAAAAAAGATGCCCCAAATTAACAAAATTAGAAATGAGAAAGGAGAGATCACAACAGACATAAGTGAAATTGGGAGAATCATAGGACTTATTTCACAAACCTCTACTCCACAAAACTGGATAAAATGGAGGAAGTGGGTAAATTCCTGAGCACATACCATCTACCAAAGCTAAACTCAGAGCAGATTAATCTCCTAAACAAACTTATCACACTCATTGAGATTGAAAAGTTAATAATAAAAAAAATCTCCACCAGAAGAAGATTCCAGGACCACATGGCTTCTCAGCTGAATTCTATCAAACCTTCATGGAAGAACTGAAACAAATATTTCTTAAACTGTGCAACACAATTGGAGAACAGGGAAAGCTCCCCAACTTCTATGAAGCTAGTATCACCCTAATTCCAAAACCAGGCAGAGATGCCATAAGAGAAGAAAACTACTGGCCTATTTCCCTTTATGAATTTAGACACAAAGATCCTGAACAAAATCCTCACAAGCTGAATACAACAACACATCAAAAGCATTATCCAAGTTGATCAAGTGGGATTCATCCCAGAAATGCAGGGGTGGTTCAACAATGGGAAATCTGTAAAAGTAATACACAATGTAAACAAGGTTAAACACAAAAACCACATGATCATTTTGATAGATACAGAAAAGGCCGTTGACAAAATATAACATCACTTCATAATCAAAACATTGGAGAGAATTGGCATGGTTGGTTCATATCTTAATATAAGAAAGCTATATACAAAGTTCCTAAAATCCAAATAATACTTAATGGAGAGAGACTGTAAGAATTCCCATTGAGATCAGCAACAAAACAGGGATGTCCACTCTCACCTCTGCTCTCCAATATAGAACTGGAAGTCCTAGCTCAAGGAATAAGACAGGAGAAAGAAATAAAAGGGATATAATTGGGGAAGGAATAAGTTAGCTCTATTTGCAAACAACATAATTCTATATGTAAGAGACCTGAGAGACTCCATCACAGAGAAAGAAATAAGGGATATGGTTCCATTTTCAATAGCACCAATAAAATAAAATAAAATGCCTTGGAATAATATTAACGAATGAAGTAAAAGATCTATACAATGAAAGTATAAAAACACTCAAAAAAGAATTCACGAGAACTTGAGAAAATGGAAAGACATCCCATGCTCCTGGATAGGCAGGGTTAACATTGAGAAAATGGCAATCCTCCCAAAGGCAATATAGAGATTTAATGAAATTCCAATTAAAATCCCAACATAGTTCTACACAGAGATAGAAAAAATGATCTCAAAATTTATGTGGAAAGGCAGAAGCCCTCAGATAACCAAGCATATCTTCCACAAAAGAAAATCTCTGGAGGCATCACCATACATTATCTAAAGCTATATTATAAAGCTATAGTAATAAAAACAGCATGGTACTGGCATAAAAACAGGAGAATAGACCAATAGAATAGAATTGAGGACTCAGAATTTGGGTCAAGCTAATATTTTACAAAGGCCCTAACAGTATAGGCTGGAAAAAAAGGACAGAATCTTCAATAAATGGTGCTGGACAAACTGGATAACTGTATGCAGGAAATTGAAATTTGATCCAAGCAGCTTGCCATGCACAACACTCAAGTCCACATGCATCAAAGACCTCAATATAAGACTGGAAACTCAGCTGCCACTGGAAGAAACTACATGAGGAACTTTCCATGTTATGGGAATGGGAAAAGACTCCCTGAATATATCCCCAGTAGCACAGGATCTTAAACAATAACTCAACTAATGGGATCATATGAAGCTAAATGTTTCTTCACAGACAGACAGAGCCAATAGATTACCAACATAATGGGAGAAAATATTTGCTGGATATCCAACTGACAGAGGCCTATACAAAGAAATAAAAAACCTAAACAATAAAAGGCAAACAACCCACTCATATATAATGCGGCAAATAACTGGACAGGCAGTTAACAGAGGAAGACATACAAATGGCAAACATACACTTAAGAAAATGATCATCATCCCTAATCATTAGGGAAGTGCAAATTAAAACAACTATGAGATTCTACCTTACCCCCAAAAGGATAGCAAACATTAAAAAGTCAAATGCAAATAAATGCTGGCAAAGATGTGGAAAAAAAGGAACCCTCATCTACTGTTGGTGGGAATGTAACATGATACAATCACTTTGGAAAGCAATATGGAGACTCCTAAAAAACCTAACTATAGAGTTACCAACAGACCCATTTATTCCCATACTAGTATCTACCCTAAGATCTCCAAACCTCAGTCCAAAGAGATTTGCTCCACCATGTTTATAGTGGCTCAATTCATAATAGCTAAGAGTTGGAATAAACCCAGATGTCCATCACTATACCAACAGATAACTAAGATGTGGTATATCTACATGATGGAATTCTACACAGAGTAAGAAAAAAAAAAAATACAATGAAGTTTGAGGAAAAATGGTCAAACCTGGAACAGATCATTGTCAGTGAACTCACCCAATCACAGAAAGATAATCACTGCATAGTCTCACTCATCTACAGCACCTAAACTTAAACTACCCAAGATGCCAACATAGCCAGCAATCATCTTGAGGACCAGACAATAGGGTGGGTTGGGAGGGAGGGAAGGGTAAGGGAGAGGTGCAGGACACAAATCTGGACCCAAACAATAATGGTACCATAAAATTCTACATCATAAAAGACAGACAAATTGGTTGAACATTCACCAGACCCTTAGAGGGAACGCCTGAGTCATAAGGCCCTGGAGAGAGTACAATGAAGACTGACCTTAATCTTCTACTGCTTCTCTCTCTCTCTCTTTCTCTATTCCCTCCCCTAATTCTCTCTAACTCTTTTATATTACTTATCTTTTTCTTCCTTCTCTTCATGGGCTCTGACCTGTAACTCCCAGTACCAGCAGGTGTCTATCATGCATAATGAGCTTTTGATCAGAGACCTACAAGGTTTCCTAAAAAAATGACAGATTTCTGTCCAAGTACTTGATAACCCACCAAAGGTTAGTGGTAAGACCCTACTGCTGAAGATACCATATACAGTTGACACATAACATTGAGTGACATGGCTGGAAGCTAGAAGAGAGTCATTCTCCAGACAGTGCATTTAGTGCCAGAAGGTGCTACATGGGTGACTGGGGAAAAGTGCCCAATATCTGTCCAAACAACTCATGGTATAACCTACTTCGTAGCAAATAACCTGTCCTGATGCTCAAACAAGTGCAATAGTGGTGCATAGCCATGTTGGAAAACCAGCTGCTCTTGATTTGGCTAATGATCCACTCAGTGGAATGGAACCCATAGCTAGAGCTGGGAAACAAGTCAGAACTAGATCCAAAAATGAGCCCACTCTCCATTTTATCAAGCTACCATCAGGGCTATAAGAGGGCCTACACCTATTAAATTCTCTCTAAGAAAATAATGGTTATCCCATTTATGTGGTGCCAACTTTACTCTCCATTGGAGAATCTTCTCTTTTTCAGATAGATGCAGATCCTAAGGAGAGAACCACCCCATCATGCCATAAAAGGGCCCCAGCTGAAACTAAGTATAATTGGTGAAACAAGCAAGGGTGCTTTTTTCTTGGTGAACCTGGTACCAGCACAAGGGTGAAGGAGGTCTACACAGAGAACAATCGACTCCTACCAACTCAGATATCCAGAGGCTCCCAAGACCCCATCACTGAAGCAGACCCAACATCACTCAGGGAAATTTGCAGAAGAGGTTGCAGAAAGAATGTCATAGCTACACATTGGTTCATGATACACAGTTATTATCTACTACCCATAACTGAGAGCTAGCTCTGCAATTCATGACCCATATCCCACAACAAGAATGGGCTAGGAGGAGCGGGGAGGACAGGGAGGAGGCTAACAATGGTACCAACTTGACTATATTCTCTGAGTACAAAACTAATTAAAGAAAAAGAAAGCAGATCCAGAAAGTGGCACATGTATCTGGTGTTTATTTTCAGCATAAGGAGACCCTGGTGCACCCATACACACATGCACATGTACAAATTAAAAAAAAAAAACAGTTAAATAACATGAGTTGGGCTTAGCAGTTAAGGCAGTTGCCTGCAAAGCCAAAGGACCCAAGTTTGATTCTTCACGTTAGCCAGATGCACAAGGGAGCACACAATTCTGGAGTTCATTTGCAGTGGCTGGAGGCACTGGCCCACCCATTCTTTCCTTCTCTGTGTACCTGCCTATTTCTGTGTCTTTCTTTCTCTCAAATAAATAGAAATAAAATATTTTAAATGATATTGTGTGGTAATTAAGTTTTGACATATTGCACTGCACAATGCTTCTGATACTATAAGTTTTGCAACTAATTGATAATTAAAGTTGTAAATGAACTAAGGAAGCTGGTCTTGAACATCAATGAGATAGTCATTTAATTAGCTTACAAATATCTGAGTGAAGAGTAGACCCAGGGTGATGATGGTGAAGTACGGAGGGAAAATAATGTAGATGAAGTGCATCAAAGAAATGGAAACACTTTTCTAATAATAATCCTCTAGTTCTGAGAGCTGCAAAAGGGTACTTTTCCTTCTGCACAGTCTCAGCAATTTATAATGGGATAGGCCTAGCCTTTGCAAATGATCCATGAATATTTATGATCCTGAATTGGAGGTCACAGACAAGAGAAAAGTGTCATTGTAAAATTTCATAATATGCACATAGAGGGTATAGATTTTAAGTATATACAGGCAAACCATAAAATACTTTGAAGTGTTCCCAAGGTGGGTAACTGATTAGGGGAAAAGTGATATTTGCTACCTCCATTACTAAGTGTATGATTATTATGAAAATACTGATAAATAACTTTTTTTCTATGTACCAAACACTGAGATAATTGTTTTATATTGGTTTGTTAATTAAAATATTATCAACCAAAATTGGGTAGGTTTATTTAAGTTAGGTTTATATGGAAGTTATATGGAAGCTAAAATGGGTTGAGACTTTATGTTCGAATGCAGCATTCAACCTTCTAAGACTGAAATATTCACATATACATTATTCTGTTTCCAGTTCCAAAATGGTCCATGAGTATAGCACAGAATCAGGGTAACTTACTTTTCACATGCACAAAACTCACCGAAAGTAAATCAATTGTGCCAGTACTTATTCTGGGCATGCCTAAATTTAACATAGGCAGATTGGAACCTAGTTCAATCATATTATATAAGCATTGAATTTTTCCTTCTATACCAGATACCTATGTACAACCTCAGATAATTTGATTTTTATAATATAGTAGAAATGATAATAAATGGTTATTGCTTTGTTGCTTATTGCTTACTATTTACTATTTTCTCTCTTTCTATCTCTCTATCTCTCTCTTTTTTCAAGGTAGGGTCTTTCTCTAGCCCAGGCTGACCTGTAATGCACTATGTAGTCTCAGACTGGCGTTGAACTCATTGCAATCCTCCTACCTCTGCCTCCCAAGTGCTGGGATTAAAGGAGTGCACCACCACACCCAGCTATTTACTGTTCTTTTATAATACCATGGTCAGTTTTCCATGATGAACTGACATGACAACTTTGATGGCAATATATGTTGAAATTTCTCAGGAAAAAACTGACATTTTTTTTTTTTTTCCCATAGAAAGCTCTGACTTTCTCATGGCTCTAGCCTAGTTTGTCTGAATTGGACTCTTCAGGACCCCTCTGTCCTGTTGTTATCTGTTATTCAACTGTCCTTCGGATGTTAATTTACTAAGTCCAGCCCTCAGCTCTTCTTGTTCCATACAACCTGCCTTGGTGACACAATATTATTTTCAACATTTCATGATTTCATCTCTTAGTTCCTTCAACAAATATGAATGTGCATTTAGTTACATATCTGGTAATATTCCAGATAGTAATTAAAGAACTTGGAATTAAACAGTCTTTGTCCTCACAGTGCTGCCATGTGGGTTGTTATATATGTACACAACATGCAAACAAATATATTAAACTAGTTTTTCTCAATATGTTTCTATTGCACTCAGTATTATAATTGGCACATTTTGAATACTCAGTAAAAATTGATTATGTTAATAAAGGATAAAGCAAATAAATATATAATTTTTCTTCATGGAGTCAAACTATATCAACATAATATCTTTCTTGATTATAACAAATGTGCTTCAAAGCCCAACTCAGACAATGGACAAAATCTTCTCTGCCAACATCTCTTCATCTATATGAAGTTCTGTGTCTTCAAATTTTTGTGTGTGTGTGTAAATAATGTTATTTTTTCCTTATGCCAATTGTATTTCATCACACATCTGCATTTAATGCAGAATTCAACATTTTTTCAGATATAATTTTATCATTATGAGAGTATTTCCAAGCTACTCCTTTAAGGAATTTTGTTAACAATGTCTTTATTTATTTACTTATTTATTTATTATTAAGTAGAAACTTTGTATGGACCAACATCATGTTTTGGTAAAATCATTTCCCTCCTCTCCTCTCCTCACTACACTGAGGGCCCTCATTAGTGGGTTCACTAGTATTCACCATGGAGTTATGAGTTATGAGTTGTAAGAATAGCAGGAAATAGTTATGCCTGGTGGGCAATATCTCTGGATATTCCCTCCAACCCTGTGGCTCTTGCATTCTTTCAGCACCCTCTCCTGCAAAATTTTCAGAGCCTGGGTTTCTGTGCTTTAAGTATACTTTAGTATTGAGCTTTTAGCAGCTTCTGGGTTTCTGCTTTGGTAAGTATCCTAATGTCTGCTTCCATCTCACTGGCTCAGGTTTGTCAGGCTTACCTTAGAAGTAGCACTCCTTTTCATCTTGACAACTCCTCTCTTGTTGGGCTTTAAGAGGCCCAGTCATGAGGCCTAGTGGAACTTCTTGAGCCTAGCTAAAGTTTGGCGACCTGTCTCTGGCCAGCTAGGGCTCAGCAAGACGCCTAATGGATTCTTGCCTGCCACTTCCACACAGGAGTTGGAATTATCATTTCAATAGTCAGTTTACTATTGGCCCTTACCTCTTCTCCCATCCTCAAATCCCTGCCTTCATCCCCAACATTATATAGGCAACTGCTTGTAACAATAAAGCAAGTTCCTGTGAGTTCCTGCTTCCATAAGACTCCCGACTCAGTGTGGTTTTTCTCTGGTGACTAGGAGAGGTTCTGAGTCATCCGACACTCATCTTCCTTCTCAACCCCTTGGGAGGAACCAGCAGGCCTGGTCCCTCCTCAGCACTACCTACTTGCCAGGGCGGAGCCCAGCACCTGGTGCCTAATGTGGGGCTCTGAGAACCTGGCTGACTGGTGCCCTGTGAGAGGCATTCATTGAGGAGGTAATTAGTATACATGTGCAGGTGAGCATACCCTCAAAAGTTGTGAGGCAGTCTTTGTATTTAATGTGCTAAACTTTGCTTCTATAACCTGTACTTGTTTGTCAACATCTCTTCGTTCCCTTTCTCTTTCCTTTCACTTTTGGTTGGCTGGCAGCTTTTGTATTTCTGAAGGCTTCTCTCTCTCTCTCTCTCTCTCTCTCTCTCTTACCTTGGGCCTATGAAGGCAGGCCAGCTTTTTCTGCCATTATGGAACTTTCCCTGGATCTGTAAGCTTCAATAACTATCCCTTCCTCCATAACTGTACCTGGTCTGGAAGTTTATCGCAGAGAACTTGAAGCTATCTGATAAGTGGACTGAGATGAACCTGACCATGTGACTGTTAATCTTTTGGAACCCTTGTTTTGGAGGAATAGGCATGAACTTGGTGCTTGCAACTGAAGGTGTCTTCTGGAGTGGTAAGAAATTTTATGGACTATTCTGGTAAGTGTCGGAGAATGCTAAATACAGACAACATTAAACTTCAAGGCTTAGCTTATGAGTTTCCTAAGGGGAAGGAAAGACTGCAGAAGACTTTGTTGGAACTGGGCTACTGGCATAAGGGCTGGCTGTGTCCTACTACCCAGGCCCAGAGAGTTTAATCAAGGTTAAATTTGTAATGGATTGATGTGCTTAGCTAGAGATATTGGACTAAAAGATTTAAGATTTTGTTTTGTTTTGTTTTGATTTTTCGAGGCAGGGTTTCACTCTAGCCCAGGCTGACCTGGAATTCCCTATGGCGTCTCAGGTTGGCCTAGAACTCATGGTAATCCTCCTACCTCTGCCTCCCTAGTTCTGGGATTAAAGGCGTGCACCACCATGCCTGGCTGAGATTTAAGACTTTAAACTAAAAAAATAAATTAATAAATAAAATAAAAAATAAAATAAAACTCAAACAAATTAACATTACAGGCGCTGAGACTAATTTTAGGTTATTATGGTTCAGTTTACATTGCTTTTGTTTCTCCTTGCTATGCCTTATACCAGTTAAAAATGTTTACTCTGAACTCTGCTCCCTGAGCCTAGATGTTGACCGCCTAGCTGTGCTGCAAATCTCGGGGAAAGAAAGGCAAGACATTATGGGTTTTCTTGATCTTCTTGTCAGCGGGAGGGCACGGGGGGGGGGGCACAGGGAATTGCAGATCCCCTCTTGGGCACATAGACCATCCCACCAAATAGCCACCACGCCCCAGGGCCCCCACCACTGTGCTCCAATCGCAGGCCTGCCACCACTGCCACTGAACTGCACTCCAATCACACGCCAATCACGGGCTGCACACTGATCAATTCCTGGGTGTGGAAGATTAAACTGCTTAGCACAATTGCCCACATTACTGCTCCTGCCACTGCACATTAACTGGGCCCAATCACACAGCAATGGCCACACAAGCCAGACTTTGTCCCCTGCTTGCGCCCTACCTGTCTACTGCCGGCCATTCCCCACTGTCCCGTGGCGGGGGAGCACAGAATGTTTCCAGGTCCCAGTGTTCCCAACCAGAGTTTGTGCTGCTTCAGGGCTTGTTACCTCAGTCCACCTCCAAGCTCGAATGCATGCAGCTTTGATGCATTACCACTTGAGGAATCAGGCAATGTTGGCACCTCTGTCAGGCAGTATATAGGCTGGCTTTGGCAAGTGAGAGCCAAAGTCCAGGATGCTTGGCAACTGCCCCAGGCTGCCTCAGATTCCCATGGCATGAGAGCCCAGGCTGATCCGCCCACCTACGTGCTCATACACTATCATGGATAGACCACAGTGCAAAAGAAATAACATGAAAAATCAAATGCTTGACAGAGCGATGGAAATGATACAAAGAAAAGTAGTAGAAAATGCAAACTTAATTGAACAAGTCCAAAACTCTCTAGAGGTTCTCAAGAAGTGAGTCAGCAAAGTGGAGGATAGAAACTCTGATCTGGAAGATAAGATGGAAGAAACAGTTCAAGAGTTCAAAAACTTCAGTAAGTTCAAAAGTTCCGGGCTGGAGAGATGGCTTAGTGGTTAAGCGCTTGCCTGCGAAGCCTAAGGACTCCCGGTTCGAGGCTTGGTTCCCCAGGTCCCACGTTAGCCAGATGCACAAGGGGGCGCACGCGTCTGGAGTTCGTTTGCAGAGGCTGGAAGCCCTGGTGCGCCCATTCTCTCTCTCTCCCTCTATCTGTCTTTCTCTCTGTGTCTGTCACTCTCAAATAAATAAAAATAAAAATAAAAGTTCCTGTGAACAGAGCATGAGGGAATTGTGGGATACACTTAAACGTCCTAGTATCAGATTCATTGGAATACCAGAAGGAGAAGAATTTCAGATCAAAGGCATGGAGAACTTATTTAACAAAATAATTGAAGAAAACTTCCCCAGTCTCTTAAAACAAAGGCCCATCAAGATACAAGAAGCCAACAGAACTCCAAACAGACTGGACCAAAGGAGAAACTCTCCAAGACATATTATCATTAAGACTCTAACCATTGACACCAAAGAGAAAATCTTCAAAGCAGCTAGGGAAAAACAGCGCACCACTTTCAAAGGTAACCCCATCAGAATTACCTGAGACTTCTCAATGGAAACACTGAAAGCTAGAAGGGCCTGGAGTGAAACTCTCCAAAGTCTAAGAACCTCTGGATTCCAACCCAAACTTCTCTACTCGGCAAAAGTATCCCTCATAATAGATGGTGAAAGAAAAACTTTTCATGACAAAACTCAGCTTTACAATTATATGAACTAAAACCAAATCTACAGAGAGTATTTCAGGAAATTCTCCACAAAGAAGAAAGAAATAACAAAATTCAAATGCCTACAAGAAGCAGATTACAACAACCAAACCCAGAGTAGGCCCAAAAAACTTCAAAGCCCATGAAAACACCAACACACATCTACCACCACAACATGGCAGGTATCAAATCAAATCTCACAGTCATTACCCTAAATATTAATGGCCCTCATTCACCCATCAGGGGACACAAGCAAATAGGATGGATCAAAAAATTAGACCCCTCAATCTGTTGCCTTCAAGAAACCCACCTCACCATGAAAGACAGACACCTCCTCAGGGTGAATGGGTGGAAGACAATATTCCAAGCAAATGGAAATAAGAAATAAGCAGGTGTAGCTATATTAATATCAGATAAAATTGACTTCAAACCAAAAATAATCAGAAAAGACAAAGAAGGATACTTCCTACTCATCAAGGGAATGATCCATCAAGAGTATATTACAATCATAAATTTGTATGCACCAAACACAGGGGCACCACAGTTCATAAAACAAAACCTACTTGACAATAAAACAGAAATAACCACCACCATCATAGGTGGGGACTTCAATACACCATTATCAGTAATAGACATATCATTCAAACAGAAACTCAACAGGGAAGTAAGAGAGCTCAACAAAACCACAGAGCACTTAGACCTAATGGAAATCTACAGAATTTTCCATCCCAAATCCATAGACTTTACATTCTTCTCAACAGTCCATGGAACATTCTCTAAAATAGACCATATACTGGGTCACAAAGACTGTCTCCACATATTTAGAAAAATTGACATAATTCCATGCATGATCACAATGCTATATTGCTAGAAATCAACAACAAAAGACACACCAAGAATCACAACAACACCTGGAAACTAAATAGCACACTTTCAAACAACAAATGTATAGTGGATGAAATAAAAAATGAAATTGAAAAATTTCTGGAATTGAATGACAATGAGAACACACCATACCAAAACTTATGGGACACAATGAAGGCAGTACACAGGGGAAAAGTTATAGCACTCAATGCCTTTATGAAAAAGACAGAAAGATCCCAAATCAATAACCTAACCATCAACCTAAAGGCACTGGATAAACAAGAAAGATCCAACCCAAAGAGCTCCAGAAGGAAAGAAATAATTAAAATTAGAGCAGAGGGCTGGAGAGATGGCTTAGCAGTTAAGCCTGTGAAGCCTAAGGACCCCAGTTCTAGGCTCGGTTCCTCAGGTCCCACGTTAGCCAGATGCACAAGGGGGCACACATGTCTGGAGTTCGTTTGCAATGTCTAGAAGCCCTGGCGCACCCATTCCCTCTCTCTCCCTCTATCTATCTTTCTCTCTGTGTCTGTCACTCTCAAATAAATAAATAAAAAGTGAACAAAAAATATTAAAATAAAAAATTAGAGCAGAAACTAATGAATTGGAAACCAAGGAAACTATTAAGACAATTTACAAAACAAAGAGCGGTTCTTTGAAAAAATAAGTAATATTGACAAACCCCTTGCCAATTTGATCAAGCACAAAAATGAACCCAACATGTCTCAAGGAAATTTTGCAGAAGAGGGGGCAGAAAGAATGTCCGAGCCACATGTTGGATCTTGCTATGCAGAGACATAATAACTGTGGGCTAACTCCACAATTCACGACCCATATACATCAACATGGAGGGGCAGTTGGGGAGGTGGTAGACCATGGATGAGCCTAATAATAGTACCAAACTGCCTGTATTTGCTGAATAAAAAACTAATTAAAAAATTAAAATAAAAAAAATGTTTACTCTGTGCCTTTACATGTTAGAAGTGTTTAACTTGTTTTGATTTTACAGGTCTTAATATCTTAAATTAGTCATGACTGTGCGGACCTTTAAAATTAAACTGAGTACAATTTATTTATTATATGTGATGGTTATTAATATAAATCTATTGAGAGCGAAGGGCAAAATGTGGTAATTTAAATAGATGGACCCCTCCTGACAGCTTGTGCCTGGCCCACCCCTACTTGGATTTGGCGGGCAGTCCACCTCCTGGGAAACTGCCACATGGCTCCCTTGGAATGAGCCAGGGGCAAAGTCTGCCCTTTCATGGTGACTGGGCTCACTGATATTTTTCTTTCAGTCGATACCTTTTCCCGTGCCTGCTGGGCATCGGCACATGCTGGAAAAAAATCTAAACACACAATTAGCCATGTGCCTCAATGCTTTGCCACCCTTGGACTACGTAACCAAATTAAAACTGATAATGGCCCATACAACCCCTCCAGTTATCCTTGTCTTGTTGAAAGAGTTTGGTGGTCCTCAGTTTCCACAGGTTTCTGAAGAAGAAAAAACAGAAACAGATTATCCAACAGAGAGTGAGATTAGGATGGGCTAAAGCAGGTACACATTTTTAATTTAGAGATTTTGATGGGTGTACACTCTCATTTAGACAAAGATTGGTGGTAATTTCTCAATACAGTCCATAATCTGAGTCTTCATAAGATTCTGACTTGGTTCCTACTTCCAGCTATGGGTTCCTTTCCATTGAGAATATCTCATAGCTAATCAAAGAGACATTGGTTATCCACTTAGGTTATGTATCACTATTACACAGATGTGTACATCTTGTCAGGATGGTTGCTTTCATAAAGCAGTATCCCCTACTTGCCCCCCACACACACAGTAGCAGCTCAGGTGGTGCTTCTCAGCACTGTATGGACTAAACATTTGCAAACTGCCTTCCTTCCAGATTGAGCTGTATCTCTTCGATGTTGTGCATTGGTAGCAAGTAGTGTCTTCAGCAATAGGGTCTTAGATTTTACCTCAGACAGATAATCAAGTGTTTTGACAGAAGTCTGTTTTGTTTTATGGTCCTCATAAGTTTTTCTGATCAGCAGTTCAATATGAATTGTAAATAATTTCAGATACTAGTAGTTATATGCCAGAGCCAAATAACTTAGGGTTAGGCTTAATTCCATCCTCCCAAAGGCCCCTGTTATCAGAAAATTCCTCCAATGTCCTACTGAGGGTTATGTATTTTAGTCTTGTATCCAGGAGAATGTTTTCTATGGTAACACTTTATTTTGGATTTGATTTTGTGTATATATTCCCCTTCTTAATCATTCCCCCTCCCCCAAAGTCTTCCATCACTATTATGCCTGTCAGGTATGCCTGCAACTCAAGCTATTCCAGGTTAGGAACCACAAATGAGGGTAACATATGGTATTTGACTTTCTGTGATTATGTGAGTTTATAACATGATCTCTTCCAAGTCTGTCCATTTTCCTGAAATTTTCATTATATCATTTTTCCTTACTGCATATATATGTACCATGTCTTCAATATCAACTTGTCAAATGTTGGACATCTAGGTTGATTCGAGTTTTTAGCTATTGTGAATTGAGAAGCTGTAAATATGATGAAGCAAATATCTCTACAATGAAGTGTGGAGCCTATAGATGCCTAGTAGAGAAATGACTGAGTCAGTTACTAGCTCTATTTCCATGAGTCTCCATGTTGATTTCCATAATGGTTGTACAAGTCTGCACTCTCACCAGCAGTGAAAGAGGAATCCACATCCTTGCCAGTATTTTTTTATCCTTTGAGTTTTTAACAATTGGCATCCTTCCTGGAGTAAGGTAGAATCTCATATTTGTTTTAATTTTCTTTTTCTTGAAGGTTAAGGAAGTTGAACATTTTCTTAGGTGGGCATTAGTCATTTGTATTTTTTTCCTTTGAGGGTTCTCTATTCAGTTCTCTGCTCAATTTTTGGAGTGTATTGTTTAATTTTTTTATTGCTTAGGTGTTTTTTTTTTAATTATTTGTAGACACTAGATATTAGGCCTCTGTTGGTGGTATAGCTGGTGAAGACTCATTATGTAGGGAGACTGCTGGCTCTGTTTACGGTGTGCTTGTTTGTACAAAATATTTAGCTTTATGAATTCCCACTGGTTGAGTGATTGTGAATTTCCTGAGCTACATGGTTCTGGAGATGGCAAGCATGTCATTTCAGGGTCATGAAGAGCTGCATGACACCGTTCCAGCCCAGCTGTCTCTTCCTTGAAGTTCAATGTGGCCTCTCTATAGAAAAATTTTTGTCTCTCTACAGTACATATCTCTGTGGTTTTCTGTATAATGTTTGTCTTTCTCTGCCTTTCACTTGGTGTACCAATCTCTAAGTTTACTTTTCCAGTAAAAATTGGTGTTAGTGAAGTGTTGATCAATGTATCTGAAAGAGGCTCTGGCATAGAATTGGAAAAATAAGAAAATGGGTCAGAGATAATTGTTTTCCTTAAAGTCCTTAATTAAAGTCAGATATGGAGTACAGTACAGTTAGGAGGAAACAAAAACCTTCTAGAACAATGTAAAAATTGTTCTATGACTAATTTTTCTAAATGGTGGCAATTGCAGCAAACTATGACTCTTTACAAAGAACCCTTACAGAAAAACAACTGAAGTCAGAAAGAATTCAGTTGTGGGGACCAAGTTATCATTATTTGCAGATGACATGATTCTATATATAAAAAACCCTAAAGACTTTACTAGCAAACTGTTAGAGCTGATAAAAAACCTACAGCAATGTAGCAGGATACAAAATAAATACACAGAAATCAGTAGCCTTCATATATGCTAACAACAAACACACAGAGGATGAAATCAGAGATTCACTCCCATTCACAATTGCATCAAAAAAAAAAGTACATTGGAATAAACCTAACCAAGGAAATAAAGAATCTCTACAATAAGAACTTTAAAACACTAAAGCGAGAAATTGCAGAAGACACTAGGAAATGGAAAAACATCCCTTGTTCTTGGATTGGAAGAATCAACATTGTGAAAATGGCAATCTTACCGAAAGCAATCTACATATTTAATGCAATCCCCATCAAAGTTCCAAAGGCATTCTTCATGGAAATAGAAAAATCAATCCAAAAACTCATTTGGAATCACAAAAAACCTTGAATATCTAAAATAATACTGAACAAAAAAAATAAGGCTGGTGGTATCACCATACCTGATTTTAACCTATACTACAGAGCCATAGTAACCAAAACAGTGTGGTACTGGCATAAAGGCAGACTTGTAGATCAATGGAACAGAATAGAGGACCCAGATGTAAGTCCAGGTAGCTATAGCCACCTGATATTCGATTAAAATGGCACAAATACTCATTGAAGAAAAGACAGCCTCTTCAGCAAGTGGTGTTGGGAAAACTGGATATATATTTGTAGAAGGATGAATATAGATTCTTCTCTCTCTTAATGCAGAAGAATTAAGTCCAAATGGGTTAAAGACCTTAACATCAGACCAGAAACTCTAAAAATGCTAGAGGAAAAAGGGAAAACCCTTCAACATATTGGTCTTGGCAAAGACTTTTGGATTACAATCCCAGTTTCTCAGGCAATAAAACTACAGATTAATCACTGGGACCTCATGAAATTACAAAGATTTTGCACTGCAAAGGACACTGTGAATAAAGCAAAGAGGCAACCTACAGAATGGGAAAAAATCTTCGCTAGCTATATATCTTATAGAGGATTAATATCTAGGGTATACAAATAATTTGAAAAGTTAACTAATAAGGAATCAAACAAGCCAACCCAAAATGGCTATGGAACTAAATACAGAGTTCTCAAAGGAAGAAATATGAATGGCATATAAGCATCTGAAAAAAATGTTCTACGTCATTAGTCATCAGGGAAATGCAGATTAAAACCACATTGAAATTCCATCTCACTTCCGTCAGATTGGCTACCAACATGAAAACAAATTATCATAAATGTTGGTGGGGATGTGGAAAAAGAGGAACCCTTCTACACTGTTGGTGGGAATGCAATCTGGTCTAGCCATTGTGGAAATCAGTGTGGAGGTTCCTAAAACAGCTAAAGAATGATCTACCATATGACCCAGCCATAGCACTGCTAGGCATATATCCTAAGGACTCATCTCATTTCCTCAGAAGCACATGCTAAACCATGTTTATTGCTGCTCAATTTATAATAGCTGGGAAATGGAACCAGCCTAGATGTCCCTCAACTGACGAGTGGATAATGAAGATATGGCACATTTATACAATGGAGTTCTACTCAGTGGTTAAGAAAAATGAAGTTATGAAATTTGCAGAAAAAGGATGGACCTGGAAAGGATTATACTAAGTGAGGTAACCCAGGCCCAGAAAGCCAAGTGCCACATATTCTCTCTCATATGTGGATCTGAGCTACAGGTGATTGGGCTTCTGTGTGAGAAGGAAAAAACTCAACAGCAGAGGCCAGTAAGCTAAAAATGAGATACATAGGGAAGGGAAGGGAAGGGAAGGGCAGAGGGTACTTAATAGGTTGGTATTGTATATATGTAAGTAGAAGAATAGATTAATGGGGGTGAAAGGCCCAAAGTGAGACCAGGGGAGGAGATTGAGTAAAGGAAATTTGGAGGGAGGGCTAGTCAAAATATGAGAGGATATAAATAAATCAAATTGAATCCTTCAGTATTGGACAATGGAACACTCAGGATCCATAAATCATTGCTAGAAAATTTTCAGTGCCAGGGATGGGATACTTTCCAGTGATTTGTTGGCCAGTGAGGTCAATGATGCCCCCACAGCATTATAGGCCATTGCTGAGGCCCTTGGTTTCCCTACAGGAAGAGATGGTAAGACCCTATTGCTGAAGACTCCATATACTTGGGCTGCAAGGCCACTGAGAAATCCTGCTGGAACTGAGCTGATATCCTCCTCCATGTAGACCAGCTAACAACAAGGTGGAAGTAGCCATTCTACATGCAGTTCAATGGGAGAAAGATATACCACCAGTGCAGATACTCAACAGTGGACACTGCAAGCCTTACACTTGGCCAGCCAGGCCAAATGAGCCAATGGGTGCAATAGTGACACATCTGTCATGGTAGAAACCAACTGCCCTCCAATTGGTCTGGAGGCCCACTCCAAGGGTGTGAATATATCCCTGATACTGGAAACTTAAAACTGGGGTAGTCATTAGCCCTAGGGTTGTAACATCTGCTGATGTCTGGATTAGTGTATATACTATGCTTCTCAAACTGCCTAGTAAGCACTTCATTTAATATTCATACCCTTTGTTGCAGTCCGGTTCGCATTGCTGGGAGAAATCACCCAACCAAGAGCAGCTTCTGGGAAAAAGAGGTTTATTTGGCTTACAGGCTCGAGGGGAAGCTCCACGATGGCAGGGGAAAACGATGGCATGAGCAGAGGGTGGACATCACCCCCTGGCCAACAGAAGATGGACCACAGCAACAGGAGGGTGTGCCAAACACTGGCATGGGGAAACTGGCTTTAATACCCATAAGCCCGCCCCCAACAATACATTCCCTCCAGGAGGCATTAATTCCCAAATATCCATCAGCTGGGAACCTAGCATTCAGAACACCTAAGTTTATGGGGGACACCTGAATCAAACCACCACACCCTTATATTAATGCTACTCTCACTTTGGATAATCTTCTCTTTTCAGATGACAATGACCTTGGGAGAACTCAGAAGGTATCATGGTGCTGGAAAGAAGTAACTGGAGTACCGAGTAACATCTGGATCACACCTTCCAAGTCTCAAGGTCTAATGCAGAAGAGATGTTGGAAAGTATGTAAGTGCCAAAGGAAAGGTTGGGCTCCTTACAATGTGCTCCCTCCAGCAAAAAATTGGCCTCGATATCCATGACCTCATAGTGCCTGACACTACCTACATAAGACTATCATAAGAAGAGGGAAGGATCATGGCATCCAAATAGAGGAGAGACTTATTGAGTTTGGAAGTGGATGTGATGGAGAAGGGAATTTCAAAGGTGAAAAAGGGGTTATTACCATGGTATATATTTTATACTCATGGAAAATGTTTAATAAAATTGAGAAAAGAAAAGAAAATAAATCTACTTGAAATTCTAGGACATGAATTGAATATGTGCCCAGTTATACAACATAAAATTATCTCTTTTTTTTTTAGGCCATGGAATGACTTATTTAAACAAGAAAATCTTTTGCATTTGAAGGCAAAACATTACCAGGCCATTGAAACAGTATTAGGGGAAAATAACGCAACCAAATTGGTTGGAATTTGTTGACCTGGCTGGCAATTATTACATATTCAGCATCGGACCTTGTGTCCTTGTGAAGAGTCAAGAGCTTCCATCTGTGGATCTGCTGGGTGCACTGAATCATGGCTGGCAGTGTACTATTCCACCCCTGCATTATCATTATTGTGTCCAAAGGTTAAAAACCTTGAAACACATTTTAAACACATAATAAAATTTACATTAAATAAAAATTTTAGAGGATACAAATGCGTGAAAGAATAATGTTGTTCCTTGATTCTTCTATATTTAGAAAATTAGCTTGGAAAGTCAAGGTAAATATCAATTAAAATTCCCAAAAGAAAGGCTGATGAGATTGCTCAACAGTTAAAGGCACTCATTTGCAAAGCCTGATGGTGTAGGTTTGATCCTCTAGTAGCCACTGAAAACCAGATGCACAGTGGTACATGCTACTGGGATTCACTTGCATTTGTTGGCAGGCTCTGGCACACCCATTCTTATTCATTACTTTCCTTGCAAACAACTAAATTAATTAAAATTACCATAAAATTCCAAAAATAACCCTCTGTGTCCTTTATAAAGTCTTCATTCAGAGAAATGACACTGTCATTCCTGAGTGGCCAGTTGTCCTATCTGAATGGGGAGTTTAGTACAAACTGCAAATAATACAAACTACAATTATTACAGGTGAAGTACAAATATCTTTAGGCGCACATATTTTCACTTTGAACATGAAAGCTAAATAATCATATAGATGTTTAAGCAGACAAAACACCATGAAACCATCAAGGATGTGTCTCCTGTCAACTCTAAGAATGGAAGGTGTGGGTTTGGCCTACAGCCAATGGCAATGTCTTGGTTTTGGAATATAAATCAAAAACACACTGGCGAAGATGCCTTCTTGAGTCTTATTTAAAAACTCCCATGATTTTAAATGATTTTCATATATTATTCTGAAATTTTATTCTTTTTTTTTTCCCCAGAGCAACACAAGAACTCTTTATTTCCACAAAGACCACCAAGCCAAGTGAGTGTAGAGGCTCCCCTCCCCCTGGCACAGGCACTGTCCATCCAGGAAGCAGCTTTTCTCTTCATAGGGTGAGGGCCCAGAGACATCAGGGCCCAGAAGATCCATGGCTCATACAGCACAAGCAAATACAAAGCTAGAAACTTCTGAATGCCTCTGGCTGAAAACCAATTGGCTCAACAGTTTCCATCTGCACCTTCTTTTTGGTCACTGGGAGGCACCAGAAGTGCTGGTAAAGAAGCTGGTCAGCGTCCATCCACACCAAATTCTTGGCACACTGGCAGGAGGACAGATCCGTGGTATTCAGCTGTAGCACCAGGAACTGGAAACTCACCCATCAGTGCTCATACTCTGTACAACTATGGGCTGCTCCAAGACTGTGGTGGCACTTACAAAGAGGATCTGGGCCTGAGTAAGGGCATTGCGAAAAGCAAAGATCATCTTGGTCCGCAGCTGATCTGGCTGGAAGTGGGGTGACCTTACATTAGCCTTTGTCAGGAAAAGTCCTCACTTACCTAAGCTCTTATGGTTTATCAGTCAGTGAGTAGGATTCAGGAAGATTGATCATTTGTGTGCTCCAATAGGACAACATTGTATAGTGGTCTGGAAACCTCCTCTCCTGTGACCTGACAATGCCATTTGTGGAGGTTGTCTGTTAGAGAATGTGAGGAAGGAGTGGCTTCTGCTCTCTCCAGCGACCCATCAATGTGAAAACCTTCAACCTGTGTCCCCAGCTGTGCCACATCGATAGATCATAGGACGCAAACCAGGCTGTGCAGATTTGACTACCTGCTAGTGCCCGTGAGTGCCCCAGTGCATGTGTGCCTCTGGTCATGTGCTGCCTGTGTAGGTCAGAGGAACAGTCCATCTGTGTGTGCATGGATCTCGAGCCACTTGCTTGCACAAGTGAGTATCCCAACCCATGTTCTCCAACCACACAGTACCTAGTCTCAACCATGTTAACATATCACCTGCTCTATGAGCTGGTTCCCAATCAGAAAGTGTGGGGTATAGATGAATGCAATCACCAACTCACAAGCACTCAGCCAGGGTGTGTGAGGGTTAGGTAAGCATCCATGTAGCTTGTCTGCTTTTGCTCCCTAGTCATGCTGATGAGTGTAGAGTGTATAGAAATTGGCAGATTCCCAGATGTGGGCCCTGGTGCTCACCCAGTGTGGAGTCCAGAAAGTTCTGTTTAGTACAGAAGCCCCTAAACCTTTCTTCCTTTCTTCCTGAAGTTCTAGAATGGCTTTGGTTCTGCCATCTTGACCAGAAGCCAGACATGTCACTTTCTGACCTATGATATATCTAACTTTGGAGGAAGAACAATCCTGATCAATGTAATTATTGCCATACATGTGCATGGAGTAATTTGGAAACATGTCTTATTATTACATATGTATAGATGTTATCCCTCCCCTCTGCTATGTTCCCTTATCAATATCAATAATGTGATGTTTGGACCAAGATAGCCATTATAGGCTTAATATTCTGTAAGATGAAGAGACAGTTTACAGAAGGAAACCCTCCCCAAGCCCCAGGGCACCCAACAAAAATCTGCAGATACAAAGCCAAGCCACTTACATCTGGATATAACCAGAATAGAGTACTCATTGAAGATCCCAGAATACCACCAATTGCTATATCCATAACAAAACAGGATATCTACCTTGAGCAAATACCAACTCAAAAACAAAACCAAAACAAACAACAAGAAAAGGCAAAACAAGCAGAAAGATCTCCACCAAGAATGCCTTACATCACAATGGAAGTCTCCAATGAAATCATAGAGTATACACCAGACATAGAATCCCCAAATGAAAGCATGGTAATTTTATTACACAGCTTAATGAGACTATGACCAAATAGCAGAATGGAAAGCAATTCACAAAAAAAATATCAGTCACATAAATGAAATTCAACAGAACCATCATTATAACAAACAGCTCTCATCACTTGTCTTAGTATAATTGAAGAAAATCAGAGAGATCTTAAAAGACAAATGCATGAATTAAAGGTGAGTCAACAAATAGATGATCACAGCAATCAGCTGACAAAGCTTATTGGAGACATGATCAAATACAAGAAAGAATTCCAAGAAACAACAAAAAACCCAAACCTGGAACCAAAATTTGATACATAAAAAAATATGATACATAAAAAATGAAACAAAATAAAAATCAAGTAGATCTTTTAAAAGCCTCCCTAGAAACTGTCCCTTACAGAGTAGATCATGTGGAGGACAGAACCTTAGAACTTGAAGACAAGACAGAGGAAATTGACCAGTAGTGCATTAAGTATGATAAGTTTAAAAAACTCATGGAAAATTTTCCTTCTCTTGCAAAAAAAGGGCCAGTCAAGATACAAGAAGCTCACAAGCTCACAGAACACTAAACAAACAGAATCAAAAAAGAAACTCCATCGCACATTATAGCTAAAACTCTAAACAATGGAAACAAAGACACAGTCAAGCCCATCATGATGAACTCTGTTTATTTCAGTGACAACTCTCAAAGCCAAAAATGCTTTCAATTGAGTATTTAAAGGTCTAAATCCCATGACTTCTAAGCCAAACTACTGTACTCAGTGAAATTATCCCTCCTAGTAGAAGGAGAAAGAAAAAATGTTCCATGAAAAATGCCAGATCTATGACTATTTGAGCAAAAGGCCAACCCTATAGGGACTGCATCAGGAAACAGTCCAAAGAGAAACGTCAAACGACCAACCTCAAGAGCCTATAAGATTGACAATAAGATGATCAAAACTAGAGCAGAATGAAAATGTACAAAGTCCAAGAAATCACAAAACCCTACAAAGCCTTCAGCATGGAAGAAATTAATCAATCAAACCTCACAGTTACAAACTAAACATTAATAGCCTCAACTCCCCATTAAAAAGACACTGGTTAGGGCTGGAGAGATGGCTTAGTGGTTAAGCGCTTGCCTGTGAAGCCTAAGGACCCCGGTTCAAGGCTCGGTTCCCCAGGTCCCACGTTAGCCAGATGCACAAGGGGGCGCACTCGTCTGGAGTTCGTTTGCAGAGGCTGGAAGCCCTGGCGCGCCCATTCTCTCTCTCCCTCTATCTGTCTTTCTCTCTGTGTCTGTCGCTCTCAAATAAATAAATAAATAATTTTAAAAAAATAAATAAAATAAATAAAAAGACACTGGTTAACCTGGTGGATGAAAAACTGGACCCACCCATCTGTTGTCTATAAGAAACTTACTTGAATATTAAGGATAGATACCTCTTTGGGTGAAAGGATAAAAAATGATTGTCCAAGCAAATGGAAATAAGAAACAAGTTGGTATGGCTATAAATATATGACAAAATATACTTCAAACCAAAATAATCTATAAAGAGAAAGAGTACCAGTTATTAAAGGAACAATCCAACAAAGGACATTACAATAATAAATTTATATGCATCTGTTGCTTCTTGGCTTGCTGGCTGAGATCAAGTGTAAAAGTGTAGTATAAATTTATAAGCACCAAACACAGGTGCACCACATTTTATAAAGCAAAGCCTACTTGACAGCAAATGTGAAATAAATCCCAATACCATCACAGTAGGGAACAACAAAAACACACTATCATCAATAGACAGATCACACAAGCAGAAAATTAGCAGGGAAATAACAAATCTCAATAACATCGCAGATCAATTAGACATAACAAGCATCTACAGAACATTCCACCAAACTTCCAGAGAATACACATTCTTCTTAGCAGCTCATAGGACATTCTTTAAAACTGACCATATATTAGAGCATAAAGCAAGCCTCCACATATTTGGAAAATTGATATGATCTATTGCATTATATGTGACCATAATGCAATAAACTTAGAAATCAACAATAGGAGAAACAACAGAAAACATACCAGCTCAAAGAGAATGAACAATATACTCTTAAACAATGAATAGGTCATGGAAGAAATCAGAAAGGAAATTGTTAAATTTCTAGGACTGAATAATAATGAAAACAGAAGATGTCATAACTTATGGAACACAATGAAGGCTGTCCAAAGGGGAAAATTTATAGCACTTGATGCCCTTATAACAAAGCGATTTAAAATTCATAACTAAACCAACCACCTAAAGACATTGGAAAAATAAGAATAAGCTAGTTCTATAAGTTCCAGATAGAAAGAAATACTTAAGATCAGAGCATAAATCTATGAATTGCAAATTAAGAAAATAACTAAAATATTGGCAAAACAAGGAGTGGGTTCTTTGAAAAAATTATATATATATATTTATTTATTTATTTATATAATATATATAATAATATCTATAAATACATAGACATACATACACACAACCATTTATATATATATATATATGTGTGTGTGTGTGTGTGTCTATATATACATACATATATATATCCATATATACATACATACATACATACATACATACATACATACCTACCTCTGGCCAGTTTGACTAAAAGGAAAAAAAGATGCCTCATATTCACAAAATTAAAAAGGAAAAGGAACAGTTACATCTGATACCAAGAAAATTGGAAAAATCATCAAGAAATATTTCCAAAAATTCTACTGCATAAAATTGGATAATCTAAAAGAAATGGATGAAGTCCAAGACATATACCACCTATCAAAATTAAACCCAGAACAGAAAATAACTATTAAACAAACCCATTACATTCAATTACATTGAAAATGTGTTAAAAACCTTTCCCCACAAAAATAAGTATAGGACCTGATATATTTTCAGCAGAATTATAATATATCTTCATTCAAGAAATAAAACTACTGTTTCTTTAGTGTTTAAACTCAAACTGAAAAATAGAGAATGCTCCCAAAGTTCTTCTATAAAGTCAGCATTACTCTAAAACCAAAACCAGACAGAGACAAAATAAATCAATTTTGAATGATATCTCTGATGAAATTAGATGCAAAAATCATCAATAAAATTCTTGCAAACACATCAAAAGCAATATTCACCTTGATCAAAGTGGCATTATTCCACAAATACAGGGATTGCTCAACAAACAAAAATTGATAAACATAATACACTAATATAATACACCACATAAATAAACACAAGACCCACATAATTATTTCAATAGATGCAGAGAAGGCCTTTGACAAAATACAGCATCAATTCATGATCAAAATTCTGGAGAAATTAGTGATAGAAGCACCATATTTTTACATAATAAAGGAAAATTTTAAAAGCATCTTAGGCCCAAATTCTGCTAAATGGTGAAAGACTTGTTGTGTTCTCATTGATATTGGGAACAAGACAGGGATACCCATTCTCATCCTTTCTCTTCAACATAGTACTGGAAGTCCTAGTACAAGTAATAAGACAAGGAAAATAAATAAAAAGGGATAAAAATTGGAAAGGAGAGCTGGAGACATGGCTTAGTGGCAAAGGTGCATGCCTGCAAAACCTAAGGATCCAGAATCGGTTCTCCAGGCCCCACATAAACCAGATGCACATGGTGGTGCCTATGTCTGGAGTTCATATGCAGTGGCTAGAAGCCCTGTCATGCCCATTCTCACTCTCTAGCTCTCCCTCTCTCTTTATCTCTCTCTAATAAAAAATAAAATTAATCTTTATATTAAAATATGGAAAGGGAGAAGTCAAACTAGCCCTACTCATAGATATCATGATCCTATACATTGATGAGCCAAAAAAAATCTATTTCCAAAAAATTTTACAGTGATAAATTCTCCCAGAAGGTGGCAGGATACAAAATCAACACACAAAAATTTATAGCTTTCCTATACACCAAAGACAAACACTTAGAGAATGGAATCATCAAGGATGTTCCGTTTTCAACAGCTACAAAAATTAAATATCTTAGAATAATACTTACCAAGGAAGTGAAAGAAGTATTCAATGAAAACTAGAAACACTGATGAAAGAAATTGAGGAGGACAAGTGAAGATGGAAAGACCTCACATGCTCATGGATTGGTAGAATTAATATTGTTTAAATGGTTATTCCACCAAATTCAATAAGCAGATTCCTTGCAATACCAATAAAAATCCCAGCATCATTCTTCACAAAGCTAGAAAAAAAACATAATCTTAAAATTCATATGTGATTACAGAAGACTGGAAATCCCAAACTGTCCTCAGTAAAAGATACATCTCTGGAGTTAACCATACCTTATTTCAAGTTATACTACAAAACTATAGTAATGTAAACAGCATGGTACTGGCATAAAAACAGACATATAAATAAATAATTTTATTTATGTATTAGTTATTTATTATACATGATTCTATTTAGACTAGAAGTTCTAGACCTTAGTTCAAACGACTATGATCTTCAACAAAGAAGCTAACAATGTGCACTGAATAAAAGACAACATCTTCATATGTAGAAAAATGAAGCTAGTTCTACTTCTCTCACCCTGCATATAATCAGTGGGTTGAAGATTTTAATATAAGATCTGAAACACTCAAAGGACTGGAAAACAAAACTGGAGTGGGGAAAAAAAAAAAAAAAAAACAACTTCAGAAACAGGACTCCAGAAGCCCAGGGAACTAAACGAAAATGGAGGATCTCATGAAACTATAAAGCTTTTGTACATAAAAGCATACCATAATAAGAGCCATCAGACAAGTGACAGAATGGAAGAAAAACTTCATCAGCTATTCCTCCAACAGAGGTGTTATATCTAGAATTTACTAAGAATTCAAAAAACTAAGATGTAAAAAACCAAACAATTCAGTGAAAAATAGGGTAGATAACTGAACAGAGAATTCTTACAGGAAGAAATACAAATGGCAACTATTCATTTGAAGAAATGTTCAAATTCCTTAGTCATCAAAGAAATATAAATTAATATGATTTTGAGATTCCACCTTATACCTTACCCCAAGCGGGATGGCAATCATCAAAACAATAAAATGATAGGCTGGAGAAGTGGCTTAATGGCTAAGGCACTAGACTGCAAAGTCTAGGGACCCAGGTTTGATTCCCCAGTACCCATGTAAGCAAGGCGCACAAGTTGGCACATGTGTCTGGAGTTCATATGCAGTGGCTAGAGGCCCTGGTGCACCCATTTTCTCCTTCCCTCTCTCTATCTGACTCTTTTTCTCTCAAATAAATATTTTATAAATAATAACATAAAATGACAAATGGTGAGATTGTGGGCAAAGAAGAACTCTTATTCACTGCTGGTTGAAGTGCAATCTTCTACAACCACTATGGATATCAACATGGAGACTCCTGAAAAAGATGAAACTATATGTACCATAGGAACCAGTTTTTCCACTCCTGGGCATTAGCCCAAAACTCCACATTTTACTATGGTGATACTTGCTCAGCCATGTTTATTTCTGTTCTATTCATAATAGGTAGGAATTGGAGTCAACCCACATTCACATTGACAGATGAATGGATAATTAAGATGTGGTATGTATACACAACAGAATTCTACTCCACTGTAAGGAAAAATAAAATTTGCAGGAAGGTGGATGGACTTGCATCTTTTTTTTTTTAAATTTTTATTTATTTATTTTATTTGAGAGCGACAGACACAGAGAGAAAGACAGATAGAGGGAGAGAGAGAGAATGGGCGCGCCAGGGCTTCCAGCCTCTGCAAACGAACTCCAGACGCGTGCGCCCCCTTGTGCATCTGGCTAATGTGGGACCTGGGGAACCGAGCCTCGAACCGGGGTCCTTAGGCTTCACAGGCAAGCGCTTAACCGCTAAGCCATCTCTCCAGCCCTGGACTTGCATCTTAAGCAAGGTCTCATAGCCTAAGAAAGTCAAATGACACATATTTCCTTACATATCTGGCTTCTAAAATGCACCAGCTGAAAAGGATGGAAAAATGCAGTAAGCATTAAGACTATGGACATATAACTAGAGTGATACCAGGAAAAGGTGAAATCAGGTAGAGAGGAGAGCAGGGTATACCTGAAAAACTAATAGAGAAAGACTACTGGGTGTGGGAAGGTGTGGGGACTGGTAGAAGGGAGGGTGGGTATGGGAACTATATGAAACTAAAGACCAGGGGCTGGAGAGATGGCTAAGCGGTTAAGTACTTGCCTATGAAGCCTAAGGACTCTGGTTCGAGGCTCGATTCCCCAGGACCCACATTAGCCAGATGCACAAGGGGGGGGGCACGCGTCTGGAGTTCATTTGCCCTGGGTAGAGGCTCTGGCACGCCCGTTCTTTCCCTATGCCTCTTTCTGTCTGTCGCTCTAAAATAAAAATAATTAAAAAAAATAAACAAACAAAAAACTAATGACCAGAGTAGTTAGTACATTAGGAACCTTTTCCCTGGATACCAGTATATAATATATAAACCCAACTAAAGGAGGTGGATGGACCAAATTAATAAGCCCCAATAGAAAGTGGAGACAGCTTAATTCTAAAACCATAGGCTCTGGTTTGTGAAGCCCAGGACCAGAGCTTGGTTATCTTCTACAGTGAGCAATTGGCCATGGAGATACATGAGGTCCCTAAAACAATGTAGGCCATTGCCAAGTACTTGGTTATCCAACATAGCTAAAAGGTAAGATCCTATTGCTGAAGACACCACAGGCTGCCATCCCAGGACACTAAGAGACCAAATGGTGAAGAAAGCTAGTCCTTTCCTGGCAAAGCTTCATAGTGCTGGAAAATGGTATGGGAGCTACTATGTGATAATGGTCACTAACTGCATGATTAAGCAGGAGACCCTACAAACTACTCAACCCACCAGCCAGACAAGAAGCACACACTTGTGCAATAGTGTCACACATCCTTTGTGGACAACTAATTTGCCTTCTTATTAAATATGAGGTCCACTCAGTGGGAGAGAGTTCATAAACAGTGGGGGGAACCAAGTCAGTTCCCCACAAGCAAGAAACTCCCAGTTCCCAGAAAGAAGCCCCCATTGTTCTCTGAACAAGTGGAATTCTCATCAAAATGTGTCTGAAAATTATATGGGTACCCCCCCCACCCCTTAATCAAAGCATCCCTCACTTCTGGTTGGAGAATCTGTTTTATTTTGCAGGTGGCAGAGAATACTGGGGAGATCCAAGACCCACCAATTCGAGAAGAAAATGTAGCCAATTTCTGACCCCAAGTTGTGTGACCTCTACCACATCTACTGGGATCCAGGAGAAATTACACAGCAGCAACAAGGTCATTGCTCACAATCCCAGCCTGGCAACTACCTCCAGGGAAACAACACAAACCATGGAGGTGAATTGAAACATATCATAACAGAAATACAGAGGCTACAGAGAACATGAAAAACAAACTGCTAACGCATAGAAGACTCAGGGATTGTTGAGGAAAAGGGCATGGGAAGATTATAAGAACCATTGAATGGGTAGAAATATCCTGAGGTACAATCCCCTGAGAAACTGAAAGAGGCCCTAACTAACCCTCAGTGAACACAAAACAAAAAGACCCTACTGAAGAAGGCTGTCAGAGAAATGGAGACACTAACCTATGTAAAATATTTGTGTGTGTGTGTGTGTGTGTGTGTGTGTGTGTGTATGGATGCATGTATGGATGTGTGTGTATGTTATGCTTCTCATGCATTCTACAGTGAAAACACAAAAAAGGAGTATTTGTGGGTTAGAATGTTTCAGGAAGTAACCAGTTATAGTCATAAATCATCCTATCCCTAACAAAAGCCTCATGAGACAGTGGGGAAAGTTCAATGGTTGCAACTATTATCATTATTATTATACTTTAAAAATTTATTATTTTGTTTTATTTGAGAGAGAGAGAAGGAATTGGTGTACCAGGGCCTTCAGCCACTGTAAACAAACTAGATATGCATGTACCACCTTATGCATCTGGCTTACATGGGTCCTGGGGAATTGAATCTGGATCTATTGGCTTTGCAGGCTAATGCATTAACCACTAAGCTGTCTCTGTAGCCCTCATTATTATGATTTTTAACATTATGCATCATATGTTTTATATTATTATTTAATTGGGTCAAATAGGCAATAAGACAATTTCTATGCAATATTACTTATAGAATAAAAATCTGGGTAAAAATCATGGCAAATTAGTAGTTTCTTAAGATTAGAAAAATGTCATTTACTCTTGCTTTGTGTCTTTCTTGGATAATTTCTACAATAGGAATTATGATGCCCACTTAGAAGGGACATTGTAAAAGTTCAAAGATAATAAAATTCAATTGCATCACAAAACATCGAACATAGCATTACTTGCTTTGAATTACAGATGTTATTATTTTCATAACAAGAACATAATATTTTGCTACATATAGACAAGACTTGATAAAACCACACTTCCTGTTCTATAGGAATGATTTTTAAAAACTAATCAAAAGTTGCAGAAAATATTTATAACATTTTTCATTTTAATAAAAACTTCACATCAATATTTAAATGGTTTATAGTGTTAACTTATATTCTATTTTAAGGATTCTGTTAATTATTTTGGCAAATACATGTAACTCTTCTCTATTATAGCCAAAAGGAAAATGCCACCAAAGGGGCAAAAAAGAAATTGTTATAATTCTTATTCTGAAAAATTATATGCTGTTTAGAGAGAAATTTCAGAATACAAAATTATTATAAGTGTTCCTTAGAAAACGGCTATGTACATAAAAGGCTTAAAACTACTTTAGAAAGCTACGGGTGGTTGAAGTGAGTTCAATGTGACATTAATGGTAGTATTTTGGGTCAGTAAAGTGCTATACAGTTTACACAGCTATTTCATGTCAGAGCTCATTTGGATCTCAAGGAAGTGTTAGGAGTCATGCAATACAATTCTTAACCTTGAGAAATATCTGGTTCTGAAAGTTTATAACAACTGACAAACCTCATAGTCAAACATAACACTTCAGCTTCTACATCCAGAGCAAGTGCACTGGGCTTTGAAGATCAGGATCACTGATGATTCTGTTTGGTTGTGTCCAGCAATGTGCCTCTCTAGTCTGATTTGTAAATGGGGATTATACCATCATCCTCCTCAAAAACTTTATTTTTTTGACTTCAAGAACTGCTACAACCTTATGATAGATGGTTTAAACTATATAACTTTATTTTCCACAAACCTGGTGGCTAGGAAGTCCAAGAATAACGTGTAGGCTGATGTGGTCCTGATGAAAGGCCATTTCCCTGCAAGTAAATGGTGACCTTTGCTGGATTCCTTATGTTCACAGAATTGCTTCCACCTTCCTTTCTTCTTTTAAAGCTGCTAGTTCTATCATAACAGCCCTGTCCTCACAATTTCATTCTGCCTTAAGTAGTCCTCCAGGCCTGTCCTCAAAATATCATATATAAGGGTTTTCAACACAAGGATTTGAGGAGACCAGGAGTTAATTTACAGTAATTGTCATGAGAATTAGGATAGCACTTGTGAAGACTGGTATTATGCCTGGCATTTGTAGATATGTTTATGCATGCTACATATTATTGTTAAAATAATCCTATCTGGACTGGAGAGATTGTTTAGTGGTAAAGGCTCTTGCCTACAAAGGCCTTAGCCTTTAGGATCCATTTTTGACTTTCCCAATCCCATGTAAGCCAGACACACAAGATGTTACAAACACTCAAGTTTTCATATGTGCACAAGGTGGAACAAGGGATTGGAGTTTGATTTCAGTGGCTGGAGGCCGTGGTGTGTCAATTTCTCCCTCTCTCTCTCTCTCAGAAAAAAGTTACAAAATAATTTAATTATTATGTTTAGTAAAAACAAACTGAGGTAAAAGAAAAATGATCCAGAGCTGGAGAAGATTGCTCAGTGGTTAAGTCACTTCCCTGCAAAGCCAAGGATCCTGGTTCAATTCCCCAGGACCCATGTAAGCCAGATGTACAAGGTGGTGCATGCATTTGGAGTTCATTTGTAGTGGCTGGAGGCCCTGGCATGCCCATTCTCTTTCTGTCTCTCTCTCTTCCTCTTTCTCTCTATCTCAAACAAATAAATAGATAAATATTTTTTAAAGATAAATGATCCAAATGTATTAATAAACTGGAACTCTCAGTCAAAGCAACACACTCTGGTAGAAGGCTGAATGTTGAGGAAGACATCAACCTCTATGGACTCATTACTATCATTGCTCTGGAGAACAAATACCACACTAGTTCACTCAAGTTTATGACAAAATTCCCATATTTTCTAATGTCAGCCAGCAAATACCTTTCTCTTGGAGTAATGTCTACTCATTCTTTGTACAGTAGAATCTCACTGCTTATTAATAGAATGATGAAGACTGGCGTGCTGTCTTTTCTTGTTTTATCAGCTAATTCTCACCTTGATTGTCTTACTAGCTAAGCTGAGAAGACAGAGGAAAATGTGGAGTATTTGCTAATTGATGGATAGCATCAGTACTCATATTGAAGGCAGAATACTCTTTGTATGTTTATTGTTCTTGTTTATCAAGGTAGGGTCTTACTAGCCCAAGCTTACCTGGAACTCACTCCAGAGTCCCAGGCTGGCATTGCACTCAAAGTGATCCTCCAACCTTAGCTTCCTAGGTTTAGGTATTAAAACCATGTGCCTGCATGAAAATGAGTATTGTCAATGCAGCTTGCTGAGTTTACAGCTCATGCTTATAAATGTTTCTAGACTAGCAGGTTGGTAAAAGCAGGGTTATCAACTTGCAGCTCCTGGCTAAGTCTAGCCATAGGCTAGATTTAATTTGAATCATCTGCAGACCAAGTCCAGATGACTCATACTCTGGAATCATTTATCCCTGAATACTAAACTTCTGAAAAGCCCTCAAATTTTGCTTATGTGTTGCATTGATGCTGAATACAAAATACAAAATTCAAGAAGCTAAGAACAAAATTGTATATTCTAAACATGTGAAATTTCCTATTGTAAGTATAGAATGAAAAGTTTTCAACAATTTTCCAGTCTGGACTCTTTGGGCCATAGGTATATATCTACAATATGATCTCATAATGTAAATGACATCACCATCTTCCACAACTGATCACCAACAGAAAATGTGGCAGGAGTTCTAGTAATCTAAGCAAAAAGAGAGAAAGAGAGAGAGAGATAGAGAACACTCTTATTTGCATACATACAATTTCTACCTATTCTGTCTGAGCTTTACACTGATCTACAGGAGAATACTATCACTTCAATCAGACACAGCAACATACAGACTACTGAAAAGACCCTTGCAAAGGAGAAGTCTTGAAGCCTTTCATATTCTTTCTATAGCTTTGGCAATTTCATAAGACTCTCTCTAACATGTGACACATTACTTTCAAATGGTGGAATTGACTTCTCTGAATTAGTAAAAGGTTCCAGACACTTGATATCACTTTAACATATTCATGGGAGGCTATGATGAGACTGCAAATAGGTGAGAGCTGACACCCAGCCTGTACAAACACTTCAAACTGAAGAGTCAGCTGAGGACTGAAAATTACATTATTTTCTAGTCATGTTAAATTTCCTGTTATAAGTTTTGAAGCATAGTTATAGAACAACGCATTTTTCCATGATGATTTATTTATTTGAATTCCTTAGGGCATGGTTATTACTATATGACTATAATTGCCAAGAATCTTGATCTCACCCCAAATTTGATGAGACAAGGGGTTAACATCACAACATATGAATATGTCAGCACCATTATGGAGGCACACTTTCAATAACATGAAAATAGTATAGCTCTGTGAACTAGGTCTCCCTTCTGAATCTCTCCCCTCAGCCCTGAGACACTCATCTTTGGAACAAGTCCTGTAGCTGCTCAACAATCTGGCCAATCTAATTTTCAAGGCCTTCCCCAAGATTAGGCAAACATGGCTGAAGTACTTTTTGTTCTATCTAAAGGAGTCTCATCTATTCAAAAAACATATACACCTACTGCATCTCCTATTTTAATATCAATATTGAAAATGTGCTGCCATCTTTGGGAAAATATTAAAAATATCAGATAAAGAAAAGTTAATACTGTCTTCTTAAGGGTGGGATTCTCAGGTCCTGTTATATTATTATTCTGCACCTTTATAGAGTTCTGGGAATTTTATTTCATAATATTTAGTAATACATGTTAGTTTAATAGTGCCTATAAGTTATATAGCAAATTGGTTTTGTTTTGGTCTATACTGCAGATAGGGAATTTCTCATATTTGTACACTCTATTATGTTACATTGCTTACTTCCTTCTTCTTTCTCTCACCTGTTTTCTCTTCTCTAATGACAACCTTTCTCTCTTGAACATCATTCTATTTAATTATTTATTGATTTCCACATATAAGGGAAACTTGCCTGAGTCTCACTTATTTCACTTAACATGATCTGTTTTTACATATTAACCTTCACATGTCATAATTTTGTTGTATGTGACTGAGTAATACCTCATGTCACATTTTATTTATGTACCCTTTAGTACTTAGTAGCCCAGGCTGACTCTATAGCTTCACGCTTGTGAATTGCTCTGCAATGTACTATCACTATGCAAATATCACTAGAGTATGCTCACTTTAACTAATTTATATGCATACACGCTTGTGAATTGCTCTGCAATGTACTATCACTATGCAAATATCACTAGAGTATGCTCACTTTAACTAATTTATATGCATGCAAAAGGATGATAAAGCTAGATCTATTTTTAGCATTTTGAGGCACTCCTCTACTTCACAAAGGGTCATTAATACATTTTCTCACCAATAGGATCACTGTCATTATTACTACATTTTAAAAGCATGTATACTATTTTGGCTTACAGGCTCGAGGGGAAGCTTCACGATGGCAGGGGAAAACGATGGCATGAGCAGAAGGTGGACATCACCCCCTGGCCAACATAAGATGGACCACAGCAACAGGAGGGTGTGCCAAACACTGGCATGGGGAAACTGGTTATAAAGCCCATAAGCCCGCCCCCAACAATACACTCCCTCCAGGAGGCATTAATTCCCAAATCTCCATCAGCTGGGGAGCTAGCATTCAGAACACCTAAGTTTATGGGGGACACCTGAATCAAACCACCACATTCCACCCCTGGCCCCCATAAACTGATATCCATACATGATGTAAAATACAATGCATTCAGTCTGACTTTAAAAGTCCCCATAGTTTTTATCAATCTCAATGATGTTCATACATCCCCATAGTTTAAGATCTTTTAACTGAGCCATAATACCAAAATATAACCTCAAAAAACCCAGAATGGCACAGAATAAATATTCACACTGCAATAGATGACATTGGGCATAGCAAAGAAACATTCAACCAATACAGGATTTAAAACAACCAGGGCAAACATCAAACTCTGTAGCTTCAAGTCCAGCAACTCAAACCAGTGACAAATCTTCAAGTCTCTGGAATTCCAATTCCGCCCCTCCAGCTAGGCTACTCACAGTCCTGGGAAACTTCATCGAGGCCAGCAGCTCCTCGGCAGCCATCTCATGGTCCCGGCATCTCCACTGGGTCTCCACTGCAAGCCATGGTTCATCTTCATGGCCCCATGGGGTCTCTATGCAGGCAACCAGCAAACCTGCTTCACACTGCCCATGGCCATTTCCAAAACACAAGACCGTGTTGCAAACTCAATGACCCTCTTTCCAGCATTTCTTATACTCCACAATACCAGGTAGGGTGCCAATTTGTTAATCCAGGGGGGATTAAAGCAGACTTTGAAGAACAGGACACTCCTTGAGCACTCAGACCCCTTCAAAAAAGTTGACATTCTTCTTGTTGCCCTAGCGCAGGTCAGCTAGCCCAGTCTCAAAGGTTGTAATCTCTCAGTTGCAGCTGAACGGGCAGCAGTTCACCCAAAGATTTTCCTTTCTGTGCCATATCCCTCTGCACACACCAGTTCATTTCTACGCTAAGCAACCCTGCACAACTTCTCAGGACATGGGCACAAGAGCAAGCTTCTCACACAAACTGCTAGCCCAGTCCAGGCACAGCTCTTTCTCACCCTCATAAGCCAAACCTCACAGTCCATAGTTCTTACTGCATTCAGGTCTTAGAGCTCAGACCAGAATAGTCCATTAAGCTGTACTTACAGCACTGCAAGGCACCTCTTAGGCCAAGGTTTCAACTCCTTCCACTTTCCTCTTGAAAATCAGCTACAAAAGGCTGAAGCCACATAGTCAGGTGTCTAGCAGCAATCCCACTCCTTGGTACCACTTTATTTTGGCTTACAGGCTCGAGGGGAAGCTTCACGATGGCAGGGGAAAACGATGGCATGAGCAGAAGGTGGACATCACCCCCTGGCCAACATAAGATGGACCACAGCAACAGGAGGGTGTGCCAAACACTGGCATGGGGAAACTGGCTATAAAGCCCATAAGCCCGCCCCCAACAATACACTCCCTCCAGGAGGCATTAATTCCCAAATCTCCATCAGCTGGGGAGCTAGCATTCAGAACACCTAAGTTTATGGGGGACACCTGAATCAAACCACCACATATACCTAACTTAACTTTGAACATCCACGTTACATTGAATGTAATTATATCCTTACATTGAATGTTTTAATACAAAAATACAGAATAAATATGAAAGTTTATGATATGTCTTTCAGATGATTCATCATATTTGATCACCTATATTTAGTTTTAGAACTTTTACAAAATTTTAAAGATTATTTTTTACTCTAGCCACTCTATGCATTTATATATTTTGTTATTTATATATAGCAAAAGGTTAAGGTAAATTATTTTTTGCACTAGAGATTCAAAGCTGAATGTTTATGGTTTGATAATGTAAAAGCATATATTAAATGCCAACCCATGTGTTGCAGTCCAGTTTACATTGCTGGTAGAAATCACCCAACCAAGAGCAGCTTCTGGGAAAAAAGAGATTTATTTTGGCTTACAGGCTTGAGGGGAAGCTCCATGATGGCAGGGAAATGATGGCATGAGCAGAGGGTGGACATCACCCCATGGGCAACATAAGATGGACAATAGCATCAGGAGAGTGTGCCAAACACTGGCATGGGGAAACTGCCTAAACACCCACAAGCCCACCCCCAACAATACACTCCCTCTAGGAAGTATTAATTCCCAAATCTCCATCAGCTGGGAACCTAGAATCCAGAAAATCTAAGTTTATGGGGACATCTGAATCAAACCACCACACCATGTTTCCATCAGACAGCTTCTTCTTATTTATTATTTCTTTAAATAATGCTTATCCCACCTACTTATTTCTTTTTTTTCCAGAAACTTTTAGGATTGATAACACCACCTTGGTGATATTTTCCTGAATTTTTGCTAATACTTAATTAGAAATCATCTCAGCACAAGAGGATGGAGTTATTTAGTAAATTATCTAATAAAAATTTACATCATTAAAATATTTTTATCCTTGAAAAATAATAAATTCTATGTAGAAATGGGAATTAGTTAACAAAATTCCAAATTACATGCATACATGGCATAACATGAAGTTATTGTGGAGCAAAAAGCAGCTAGCAAGAAGCATACCCTTCATTATTGCACAATAGAGTCTACATTAAGAATTCAGCCTACCTACTCTATACTCCCTGAGGAACAAGATGCCTACTTCCAGGACATACAACCTCCCAGACCACTTTTTGGATCAGTAAATGACCAAGACAGTTTTAACATTACCTCACAGTTTGCCCAAAATTCAGAGAAGTGTCTTTCTGAGTGCATACCTCTGAATTTTTATTTATTATGGCACCTACTACAGAAAATGTGAAATATCAAAGTATTTTCTGCTTCATTATGACCTAAATCTTCTCCAGCTTCTGCCTAGTTTTACAATCTTAGAAATGACTTCCTCAGAATTCTGGGGTCATACTTTTGAAATATGATCAAATATGTAATAGGCCAGTTATTTGCCTATTTCCCAGTTTCTGTGGGAATTAAGGACCTAACCTAAAAAAGAGCTAATTAGTAAAAACAGATGTGTATCACACTGACCAAACTCTCCCCCTATGTCCTTCAGGCCTTTTCAGTGTCAATGCTTACAGATTCTTCTGTGTGGGGTCACAGAGGAGTTTAACTGAAGCAACAGTCTTGACTGATGTATTCCTGGTTTGTTCAGCTCAACATGTTTTAGTATTTCATTGACATCAATGTGCTACTTGTGTCATAACAATGTCTTATAGTACATTGAGTAGAATTCTAAGTCCAAAAAGTTCAGAGAATGAATTAAACTAAACAACAGTTGTGAAAGCTAAATAGCTTTTCTGTGTGTGTATATGTGTGTGTGTGTGTGTGTGTGTGTGTGTGTGCGCACACTTGCACATATATGTGTGTGGTTTTTCTGTGTCAGCAGCAGAAGGCTCCTTTATATCTGAGGTCCCCTTGCTTATCAGCCTGACTCCAAAACACATCCTGCTATCACCTTTGAACCTGGGCTATGGGCTATTCAAAATGAATATGTAAGTCCATAAATATAACCAGGTGAAAGAGATAGCAAACAACCTTTGATGACTGCCTGGTAGTTAAATTCATCTTACAAAAACATGAACTTGAAGATTATTTTTGTAAATGTTTGAATCAGAGAAAAGAACACACTCTTGGGAAATGATGACCAGTGCAGGACTAATTCCTAGTAATTGATCACAATTGCAGTTGGAGTTGAGGTTTCATGTACCTTGAAAGCAACTCTGAAAACAAATGCCTTTCTTAAAACTAATATGTAGTCATTCAGCACTGGACCACCATTATTCAATGTAAAGTTTATTTTACTAAAAATTTAGGTGTTTATTCATGTTATATAATTTTGACACTATCATTGAAATTTAAAGATTTTTTTTCTATCTTCAAAGTGTTATTTACTATTTCAATATTCAGATTTCATGGATAGGGAATTACTTTTAGTCCTTTTCTACATTTATTTGGAAGCAATTGTTCAAAGTAAATTTTATATATTTCTTCCTTCTGTGCAGATATGGACTTGAGGCCCCATAGTATCACCTAGAAAGCTTTCACTTTGTTAATGGATGATGCTGTAGAGTTTTGTTTCTTAACATAGTCTAATAACAATGATAATTTGATTATATTCCTGCTTGTATTGAAATAAAATTAAAATACCTTTGGGATAGTTACTCATGTTTATTAGTTTAGTTGGATTTAGGATCCAGAGAAGATATTACTGGGTATGTCTGTGACAGTGTTTCCAAAGAGGTTTAACAGAGGTTGGTCCACACTGAAGGCAGTAGCAGAATCCAACCAATGGGCTGGGTGTCCCAGATTGATTGAAAAGGCACAATGGAGAAATCCAGCTGAGCTACAGTACTCATCTCTCTCTGCTTCCTCACTACAGTCATGATGCGACCAGCTGCCTTATACCATTGCCACAATGCATTCACCACCATGTTGGACTACACCCTCAAAAAATGAACCAGAACACATGCTATCTTTCTTGTTTCTTGTGAAGTGTTTTGGTTACAACAAAAATAATAATAGTAACTACTATAAAAAATTGTCATTGAGAAGTGGGACAATTACTGTGCTTTTTAGGGCTTTGAAACTGGTTTCTATATTTAATGAGTCTATGCCTATAGGCTAGAAAAATCTGAAATGCTCCAAGCAGGGGAAAGCACACTCTTCTGGTTGGAATTCCAAATACCAGAATGCCAATAAGAGTGTAGACAGTGATGTATAGGTTCAAAAGCTATCAGAAGAGAATGAGGAATCAAGAATTAGCTTAAGGTCTTCCAGTGAAGATGGCACCCACCTAACCATGCCACAACTCCTGGGGAAGGAGAGGAAAGACATTAAGGAGTTACTGAGTATTTTAGGGGAGAGAAATAGTTAATAGATCACCACAGTGAGGGTGCAGAGGGGCCAAAAAAAGATAATTTGCTGACTCCTACACTCTTGAGTAACCCACCAGTCCCCCAAGCCCCAAAGCATCCATCCTAGCCATAGTCCCAGCCTCAGGCTACTTCCACACTAACTGTAGGCAAGGGGACCCAGACCACCATAGTTTCACCCATGTCACTGGGCATGGGTGATCACCCTGATCCCCCCACCTGACCACACATCATCAGACACTCTCAATTCTGACGATTCCCCCACAACTTCAGACCCTCTCCTTTTTGCTAGCCCCACATGGCTTCAGACACTCTCCTTTTCACCCCACGGCCCACAACTAAAGATACTCTCCATTCTGCCCCACAACCCCCATGACTTCGGACCCTCTCCATTCACCACCACACCGATTTAGGACCCTCTCCTTTCTGACCCACCCCCTGTGACATTGGACCCTCTCCTTTCTGACCTGCTCCCTGCAACTTTGGACCCTCTATTTCACCCCACAACCCTGTGACTCCAGACACTATCTGTTCTGCCCCACTCCCACCCATGTGACAATGGATCCCTTCCATTCTGCCCTGGCCTTGACTCCTCATGAATTTGGAGCCTTCCTTTCCACCCCTCACTCCATGACTTCAGACCCTCCTCCTTGTGCCCTGCCCACTGCGACTTTCCTCTCTGCCCCACCATGCCCCCATACCTACCTAAAGTGCCTACTAGAAGCAGATCACAATAACCAAACTCAGAGAAGACACATAAAACTTCAAAGTCCATGGAAACACCAATCCACATAAAACAACACAACATGGCAGGGATCAAATCAAACCTCACAGTCTTTACCCTAAATATCAATGGCCTTAATTCACCCACTGAGAAATAAGCTAACAGGATGAGTCAGAAAATTAGACCTCTTAATCTGTTATTTTTCAAGAAACCCACCTATGCACTAAAGACAGACACCTCCTCAAGGTGACATGGTGGAAAATGGTATTCCAAGCAAATAGGAGTAAGAAACAAACAGGCATAGCCATACTAATATTAGATAAAATAGACTTCAAACCAAAAATAATCAAAAACGACAAAGAAGGTCACTTCCTACTGATCAAGGGAACAATCCATCAAGAGGATCTCACAGTCATTGATATTTATGCACCAAACACAGGTATACCACAATTCATAAAACTAAACCTACTCAACAATAAAACAGAAATAACCACCAACACCATCATAGTTGGGGACTTCAATACACCATTGCCAGCAATAGATAGACCATCCAAACAGAAACTCAACAGGGAAGTGAGAGAGCTCAACAAACATAGAACAGTTAACCAAACAGACATGTACAGAACATTCCACCCCAAAGCCACAGACTTCACATTCTACTCAGCAGCCCACGGAAACTTCTCTAAAATAAATTACATACTAGGTCACAAAGCCTGCCTTCATATATTTAGGAAGATTGAATACCAGATATCAGATATCATGCATGATATCAGATGACAATTCTATATTGCTGGAAATTAACAACAAAATGCTCACCAAGAATCCCATCGGCTCCTGGAAACTAAAGAGCACACTTTTCAACAATAAATGGGCAGTGGACAAAATAAAAAATGAAATTGTGAAATTTCTAGAAATGAACAACAATGAGAACACATCGTACCAAAACTTATGGGACACAATGAGGTGGTACACAGGAGAAAATTCATAGCACTGAATGCTTTTATAACAGAGACAGAAAGATTACAAATCAATAACCTAACCACACACCTAAAGGCACTAGAAAAGCAAGAAGAATAAAGCACAAAAAGCTCCAGATATAAAGAAATAATTAAGATAAGATCAGAAATTTAAAAATTGGAAACTAAGAAAACAATTAAGAAAATGGATGAAACAAAGAGTTGGATCTTTGAAAAAATAAACAAGGTTCATAAACTCCTGGACAATTTTATCAAGACAAAAAAAAGATGCTTAAAATTAACAAAATAAGAAATGAAAAAGGAGAGAGAACAGCAGACATAGTGATAATGTGAAAAATCATAAGTTCTTATTTCAAAAGCCTCTACTCCACAAAAATGGATAATATGGAGGAAACGGATACATTCATACACATACCATCTACCAAAGCTAAACTCAGAGCAGATTAATCTCTTAAACAAACCAATCACACCAATCAATATTTAAAAGGTAATAAAAAACCTCCCCAAAAAGAAGAGTCAAGGACCAGTTGACTTCTCAGCTGAATTCTGTCAAACCTTCATGGAAAAACTGAAACCAATCTTTATCAAAACTGTACCACACAATTGGAGAATAGGGAAAGCTCCACAACTGCTTCTGTGAAGCTACGATCACCCTAATACCAAAAATAGGCAGAGATGCCACAAGAAAGAATAGCACAGGCCTATTTCCCTGATGAACTTAGACACAAAGATCCTGAACAACATCCTCTTAAACCAAATCCAACAACACATCAAACCCATTATCCACGTTGAATAAGTAGGCAGGTGTGGATCAACATAAGGAAATAAGTCAATGTAATACACCACATAAACAAGGTTAAACACAAAAACCACATCGTCATTTCAACAGATGCAGAAAAGGCCTTTGACTAAATACAATACCATGTCATGATCAAAACAGGCCTGCTCCATGGGTGAAAATACATCCTTGATACTGAAAACCTACATCAGGGGTAGTGATGAGCCCTAGGGGTGTAACGACTGTTGTTGTTTGGCTAAATGTATATACTATGCTCATCAAACTGCTCAGTAAGCACTTCTCTTAATGTTCATGTCCATACATTAATGCTAGTCTTACTTTTTCATTATAGAACTTTCTTTTTTCAGATGGCAATGACCTTGCGATGGCTCAGAAGGCATCATGGTGCTGAGATGTGACAGAGGAGTACTCAGCACTGTGATATGTCTATCATACCTTCTAAGGCTTGGGGTCCATTGTGGAAGAGGTGGCAGAAAGAATGTAAGAGCCAAAGGAAGGGTAGGACTCCTTATAACATGCTCCTCCAGACAAAAACAAATGACCTGGTGTCACTATCTACACAAGACCATCATAATAGGAGGAAAAGATGATGACATCAAAATAGAAGAGAGGGCTGGAGAGATGGCTTAGCGGTTAAGCGCTTGCCTGTGAAGCCTAAGGACCCGGGTTCGAGACTCGGTTCCCCAGGTCCCACGTTAGCCAGATGCACAAGGGGGCGCACGCATCTGGAGTTCGTTTGCAGAGGCTGGAAGCCCTGGCCAGCCCATTCTCTCTCTCTCCCTCTATCTGTCTTTCTCTCTGTGTCTGTCGCTCTCAAATAAATAAATTAAAAATTAAAAAAACAAAAAAGACAAAATAGAAGAGAGACAGCCAGGCATTGTGGCACATGCCTTTAATCCCAGCACTCAGGAGGCAGAGGCAGGAGGATTGTTGTGAGTTTAAGGCCACCCTGAGACTACATAGTGAATTCTAGGTATGAGCTAGAGTGAGACAAACAATAGAAGAGAGACTGATTGAGAGGAGAAGGGGATATGATGAAGAGTGGAGTTCCAAAGTGGAAGGTGAGGGGGAGGGAATTACCATGGGATGTTGTTTGCAATCATGGAAGTTGTTAATTATAAAAAATAAATAAATAAAAACAAAAAAATTCTTACAGAGGCCATTCTAAGTCAAGATTTCTGAATGTCAGATAATGGAAAATATTCAATGAAAGACTAATAAAATATTTTTCTCTCACAGTAGAATTGAGTTGCAGTAGAAAATGCCTTGCTTGTGGAGGTATCTTCCTTTTCTGATATATGTTCAGTTTAGCATAACTGTTTCCAGCTGTACTGAAATGAAATACAGGTATCATTTTCCACTCAGGTCACTGAAATAATTTATAAATATTGATGGCATGGAGGTTTTGTTCTCAAATGACCATGTTGCATGCAGATTTAAGCAGCATTAATTACCTTATGAACACTGATGCTAACCAGAATTGTAGAAACACTTTAATCAAAGAGCTGTTTGTTGTTGTTGTTGTTGTTGTTTTGTTTTGTTTTGTTTTTTGAGGTAGGTTCTCACTGTAACTCAGGCTGACCTGGAATTCACTAGGTAGTTTCAGGTTGGCCTCAAACTCATGGCAATTTGCTTATCTCTGCCTCCCAAGTGCTGGGATTAAAGGCATGCACCACCACGCCTGGCTCCACAGAGTTATTTTTCCAATTTTATAACTTTATGAAACAGTGCAGGCAAGCCTACTATTCTATTCAAAGGGGACACACCCACACACAAAAAACAATGAAACAAGTAACTTTAAAATAAAGACTTATGAGCAAGCACTAGTATTAGTTAAAATTAAAATCACATTAAAAGTGATCAAGATTAAAAGTTGACATTTATTGTTTACATTATGTGATATGTGTGTGCAAGTGCAAATGCATGTGGGCAGAGACCAGAGAAGAGTATCAAGTGTCCACTCTCCTGTTGCTGCATTTCTGAGACAGCATTGACAGCTGGTGATTTCTTCCAGTCTTCCTGACCAGTAAGCCCCACTCTCTGTTTCTTTTTTTGCTGTCCCTCTCAACACTGGTGTCACAGGCATGCTCTACTGCACCTGACTTTTTGCATGGGTTCTAAGGATCAAACTCTAACCCTCAGTCTGGAAGGGCAGAGGAACACATGGCCAGCTAGAGAAGGAAGTCAGTTTTAAGGGAAAGAGCAGGAAGCAGAAGTCAAAGTGGATGCAGGGCTGGGTCTAGTGACCCAGTTCCTCCGGCCAGGTTCCACCTTCCAAATGTTCTTCAATGTTCCTAGCTTTATCAGCTGGGGACCAGTGCAAACTCATGAGCCTACTGGATAAGGAGGAAGGGGTGGCGCATTTTCCAGTCAATCTGTAATAGACTCTTAACACATTGCACTATCTCCACAGCCCCAAAAGTTACATTTTGAGTATAATGTAGTACAAATCAGATAAAACACTAACTTCAAAGCAATGCTGTAGGAAAATGGTAAAGTTTACCTGTAGTTTTAAAAATAAATGTCATATACAATGAACATTTTTTCATCAACATCTTGGATACATGGAAAAATGGCTATAGAATGAACATTTTTAGATAAATATTTCCTGATCAACATATTGATTATATGCTCTCAAAATTATATGCATGTTTCCCTTAATCAAGGTTTCTTTTACCCTTGGTTGGAAAGGTGACTGGAGCATGAACATGTTAGTAGTTCAATGTCCTTTGTTAGTAATTTAGCCATAATACTTTCTTTTAGAAAATGAGTTTTTGGAATGTGTTCAGAACACTAAAAGTGATGGTATACATAATGTTCCCTTTAGAATGGTCTTCATTCTTATATTCAGTTTTAAACACCCATTGGAATGTTATGGATTTACAAAATAATCTAAGAATTCTATGGCAATTAATGAAAAAAACTTTTATATTTCCAAATTTAAAAAGTTATATTTTTTACATAATAGGACCACACCTACAAATGATTGAAACAAGAATAAGAACCAAAAATAAATTATATAGTTAATTTTAGATACATTAAGACTAATTTAAAAGTATTTATTGGTATGGTACTGAAAATCTGCATTAATTTCTTATATTGATTACATTGCTCAAAGGTCAAGTTGACCATCAGGTACAAAGTATAAGTAAAACAAAAAGGAAAAAGTGGTATGAAGAAAAATTTCATTAATGGTAGAATAAACAGCAATGTGAGCATTTTCAACAAAAAAAAGAAAATTAAAGAAAATAAAGTAATATGTTGAGAAATCAAGAGAGACAGAAGCAACTGAATCTTGATCCCACCTCTGATTGACTCATATGCTCATAGCCCTGACTCCCAAACACTCCCAAGAGGGAGTTGGAACCTAAGAATATAGAGCAACAAAGTTGCTGCAGACACAAGTCAAGACTGTGATGACCTTTGAAATTGGACTGAATACAATTTATAGTGTGTGATGGTTTTGAATCTATTGGGGGCCAGCTGCAGAATGTGGTAGCTTGAATAGATAGCCCCCAATATATTCAGTGTTTTTTGTTTGTTTGTTTGTTTTGGCTTTTTGAAGTAGGGTATCACTTTAGCCCAGGCTGACCTGGAATTCACTCTGTAGTCTCAGGGTGGCCTCGAACTCACAGTGATCCTCCTACCTCTGCTTCCCAAGTGCTGGGATTAAAGGTGTGTGCCGCTACGCCTGGCATTATTTAGCATTTTATTAGTTTGTAGTTTGCATCTGCAGCCATTTGGTGGAAGAGGTGTCACTGGATGGATCTTAAGGTGTGATGGTGGGTTTGAAATTCCAGCCTAAAGATATGGAAAGTGCCTAGTTCCACCTGGAGTTCCTGAAGTGTGCTGTGTGGTATGGTTTTGGGCTTGTGGCTTCTCTCTCTGCTTGGACCTGTGAAAGCAAGCCAGCTTCTTCTGCCATTATGGAACTTCTCCTGGATCTTTAAGCTTCAATAAGTAACCCTTCTTCCATTAAAAAAAAAAAAAAAAAGTTTTGATTTTCTTAAAAATGTGATGAGGATGATAATTAATGTGATTGACATGGAGTTTAAAACCTGACAGAGAACTGGGCTCCACTATCAGGTTATTTCATTCTTTCACTTACCTGAGGTACATGCAAGTATCCACTCCCTTCTCCAGATTAAAATAACTCTAAGAATGAAATATCTTTATGTAAGCTGATAAAGCTACATAGCAAGAATTCAAACATAGACTAATTCAGTTCCAGAGCTCAGGACACTAAATCTAATACCATATTAATTATTCTTTTCTTTTAGAGAAGTTTGTAAAACATGTAGTGCACTGAGGAACACAATGTGTTATTCATAATTTATAATAGCCAATACTGGCTGTTTACTAAAAACGAGTATATGGTTATGAATATTCATTTTCTTTGATTCTCAAACTAATATATATATATATATATATATATATATATATATATATATAATATATATATATATATATAATATATATTATGTATATATACATATATAATTATATATATAATTTAATATAATTATAATATATGTATTATATAATTTTATATAGATTATAGTCTTATATCCCCTCACCCCAAGTCCCCATTTCCCGAGGGAAAGGATTCAGCAGGGTTCTTGGTGTTCAATGTGGGGTAAGTACTGCCTCTGTCAGTCTCCTTCAGAGGGAGCTGTGCCTTGGGATATTTCTATCTGCCCTATTGCTTTTACAATCTTCCTGCTCCCTCCTAGGCAACAATACATGATGAGTCTTGGCAGGTGTGTTATCAGTTTGTTTTCAATGTTGAGTTCTTTGTAGCCTCTATTTCTGTTACGATGTGTTGCAGTTTACCACTGTGTTTGTTGCTATTTCTCTGAAACTAAGCTGCTCCCCCCATAGAGAGGATCACATTGTTCTCTAGACAAGTTGAGTGGGTATCTTCAACAAAATGGCTCTCAAAATTATATACTTCTCAGCTGGGCATGGTGGCACACACCTTTAATCCCAGAACTCGGGAGACAGAGGTAAGAGGATCACTGTGAGTTTGAGGCCAACCTGCCACTACATAGTGAGTTCCAGGTTAACCTGGGCTAGAGTGAGATGCTATCTCGAAAAACCAAAACCAAAAAATTATATACTTCTCCCACCCTTGTTGGAGAATCTGTTATTTTCCAAATGGCAGAGAAAACTGGGGAAGCCTAAGACCCAAAACTTTGCCAAGAAAAGATAGACAACTACACACTACCAGTTATACCAGGTTCAGAAGAAACTGCAGAGGAAGCAGTGATATGAGTACTGACCTTAGTTCTAGCTAGTCTGCTATTGATTTTTTTCTTTTAAACTGGTAAAAAAAAAATACAGGCTTATAATAGCAGAAACCACATAGAAAATATATCCAGAAGAGATATTTCTAGTAATCCTAAAACATTAAAAATATTTATTATTAAATAATTGCTCAGAATTTCTATAAAGTTCTTGAGAAATATATATTTCTGGAATGAAATTCTTGAGATTTTAGAAAGAAACTGTAATGACATATTTTACTTGAAACATCTTGTAAATGAGGGTACTACCCATTGTCTAAGAAAATATCATTTCTTCAAATATCCACATGCATATTTCATGCTATTTAGATAACTAATAGCTCCAAATCATCCCATATCATTTAAGAGGTTTCTGCCAGTTAAGTGCAAAACTTGGTGTTTGTATCCTCTTACATAGCTGTAGCTCATTCATTTCACAATTGCCAATAAGTGATTATGGACCAAGACTATATACATTTTTCACTTAATCATCTTTTGTGTTGAAATGATAACCACATCATTTATTTTAATAGCTGCATATTATCCCATTTTATAGATGTACTGTACTTTATTGCTAGTGATAAAAAATTTATTGTGGCTATTTTTTAAACTAAATCTAACCTATTTCATCTTTCTTGTGGCTTTCCTCACCTATTTAAAGCTGCATGTCCCATCATTCAAATTATATTTTATTATATCCCTCTCTTAGACTTGTGCCTTAAATAATAATTCAAAATTTACAACATCTTGAAATGTGCTACATGACTTCCCCTCTTTGTGACAAAAATGCTTACCATTTTTCTGAAGAACAATGTATTGTAAGAAACTTGATGATGAGAGATCTTACATTCTAAACTGATTTTTCTCTAAAATAGATATATGGATTTGGGCAGCTTTTCAAGAAATCTGGAACTAAAATGTTTTTGTATAAAAAGCAGAGTTGAGATAAATTATCTCTGAAAGATTCTGTCTACATGATGTACTTTCCTACTTTTTTTGAGAACATGGAGACCAGAGAGAATAATATCATATATCTGGGTGTCTTAGGATATATGGACAATAAGCTGAATGACTTTGACAGCATAAAGAACTCACAACCAGATCTGTCATGCAATTTAGCTCAATCATCTTGCTCCAAGACCTGAGAATTGTGCTATACAAAATCAGCTGGAGAGATTTCATCAATATTATTATTAGAACTCAGCTAAAGGCTTCTCCAATAGAAAGGCTTACAATCTCCACAGAGGTGTTGTTTTTCATTGAGGGGAGGTTTTTAAACCAGGACATTACACTTGAACTGAATATACTAAAACTCCATGGTGCTTCAACAAACTCTTCACCACTTTAGTTTTCTCTATCCTGGATGATCTCTCATTCACAGAATATCCAGCTACCTTACATGAATTCCAGAAACTTATGGCAAAGAGAACAAATACCTTCAATGGGTCTTTACAGAAAAAGTGCTTGCACTGCAATGACCAGAAGTTACAGGTTTTACCTTACTTGAAAGGGAAAAGTAAAAAGCAAAAGTTTATTAAGCCAGTAAACCTCACTGGATATACTTATTTATAGTTAATCAATCACTTATACTAAAGTCCTAAGTAAACTTCATCTAATCTCTGAGATTCTATTATATTATCTATAACCTGAATGTATTGAACTAAATAAAATTTATGAGATCTTTATAACTGTGGAGTTGAAGAGTTTGGGCAAATATAGATTAGCTTCAAGGAAACTAAAATATATGTCCACTACCAAGAATTACAAATTAAGTTAGAAATCATTAGAAGAAAAAATATTCTCCAAAAATTTGGAAGGATTAAAGGCATTATTTTGAATGTTCTTTAAATGGAAGAAACTGATTTTTGATTTTCTGGAAGCAACTTATAATGAACATATGAATGAAGTTGTTAGAAACATGAAAGTAATAAATGCCAAGAAAAGCATTTTCTTAATTTATGTTTTTCAAAATGTAATATTTTTTCATCTCAAATAAGAATGGTTATGCAAGAAAACAAAATTAAAAATGGCATTTAAAAGTTTCATGTAATCCATATATTTATTTTACTTTTATGCTTCCTAGTAATTAGATTTGTTGAAATACACATATTCAAACTACTTAGCGATATGATGTATAAATACCAATATACATGACATTGTTAAAGCATTGCTAAATGTAAAGTCAATGGTTAAATTCAAAATTCAAAGTTGTTACTTTTTAACAATCTGATTATTTCTAAAACATTTTTCATATTTTCATTTGCAATATGAGAGAAAAAGAGAGAGAGAGAAAAATCATGAGAGACTGAGGAATGAGCATACTAGGATCTCCTGCTACTGAAAACTACTCCATTCTCCAGATTCATGTGTTACTTTGTGCAACTGACTTTTCATGGGTACTGAGGAAGGGAAACCAGGCCATCAGACTTTGCAAGCAAGCATCTTAACCACTGATAAATCTCTCCAGCCCATAAACTGATTAATTTTAAACATATCAAGTAATAAGAATCATATTTATTAGCTACAGAATCAACAGTATGTGACTAATTTATTTATTTTAAAATATAACATCTTCAAGTTCAGTCATTAAAATGTTTAAAAATTATAATAGGACCAACATCATCTCAGCAGAGGTGTTCCCAATCAAACAGGTATATCTAAAAATCTGTCAAAACTTCTGCCTCTGTTAGGTTTCTTTGTCATAAGTATACCAAATTCTGTTATAGACAGATTCATGTTGCTGGAATGAACATACAAGCTAGTTTATGGGATGAAGGGGTTTATTTCAAGCTTATAGATCTAAGGGAAAGCTTCATCAATGACAGAAGGAGCTGCTTCTATATGTACAAACAAACAAACAACAAAAAAAACCAACCAACCAGAAAAAAACAAAAATAGCAAGCACAATTTTGAAGCAACAAGGACCCCAAACTCAGACTTCTTTCCACACCTTTGGGCTAGAATTCATATCTATTCCCAAACACATCTTAAGGCTGGTCTCCAGATTCTGCCACCAGTGGCAACTCTTTTATCCAGGTGGCTGAAGACCCAAGTTACAAGTTTAATTTTAACAGCTGAGTCAATGGGGAACATACATTCAAAGTACCACATTCTTCCCCTGCCCCCCCATTGACTCATAATCATCTCACATTGAAAGTTATATTTAGGCCAACTTCAATCATCCCACAAATGTCACCAACTTTAAGACTGTCTTTTAACTGTACAACCTGTAAAATCAAAACAGGTTATGTACATCCAACATATAATGTCACAGAGTAAACATTTTCATTGCTATAAGGCATAACAAGGATAGACTAGACCAATACAAAACCAATAACCATAAGGTAAACATCAAACATCTACAGTTCAAGTTTCACATATATAACCAGTGACAACAGTCTCTGAATTTCCTATTCTGTGCCTCCATTTGGACTGGAGTTTCTGGGAAAAACTTCTGTTATGAGCCAACTACACTCCATGGGAGCCCTTGTACAGTTCTGGCATATCCAAAACATTTTTGGATCTCCACTGAAAAACACAGTCCATATTATAATAGTCTCACTGGCCCCTCTACCATGGATGTTGAGCTCAGCTCCACATGTCACTACATATCTGCAATGGCACCTGTAACCATGTGCACTTTATGAACTGCTTCCATGCATTTTTCATGTTTCCAAAACTAATAAAATGTGTGCAGTGACATAACTGTTTTGGTAATTCCGGAAGGAAATAAATTGTTCTACTGAAAGACAGGTTTCTTCCTTCAAGTCATCTCCCTTTTAAAAGTTTGCATTTCTGTCATTCAGGATTTCCTGAGTGGGCGTCATCACTGGCATTTTTTATTTGTTTCAATATGAAGCAGTTTGCCCACTGCATGGTTGTAAGCTGACTGACAAGAGCAGCTTTCAGTAACCTAAGCAAGTCTCTGTGCCTGTAATTTTAAACTTCCTTGATTTTGTCCTGTGATAAATCATACATCTTTCAGTTCCATATCTTTTACCAAGCACATCACTCTATTACTTTTAATTTTTAATACTTCTCAATTTCTTAGGACTTGGGCAGAAGAATGCAACCAGCCTTTAAGCCAATAGCCCTGTCCCTAAAAAAAAAGTTCTCTGCTATCTTTCCTTCCCCTTTGTAAGTCCATAAGCCAACACAATTCTCTCTGCACTTAGCATTTTCAAACACGTACAAGAATAGCCCATAAAACTTGGCTTACTACTCTCTAAAATGTCTGCAAAGTACCAAATTCTTCAACATTCCTCTTCTAGAACATAATTTTTAAAAGACCAGAATCCACATGGTAAGATTTATCAGAACAATACCCCATTTCTCTGGCACCAAGCTCTGTAGTAAACAGTTCCACAATGATGGGAATTATAAATACATATGGTGTGTGACTGTATTGTCATTCAAAAGTTTTAAGAGTTATCACATCTATTTTCTATTACATGGCTCCATTACATTGTTAATATTTCAGATTAATATTAAAGTAACCACAATAGATTCCCCTGATACAAAGAAGTTCTATTGGTATTTGTTTTAAATTAAATTATACAGGATTACATAAATGATGATTAAAAATGAGATGAATAACTGATAAATAGCTTCTCAGTTATGTGATAGGATTTAATGCCAAGATTTCAGCAAAGACATTATTGTTCTAGATCCACATCAGGAACACTCACCCTATGTTTCCTATGACAAAATATGTGCATGCAGAAAAGATTTATACATTGATAAGCTAAACTGTACAGTGTGTTTTACTTTGAAAATTATCTATTTGGTTATCTGTATTTGTGTTAGAAATGATTATTTAATTGACTCATAATAAATGCATGTGTTTATGAGGCAGAGTGTGATAATTTAATTCTTCCATATAATGCATATTGACAATGGCTGAGTAGCATTTATTTTTACTTAAACATTTATCATTTCTTTGTGCTTACAAATTTGTTCTTCTCTTTTGTAGTTGTTTATAAATCTATGGTGACTTGTTTTGAATTATCCTACTGTGTAATTATATACTGGTATATAGTATCCAACACCTTCCATCAACAAAACTAAAGTTCTGTTTAAAAACAGGCAAATTATCTGAGTATATATTATTCAAAATAATATATACAAATGCTCACAAAGTCTGTAATGAACTACAAATTCTATTAATCACAGACAAGTGCAAAATGAAGCGATAGTCAGATATCATTTTAGTCATATTACAGTGGTTATAATCAAGAAAATAGGCAGCGGCTGCAGCGGGGGAAAATGGCGGCGGCCGTTCCGCAGCGAGCGTGGACCGTGGAGCAGCTGCGCAGCGAGCAGCTGTCCAAGAAGGACATAATCAAGTTTCTGCAGGATCACGGTCAGATTCGTTTCTTGCAGAGCATAAATTATTAGGAAACATTAAAAATGAAGCTAAAACAGCTAATAAGGACCATTTGGTTACAGCCTATAACCATCTTTTTGAAAGTAAGCGTTTCAAGGGTACTGAAAGTATAAGTAAAGTATCTGAGCAAGTGAAAAATGTGAAGCTTAGTGAAGATAAACCCAAAGACACGAAATCTGAGGAGAATCTGGATGAGGGTCCACCAAAATATACAAAATCTGTTCTTAAGAAAGGAGATAAAACAAACTTTCCCAAAAAGGGAGATGTTGTTCACTGCTGGTACACAGGAACACTACAGGATGGAACTGTTTTTGATACGAATATTCAAACAAGCTCAAAGAAGAAGAAAAATGCCAAGCCTTTAAGTTTTAAGGTTGGAGTAGGCAAGGTTATCAGAGGCTGGAATGAAGCACTCTTGACTATGAGTAAAGGAGAAAAGGCTCGACTAGAGATTGAACCAGAATGGGCTTATGGAAAAAATTCCACCAAATGCAAAACTCACTTTTGAAGTGGAATTAGTAGATATTGATTGAAATAGCAGTGCTTCAGAGGTCCAGACATTATCAACAATGATAAGACTTGGCATTGAAACTTATATAACCAATTAGAGCTTATTACTATTATAAGGGAAGTGTCAACTGGAAAATTCATTGTTGTTTACTTGATCCCAGTTTTTGAGAAATGTAATCCCTTATAAGTCATATAGTCCCGTGTATTTTGCTATAGCTGTGTAAAATATTAAAGAGAACTGTTTTTCCTTGTACCTTACAATGTAAACTCAAAGGCTCAATAAAAAGGTATGAACCGGCAAAAAAAAAAAAAAAAGAAAAGAAAAATATACTAAGATCAAAAAAGAAATTCTTATACCTTGGTAGGGGAAAAAATAGTAAATTAGTGGAATTATAGTAACAAGACTGAGGTTCAATAAAATATTAATGGGGTTGCTTTATGATGCAATAATCATATCCTGATTACATAACTACAACTATGTGATCCACTAATCGTACCATAAGTTCATAACTACTATAGTGAAATTCAATAAACACAGCTGAGTACATAACAGCTACTATATGACCCATAATTACACACTGATTACATAACTACTACTACGAAATCCAGAAAACACAACTGAGTATATAACTATTACTACATAACCCAATCACCATAAATTTAGTAAATAACTACTATTATGTGGCTAAGTAATCACACCTCATTTCATAGGTACTACTGTGGAATCCTGTAATCACACCTAATTACATAAATGCTACTATGGGATTGAGTAATCATACCCTGATGTAAGTATTACTGTGAGAGCTATTAATCATACCTCATTACATATCTACTACCAAGAAATCCAGGAATCGTATCTGTTTACATAAATGCTAGAATGGTATTGAGCAATCACACTCTTAGAATATGACTACAACTATGTGGACCAGTAATCATACTCTACTATAAAGTCCAATGATCACATGTTCGTACATTCATACTCCTCTGTAATGCATTAAGCATACCTGAGTGTATAACTACTACTATTGAATCCAGAAATAATACCTTGAGTACATAACTATCACTATTCCTATTTAGTTGCCTTGGGCTAGGTGTTTCAATTCTCTTTTACTCTAAGTTCCTCATGCATAAGAAGTGATAAGGTTGATATTCATGGTGGTGCTGCCTTTATAGGAGTAACTGTGTTAATATTAGTCAGCAAAGTGCTTACAAAAATACCTACCATTGTACACTTAAGAAGAAATATTTTCTAGATAGCCAGATTTGTCTTTTGTAAAAATTATGACAAAAAAGTAAGAATATACTGACTGCATTGTCTAGTCATACTTCTAATTATCTGTGAAAAGTAATGCATATGTTCACAATGACAGACAGGAAATCAGAAAGAAACACATAAACAATATCTTTTATGGAATTTTGTGTATATAATACAATTTTCTAGAAATAAGAAATAAAGTATAGGTACATATATAAATGGATGAATGTACAAACACTAATTATTATGTTAAGAAGAACTTAGGGTATAAGAGTACATACCATATGGTGATATTTATATGAAATTAAAAGAAACATACCAACATTATATCAGTTACTTTTTCATAACTAGGACAAAATACCCAACCAGAAGCAACTCAAAGAAAAAACTATTTAGGCTTACAATTAAGAACAGAGAGTCTGCCATGGGAGGGAAAGCATGGCAGTAGCAAGAAACTGGAGCACATGTTCATATCAGAAGGGAGGAAGAGCAAGAGCTAAAGGGTGAGGAGAGAGAGTGGAGAAGAAGGAAGAAGAGGAGGCCAGGAGGGAGAGTCGGGGGACAGAATAAACAAGAAGGGCTGAACTATATTAAAAAAAAAAAAAGTGAGCTCCAGAGACACTATTCTTTCATCAAGGCTCCACAAATTAAATGCTTCAAACCCCACCAACGATGGACTAATTATGATATAATACATGCGCCTATGGGGACATGTTATTCAAACTACTACACCATCTAATCTCAAGCAATTAAAAAAAAAATTTCTCAAGGGGCAAGATGTGAACACTCCCTATTATGAAAGACAGGGGGGCTGGAGAGGGAGTTGAGCTGCTAAGACACTTGCCTGCAAAACCTAAAGATCCAGGTTAGATTGCCAAGTATCCACAAAAGGCAAATGCCCTACGTGGTGCATCTGGCATTTATTTGCAGTGGACAGAGGCCCTGACACTCCCATTCTCTATCAATCACTTCTTTCTTCTCTCTCTCTCTCTTTCTCTGAAATAAATAAATTAAAAATAAATTTTAAAAGAATGGCTTGGGGGATTGGTGGTGTGATTGTTTGAATCAGATACCCCCATAAATTAATGTGTTCTTAATGTTTATCCTCAAATGATGGTAATTTGGGAGGTGAAGCCTTTCTTGAGGAGGTGTGTTTAGGTATGCTATAGTCAGCTTCCCCTTTCCAGAGTTACACTTACTCTCCTGCTGTTCTTTTCCAAATGCTGTGGTGGAGGTGTTGTCCAGTCGATCATGCCATGCTTCCCCTTAATATCAGTAAGATTCTCTTTATACTGTACGACAAGATAAAAACTTTTCTCTGATCAGCTCTTTTTGATTGGATTCTTTGTCCCAGCAAGGAAAAGCAAACTATAACAAGTAGGGAAGATGGGAGAAAAAGTTCACAGAGGTACAAGAGGAAGGAAGATAGGAGGAGACATTTATAATATGGAACTTTCACAGATGTTAGGTATATTCATTAATTTGATTCATTAATGGTTTAAAAGTGATTTCAATGAAATTATGTACCTATATTTATATACATAATATATATTAGCAAATTGTAAATGTTATATGATTACAGCTTACTATATAATTTACCTTAAGCTTTTAAAGGTAAATTGAAAAAATATTTAATTATATTTTATAAGAAATCACTCAAATAACTGTGAATATATAACAATGCATAAATAGTTGTACATTATAAATCGTGTGATGAAATAGAGCAGATTACTCAAATAAATGAGCCATTAGATTTCTATATAAAGTAGTTTGTGAGGAGCAAAAGGGTTACATCTTTATCTCAGTTTCTCCAAAAGAAGTTGCAGTTGAGTTTCTAGATAGAAGCTCAGAATATTAAGGATAAGAATATTAAGGATATTTTTAATGTAGCAAGTGAATTCAAACTGATAATTTTACATATGATCATTCCCAGGAAGATTATGTAGATGCAAAAGGTATTAGATATTGACTCTTATCAGCCATAAGCTATGCATAGAATCAGTACTTTAGAAAGATATTTAAAGGGTCTACTGAGAACTCAGTATAATTTTATGTTAACAATGTGCTATTTGCATTTACTTGTCCTTTAGAGAAATGAATTTCTACTGTGACTTACACTTTCTTAATTCTTATTAAAACCAGCTCTTACTCCTATAATAAAAGTAACAAGAATGTTAGATATTTGTAAGGGTACTTTTTGGTTTTGTTTATGCAGAATGCAAATGATATTGGCTGGGTAAGTGTGTGTGCATGTATTCGTGTGAGTGTTCATTTTCACTGTCTATGATTGTAATATATTTTCAGAAAAGTTACAATGAGAGAAGCAGGCATATAAAGTCCCTTGGAGTTTAATTTTGGCATGGGAACAGGATTATTAAGCATTAAGTCAATATCTGCAAAGTGTTTAATAAACATACAGTGATATTAAAAATTCCATGCAAGTGTCTATTAAAGAAAAGAGGTAAATAAGATGTTATTAAAGCATCATTGGTTAATAAAATATATGTTTCAATGAAATACATAATTTGTATCTTATTTTGTTGTCTTTTTCAAGGTAGAATCTCACTCTAACCCAGGCTGACCTGGAATTCACTCTGTGGTCGTAGGCTGGTCTCAAACTTACAGATGCTCCTACCTCTACCTCCCCAGTTCTGAGACTAGTGAGGTGTGTTACCAGACCTAGCCACAGTCTGATTCTTCTAACTGCTGTGATTATCCATACTTTTCCTTTGTGTGTGTGCGTATGATTAGATTCTTACAATTCAATTCAAGGTCGTGAACTGAACATGGTAGAACAGAAAAAAAAAAATCTCTTCACCATTGACATCTTCATCCTTTCACATGGTCCATTTCTGACAGGAAATTTTAAACTTTATCATTACTATCAGTAGATTGCAGTTCAAACTCAATTCAACTGGCATTTACTTTTAGATATTTCTAGGAAAGACTCTTCAAGAATTTTTTATATTCATTATTTTTATTCTCTATACTCAAGGTAACATATGTGAATTTCCTGAGTACATTGTTGACTGTTTATTTCTTGATCTTAGGTGGATACTGTCCCTTCCATCCTGATAGACAAGGTAAAGGAAATAAATAATGATTGAATAAATCTTCCATGAAATTTTCAACATAATTTTTATCATAATCACAATGATCTTTGGCCTATGCTTGGGCAATAAGAGAGGAGAGAAGTGCAGAGATCCTACGGTCAATCTGATGGTAGGTCCTGCATTTATTATTAAATAATGCTTTAATACAAAGGGTATTGACTCTTTATGGCATTCAAGTGTGACATTCATACAATATTTAATATTAATGCCAGCCAAGAATGCCTTTCCTAGAAAACAAATTCAGTGAACTTTTATAAATTATTTTCAAGCAGAAATTTCTGATAGGATTACTTGTCAAGGAAAAGAAATACTTTCCATTTACTGTCAAAACAGAAAAGAAGTCCAGGTATGTTAGTGCACACCTTTAGTTCCAGCACTCAGAAGGCAGAAGTAGGTGGATCACTGTGAGTTGGAAGCCACCCTGAGAGTACAGAAAGAATTTCAGGTCAGCCTGGGTTAGTGCAAGATCCTACCTTGAAAAACCAAAAAAGACAAATAATGAAAACATGTTATTTATATAGAGCATATTAAAAGCAACCTATTTTTTATTAGGGACAATTAAAATCTTTGACTCACTGAATAGGTATAGAACAAATTTACAGAATATTCATATACTAAAGTTTCTATTAAATTATTTAAAAATATATTCGTTTCAATTTTATAAACAGGTAGCCTTAAACAAATATTCAAAAGTGAAAATTAATTCTTTCTTGGCATAAGAAATTGGATACTGTTATATCTACATTTTGTTTCTCTTAGCTCATTATCATTCATGGGTAAGAGCAACAAACTTCTATTATTTTTTAGAGTTCTTTCATTAAAATAATTTACCTCAAGATGTCCTAGGAATTAAAAAAAATACTTTTCTTGGCTCTTCAACTAAAATAATTATCAAGTTATCTCTGGGTTTTCTTTGTACAGTAGATCTTGTATTTGTAGCCCGCTCTTTAGTTGAGTGCTATCTGCAGGGCATGCCATTTGTTTTCTCCCATTTCTTACCCATCAAGCATAATTATTGCAGTAGGCATGAACATAGAGCTTTCTCGCTTAACTAATTAATGAAAGTTTTATTATTGTGTTTATTTTAAACATTTGCACTGTTTCTGATTTAACATGATACATACAATATTTTGGAGCTACTTCATAATCTTTACAAAGGAATGAGAATATGACTTTACTAAACATTAAACTTTCTGTACATTTTGCCATGAGCTTATTTAATTAATTATAATCTTTATTTATTTTATCATATATTTTATCATGGTATTTTATAAATGCTTCATTTATTAGTGTTCTTTGAGTAGAAAATAAGATCATATTTACATACCTAAGATGAGGCCTAAAAGACCTGCATTAGCTTTTCCCAAAGTTTTGGCTAACTAAAGAAGTAAACAATCTCTAAATTCCTTGAATTATGTTACACAAATTCTAAGTTTGTATATCTTGAAGACATTCAAAATATCTGAGAGATCTCATATCATGCTTAGCATAACTTTACTCTTTACTTATACTATGTATATTATATATAAAATCATATAATATCATATATTTAAATATATAAATGTGTTTATATGTATATAAATATATATTTATTTAACAGCCTCTCTTCCTTCTCCTACACTGACTTCTAGTAATCACATTCAATGTTCTGCTTACATGTACAATTAGGCCTTTATGTTCAGATTAGTGTTGATCTAAATTTTTTTGAGGGAAACCCACTAGACTACCTCTTCTTCTTCTTCCTCTTCTTCCTCCTCCTCTTCCTCTTCTTCTTCTTCTTCTTCTTCTTCTTCTTCTTCTTTTCTTCTTCTTCTTCTTCTTCTTTTTCAAAAATAGAGAGCAAGAGAAATAAGACAGAGAAAAAGATTGGGCATGCCAGTGCCTCCAGCCACTGTAATCGAACTCCAGATACATGCACCAATGTAGGTGCATGTGTGACTCTGTGCATGCATCACCTTGTGTATCTACCTTATGTAGGACCTGGGAAGTTGAAAATGGATTTGTTAGGCTTTGCAGGCAAGTGCCTTAACTGCTAAGCCATGTCTCTATCCCTGGACCTAAATTTTCTGAAATAAATGGTGTCCAGGATGAATATGTACAAAACATATTAAAATCAAAATTTCCTAAATAACACAGAATGACAACTTTGATATAACATTTACATTGTACTAGACATGATTTAAAATGTATAGAAATAGATGTGGAAATTATCTGAAAGTACCCTACAATTTTATATGTCAATTAAGCTTTCTTGGATTTGGATATCCATATGATAAGCTTCAAAAACTCCCCTTTAAATACTGACATATAAGACTATTTGATTTTTGAAGCTTCTCATATTATTCTTTGAATATTTGACTTATTTTTATTTTAAATTTATTTTTTATTAGTTATGGAATATGTAGTATGGAATTAACACATGTTGGTAGCAACCTTTTCCTCGTCCCTGCCCCTTTTCCAAAGGAACCCTCCTCATTGGGGTGGTGGGTTATCTCCATGGGGATTGTGGGTTGTGCATTGTGGGAGCAGCAATCAGTTATTGAGGAGAGGTAATGCATCTGGGCATAATTTCCCAATTTGTGGCTCTAATAATCTTTTTTCAACCTCTTCCACAAAAATTCCTGAACCATTTTGGATGTGCATTAAGTCTACTTCAATGATGGCCTCTGAGGATCCTTTGGATCTCTGTTTTGGTAGGTGGTGTGTGCCCTCAGTGTCTGTCTCCTTCAACCTGGTACTGATTATCAGATTCATAGAGAAACTAGCACTCTTGTTCATCTTCCCAGTTCCTCTGAGGTTTCAGCTGAGGCCAGGCTGAAGTGTGATTGGGTAGTTTCTCTCCTCAGACCCTGCTCCCATCTGAAAAAGAGAAGTGGATTCTGCAAAGGAAACTAAAGTCAGTACAGGTTAAATAGGATAAGTGTTATTAATTCAGAGAGAATTTAATGGGTGTAGTCCCTCTTCTAGCCCAAGATTAGTGGGAGTTTGAGATTGGAGAACAAAATCACTGTCTGAACATGACTGTGACTTTGTTCTCAGTTACAGATATGGGTTCCTTTCCAGTTAGCAGATCTCTTGGCCATTCAAAGCAATTGTTTACACACCAAAGTGTGTTACACTATTGCACTTATGACAACATCACATCAGGTTGTTTGCTTCTGAGTAACTTAGGCTCTGGTTGTTCAGACGAATGTTCACCACTTTCCACTGGTAGCTCATGTAGTGCCTTCCAGTGCTAGATGGACTGTCTGGGGTCTGGTTCACCTCTGGGTTCCAACCAGGTCTCTCTATGTTCCATGCCAACTGCATATGGTGTCTTCAGCAATAGGGTCTTACCATTAACCTCAGGTGGTTAAACAAGTGCTTTGATAGAAGTGTGTCTTGTTTTGGGGTACCTTGTAGGTCTCTCAGATCAACAACTCATTATAGGCCAGAATTATAGGCCAGAGCCAAAAGAAATGCAAAAGAGGGCTGGAGAGATGGCTTAGTGGTTAAGCGCTTGCCTGTGAAGCCTAAGGACCCTGGTTCGAGGCTCAATTCCCCAAGACCCACGTTAGCCAGATGCACAAGGGGAAGCATGCATCTGGAGTTCATTTGCAGAGGCTGGAAGTCCTGGCTCTCTCTCCCTCTTTCTCTGTCTCCTCCTCTCTGTCACTCTCAAATAAATAAAAAATAAATAAACAAAAAATTTTTTAAAAATGCAAAAGAGAAAATAAAAATTTAAGGTTAGGCTTCATTCCATCATCCTATCCTCTGCAGCGTCCATCTTTTCAGGTGTTCCCCTTAAGCTCCTGTTAAGGGTTCAACCTTTTAGTCTCTCTTCAAGGATAAAGGTTTCTATGGTACCAGTTCATTTTGGGTTCAGTTTTGTGTCCCCCTGACTCTTCCCCTCCTCCCAAGTCCTACCCTCCTTGTTTACCAGGCCTTGAGTTGCCTATTAGGTAAGTTAGCAACTTGGGTTGATCCAGGTTAGGAATTGCAGATGAATGAGATCATGTGACAATTGTCTTTCTGTGATTATGTGAGTTCACTGAGTGTGACCTGTTCCAAGTTCAAACATTTTTCTGTGAATTTAATTGTGTCACTTTTTCATATTGCTGAATAGAATTCCATTATGTAGATATACCACATCTTGGTTATCCATAGGTCCAATGATGGGCACCTGGGTTGATTCCAGTTCTTAGCTATTATGAAGTGAGCAGCTATAAATCTTATTGAGCAAAATCTTTGTATTGATGTATGGAGCATGTAGGATAAATGCCCAGTAAGTGAATAGCTGAGTCTGTTGGTAACTGTATATTCATCCTTTTCATGATTCTTCACATTGATTTCCATAGTACCATAGTACCAGTTTACAACCCATCCCCCCCCCATCAGTGAATGAGGGTTCCTATTTCTCCACATCCTTGCCAACATTTGTTGCCATTTGATTTTTTTTTAAATTTTTTTTGTTCATTTTTATTTATTTATTTGAGAGTGACAGACAGAGAGAGAAAGACAGATGGAGGGAGAGAGAGGGAATGGGCGCGCCAGGGCTTCTAGACATTGCAAACGAACTCCAGATGCCTGTGCCCCCTTGTGCATCTGGCTAACGTGGGACCTGGGGAACCGAGCCTGGAACTGGGGTCCTTAGGCTTCACAGGCAAGCGCTTAACCGTTAAGCCATCTCTCCAGCCCTGCCATTTGATTTTTTAATGATTGCTCTCCTTATTGGAGTAAGGTGGAATCTCATAGCTGTTTTAATTTACATTTCCCCGATAGTTAGTGAATTTGAACATTTTCTTGATTGTGTATTGTTCATTTGTATTTCTTCCTCTGAGAACTACAAATTCCATTCTCTGCATCATTTTGTGAGTGGGTTGTTTGATTCTTTATTGTTTAGATTTTTTGGTCCTTTGTGATTCTAGAAATTAGGTTTTTGTCAGTAGTATAGCCCGCAAAGTTTTCTCCTATTCTGTGGGTAATCTATTAGGTCTACTTATGGTATGTTTGTCTGGCAAAAGCTTTCCAGCTTCATGACATCCCACTGTTTGGGTTATTTAAGTTCCTGGGATACTGGGGTTTTGTTCAGGAAGTCTTTCTCTACTCCTATATCATGGTATCATGGAGAGTTCCTCCTATTTTTTTTTTTTTTTTTGTTTGTTTGTTTCAGTAGGAGAAGAGTTTCAGGTGTTATATTGAGGTCTATAATCCAACTGGACTTGATTTTTGTGTGTGGTGAGAGGAGTGGTTCTAGTTTTATTTTTCTACATATGGTTATCCAATTTGTCCAGCACCATTGGTTGAAAATGTTGTTTGTTTTGTTTTGTTTTGTTTTCCCCAGTCTCCATTATTAGCATTTTTATAAAAGACCAAGTAGCTGTAGTTACTTGACCTAAGGTTTGGTCTTCAATTCCATTCCTTTGGTATATATTTCTGGGGTTTTCTGTTATTGTTGTTGTTTGTTTGGTTGTTTGTTTTGGTTTTTCAAGGTAGGGTCTCACTGTAGCCCAGGCTGACCTGGAATTCACTATGGAATCTTAGGGTGGCCTCGAACTCATGGTGATCCTCCTACCTTTGCTTCCCAAGTGCTGGGATTAAAGGCATGTGCCACCATGCCCAGCTTATATTTCTGTTTTGTTTTTACAAATATTTTTGTTTATTTATTTATTTGAGAGTGATAGACAGTGAGAGAAAGAGGGAGAGGGAGAGAGAGAGAGAGAGAGAGACAGAGAGAGAGAGAATGGGCATGCCAGGGCCTCCAGCCACTGCAAATGAACTCCAGATGTGTGCACCCGCTTGTACATTTGGCTAACATGGGTCCTGGGGAATCGAGCCTTGAATCAAGGTCCTTAGGCTTCACAGGCAAGTGCTTAACTGATAAGCCATCTCTCCAGCCTATATATTTCTGTTGTTATGGCACTATAATGATTTTCTTACTATGACTTTATAATATAGCTTTAGATTGGGTATGGTGCTGCCTCTAGGGTTGTTTCTTTTGCTGAGGATATGCTTGGATATCTGAAGCCTGCTGCCATCCCATATGAATTTTGAAATCATTTTTTTCTATCTCTGTCAAAAATGATGCTGGGATTTTTATTGGGATTGCATTAAATCTGTATATTCCTTTTGGTAGGACTGTTATTTTCACAATGTTAATTCAGCCTATCCAGGAGCATGGGAGGTCTTTCTAACTTCTCAAGTCCTCCTCAGTTTTTTTGTTGACAGCTTTTATGTTTTCATCATATATGTTCTTAACATCCTTGGTTAGTGTTATTCCAAGTTATATATATATATATATATATATTTTGTTGCTATTGAAAAATGGGACAGCATCACTAATGTCTTTCTCTGTATCTTTGTCCTTTGCATATTGATATTTGTGTGTTGATTTGGTATCATGCCATTTACTGATGGAATTAATGACCTTTAGAAGTTTTGAAATAGAGTCTTTTGGTTAACTTATGTATAGCATTATACTATCTGCAAATAGGGCTAACTTTTCTTCTTCTTTTCCAATTCTTTCTCCTATCTTATTGCATGGACTAAGACTTGTAGCACTATGTTGAAGAGTAGTGATGAGATTGGGCACCTCTGTCTTGTTCCTGATCTCAATGGAAATTCTTTGAGCCATTCCCCATTAAGTATTACTTGGGATTTAGGTGCTTTTTATATAGCCTTTATTATGTTGAGATATAAACTGTCCATGCCTATTCTCACCAGCTTTTTGATCATGAAGTGATGTCGTATTGTGTTTTGAACAACTTTTATGCATCTATTGAAATGATCATGTGATTTTTATTGTTAAGTTTATGGGGATTATTATGTTGACTGATTTTTATATGTATACCACCCTGTGTTCCTGCCATGAAGCCTACTTGATGAAGGTAGATAATGCTTTTGATTTGTTGTTGAATTTCTTTTGCAAGGATCTTGTTCAGGATCTTTGCATCTAAGTTTATCAGGGATATAGGCCTACAGTTTTTGTTCCTTGTTGTATCTCTATCTGGTTTTTATACTAGGGTAATGTTAGCTTCATAAAAGGAGTTGGGGTGCATTCCCTGTTTTCTGATTATGTGGAACAGTTTTATAAAAATTGATTTCGGGGATTGGAGAGATGGCTTAGCTGTTAGGCTTTTGCCACCAAAGCCAAAGGATCTCGATTCTGTTCTCCAGGACCCATGTAAGCCAGATGCATAAGAGACTCATGCATCTGGAGTTAGTTTGCAGTGGCTGGAGGCCCTGGCATGTCCATTCTCTCTCTCTCTCTCTTTCTCTCTCTCTCTCTCCAACCCACTTCTTTCTCAAATAAATAAATGAATAATAAAATATTTTTAAAAAATTGATTTCAGATCTTCCATGAAGATCTAATAGAATTCAGCTGACTAGACATCTGGACCTGAACTCCTTCCGGAGGAGGTTTTTGATTAAATTTTTCAATTTTGATGGGTATGACAGGTTTGTTTTGGAGATTAATATGCTTCTAGTTTTGCTAGGTGCTATGTGTCCAGGAATTCATCCACCTCTAGATTGCCCAATTCTGTGAAGCAGAGATTTTGAAAGTAAGTCCTGATAATTCTTACAATTTCACTTATATCCATTGTGGCCTCTCCTTTTTCATTTATAATTTTGTTAATTTGAAATACCTCTTTTTTTGCTTGATCAAATTGCTCAGGGGTTTATCAATTTTGTTTATTTTTTCAGAGAACCAGTTCTTTGTCTCATCAATTTTCTTAATTGTTTTCTTAGTTTCCATTTCATTAATTTCTCCTCTGATCTTGATTATTTCTTTCCATCTGGATCTCTTTGGATTGGATGTTTCTTGATTAAGGTTTATCAGGGTCTTCTTACCAGTGAGAAGGCACAGAGTGGGGAAAAACAGGGAAGCAAGTCTCCAGGAGCTGAAGGAGTTCCTGGAGCATCTCTTGTTAATTTCTAACTTTACAGCATTATGATCTGATACCATGCAAAAAGTATGTCAATTTTCCTGAATATGTGGAGGTAGATCATATATTAGGCCATAAAGCCTATTTTGGAGAAGGTTCCATGGACTGCTGAGAAGAATGTGTGTTTTGCAGATTTCAGGTAGAATGCTCTGTAGGTGTTTGTTAGGTCTAATTGATCCATGGTGTTGTTGAGCTCTCTTACTTCCCTGTTGAATATCTCTTTGGATGATCTGTCTATTGATAGTGCAGTATTAAAGTCCCCAACTGTGATCATGTTGGTGTTTATTTCTGTTTTGTTTTATAAATTGCAGTGCACCTATGTTTGGTGCATATAGATTAATTATTGTGATATCCACTTGTTGGATCATTTCCTTGATGAGTAAAAAGTGGCCTTCTTTTTCCTTTTTGGTACTTTTGGGTTGAAGTCTATTTTATCCAATATTAACATAGCAACCCCTCCTTGATTCTTATTTATGTTTGCTTGGAATATCATTTTTCATTCTTTCACACTGTTTAGTTGTCTTTAGTTGTGAGGTAGGTTTCTTGAAGACAGAAGATTGAAAGGTTCATTTTCTGATCCACCCTGTTAAAATTGTGTCTATTGATGGGTGAACTAAGGCCCTTAATGTTTATGGTTATAACTGTGAGGTTTGATTCAATCCTTGCCATGTTGGTGTGCTTTATGGGGTTTTGCATTTTCTTGGATTTTGTACATTTTTGAACCTGCTCTAGTTGTGGTTATTGTGGTCTGCATATTTTAAACTCTTGAGATTGGTTGTTTGACTTTTCTGTGTGATTCAGAGCCTATTGAGTTTTTCAGAGCCTATGGTATTGCTGAAAATTATGACTCTTCTTTTTTAGATTGATTGCTATTGTTTCTAAATATACCATATTTTCTATATTCATACATTGCTGGACAATTAGGATCTGCCCAACCCTTGGCCACATGAATAATGCTGAAGTAAACATAAAAATACATTTGGGGTCTAGAGATATGGCTTACTATTCAAGCTGCTTGCCTACAAAGCCAAAGTACCCAGGTTCAATTCCTCAGTACTCATTTAAAGCCATATGCACAAGGTGGAACATGTATATGGAGTTCATTTGCAGGGTCTACAGGTCCTGGTGCACCCATTATTTCTCTTCATCTGCTTCTCTATCTCTCTTAAACAAACAAATAATAAATAAATAAAATATTTAAAAACATAAGAAATACATTTGAACTACTGATTTTAGTCCTCTAAATATATGAACATATCAGGCTAATGTGTAAAACCATTTACACCTATACTGTGAAGGTGTAGTGTAAGGTTGTGATAACTTTAGGAGTTTGAGAATAATTTCAGGTACATGGGGACGTGTCTCTGAGGATGGGTTATACCTTATCTTAGCCCCTTTGGGTTATTGCTAAGTTTCCTGTTCATCATGAGCTAAATTGGTCTGCTTTACCTTATCCTATCTGCCATGGAGGACTGAAACTATAAGAAAAACAAATCTTTCTACTTTTTAAGTTGTTTATGATAGGCATTCTGTGAGTGATACAAAAATTCAAGTATACAGAAGATTGATGCATGCAAAAAGGAGGCATTGCTGTGACAACCTGGCAGTGTAGTTCAAAAGTCATAGGAACTGATCTATGGAATGATTTTTAAAAAGTTTGGAGACACAAGTTATAGAAGCCCTAAACTGTTGAAAGCAATGTTGAATTGTGATCTCGCTATGAGTTCAGGGAAAGAACGCCACCAACTAGAATGAGGACAGAAAAGTCCGTGTTGATGAAGATTAAAATGGGAATAAAATTATATTGAGGGGATTTGGAACTTCAGGCCAAGATGGCGAACGCCTAGCTGCACTGTAGATACCTGGGAAAGAAAGGCAAGAAGTTAAGGTTTATCAGGGTCTTCTTGCCAGTGGGAGGGCACAGAGTGGGGAAAAACAGGGAAGCACGGATCCCCCCTTGGGTGGGTAGTCTACCCCCACACATACAACTGCCCCGCCCAGTGCCCCGCACCCCATGCAGATGTGCTCCAATCACACACCCGCAAGCCCATCGCACGCCCACTAGCCCATCGCATGCCTGCCAGCCCACTGCGCTCATGTGGGGACCTCTGGCATTGTGCTCTGATTGAGCGTGCTGGCCCGCCATGCTGTGCTTGGATCACATGCCATTGGGGGCCGCCTCTGCCATGATTAGGCAGCTGCCAGACCACCGCTGATGTGCTCCAATCGCTTGCCCGCTGGCCAGCCTCTGCAGTGTCCCAATCCCATGCCCACATCAGCTGCCTCTGCACTACAATTGCTTGTGCAGTGGGCCCAGTCCCATAGCAAGGGCCACACAAGCTCAAACTGAGTCACTAGTGCCAGCTCAGGTGCCATCCCCTACCTGTCCGTCACCACCCATCCCCCACTCCCCTGAGGTGGGAGAGCACAGACTGTTTGCAGGTGCCAGCGTTCCCAGCCACAGTTTGGGCAGCTTCAGGGCTTGCTAACTCAGTCCCCTTTCAAACTCAAAGTCAGGCAGCTTTGGTGCATTACTGGGTGAGAATTCAGGCAACTTTGGTGCCCCTGTCAGGCAGTAGATAGGCAGCTTTGGCAAGAGACAGCCAAAACCCAGGCTGTTTGCAACTACTGCAGACTGCCTTGGATTATCATTGAGCTAGAGCCCAGGCTGCTCCACCCTCCTCCCTGCCCATACACTGACATGGGTAGAACACAGCGCAAAAGAAATAACATGAAAAATAAAATTCAAGAAAATCCAGACAGATCACCCAGTACAACAAGGATTACATCTAACCAAAACATAGAAAAGTGTTTAGGATCAGAATATCAAGTGGAAGCTAAGAGCAATGCAACCCTGATCAACCTACTACTAGAACTTGCAGAAAAGCTACAAAGGACAGATAATCATGTGGATGCTACCATCACTAAGCTAGAGCAATATGATAAGACACTGGAAGGAATTCAAAGAGAGCTAAGAGAGTTGAGGGAGAGTGAAAAAAAAGAGGACCTTAAAAATCAGCTGGCCACACTAAATGAAAACAAAAAGAAATGCAAGGATGATTTCCAAGAATCATCGAGAAAATCAGAAAATGAGGTGAAAAGAGAGCTGGACAGAGGGATGGAAGTGATACATAGGAAAGTAGTAGAAAATGCAAACTTAATTGAACAAGTCCAAAACTTGCTAGACGCTCTCAAGAATAGAGTCAGTGAAGTGGAAGATAGAAACTCTGATCTGGAAGACAGGATGGAAGAAACAGGTCGAGAGTCCAAAAATTTCAGTAAGTTCAAAGGTTCCTGTGAACACCACATGAGGGAATTGTGGGACACACTTAAACATCCTAATATCAAAATCATTGGAATACCAGAAGGAGAAGAATTTAGACCAAAGGCATGGAGAACTTATTTAACACAATAATTGAAGAAAACTTCCCCCGTCTCTTGAAAGAAAGGCCCATCAAGATACAAGAACCAAACAAAACTCCTAACCGACTAAACCAAAGGAAAAACTCCCCAAGATATATTATCATTAAGACTCTAAACATTGATACCAAAGAGAAGCAGCGAGGGAAAAACAGCACACCACTTTCAAAGGAAACTCCATCAGAATTACTTCAGACTTCTCAATGGAAATATTGAAAGCTAGACAGGCCTGGAATGAAATTCTCCAAACTCTAAGAAACTATGTCTTCCAACCCAAACTACTCTGCCCAGCAAAAGTCTCCCTTATAATAGGTGGTGAAAGGAAAATTTTCCATGACAAAACTCAGCTTTACAATTATATGAACACAAAACCAAACCTACAGAAAGTATTCCAGGAAATTCTCCACAGAGAAGAAACAAATAACTAAACACAAATGCCTACAAGAAGCAGATCACAACAACAAAACCCAGAGTAGACAGAAAAAATTTCAAATTCCATGGAAACACAAACACACCTCTACCACCACAACATGGCAGGGATCAAATCAAATTTCACAGTCATCACCCTAAATATTAATGGCCTTAATTCACCCATCAAGAGACACAAGCTAATAGGGTGGATCAAAAAATGAGACGCCTCAATCTGCTGCCTAAAAGAAACCCACATTACCACTAAAGACAGAAACCTCCTCAGGGTGAAAGGGTGGAAAACAATATTCCAAGCAAATGGGAATAAGAAACAAGCAGGTGTACCTATATTAATATCAGATAAAATTGACTTCAAACCAAAAACAATCAAAAAAGACAAAGAAGGCTACTTCCTACTTATCAAGGGAACAATCCATCAAGAGGATATTACAATCATAAATCTGTATGCACAAAACTCAGGGGCACCATAGTTCATAAAACAAAGCCTACTTGACAATAACACAGAAATAACCACAAGCACCATCATAGCTGGGGACTTTAACACACCATTATCAGTAATAGACAGATCATCTAAACAGAAGCTCAACAGGGAAGTAAGAGAGCTCAACAAAACCATAGAGCACTTAGAACTAACGGACATCTACTGAACTTTCTATCCCAAATCCACAGACTACACATTCTTCTTGGCAGCCCATTGAACATTCTCTAAAATAGACCATCTACTGGGTCACAAAGACTGCCTCCACATATCTAGGAAAGTTGACATAATTCACTGCATGATATCAGATCATAATGCTATATTCCTAGAAATCAACAACAAAAAAACCAACAAGAACCCCAACAGCAACTGGAAACTGAATAGCACACTCTTAAACAATAAATGGCTAGGGGATGAAATAAAAAATAAAATTGCAAAATTCCTGGAATTGAATGACAATGAGAACACGTCATACCAAAGTGTATGGGACACAATGAAGGCTGTCCTCAGGGGAAAATTCATAGCACTCGATGCCTTCATAAAAAAGACAGAAAGATCCCAAATCAATGGCCCAACCATCCACCTAGTCATTGGAAAAACAAGAAAAATCCAACCCAAAGAGCTCCAGAAGGAAAGAAATAATTAAAATCAGAGCAGAAATTAATGAAATGGAAACCAAGGAAACAAATAAGGCAATTGACAAAACAAAGAGCTGGTTCTTTGAAAAAATAAACAAGATTGACAAACCTCAGGCCAATTTGATCAAGCAAAAAAAGGAGAGATTCCAAATTAACAAAATTCAAAATGAATAAGGAGAGATCACAAGAGACATAAGTGAAATTGGCAAAATCATCAGGACTTATTTTAAAAACCTCTACTCCACAAAATTGGAAAATATGGAAGAGATGGATAAATTCCTAGATGCATATCATCAACAAAGATAAACTCAGCAGATTGATCACCTCAATGAACCCATCACACTGATGGAGATTGAAAAAGTAATAAAAAACCTCCCCAAAAAGAAGAGTACATGACCAGATGGATTCCCAGACGAATTTTATCAAACCTTCATAGAAGAACTCAAACCAATCTTTCTAAAACTTTGCCACACAATTGAAGAACAAGGAAAGCTACCCAACTCCTTCTATGAAGCTAGTATCACCCTAATCCCAAAACCAGGTAGAGATGCCACAAGAAAAGAAAACTACCGGCCTATTTCCCTAATGAACATAGATGCAAAGATCTTGAACAAAATACTTGCAACCCGAATCCAACAACACATCAAAAGCATTATCCACCTTGACCAAGTGGGATTTATCCCAGGAACACAAGGGTGGATCAACATATGAAAATCTGTCAATGTAATACACCACATAAACAAGCTTAAACATAAAAACCACATGATCATTTCAATAGATGCAGAAAAGGCCTTTGACAAGATACAACATCACTTCATGATCAAAACATTGGAGAGAATCGGCATGGCAGGTTCACATCTTAACATAATAAAGGCAATATACAAATCTCCAAAGACCCAAATGATACTTAATGGAGAGAGACTGGAGGAATTCCCATTGAGATCAGGAACAAGACAGGGATGTCCTCTCTCACCTCTGCTTTTCAATATAGTTCTGGAAGTCCTATGTCAAGCAATAAGATAGGAGAAGGAAATAAAAGGAATACAATTTGGAAAGGAAGTAGTTAAGTTAGCTCTATATGCTGATGACATGATTATATATGTAAGAGACCCGAGAGACTCCATACCAAAACTCCTGAAGGTGATTAACTCCTATAGCAAAGTAGCAGGATACAGAATCAATGCATAAAAAACAGTAGCATTTCTGTATGCAAATGAAAAAGATAGAGAAAAAGAAATAAAGGACATAGTCCCATTTTCAATAGCAACAATAACAACAACAACAAATACCTTTGAATAACATTAACCAAGGAAGTAAAAGTTCTATACAACGAAAATATAAAAACTCTCAAAAAAGAAATTGAGGAGGACTTGAGAAGATGGAAAGATCTCCCATGCTCCTGGATAGGCAGAATTAAAATTGGAAAGATGACAATCCTACAAAAGGCAATATATAGATTTAACGCAATTCCAATTAAAATCCCTACAGTGTTCTTCACAGAGATAGAAAAAATGATCTCAAATTTCATATGGAAAGGCAGAAGGCGTTGCATATCCAAACATATACTCAGCAAAAGAGATACCTCTGGTGGCATCACCATACCTGATCTAAACCTGTACTACAAAGCCATAGTAATAAAAACAGCATGGTACTAGCATAAAAACAGGAGTATAGACCAATGGAATATAGTTTGGGTTAAGTAACTATAGCCACTTGATATTCGACAAAGGCCCGAACAATATAGGCTGGAAACAAGATAGCATCTTCAATAAATGGTGCTGGACAAACTGGATAACCACATGCAGGAAACTAAAACGTGATCCACACATTTCACCATGCACTACACTCAAATCTAAATGGATCAGAGACCTCAACATAAGACCAGAAACTCGAATACTACTGGAACAAAATTTAGGAAGTACTTTCCATCATATAGAAATGGAAAAAGACTTCCTGAACAAAACCCCAGTGGCTCAAGTTCTTAAACAGTCACTCAACCAATGATATCATATGAAGCTGAAGAGTTTCTTTACAGATAAGCATATAATAAGCAAAGCCAATAGAATACCCACAGAATGGGAGAAAATATTTGCAGGGTATGCAACTGATAGAGGCCAAATCTCTAGAATCTACAAAGAACTCAAAAGTCTAAACAATAAGAAGACAAATACCCCACTCACAAAATGGGGTGCCGAGTTGAACAGGCAATTCACAGAGGAAGATATACAAATGGCAAACACACAATTAAGAAAATATTCATCATCCATAATCATCAGAGAAATGCGAATTAAAACAACTATGAGATTCCACCTTACCCAAATAAGGATAACAAACATCAAAAAATCAAATGAAAATAAATGCTGGCGAGGATGTGGAGAAGCAGGGACACCCATTCACTGTTGGTGGGAATGCAGGATGGTACAACCACTTTGGAAAGCAATATGGAGACTCATGAAAGAGCTGACTATAGAAATACCAACAGACCCAGTTATATCCGTATTGGGCATCTACCCTAAAACCTTCAAACCAAAGGCCAGAGATATTTGCTCAACCATGTTTGTAGTGGCTCAATTCATAATAGCTAAAAGCCGGAATCACTCCAGATGTCCATCATTAGAAGAATGGATAACAAAGATGTGGTATATCTACACAATGGAATTCTATACAGCAGTAAGAAAAAATGACACAAAGAAATTTGTGCAAAAATGGTTGAACCTGGAACAGATCATTCTCAGTGAACAAACCCAATCACAGAAAAAAAGTCAACACATAGTCTCACTCATCTACAACACCTAACCTGAATCTACCCATGATACCTTACATACACAGCAAGCACCTCATGGACTAGACAGTAGGATGGATGGGGAAGGAGGGGAGGGCATCGAAGGGTGGAAAACAGTAATCTGGACCCAAAGGGCAATGGTACCATAAAATTCTACTTCCTAAAAGACAGACCAAATGGCTGAACCTTCACTAGACCCTTACAGGAAACACCTGAACCACAAGACACTGGAGAGGGTAGGATCAAGACTGACCTAAATCTCCTACATCTTCCCTCCCTCCCTCTCCACCTCTCCCTTCTCTCTCTCTCCTCTCTAACTCTTGTATATTACTTATGTTTTTCCTCAATTTCTTAGTGGGCACTGACCTGTAACCCCCACTTCCAGCTTGGGCCTACCATCCACAATGAGCTTTTGATCAGAGAAACCTACAAGGTTTCCCAAAACAATGACAGACTTCTGTCAGAGTACTTGGTGACCCATCAAAAGCCTGTGGTAAGACCCTATTGCTGAAGACTCATACACAGCTGACACATAAAATTGAATGGCATGGCTGAAAGCCAGGAGACAGTCAGTCCCCAGACAGTCAGCGTGTCTAGTGCCAGAAGGTGCTACATGGGCGACTAGGGGAAATGACCAATATCTGTCCAAGCAACTCATTGTCTAACCTCATTAGCAACAACCTGATGTGATGCCCACACAAGTGTAATAGTGGCACACAGCCATGGTGGGGAACCAACTGCTCTTGATTTGGCTAACTGATCCCCTCCGTGGTACGAGACCCATAGCTGGAGATGGGAAACAAGTCAGAACCATACCCAAACATAAGGCCACCCTCCAATATCAAGCTACCATCAATCATGGGGTACAAGAGGGCCTACACCTATCAAACTCTCTGTCAAAAATGTGTTATCTCAATTTTCCGGGTGCTAACTTACTCTCCATTGGAGACTATGCTTCTCTTTTTCAGATAGATGCAGATCCTAAGGAGAGAGCTTCCCCAACACACCTCAAAAGGGGCCCGACTGAAACTCAGGACAATTGGCGAAACAAGCATGTGTGATGTTTTCCTGTGAACCGGATACCAGCACAAAGGGGAAGGAGAGCAACACAGAGAAAAATCAACTCCTACCAAGTCACAGAGCCGGAGCCTCAGAGGCCCCCAACGCCTCAGCACTGAAGCAGAGCAAAAATGAACCCAACATGGCTCAGGGAAATTTTGCGGAAGAGGGGGCGGAAAGAATGTCAGAGTCACATGTTGGGTCATGATTTGCAGAGACATTTATCTTACCAATAACTGTGGGCTAACTCCACAATGCATGACCCATTTACATCAACAAGGAGGGTCCAATGGGAGAGGGTAGATCATAGATGAGCCTAAACAATGGTACCAAACTGCCTGTATTTGCTAAAAAGAAAACTAATAAATTAAATTTTAAAAAATTATATTGAGAATTTAGACTACAGATTTGTTGTAGTTCTGGGACAAAGCACCCAAAAAATGCATCTGATGGAAGGAAAGTTTCTTGTTTTTTGTTTTTTTCTTTTTTGGCTTAAAGCCTTGAGAGGACGCTTCAAAGCAAACCTTTAGCACAGCCTGGGCATCATCTCTGCCACAGCAGGTGGAAAGCAAGAGCAAAGCACTCTGATTGTGGGGAGCTGGCTATAACACCCCCATTCTCACTATCAGCAGTGTATCTCTTCTAGCAAGACTCCCGTTCCCAAATTGCCATCATCTGGGAACCAAGTACCCAGAACATATGAGTTTTTGGCAAATTGGTTTTCAATTATACCACCAGAAGATTATTGATATAGCATTCTGCTAAATAAAATTTTGGGACACATTTACCATTCTTTGAAGAATTGGATGAAACAGAGTTTAAAGTGACTAATTATCCTATGGAAGGCATTTCAAGGCAGTCCTTTGATTCAGTCTGTGGCATAGTTATTGCTGGTTTATTTTAGCTAATGTTACAATAAAAAAATGCAAGGAAAATGTTTGAACAATTTTCAGGATGCTCAGAAAAGAATTGTGTATGAAGTCAGGGCTTAGAAAAGTATGATTAATAAAGAGATTTTGGGTTGACCAAAAGATCATAGCTGATGCCAATATCAAGGTGCTTTTTCTGTATGTATTTCTCAAAGGATTTTTTGTTTCAGGTCCTATCTTTAAGAACTTAACCCATTGTGAGTGAACTTGGTGTGTTTTAGATCTCAGAAAGGAATTATCATGTTTCAAAAATCAAGCATGAGGATGGGGTAGAAGTAAGAATGTTAGGAAGAGGGCTAGAGAGATTTCTCAGTGGTTAAGTGATTGCCTACAATGCCTAAGGAAACAGGTTCTATTCCCCACTATCCACATAAAGCTCAAGATGGCACATGTGTCTGGAGTTCATTTACAGTGCCTACGTGCCCTGGCAACAACATATTTACACACATACTGTCTCTCTCAAATAAAGAATGAATTAAAAATATTTTTAAAAAGAATGCTTGGAATACCTTTGATACCAGGGACCCATGTGCTAAACCAAAGAAACATATATATATGTTTCAAAAAAAATAGCTTAGAAAAAATAGAATGTGAAAACACAAAGACCTGAATTTGATTTAATATTATCAATGGCTGATAGAGTTAGCAGAGTTCATTAGATTTGACAGAGGAAAAGACAGGTTGCCACTATTTTTGTGGATTGTGTCTTTTTTCATTTATTTTAAGATACCACCTACATTATACAGTGATAAAAACAATAGGGGAGTTGACAAAACAACAAATCCTCTTTGGAGTAGAAGGAGAATGTAAGAGGCAGATGGAGTGACTGTAGGTAATCAGAGTAAAAATTGCTGCCTGATGGAATCCAAACTGCAAAAACCTCATTTTCTAAAATTCTCATGTCTTTTTACATTGGTATAGATTTGGGCTTTTGTTGCATGATATTCAGTCAGTGACAGACTGACCGTCTTCCCTCCAACTAAGTTATGTCAGGCCTTTGTAGAAAAGTAATTCTGTGGCTATTTTGCCAAAGATGAACTCATGAATCAGTGATGTGGGCATAGGTGTTTTCCAAGACAGCATTCTGAAAAATCCATAAATTCTTCAAGCAAAGCTGTTTCTCTTTCACCATCAGATTTCAATTTGCCAAATCATACAATTCTCTTCGGAAATTCAAGGTGGTACAGAAAAGTTCCCCAAGGGGCATGAAAAGGTTAAAATTATGAAGGCAGAGGTAGCAGGGAAACTGGGTCCTTTATTATTTTACAAGTTCAAGAAGAATGATGCAAGGCATACCACTTTCACTAACAACTTAAAGCATTGCAGTTTAATTTACACCCAAGTCATATTACACTGTCAGCTAGATATGGAGTTCTAGGAACAATGAAAAATATGTTTTCAGTTAATATTAAATTTCAACAAAGGGTCTTAAACAGGGAAAAATACTGAAAGAATAAGAAAACAAACATGAACTCTAATATTTCTGAAACCAGAGTAGCCTGTGGACACAAGTCTCTTCCAGTGCCACTGGCATCTGCCTTGTACTATCATTATTGTATAAAGCTATAGAGGCTTCACTCTCAGCCTTGTAAAAGGCTCAGAACAGTTGCTCAGTACAGAGTAGATTAGGAAGAAGGAAGGGCAAGTTTTTCAGTAGAAGGAGGAATGTATCATATTCGCTGATTGTTGAAAAGCTAACTCAGTAAGCAGATTAAAATAAATATTTGTTTGAGTTTTGTGCTCTATCATATTTCCTTTATATGCACATAAGTTCAATTCTGAAGAAAAAAAGTGGGCTAGACAAATGGCTTAGCAGTTATGGCACTTGCCTGCAAAGCCTAATGACCCAGATTCAATTCTTCATTCCCCATGTAAGCCAGATGCATGAGGTGGCACATGCGTCTGGAGTTCATTTAAAATGGCTAGAGGCCAGGTGTTCTTATTCCCTCTCTCCCTCCCTCTCTCTCTCTCCCTCATAAATAAAATATTTTAAAGTGTTTAATACTAAGTTTTAGATACAAACTTATGAAAACTAAATCTCTCCCTGTGGTGTCTTACCTGAAGTTCTACTTCAAAATTCATGGAAAAACAACACTTTTGAAGAATTTAAACCAATTACATTTTATTCACTTATTTTTATATTAATTTCATCAGTAAAATATAGAACTATACGCTAAGTTGGTTACAAAAATATGATTAGCTCTTATGAGGCTCTTCAAGAAGAACATTACAACAAATGCTGACAAGGCTGTGAGAAAAAGGGAAACCTTATTCACTGCTGGTGGTAACATAAACTGGTCAGCCACTATGGGAATCAATGTTGAAGTTTCTCAAAATCTAAAACTAGAACTTTCATATGAACCAACTATAGCACTCCTGAGCATATATACCCAAAGGCCTCAATACCCTACTAAGAGATACTTGTTCATGGGTGTTTGTGGCTCCACTCTTCACAATAGACAAGGAACTAAATAAGCCTCCATGTTCATCAGTGTAGGAACAGAGAATAAATACACAGTGCATATATGCAGGAGAATTCTATTAAGCAATGAAGAACAATGAAATTATAAGATTGGCAGGTAAATGGATGGAGCTGGATAATGTTATCTTAAGTGAGGTAACCCAGACACAGAAATAAAAACACCACATGTTCTCTCTCATATGCACATCCTAGAACCTGCATGTTGCTTTGGGAGAGAGCTTATGTCCATGTGTCATGAAAGTAGAAAGAATTCTATTAGGATAGGGAAGAAATGAATATTTAGTGGAGAAATTAGGAAAAAGTAGAAGATCTAAAGTGATATGCAATGGAAGAAAATATCAGAAATGGGAGGGGAAACCATGCAATGGACAAACTCCTGACATGAAGAAGCAAGTTAAGGGAGGAAGTGTTTATTTTGGTTTAAGTAGGGATACATTGATTGTAGACAGCTCCATGTTGCTGTGATTAACATCCAAAGCAGGCACAGTGCAGAGGAGGAAGGGATTTATTTCAGGCTTACAGATCCAGGGTACAGTAGATAACTACATGTTGCTGGTATGAACTTCCAAACCAGGCATATTTATGAAAGAAGGGAACTTGTTTGAGGCTTACAGATTCAGGGGAAGTTCCCTCATAGCAGAAGAAGCTGGCCTGCTTTCACAGGGAAATGCAGAGAAAAAAAACCACCACCAAAATTCCAGCAAGCACATTTCAGGAACTCCAGGAAAAGGTGCAGTACTTTGTGTATCTTTAGACTGGAATTCCAAATTGACCACCACACTTCGGGCTGGACCCTACGATCTGCTCAGTGACACCTCCCTCAGCCAGGCAGCTGGAGTTCTAAAGCTTCAATAAACTCTTAAATATATTGGAACATCCATTAAAACTTCTACACATTAGAAAGTTTCATCAGTGATGGAAAAAGCTACTTCCATATATGCAAGCAGAGAGCAACCATTGCCAGCCAGCAAACACCAAAAAGCAAAGAATTTAGATGTGCCTCCAAAACATCTTACATCTGGACATCAGTATCTTCCCACAATGAAAGCTCCCCCAGCCAGGTGGCTGGAGACCATAGTTACAAGCTTTAATAAAACATGTGAGTCTATGGAGAACACACATTCAAACTACCTACCACACAGTCCATTACGGTAGGGAAAGCATGGTGGTAGGAGCATGAGGCAGTTTTTAGCATTGCATCAGGAAGCAAAATGTAAATAGCAAGTGGTAGGGAAGAACAACAGATTACCCTATTACTTTCTCCATCATGGCTCTACCTCCTAAACACCCTACAAACTCCAACGCAGTGCCACAAGATGGGGACCAAGTGTTCAAATGCATGAGATTATGATGGACATTTCTCATTAGACAAATCTTTCAAAATATAACGAAGCAAAAATGTCTTCTTATTTTGTAAAAATCAAAAGTGTTTTAAATAAAAGACTGTTTTAAAAGCTTTTGCATTGATCTGATAAAGGTTTTTAAATCATTAATAAAATGTCATCTTTCTCTAGAATTTCATGTTTGTGTATAAAATGTGGCAATAATTCATGATGACATCATGAGTGATGGAAACATAACACTGAAATCCCCATTTTCTTAATTTAGCAGAGATTGGTCTTGAAAATTTAAAGGTTTCAGAGATGACTAAGTTAAAAATTTAATGAAACAGAAATATTAGCACTCCATTATCTTTTCCAAGTCTATCATTAGCTACATCTTAGACAATTATTATAGGTTTAGCCAAGAGTTCAGTTAGATATCTGTCAGATGGCAGAAAGTAGTTTCAAAATGTCATTTTAAAAGTCAAATGTCTTAAAAACACAGCTAAGTTTATAGAAGAATAATTTTAAATTGTGTAGACCTAAGTAAGTTTTGAAAGTTAAACCTCTAATATTGGACTGGGGCTGGCTCAGAGTATAAAGCATTTGCAGCACATTCATGAGCACCTGAGTTTGCATCTCTAGATTACCGCCTAATAAGTTACCTCACTGGAACAAAGGGATCTTCTATCAACCAGGAAGTTTCAAAAGAAGAGGGATTCTCTCTGAATTTAGGATAAAAGTTTAAAAGCATAGCAGAAGGCCATCTTAGTTTACCTGGATTTGAGGACCTACAAAGATTTTAGGGAGTTATGCAAGGCACTGGGTAAAAGACCATACTGTACATTTCTTGCTATCAATGGCAATATTACAACTGTACAATGACAAGCTGGATGAATCTCAATGAGAGGACATCACTTTGATCATGTATCTAAAGGGAGTATAATATAATCTTTAAATTTTTTAATTGTATATTATCTGTCGGGAGCCATAGAGCAAAAGCCTCTCCATTTTGCCTGGGCCTGCTTATAAACTGACTCATTATGGACCAGCTTTCTGTTAGGTACTTCTGGAACGTCGGTCAGCAGACTGCTTACCGAATCTTATCTTTTGCAAAAGGCCAGTTTATGGTCAGGATGTGAAGCCTGGTGCAGTCAAGATGTTAAGCCAGTTAGGCAAGATTCGATGAACACCTAATTACATCCCCTCTAGGTTTCCTGACAACTCCTTGCCCTGACCATGTCCCCTTCCCCCTACAGCCCTATATAAACCCACATGTAAGAATAAACTCTTGAGGCCATGACAAACCTCTAGCATGGTCTCCTTTTTGCGTCTGTTTGCCTTCTTTCATTCAGGTTATTTTTCCCCTCACTTCTTTGTTCGACTCCCCGCTGGCCGGGCAATTATCTATTTATCAAAAGTCATAAAGTCTCATCAAATAGTAGCAGCCTGGCTTTGAAAGGCATTTCATCAGTCCCTAATTATTTAACTAGTTCATGGGGTTAATTTATTTAGCTAACTTAATGTGCATCTGTCTCCCAGTGACTAAGTCACAACATAAAATTCACAATGTCCTAGTTTGTGACACCTCATGGGTATGAAAAGAGTATTTGCAAGTGTACTCTGCAGTTCCTACGGTAATGCCAATGAGATTAGGGAAAATTCAGTCAAAACAAAGATATATATGGAGAGAGAGCTTATTTTAAAATATCAAGGATAATAGTTAGAACAGACACTAATAGCTGCAATATTCACCATGGCAGCACTATGTGCTTGCATTTAGATAGAAGACTTAAAACTGGAGTGGAAAGGAATGTCCAGAGACATTTCCCCTCTTACAATGACTGACTGACTGTTGCTTTCACATCTCATAACCTACAATCCCATGGTTTATACCAGCAATCCCACTGAATAGGGCCCTCAGTGGAATGGGGGCAGGGAGGAGGGAAATGATGGTATCAAGAAATGATGTATCCATAAAAGTTTCTACTTAATTTATAAAAAAAACACTTATTTATTTAACAAATTACATTTTGAATTAAATTTGTGCTTATGTGTCTTGGTTTATTAACTAACATCAAGATCACTTGTTTAGATACTACATTTCTTTAGTTTGTTTTTGTTGCCGTTGTTAGCTTGCTTGTTTTCATTTATATATGTGAATGGTGTAAATTACATGTGTGTGCATGTGTGTTTATACATGTGTGAGTTCATATGGAATTCAAGGACTTATGCCAGGGATCTTCTTCCATTGTTTTACACCTTATTTTTTGAGACAGTGTCTCTCACTGAATCTGGAATTCACCTATTTGGTGAAACTAGCTGGTGTGCACTGCCATGCCTGGTTTTTATGTAAGTGTCAAAGATCCAAAATCAGGTCTTGCTTGCACAGCCAGTCCTAAGTCTCCTGCTATAAAAGTATTTTTGTTCCACATTGCCCACATTGCTGATGGAAAAGAAAAACACAAGGGCTGCAGAAAGATCCAAGTGATTTTGAAAAATGCTTCTTTTAGAAAGAAATGTCTTCAAATTGAAATAGCTTTATATATAAACATTTAGCATGCAGCTAGTGTAGGCAAGGCAGTAAAAAATCCCCACCATGCTTAGGAGGAAGAGTTGGAGACCCAAGAGGCAGCCTACAAACCAACAGCAGACAGTTCTACTAAGCCAGAAGCCAATTAAGTTTACATTTGGAACACTCCACTAGTCCTGGAGGACAGAGAACAAAGGACTCGGGTGGCTTTCCTGCCTCAGTAACTCTTCAGATGGCATAGTGGTGAAAAGTATGTCCCCAGAAGCTCTGCACTAGGTGATACTTTAATGTTTGAAAAGATGACAAATGGAGCCTACTTTCTTGTTTCTGTTCTTTCAGTTCAAATTTGCTCACCAGGACACATGTCCTTTCAGCAGCCTGATACCAAAGTTCTCTAGAATGGCAGTGTAGGAAGAGGACTGAGCCCGTGCCCAAAGAGTTGTAACATTCCAACTCTTAGATCTGTGATGAATTTCTTAAAAAAAAAAGATAAGCAAACAAAAAAATGACTGTTTCTAAATGTCTATATCTTCTCTAATCAAGATCTATCTGCTTCTTGAAACTGATTGCATTGAGGGAAAAGGAGGATCCATCAAACACTCAGATGTTGCTTTGAATGTTCCTCATATACTTTGATAGACAGGTCTAGAATGGTCTGGTTGTTTTTGGTGGAGGGAGAAGTACTAATTTGTGGAGATTCTAATTATCTGAAGTAAAAATTTCTCAGTTACCATTTCAGAACACAAAATGATTATTATTACTATTAGTATTATTAGTAGTAGTACTAGTAGTAGGAGTAGTAGGAGTAGTAGCAGTAAATCTCTAAAATGTTTCTACCAACTCATTCTCTGTCAGTTACTAACATTTCTATATAATCACCTCTGGACTTGTCACTAAAAGGCCACATTTAGGTCTGTCTCAAATACTACAGATAATGTGGGACACATTTTATGAGCCACTGTATCCTGAATGTCACATTATATTCCAGAAATTACATTATACAGCTCCATAATTTCTTACTGAAGTCTGGAAATCCTTTCAGGTTACAAACAGGCCAGATGTACTCTGGCCTGACATGATCTTTTCCCATTTGCTTAATGCTTTTACTTTTTTTGTTATTAATTAGATTTGTATTCAGCAAATACAGTCAGTTTGGTACCATTATTAGGCTCATCCATGATCTAACCCCTCCCCTTGGCCCCTCTTTGTTGAGGTATATAGGACATACATTGTGGAGTTAGCCCACAATTATGGGTAGGATAAATGTCTCTGCATATCATGACCCAACATGTGGCTCTGATATTCTTTCTGCCTCCTCTTCCACAAAATTTCCCTGGGCTATGTTGGGTTCAGTTTTGGTCTGCTTGTCTGCTTCAGTTATGAAGTGTTGAGGGGGGGGGCTCTAGATCTCTGGCTCTCTGATTTGGTAGGAGTTGATTTTTCTCTGTGTTGATATCCTTCACCCTTGTGCTGGTATCCAGTTCACCAGGAAAACAGCACCCTTGCTAGTTTCACCAATTTTTCTTAGTTTCATCTGGGGCCCTTTTGAGGTATGATGGGGTGGCTCTCTCCTTAGGACCTACATCTATCTAAAAAAGAGAAGCAGATTCTCCAATGAAGACTAAGTAAGCACCAGGACAAATGAGGTAACCCTTATTTTATTTATAGAGAATTTAATATGTGTAGGCCCCGTTGTAGCCCATAATTGATGGTAGCTTGATAATGGAGAGTGGGTTTATGTTTAGATATGGTTCTGACTTGTTTCCCAGCTCCAGCTATTGGTCCTGTACCACTGAGGGGATAACTTAGCCAAATCAAGAGCAGTTGGTTCCCCACCAAGTCTGTATGCCACTGTGGCACTTGTGTGGGCATCACAACAGGTTATTTGCTGATAAGTAGGATAGACCATGAGTTGCTTGGACAGATATTGGTCATTTTCCCCCAGTCACCCATGTAGCCTCTTCTGGCACTAGATGTGCTGTTTGGGGACTGACTCTCTTCCAGCTTCCAGCCATGCCATTCCATTTTACACGTCGACCACATAAGGTACCTTCAGCAGTAGGGTCTTACCACTGACCTTTGGTGGGTCATCAAGTACTCTGACAGAAATCTGTCTTTTTTTTAGGAAAACTTGTAGGTCTTTCTGATCAAAAGCTCATTGTGGATGATAGCCAAATGTTGGTCCTGGGAGTTACAGGTTAGTGTTCATTAAGAAAAGGAAGAAAAAGATTAATATACAAGATCTAGAGAGAGAGAGAGAGGGAGGGGGAGGGAGAGTGGGAAGCAGTAGAAAATTAAGGTCAGTCTTCATCATACCCTCTCCAGTGTCTTGTGGCTCAGGTGTTCCCTCTCAGGGCCTGGTGAAGGTTCAGCCATTTGGTCTGCCTATTAGGAAGTAGAATTTTATGGTACCATTGCCTTTGGGTCTAGATTTGTGTCCCCCTACCCCCCACTGCCTTTCCCTCCCTCCCCACACATGCTATTGTCTAGTCCATGAGGTGCTTGCTAGGTATGTAAGGCATCTTGGGTAGATTCAGGTAAGGTGCTGTAGATGAGTGAGACTATATGGCAATTTTCTTTATGTGATAGGGTAAGTTCACTGAGAATGATCTGATCTAGGCGCAACTATTTTTCCTCAAATTTCATTGTGACATTTTTTCTTATTACTATATAGAATTCCATTGTGTAGATATACCACATCTTAGTTATCCATTCTTCTTGTGATGGACATCTGGGTTGATTCCAGCTCTTAGCTATTACAAATTGAGCAGCTACAAACATGGTTGAGCAAATCTCTCTGGCCTGTGTTTGAAGGTTTTAGGGTAGATGCCCAGTAAGGGAATAACTGCGTCTGTTGGTATCTCTATAGTCAGCTTTTTCAGGAGTCTCCATATTGCTTTCCAAAGTGGTTGTACCATCTTACATTCCCACCAACAGTGGATGAGTGTTCCTACTTCTCCACATCCTCACCAACATTTATTTTTATTTGATTTTTTGATGTTTGTTATCCTTATTTGGGTAAGGTGGAATCTCATAGTTGTTTTAATTTGCATTTCTCTGATGATTAGGGATGTTGAACATTTTCTTAAGTGTGTGTTTGCCATTTGTATTTCTTCCTCTGTGAACTGCCTGTTCAGCTCTTTGCCCCATTTTTGTGAGTCGGGTGTTTGACTTTTTACTGTTTAGATTTTTGAGTTCTTCGTTGATTCTAGAGATTAGGCTTCTGTCATTTAGATAACCCACAAACATTTTCTCCCATTCTGTGGGTAATCTATTGGCTTTGCTTATTGTATGCTTGTCTGTAAAGAAACTCTTCAGCTTCATGTGATCCCATTGGTTGAGTGACTGCTTAAGATCATGAGCTACTGGGGCTTTGTTCAGGAATTCTTTTTCCATTCCTATATCATGGAAAGAACTTCCTAAATTTTCTTCCAGTAGTAGCCTAGTTTCTGGTCTTACATTGAGGTCTTTGATCCATTTGGACTTGAGTGTAGTGCATGGCAAAATATGTGGATAAAGTTTCAGTTTCCTACATGTGGTTATCCAGTTTGTCCAGCACCATTTGTTGAAGATGCTGTCTTGTTTCCAGCCTATATTGTTAGAGCCTTTTTCAAATATCAAGTAGCTATAGTTGCTTGACCCAATTTCCAGGTCCTAAGTCTATTCCATTGGTCTATGCTTCTGTTTTTATGACAGTACTATGCTGTTTTCATTACTATGGCTTTATAATATAGCTTTAGATCAGGTATAGTGATGCCTTCAGAGGTATTTCTTTTGCTGAGAATATGTTTGGATATGTGAGGCCTTCTGCATTTCCATATGAATTTGGAGATATTAGTTTTCTTTCTCTGTGAAGAACACTGTAGGGATTTTAACTGGAATTGCATTAAATCTATATATTGCCTCTGGTAGGACTGCCATCTTCACAATGTTAATTCTGCCTATCCAGCAGCATGGGAGGTCTTCTCATTTTCTCAAGTCCTCCTCAACTTCTTTTTTGAGTGTTTTTATGTTATTGTTGTATAGATCTTTCACTTCCTTGGTTAACGTTATTCCAAGGTATTTTATTTTTTTTGTTGCTACTGAAAATGGGACAATGTCCCTTATTTCTTTCTCTTTCTCTTTTACATTTGCATATATAATGGCTACTGATTTTTGTGCATTGATTTTGTATCCTGATGTTTTGGTATAGGAGTTAATCACCTTCAGGAGTTTTGGTATGGAGTCTCTCAGGTCTCTTACATATACAATCATGTCATCAGTGAATAGAGCTAACTTCTTCCTTTCCAAATTGTATCCCTTTTATCTCCTTCTCCTGTCTGATTGCTTGAGCTAGGACTTCCAGAACTATATTGAAAAGCAAAAGTGAGAATGGACAACCCTGTCTTGTTCCTGATCTCAATGGGATTTCCTTCATTCTTTCTCCATTAAGTATTATTTGGGCCAAAGCTGCCTGCCCTCATGCTAGGAGGGACACTGAGGTACCAAGCCCTGAATAAGCCCAAACTGTAGTGGGGGAACACTGGGACCTAGAAGCAGTCTGTGCTCCCCTGCAACAGGACAGTGGTGGATGGCCAACATGGCAAACAGACAGTGGATGGCACCTGGGCTGGCGCAAGTGACAGTGACAGTCTGAGCTTGTGTGGCAGTTGCTGTGGGCCTGGGCTCGCTGAACATGCGGTGGCCAGAGCAGTAAGTGAGCGAGTGGGTGGAGCAGTCTAAACTTCCACACTCAGAAATCAATTGGTGCCTGGATACAGTGGCCACTTGTGGCGAGTGGTGGGATACCCGCGTACAAGGGAATCAGTGATTCCCTGTTTTGCCTGGACTCTCTGAATGTGCGGTGGCTAGAATAGTAAGTGAGTGAGTGGGTGGAGAAATCTAAGCTTCCACACACAGGGATTGATCAGTGCTGTGGATATGGCAGCTACTTGGGTGGAGGGGTGGGCTACCCACTCCTGAGGGAATCAGTGACTCCCTGTTTTTCCCCCTCTATGCCCTCTCATTGGCAATCTATTGGATATTGCTTTTCCCTAAAAGACCCAGTGAACCCTTAATATCTTGACTATCTTTCCCCAGGGTCTGCAGGGCAGCTAGGTGGTTGCCATCTTGGTGGGAAGTCAGCTTAATGCTTTTATTTTTTTTTTTTTTAATTTAATTTATTAGTTTTCCTTTCAGTAAATACAGGCAGTTTGGTACCATTATTTAGGCTCATCTGTGATCTACCCCCTCCCATTAGACCCTCCTTGTTATTGAAAATGGGTCGTGCATTGTGGAGTTAGCCCCCAGTTATTAGTATGATAAATGTCTCTAAAAGCTTAATGCTTTTAAATGATCACATATAGTCTTATTCAAGATTGCTCATATTGCATAATTGGGAAATGCATTATGATGCTCTTCAGAAAGTTTGTTCTCTCTGCTGAGCTCTGCTTAGCTGGAGTTTGGTAGTAGTGAGCACAAAGCTTTGTAGATCCTGAAGAAGCTCTCTATGATGTTTCCATATTTTTCAATATGAAGACTCATTCATTGTTTTTTCAAATTATATCTGTGTGTCTGAAACCCACACATATTCCTAAATTCCCAGTACTTAACTAATACATAGTAAATTTTACACAATGGAAGACAAATGCAAAATAGGAGAGTTTAGGATTATTACTCCTACAGGCCCTACAAGCCATTTTAATGAATTCTAACTTCAGAAAAGAGCACCACACAGAATAGACCTTCACCTCGTGGAGAAATTCCTCTGCCTATCATCTGGTTTTCAGATGCAGATTGGGACACTTGTCCCTTCTTTTACAGTTGTTAATGGAGTCTCTAGAGACTTTCCCTTCTTTAACTGGGAATAACATTTGCCACGCCAAGTCAGCTACAGACCATGCCAGCTGCTACAGAAAGAAGCACTGTTAAAAAGCATTCTTGTCTACATATCTAACTCTTCAAATCTGTTATATACTGTGCCAAGAAAATTCCATCTGTCTCCTGTGCAAAAAAGCAACAGTTTTCAACATAATTAAGCAGTTTCACAGTTCTGTGGCAGGAACTTGTGGAAGTATAACTGCAGTTAGAAAGAATAAATCTGGAGCTTACTTCTCAAAATCCCTCTTCAGTTGATGCTTTTGTGTATTCTTGCTTCTTCCAATAAACTATTAGAAGTCAGATGTGAACATTAGGATCTTCTTCCCTTCATGAAAATAGAATTAAGGTCCTAATATTAAATTGGCCTTAGGAATTTGTATTTACTTCAAGTGACCATTTATGGAAATGAAGCAACTATCAATTAGACAGATAAAACAAGCTTCTGTAAATTTCAAGTTTATAATTAGTTTCTTAAATGTCCCCAAAATAATCTACTTCTTAAGAAAATTTGTATTAAGTGGTAACAGTCTTCCATAAAGACTTAGATTTGGGAAAACATTTCCATGTGTACAGAACCATAGTCAGTAGAAGCCGTTGATATAGCACAGCCATGTCTACCTCCAGCTGAATCAGCAGAGACCAGAGGGGTTCACAACCATTTCTTAATTCCTCCTTTTGTGCAGAAGATAGTAAGTGCAGGAAAACAGTTTGGAGGCACTTTATTCCTATGTCATCTAACCTTGTCCCCCACCAGTACCCCATTCCCATGCTTTTCTATATTTGGTAAAATGTGTGTGTGTAAATTATACCAACACTGGTTAGGGAGTGCTGTAGTGTCTCTAGCAGAGACTGGAAACCATCCGAACCCAGCTTTAGCTCTATCACTTGTGTTTGTCTTTCTTTTGTTCTAATCCTCCAGTCACCCCAACAGGTCATATTTTCATCAGCCAGGCAGCTGGCACACAAACAGTGATCTCAGGGCCCTGAACCCAGGACCCAGAGATCTATAGGGGAACTTCAAAAAATTCAGTCTCAAGCATGGTCCCTGAAGTTGTGTGCACATTACATTGAAAGTAACTGGTTGGAATAGAGGGAGCACAGTTTAGAGTTTGATATAAAATATATAAAATATAGGAAAGGCCAAATCAAAGGATAAGGAACCATATATTCAAAATTTAAAAGAAATTTCTAAAAGTAGAGGAGCCAATGTTCAAGTTAAACAGTTGCAGAGTTAAACAAATGCAGTGCTTTTGGATTATATGCAAGAGACATGATGAAGGAACTCTTAACAACTTTGAAAACACTAGGAGAAAAACTGAGGGTTCATTATAGAATTCTAAAGATATAAAATTTATGGTCACTTTTTCATTATATTTTTGATATATCAAATTTAAGCATGAATGTTTTAATGATATATTAAGAAGTCTTATAAGTACATATTTTTAAACTCAGTACTCATTTTTTAAACCTGTTAAAAATTTATCTTTAGGCTTACTATAAGCTTCATGAAATCTTAAATGTTACGTATTTGGGCAATATCAAATCACTGGAATCTTCAGATGAAAGGTATGTCAGGCTATAAAGGTTAATATTACATGCATAGGTCTGTTGTTCCCTTGTGCCAGAGTCTATGTGTGTGAGTCGACCAAAGCTCCTCAGCTTGAGTGAGACCCTATCTCAAAAGAACTACAAGAAACTATATATATCTCCATATTTATTAGACTTAAATTGGCCCACTCAGATTCTGCATGTCACTGTTTTATGAAATCTTCATTGTGAAAAAGACATTTAACATAAAAAATCTCCAACAATGTTATATAATCATTTGACTTTTACATCAATCCTTGGCCTTGGACTCATGGTTATCCATCTACTTTTACCTCCCAAGTGCTGGGATTAAAGGTGTGCACCACAATGCCTGGCTTGTTCATATTTTTATAATGCTTACACACTCTCAGATTGACTTACAGATACATGGCATATACATAAATATAGTTGTTAGTCCAGATTCTTTCTAAAGACTGAAAATCTAAAAATTGAGATAATGACTTATTTTTGTTTTCTGAGCTCCTTGGGTAATTATCATATTTGAGTAAATAATATGTTTGCCTATAAAGATATACAGACTATTAAAAATGTTTTATAATAAGAATGCCAAGATGTTTGCATACCCTGCTTTGTGGAATACTTTAGTAAATGAAGAAAATTTGGCGTTTGTGACTAGGGACACACACTTGCTGTTGACATGGAAATGTTGTCTTATAAATGAGTACTCATATAAATTACAAAATAGAAATTATCTTAAATCTTTCTTAATTTAGAACATTATTCAAAAGGTTATCATAATACTAAGCTAGCACCAGGGAAATTAAAGACCCACTGTAAATTAGGATGGCCAGATTTAATGTTGAATTGCCTCCAGAGGGAACTTTGAAAACAACTACTGTCTTGACAGCCTATATGTCCTTCTGGGGGAAGGGGTTTCCTGGGACTGCTTTCCCTTCTTTGCTCTGTGGGAGCCTGGAATATGTCCCCCCGCCATTTGCGAATGTTTTAGAATTATCTAGGGACTAAAGATTGTTTGAAAGACAATCTTTGGTATTATTCCATTAAGCATAAGGACCTAACGCTTTGCTGATACTAGAGTGAGAGAGAGGGAGAGAGGGAGAGAAAGAGAGAGAGAGAGAGAGGGAGGACAGAGAGCATGTCAGGGTTTCTAGCTGCTGCAAACAAACTTAAGACATATTGTCATCTTGTGCATCTGGTTTACATGGGTGCTGGGAAACAGAACCTAGGTCTTTAGGATTCCCAGACAAGCACATTAATCATTAAGCCATCACTTACTTGATGTCTTTTTATCATGTTTTTACCTTGATATACATTTTAGGTAAGTCTGATGTTTGTCTTATGTAAGGAGCTTGTAACATGACCTTGACTTCATTTACCTATTTGACCTCTTTATCTGCTGAGAAATTTTATCTAACACATACGACTTTAGGTGTTCAAACAAAAGAGAAGAACTATAAAGAGAAACAAGTTATATCCTTTTTGTCATTTCCTTTTCCTTGTCAGAGACAATTGGCCATTTTGACTCTGGATAGGGTCTGTGGGACACATGGCTTTAAAAATGGGATCTGAGGGCTGGAGAGATGGCTTAGTGGTTAAGCGCTTGCCTGTGAAGCCTAAGGACCCCGGTTCGAGGCTCGGTTCCCCAGGTCCCACGTTAGCCAGCTGCACAAGGGGGCGCACGCATCTGGAGTTCGTTTGCAGAGGCTGGAAGCCCTGGCGCGCCCATTCTCTCTCCCTCCCTCTATCTGTCTTTCTCTCTGTGTCTGTCGTGCTCAAATAAATAATTTTTTTTAAAAAGTTTAAAAAAATGGGGTCTAAGATAAAGGGGGCACCATCCCTTTCTCCAGAGTCCATCTTGTTATGACTTTGAATAGCATATAACAGTAAGCGAGAACAAAAGGAAATGAGAGAGTAGAGAGCCAAATATCCTGACATTCCATGTCTTACTCTGAAGTAGTTTTTTTTTTTTTTTTTTTTTTTAACCTAGGAAATTTATTTTACCTATTTGTAATACACAATGTGATAGGGTCTTGTCTATGTCTAACCTTATTAGCCTCCCAAAGAATATGAATTATATCTGTGCTTATTACTTTTGACCCACCTAGGATAGAATGCCATCTGTGTCTAATGTAAGCTGAATTTAGATTAAGTTGATGTCCTTATATAAAACTTTTAGAGCATCCTTAAGGTTCCATAAACTGTTGGAAAATCTTTAAATTTAGGCATGATGTTCATCTACATTTAGCCTGAAAATTAGCTTTCTGATTCTCATAAAAGGAAATTAATTTTATGAAAAATTTAGTCTTTTTAGATCCCCTATGTCATTTCTACATAGGAACACCTCCACCCATATATTTTAACATCCTGAGCTAAGTTCCAATCAAAAAATCATTTTCTCAACTCATAATTAACCATCTTTCTTATAAGACTATTAAGAAAAACACCAACTTGATTAATCCTATTACACACTGACAAAGAAACAAGTAGTCTAGCTTCAAAGAGTTAACTTCCTTGTTGTTGGAAATTTGTAGAGAAACAGCCTTAGCAGCAAAATTTACAACTTCCATAGTACTTATGTCACCAAAAATCTCTACCTGACAACCAGGCTTCTTTAATAATACCAGTATATATACCTATAGATTTTACTTAACCTATTGATTTGAGATTACTTCTATTAATAAAATCCATAAAATACACCTTTAAGTTAAAAGTCTATGAATATGGAAAAAATATAACAACCATTTTCAGGATAATCTTTATCAAAACCTCTAACATACTTGAAATGCTTTCATTAGGAGTAACTAAAGCAAATTTTTATTTGCCTTCAGGCAGGCTGGCCTAGAACTCAAGCCATTTGCCTCCTCCTTTTATGTAACAGGACATTAATTTTTTTTTAAGATACCTGGCACCTCAGAGAAAATTTTGTTATTTTCAATAATTCTCAAACTCAAAGCTAGCCTCCAATTTCTGAGTGTTGGGATTACAGATATGCACCTTCAAGCCCAGCTTTCAATAATCCTCTTTGTGAGTTGAAGTTGACCTAGAACATAAACTCAGTAATTACATTTATCTGTTTGCCATGAGCTTTAGATAAATCTGACATGTAAAGACAAAACAAACAAACAAACAAACAAAAATTTGAAATAAATCAAATGCCAACAAAAACTTTAGGAGAGACCTGCTGGACTATTTGGATTTAATAAAGAAACCAAAAGGTGTCTATAAACAACATCTTATTTGTTTAAAGCCAAAACAAAAAAAAATATCAGACACAGTTTAAATTAAATTTATGTACTTGTTTTTTACCAAGAAATGTAAAAGTCACATGGTTTAAAAATGTGGAGTCAAGCCGGGCGTGGTGGCGCACGCCTTTAATCCCAGCACTCGGGAGGCAGAGGTAGGAGGATTGCCATGAGTTCAAGGCCACCCTGAGACTACAGAGTTAATTCCAGGTCAGCCTGGACCAGAGTGAGACCCTACCTCGAAAAACCAAAAAACCAAAAAAAAAAAAAAAAAAAAAAAAAAAAAAAAGTGGAGTCAGGTGGAATCTCATAGTTGTTTTAATTTGCATTTCCCTGATGATTAGCGATGATGATAATTTCCTTAAATGTTTATTTACCATTTATATTTCTTTTTCTGTGAACTGCCTGTCCAGTTCTTTGTCCCATTTTGTGAGTGGGTTGTTTGACTTTTTATTACTTAGGTCTTTGAGTTCTTTTGTGGTTTCTAGAAATTATGCCTCTGTCAGTTGGATATTCAGCAAATATTTTCTCCCATTCTGTGGCAAATCTATTGGCTCTGCTTATTGTATGTTTGCCTGTGAAGAAACTTTTCAGCTTCATAAGATTCCAATGGTTGAGTGATTGTTTAAGATCCTGTGCTACTGGGATTTTGTTCAGGAAGTATTTTCCCATTCCTAAATCATGGAATGCTCCTCCTAACTTTTCTTCCAGTAGTAGCCAATTTTCTGGTGTTACATTGACATCTTTATTCCATTTGGACTTGGTGGTTGTGCATAGTGAGATGTGTGGATCAAGTTTCAATTTCCTGCATATGGTTATCCAGTTTGTCTAGCACAATTTGTGGAAGATGTTGTCTTTTTTCTGGTCTATAGTGTTAGGGCCTTTGTCAAATATCAAGTAGCTATAGATACTTGACCAAAGTCCAGGTCCTCGATTCTATTCCATTGGTCTATACTCCTGTTTTTATTCCAGTACCATTCTGTTTTTATTATTAAGGCTTTGTAATATAGCTTAAGATCAGGTATGATGATGCCTCCAGAGGTATTTGTTTTGATGAGGCTATGGTTTGATATCTGAGACATTCTGCTTTTCCATATGACTTTTGATATTAATTTTTCTCTGTGAAGGACATTGTTGGGATTTTGTTGGGAATTGAATTAAAGCTGTAGATTGCCTTTGATAGGATTGTCATTTTCACAATGTTAATTCTGCCTATCCAGGAGCTTCAGAGGTTTTCCATTTTCCTAAGTCCTCTTCAATTTCATTTTTGAGTGTTTTTATGTTTTCATTCTATAGATCTTTGACTTTCTTGGTTAATGTTATTCCAAGGTATTGTGTTTTTTGTTGTTGCTATTGAAAATGGCAAAATGTCACTTATTCCTTTTTCTGTATCATTCTCATTTGCATATAGAAAGGCTACTGATTTTTGCGAATTGATTTTGTGTCCTACTTTGCTAAAGGAATTTACCACATTTAGGTGTTTTGGACTAGAGGTTCTAGTGGAGAAGGTACAATAAAAACCTTTATCTTCTCTTGTTTCTCTCTCTCTCTCTCCCCTCTCTTATCTCTCTATTTCTTTTATATTACTTATCTTTTTCTTCATTGTCTTCTTGGGTGCTGACCTGTAACTAGCAGTACCAGCAGGTGGATATCATCCACAATGAGCTTTTGATCAGAGACCTACAAGGTCTCCCAAAAGAAGACAGATTTATGTCAGAGCACTTGATGACCCACTATAGGTTAGTGGTAAGCCCCTACTGCTAAAGATACCATACCCTGTTGGCATGTATCATTGAGTCACATGGCTGGAAGCTGGAAGAGAGTCAGTCCCCAGGCAGCATGCCTAGTGCCGGAAGGTGCTACATGAGTGACTAGGGGAAAATGACCCATATCTCTCCAAGCAATGCATGGTCTAACCTACTTAGCAGCAAACAACCTGATGTGGTGCTCATCCAAATGCAATAGTGGAGCATAGCCATGGTGGAAAAACAACTGCTCTTGATTTGACTAACAGATCTGCTCAGTGGAACAGAACCTATAACTGGATCTGGGAAACAAATCAGAGTCATATCCAACAACGACCTGCTCTCCACTAAAGTCTCTCTAAAAACTAATAGCTATCACATTTACTTGGTGCTAACTTTACTCTCCCTTGAAGAATCTGCTTCTATTTTTCAGATAGATGCAGATCCTAAGGAAAGAACCACCCCATCATACCTCAAAAGGACCCCAGCTGAAACTAAGAATAATTGAGGAGACATGCAAGAATGCTGTTTTCATGGTGAACCAGGAACCAGCACAATGGTGAAGGAGATCAACACAGAGAACACTCAATCCCTACCAAACCAGATATCCAGAGATACAGAGGCCACCAAGAACTCAACACTGAAGCAGATCTAATATGAACCAACCCAACATGGCTCAGGGAAATTTGAGGAAGAGGAGGTGGAAGAATGTCAGAGCCAGAGGTTGGATCATGATACACAGAGACATTTCCTCCTACCCCAAACTGAAGGCTAATCCCACAATGCATTACTCATATACCCCAACAAGGAGGGTCCCTGTGGAAGGAAGAGGGCAGGGAGGAGGCTAACAATGGTACCAACTTGACTGTGTTCACTGACTAGAAAAATAAAATAAATAAATAATGTGGAGTCGGGCTATCATTGGTGATCCTCCTGTCTCAGCTTCCCAAGTAGCTAGGATAACAGGCCTAGCTCATTTTATTGTTTATAATACCTGCATAAGTAAATGATTTTCAGTTATATAAAGATATATTTGTCACAGATCAATTTGGCTGAAAATCTCGGCAAGTAGTGAGCACCATTAGGCCTATCTTTCCCATTGTGTCTCTGCATTTACTAAGAGACAGAGTGGTTATCTCCTCCACCTGGCTGACACAGCTGCTGGTCTCAGCTCCATAGGGAGAAGGAGGCATGTGGTTTGGACCCAGGCCTGTTGGAAAAAAACCTTTCCTGCCAAGTGCTTAAGCTTGGAACCTGGCTGGAGCATCTTCAGTCTTCCCCTTCATTTAGGTTTGGCCATAGACCCACAGAGTTGGACTTGTGGTAAGGTTTAGGTCTGTGCTGCAGGATGGGCAGAGCTGAGAGCAGGAGTTGGAGCTCCATTCTCACCCCCATCCCCCAAAAGCAGCCATGTGTCTTGTGGCTTGTCACAGGAAAAAGAATAAAACTTAGAAGACACTCAGGTCAGGGGGCTTTGGTTCTAGGCTTCCATTTGATCATGAGGCCTCTCCCCTCAGCACAGCAGAACCAGCTCCCAAGCTCTGGAGGTTAGCCTTGGAGTCTGATTTCAAATATCATCTCCCTACAAAAGTTGTCACCTTTACAAGAGCCCTGCCTGTTGCTATACCAGTTTGGCCTCAGGCAATAGGACAATTCAATAGGGCTGTGATCTCAGTAGGGTGGAGCAGGCCAGGCCTAGAAGCCATGGTAGAGTTCAAGAAAGAGTGAGAGAGAGCAAAATGCAAACTATCATCAGATTTTTGTTACTCCCAGAAACTGCTAAAGTATAAAGGATCCAGAGTACACATGGTGTCAGCAACTGGAGTGTACTTGTAGCTCATAGAAGTAAAGTGGGTTTTCTGCGTGAGAATGAAAATACTTGGTAGCAGAGGCCAGTAAGTTAAAAAGGAGACATAAAGGGAAGAGAAAGGAAGAGAGGAGGATACTTAATAGGTTGATATTGTATATATGTATGTACAATGATTGTAATGGGGAGGTAATATGATGGAGAATGTAATTTCAAAGGGGAAAGTGTGGGGGTGGGGAGGGAGGGAATTACCATGGGATATTTTTTTATAATCATGGAAAATGTTAATAAAAATTAAAAAAATAAATTAATTTAAAAAAAAGAAGTAAAGTGGGTAAACCAAATAAAAATGTGTCTATTTGCATAAAAATTAATCGCAAGCTCCCTAGGTGGGACCTTCATTTTGTAATGGAGAAATTGGAGTTCTGGGGTGCTTCCTGGAACCCCAAGCCCTGGGTTCATATCTGCAAACTAACCGAAGAACTGGCAGTTCCAGATTTAAGGGAATGATTTTTACAATACCATATTTTATTCATATTTCACAAAGGAGTGAGGAAAGGGGAAGGCTGGAAGGTAAGGGGGGGATAAAGTGGGGAGAAGTACTCCATGTGGAGCCCAAAAGTTCATGTCTGCCACTTGTAACCCAGGAGTCCATGTGACCAGATCGGGATGGTGGGTGGGGGAGAAAAGAGATAAGAAAGTTCAAGGAGCTCCTGCCATGTGGGGAACTGGAGCAGATAAAGAATCCCTGTAGAGAATAAGGGATAAGGAGGCCTCCAGGCTGGGCCTAGGGGAAAAACTCACCCACAGCTAGAAGTTCCCAAATGATCAATCTGTCCTCCCCTTGTAAAGGTATTAATAACCTTAGGGTAGTGTCTTTTGGCCCAGGTGAGCTAAAAGGCCAATTGGTTGGTTAGGACTAGGGGCTATCTCAGGAAGATATTAGCTCTGGCACAGAATTTGGGGGCTGAACTTGACAAACCACAATGTTTAAATACTATGAAAGACCTCCCTTCCATGAGGGGTATTGACTGTAGAAAAACAGTTCTTTGGAGCTAGACAAGAGATAAAAATCTTTCCTGCCCTTTTTATATCTTCAGAGTTCCAGTAACCCTAGCTCTGCCCCCTTCAAAAAGAAGTGACAAGAATAAAAATATGCCCTGCTATTTCTGACAGGTTTGGGGCAAGGTGGTCATATGAGGACAACTGAAATAGTTTTCATGAGAAGTGCTGAAATGTGGGGAAAGCTTCGTGTGGATGTTATCTTAGATAAAACACAAAAAATGTATATGAATGTAATTGGATAGGAGTTGAGTTAATCAGTGAGTTAATCTAGACAGACATACCCATAACTGTATCACAACTTGCTGTTGAAGTTTAAATCACTGTGTTATTGAGACAAACACAAAAGTTCAGGAGAAAGAGTTAAAATGTGATTTAAGAAGCAGCCTTATGTCTAATAAGGCAGGAGACCATTATAAGATGGCAGACTGGAAAACTGACTCAGAGTTTAGAGTGAAAGTAGAATGATAACTTGATGTTTTGGGATGCTTCTAATAGAGCTGTTGTTTTTCCTTTTTGTTTTGTTTTGTTTTCTGCCATGAGTTTGCCTTATAAAGGGGCATGGAAAACTATGTACACAGATGTCACATAGTGGGAAGGGCTCAAGATAGATTCTAAAATGATGTATTTCTGGTGATGGGGAGCTGGCTCAGTACATTAAGTGCTTGCCTATTGAAGTATAAAGATCTTAATTCCTCCCCATACCACTTAGAAAACAACAAAAACCATGGCAGACTGCTGGAATGCCCACACACTGACAACAAGATTGGAGGTGGAGAAGAATGTCCTGGAGACATCAGAGGACAGGATGAGTGCAGCAGTCAACAAAAGCAAGAATGAGAAAGAACAACACAAGAAAATAAGGCCCTGTCTCAACATGGGAACCCCAAAGCTGCCCTTTGATCTACATTAATTTATTCAATAAGGTGCTACAACATTCCAGGAACTATACTTTACTCTAGGTGGAAAAATAATAAAATAATTTTGATCTAGCTCCCTGGAACTTATATTTGATGTAGAAAGAAGGATGATAAGATATGTACAGAATAGTATACTGATTAATAATAGCTAAAGAGAAAAATATAGGATAAAATGGGCAAGAGATTGTAGAACCAAATGAGTAGAGGTGTTCCTTTACACAAGTGACCAGGAAAACCTTTTAGAATGTAGTCTTTCAGCAGGATCAAGGTGGCACTTGAATGGGTCAAGAGAAGTAGGAGATTATGAATTACACAAGTCCATTAGCACAAAATAGATTTAAAACTTACCTTATGGATAGACTCCAGAAGATACTACAGTATCCTGTTTTGTAGTAAAAAGTTAACTTCCATATAGTGATGTGAAAATCATCCCCCTGGGACTCTAAATAGGTGGCTTAAAGGTGGTGTGGAAATACTTCAGACATTGTAGTTTAAGAGAAATCTCTCCTGACACACACTTCATTTGTGCACACCACTAACATTTAAATATACTTGTCTTTGTATTTAAGTTGGTACAAAATTTTGAGAATGTGGGAAATATGTGAATTATAATCACTTACCATAATTATGATGCTAGACATATTTATGAACTATTATCCTAATGAGAAGCAGAGAAAAATTGTGAACATTTTCTTAGCCAGGACATTTCTGCTCAGTTGAACATTTCTTAAGAGTATGCACATTATAATGCATCAACAAATAGGATCCACCTTCATAAAAAGCAAAGGAAGTTACTTTACATTTTGCTCACATAGCATAAAGATGTAAATTATAAATGCACTCACACTATAACAGATTGTATTATTTTCTTTGATGTAGTTCTGTTATGTTTTCTGATTTGTTGGGAAAGCCTTAATTCTGATTAGTGAGTTGAAAATATTGTCGTTGACACTGGACAATTTCTGGAGTGAATTTCCTCTATATCACTAATTTAATTTCTTCCTGAAAATTATCCTTTGACCTAAGTATACTGTCAGTTTTTGACATTTTCACCCTTGAACTATTGTTAAACAAATTAATTTTAATAAAAATTAAATGCTATTCTTACAACTCTGGCTGAACATGTAAATATATATCCATATGATCCCTAAGAGATACAGAAGTGGTCTGTGGTCATGATCTTGCATTAAGGAAACCTCTTACAGACTATGGAAAATTATCATAACCTGCCCCTCATTAATAAAAATAGCCTAAAGCACTTTATAGAATCAAGTTGAATGAGGTGCAAAGACTGATCAGGCCACTTAGAATGATGTGAACTTCCACAAACAACTCATTTTATCTGAATCTGTCTTCATATGTTAAATATGTTAAATAAGTGATTCATTTCTCTTAGAATAATTTCAAGGGTCAATTTGAAAATATGTTCCTGGACTTTATCAATAATGTGAGCCAATATCCTTTCTACTATCTAATTTGTTTCAATAGTCAAATGAGATAATATTGGTCCAAAGTGAATAAAAATAAAATACAAATAAAATATTGGCATAAGAAGCTCAATTCCAGGTGACTATGGTTTTACAGCTTGCATTATGTCTACAATTTGAGTTCTGAAACTATCATGCTTTTGGTCACTGCTGTTTTTTAGAAACTCTGGCCTCACACATGAATAGTAAAACATTGCCATATCACAAGTGATGAAGTGATATCTAACAATTTATTCCCATGTAACAGTCTAATTATACCATAATTATATCTTTTTTCACATAAGTATAACTCAGTAACAACTTTATCAGTGTTAACTAAATGAAAGATCTTTCAATTCATCTTTTTTAAATTTATTTTTATTTTTATTTTTATTTATTTATTTGAGAGTGACAGACAGACAGAGAGAGAGAGAGAGAGAGAGAGAGAGAGAGAGAGAGAGAGAGAGAATGGGCATGCCAGGGCCTCCAGCAACTGCAAACGATCTCCAGATGCATGCGCCCCCTTGTGTATCTGACTCACGTGGGTCCTGGGGAATCAAGCCTCGAACCAGGGTCCTTAGGCTTCCCAGGCAAGCGCTTAACCACTAAACCATCTCTCCAGCCCTTTCAATTCCTCTTAATTATTAGTTTCCATGACTAAAAACCTGAAATTTTCTCTATTAAATTATTAACTGAATGCCATACACTGTCCATTAATTAAAAAAAAAATCAGAAGAATACATGTGAGGTGAAAACAAATAGAGGACTATTTTGGAATAGGCAGGGTACCTGAAAAAGGAATGTAAAGAGAATGAAGGAATAAAGTAAGGAGTATGGATAAGAACAATTTACAATAGCACATATGTTTGAAAATACTGTAATAAAACCTATCATGTGGTATGCTGACTTAAGGCAATTAAAAAAGTATTCACCATGTTGGCATTGACCAACATCATCCAGTCTATGTGCTATAAGGATTTAGAATTCTGGAAGTGTGGCCAACAGGGCCAGCAGGCAAATGTACACTGATAGCTATTTCAAGCTGTGTCTAATATTTTCTCAAGATGAGAATGGAAAATAAAATTCACTACAACAGATTTTCAACTGCAAGGCATCAAAAGCAGTAGCCAATTTGTATTAGGGTTTTGTCCTGTGGGTCTGCAACTTTGAATGATACTTGCAGTTGATGACTAAAGTACTACACTACTCCTTTTAGTTTTCCTTTACTTCTTGGAATGGAAGATGAAAATTGCTACTGATCACTTAATGAACACAGTGGAATAGGCAAGAAACACATTAGGAAGGAAGGTGAATCTACATGATATATTTCAATATTTATTACAAGTAAAATCACTGACATGTAAATGAAAAAGTATTCTATTATAACTTGCTTATGAAGTATGATTACATTAAAGGATAGAAGAGATAGGATGCCAGGAAAGAATGGAATGAACCCATTGCTTTACTTTTCAGGTAATAAAATAAAACAGACTAGGGAAATGATATTGCTCATGGGGAGATAGAGAAGGGAGGACACAATTTACAATAATTTAATGGGGAAAAGTCATTTCTAGGGTTGTGGCTTTTACTGCTTTTCCTGATAAGATGAGGTGGCATACCCACAGACATATACTTGAAGTATTCTATGGAAATGATAATTTTACCTACATTTTAGTGCAGACAAGTATCCCAAGAAATAAAACTTTAAAATTTTTATTTAAATTTTAGTTTCTTTTTGAAATTTTCATACATTTATTTTATTTATTTATTTGATGTAGAGAGAGAGAATGGATATGCCAGGGCTTCTAGCCCTGCTGCAAATGAACTCCAGATGCATTTTCCACCTTGTGTATCTGGATTATGTGGGTCTTGGGGAATTGAATCTCGGTCTCTTGGGCTTGCAGGCAAGTGCCTTAACTGCTAAGCCATCTCTCCAGCCCTAATGTATTTTTATATCACCCCATTGAATGCTCTTATCCTTCTCCCACTCCCTCTAAACTTCTTTTTCTCTGCAACAAGTCTTCTTCCTACTTTTATGCCATTTTTTATAGCCCAGTGAGTTTACTTAGGGCTATTAGAATGGACATGAGTGGGAGGAGGTAAGTTACTAGAGCATAGGCAACTCACGGATGGTATACTACTGAAGTATATTATTCCCCTCCCCCAGAAACCATTGGGCAGCAATAGCTGCATAGGGAACCCTTTCCTCGTTCATGATGGAATGACTCCATGTTGTGTAGGAAACTACAGCTGCTGAGTTAAAGTGTAAAGGTGATGTCATCTCCAGAAGACAGCACTCCTCCCCATCATTCAGCTCTTTCTTTTCTATCCTCTCGTCCACAATGTTTCCTGAGCCTTTGAGGAGGTGATATCAAAGTTTCCTTTAAGGCTGAATATATGATCATCACCTGCTCTCAAGACATTACCTAGATAAAGTCTTACATTAACTTCTGACCACTACAAAAAGAAGCCTGTCTGATCAAGGCTGAGAGCAGCACTAATCTATACATATAAACATAAATACTTAGGAGGCAGTTTGACAACTGTTTATACTACTCTTAATCACAAGGTGCCAATGCACATGAAGTGCTCTGTGTGACTCAAGTACTTACTATATTTCATCTATCTAATAAGGTAATTTAATATTTCTTAGTTTATGATTTTGTAGCATATAAAACATTACATCAATCACATCTTTGATATGTCTGCATTTCTTCTCAGAAAATTTCTTATCAGGGCTGGAGAGATGGTTTAGTGCTTAAGGTATTTGCCTGCAAAGCCAAAGGATCCTGGTTCGATTCTCCAGGTCCCACGTAAGACAGATGTGCAATGTGTGTGTGTGTGTGTGTGTGTGTGTATGTATGTATGGATATAAGAAAATTTCTTATCAAATCTATTCAAAATTATTTAATGGGAAGTTTTAGGTTCTGGTTCTGCTTGGATTCTGTACAATTATTCTTTTCACTTTTAATTGTCATGACTTCATCATGCTTTCATAATTATGTTTTCAGTCTTAAAACAGTTTCAGCTTATATATCAATCCTCTATAAAAAAAAAAAGTAAGTCCAATTGTGGTTAATCCTTTACATGGAATTTTATGAAACTCCCCAATAGAACTAAAGTTCTACTCCCTATATTCAAAGTAATTCTGTGTTTATTTCATTGCAACAGTTCTTTAAGCACAGATTCTAAGTTTTGGTGCTTTTTAGTGGGCTTATCTTTGATTCACTACTAGATTGGAAGGACATAAATGAATTGAAATTTGAAGACTTTACATATGATTTATCAGGTAAAAGTATAAAATAATTATTGAAAGCAAGTTCTCAAAATCATTTGTTCTAGGAAGCAAAAGTGAAAAATTATTAGTAAGCAAGATTTAAAAAAAAAATGACTGGATTGAAAGCATTGTCTCAAGACCATAATGGGAGAGGTTTTTGTATGAATATTGAATTACTCCACTCTCATTCATACCACATATTTCACCCACCTTTCTCCTTTCCTGTTTCAAAACATTGAGGATGCTGAAAATATCATCTTTTGTGGGTATTGAATACAAAGTATGGCTAGTTTAAGATGTATAGCAAGAAAATGTCTCATTCAAGCAATTTTTGAAAACAATTAATAGCTCATTTTAATTTTTTTTAATTTTATTTATTTATTTATTTGAGAGCGACAGACACAGAGAGAAAGACAGAGGGAGAGAGAGAATGGGCGCACCAGGGCTTCCAGCCTCTGCAAACGAACTCCAAATGCCTGCGCCCCCTTGTGCATCTGGTTAACGTGGACCTGGGGAACTGAGCCTCAAACCGGGGTCCTTAGGCTTCACAGGCAAGCGTTTAATTGCTAAGCCATATCTCTAGCCCCCCATTTTAATTTTTGTGATAGCATTAAAATATCCTCACTGAACAGGGTTGTCACTGGCTGGGGCTGCTTGTTTGATAGCTCTGGGGATTGAACCTTGCACAGGCTTGCTCAGCACTCTACCAATGAGCTAGATTCCGATCATGTAACTGGGCATTGATATGAAATATTAAGTGTAAATTCATTGCAGTTATGTGGAATGACTCCATGAAGACAAGATTGCTGGTGTTAGTGTAAAATGTAATTGATGGATGCATATGTTGATGTACAAGATTATGACGTTTTATGTTAATATAAAACATAACTGATATATGTCCTAAAATGGAACAAACATTATCATTATCATTTAGCATAAAAGGCATACATTTGAATATCTTTAGCAAACATCAGTGAAAGAAATGGCTTACCAGAAAAAAATGTTCAACGTATGTAAATTTATATATTTTATAGAAACTAATTTTAAAGTCATAAATAGCAATGCTATGTATTCTGATATGAAATAGTTTTGTGAAATTATAGTTACTTAAAGAAAGATTATGAAGATTATTAAGATAAATAAGACAGTGACTTTAAAATTTTACAGTAAAAATTGCTGAGATGAAAGTTAATTTATCATGTAGTTTTTATTATTGTAATTTATAAGTATAAACAAAGTAATTAAAACAGACATGACAACATCATCTTTTCATGAAGAAGTTAAAGAATCTATCACATTATAGAACACCACATTTTATTTACGGCTAGAAGTATAAAAAGAATAAGATATATCCCTTTCTTAATTCTTAAAGATTAATTAGATTTTTGAAGAAGTAATGTGTGTATGTCTGTGTTCATCATATCAAAGAACTAGGCAGCAGGCTGATTGGGTCATAAACTAAAGAAGTGACCAATAGCTAAAATTACCATATATGTCAATGCTCAGTTTGCAAAAAATTATGATAGATTTCAGAAAACTTGGTGTCCACGTACATCTCTAAAATCTCTAAGAATTAGTGATAAATCATGCCAAAGTACTTACTTTTGAAGCACATATTTAGGGTTGTTTCCCACAATCTTACCTCACTCATTTGACAAATTACAAATGTAAACATGTAACTCTAGTGTGTGATTACTAGTGAAAGTGAGAAAGACTGTTATAAATAAATAGAAACTATAAAAACACCCAATCAAACAACATCAAAAAAGGTGTTTGTAGGATGCTATTTTTATATTACTCTAGATGGAGAATAGCTATGATGGGAGGTGTATGCCTAATACAAAGAATTTGGAGGCCAGAGATATAGTTATATACATGAATTCTTATTCAGAATTACAATTCTTGGCCTAGAAATAATTTTGGATAAATAAGACTTATAGAGCCATAATGATCAATAGTCATGGGGTTTTGAAAGAAATGGAGTCCCTCAACAATTTAGGAGTCGTCTATAAAGATTACTTAAAGAAAGAGTAAGTAAGTAAGTAATCAACATGGAAGATGAAAAAGTAAAAGGGTTATACATACATTCCTGATGTTAGGAACAACCAAAACAGTAGAAAGAAATATGTGTACAAATACAGCTAAGGAAAAGCAGATATGAGTAGATTGATTATATTAACAAAGTCAAAGCACAGAGGAATTAGTCAGTATGTTCAAATGCTGTAGCGTCATAATGAGGACTTGAGATCTGGTCAGTCAGATGTCTCTAATTTCTAATTCTGCTACCTCCTAGAGAAGGACACAGTGATCTGTCACAGAAAAGAACTCATTGCTCATGTGTGCTATAAAAATGATGAGTAACAATTTTCTGGGTGCTAACTTACTCTCCGTTGGAGAATCTGCTTCTCTTTTCCAGATAGATGCAGATCCTAAGAAGAGAGCTGCCCCAACATACCTAAAAAGGGGCCCAACTGAAACTAAGGACAACTGGCGAAATAAGCAAGGGTGATGTTTTCCTGTGAACCGGATACCAGCACAAAGGGGAAGGAGATCAACGCAGAGAAAAATCAACTCCTACCAAATCAGAGAGCCAGAGCCTCAGAGGCACCCAACACCTCAGCACTGAAGCAGACCAAAAATGAACCCAACATGGCTCAGGGAAATTTTGCGGAAGAGGGGGCGGAAAGAATGTCAGAGTTACATGTTGGGTCATGATTTGCAGAGACATTTATCATACCAATAACTGGGGGCTAACTCCACAATGCACGACCCATTTTCATTAACAAGGAGGGTCTAATGGGAGGGGGTAGATCACAGATGAGCCTAAATAATGGGGCCAAACTGCCTGTATTTACTGAAAAGAAAACAAATACATTAAATTTTAATAAAAATGATGAGTAACATATCTTAATTAGAAGAGATTTGAATTGATGAGGTCCAGGAAATAAATCAAAAATACTCTGGAAAGTTTGAGTAAAAGTATTAGGCTATAGTACAAATAAGACAAAAAACTCGTTGAAGGAATCTGCACTCACCACATGTTTCACAAGGTTTAAAGGCCAAATGTGTTTTATTTTTTGGTTGTGTAACCAGTTTAGATATTTATTTCGATATTTTTCTTTGAACCTAGTTTTACAGGTAGGTTTTCAGGAGTGTATGGATATCTTGTCTTGAGTATGTGTTTATTCTCATTTTTGGTGCATAGGCTTGCACTGGTTAAAATAAATGTCTGTGCATATTAGTTATGTGAAATAATGAAAAAAAAACTTGCATTTCTATACTAAAAGTTACACATTCTGCCAAAAAATAAATTCTAAATTTAAAATACTTTAAATACTTTGATCACACACCTCTGGTTGAGCCACAACATATGTTCAAATCATTGGCTCATTAGAATAAAAAGAAAAGACTCAACTTTCTGGCATTGAGATTTCTATGTTTGAATGACAACAGATATAGATTTGTCAGGGAAGAATGAAAATCTAATGGGTCTGTGCTGAAATTCTTGCAATGTGATTTACTACAGGATGAAATCAAACATTATTGGATTTAGCAATGTAAATCTAGAAATGCACGTCAGTTGTGATCCTGGAAATTATGGAAGCTGGTGCTTGAATCAGTCATGATCTAAGTAGAAAAATACTTTATCCTTTAAAATAGTAGTTCAACAAAATATTTACTATTTCCTTGCCCACCAATATCTACCATAGATTTCTTAAATGAATAATAGAAAAGAGAAAATGTCAATAGAGGAACTGTATTGGCCCAGGGAAGGCAGTGACATAATGCCAAAGTTAGAACTGAGGACAATAGTGGTCAAGATTAAATGTCATAAGGAATAACCAGAATGATACTTAGGAACACTTTTCAGTGAGATATATGGGGATTGGAGGTAAAATTGAGAGTGTTGTTCTTCTCTGGGCTATAGCTTAGTGGTGGGACTGTGGGTGTGTGACATGCAGGAAATCAAGGCTTCAGCATGAAGAATAGCAAGAGGAAACAAAGGAAAGTCAAACCACATAATTTCACTTCTGAATTCTATCAAACATTTTAGGAAGATCTAACATCAACATTTCTCAAACTGTTCCACAAAATATAAAGTAAAAGAAAACTTCTAAATTCATTCTGTGAAGCCAATATTATCCTAATACCAAAACCTAATAAAGTCACAGCAACACCAACAACCAAAAAGAAAGCTGCAGGTCATTTGCCATGATGAACACAGATGCAATTTTTTCAATAAAATACTTAAGAACTGAATTCAAGAGCATATTAAAATGATTAAACACTATGATGAAGTTATTTTCATCACAGGGATGCAAGGTTGTTTCAACACACACTATTCAATAATGTATGTCATCATATAAAGGAAAGTAATCAAATAATCATTTCAATAATTACAGAAAAATCATTGGATAAAGTTCAGTATGCATTCATGATGACAGTTCTGGAGAAATTTAAAAAATAGAATATACTTCAAAACAAGGCTAGATATAACAAACTTATAGCCATAATATACTGAATGGGGAAAAAACAATAAAAGCATATCCTCTAAAATCTAGAATGAGACAAGGGTGCCTACTATTTTCATTCTTATGCAATATAGTACTTGAATTCTCCTAAATAGAGAACCATGACAACAAGAAAAACATTAAAGGAATACAAATTGGAAAGGAAGAAATAAAATTATCCATAATCCCAGAAAAAAATGATTTTAAACTTAATGACTCCCAGACTCAACTAGAAGGTACTTTTAGAATTAATAAATATTTTCAGTGAAATTGCAGCACACAAAATAGTAATACAAATATCAGTAGTATCTATATATTCCAATAATTAACTTGCTAAGAAACAATTTATAAATAATATCCAATTAACATTAGCTTCCAAATACCTAGGAAAAATCCTCAATGATGAAAGGAAGGACCTACACACACCACACATGCATGCACACATGCACACACACACACACACACACACACACACACACACACAATTAACACAAAAAAAAAATAAAGAAAAGAAATAAATCAAGATATCAAATGATAACAAGATCATCCATGCTCCTGGATTGGCACAATTACTATTGTGAAAATGGCTTTATTATGAAAAGTAATCTTCATATTTAAAATTCCATCAAAATTTCAATGGCATTTTTCTCAGGATTGGAAAAATCAGTCCAACATTTCATATGAAAATTCAAAATACGATGCATAGCCAAAGCAATCCTACAAAGAAAGAAAACTATTACAATTCCTAAAGTAAAATAATATGCAGCCATAATGACAAACACAGTATGCTATTGGCACAAAAACAGACCGACCAGTGGAATACAGTATCCAGAAAGTACAAACAACTACAGCCACCTTATTTTTGGAAGACATATGAAAAACATACATTGGAACAAAAAAAAAAAAAAAAAAAAAAAACCTGTGCAATAAAGGTTTCTAGAAAAACTGGATCCACCTGCAGAAGAATGAAATTAGACCCATATATTGCACCCTGCACAAAAACTAAGTCAAGATGGGTTAAAGTCCTTGATATAAAACCGCTGAAACTAATGGACAAAATATGGGGACTCCAAAAATACAGGAAATAGTCCAAGAACCAACAATAGGGACATGAACTTTAAAAGTTTTTGCACAGCAAAGGTAATGTAGACACAACCAAATCATCTCTGAGATGCATGTTCTAACTTTTAATGTTTGTGTGTATGTGGACGTAAGAGTGAGTACAGGCCATTAAACTAAGTAGGAGAACATAAGTGGGGAAGAACATGGTTTGGGGAGGGAAATAAAAGAGGACAACGTAAGCTATGGAGTAATGAGGGCAGGGGTGGGAAGAAAAGGGAGAGGAAGGAAACAAAAACAATTCTTCTATGAAAAATGCCATGATTAAACCTAATTCTCTATACCAGAAGAAAATAAAAATAATGAAATAAACAATACTTAGGGAGAAAATGGTAAAATCTACAAAATGAATTTTAATTTGCTTCTAAAATATAATATTTTTTCTAAAATTTCTTAATCTTTGCCTACACAGGCCTTTTCTTGAGTATGAACTAGTACCTTTAGTCAAAGATGACTTTTGTTCTAAGAGATAGAAACATTTGCTGCAAACACTAGTGCAAATCATTTGAATTTTTGTCCAAACTTTGTAGAAACTAAGAAATACTAAATCTGAGTACATTTTCAGGGAATGCTTTGTTACATCACAGGGAAGAGATTACAAATGAAGATTGGAATATGTCAATAAGACAGTGAAAGACAAGTGCACATTGGTAGAATGTAGAGAAGAGTTTGTGGAATATACATTTGCTACTGAAGAATTTGTGTGATGGCAGTAAAATATTTCTTAGCAGTGAACAAGTGTCCAGAGCCACTGTGAAGAATATGAGTTAGATAAGGATGGTATATATTTAGAAAAAGCTCAAGAAAGCTTTAGAAATGCTCAAGAGAAGATGAAGTTAGCATTTGAAATTTTATTAAGAGTTTGTGAAACTTTTATACTGAACACATGTGATTTAAAAATATAACGGTACTACTTAGAGTAGAGGGATAAAGTGAGGGAAAAGGGAAGAGGGATGGGTAAGAGATAAGGTCAGTCCAAACTAAGTGTATATGAAAATGTCTTACGAAAATCTGCTTCTTTCTAAGCTAATGAATAGGTAATGTTATATTGAAGGACATGCTATAGCATTCTTAGCTGAAAGTAAAATCTAAGTCTATTGTAGAAGTGGTATTTAGTAATAATCTCTTTGCTGATGGTTTCCATTTGTACTTATTTTTATACTGGGTGCTCAGAGGACATTTTAAGTCAATAGTATGATATGGGAAAAGATATAAACACCTCTGGAATAATGGAGAATATCTAAGTAGTCCATCCTCAGAGTTTCCATCAGTCACTGGTTAGGGTTGATGTTTGATGTTTGTTTGATGGTTGTTGAGTTTACATTGTTTCAGTCTCTCCTTGCTGTGCCTTACACCAGTTGAAAATTTTACTCTGTGCCTTAATATGTTGAAAGCATTTAACTTGTTTGATTTTACAGGACTCACAGCTAAGAGAAAATATTAAATCTCAGAAAATTAGCCAAGACTGGGGGGACCTTTGAAATTCGACTGAATACAAGTTACAGGGTGTGATGGTTTTGAATCATTTGGGAGCCAGAGTTGGAATGAATAGTTTGAATAGATGCCCCTCGCCCCAATATATTTCATGTTTTGTTACTTTGTAGGTAGGATCTGTAGCCACCTGGCTAGAGGAGGAGTCACTGGGCAGATCTTAAAATGTGGGGTGGATTTAAAATCAAAATCTAAAGTTATACAAAGTTCCTAGTTCCACCTGGAGTTTCTGAAGTATGCATTGAGGCTTTTGGCTTGTAGCTTCTTTCTCTCTGCTTGGACCTGTGAAAGCAGGGCCAGTTTCTTCTGCCATTATTGAACTTCCTCTGGCTCTATAAACTTCAATAAATATCCTTTCTTCTGTAACTGTGCCTGGTCTAGAAGTTCATCTCAATGTTCCTGAAGCTATCTTATACACATGGTTATCAGTTGATGAGGGCTAGAGGTGGAATATGATGGTTTGATTCAGGTGACCCCCCACAAATAGATGTTCTGAATGCTAGGTTCCCAGCTGATGGAGATTTGGAAAATAACACCTCCTGGATGCAGTTTTTTGTTAGGTGTGGGCTTATGGGTATTATAGCCAGTTTCCCCTTGACAGTATTTGGCACACTCTTGTAACTTTTGTCCACCTGAGGTTGGCCAGAAGGTGATGTCCACCCTCTGCTCATGCCATCATTTTTTCCTGCCATCATAGAGCTTCCCCTTAAGTCTATAAGCCAAAATAAATTTTTTTTCTCACAAACTGCTCTTCGTCAGGTGCTTTCTGCCAGCAATGCAAATGAGAATACAACATTCTATAATGTTTTATGTGTATTAAGATGACATATTTTGTTATTTTTTTGTTTATTCATTTGAGAGAAGGGGGTAGACACACACACACACACACAGAATGGAATGGATATGCCAGGGAACTCTAGCCACTGAAAATGAACTCCAGATGCATGATCTAGCTTATGTGAGTACTGGGAAATTGAACAAGTGTCCTTAAGTTCCACAGGAAAGTGCCTAAATTGATAAGCCATCTCTCAAGCCATATTGGTAGGTAATAGAACCTTTGACAGGTAGGGTATAGCAGAAAGTAGTGGATGAGTTTTCGTAGGGACGCATCTTTATGAGCATTTTGGATCTCTCATCGCTTCTCTTTTTCCCACTGCTTCCTGGTTCCTGTGACATGAACAACTTTGCTCCCTCTCATGCTTTTCTCCTGACAGTCTTGAAAGCAAGGCCAAGTGGCAAGGATTAACACTCTAAATTGATAAACCATTTTTTTCTCCTCATAAGTTAAGTATATTGGGTATGTTGTCACAAGACAGAAAGTAGACAAATAGAATTATATAAGATGAGTATCAGAAAAGGGAGTCATTGGGCATTATCTCAAAGTATGTTTTATCCCTTTACAAAAATAACATGCAGAAAAACTGCTAATAGCTCCAAATATAGTAAAGAAATTATAAAAATATGGGAATTTGTCAAAAATTCTATAGCTGTGTCAGTGATGATAAGAAAATAATAATGAGGTATTAGGAAAATGTCTCAAACTGTATTTTACAAATGGTGAAAATGAAATATTTAAATATAAACAAGGGACTGAAGAGATGTCTACTTCTGTCTTGAATAAATAAATAAAAATAAAATATTAAAATTTAAAAATATGAACTAGAACATATTTTGCACACATGAAATTTTTACCTAGATTTTTACTGTTAAACTATTCATAAAACTTTTCTAGTAAGGATTTTTAATGATGAGCTCCAATTCTTGAAAGTTACCATAAAGGATAATCTTTGCTCAAACAGAAAAGCAATAAAATATTTAACACCCTTTTCATAACTATTGAAGAATTGGGATCATTAGAAATTATTTTGAAAGAATGTAACAGCTTTGACTCTTGTTTCATAACATGTGGATAGTTCGTGTGATAATGCAAATTGATTTCAAGTCCCATGGGATTTTTTTTAATGTCAAATATATCAAACAAATTAATGGAGTTTCAACTTTTAAGCATGTATATAGCCTTAGGAAGTCACCCTGCAGCTGCCTTACATCTCACTAGGATGGAAAAGAAATAACACAGTGACAGATTTATCTGCTCTGTGTAAAGAGACTTCTGAACTTTCCCACCAGGAGCCTCTGATCTATGACACTTTGAAGCAAATTTCTGAGTTCTGCTTGCTTGGGATGACACTGATCCAATATCCCCTACAAACCTCATTTCTAACAGCGTGTTCTGTAGTTTACTTCTAGTCAGTACTGACTTCCAAGCTTATGAACAAATATCAGTAAAGTAATGATAATTTTGTTTCACTTTTGTCCATATTTCTTCTGTCCCTTCTAGTCCATTTGCTTCATGATGTTGTCAGATAATCACAGTGATAATTTATTAAATCACCTACTTTCTGCAAGGATGAAATGACTTAGTAAAGCATGAATTTTCTTCCTGGTTAAGTACTGAAAAATAAAGTATAGAATGAATGCCTTTCCTTGCTAAATTGTCACTCAGTATTCTGACCACATGTCCAATAACATCAATGCTTTTGTGATAGTTAATCTCACTCATCAACCTGACTGGATCAAGAATCATCTATGAGACAAATCTTTCAGCATGTCTGTGAGACACATTCTAGATTAAGATTGTTCAGGTGATAAAACATACACAAACTTCAAAACAGAAAAACAACAACAACAATCAAACAAGAAAATGAGCTGAGCAAAGGCTTAGCTAGGGCTGCAGGCTCTTGCTGTCACACCTTACCCCCACCTTGATGGATTGATTCATCAACCTGTAAGCCAAAATAAAGCCTTCCTTCAATAGGTTTTGTCATTTTTTTGTAGTGATGCCACAATTACCTAATATATAGTTATTCAGATATTATACTACATTATGAGTAACTGAATTGGCATAAAAGCTATGATCTACAATTTTATATTTCATGTAATTTCATCCTGAACATTCTATATCAGTAACAGTAAGAACAATAATGGCTTTCTCATTTTGGATGGTCACTGGAAATAATAATTACAAGTGTTTCATGTGTGTAGCTAAATCATTTCTTCATATTGAACATTCACTGAGGCACATTTTCATTTTAAAAGAAAATCAAGGATAGTTTGTTTTTTTATGGTTGCAATGAGGCATGCAGGTTTCTAAGCCATTCTAAGACATAGAATGTTCTCTTCATTTTTGTACTACTTTACAACTTTTTATGCAATCTTAGTATACACAATGTTTAAAAATAATTGTCTTAAGTAAATAGTTGTAAATATATTGGGAGCATAATGAAGTTTTTCACTTCATTTCCTATTTTTCAGATCTTTGATATCATAGTCATTCATTATATTGCACACTATAATGAGCAATTTCCATTTTCATTTATAAGGCTATAAGGACACCCTCATATGGATCATGGGGTCTGTGCTTCTATAGTCAGCAACTTTTCTCTCTGGTAAGTGATTTCTACCCCTGCTTTCTCTCTTCAGAACCTTAAACCTGTGTTTCAAAAATGCCCAAGTAGTTATAGTTTCTTAACTACACTTCAGAGTATTAAATTAATACAAATCATACTTTGACATCCTCTTATACACCACACCAATATAGCTGTTAATTTTTCTTTTGTGTTACTAGTCTTACTATCTATTATGTTTTATCAGAAATTCAGTATGTTGTATGTAAATTACCAAGTGATTTTTCTGTTATTTTCTTTCCAACTTTCTACAGTTAATGATGGTTCTTTCAATCACTTTTTTCTCAAATTAAAATTTCAGACCTTTGTAAGTGTATATTGTCATGTGATATTTACATGCATATATGCAAACATACAGTTTTCCACTGGGCTTCTAGAACCATGACAGGATAAGGTCCCTGTGATATTCCACTATTCATATTCCACACCCTATAAGTTTATTATCTTTCTATCACTCTCTCATTTCCCTCCTCTCAGAAGTCCATCCAGACTGCTATTGTGGCTATGCAAGAAAGACCACTTTTGATGCTACTAGCTGAAAAGTGGTGGCAAATAATGACAGTTGGGGACTCTGTGGAAGATTCTCTTATTCAGAACCACCAAGAGGACCCAGGATTTTCCAACAGAAGTTAGGCAGAGTGAACATGTGGGCTCTATTTGAAGAAGCATTGCATCTTGATTGCTTTTAAGTGAGAAAAAACAAATCAGATTATGAGATTTTGAATTTAGGGCCTGTGTCAATGAACCAGTATTCTGAAAGGCACTAGGAAGGGCAGAAAGATTGAATGTCCTATTGAGGTAACTGTCTCCTTCTATCTATTGTCTAAGTAGGTCTAATATCTTTATTTTTGTTTAATTTTGTCTAAGTCTTCTACTATGTGTGTTGTGTTAACATATAAGCAGCATGTTTCACTGACGAACTCACATAGTGTTCCTTGAGCTTTAATCAGGTCTAATCCTCTTCTGTTATGTCAACTAGGGAAGACTGTTATTGTGAATCTTTGTATATATTATAAAATTCTTCATTTAGGACAATATAGGTAGCTAAATTTTAATTATGCATGTATATTTGAAGGTCAGTTTCCTTGTAAGAGCAATTCTTAGGGACCTAGGAGGAGCTCTATAGCTTTCTTAGCATTGTGTCATCCATTGATTGGGATGAGCCAGGGTCTTGCTGATTTTGTGGCCTCTCATGGAGGCATTTCTTTGTTTTCACTCTCCTCTTGCAAACTGTACACTAATATGGATTCTGATTTTTGTGTCTCTGGGTCCTCCCTGACCAAGAAGAGAGGTGGCTTTCCAGAGGAGTAGGGCACTCTAGGAGTATCCTAACATCTCCTGGGCCATTTGACCTGGGATCAGAGACCAGAATATTGGTTGTCTTTTCAGTATTTTCTGTAATTGGCATTGGCTTCTATGTGTGGTCATTAAACACTCAGAATGACAGTTACATTGGCCTTGAAGAAAAGTGTGGATACAGAGCACATTTGATTAGTAATACAGTTCTAATTAAAATTTGGCATGGAATCTTAAAACCATTATTTATAGCATTCAGATTTTTCTGTCTGGTGACATTCTAAGCCATATTTGCAGCATAGAAGTCAGGCATGTCTTGTCCTTTTAATTATCTAACAATTGTAAGCATAGAGAGAATATGTTAACAACCCTGGAGATAATTTAGTTATTAACAAATCTAATTAATTTAGTTGATCTAGAAATTGTTAGGTAAAGGCAAGTAAGAAAGCATAAAGTCTTTGCATCTGTGTTTGAAAACATGTTTGGTTAGGCTACATACCTCCATGTGTACCAATTCAGAGAAGGCTGAAGCAGGAAACTAGAGCTCGAGACAATTTCTATCAGATGGAGACCATTGTTTGAATTTGAGACTCTATACTGGAACAGATGTCAGAACTGAGGCAATCACTTAACTTTGTTTTGAATGAGAAAATATAGCTAGACAAGTAATGTTGTTTGCTTAATACTGAAAGAGGAATATATAGCAATTAATGTTGTGTGTCTTAGAAGCACTTTTATTAACATGAACTAGTTTTATGTTTTACCCATGACTGTTAATGGACTTCAGTTTGACTCAGGAATTGAGATCAGGGGCTTTTTAACATGACTTTCTGGGAAATTTTAACTCCATTTACTTAAATATAGTCTTATAAAAATAAACAACTAATAATTAAATGTTGACCTTAATAAGTAAACCTTGATCTTAAGGCTTAGTATTAACATTAGTGAACTGGATTTTAATTTTCACATGAGGCATGGTGAACAAACTTATAACCTGAATGAGATGACATTTTCTGGAAAACTAGAATTACATGTTTTAGCCGGATATAAGTTTTAGACAAGCCTAGTGGTCTTCCTTTGTACTTTAAGTAGTGTGGGCACATTTTGTTTTTGTAATATAATTTACTTTACCATGACCAAGAAAGAGTATTAGAACAGAGAACCAAGCATCTTAGCATGCCAATCTTATAACTAACTGACCTTTAACTTAAAGGCATTTGTTTTTCTGGAGGACCAGAAGAAATGGAAAATTATTCATCTTTCATAATTTGTAGTCCAGTCAAGAACTAAACCAAAGAAATACCAAAAGCCTCCTTTAAGCTTTGAGAACCAAAGGAATTTCAGTTCCTGTTTTGGTACTTGTGACCTGTGTTGTGGGCCTGGAGTAGTCTGACACTCAAGTTAAAGGGACTTGACAAGAAATGTCTCCATTGAGACTTCCGGTTAAGATGACGGCATAGGTACCATGCCAAAGCAGCCTAGGGGGGAAAAAGAACAAAAAAACTCAGCAAAATACACACTTTTACTAAAAAGTGAGGTGTATAGGAAATTGAAGCGGCAGCGGAGAAGTAGAAGAGTTCCAGAGCATCCAGAGCCTGCACAGGCGGGAAAAGCGGCTCCGGCAGCTTGGCCAACCGCTGCGGCCGCGGCGCACCAGAAAGCCGCCAGGCTCAGCTCCAGCCGCAGGAAAAGCCAGGTGCCAGAGCTTTCCCTCATACCGCACTCTCCACAACTCGGGAAATGTGAGGGGAGAGTGGCAGCGAGCAACGGAGGAGCAGACTGCGAGGTAGAAGAACGCTTGGAGCAGCGAGAGAACCAGAGCAGCTGCGGCACCCTCCCCTCCCCCACCGCCTGAGCCCAGCTCCGCCGAACAGAGCAGTGGCCAGGGACCCAGCCATGCCAACTTGGGCTGACAGCGGGACCCAAGCAGGAGCAGAGTTCGGCAGCAACATCAGCGGCTCCAGCACCAGTAACAGCGGCACCAGCAGCAGCAGACACAGGAGTGGCAGCAGTGGCAGATCCCAAAGCAGCAGCTTCAGGGGGAGCAGCAGCAGTGGAAAAAGCAGTAGCAGCTTCAGCAGCAGTGGTGGCTCCAGCAGTGGCAGCTACAGCATCAGCAGAGGCAGCAGCAGCAGTGGGTCCAGCAGCAACACCTTCAGCAGCAGTGGCTACAGACCCAGCAGGGGCAGCATGAGCAGCAGCAGTTCCAGCAGCAGGGGTGCTAATCTGCAGGGCCACACTTGCCAGGCTCGGTTTGCCCCACAGAAAAAGCAAGTGCCCAGCTCCAGAAATCAGAACAGCAGCCCAACGACCCAGGCAGCAACTTGACTGAGATCAAAATCATCCAAGGTAACTGGGATTGCACCAGGGAAGGGTCTCACTTGGTCGCAAGCTGACTTGGATCCCTCAACAGACCAGAAATCTTAACCTCTTTGTTGATAGAGGATCTGGTCGTTATAATAACTACTCTTGCATACATAATCTGGGCTGTTTTTGATTGAATGTGTACAGTGTTTAGTTAAATTTTAGAATCTACCTGCATTTTATTCCACTCAGCCTGCTTGAATACTCCTATAGCAGGGAAACTCAACCCCTAAGAACATCTTTGTAGATACTCTGAGAGTCTTAAGAGCCACACATAACACCTTAAGGTCCTACCCTGAAAATATATTACATCAAATCAATTGATACAGCTAAGAATACCCAGCTAGCTAGAAAATCCAAGCATTAACTTAATCCAAGATGCAAAAATATATACATTATAACACAAGAAACACTAAAAAGCAAGACGATATAAATCCACCTAAAAGTATTAATGCATCAGAAATGTCCTCCAGTGAGAAAGAGTTAGAGGAAATGCCTGAGAAAGAGTTCAAAAGAATGATTATAAATATGTTCAAAGAGGTCAAAGAACACATCAAAACAATCAAAGAAGAAATCAAAGAGGAAATCAAAGGGGAAATCAAAGGAATCAAAGAAGATGCAGGACACCAATTTAATGAAATAAAGAAGGCAATACAAGACATAAATAAGGAAATAGAAATAATAAAGAAAAACCAGTCAGAATTACTAGCAATGAAGAACACAGTTAATGAAATAAAAAACTCTGTAGAAAATCTCACCAGTAGGATGGATGAGGGAGAGGACAGAATATCTAAGATAGAAGACCAGGTGGCAGACCTAATGCAGTCCAACAAAGAGAAAGACAAACTTATATAAAAGTATGAGTGGGAATTTCAAGATATTCGGGACACTATGAAAAGATCCAATATAAGAATTTAGGGCATAGTAGAAGGAGAAGAACTCCACTCCAGAGGCATAGTAGGCATCTTCAACAAAATCATAGAGGAAAATTTCTCCCAAATTGGGAAAGAGGTGCCAATGCAGATACAGGAAGCCTTTAGAACCCCAGCCAGACAAAACCCAGAAAGAACCTCTCCTCACCATATTATAATCAAACTTCCAAACACACACACCAAAGAAAAAATATTGAAAGCAGTTAGAGAGAAAAATCAAGTTACCTACAAAAGCAAGCCCATCAGGATTGCAGCAGATTATTCAACACAAACTTTAAAAGCCAGAAGGGCTTGGAGTGATATATTCCAAGTTCTGAAAGATAACAACTGTCAACAAAAGTTACTTTATCCTGCAAAGTTATCCATTCAAATAGATGGAGAAATAAAGACATTCCATGATAAAAGCAGGTTAATGAGTATTTGAAGACAAAACCAGCTCTACAGAAAATACTTGATAGAATCCTCCAAGCTGAAGAAAAGGAAAAGCACACATATAAGGAAACTAGAAAAAACAAGCAATACTCAAATACTAGTTAACAGAAGAGAGCGCAGGTAGAACCAGAACCACACACACACACAAAAAATGGCAAACATAAATACACACCTTTCAATAATATCTCTTAATATCAACGGCCTCAATGCCCCAACGAAAAGACATAGATTTGAAGACTGGGTTAAAAAGCAGGATCCTACAATTTGTTGTCTCCAAGAAACTCACCTTTCTACAAAGGATAGACATTATATTAGGGTGAAAGGTTGGAAGATGGTGTTTCAAGGAAATGGGCCTAGAAAACAAGCAGGGGTTGCTATCCTAATATCAGAGAGGGTAGACTTTAGTCCGACGTTAGTCAAGAAAGATAAGGAAGGTCACTTTATATTGATTAAGTGCACACTCCAACAGGAGGACATTACAATCCTAAACATATATGCACCTAACATGGGGGGCTCCCAAATTTGTCAAACAAACACTGTTAGAACTAAGGTCACAGATAACACCAAACACAGTGGTGGTGGGTGATTTTAACACCCCACTATCATCAATTGACAGGTCATGCCGGGAAAGAATAAACAGAGAGGCATCTGGATTAAATGAGGTCATAGAAGGAATGGACTTAACAGATATATATAGGACATGTCATCCAAAGGCTGCAGAATATACATTCTTTTCAGCAGCACATGGAACATTCTCTAAAATAGACCATATATTAGGACACAAAGCAAATCTTAACAAATTCAGGAAAACTGAAATATTTCCTTGCATTCTATCTGACCTCAATGGAATTGAACTACAAATCAGTAGCAAGAAAGGCTATAGAGCATACACAAATTCATGAAAAGTAAACAATACACTACTAAATGATGAATAGGTCAATGAAGAAATCAAAAAGGAAATCAAAAAAGTTATAGAGTCAAATGGTAATGAGAACACAACATACCAAAATCTCTGGGACACAATGAAGGCAGTTCTAAGAGGTAAATTTATAGCCTTGAGTGCCTATATTAAGAAATTAGAAAGGTCGCAAGTAAACGACCTAATGCTTCGCCTTAAAGCCTTGGAAAAAGAAGAACAAGGCAAACCAAAAATCAGTAGACGGGAAGAAATAATAAAGATTAGGGCAGAAATTAATGAAATAGAAACAAAAAGAACAATCCAAAGAATTAATGAAACAAAGAGTTGGTTCTTTGAAAGGATAAACAAGATTGATAAACCCTTAGCAAATCTGACCAAAAGAAAGAGAGAAGAGACACAAATTAATAAAATCAGAGATGAACAAGGTAACATCACAACAGATTCCAGAGAAATTCAAAAAATCATAGGGACATACTATAAAAGCATATACTCCACAAAGTATGAAAATCTGAAAGAAATGGATGATTTCCTTGATCTATATGACCTACCTAAATTAAATCAAAATGAGATTAATCACTTAAATAGACCTATAACAAACATGGAGATCCGAACAGTTATCAATAATCTCCCAACTAAAAGAAGCCCAGGCCCAGACGGATTCACTGCTGAATTTTACCAGACTTTTAAGGAAGAGTTAACACCATTGCTTCTTAAGCTTTTCCAGGAAATACAAAAAGAAGGAACTCTACCAAACTCCTTCTATGAGGCCAGCATCACCCTGATACCAAAACCAGGCAAAGATAGAACAAAGAAAGAAAATTACAGACCAATCTCCCTCATGAACATAGATGCAAAAATTCTCAACAAAATATTGGCAAACAGAATACAAGAGTATATCAAAAAGATCATTCACCCTGACCAAGTAGGCTTTATCCCAGAGATGCAGGGATGGCTCAACATACACAAATCTATAAATGTAATACATTACATAAACGGGTTGAAGGACAAAAATCACATGATCATCTCATTAGACACAGAGAAAGCATTTGACAAAATCCAACATCCCTTCATGATAAAAGTCCTACAGAGACTGGGAATAGAAGGAACATATCTCAATATAATAAAGGCTATTTATGACAAGCCTACAGCCAACATCTTACTAAATGGGGAAAAACTGGAAGCTTTTCCACTAAAATCAGGAACAAGACAAGGGTGTCCACTGTCTCCACTTTTATTTAATATAGTTTTGGAAGTCTTAGCCATAGCAATAAGGCAAGAGACACACATAAAATGGATACAAATTGGAAAGGAAGAAATCAAGTTATCATTATTTGCAGATGACATGATTCTATACATAAAGGACCCTAAAGACTCTACTAGCAAGCTGTTAGAGCTGATCAAAACCTACAGCAATGTAGCAGGATACAAAATAAATACACAGAAATCAGTAGCCTTCATATATGCTAACAACAAACACACAGAGGATGAAATCAGAGAATCACTCCCATTCACAATTGCATCCAAAAAAATAAAGTACGTTGGAATAAACCTCACCAAGGAAGTAAAGAATCTCTACAATGAGAACTTTAAAACACTCAAGCGAGAAATTGCAGAAGACACTAGAAAGTGGAGAAACATCCCTTGTTCCTGGATTGGAAGAATCAATACTGTGAAAATGGCAATCTTACCTAAAGCAATCTACACATTTAATGCAATCCCTATCAAAATTCCAAAGGCTTTCTTCATGGAAATAGAAAAAACAATCCAAAAATTCATTTGGAATCACAGAAAACCTTGAATATCTGAAATAATACTGAGCAACAAAAAAGAGGCTGGTGGTATCACCATACCTGATTTTAACCTATACTACAGAGCCATAGTAACAAAAACAGCATGGTACTGGCACAAAAACAGACATGTAGATCAGTGGAACAGAATAGAGGACCCAGATGTAAGCCCAAGTAGCTATAGCCACCTGATATTTGATAAAAATGCCAAAAATACTCATTGGAGAAGAGACAGCCTCTTCAGCAAATGGTGTTTTGAAAACTGGATATATATCTGCAGAAGGATGAAAATAGATTCTTCTCTCTCGCCATGCACAAGAATTAAGTCCAAATGGATTAAAGACCTTAACATCAGACCTGAAACTCTGAAACTGCTAGAGGAAAAAGTAGGGCTATCCCTTCAACATATTGGTCTTGGCAAAGACTTTCTGAATACAACCCCAATTGCTCAGGCAATAAAACCACAGATTAACCACTGGGACCTCATGAAATTACAAAGATTTTGCACCGCAAAGGACACAGTGAAAAAAGCAAAGAGGCAACCTACAGAATGGGAAAAAATCTTCGCCAGCTATATATCTGATAAAGGATTAATATCTAGGATATACAAAGAACTCAAAAAGTTAAATAATAAGGAATCAAACAAGCCAATCAAAAAAATGGGCTATGGAGCTAAATAGAGAGAGAGTTCTCAAAGGAAGAAATACGAATGGCATATAAGCATCTAAAAAAATGTTCTACGTCACTAGTCATCAGGGAAATGCAGATTAAAACTACATTGAGATTCCATCTCACTCCTGTCAGATTGGCCACCATCATGAAAACAAATGATCATAAATGTTGGCGGGGATGTGGAAAAAAAGGAACCCTTCTGCACTGCTGGTGGGAATGCAATCTGGTCCAGCCATTTGTGGGAAACAGTGTGGAGGTTCCTAAAACAGCTAGAGATTGATCTACCATATGACCCAGCTATAGCACTCCTAAGCATATATCCAAAGGACTCATCTCATTTCCTTAGAACTATGTGCTCAACCATGTTTATTGCTGCTCAATTTATAATAGCTGGGAAATGGAACCAGCCTAGATGTTCCTCAACAGATGAGTGGATAATGAAGATGTGGCACATTTATACAATGGAGTTCTACTCAGCGGTAAAGAAAAATGAAGTTAGGAAATTTACAGAAAAATGGATGGACCTGGAAAGTATTATACTAAGTGAGGTAACCCAGACCCAGAAAGCCAAGCGCCACGTGTTCTCTTTCATATGTGGATCCTAGCTACAGATGACTGGGCTTCTGCGTGAGAATGAAAATACTTAGTAGCAGAGGCCAGTAAGTTAAAAAGGAGACATAAAGTGTAGAGAAAGAAGAGAGGAGGATACTTAATAGGTTGATATTGTATATATGTAATTACAATGATTGTAATGGGGAGGTAATATGATGGAGAATGGGATTTCAAATGGGAAAGTGTGGGGGTGGGGATGGAGGGAATTACCATGGGATATATTTTATAATAATGGAAAATGTTAATAAAAATTAAAAAAAAAAAAAGAAATGTCTCTATTGACCCTTGCCTTCTATTCAGTTGATATGTTCCTAGCAACTATAAGAGACCAAGGAGAAGAAGGAATAATTAGACTATGTAGGCTTACTGATTGCCAGGTACTCCTCTACCTTGCCTTAATATATCTTTTGTATCTTAGAGATAAGAAAAGCCAATGAGAATTATAACTGTGCTTATAATCTTGTGACACACCAAGGTGGTAGGTTTTTTTTTTTTTGTTGTTGTTGTTGTTTCTTTTTTTTTCTTTTGGCCTGGGTTTAGCCTGATACAACATTTTTAAATCCTTTTTAAAAATTAATGAATCTAGACTGATTTGTCCTTTATATTTTAGATTTTTACAAAGTCTTAGCATTTTTTGAATTTTTTGTATACCATTTTGTAGAAAAGTCATAAACTTTACAGAGAAGCATCAAAAAGTTATTTTTTACTAGAACCATTTAACTTATCAGAAGTACTTAAAATGCACTTTTTTATTATCTTTAGAGCACCAAATAGCTCTTAGAAATAAATGTAGACTAGGAAAATGACAACCAGAGTTGACTTATACTATTTATCCTGTATAAAAATATACCTGTTGATTTTTTTGAGATACGCTTTTCTGTTAATTCCCTTAAATATATTTTAAAAGTCATATAAAGTAGGTTAGAACACTTGAATTTTAAATTTTAGGGCAGTGTGATTTTCAGAAAGTTCAACTCATAAGCTAGAGATTGTACTTAGGATAACAGAAAATTTACACCTTAAACACAACAGTGAGAATGTGAGGTACTATCTGTAGACTGTGCTGTACTAGTTGCCTGTGTGAGTAATGCAGAATTTTTGGTTCAGAAGGAGCTTGGTATCCCTTTTTTGAAAACCATGATAAGACCTTATAAAAATCCCAAAATATAGAAGTCAAAGCAGTCTAAACTTTTGAACCTCAATTTGTGGTCCTTATACTATTTACCACAGAAATGTTAAATGCAGGTTCAAGAAGAATAAATTATGAATTATTGAGCTTATTTGGGGAGAAATACTAAATCTAATACTAAATACTAAATGAGGTTCATTTAAGAGAAATTTGGATCTAGGAAAAGACTGGAGCATTTCACACACATAGAAGATAGGATCTAGAAATGCATGCAAAAAACAATTAGAAGAAACACACACTCATCTGGAAGGCAAAGTATAGCTTAGTTATTTGAGAAAAAAAAAATGGTGTCTAGAATAAGGCTAGAATAGATCCACAGTATGGAGAAGATAGGAGCTAAAAGCCCAGGCAAAAATATTTAGAAGAAACATGCACTCATGTGGGAAGCATGACATCTACTCTGAGTCACCACAAGGAAGAAAGTTAAAAGCTTGTGATGATGACTTAAGGTAGAATAGGAGATGGAAAGTACCAAAGCTGAGACCAAGAAATTCATATGAGAAATGAATAGTAAAGGAATTTAAAACTGTCATTACATCCATAGTTCCTGCAAGTATAAAGAAATTAAATACTTAGAAGCCCAGAATTTAGAGGAAATAACCACATGGTAGAACTAGAGTTTAGAGTAAATATGCATGTGATTGGAGAAAAATCATAAATGTAATCAAAGTGAGAAGTTACCCCAAAGCATAATGTGGATAAAAGGCATGCAGAAAACTATCCAGGCTAAAAAACACTGCTTGGCCCTATCCAGCATGGCTGAGTAAGGGAAAGCCAGACTTACATATATCCAGACTGAGATCACAAGAGAAATACCAAGACATGAACATTGGCAAGCCTTTATAGTTAATTAACATGGATTTTTATTATCAGACTCAGGTATATAAAAGAGATACCTGGTTGATTCGAAGATTCAGAGTGTTGACCCAAAGGCCAGTCTACCTCGGCAGTGGAAGCAGCAAAGGGTGCTGCAGCTATTGTGGATCAGACTGAGTGAAACACAAAGTCCATAGCTTCCAAGGCAGGGTGACATCTTCTGGTTCCCTTTTTGGGCTCTTATCTCTTACTTAAACTGCCTAAAGGAAGGTAGCTTCCCTTTGAATCTGCTTTATGAGCATGCAAGGGAAAGTGCATCTGGAGGTAGGAAGAGTCTGATGCCACCCTGGTTTGTGTATTCTCCATTTCTTGACTCGGGAAAAAATCAGACCCCTACCAAGTGTAGGTTGAACCCATGTACCCATTGCTATTTTGGTGAGGTCATGTGATCATTGGCTTATGTGACTCAAAATCTTAGGCCAATAAAGCAAGTGGAATGTCTGTTTGCCTTTGAGCTAAGTAGGAAAACAAACTTTGAAATAGAAGAATAAAAGAGTGATCTCCCTTTGCTCAGCCTTCCTGATTGAATGGCTCCAGTGCCAGGATGGAGGAGACAGACACTGAGGAGTCTCAATACTTACCAAAGCAGAGATTCAGAGATTCCTAAGAGCTCATCACTGAAATAGACTTAAAACTCACTCACCATGGCTCAGGGAATTTTGTGGAAGAGAGAGCAGAAAGATTGTCAGACCCTCAGGTTGAGACCTCATGCCAAGAGGCATTTCCTCTCCCCAAAAATAACTGACTACTGCTCACACAAGGCATAATCCACAACCCCATCGGGAGTACCTGCAACACCACTAAGGAGGGCCCCCAGTAAAATGGGGTAGACAAGGGAAAAAAGGGTATGAACACATGATGTATGCATACAAAATATGTTCATGATGATGATGATGATGATAATAGTAATAATAAGTATTTATAGAGGATAAAAAAGAGGAAAAAAAGAAAAGAGGGATCTTTCCACCCAGAACTCCAACAAAGATTAGAGTGTCAGCTCCAATCACCCTTAGTAGAAGGACAAGGTCAGTCTTGTTCATTCTCAGAGAGAACAGGACCCAGGTATTGGGATTTCCACACTTACCTATGGCCTGACATTCCTGTTCTTCACTGCTTTTCCCCATCTTAACCTAAGCTTTCTATCCATTTCACCTCTGGACCTGCCTGCAGCACCCTGAGGTCCAAGACTTTGGTAATCTATGTATCTATCTATCTAATCTTTTCCTTTCTTTCTTTCTTTCTTTTGTTTTATGTATTTAAAATACCTCTGGAGCCTCCATTCCTTGAACAACATTATTCCTGTTCAGATCTGATCTATATAAGGCTTAACCACCCCCAACAGTTCAAGGTATTTAAAGAAAAGCTTCCTTTCCTTTCTATCTAGCTGTGTCAGAAACTGACCTGAACTGTTTGGCTTAAAGAGAACTGAGACATTATTGGACCCCAGACTTTCACACCTGGGGAAGCTAGGTTCCCCAAATAACTCATGCTGTGGCCTCAGAAAGTGGATGTTTCACATGTGAATAATAGCCTTATAATAAAGGAAACATTATCTAGGTTTACTAGTAAAAGGAGATGTCAAAGAGACTTGGTGCTCTAGAAGACAAAGGAGCTAAAGTCTTTAAGGGTTTCATACCCAATCTCTATAGAAACAGAAGGAGCATGGAAAAGAAGGAGGGTACAAGTGGACTAAGAGAAAATCAGCCTTCTTGTTAGAACATGTGTCTTCATGAACCTCTAACAAACTTGGCCCATTTCTGCTGGGGACAGAAGGATCTCCTGAAATAGGGGAACACTGATTCCAGCAAGCTCTGGTGGAATGGATTCTTATCCAAATAGCAGTAATGAATTACTGATCTAGAGATGTGAGACAATCACAAGCTCAGTAGAGGAATGTAAGAGGCTTTGTTAAACATGGTTCCGAGATAGAGTAAATGCATAAAGAGCAGACCTTTATTACAAGCAAGAAAGCATCCCTTAGCATGGATGGGAGCTCCAAAGTGGGAACTCAACTCAGTTAAATTTGGGGGATTTACGTATGCTGGAGTTATCTCTATAATTGAAAGTGTCTTATGCTGAAGGGTTGTCTTGAAAGTTTAGCAGTATTGAATTGAAAGAACAAAGTACACCTCCTGGCAGGAACACAATCATAACTCTCCAACCAACCAAAAGGTTTCTGGCTGAACTCTCAGAACCCAGCATGTCTCCAACTGAACGTAACATTTCTCAGTTTCTCAGTCAACCATATAATTCCCAGAAGAAGGTGAATTTCCCTCTCACGTCCACTCAAGGTTTTCTTTCACATCCACTCAAGGTTTTCTTTAAGGTTTCCTCTAGAATTCCTCAGGAGTACTTCTTGGCTACTGGCAGGTTGGTGTATTCCCCACATCAGGATAACTTCAAGGAGGGCCACTTTATGCCTTACACAGCATTTCTTGAGAACAAATTCCCATTCTTCTATATCACCCTGCCTTAGAGTCATTTTGGGTTCTGCTTAAAAGCAGACGCCTTAACCTTTCTGATAACCAAGACTTCCAGGCATGGGGCTGCTTGCTTATGATTGCTCCCTGGCTGCCTGAGAGTAACCTTTTTGACTGAGACACAACATTTCAGGGGGGTCATCAAAACTTACCGGGATTTCTCTCTCGAGCAAATAATTTGGCTGATAAAATGGCTTCTATGCCTCAGTGTAATACTATTACAGAAGCTACATGCTTCCACTTATTGACCCATGTCAACTGGAGAGGTCTCAAGCACAGGTTTCCACAGGTACCAGCCAAGGACCTTAAAAATTTGTCCAGACTTGTAAGTCCTGTCAGTATTTCCTCCAAGTACTACCCCCTCCCCTTCAAACTACAGGAAGCAATCCTCAAGGGCTCTGCCCTAATCATCTTTGGCAAATTGATGTCACACATTATTCTCCACTTGGAAAGCTTAAATATACTGTTCTTTCAGTCGATACCTTTTCCTGTGCCTGCTGGGCAACGGCCATGCTGAGAAAAAATCTAAACATGCTATTAGCCATATGCTTCAATGCTTTGCCACCCTTGGATTGCCTGATCAAATCAAACTGATAATGGACCCTGCTTTGTAAGCAAGGCCTTTGTAAATTTTCTCCAGACCTGGAAAATCTCACACTTCACAGGAATCCCATATAACTCCCAGGGCCAAGCAATCATTGAAAGATATAATCAGACTCTCAAGTCTCAATTACAAAAAAAAGGGGGGAGGGAATACTTACTCCCACACAACCAACGAAAAAAGGCATTATGTACCCTAAATATTTCAAATTTTTCTAAAGAAGATAAGCAATTAACCCCTTTTCAAAAACATTTGTCCTCATCCATTACCTACAGTTCTATCTGGGTCAGATGGATAGAAAAGCTCGTTTTGGCCAAGTACCCAGAGCTTAATCAACCCCCTATGCCCCTTCCTGAAAATCGGGGCAATTTAGCCCTCGACCCCACTACTGAATCCATATTAAAAATGGTCTTCATCCTGCTAAACCAAACTGCTTCCTCCCTTGAGGAGGGTTGCTGCCTTTGCCTTTGATCTGGGCCTCCCTGTCCATTTGTCGCAATCACCAATGTTACAACTACAGTTGCCCATACGACCCTAAAATATTGCTCTGCCACATTCCCAATTCCAATCCAGCTGCTCCCAATGTCTCCATATGGAAACTGCATTTGGGCCCCACCTTCCCTTAATAATTCCAATATAGATGTGGGATACATTTATCCATCCTTCTATACTTTTACCACAACTGAGCCCAGTGCTCAATGATACCTGCCTTCTGGAATGGTTTTTGTTTGTGGAAACAGGATGGCCTATGGCTTTCTGCTCACCAATTGGGTGGGCCTTTGTACCCCAGCCACCTTGATTCCAGATGTGGATATTATTCTTGGAGATGAAGCCCTCCCTATGCCCTCTTTCAATTATATTGGAGGGAGACCTAAGAGAGCTATACCATTGATACCCTTACTCGCTGGATTGGGGATAACTATGGGTATGGCCACTGGAACAGCCAGGATGGGCATGACAATCCATCTCCATAGGAAGCTCTCTCTCTAGTTGGTCAATGACATGAGAGCTGTGTCTAGTACCATCCTTGATCTCCAACAACAGCTAGAATCATTAGCTGATGTAGTCCTACAAAACAGGAGAGGACTGGACCTAGTAACAGCCAAAAGGGGAGACATATGTTTGTTTCTACAGGAAAAATGCTGGTTTTATGCCAATAAATTGGGAATTGTCTAGGACAAGATTAAGAGGCTCCAGGAAGACTTGGAGAGGAGGTGGCAGGACCTCCAGGACAACCCGCTGTGGATGGGCTTACATGGCTTCTTACCCTACCTTCTCCCTCTACTTGGGCCCTTCCTTCTCTTTCTCCTTTTTCTCACTATTGGGCCCTTCTTGATTAATAAGACTAAACAATTTATTCACCAATTACTAGAGGCAATAAAACTTCATCAGGTTGAAATACATTATCACAGGCTTGCTACTCAGGAGTCAAGCCCCTCATATGACTGGCTGCCCTCATATGAGCATCCCTCCTCTGCCCTCCACCTGACCAATGATGGGTAAGATCTCAGACAGGCTGGGACAACATAAGACAGGTCATGGAGTGGATTCTCAACAAGCTAGGTACATGGTACTCAGTGACAGTAAGATCCCCAGATGGGGACAACCTAAGACAGGGGAAATGTTTTCCACCATGCTTACAAAAACAAAAGGGGGAGATGTTGGGCCTAAGGAGGCCTAGACTTGAGGCCCAGTGGAACTTCCTGAGCCTGGATAAAGTTTAGCGACCTGTCTTTGGCCTATGACTTCGGCACAGGAGTGAATCAGCAAGACCTGACCTAAAACTGCTTCCGCCCAGCTACTACTAACATGATGAAATATTATTGGCCCTTAATCCTCACCCTGTCCTAAGACTCCCACCCCCTACTTTGATGCTATATAAGTGCCTGCTTGATACAGTAAAACAAGATCCTGCTTCGACAAGTCTCCTGACTCAGTGTGTTTCTCTCCGGTGACTAGGAGAGGGTCTGGGTCATGGACACTCTCCATCCCATTCAGCCCCAAGGAGAGACCAGCAGGACCAACTCTCCTACAGCCCTAGGCACTAGGGCTTTGTTGTTCCTACTTCTCCTCATAGGCTCATGCTGCCACTGCAAGCTTTTACATGGGTATGAAAATCAAATTCTTATCCTCATCATTTTGTGGAAAACAAATGACCTACTGAACCAGCTCCCTAGCCTCCAAAGTTTTACTTGGCATTAGCAGCAGTAGCATAAATCATCTCTGCCATTGTCAACCCACAGTAAGGTAACTGATATATATATGTTTATTTATGAGAGACAGAGGGAAAGAGAGAGATTGAGGGAGAGAATGGGCATGCCAGGGACACTAGCCACTGCAAACAAACTCCATATGTATTTGCCACCTTGTGTATCTGGCTTACTTGGGTGCTAGGGAATTGAATCTGGGTTGTTAGGTTTCAGAAGCAAGTGACTTAATCATTAAGCCATCTGTCCAGTCTCCAGAAAAAAAAAAAGTAAACACTTTTTTTTAATTTCTAATTCATGTTTGTCCTCTACTACTTTAAGACGCCCTATACATGCATAAAGAACACACTAATTCTGGATCATTATGAAATTTTTGACAGAAAACCACAACTTTCTGCACAAAAGAAATATGAACTAGTTTATTCCAGAGCAAAATATTACTAAATGTGTTATAGAAACATGGACTCAGTTTCAATAAGTGTCAATTGTTACCAGCATGACAACAGTTACATGAAAAGCTACAGAACAAAAGAAAGTCATAAACCAAGGTATTTTTCAATTGTGGCATTAATACAACTTACTGACAAAAATCAGGCTATTCTATGTCAGCATCCGTAATATGAGAAAGATTTTGTTTTTTTCTTTCTAAGCTTGGATAACCTTAGTATACTTTTTTCAGGTCCATCCATTTTCCTGAAAAATGTATAATTTATTTATTTTTCTTACTGCTGAATAAAACTTAAAAGACTGGAGAGATGCTTTAGTGTTTAAGGCACTTGTCTGCACAGCCAAAGACCCAGGCCAGTTCCCCTGTACCCATATAAATCCAGATGCACAAGGTGACACATGCATCTGGAGTTTGTTTTCAGGGCTAGATGGTCTGGTGTGTCCATTCTTCACCCCCCCATAAATAAATAAATTAATTAAAAAATTTAAAAACTCCATTGTGCATATGTACCGTATCTGCATACCTATTCATCACACCAATTAGAAACGTAATACATGATGTATTAATGGATTTTAATATATGCATACATTGTGAACTGGCTAAGACAACAAAATTAACATATTCAGTTATTAATATACTTTGGATAAGAATAAACTGCATTCAGCAACTTTTCAGATTACAATATATTGTTAATAACTATCATCACCATGTTAAGGCAAAAGCAGTGGCTGAGGCCCTGGCATGCCAATTCATTCTCATTCTCTCTCTCTCTCTCTCTAAAATAAATAAATTAATTAATTTCCACATGCAAGAGACCATGTTGTATTTATTTTTGAATCTATACTTACAGCACTGATGAGACTTATAAACAATTATCACTATGGTTTTGAATGTTCAAATTAATATTTTGTTAATGTAACCTGTAAGCCTATGGTTAAGCCTTGAAGGGAGAAGAAATATTTTAAAGGCAGACTTGTGTGCCCTTAATTTAGGCTTTGAACCTATCACTTTTTGTCACTTGCAAAATTTGTGTTTTTAATAGGCATACAGGAGTCCTAGCTGAAGCTTACCTTCAGAGAAAAGATACAAAAATTTTCTACTATATACCCAACCAAAGGAATGGATAAAGAATTTTGCTAAGCCTACAAGGGTGGGGAGCTTACAACACTACCTCACAAAAAAAACATCCAGGCGCTTTTCTTTTTCAGAAATGGAGCATATTTAAATTCCATTTTTCTAGGACTGGGATGGATAAAAATATAGCATCTCTGCAACTGAGAATAAAGACAACATGAGGCTCATGTACTCTCCCCAACTCCCAGGAAAGGATAACTATTCAGGCAAGAGACACACTTGTGTGCCTCCTTTCAACTATCAGATTACTGAAACAATGGACCCCAAATTATTAAAATTTCCCAGGAATCCCATGCTTGGAGGAAAGTATGGCTGAAGTCTGATGACAACCAGAAAGGATTGCCACCCAGGGAGAGATCTCACACAGCTATCACAACTTGCAAGGCAGACCAAAGCCAAGACAGTAACAGATCAGTTGTGGCAGAGCCACTCCTTGACCAGAACTGGACAAGTATGCATCCTGTCTCTACTTAAACCTCAACTCTATGTCAGTATCCTGAAGATGGATTGAAGCTACTACCTTTTTTTTTTTTTTACTTGTTCCTTTCTCCAATGCAGCTACATGGAAACTCTCTCCTTTCTTTGCTGGCCACAATTACTTATGTCTTTAGTTGGCATATTTGGTGATGGTTTGTCAATCCTAGATTTTTAGAGATGAAAGAATCCAGGCTTTGATTCTAAAAGCTCCTGTAATAAAAGGGTTAATTAACCTGGCTCATGACTAAATTTCTGAGTGTGCTGGCATTTTTCTCATGCCTCTCTATAATTGCAAGATGTTTACATGTACTAGTATATGGAAAGAGGGGCAAAGATTAGATGCACCTTCTGTGATTATCCAAGCTTTACATAAACCAATTCATTTTTTTCTAATGTCTTTTTCCTAAGTCCTTTTGTATATAGGAAAATTGTAGTGTCAGGTTTATGATCCTATGTATATAATAACATTAGTACTAATTATAATAAACTAATCTAGCACAGTCTTACCAGTTATTGAATGGATAAAAATAGCTGGTTGTGGTGGTATATGCAGGTACAAAATTACTCAAGAGGTAGAGGCAGGAGTATCAAGAAATATCAAGGGACAGGCTGACTTGGAGAGAATTTGTATGTGCCAAATTTTTAAACTATTTTTATTTATTTTTTTGCCAACAGTGAGAGATAGAGAGAAGAGAAATAGAGAGAAGATAGACAGACAGAACACATGTGCCAGGGCCTCCAGTCAGTGCAAACAAACTCCAGACTGATTTGCCACTTTGTGAATCCAGCTTTATATGGGAACTGAGGAATCTAAGCTGGTTGTTAGGTTTTGCAGGCAAATGCCTTAACCAGTAAGCATTCTCCCCATCACATATATGCCATTTAAAAAAAAAATGGGACTTCTACTTATTTATTGTTTATTTGCAAGCAGAGAGGGTAAAAGAGAGAATGAATGAATGAAGAGGTACATCAAGGCCTCTGACCACTGCAAAAAAACTTCAGATGCATGCACCACATTGTACATTTGGTTTTACATGGGTATTGGGGAAGTGCACTTGGGTCACTAGGCTTTTCAGTCAAGCATCTTAGCTGCTGAGCAACCCCTCCAGCCTCATGTCAGTTTTTGAGTGAAATTTTTATGATATTCAAAACTGTTAATACTCTTTTCTATGAAGTTACAGCTTATATTTCTGTAGCTTAGGTCTTAAGGAAAATGTATTTCTTACAGAGCATCCCAATAGTTTCCATTAGTAAATTTCATAGCTGGTCACTTTAGGTTATGTGACAGGATGTCCACTTTCACATTTAGATTGATCTAATATGGCTTCCCACTTTTCACATAGTAAATGTATTAAACATTACATTTTACTTACTCTTAATTCTTCTACCTCATTGTAGCAGACAGCTTCAGGTTGGCTGAGATGAACTTAAAGACCAGACACATTTATAGAGGAAGGGATATTTGTTGAAGCTAACAGAGCCAGGGGAAGTTCCATAAATGGCAGAAGACGCTGACCTGCCTTCACAGGACTAAGCAGAGAGAGAGAAGTATAAGCCAAAAGCCAAAAGCCACACAACACAGCACACTTGAGGAACTCCAGCTAGGCACACTTTGCATATCTTTAGATTGAAATTGAAAACCCACCACCACACCTTAAGATCCACTCAAAGACACTGCCTCCATCCAGGTGGCTGCAGATGCAAACTACAGACAATAAAGAACTGAATATATTGGGGCCATCTATTCAAACCATCACACTCATAGTATTTGGACATAAGGAGGACAACATGCCAAAGTTATTATTCAGGGCTAAGGAATATAACTTTTGTGAGTTCCTACTATATTGCCAAATATCTTTCTCTTTTAATTGGGCAAATTCGTACAACTATTAACAAAAATTGAATATTTCATTTTTGGCCTATTTTACAGATGGTGATATTAATTTCTGCTACTCTGATAGAGGAAAAACAGTCTTATGATTTTATTTGATTTCTTGTACGAAGGGTCTCATAAGTAATATTTATAGCTTATTTTTATTATACATGCAATACATGTTGAGGAAATGTTTTCAAGATATAGTTCATTAATAATTATATGAAGACATCTTCTATGACATAATTGCTTAAAATTAACTATTGTTAGTATTTTGGGGTGTATCGTTCCATCTTACTGTCCAATATATATATATGTCATATAGATATATAATATGTTACACATATATACTATGTATATATACATATATATGCTCATATATATGCAGGTATATATCCTATAAGAATGTGTAAAGCATTTTATTTAATATGCAGGTTTTCCTCTACAATACAATAGGCATGATTTTAATCTATTTAACTGTGTGTCAAACAGTACACATATTGTAGTCTCCTCTCTCTGACATATAAATAGTGTTCAGAGGTTAAAAAGGGAAGTGAGGAGGGATGGAGATATGGCTTAGCAGTTAAGCACTTGCTTGTGAAGCCTAAAGACCTCAGTTCAAAGCTCAGTTCCCCAGGACCCATGTAAGCCAGATGCACAAAGTGGCACATACATCAGGGAATCTGGCATGTCCATTTTCTCTCCCTCTCTCTCTGCCTCTTTCTCTGTCTGTTTGTCTTTCGCTTTCAAATAAATAAATAAAAATAAACAAAACAAATATTTTTAAAGGGAAATGAAGGCTGAAGAACTGGCTTAGCAGTAAAGGTGCTTGCCTACAAAGCCGAAGGGCCCAAGTTCAATTCCTCAGGACCCACATAAACCAGATACACAAGGTGATGCATGCATGTGGAGTTTGTTTGCAGTGGCTGGAGGCCCTGCCCATTCTCATTCTCTCTCTTTCTCTCTCTCCCTCTTTCTCTGTCTCTCTCTCAAATAAAGAAATGGAAATATTTTAAAAAGGGAAGTGAGGGCTGGAGAGATGGCTTAGAGGTTAAGCACTTGCCTGTGAAGCCTAAGGACCCCGGTTCGAGGCTCAGTTCCCCAGGTCCCACGTTAGCCAGATGCACAAGGGGGCGCACGTGTCTGGAGTTCGTTTGCAGAGTCTGGAAGCCCTGGCGTGCCCATTCTCTCTCCCTCTATCTTTCTTTCTCTCTGTGTCTGTCATTCTCAAATAAATAAATTAAAAATTTTAAAAAAAGGGAAGTGATATATATTAATTCCAGGATATTCATTTTTATAATTTAAAAATACTCACTGTAATGTCATTAACCAATATGAATCTATGTCATTTATGTTTTACAATGAACATTTTATAAAAATGATTAATAATGTATATGTCCAGGAAGTAGGGTCAGTTGGGCAGACAAGGTAAGGTCTTTCATATATTGTTTGACATTACATGTTGTTATATGTATTGCATAACTTTTTTCTTTTGAGTCTCAATTTATCTTGCTGCTTTAACACAATATATATCATAGTCTTTCTACATGTAGCAAGAATTATATTGGTGGAAAACAGTAATCCGGACCCAAGCGGCAATGGTACCACAAAATTCTACTTCCAAAAAAAACAGACCAAATGGCTGAACCTTCACTAGACCCTTACAGGAAACACCTGAACCACAAGACACTGGAGAGGGTAGGATCAAGACTGACCTAAATCTCCTACATCTTCCCTCCCTCCCTCTCCCCCTCTCCCCTCTATCTCTCTCCTCTCTAACTCTTGTATATTAGTTATCTTTTTCCTCAATTTAATAGTGGACACTGACCTGTAACCCCCACTTCCAGCTTGGGCCTACCATCCACAATGAGCTTTTGATCAGAGAAACCTACAAGGTTTCCCAAAACAATGACAGACTTCTGTCAGAGTACTTGATGACCCACCAAAGGCCAGTGGTAAGACCCTATTGCTGAAGACTCCATACGCAGCTGTCGCGTAAAATGGAATGACATGGCTGGAAGCCAGGAGAGAGTCAGTCCCCAGACAGTCAGCATGTCTAGTGCCAGAAGGCGCTACATAGGTGACTGGGGGAAATGACCAAGATCTGTCCAAGCAACACATTGTTTAACCTAATTAGCAACAAATAACCGGATGTGATGCCCACACAAGTGCAATAGTGGTACACAGCCATGGTGAGGAATCAATTGCTCTTGAGTTGGCTAACTGATCCACTCAGTGGTACTAGACCCTTAGCTGGAGCTGGGAAAAAGGTCAGAACCATACCCAAACACAAAGCCCACTCTACAACATCAAGCTACCATCAATCACGGGGTATAAGAGGGCCTACACCTATCAAACTGTCTATCAAAAAAGTAAGTGTTATCTCAATTTTCTGGGTGCTAACTTACTCTCCGTTGGAGAATCTGCTTCTCTTTTCCAGATAGATGCCGATCCTAAGAAGAGAGCTGCCCCAACATACCTCAAAAGGGGCCCAACTGAAACTAAGGACAACTGGGGAAATAAGCAAGGGTGATGTTTTCCTGTGAACTGGATACCAGCACAAAGGGGAAGGAGATCCACCCAGAGAAAAATCAACTCCTACCAAATCAGAGAGCCAAAGCCTCAGAGGCCCCCAACACCTCAGCACTGAAGCAGACCAAAAATGAACCCAACATGGCTCAGGGAAATTTTGCGGAAGAGGTGGCAGAAAGAATGTCAGAGTCACATGTTGGGTCCTGATTTGCAGAGACATTTATCATACCAATAACTGGGGACTAACTCCACAATGCACGACCCATTTTCATTAACAAGGAGGGTCTAATGGGAGGGGGTAGATCACAGATGAGCCTAAGTAATGGTACCAAACGGTCTGTATTTACTGAAAAGAAAACTAATAAATTAAATTAAAAAAATACAAAAAAAATTTTTTTATAACATATTTCATCCAGTAATTCTGGCACGTGTAAAGGAATAAAATAGTATTCACAGATTATATCTACTTATATGCTTCGCTAATTTAATGTTCAGATCCTAGATGGACAAATCAGATCTAGGTACCTATTTATTTCTATTTTTATTATATAACCTGTAAATGTTATTGGCAGTGTGGCTATTCATATTTATTTATTTATTTTCATTTGCTTTGCATTTTATTGTTGATAAAGTATATCAAAGTGATTAAAATCATTTCTTGAAAGTTTCACACATTACTATGTCATATAAAATTTAGCTAAATTAATACATGTTTTCATGTCAATATAATATATTTTTGCTATTATAAACTACCTTTCATGTGACCTTATTCTAAAAATAAACATTATAATCATCATTATTTTTATTACAAATGAATGCCAGTGTGGGTATTCATGTGTTCTTTCTCTTGGAAAGTGGCCCATAGTCTCTCTAGCTGGATTCTGGAAGTGGAATTTCTACTTTTTTAAGTAAAAAAATGTTCACGTTTATAATATAATTTACATACATACATACATATACATACACACACACACACACACACACACACACACACACACAGGAGCTATTCAGGGGTACAAATTTACACATCCAATATCAATGGATAAGTCAAAACAGGTATTATGAAAATTCTATATAGCTTAGTATTTAAGATGCTTGCCTGTGAAGCCTAAGGACCCAGGTTCAATTTCTCAGTAGCTATGTGAGTCAGATGCACAAAGAGGTGCATGGATCTGGAGTTCATTTGCAGTGGCTAGAGGCCCTGGTGCACCCATTGTCTCTATCTACCTCTCTCTCATTCTTTCTCTCATCTCTATCTCCCTCCCTCTCTTAAATAAATACATAAACAAATAAAACAAAAAACATAAAAATTCTTAATTTTCCCAACTTAAGTCAATACTTAACTATATATCTTTTATTATGGTTTGATATCCCTGATTTTTCTATAAGTAAGTAGTATTAGGTAGATACTCTAAATAGAAAAAAAAAAAAACAAAAAAGACCCTAAGAAAAGATTAAGAAAAAGTCTCACAAATTCAGCTATATTGATCTAAAGGCATATATTGATGAAAATAGTACTTTAAGAAAACTAAACACAAAAGTAGTGATCTATAGCAAATGTTTTTGAAAAATATATAATCAGAAATGCATCAGAAAGGCTGAGGAAATAGCTCTGTCAATAAAGTACTTGTCTTCTAAGCCTAAAAACCTAAGTTCCAACCCAGAATCTGTGTAACTTCTGGGCATGGTAACATATGTTTGTAATTCTAATGCTGGGGCAGAGACAGTTGGATCCCGGGGGCTCTCCTGCAAGCCAATATAGCTGTCATAGGCAAGTCACAGGCTAGTGAGATACCATGCCTTACAAAAAAAGTGGTGGCTCCTAAGGAACACCTCACTTTGTCCTCTGGCATCCACACATATATCCACATGAACTCCCCCTGACACATAATTAAATGTGCGTGCACACACGCACACATGCACACACACACACAAATAAAAATGAAGAAATTTTATAAACCAATCAATAAATGACAGCCTGGTCACAGAAGATATGACCAGACATTTCATAGAAGAAATACAAATTTTCAAAAACCTATAAAAATTCTTTTAGGGTGATCAAAATGTATAAATATCAGTTTTCTTACTGAAAAAACAGTAAAATGAAGTATCTAGAAGAAGAAAAGAATTACCTACACTGTATTTAACCTCAGTAAAATGATCTCTAGCTTTCCCTTGCTGCTCACCAAAGCCAAGCAAATACACATTGGACAGAGAAAGATGTCACTCTTAATCACTACCCTTCCCACAACCTTCCTGCCATGCTTCCTAGCTTGTTTTCCCCATTTGAATGGTTGAAATGTACAGGACAACCCTATACTTTCCAGTGCTATTCAATAAAACAAATGTATCTATTTGGCTTGATGTCAAGGAACAGTGCTTTCAGAATCTTACATCAAACAGCCTTGGCAATGGCTCTGCTAAGAGGAGATGAAGATTCACATGACCACTTTCCTACGCCATGTAAGTAAGCAGCATTGCTTTTTCATCAGCAAAATTTTGGGATCCTGTATTTTGACAGCAGTGAGTAGGTTATGATCAAGCACAAACCTGGGAGCAAGGACTGTACTGGGTACAAGCTTTGCTTATTGATAACAAGTGTTGCTATCTTTCTTCTCCCTTTTCAGTAATAATTTTGTAAATGGTTTTGACAACAGGTCATAAGACTGTATTTATAAATTTTGTTTTTGAAACTTTCTATTCTGCTTTCAAAGGTAATATGGGGTTGGAGGGATGGCTTAGCAATTAAGGTATTTGTCTGCAAAGCTAAAGAGCCCAGGTTCAATTCTCCAGGGACCATGATAGCCAGATGTACAGGGGGGTCGCATGCAGCTGGAGTTTGTTTGCAGTGGCTGGAGACCCTGGTGCATCTATTCTCTCTCTCTCTATCTCTGTCTCTCTCATCCCCTCTTTCTCCATCAAATAAATAAAAATAAAATTTTTAAAAGGTAATATTACATGAAGGAGAATTCTTTTAAAAATAAGCTTTTTCTATTTGAGGAAGAAACCAGTTTGTGGAAATCCTAAACACCATAAAGCATAAAGGCACGATTTGACTATTGAATTTTGGAGCAATTAAAATTTTTCTTTCAGTAGTAGTTGCTACTATTATGAATGAACTTAAGTGAGAATATCTCACTAACCTTAAAAAAATATAGCTCTTGGGCTGGAGAGATGGCTTAGCGGTTAAGTGCTTGCCTCTGAAGCCCAAGGACCCGGGTTTGAGGCTATATTCCCCAGGACCCACGTTAGCCAGATGCACAAGGGGGTGCACACATCTGGAATTCATCTGTAGTGGCTGGAAGCCCTGGCGCGCCCATTCTCTCTCTCTCTCTCTCTCTCTCTCTCTCTTTCTCTGCCTCTTTCTTTGTTTGTCGCTCTCAAATAAATAAATAAAAATAAACGAAAACAAAATGAATATCTGATACTGAGCAAGCTAAGAATTAAAAAAAAGCTCTTAAATACTTTAAAGTAGACAAATGTTAACTATTAATATTACAAAATGAATATATGTGAAGAATTTAATTATCATAACTGAATATGTAATTCTAAATATGAATTTTCATATGTACATGTATATATCTTCATAATTTACAATGCATGTATATTTATATTTATGTGTATGTATTTATGAATGGGCTCACTGATGTACATACACTTAGTACTGGGATGGGAAAACTTTACTCATTCTCCCATATTTCCTTGAGTATTTTTCAAGAACTTTCAAATACTGTGTTCAATGCTGCAATGCATATTTATAATGATCTTTCTTTATGTGGTAAGGATCCTTCATCAGGTTTTATGATTTTAATTCAATCTTATTAATAAGAGTAGGTAGGCATGGTTAATATATACATGAAAGTTGAAATGTAATTTGTAATTCTATGACCCTCTCATAATCCATCCTCCTTTACTCATTCTTGTTTTTATTCAGAATAATTACAACTTACAAAATTTATTATATATATATAATATATAATATGTATTTATATATCTATTATTATTATATTATGTACTACATAATATAATATATTATATATAAAATATAATATATATTATATATAATATAATATACATAATATATTATATATATGGTATATATAATATATAATGTTATATATCATATAATATATAATTATATAATATTATATATAATATATAATATAATATATATATAAATAGATGTAATATAATTAAATAATTGATTACATACAATTATCCAAATATCTTCTTTGGTTTTTCAAGGTAGGATCTCACTCTAGCCAAAGCTGACCTAGAATTCACTCTGTAGTCTCAGGCTGACCTCAAACTCACAGCTGTCCTTCCCACCTTAGCCTTCTGAGGGCTGGTATTAAAGGCATGTGCCACCATACTAAGCCCCAATAATTTTAGCTGCTGTCACACCAAATTTTAACTGCAAAATGAGAACACAGAATAAATATAATTTTTCCTAATCCACAACTTGTGTCTATTGGACCATGTACTTGCCATGAAGATTCATTTGAAAATAGTCTTCACAGCAGCTTACTCTTTCTTCCTTTCTTCTTCCAGGTAACTGCAATTAAGCAAAATTATCATAACCAGGGAAGCCTTGTTGGGACATGTGACTAAGGTATGCATGGAGGTCATGAATACATAGTGCATGGTGGACCAGGCCTAAATTCTGACACATACAATGTGATAGTAACATTGTACTATCTATCTACACTTTTAGGAGGAGGCTTAATGTGAGTTAAGGCATTTGTATTTAATATTTTGAGCACTTTTTGGCCTAAATAAATATGAATTGATACATTTTCTAAGAGTTATATTTTTATCTCGATGGATGTAAAATATCCCTTCTAATAGCAACTATTATTTTTAAAACTGAAATATTTTCATGAATAATATTTTCTAGTAATTGTATTTAATTGTTTTTTAAATAAATTAAAAATTAATTAAATTTATTTATTTATTTATTTGAGAGAGAGAGTACGAGAGAGAAATAGAGACAGATAAAGAGAGAGAGAGTGGTCATGCCAGAGTCTGTAGCCACTGTAAACAAACTCTAGACATATATGCCACCTTGTGCATCTGACTTGCATGGGTGCTAGGGAATTGAACCCTAGGTCCTTAGACTTTGCAGGACAGTGCCTAAACCATATAAGCCATCTCCCCAGCCCAATATTTTAAACTCAAAGATTCCAGCTTGTTGGTAAGGAAGGAAAGGTGGAGGGAGGATGAATCAAAATCTATGAGGATATAAATAAGTTACATGGAAACCTACTTTTCTGGACTATGGAGCCATAGGTTGTTACTAGAAAATTTTCAGTGTCAGGGATGGGATAACTTCCAGTGAGTTGTTAGCTAGGGAGGTCCCTGATGCCCCCCAAACATTACAAGCCATTGCTGAGGCCCTTCATTTCCTAGCAGGAATAGATGGTAAGACCCTATTGCTGAAGACGTCACATACTCAGGCTACAAGGTCCCTGAGAAACCCTTCAGAAGCTGAGCTGAAAACCTCCTCCATGTAGACCAGCTGACAGAAGGTGAAAAAAATTATGCTGCATGCAGTTCAATGGGAGAGAAAAATATCACCAAGATACTCAACAGTGGACACTATAAGCCTTATATTTGGGCAGCCAGGCCAAAGGCGCCAATGGGTGCAATAGTGGAATGTCTGTTATGGGGAAAAACAACCACCCTCTAATTTGACTGGAGGCCCACTCCATGGGAAGGAATCTATCCCCCTGATACTGTAAACCTACAACAGGGGTAGTTATGAGCCCTAGGGATTAATGTCTGCTGGTGTCTGGTTAAATATATATACTATGCTCATCAAACTGCCCAGTAATCACTTCTCCTAATGTTCATACTCATATATTAATTCTACTCTCATTTTTGGTTAGAGAACTTTCTCTTGTCAGATGGCAGTGACCTTGGGATGACTCAGAAGGCACCATGGTGCTGAGAAGAAGGGACAGAGGAGTGGTCATTATTGAAATATTTCTATCATAACTTCCATGACTCAGCATCCATTACAGAAGTGGTGGCAGAAAGAATGTAAGAGCCAAAGGAAGGGTAGGACTCCTTACAACGTGCTCCTCCAGGCACAAAATGCCTGGATATCCATGAAATCACAGTGCATGACACTACCTACATAAGACCATCATAATGGGAGGAAAAGCTCATGACATAAAAATAAAAAAGAGACTGATTGAGAGTGGAAGTGGATATGATGGAGAGTGGAGTTTCAAAGGGGAAAGTGGGAGGAGGGAGAGCATTACTATGGGATATTGTTTACAATTATGGAAGTTGTAAACAAAAAATAAATAAATTTAGAATCATTAATTCCTATAGAAATTTAGTTGAACTGAGACTTTAGGAAATCCTATAGCCCTTTAAAACTAATTTGTTACAGTTAAATTGTATAATCAGCTTGATCAGATCAGGTATCAGATAGAAAATACAAGTGTTGGACAGGTCTATGAGGGTGTTTCCAAGAAGGATTGAATGAAAAAGGAAGATCTTCCTCCAGGATAAGCAGCCTTCTGGTAGTGAACTCTACATAAATAAGCTCCAAGAGAACACAGTCTTTTGACTAGATGACAATGTTACTTGCTGGTGTTTTCATTTGTCTACCTTGCTGCTGCCAAACTTGATCACTGGAACCAGCAGCTCTTTAGGAATCCTTGTGCCCTTCAGTGTCATGTCAGGGCTGCTGATGCATCCATTTCTGTGTACCAAGCAACTACTGTGTTCTCAGACAACTAGCCTGCAGACTTCTAACTAACCATCTTTATAAAACATGTTCATTCTGTCAACTCTGTTCTATACAACCCTGACTGGCACATAAGCTAAATGTGTGGAGAGGTAGCCTAATATAGTATTGAAAACAACAGCTAGAAAAGAGGAAATACATTTCTAGATCTGGATTATTTTATATTTCCTACCTTTCCCCCCTTTCTTTTTCTCTTCTGTTACTTTTCTTTCTTCCTTCATCTTTATTTCTCTCTAATCTGTTAATCATTCTACTTTTTCCTTTCCTTTGCAACAATTCTTATCATTTTCTTGTAGTATGTAGCTCTTCCATTTCTCTTCCCCTGAAGGTTTTTCATTCTTATGTATGTTCTACTATTATTTTGTACTATGGTAAACAAGCAAATATCTGAGGGACACACAAACTTTCACATCTTTCAGTGATTAGAATGATGAATAAAGATGTCATCATCCCCTGACGATTCCAGATTTTCCTTTACTTTTTTTTTTTAGAATTTAGTGATAATATTGTATGATTTTAATATGTACAACATATATTTTTGAAGTGAATGTATATTCTGGAATGGTTAAACTGTGCTAATTAATATATGGTCTCTCATAGTTATCATTTTTGATCAAAATATACATTTACAATAGAATAGAAAAAAGAAATCAAGGAAATGCATACATAATGGTAGATGTAGTGAGTTCAAAAATAGAGTGGAAATAAAAATCAAGATGAATAGAATGACTTATGAAAAGAACATTTTGTGAGAATCCCAGTACAATATTTTATGTGTGCTCTTAGTGTTATCAGTTTTGAGAGGAATGGATCCATTTTTAGCACTGGATGGACTTAGCTTGAGGTCCAGATACACAACTGTCACTAAAACTCCCCAAGAGAGTGGTTCTTGAATTTTTGTCCTGTGACCCATGAGGAATGGGGAGTACAGACACAGGAGAAAGGCAGATGAGACAAGGTTTATTAGAACATAAATCAGAGAGGCAGAACTAAGGGAGAGGAGCTCCAATAGGAGGGGGGTCCCATGTGGTTGGAGGTCTAGTAACTTGGGTTATGGATTTTTATACCCTTGATGATGCAAGCAAAGAATCAGGTTAACGTGGATTGGTTTTATTACTTGGAAGGAATGTGTAGCTTCTGATAGGCTGATGATACTTGGGGATGTGAATTAGGCATCAAGTTGGGATAGATTGGATTGGTTATATTCAGTGTATATAAGGAGCATATAATAGGTTGATAAATTAGAAAGGGGATTGGTTACTATAATTTAGGCCAGCCAACTGCCTGGGGAGTCAGGGCATTTTTTACATTGTAGAGCCGAAATACTGCTTTTGGGACCCATTATTAAATATTTCAGCTCATTGGCTCAGTAAGGCCATACTCATATCTCTTTCTGTGCTTCTGTGAGTATATGTAGTGTGATCTTTTCCAAGTTCATCCATTTTCCTAACGATTCATTATACCATTTATTCTTACTACTGGGTAGAATTCCATTGTGTATATGTACCACATCTTCATTATCCATTCATCAAATGAATGGCATCTGAGTTGATTCCAGTTCTTAGCTATTGTGAATTGAGAAGCTATAAGCATTGTTGAGGAAATATCTCTGCAGTGAAGAGTGGAGGCATTAGAGTAGGAATTGCTGTGTCAGTTGGTAACTCTATTTTCATCATTTTCAGGAGTCACCATATTTATTTCCATAGTAGTTGTTCAAGTATGCACTCTCATCAGAAGTGAATGAGTGTTACTCTTTCCCTCATCCTCACCAACATTTATTGCCATTGGATTGACTGCTATGCTTTCTGAAGTAAGGTGGAATGTCATATTTGTTTTAATTTGCATTCCCTGATGGTTAAAATATGTTGTACATTTTTAAGTGAGTATTAGCTATTTTTATTTCTAATAATTTTTATTAGTTATGCACACAGTGTGTATACAACCATGTTGGTATCATTGATAGCCTCATCCCTGTTCTCCCCTCTCTTTAGTGACCATCTTCATTTGGGAATGTGGGCCCAGGATTGTGGGGTTAACCATTAGTTATCGGTAAGAGGTAATGTTTCTGTGCATAAGGTCCCAACATGTGGCTCTAACAATCTTTCTGCCTCTCTTCCACAAATTTCTCTGAGCCATCTTGGGTTAAGTTTAGGTCTACTTCAGTGATGAGGTCTTGGAAGTATCTGAATATCTAGTTTGGTAGGAGTTGAGTGCTCTCTGTGTCTATCTCCTTTACCCTTGTGTTGGTACCAGGTTCACCAAGAAAGCAGACCTCTTGCTGATTTCCTCAATTACTCTTAGTTGCAGCTGGGGTCTTGTTGAGGTGTGATGGGTTGATTTTCTTCTCAGGATCTGCATCCATCTAAAAAAGAGAAGTAAATTCTCCAGTGTCATTAGCACCAGATAAGTAGGATAAGCATTATTATTTTAGAGAGAATTGAGTAGGTGTAGTCTCTCTTGTAGACCACAATTGGTGGGAGCTTGATAATGGAGAGCTGACTCATTTTTTGGAGATGGTTCTGACTTATTTCCCAGCTCCAGTGATGTGTACCATTCCACTGAGCAGATCAGTTAGCCAAATCAAGAGCAGCTGGTTACCCAACATGGCTGTGTGCCACTATTGCACTTGTGTGAGAATCAGGTCAGGTTGTTTGCTGCTGAGTAGCTTAGGCCATGAGTTTCTTGGACTGATGTTGGTCATTTTCCCCCAGTTGCTAATATAGCACTTTCTGGCACTAGATGAGCTAATTGTGTGGGGACTGAAACTCTTGCAGATTCTAGCCGGGTCACTCCATGTTCCGTATCAACAGCATATGGGGTCTTCAGCAGTAGGGTCTTACCACTAACTTTTGGTGGGTCATCAAGTACTCTGACAGAAATCTGTCTTCTTTTGGAAAACTTTGTGGGTCTCTCTGATCAAAAGCTCATTGTGGATGTTAACCACATACTGGTACTGGGAGTTACAGGCCAGTGCCAAGGAAAAGAAGGAAAAAAAGATAGGTAATATAAAAGAGATAGAAGAGGGAGAGAGAGAGAAAGAAAAAGAAGATTAAGGTTAGTAGTCTTCATAATACCTTCTTCAATATCCTGTGATTCATGTGTTCCATCTAAGGACCTAATGGAGGTTCAACCATTTATCTGTCTTTTAGGATGTAGAATTTTATGGTACCATGCCCATTTTGGTACAATTTTGTGTCCCCCACCCCCACCCTAATTCCCATTGAGATCAGGAATAAGAAAGGGGTGTTCAATCTCACCTCTACTCTTCAACATAGTACTGCAAGTCCTAGCTCAAGCAGTAAGTCAGAAGAAAGACATAAGAGTGTTAGCCATTTATATTTCTTCCTTTGTGAATTCTCTATTCAGATCTCTACTGTATTGTTTTTAGTGGAATTTTTTCATTTTTATTTTTTTTTAATTGCTTAGGTTTTTTGAGTTCTTTGTAGATTCTAGACATTAGGCCTGTATCAGTGCTATAGCTTGGCAAAGATTTTCTCCCATTCTGTGGGTAGTCTGTTGCCTCCATTCATGAGAATGAATGTCTGTACAAAAGCTTTTTAACTTCATGAGATAAGTGATTGTTTAATTTCCTAGGCTACTAGAGTTTTGTTCAGGAAGTCTTTCCCCACTTATGTATACTGGAGAGTTCCCCCTAATTTTTCATCCAGTACATTGAGAGTTTCAGGTCTAATATTGAGGTCTTTAATCTTTTTGGAGTTGATTTTTGTGTGTGGTTTGAGGATTGGGTTAAAGATGCTGTCTTTCTACAGTGTATATTGTAGGCTCCTATGTCAAAGTTCAGGTAGCTGTAATTACTTGAACCAAGGGTTGGGTCTTCAATTTGGTTCCATTGGTCTGTCTCTGTTTTTTTTTTGGTGTTTTTTTTTGTTATTTTTACTTATTTATTTATTTATTTGAGAGTGACAGACAGAGAGAGGAAGAGGCAGAGAGAGAGAGACAGAGAGAGAGAGAATGGGCTCACCAGGGCCTCCAGCCACTGCAGACGTGTGCACCCTCTTGTGAATCAGACTAATGAGGGTCCTGGAGAGTTGAGCCTCGAACAGGGGTCCTTAGGCTTCACAGGCAAGCGCTGAACTGCTAAGCCATCTCTCCAGCCCCATATCTCTGTTTTTATGCCAGTACCATGACATTTTTGTTTCTGTGACTTTACATTTGGTATGGCAATACCTCCAGAGGAGATTTCTTTGGCAGAGAAATTTTTTGGATATCTGAGACCTTCTGCCATTCCATGTGAAATTTGAGATTATTTTTACTATCTCTGTGAAGAATGATGCTGGAATTTTTATTGGTATTGTGTTGAATCTGTATATTGCTTTTGGTGGAATTGCCATTTTCATAATATCAATTTCACCTATCCAGGATCATAGCAGGTCTTTCCATTTTATCATGTCCTAATCAATTTCTTTCTTGAGTATTTTTAGGTTTCTGCTATATAGGTTTTTCACATCATGGTTAGTGGTAGTTCAAGGTATTTGATTTTCTGTCAGTATTGAAAATGGGACACCCTCATTCATTTCTTTCTCTGTATATTTGTATTTTGTAAATAGGCAGGCTTTTAGTGTTTATTTTGTATCCTACTTTGATAAAAGAATTTATCAACTTCAGAAGTTTTATGGTAGAATCTTTTGGGTCACTTCTCTATAGGATAATGTCATTGACAAATAAGGATAGTTTGACTTCCTCCTTTTCACTTTTTATCCCTTTTATATATTTCTCCTGTCTTGTTTCAAGGGAAGAGATTATATTCTATCATTATGTTGAAGAATAGTGGTGAGAGTGAGCACTCATGTCATGATCCTGATCTCAATGGGAACTCTCTTGGTCTTTCTCCATTAAGCATGATTTCAGCTTTAGGTGCTTTGTATATACCCTGTATTATATTGAGATATATACCATCCATGCCTATTCTCTCCAAGATTTTAATCATGTGATGCTGTTTAATTGAAGGCCTCCTCTGCATCTGTTGAAATGATTATGTGGTTTTTGTGTTTAAGTTCACTTATATAGTGTATTACTTTAATTGGTTTCCATATGTTGAACCATCCCTGCATCTCTGGGGTTAATCCTGCTTGATCAAAGTAGATGATGCTTTTTATTTGTTGTTGAATTTATTTTACAAGGATTTTGTTCAGGATTTTTGTATCAAGTTCATCAAGGATATAGGTCTCTAGTTTTTGGATTTTTTTATTTTTTCTTCTTGTATCTCTAACTTGTTTTGGTATTTAGGTGATGGCACTGGGGATTATTACTGGTCTCTGATTATGTGAAAAATCTTGAGAAAACATACTTCAGTTCTCTGATGAATATGTGGTAGAATTTGGTTGATTATCCATTAAGGCTTGGACATATCCTTTAGGTGAGGTTTTTATGGAATTTTCAATCTTTATAGCTTTAATAGGTTTGTTTAGGGGATTGCTCATGATTTAGGTTTGGTAGGTGGTATGTGTACAGAAATTCATTTCTTCTATGTTATCCAGTTTGGTAGACTAGAGGTTTTGGAACTATGTTGTGATTATTCTTCCAGTTTCATTGATGTCTGCTCTGATCTCTCCTTTTTTATTTCTAATTTTGCAAAATTGAGACTTTTTCCCATTTGATCAAATTAAACAGGGATATTATCAATCTTGTTTCTTTTTCTCAAATAACTACTCTTTGTTTTGTAAATTTTCTTAATTGTTTTATTAGTTTCCAATTCATTAATTTCTGCTCTGATTTTAATTATTTCTTTCCATCTAAAACTCTTCAGTTTGGAGTTCTTATTTTCCCAATGCTTAGTGACATATTTAAGTTATTAATTTGAGAACTCGTTTGTGTAAAGGGACTTAACACTATAAATTTTGCCCTTAGTACTGCCTTTATTGTGTCCCATAAAATTTGGTATATTGTGTTTTCATTACCATTTAGTTCAAAAAATTTTATGGTTTCCTTTAAGATTTATTCTATGACTCATTCTTTATTAATAGTGTGTTGTTCAGTCTCCAAGAACTGATGCATTTTCTGTTGTTTCTCTTGCTACCTTCTAGCTTTAAAAGCACTGTTTCAGATATGATAGAGTTTAGGTAATATTTTCTTAATATAAAGAAGCATCCTTTATACACTAATATATGATCTATTTTAAAGAAGCTTCCATGGCCTGCTGAGAAGAAAGTATATTCTATAGAATTGGGGTAGGTCTAATTGGTCTATGGTATTGATAGGACATATATGGGGACTTCTAAAGCTGGACTGATACATTGTAATTTTTAATCAGTCCTAATGATGTTCAAACATCCCCATAGTCTTAGATCTTTTAATTGAGCCATAACACCAAAAAAAAAATCACCCCAAAATCCATAATAGCACAGAATAAACACTCCCACTGCAAAAGAATGCATTGGGCATAGAAAAGAAATATTCAGCCAATACAAGATGCATTGGGCATAGAAAAGAAATATTCAGCCAATACAAGATTTAAACAGGGAAAATATAAAAGTCTGTAGGTTTAAGTCCAACAACTGTAGCCAGTGACAGGTCTCCAAGTCCAATAATTGTAACCAGCAAGAAGTCTCTGGTGTTCTAATTCTGCCCCTCCAGCTAGGCTAGTAATAGTCCTGGAAAACTTCATCCAGGGGCAGCTTCACATTGCCCATGGCCATTTCCCAAATGCAAGACTGTGTTGCAAATTTCCTGAATTTCTTATATTCCACAATACCAGGTAGGGTGCCAATTTGTTAATCCAGGGGGAATAAAACAGACTTTGAAGAACAGCACACACCTTCAGCATTTAGGCCCGTTCAAAAGAATCTACATTCTTTCTGTTGTCCCAATGCTGGCCCAATCTCAATGGTTGTAATCTCATGTAATTGCAGCTGGAGAAGCAGAAGTTTCAGCCCAAAGATTTCATTTCAGTGCCATATCCCTCTGTTCAAATCAGTGTATCTATGCAAATAAACCCTGCACAAGTTCTCAGGTCATGGGCATAATAGCAAGCCTCTCACACAAACTGCTTCTAGCCCAGTCCAGGCAAAGCTCTTTCTTACTGTCACAAGCCAAACCTCACAGTCCATAGTTATTACTACATTCAGGGCTTTCAACTCTGACCAGAATAGTCCATCAAGTTACACCTACAACACTGCAAAATATCTTTTAGACAAAGGTTTCAAATCCTTCTACATTCTGCTTGAAAATCAGCTCCAAAAGGCCAAAGTCACACAGTCAGGTGTCTAGCTGCAAATGACACTACTCCTTGGTACCAACTTTACTATTGCAGTCAAGTTCACATGGCTGATATAAATCACCTGGCCAAGAGAAGCTTTGGGGAGCAAAAGGCTTATTTTGGCTTACAGACTCTAGGGGAAGCTCTGTGATGGCAGGGGAAATGATGGCATGAGCAGAGGGTGGACACCACCCCTTGGCCAACATAAGGTGGACAATAGCAACAGGAGAGTGAGCCAAACACTGGCAGGGGGACACTGGATATAATACCCATAAGCCCACCCCCCAAAATGCACTGCCTCTTGGGGGTCTTAATTCCTAAATATCTATCAGCTGGAAACCTAGAATTCAGAACAGCTAAATTTATGGGGGACACCTGAATCAAACCACAATAGGATTTATTTCCAAGACAGTGTTGTTTTATAAAATATGATGCACCTTTGTTTGGTTCATACAGATTTATGAATGTAATGTGTTGGGCCTTGAGAGGCCTGGGCATGAGGCCTTGTGGAACTTTCTTGCTACGTCCATGGTGACCTCACCTGTGTAGCAAGCAGAGATGCTTCTGCACTGGAAGAGAGCTGAGGACAGAGGGCCAGCACTCTTCGGAGGGATGCCCCCGGTGACCCCTTGGCAGTCAGTTACTGTAATGGTTCCTGCTGCCCAAGTCACGACGACCTGATTGCTGGCGCCAATGAGCTGTTTTCTGCACTCTGTTTCTTTCCTGCTTCCTTCTAGTTGTTTGTAAGAACAGCTAGTTTCTACGCTAAGCTTACTATTAATCATGCATGCAATCAGAGTACAAAAAACAATTTGAGTATTGAATGTGCCCCTCCTATGATTAGGGCAATGGAGGAAATGTATAACTCTACTAGGAATAAAAAATTAACTCTAGAACAATTTTTAGATGATGTAAAGTAGAAACAGCTTATGATGTTTTAGAACAATACTGATCCTGAGAAAGTGAAAGTAGAAATGTTAATCGGTAATGTTCATAAGAAGCATGACAATTCTGCAGAAAAGAAGTTACAAAAGTTGGGGTATTCCCACCAGAACGCTTCCTGGGGGGTATGTTCAGTACTTGATCAAGGGCTGTTAGTAGACTCCCAGAGCTGGGAACTACCTAGATCCACTCCCCTATGAGGGAGGATATGATGAATTCGGTAATAGATGGGTTAATTATAAAGAAAAACGAAGGCTATGGCATTCTCTTCCATTTATGAAATGCTTAGCAAGAAAGAAAAGAATTCCTGGAAAACATTAAACAAGCCTTAAAATATTGGTGGTCTTTTGGATAGAAACACTTTTATAATAAATATGAGGATTATATAAATAATCTAATAAGTGGAAAGAGATGGCTCTCTGCTCGGTTTATAAAAAAATAAATAACCTATTGTTCACCTTACATCCCTTACCCCAAGCTTCTATTCATGTAAAGCTGTGGTCAATGATGCAAGACGTCCTTCTTAAAAAATGGGAACATTCCTGCCTGATAAATATTACATGTATGCTTAGAATAAAACAATACTTAAGAATGTTTAGATTAATGATTTCTGAGATCACTTATTGGCTTGCTAAGTTTCCCTGTTCAATCTGTATAAAACCTTCATAAAACCTTCAGTAAATTGCAGCAGCATATTCAACTTAGAGTGTGTCTGTCTGTCATTTCCTCGCTGAATCCCGAGTTCTCCTTGAGCCTTCGCCCTTGTTCTCCCTCGGTCCTGATCTCCCCGAGAGTCAGTCCGCGCCACTTCCTGAGCCTAGCTAAAGTTTGGCGACCTGTCTCTGGCCAGCTAGGACTCAGCAAGATGCCTAATGGCTTCTTGCCTGCTACTTCCATGCAGGAGTTGGAATTATCATTTCAATAGTCACACTTTACTATTGGCCCTTACCTTCCCTCAACCTGTCCTAAAATCCCCGTCTTTGTTCTCAACATTATATAGACAACTGCTTGTAACAATAAAGCAATTTCCTGCTTTGACAAGACTCCTGACTCAGTGTGGTTTTTCTCTGGTGACTAGGAGAGGTTCTGAGTCGTCTGACACTCATCCTTCTCCTCAACCCCTTGGGAGGAACCAGCGGGCCTGGTCCTTCCTCAGCACTACCTACCTGCCGGGGAGGAGCCCACCATCTGGTGCCCAAGGTGGGGCTCTGGGAACCTGGCAGACTAGTGCCCCTGAGAGGCATTCAATGAGGCATTCAATCAGTGTGCGGGTGAGAGTACCCTCATGAGTACCTTCATCCAGGGGCAGTATTCATATTTAATGTGCTAAACTTTGCTTCTACTTGCTTGTCAACATCTCTTCATTATATTTCTCTTTCCATTCACTTTCAGTTCACAGGCAAGCTGCACCTGCAGCTTTTGAACAACATGTTTACCTATCTTTTGGATCTTTGTGGTTGTGTTGTACTCGAGTATCTGTAGGTTGATATTGCCCTAATTTTATGGACATTTCTCTCTCAACTTCATAATATGGGACAGTCTACCTCTAAATCCAATCCTGCCTTAGAATCTCTCAGGGCACTCTTAAAGAGTCGAGGGCTTAATTTGACTGATAATCAGGCTCAACAGACCTGGGGTTGCCTTCTTAAGCTGGCGCCATGGCTGCCGGAAGGAAATCTCTCTGATTGGGACACACGGGATAGGGGAGAGGCCCTTGTTTGTTGAGCACATGTGGAGAAGGGTCAAATACCCCCACAGGGGTCCTCCCTATGATCTCAGCCTTCAAGGACTGCTTCCTTTCAAATCTAACCAAACATAAACAAAAGGCAGAGGAAAAAGGTAATATACAGCCTGCTCCAGCTACTCCTCTCAGAGATACAGCTTTAAAAACCCCAGAAAAGGGTACATCTTTATACTCCTCACTCTAACCCTTTGAGAGTGCTCCCTGGCCTTCTGGGAGACCTCCTCCACCTCCTCCATCGACTAACCCTTTTTGGACCCCCTCAGCCCCTCCCTCATATTTGGCTGCCAAGCTGCCAGAAAATAAAGCTACTATTTATTTCCCATCAATCTAAATCCTGGGGGCAATCGCCCTGCTGCCTGGTATCTGTGGGAAGCTCAGAACCTTAAGGAGCTTAAAAAGGCAGTCTTGGAGGATGGACCCAACTTTCCTTGGGCTGAGACCCTATTACAAGGACTTGCCCATCAACCTTGTGCAACCCAAGATTGGAAAAATCTAGTCAGGGCTGTCTTGTTGGGTCCCCTATACATTAAGTGGTGTGCCTTATTTAAAGATGAGTGCCATTCACAGGCCAAAGGAAACCAAAGTCAACAGCCCAACTCTGCCAATAACTTTTGGGATGCTCTCCAGTACCTCTGATCAATATGCTACAGGCACTCAACATGCGGCTATCCCTGACCATTATAGGGACCAGGTCAGGGCATTGGGCTTGGCGGCATGGAAAAGGCTTAATGAGGGACCCACTGAACCTCCCCCCCCATTATGGGTATTATTCAGAAACCATATGAGGACTTGGCTACATTTATAGATAGGGTGGACAAAAGCCTCCAAAGAAAATTTCCCCCAGGGGCATTATGGGATCAGTTTACTAGAATGTTGGTCTGGGACGGGATGACAGCCAATCACCACCTCACCTGTGAGGGTCTCAAGGACAGCTCCATGAGTAGCTGGATTGTAGCCACCAAGGACATTGGCACTATCTCCCATCAGGCTAGGGCCATGGCTGCCACCCTTCAGGAAAATAAACAGAGAGATTTGGCCACTACGATCTGCACATTATAGTTAAATCCTAAAAAATTAATATGTTTCTGGTGTGGAGACAATGGTCACTTTAAAAAGGAGTGCCCCAACAAGACAAAGCCTTCCCCACCCTCTGGGGGGTCAACCAACACCCTTCGTACCCACTGCCCTAAATGCAATAAGGAGTTTCATTGGGCTAGGGAGTTTCGGTTGAAGTTTGACATACAGGGAAAGCCTTTAAACTCCTCCTGAGGCTCCCTCCAGCCCTATTAAATAAGAGGAAAGAGACCATGAAAGCCCATTGGGCCATCCCTCTGGTCCCCAGCCTTAGACCCAAAATTATTTAAAATATTGGCAATAAAAAATTCAAACTTCTCATCAACACTAGAGCAGACCAAATGGTCTTGAGAAAGGAGGAAGTGAGCCCTCCTGGCAGCTTGTGCCCGCCCCACCCCTACTGGGAGTTGGTGGGCAGTCCACCACCTGGGAGACAGCCACGTGGCTCCCTTGGACAGACCCAGGTTGGGACAGGGGAAAAGCCTTCCCTCTCGTGGTGACTGGACTCACTGCTAACTTACTGGGGCAAGACATCCTTGGAGATGCCTAGGCTTTCATCAGTACTGGCAATAAAGCCTTTTATAATTATTTGTTAGATAAAAAAGAATATCAAGAACAGTTTGAGGAAGGGAGGGAATGTCATCCCAATTACTCCAATGAATGCCCCAATTCTAAGGGACACTGCCCAGCCCCCACCACCCATTTAAAATCCAGTGGAGACTGGGGGATCCTATATGGGTTGAGCAGTGGCCTCTCCTTTCTTCTAAGTTACAACAACTCCACATACTTATTGATCAACAGTTGGAGGTCAGACATATCTATCCCTCCACTAGTCCCTGGAACTGTCCTGTCTTTGTAATAAAAAAGCCTAATGGGTCCTGAAGATTTTTACATGATTTAAGGAAGAGCAATGAATGCATGATCCCCTTCAGAAACCCCAAGAGGGGACTCCCATGGATCCCAGCTATTCTCAATATATAGCATATTACTATCATTGACATTAAAAATTGCTTCTTCTCTATCCCTCTCCATCCACAAGACGTGGAAAAATTTGCATTTTATGTACCCACTGTTAATTTTTGTGGCCCAGATAGGAGATTTGAGTGGACTGTCTTACCTCAGCGCATGGCTAATAGCCCACCCATTTATCAATATTACCTGTCATCCATTTTCTCTTCTCTTATCAATCTCCCCAATACCCTGTTTATATTTACATGGATGATATTATTCTTGTGTGCCTATATTCCTCCACACTCCAGGACTATACCCATCAATGTCTAACTATCCTTCCTACTCACAGCTTTAAAGTAGCTCCTGAAAAATTTCAAACTGTGCCTCCCTTTAAGATCTTGGGCTCGATCCTTACCCTAGATACAGTTTCACCTGTTAAACCACAACTTTATATTCAAAATTCTTACACCTTGGCCTCAACTCCAGAACCTCTTGGGAGAAATTAATTGGATGAGGCCTTGGATACCCATAACTACTGAAGAGCTGTCCCTTTTGTTTGACCTCCTAAAGGATCTTAACTTCTCCTCTCAGGTAATTTTATCCCCTTGTCATCAACAAATTTTTCATAAGGTACAACAGGCTATAAATGCTGTGACCCTGAAGAGATATACTCCTGATTTACCCATCTCCCTCTACATTTTCTCTGAGGAAACATTATGCACTGCACTGTGGTCCAGGAAGGTGAGCCCATCCAATAGGTCCACCTCTCAATTGGTGGGGTCCCCAGAGTTTATCCCATAACCAACCAGGTTGCTGATTGCATTATCAAGGGCAGAGTCACCTCTATTCAGGTGTTTGGCACAGGACCTCACCTTATTGTCACTCCCTTTAAGATAACAGATTTCACCTGGCTTCAGAGAAATAATAACAGAGTTACAATGGCTCTAGAGGGATTTCTAGGTAAAATTGATTGCAATCATGGCCCACACAATTGGATGAGTTCTTTCTCCAGGTTATAATGGAAGCCCCCAAGGCTTTTTCTGTCTCAACCTAACCCTGACTTTCTTACCGTGTTTACTGATGGAGGGCGCCTGGGGGCTTTCCTAGTCGTTTACCCTCCCTTAAAAAAGGAAAAAGAGCCTATGCCCATAAAGTCAGTCTCCCATGAGATTGAGGGGTCAGCACAATTCAAAGAACTATTTGCTGTCTTTCTAGCTTTGGACACTATTCAAGAGCTGCTTAACTTGTTTTCTGACAGCTTTTATGTTGTTACTTTATTACCCAACCTGGTTGAGGCATATATTAGACTGGACTCCAACCCTATATCCCCTCTGATGATTCAAGCTTGTTCTCTACTCAAACAAAGAATTAACCCTATTTTTCTTCAACATTTCATGGGTCAACAAAACTTACCAGGATTTGTCTCTCGAGGAAACAATTTGTCTGATAAAATGGCTTGTATGCCTCAGTGTAATACTATTACAGAAGCTACACGCTTCCACCTGTTGACCCATGTCAACTGGAGAGGTCTCAATCACAGGTGTCCACAGGTACCAGTCAAGGACCTTAAAAAAAGTTGTCCAGACTTGTAAGTCCTGTCAGTCTTTCCTCCAACTACTCCTACTTCAAACTACAGGAAGCAATCCTCGAGGGCTCTGCCCTAATCATCTTTGGCAAATTTATGTCACACACTATCCACCATTTGTAAAATTTAAATATATTTTTCTTTCAGTCGATACCTTTACCCACACCTTCTGGGCATTGGCACATGCCAGGGAAAAATCTAAACATGCAATTAGCCATATGTTTCAATGCTTTGCCACCCTTGGACTACCTGACCAAATTAAAACAGATAATGGCCCCTGCTTTGTAAGCAAGGCCTTTGTAGACATTCTCCAGACCTGGAAAATCTCACATTCCACAGGCATCCCATACAACCCCCAGAGTCAGGCTATCGTTGAAAGAAATAAACAGACTCTCAAGTCTTAATTACAAAAAAAATGGGGGGGGGGATCCTTACCCCCACATGACCAACTGAAAAAGGTATTATTTACCTAAATATTTTAAATTTTTCTATAGAAAATAAAAAATTATCCCCTTTTCAAAAACATTGATCCTCATCCATTACCTACAGTTCTAACGGTAAGATGGAGGGACCTATTGACCGGGGCCTGGAGAGGACCAGACCTGCTCCTCACGGCAGAGAGAGGGTTTGGATGTATCTTCCCTCGAGTTGAAAAAAAGACCCATTTGGGTACCAGCAAGAGACCTAAAATATTTGTCCCAACAAGGGGACACTGACAATCACTTCTCCAGGATGTATCCCACCCCTAAGGACTGTTCCTAAAATTGTCTTCACTGTGCTCTGGCTTTGCTTCTGATCTGGGCCTCCCTGGTTGCTTGCAGTACACTTGCCCATATGACCTTAAAAAATTGCTCAGCCACCTTCCCCATCCCCATCCATCTTTTCTCAATGTTTCCTCTGGAACTTGCATTTGAGCCCCACCTTCCCCTAATAATTCCAGTTTAGATGTGGGTGGTGGGGTACATTCATCCTTCGTTATGTACTTTTAACACAACTGAGCCCAGTGCTTAATGCTGCCTGCCTTCTGGAATGGTTTATGTTTGTGGATGCGTGATGGCCTATGACTTTCTGCCCACCAGTTGGACTGGCCTTTGTGCCCCAGCCACCTTAATCCCAGATGTAGCTATCATTCCTGGAAGCTAGATTCCCTGTCTGAGGTAGTCCTACATAACAGGAGGGGATTAGACCTATTAAAGGCCAAAAAGTGAGGCATATGCTTGTTTTTACAGGCAAAATGCTGCTTTTATGCCAGTAAATCAGGAATCGTCCAGGACAAGATTAAAAGGCTCCAGGAAGACTTGGAGAGGAGGCAGTGAGACCTCTAGGACAGGCCACTGTGGACGGGCTTACATGGCTTCTTACCCTACCTCCTCCCTCTACTTAGGCCCCTCTTTCTCTTTCTCCTTATCCTTACTGTTGGGCCTTGTGTAATTTACAAAATTACACAATTCATTCACCAGTGGCTAGAGGCAAAAAAACTCCATCTGGTTGAGATACATTACCACTGGGTGGCAATTAAGTACCTCAGATGACCCACTGCCATCTCCTTTGCCCTCCATGTGAACCAATGACAGATAAGATCTCAGACTGACTAAGATGACTTAAGACAGGCTATGGAGTAGGTTCTCAGTGAGCTCAACACATGGTACCCAGTGACGGGTAAGATCCCCAGAGGGAGACAACCTAAGACAGGGGCCATGGTGACTAATGCTCTTATAAAAACAAAAGGGGGAGATTTGGGGCCTTGAGGGGCCTGGTAGAACTTCCTGAGCCTAGCTAAAGTTTGACGACCTGTCTCTGGCCAGCTAGGACTCAGCAAGATGCCTAATGGCTTCTTGCCTGCTACTTCCTTGCAGGAGTTGAAATTATCATATCAATAGTCACAGTTTACTATTGGCCCTTACCTTCTGCCTCCCCATCCTAAAATCCCTGCCTTCATTCTCAACATTATATAGACAACTGCTTGTAACAGTAAAGCAAGTTCCTGCTTTGACATGATTCCTGACTCAGTGTGGTTTTTCTCTGGTGACTAGGAGAGGTTCTGAGTCATCTGATGCTCATCCTTCTCCTCAACCCCTTGGGAGGAACCAGTGGGCCTGGTCCTTCCTCAGCACTACCTACCCGCTGGGGAGGAGCCCGGCAGTAATTTCCTCTTGTTGGTTTGTTACTTGTGGAGTAAAAATTGGGCTTCTTTGTTCTTTTTAATTACTTTTGGTTGCATCTGGCCCTTAAGGGGTACTGGCAAATCAAACCTAGGTCATTAGGTTCAGTAAACAAGCACCTTAACTGCTGATCCATCTATCCAGCCCAAGTCTTTCTATATAATGGTGAGGTAGTTTTCTTGAAGGCATCAGATGGAAAGGCCCACTTTTCTGATCCATTCTGTTAACTTGTGTCTTTTTTTTTAATTATTTTTTTAATTTATTTATTTGAGAGTGACAGACACAGAGAGAAAGACAGATAGAGGGAGGGAGAGAGAATGGGCGCGCCAGGGCTTCCAGCCTCTGCAAACGAACTCCAGACGCAGTGCCCCTTTGTGCATCTGGCTAACATGGGACCTGAGGAACCGAGCCTCGAACCAGGGTCCTTAGGCTTCACAGGCAAGCGCCTAACCGCTAAGCCATCTCTCCAGCCCAACTTGTGTCTTTTTATGGGTGTGGTGGTTTGATTCAGGTGTCTCCCATAAACTTAGGTGTTCTGAATGCTAGGTCCCCAGCTGATGGATATTTGGGAATTAATGCCTCCTGGAGGGAGTGTATTGTTAGGGGTGGGCTTATGGGCTTTATAGCCAGTTTCCCCTTACCAGTGTTTGGCACACCCTCCTGTTGCTGTGGTCCATCTTATGTTGGTCAGGGGGTGATGTCCACCTTCTGCTCATGCCATCATTTTCCCCTGCCATCGTGAAGCTTCCCCTCGAGCCTGTAAGCCAAAGCAAATCTCTTTTTCCCAGAAGGTACTCTTGGTTGGGTGATTTCTACCAGCAATGCGACCCGGACTGCAAGAGTCAAGTGGTACTGAGGAGTGGGATTGCTGCTAGACACCTGACTGTGTGCCTTTGGCCTTCTGGAGCTGATTTTTAAGAGGAAAGTGGAAGGAGATGAAACCTTGGCCTAAGAGATTCCTTGCAGTGCTATGAGTACAGCTTTCTGGACTATTCTGGTCTGACCTGCAAGACCTGAATGCAGTAAGAACTATGGACTGTGAGGTTTGGCTTATGAGGGTGAGAAAGAGCTTTGCTTGGACTGGGCTAGCAGTTTGTGTGAGAAGTTTGCTCTTTTGCCCATGTCCTGAGAAGTTGTGCAGGGTTGCTTTGCATAGAAATGAACTGGTGTGAGCAGAGAAATATGGCACAGAAAGGAAAATCTTTGGGTGAACTGCTGCCCGTTCAGCTGCAACCGAGAGATTACAACCTTTGAGACTGGGCTAGCTGACCTGTGCTGAGGCAACAGAAAGAATATCGACTCTTTTGAAGGGGCCTGAGTGCTCAAGGAGTGTCCTGTTCTTCAAAGTCTGCTTTATTCCCCCCTGGATTAACAAATTGGCACCCTACCTGGTATTGTGGAGTATAAGAAATGCTGGAAAGAGGGTCATTGAGTTTGCAACACGATCTTGTGTTTTGGAAAGGGCCATGGGCAGTGTGAAGCGGGTTTGCTAGTTGCCTGCATAGAGACCTCATGGGGCTATGAGGATAAACCATGGCTTGCAGTGGAGACCCAGTGGAGATGCCGGGACCATGATATGGCTGCTGAGGAGCTGCTGGCCCCGATGAAGTTTTCCAGGACTGTGAGTAGCCTAGCTCGAGGGGCAGAATTGGAATGCCAGAGACTTGTTGCTGGTTAGAATTATCGGACTTGAAGATTTGTCACTGGTTAGAGTTGCTGGACTTGAAGTTACAGAGTTTGATGTTTGCCCTGGTTGTTTTAAATCTTGTATTGGTTGAATGTTTCTTTGCTATGCCCAATGCCATCTTTTACAGTGTGAATATTTATTCTGTGTCATTAGGGTTTTTTTGAGTTTATTTTTTGGTATTACGGCTCAGTTAAAAGTTCTTGAACTATGGGGATGTATTAACATCATTGGAATTGGTAAAAACTATGGGGATTTTTAAAGTCAGACTGAAAACATTGTATTTTACATCATGTATGGATATCAGTTTATGGGGGGCCAGGGGCGGAATGTGGTGGTTTGATTCAGGTGTCTCCCATAAACTTAGGTGTTCTGAATGCTAGGTTCCCAGCTGATGGATATTTGGGAATTAATGCCTCCTGGAGGGAGTGTATTGTTAGGGGTGGGCTTATGGGCTTTATAGCCAGTTTCCCCATGCCAGTGTTTGGCACACCCTCCTGTTGCTGTGGTCCATCTTATGTTGGCCAGGGGGTGATGTCCACCTTCTGCTCATGCCATCGTTTTCCCCTGCCATCATGAAGCTTCCCCTCGAGCCTGTAAGCCAAAATAAATCTCTTTTTCCCAGAAGGTACTCTTGGTTGGGTGATTTCTACCAGCAATGTGACCCAGACTATAACAATGGGTGAGTTATGTCCAGCAATATTTCAAGTTATAACTCTGAGGTTTGATTTAATCCTGCCATGTTGGAGGATTTATGGGGTTTGTTGTTTTCTTGGGTTTGTACATTTTAATTGCTGCTGCTATAGAAATGGCTATTGTATTCATCCTCTTGTAGGCTCATGTGGTTGACTCTTATGTGTGGAATATTTCCTGAAATATTCTCTGTAGGTTTGGTTTTGTGTTCATGTAATACTGCAGCTTGTTTTTATCATGAACTTTTTTTCTTTCTCCATATATTATGAGGGATACATTCACTGAGTACAGTAGATTAGCTGGAAGACAGTTTTTTAGGGTTTGAAGTGCTGTATTCCAAGCCCTTCTGGCATTCATGGTTTCCATTGAAAATATGATGTAATGCTCATGGAATTGCCTTTGTATATAATGAGTTGTTCTTCTCTTGCTGCTTTTTAATGTATATTTTTCTATCCAGTTCTGGTAGTTATATGTGACAGAAAGAATGAGAGCAAGAGAGAAAGGGAATTAGAGTGCCAAGGCCTCCAGCCTCTGCAATAGAACTCCAGACACATATGTCAACAGAAGCCTAGCATATTTGTCACTTTGTGCATCTCACTTATGTGGGATTGGGAGAATTAAACATGGGTCCTTAGGCTTCAGAGGCAAGTGCTTTAAACACTAAGCCATCTCTCCAGCCTCTCACTACTTTTAGTACTTTCTCTTTGTTTTCATTGTTTAGAGTTTTAACTATTATATGCTTTGGAGTGTTTTTTCTATGGTCCTGTCTGGTGTTGTGTGATCCCCTTGTACATTGATGGGACTTTCTTTTGTGAGATTCAGAAAATTTTCTTCAATAATTTTGTTAGATCAAAGTTTGATTTGATGCTTCCTGGAATTCATTCTTATTTTTAAAGAAAATTTTCTTTATTTAATTTTTGTTTACTTAAAAGTCTTAGTTTTTATTTATTTTTTTTTTTTCAAGGATAAAGCAAGTATTTTTCCTTGTAGGATCTTCAGTGAGTATTCTGTTTTGTGTTTGAACAGGCTTGGAGCAAGGTGGTGTTATATCTACAGATACACAGGTTATGGAGTTTGCAAGTGTTCCAGCAGCTCAGGGTTGGTGATTAATATAAGATTTGTGGTTGGAGGTCTAGAATCTCTTTAGCCAACTACCCGAGCAGTGCCTTGAAAGCAGTAGTATTTGCTCCTGCTGCCCCTCTGTATCCTAGCTGAGAAAATTGTGGAGGAATCACCCTGGTGAATTGTTGCCAGATATTTCTATGCTGTCTATCTGGGGTGCTGATAGGTGTATGCTGGTGGTTGGAAAGTGGAAGGATGTTGGGGATGTTGGTGGGCCTCTGGTATCTAAGAACCAGGCCTGAAATTGTTCTAAGGAGGAGACTGGTGTGGGAGCTTAGTTATGTGGAGACTTTAGTAGTGTGACTTGGTGTGATCAAAGGATTTAGCAGAGACCATAACTATTCACAAAATTAGGACCCTCAGGGGCTAGAGGAGTGGTTGAAGAGCTGAATAGGCTGGGTGCTGGGATGGAGCAGAAGAATCTGGCACCCTAGATTTCGTATCATGGGGACCCAAAAGGACAAAAGGCACAGGGACAGATGTTGTAGAGTGGGGCAGAAGCATGAGCCCTGTCCCTAATATTAAGGTGATGCAGAAAGGGCACAGGGGGCAGAAGCAGCATGGGGTGGGACAGAGGCATGGACCCTATCTCTGACACTGTGGGGATCCCAGGACCCATCAGTGCAGGTACCAGTGCTTGAAAATTAGTTCAGCTCTGACTCGCAATGGCATGATTTTGAGGCTACCCTTAGTGAATTTCAGGTCAGCCTAGGTTAGAATGAGATCCAACCTCAAAAAAAATTAAATTAAATTAAAAAAAATTATATATATATATATATATATATATATATATATATATATATATGACTTAGAATCTTCTACCCAGAAAAAGAAGTAATTATATAAGCGAAGAGACAAATAAGAGAAAAATGATTCTTAAATATCTGACCAATCATTAATTGTTTGGTGGCATTAATACCTTAAATACACAAACAAATCAAAGAACTAAATACCAAGAAATAAAACAATCAATAATGAAATGAAGAACTATTTCTAAAAAGAAGTACAAACAATGTTTTTAATTTCATATTCCACTGTTTGTATGTTAGAAATGGCTTGGTTTTATATTACCCTTATATCATCCAGGCTTGTTAATATCACTATCTTCTGGAAATGTTTTAGTATTATTATTGTGAATTCTCTAGATATATGATCATTTCAACTGTTTCCCTCCCAGTTCCTTTTTCTTATTGTATTGGATTTGTTAGTTCTTTTTAAGATTTATAAGTTTTATGACATGTTAGGTAGAATTTAGCTAGCCCTGGTGGTACACATCTTTAATGCTAGCACTTGGAAGGCAGAGAGAGGAGGATCACTGTGAGTTGGAAGCTATCTTGGGACTACACAAGTTTAGGTCAGCCTGGATGAAAGTGATACCCTACAAAGAAAAAAAAAAAAAAAGAAGAAAAAGAAAAAAAAAAAACAAACAAACAGGATACAACTTAAGAGAAGAAAGAAATTTAGAGCTCATACTCACTAGGCATGAGTAGGATTACCAGAAATGTGAAAGCCTAGGTTAAGAAAATGCAAGAAGAGAGAATACAAAAACGTGGTCAAGCCTAGTTTTGTTATTCAATATTTTTTTCTATTCAATGTTTTTTGTGCTTCCAAATGAATTTTAGGATTTTTTTTCTTCCATTTTTGTGAAGAATTCCATTGCAATTTTAGTGGGTCTGGCATTAACTGTGTAGAGTGGTTTTGGTAAAATTGGCATTTTCACAATATTGATTCTTCCAATTCAATTTGTATTCCTTATATGAGTGTCTCTCGCCTTACTGCTATAGCTAGGACTTCCAATACTATATAAAATAAAAGTGGGGATAGTGGCCATCCTTGTCTTTTTTCTGAATTTAGTGGAAAATTTTCAAGGTTTTCCCCATTTAGAATTATATTGGTTGTAGTTTTGTCATAAATAGCTTTTATTATGTTGAGATATGTTCCTTCTATTCCCAGTCTCTATATGACTTTTACCACAAATGTTGGTTTTGTCAAATGCCTTTTCTGCATTTCTTGAGCTGATCATGTGATTTGTGTCCTTCAGTCCATTTATATAGTGTGTTACATGTATAGATTTGCATATATTGAACCATCCCTGTATCTCTGCGATAAAGTCTGTTTGGTCGAGGTGAATAATCTTTCTGCTATATTGTACTCTGTTTGCCAATATTTTTTGACAAATTTTTTTCATTTTTTGTTATTAATTAGTTTTGTACTCAGTGAATACAGTCAAGTAGGTACCATTGTCACGCAGGAGATTGGTCTGTAATTTTATTTTTTGTTCTATCTTTGTCTGGTTTTGATATCAGGGTGATGCTGGCTTAGTAGAAGGAGTTAGGTAGAATTCTTTCCTTTCTATGTCATGAAAAAATTTTGAAGTAGTGGTATTAGTTCTCACATGTTGTCTGGTAAAATTCACCAGTGAATCCATCTGAGCCTGGACTTTTCTAGCTTGGAGAATTGTTACAATTGCTTGGATCTCCATACTTGTTTTAGGTCTATTTAAATGGTTTATTTCATCTTAATTTAATTTTGGTAGGTCATATGAATCAAGGAAATCTTCCATTTCTTTCAGGTTTTCAAATTTAGAGGTGTATGCCATCAAAATATTTCCTTATGATTTTCTGAATTTCTTTGGTTTCTGTTATAATGCTGCTTGTTTCATTTCTAATTATATTAATTTTGTCTCTATACTCTTACTTCTGGTCAGATTTTCTAATGGTTTATCAATCTTGTTTATCTTTTCAAAGAACCAAATCTTAGCTTTATTGATTCTTTGGATTTTTGTTGTTGTTGTTTTCTATTACAATAATTTGTGCCCTAATCTTTATTATTTCTTCCTATTTCCTGATTACTTTTTTACCTTGTTCTTTTTTCCAAGGACTTACAGTGAAGCATTAATTGTTTGTGAGCTTTCTTTTTATTTTCTTTTTATTTTCTAATCACTTTTTTTTATTAACAATTCCATGATAATAAAAAATACACGATGGTAATGCCTTTCCTTCTCCACTTTCTCTTTTGAAACTTCATTCTGCATCATATCTTCTCCCCTCCTCAATCATTCTCTTCTATGCTGATGTCATGAACTTTTCTTCCTATTACAATGATCTTGTATAGGTAGTGTCAGGCACTGTGAGGTCATGAATATCCAGGCCTTTTTGTGTCTGGGGGAGAACACATTGTAAGAAGTCCTCCACTTCCTTTGGCTCTTACCTTCTTTAAACCACCTCTTGTGCAATAGACCCTGAGCCTTGAAAGGTGATATAGAGATATTGCAGTACTGAGCATTTCTGTCATTTCTTTCCAGCCCCATGATGCCTTCTGACTCATCCCAAGGTGACTGCCATCTAAAAAGAGAAGTTTATCTACAAAAGGTGAGAGAAGCATTAATATAAGGGTATGAAAATTAAGAGAAGTGCTTACTAGGCAGTTTGATAAGCATATTATATACATTTAGCAAGACAGCAGAGACATTAAACCCCAAGGGCTCAAGACTATGCCTGTTTTAAATTTTTAGTATCAGGGATGTATTTCCTCCCATGGAGCACGCCTCCAGTCCAATTCAAGGGCAGTTGGTTGCCACAATGACAGACATGCCACTATTGCATGTGTTAGCTCATTTGGCCTGGCTGACCAAATATAAAACTTGCAGTGTCCACTGTTGAGTATCTTCACTGGTGATTTCTCTTTCTCCCATTGAACTGCATACAGAATGTCTTCTTCCAGCTTTCTGTCAGCTGGTCTACATGGAGAAGGTTATCAGCTCAGTTCCAGGTGGATTTCTCAGTGTCCTTGCAGCCCAAGTATGCGAGGCTTCAACAATAAGGTCTTACCATCTATTCCTGGTAGGAAGCCAAGGGCTTCAACAATGGCATATAACATTTTTTGAATATCAGGGACCTCCCTGGCCAACAACTCACTGGAAAGTATCCCATCTCTGGCACTAAAAATTTTCTAGCAACAATCTAAAGCTCCTGAGTGTTCCATCGTCCAAAAAAGTAGGTTTCCATATGATTTACTGATATCCTCTTAGATGTTGATTACCCCTCCCTACTCCTTTCCTTTACTCAGTCTCTTTCCCTGACCTTACTTTGGGCCTTTTCACCCCCATTAATCTATTCTTCTACTTATATACGTACAGTACCATCCTATTAAGTAACCCCCTCCCTTCTTTTCTCTTCTCATTGTATCTCTTTTGTAGCTTACTGGCCTTTGCTTCTGAGTTTTCTTCCTACTCACACAGAAGTCCAACCATCTGTAGCTATAATCCATCTGAGAGAGAGAACATGTGAAGCTTGGATTTATGGGCCTGAGTTAGTATAATCCTTTCCAGATCCATCTATTTTCCTGCAAATTTCATAACTTCATTTTTCTTTACGTTGAGTAGAATTCCATTGTATAAATGTGCCATATCTTCTTTATCCACTCACTCATCAGTTGAGGGACATATAGGCTGGTTATATTTTCCAGCTATTATGAATTGAGCAGCAATAAACATGGTTGATAAAGTACCTCTAATGTAATGAGATGAGTCCTTAGGATATATGCCTAGGAGTGCTATAGCTTGGTCATATGGTAGATCTATTTTTAGCTGTCTTAGGAACCTCCAAATTGATTTCCACAATGGCTGGACCAGATTGCATTCCTACCAAAAGTGTAGAAGTGTTCCTCTTTTTCCACATCCTGGCCAGCATTTATGGTCATTGGTTTCCATGATGTTAGCCAATCTGACAGGAGTGAGATGGAATCTCAGTGTAGTTTTAATCTGCATTTCCATGATGACTAGGGGTGTCGAACATTTTTTAGATGCTTATATACCATCAGTTATTTCTTCTTTAGAGAACTATTTAGTTCCATAGCCCATTTTTAATTGGCTTGTTTGATTTCTTATTATTTAATTTTTTGATTTCTTTGTATATCCTAGATATTAATCCTCTTACAGATGTATAGCTGGCAAAATTTTTTTTCCCATTCTATAAGTTGCCTCATTGCTTTATTCACAGTATCCTTTACCATACAAAATCTTTGTAATTTCATGAGGTCCCAGAGTTTAATCTGTGGTTTTATTGCTTGAGCAATTGGGGTTATATTCAGAAAATCTTTTCCAAGACCAATATGTTGAAGGGTTTCCCTTACTTTTTCCTCTAGCAGTTTCAGAGTTTCAGGTCTGATGTTAAGGTCTTTAATCCATTTGCACTTAGTTCTTGCGCATGGAGAGAGAGAAGAATCGATTTTCATCCTTCTACAGATACATATACAGTTTTTCCAGCACCACTTGCTAAAGAGGCTGTCTCTTCTCCAATGAGTATTTTTGGCATTTTTATCGAATATCAGGTGGCTATAGCTACCTGGACTTACATGTGGGTCCTCTATTCTGTTCCATTGCTCTACATGTCTGCTTTTGTGCCAGTGCCATGCTGTTTTTGTTACTGTGGCTCTGTATTATAGGTTAAATCAAGTATGGTGATACCACCAGTCTTATTTTTGTTGCTCACTATTGTTTTAGATATTTGAGATGTTTTGTGATTCCAAATTAATTTTTGTATTTTTTTTCCTATTTCTGTGAAGAATGCCATTGCAATTTTGATAGGGGTTGCATTAAATATGCAGATGGCTTTTGGTAACATTGCCATTTTCACAATATTGATTCTTCTCATCCAGGAACATGGGATGTTTTTCTGTTTCCTAGTGTCTTCTGTAATTTCTCACTTGAGTTCACTTAAAGATATAATTTTTCCTCTTAGGACTACCTTCATTATATCCCAACGGTTTTGGTATGTTGTATTCTCATCATCATTTGATTCTATGAATCTATTGATTACCTTTTTGATTTATTCAATGACCCACTCATCATTCAATAGTGTACTCCTCAGTCTCCACACATTTTTGTATGCTTTGTAGTTTTACTTGTTACTTATTTGTAGTTTAATCTCATTGTGGTCAGATAGAGTACAGATAGAGGGGTTATTTTAATTATCCTTTATTTTGTGTACATTTGATTTGCATCCTAATATGTGGTCTATTTTGGAGAATGTTCCATGTGCTTCTGAGAAAAATGTAAATTCTGCTGCATTTGGATGGAATGTTCTGCAGATATCTGTTAGGTCCATTTGTCCCATATCATCATTTTATCCATATGTCTCTCTGTTCATTTTTTGCTGGAATGACCTGTCACTTGATGAGAGTGGGGTATTGAAGTCACCCAATGCAATTGTGTTTAGTGTTATCTGTGGCCTTACATCTAATAGTTTTTTTTTTTTAATGAAATTGGGAGCCCCCATGTTATGTGCATATATGTTTATGATTATAATGTCCTCTTGCTGGAGTGTTCCTTTAATCAATATAAAATGGACTTCTTTATTTTTCCTCACTAATGGTGGTTTGAAGTCTATCCTGTCAGATATTAGGATAGCAACCCCTGCTTATTTCCTAGGCCTGTTTGCTTGAAATACCATTTTCCATCCTTTCACACTAAAATAGTGTCTATCTTTTATGCAGAGATGTGTTTCCTGGAGGCATCCAGCAACCTCTTAATCTGCCTTTCTATTCAGTCTTCAAGCCTGTGGGCATTGAGGTCATTGATATTAAGAGTTATTATTTAAAGGTTTGTGTTTATTCTCACTATTCTTCTTGTTTTGCAATGCTTCTTGCTTCCCTTTACTCTCTTGTGTTAACTGTTATTTGAGTATGCTTTATTGTTTCCTCATCTGTGTGCTTTTGTTTCTCTTCAGCATAAAGGATTCCTTCAAGTATTTTCTGTAGAGCTAGCTTTGTTGTCCTAAATTCCTTTAGCCTCCTTTTTGTTGTTGAATATCTTTATTTCTTCTTCTATTTGGATAGATAGCTTTGTAGGATAAAGTATTCTTGGTTGACAGTTGTTATCTTTCAGAATTTGGAATACATCATTCCAAGTCCTTCTTGCTTTTAAAGATTGTGTTGAGTAATCTGATGCCATCCTGATGGTCTTTCCTTTATAAAGTGACTTGCTTTCTCTCTAACCGAATTCAATATATTGCCCCTGGTTTGCCTGTTTAGGAGAGGCTCTTTCCAGGTTTTGTCTGCTTGGTATTCTAAAAGCTTCTTGTATCTGCACTGGCATTTCTTTCCAATTTGGGGATATTTTTCTGCCACAATTTTGTTAAAAACACCTAATAAGCCTCTGGATTGAAATTCTTCTTCTACTATACTCTGAATTTTTATATTTGATCTTTTTATAGTGCCCAGATATCTTGAAATTCCCATTCATACGTTCCTATTTGCTTGTCTTACTCTTTGTTGGATTGTATTAGATCTGTTAGCTGATCTTCTAGTTCAGATATTCTGTTCTCTCCTTCATCCATTCTACTGGTGAGACTGCTCACAATTTTATTTATTTTTTTTATTAGACTGTGTATATTTTTTAGTGCTAGAACTTCTTCCTGGTTTTTCTTCAGTATTTCTATTTCCTTACTCATGTCTTATAATGATTTATTTATTTCATTAAACTTGTTTCCTGTGTTCTCTTGAAATTCCTTCAGGAGTTTGTTTTCTTCTTTAATTCCTTTGTTTTCTTCTTTGATTCCTTTGAGTATAGATAAAATCTCTCTTTTTTATTGAGATCTTTGTCAGGCATTTCATCTAAAACAATCTTATTAGGGGCCACTTCTGAGGGATTTATAAATTTTGGTGGGATTATACTGCCTTTGTGTTTCTTATATTATAATGTTGTGACTTTTGCATCTGGAGTTTATTTGATGCTTGGATTTTCTAATTATCTGTGGTGCTTTCAGATTTGGAAGTCCAGTTTTATGTACCTTCAGAGTAGAAGTTTAAATTTGTAAATATAGCTCTTGGACTCTAATCCAGCCACAGAAGTAATCCTAGGTGTTGTACTTGCCTGCTATTCAAGTATTCTAGTGGGCTGGGTAGAGCATTTTACTGGCAATTCCTAAAATTCAGCTGAGCAATATACACAATCAACATAATTCAGCACAGGTTATGCAGGTGTGGGGATTAAAAAATACAGATAAGCATATAGAGCCCCAAGCCCTAAGGGTGTGTTTTGCTCAGCACCCTTAATCCTGTCATCTGGGAGACTGAGATTTCTGTTCTGAATTGAGTCCCAGTTAATCCTGGGTCTGAATCAGATCCTGCCCCCAAAAATGACAGAAGAAAAATACAAAGGTCCTAAGATTCTGAAAGCATTAAAGGGAGCAATAGTCAACTCACAAATATAGTTTAATTGAGAACGGTAAATCTAACCAAGAATATGTAACCCATAACCTGGCCTGACAAAGAAAGAGAGATTAGCATTTCCAGTGCAAGCCTGTGTGCATGCTTTTTTGTCAGTCAGTCTTGTTACCTTTGGAGGGTGGCTTCAAATCTCATCAATGCTGAGTGCCCATCTTGATCCCTCCATGCATGCTGTGAACCGGGTGCTCTGATCAGCTGCGATGGATGCCCTGACTCCAGGAGCTGAATGCATTCTCTGGAGGGTTGCAGTTCTGTCAGTTGGGTGATTGGAGAGTGCAGGAAGCCTGGAGTTGTACTGAACTGCTCAACTTGTCCTGCCTGTCCAGCCTTCTCCCCTTCAGATTTCCTAACTTCGAAAGGAGTCTGATGAGGTTGGAAAATCTCCTTGTTTGGTCTCTTCTGCAGCTGGGTGCTGGGTGGGCACGTGGATCCATGCAGGTCCCCACTGGTCCAGGTCTGCAAGCTCCTTGGTAGGATTCTTGCCGATTTCTGCCTTTTTTTTATAGATCTTAGTCTCTCCTGCTTCTCTGTTGTGGCTGTTAAAAACCTATACACCTTCAGTTTGAAACAAAGAGTATATTTTGCTGTGGTTTTGCTACCTTCCTAGGGTGAACTGGTGTGACCCCTATGCAATCCTCTTACCGTGAAGTCCTTTCTTAAGTTATTTTAAAGAAATTTTGTGTTACAATTATGAGAATTACTCAACTCTTAATATTTGATTATTTTTCTATCTTCCTCTGGATCACCTTTTTTTTCAGGGAAATACTAGTATTATAATAAATTACAAGGTGTTCCCTTGATTGTTAGGGGAAATTATTTTTTTTTAATTTATTTTATTTTGAGAGCGACAGACAGAGAGAAAGACAGATAGAGGGAGAGAGAGAGAATGGGCGTGCCAGGGCTTCCAGCCTCTGCAAACGAACTCCAGACGCGTGCGCCCCCTTGTGCATCTGGCTAACGTGGGACCTGGGGAACCGAGCCTCGAACCGGGGTCCTTAGGCTTCACAGGCAAGTGCTTAACCACTAAGCCATCTCTCCAGCCCAGAAATTATTGTATAAAGGTTATTGTATAGATTGTGAAGAGACCTTTAGGTATTTGGCACATTTCTCCAGAGAAACCACCTATATCTGTGCTCTTAAACTGTTGGGTTGTTTTTCTACACTATGACAGAGTTATTCAAATGGTCCATTTAATGGTGGAGTGCACTCACTGCCTTCTATTGTGGCTGTCATTTGTGTAAAGTGGCTTTCAGTATCAATTTCCTCTGATATAGTCAAGTCTCGCTCATTACATTTCTAATATTGGTTAAATGTTTCACTCCTCTTTTTTGCCATGTCAGCTTTGCCAGAAAATTTTATTTATCTTTTTAATTAATTAAATATATGCTGTATTGCCTCCAATTTGTACAACAGTTTTGTCATGAATCTGTGCTTAAAATGACTACAAATGTCCTATTTCCTTCCAGATATTTTATCTTCTGCTTCCTTCCAGATATTTTATATTTACATTTTACCTCAGTTTCAAAGTAATATTTCTACGTAACATGACATAAACTTTAAGACATTATTTTTCCAAATATTTATCTGGTTGTATCAATGTTATTATTTTATTTATTTATTTATTTTAAATTTATTTATTTATTTATTTGAGAGTGACAGACACAGAGAGAAAGACAGATAAAGGGAGAGAGAGAATGGGTGCACCAGGGCTTCCAGCCTCTGCAAACGAACTTCAGAAGCGTGCGCCCCCTTGTGCATCTGGCTAACATGGGACCTGGGGAATTGAGCCTCGAACCGGGGTCCTTAGGCTTCACAGGCAAGCGCTTAACTGCTAAGCCATCTCTCCAGCCCCTCAATGTTATTATTTTAAATATTTTACTTTCTTTACTATATATCCTTTGTATTTTCATCAACTTGGTAAATCACCCCCAAATTTCTATAGTCCAGTTGTGTTATGGTTGACAGAATATAATTTTACATTTGAATGTACAAAAAGGAGATTTTGAATATTCTTAGCACAAGGAAATGCTAAATGTATGAGGTGATATGCCTATCATTTACCATGATCTGGTTGTTATATATTGTGTACATATATTGAAATGTCATACTCAGCCAACAGAATATGTGTAAGTATTATGTACCAATTCTAAAATTAGAAGGCACAAATGAATAACAGACACTCATATGTATAACCAATGCATTTTTAAGATGGATAAATTGATATTTAAAAAAAAATAACAGCACAGGTATAACTGTGAGCTGGGGAGTTTGCTCAGCAGTTAAATATGTTTACTTACCAGCCTGAGTTCAATTGTCCAGCATTCATGTAAAGCTGGATCATGAGTCTGTAATCCCAATATGCTATTTCAATGGGAGATGGAAGCAGAGAATCTGGCATTGCACAGGCCAGCTAGACTGGTGCACATAAAGTAGCAAAATCAAAAACAAATAAAGAGGGGGAACCTTTCTTAGGCAAAAGTGGAAGGACAGAACAAATACTTGGTAGTTGTCTTCTAACCTCTATCATATGTCATGGCAAGCATGTGTACATACATACATGTCATACACATACATGCATGCACACACACAATTATTATTATATTAATTAGAAGAAGAGTTTTAGAGTTTTGGGTCATGATGCATTTTTATATTTTATATGTAGCTAGAATTGGTGGGTTAATCATAGTCATGGATTTTTTTGTTTGCTCATTTATTTATATATTTATTTGAGAATGACCCAGAGAGGGGGGAGATGGATGCATCAGGGCCTCCAGCCACTGCAGATGAACTCCAGATGCATGTAATTATCTTGTGCATCTGGCTTACATGGGTACTGGGAATCAAGCCCTGGACCGGGGTCCTTAGGCTTCACAAGTAGTTCTTAACCACTAAACCATTTTTCCAGCCCCACAGACTCACAGGTTTTATAGTTTTATTTTATGAGATATGCCTTCCATAATTTCCATAATATTAACTTAGTAGCAGTGTAACATTAAGCTAATAAGAAACTATTCTCTTATTGCTTAACAGCTTATTGACATCTAATAACATTTTATTATCAAAATAATTTAATTTTCTTTGTGCATAGTTCAGTTGGTAAAGTCCTTACATCAGAAGCATAGGGGTCTGAGTTTGATCCCCAGTACCCACGAAAATGCTAGGGCTGGTGGTACACCTGTAATCTCAGTCACATAGCAGCAGAGAGAAGAGGATCCCTGAGCCTGATTGTCAGCTAATCTCACCTAATCAGTTAGCTTTGTACCATGGAGAGAACTTGTAGCCAAAAAAGTATGACGATGTCACCCAAGGTTTTACTCTGCCCTCTACCCATTTGTACCCAAACATGTGTGCACAAATAATTAGACGAGTTCATTTTTTTCCATGAACAAAACTAAAATTTGAAACATGTATCATAAGCAGAATCTAGATTTCTCAGATTTGTTTTTGCTTTTTTCCTCCCATCTCTCTACCTATAATCCCCACATGCTTTTGTGTACTATATGTGTTTTTTAATATTCCTAGGTACTTATAATATGAATCACTGAGTACAATTTTGATGCTTTTTCTGTCTTGTCAAATAGTTTTTGCATTTTAGTATTTTTGTAAGTTTTTCTTGGTATTTTATTATCATTGGCAAGAAAGGGATAGTGGCTGGGCAGTTTCTTGAGAAATGTGAACAATCTATTTCCTTATGCTTGTCTCCATTCTGCTGTCCTTGGTGACTCCATTTTGGGAAGTCATCCTGACCTAACATTTCTGACCCACATAAAATGAGCAGATTTGTTCCACCACACCCTCCTGCCATATTTTTCCTCATCACAAACCTGTGAGCAATGGAATGGCGAGTTTGTTTTCTTTTTTTATGGAGAAATTTATTTCATGAACACATGGCAAATTGGTCATATTCCCAATGGGTTGTTCTCTTATGTTATGTCTCCCCAAGCTCCATTCCACTGAAGACCCTTCTTGGTGGTTATTTTGGTATACATTATAATTTCATGAAGGTACCAGAAAGTCCTTTTCTTTGGGACAATGCTTCATAGGATATCTTTCCACACTGATGCTCTTATATTCTTTCTTTTACCCTGTTGCAGTCAAATCCCTGATTCTGGGATGAACTTCCAATCAGACATAGTTTATGGGAGAAGGGGATTTATTTCAGGCTTGCGAAGTCCAGGGGAAACTCCATCAATGGTGGAAGAAACTTCTTACTTCTATACACAAAGAGAAAAAAAAATGCAACAAGAAAAACACTGGCACCAGAAGCATAAACTGCCAGAGACCATACTATTCTTCCCATACCTTTTGGATAAAATTCAGATTTGCCTCCAAACACACACTTAGGAACTGGAATCCTGAGACCAGTGAAATGCTTTTCACCCTTCAGTACAGATCTACCTAATATGGGCTCACCTTGAATGCTCAATTTCAATGAAACACCTTAGTCTTAGAACCAGGCATTCAATCTATCCATATTATCTGGCCCCATAGACTCATGTGTATCTCAACATATAAATTTCATTCAGTCCAACTTGAGATGTCCTCTAATCTTTATCTAAGCTTTAACATTGTTCAAAAGTCCCAAGTCTCATCTAAGATTCAAGATTGTATCTTACTGTGAATCCAATAAAATCAAAGCAAGTACATATTCCAACATATAATGCCATGTTGTATTTATTACAGATATATATATATTAATATATTTAATTAATTTATTTATTTGAAAGAGAAAAAGTGGGTGGACCAGGGCCTCTAGCTGCTGCAAATGAACTCAGACTCATGCTCCCCCTTGTGCATCTGGCTTACATGGGTCCTGGAGAAACAAACTGGGACCCATTGGCTTTGTAGGCAAAAGCCTTAACTGCTAAGCCATCATTCCAGCCCTACAGTTATATTTTATCACTGAAGCATTAATGAAAAATTTGATTCCATCCTTATTTTTGTACTTTTTAAATCTGAATTTTCTTCTCTTAATTATTAAAGTTGAGAACATTTTAAAGCTTATATAATTTTATCTTTTTCAACTTTTTTATTGTAATGAGTATAGACATACCAAATGGAAATCATTTAAATATTTGCATTTCTGTTATAACAAACAATGCAGTTCTACAAACATACACACACACACACACACACACGTGTGTGTGTGTGTGTGTTTATATATATGTACCAATTAAATTTTTTTATATATTATCCTATTGATTTAATTTTTCAATGATTATAACATATGTAAGGAAAATACCTTTCGATTGTGCTATGCACACATTATAATTATCACTATCACCACCCAAATCAGCAGTATTATCAGCTTTATTGCCATCAACCATTTTGATTTGAGATTATTTTGGGGCCCATAAAACTGTAGTTAAACTCTCTGCTTCAATATGGCTTTCCTTCTTTTCTTTGCACATTTGCTGATGCCTTTGAGATAGCTACCTAAGTATGGGACACATGTTGACACTTTTAAAAAATATTTTGTTTTTGTTTATTTATTTGAAAGAGAAAGAGGGAGAGGGAGGGAGGAAGGAGAGAGGAAGAGAGAGAGAGACAGAGAGAGAGATAATGGGTGTGCCAGGGCCTCCAGCCACTGCAAATGAACTCCAGATGCAGGTGCCCCTGTGCATCTGGCTAACGTGGGTCCTGGGGAATTGAACCTGGGTCCTTTGGCTTTGCAGGCAAATACCTTAACTGCTAAGCCATCCCTCCAGCCCTGTTGACACTTTTTTTTTTTTTTTTTTATTTGAGAGCGACAGACACAGAGAGAAAGACAGATAGAGGGAGAGAGAGAGAATGGGCGCGCCAGGGCTTCCAGCCTCTGCAAACGAACTCCAGACGCATGCGCCCCCTTGTGCATCTGGCTAACGTGGGACCTGGGGAACCGAGCCTCGAACCGGGGTCCTTAGGCTTCACAGGCAAGCGCTTCACCGCTAAGCCATCTCTCCAGCCCTGTTGTTGACACTTTTTATTAACATTTTATTAGGTGTTTCTCTAGATTTTTCATCTGTTCTGTCACAGAATCTTCAATATTTCCATTTTAAAATTAAGGGGAAAATGTACAAATTTTGAACCTATCACTTTGAAACTTTCACTTCAATTCTTCAGTTTTATTTCATTTTTTAAATGATACTCATTTAGGAAAATTTTATAATATCTGCAAATTTATCTTTCCTTTTCTTTTATGTCTTTAGCCTTACTCTGACTTAACTTTTATGCCTAATCATTTGAAAATAATAAGGAAAATGTTATTTTATTCATTTTAAAAATGAATATCCTATTTATATCTAGGATCTTTTAATTTTCAATATATCACCCTATTGACTTACAGTGTTAAGGATGACAATATATGTAAGGGAAATATCTTTTTCATTTCTATACCTTCTTCCAAGCACACTAGTTCATTACTTTTAAATTCAATCTTGATCAAACTCTCTGGGCATTTTCATAGAAAGGAGATTGAATCAGAAGCACATCTAAAACAATAATAATTATGAAGATGGTAAACAGAAAAATGCAAGAAAGATTTTATACATGAACATGAGCAAGCCTACACCAATGAGTTTACACATTTGCAGTGTGTGAGGGTTTCTATCCTGTACATGCTTGCCAGTAGTTTTTGATGTTTTAGTCTTGAAAAGCAGCCATACTAACTGGAATGAGATGAATTTGCAACACAGTTTTGATTTATATTTTGCATGAAGTCTAAGGGTATTGGGAACATTTTCATGTACTTAGTTAAACTTTTAGTTTGCAAGGTACCTGTTCATCTCTAAGTTATTGATTAGCTAATTTTGCTTTTGGTTTGTGACCTTTTGATATTTCTATGTTCCAGCAGCCATTAGTCCTCTCTTGCATGAGTATTTGACTATGGTTTTCTTCCAACTGTATCTATATGCATTTTCTTTTCTTTCTTTATTTTTCTTTGAGGTAGGGTCTCACTCTAGCTCAGGCCAACCTGGAATTCACTATGTAGTCTCAAGGTGGCCTCAAACTCACAGCAATCCTCCTACCTCTGCCTCTTGAGTGCTGGGATCAAAGGCATGTGCCACCATGCCTGGCTGGCATTTTCTTTTGTCTTCACTCTGCTTCTCATCTCTTTGGCTATGCAGCTTTGAAACTTGATACAGGCACATTTGTCAAGACTTATTCTCATTTCCTGACACATGGTATGGTCTACATCTGCTGGAGGCTATGTATATTTGCTCTGGTAATGAAGTAACACATTCAGTAACACATCTGGAAGGGTATCTGCATTTGAAACTCCTTTTGCTTGAATTTTATGAGCCACCTTTTATTTTTTAGTGGTAGTGTTGCCTGTGGTTTGTCAGATTAAGATTGGAGTGGGGTTCACATATGGACCACAATTCATTAACAAACTTTAGTTCCTTAAGGATGTCATAAATATTTGTCATGTATCTAAAAGAAAGCAGGATCTATAGAATCGTCCCTTTGGTCTTCTCCACTATGACAGCTCAATATGATAAGGAACTAACAGAGTTCTATCAAATATCAGTGTGCTGTCTTTGGTTCTACACACACAGACTTTAAGAATTTCTATTAAAATCTACATGATAATATTTATTTACTGAATCTCATTGGCTTCACATCTGAGGACTATACTAATGCTTAAGTTTATTGGTATCTAGAACAATTCAGTCTTGGTCACAACTGCTCTTAAGGTATTTGAATGTGACCCCTTTCTGCTTAACTATGATGTTCTACAAACTATTTCAGGATTAAAAACTGTCATACGTATAGAATTGAGAAACTGTCAATCTACTGACCACATCAACTTAATTTATTTTTATGTTATTAATACACCAATAATACTAATGGATATGTGTTGATCAACATCTTACTTCCACTGGATTCACCAAGTTGTCCTGGCCTCAACAGAGAACTAATACAAGTCAATACACACTGCACTTTATTTACTCTCTCCATTACTTCCTACAGGTCAGCACAATATACCTGGAATGAGATTCTGACTTTGACATTCATGTCAAAAAGTATTGGTTGGTTTAAAAGAGCTAAGTATTCCCATTGACCACCCTTCTTTAATGCCCTGTTTTATTCATAGCCAGTGTATCTGTGTAGATTCCCTTACCTCATGTGTATTCCACTGTTAATTCTAATCAAACTTTTTAGAAATAGAAGTATTCTTTTTATTCCTCCACAGTTCTTGCTGTGGAAACTCCATAGTACTTTCTATGTCCTCAATTTTCTGTGTGGTTTGACACTCTCTTATCTACCATCTCCATTTATTAAGCAAGGCATTTTTTATGGAATCTTCTCAGTATTTGAAGGTACTACTGTCAGTTTCAAGGCTTTTGAGAATGTTGGCCACATTGCACTTAGTGGTCAGCAAAATGTTTCTGTTATCCATATCAAATCTGGCTCATTGTCAAATTTCCAGTTGAATATTTGATCTATTGTCAATCTACATGGATTGTTTCAATCTTTCAGACCATAGTCCATCTAGCTATTTTACATCTTAAGTAAATACTGTTTTTTCAATCTTTAAAAAAGGTAATGAAATTGTAAGTATAGTTAATTTCCATGTTGAAACTTATATTTGTATTTCCCAGTGGTCTTCTTCTGTGAACACAACACAGTAAGACATCAGTTAAACCACCAGGAAGTGAGTATTACTCTCATGGTCAGTAAACCACACACTGTCCTCTCTGTTTCTGTTCTATTTCTTCCCAATAAATCTATCTGTTTTATTCTCCTTCCTCTGTGTGTATGTGTTCATGCATTCACTCATGAATATGTGCAGGCATACTTGAAAGGAGAGAGGAAGGAAAAGACAAAAATGGAGGATCAAAAAAGAGAAGTCATTATAAAGTGATTTCTGTTTGTTTTTAATCCCATTACTCTATCATGTCTGTAGTCAATGACTATATTAGATAGTGCTCTCTTTTTAATTGTAAATATAAAAATAAGTAAAATTCTGAGGAATTTTTAAGGAGTCCATGTTTGAGGAAACCCAAAATGCTTAATTCACTTTTAGAGTGAAACCATGTGAATGTAGTGCTTACAAATACTATTACTAGAAAAATTGGCTTTTATCTTGCTCAACAGCAGCTTAATATTAAAATATACCCAGTAGCTACTAAAAATATTCCTAAAAGCACCACTGTGATAAAATAGTGATGCTACAAAGAAACATTACATTATAAATAGAAGCTCCCTAATTCCTATCATTGAGGTCTTAAAACTATTCCTTCCATGAAGATAGTATCTCAGCAGAATGAAAAACAGCTCACTTTGTATTGTTTCTAAGCAAGTAATCTGTCTTCATTTGCTGTGTCAATTTGTAGAACTTAAATCATGTTTTTAAACAATGTTATATGTTTTTGCAATAAAATCCTGATTGCCTATTCTAGTGTTTGAGCCTAGTAATTTACTGTTGTGTTTCTTATAAAAGAACTTTTTCATGCTTAGACGGTGCAGATTACAGTTAAATCTTGGTATGTGAAACATGAGAGTATAAAATAAAATTATTGGTGAATGTTTAATATACACAAAACTCACTGAGCTTTCACTGATCTCTAGCTAAGATTTCTTTCCATTCACTCAACTTCACTCCTTAAAACATAGTTATGCTTTTCTATTTTGTCTTATGTGAGATTCTAAGACAGAGCACACAAGATATATTTTAGTCTTCACGATAGATTCAGTTGGGAAGCATAGACTTAATTTAACTCCTATTTTTCATTTTGCCTCCTTTGTTGTATATATTGTATACATTTGGAGTTCTCAATAACATAAGCAAACATGTTAGCTATATTTCATGTGTCAGACATATGCAGGGCCCTGGGTTAAAGCAAACCTAAGCTGTCTGACATGAAGGCCCCAAACTAAGGAGACGTTGGTCCCAGCAGCCTGAACCACGGTCATATCTTGGAAGCCAGACCAGCAGGGTAGCTGCTTCCCCCATTGTCGGGGGTTGCAGTAAGCCAGGATCCTCCCCCCATTCTTGGGGGTCACAGTTAGCCTGGATCCCCAGACAAAATCTTGGACCACAACATTGGCAGGAAGTAAGGCCACTCCCTCTCCAAGCACGGGATACCTGGACATTCAGATAAGACTTAGGCTTTGCCCATAACCCTGTGGCCTTTGGCCAATTGCCTAGGAAACTTCTTATATGGTATTAGCCAGTAACTTTGCAAAGTCCATCCCCCTGTACCATTGCTTACATGCTGGAATGAATGTCCCCATATGCTAATTAGGAATCAGCAAGCAACCTTGTACATCCAATCCCCTTAGGACCCTCAACTGCTTAAAACCCATTCCCCTTACAATAAAGTAAGAGCTGTTCACTGAAACTGTTTCCCAAAAGTCTTTACTTTTGATTGCTCACCATCATGGTTGCCTGGAATGCCTGGGGGACATTGGCTACCCAAAGACCCAGGAACCCACATTCTTGAATATCTTTTTCTATCAAAATAATGGTTTTAGGGGATGGAGAGATGACTCAGCAATTAAAAAGACTTGCTTACAAAGCCTGATGACCAGAGTTCAATTCCCTACTATCCACCTAAAGCCAGATACAACATGGCGCACATGTCTGAAGTTTGTTTTCAGTGGCAGGAGGTCCTAATGCACCCATTTATTCTCTCTCTCCTCAAATAAATGAACATTTTTTTAAAAACAATGTTTTTGAATATGCCTAAACTATAGCTATTTGGTGAAAAGCACCTAATTTAATGTTGTCTATTACACACATGAAGATAAGTGCTTCTGCTACTATCTCTACTGACATTTATACCCTTAGTGTCAATATGAACACTTTTAAAGTCATTGATATTGTTTTTGCTGTGGTTCAGTTACTTTTCTTGTTGCTATGGGCAAATTTCTGTCAGAACAAATTAGTAGAGGGAGGATTTCTTTTGAGCCATGGGGAATTAGTCCATTATTTTTTGGCTTCATGCACTTGGGCATAACAGAATATAACAGGAGTGTCTTTAGGGGGTAGTATTCATCTTAAAGTGTACAAGAAATAGAGTCCAACAAAGAACTTGGGAAAAGGAATTACCTGAAAGGCATGACCCCAGTAACCTACTTCTTTCAACTAGGCTTCATATCCTAAAATTTCTAGAACTTTCAAAGCATAGCTCTGCCAACTGAAACAAATGTTCAACACATACCTGTGGGTGACATTTCTTGGATCACATGTTGTTATTACTATTGGCTACCATCTTCTAGTTTTTATATAGTGAACAGTTATATTAATTCACATTACCTCTCTAAAACTCATGATGTTAATCCTGTGTTTTCAAAATTAGAATACTAAAACTGGAAATTGCTACCTTCATTGAGCAAAGTCACTTGACTAATAAGGGAGAGGCCTACAACAAAAATTCATGTTAGGGCTGGAGAGATGGCTTAGAAGTTAAGTGCTTGCCTGTGAAATCTAAGGATAACGGTTTGAGGCGTGATTCCCCAGGACCCACGTTAGCTGGATGCACAAGGGGGTGCAAGCATCTGGAGTTCCTTTGCAGAGGCTGGAAGCCCTGGCATGTCCATTCTCTCTCTCTTTCACTCTCTGCCTCTTTCTCTCTCTGTCGCTCTCAAATAAATAAGAATAAACCAAAAAATAAACATTCATGTTAATCAAATTTCTAAACCTGAACTCTTGGAAATGCTACTTTACATTGTTTGTATTATTTCCTATGCACAATGTATCCTGTACACTTAGTCATGAGATAGACAAACAAGAAGCAGAAAAATTACTCACTTCTCATGGAAACAGACACATTGCTACCTTTTTAAATTCTGTTATTTAAAATGTTATAGAGTAAGGCTGATAATACAAAATCTCTGATAAGAAATGAGGCCTTTATTTTATTTCTCTGTTATGTTCTCAGAGAGGCAATTCTATATGTGCTTGACCTTTCCAAGGTGCGGCAGTTTGATTGGATGGCTGCCTCTGTTATCACCTTTTACAGCCTTTGCTTCATGTGAGAAATCAGGGTGGATTGGGAAGCCAGACAAATATAGAATATTGAAAAGGTTACAACAGTGCTGCAGACTACATGCTTTCCCAGATTCAGTGTTATTAACATTCAGATTCTTAGCCCAGCAACAAAGATTGTAATAAGAACAGATGAGGCCAAGGTGTGGATTTTATCCTTTTCACAATGATTTGAAAGGGTTGAATCTAGAGGTCTGCCTGATCATGATGGGGTCATGTTGACGCAAATCAGTCCCAGGTGCATCTTCTTGTATATTGTTTGGGCCATGCTTTACTCTTCTAATTAGCTTTTCCTATGCCTTCTCTTTCTGGTCCTATTTCTATGTGGCATTTAAAAATGAAATTGGCTCTTGAAATACTGGCTTTTTAATTTTTTCATTAGAACACAGGCTTTCTACGAAGAGGGGCGGAAAGAATGTCAGAGCCACATGTTGGGTCATGATATGCAGAGACATTTATCTTACCCATAACTGTGGGCTAACTCCACAATGCATGACCCATATACCTCAACAAGGAGGGGCTAATGGGGAGGGGGTAGGTCAAGGATGAGCCTAATAATGGTACCAAACTGACTGTATTTGCTGAATGCAAAACTAATTAATAAAAAAATAAAAGAGTAACTAGAAATCCCAGGCATTGGTTGGTAGAATATATTATGGTTTTATTAAATACATAATTAACTCTACTACTGAAAGCAAGGCATGATATTAAATTTAAATGGCCAGACTAATGTTTGAATTGTTATATGGAGTCTAAGTTTATTAGTGAAAATTTTACAATGTTTATCACTTTAGGTAAAGTATATAACAAGGGCTTATACTTTTTGAAGCAGTAAATCACTCTAGTCCATCCTGACCTGGAACTCATTCTGCAGCTCAAGCTGGCCTATATCTCACAGTTATCTCCCTAAGTCAGCCTCCTATGTGTGGGATTAATGGTGTGATCCACTGTGTCCAAGTAGGACTATTTTTTATACTACATAACTTCTAATGTACTTTGTTAAGGAGTTTTATGGAATCTTTTATGTATTTTTGGCTTATTAGGGTTCCTGGTATTTCAAATATTTTGGAAAAATGACAAATAACTTCCCATTTTTTAACTATTTAAATAATTCTGTCATTTTTTTGTTAATTGAATATAAAATTTGCATTCTATTAGATTGAATGTATAGCTGAATAGGTTGTGTTTCAGATTTAAACATGTCTAGAAGGTATATGTTCAATACAAATTTAAATATTTGATAAAACTATAAAAGAAATATGTCACTAATGTTTCACATCGTTAAGAAAAATGAAAGAACTTCCCAATAAGCAGCTGTGCACACATGTGTAGTATTATCTACCATATAACAAAGCAATTTACTATATCCCTAACACAGAAATGAATTCAAAAAATGTTTATTATTTATTTATTGATTTGAGAGAGACAGAGAGAGAAAGAGGCATAGAGGGACAGAGAATGGGTACCCCAGCGTCTCTAGCCACTGCAAACTAACTCTAGACACATGCATCTGGCTAACATGGGCCCTGGGAAATTGAGCCTTGAGCCAGGGTCCTTAGGCTTCACAGGCAAGTGCTTAACTGCTAAGCCATTTCTCCAGCCCCAGAAATACATTTTTATTATAAATTCTGGATACACTAAATCTTGTATCTTTAACCAACTCACAACAGCTTAGAGAAAAAAACAAATAATCTTTCCTTACAGCTTTAATTAAAGTTCAGCTTTGAAGTTTTTGAGCGACATTTTTAAAGATTTTTTAAACTTAGTGAATGCAGGAATGCTCTTCCTACTGTGCATTAAAACCTGCTGCTTTGAGCTTAGATTTTCATTGTTGTTACTTCCTCATAGCTAGGTATCTCTTAGATTCAGGGTATGTCAGCATGTGGAAGGCACACAAAACTGTGCAATTGGATCCAGAGTACACCATCAGCTTATTAGAGCTACTCTATTAAAAGAGGAAGGGGAAATAGCTGACACTAAATAAAAAATATTTCACCTTTAGAATTCATAATAAGAAAAAGGAAAAATCTTTGTTTTTCTCCAATTAACTGAACTCCATAAACTCTTTTTTAAAATATATTTTATTTCTTTGTTTGAGAGAGAGAAAGAGGGGGAGAGAGAACGGGTCCACCAGGTCATCCAGCACTGCAAACGAACTCCACAAACATTTGCCCTTTGTGCATCTGGCCTACGTGGGTCCTGGAGAATCGAACCAGGATCCTTTGTCTTTGCAGGCAAGTGCCTTAACTGCTAAGCCATCTTTCCAGCCCTCATTAGACTATTTCTTACTTATTTTATTTTATTTATTAGAGCCAGAGAAAAAGATAGAGAGAGCACACACCAGGGCCTCTAGCCATTGTAAATGAACTCCTGATGCATCCACCATGTTTATTTGGCTTACATGGGACCTGGAGAATCGAACCTGGGTCCTTAGTTTTTGCAGGCATGGGCCTTAACTTCTCAACCATCTCTCCAGCCCCCTCACTAGAGTTTTTATAACAATTTTTATCATGGAGTTGACTCAGTCCTCCTTCTTGTAGGTGGGTCATTTTCTTCTCAAAACTGGTCATGTTTTATTCTAGCATTTCCCATTGAGTTCTATCTTATGTCAAATTATGTTCAATGTACATACTCCATCTGCATTAGGCAAGTGAATACAGCTACTTAAGCACAAAAAAGCCACCCCATAAAGAGAACACTAAAGGTTATACTCATCTCCAAATTCAGAATCAAATGCCCACTGTGCCATTAAAAACTGAGTGGCCGACACATTTGCTGCTTTTGTTTTTACCCTTCCATGATAAAATTTTCTCGCCTGCACTTGTTTTGCATTCTATGTATGACTCATGTAGCTCACTATAAAATACCTTTTGTGTATGACTCACATAGCTCACTGTAACACTTTTGTGTACAACTAGCTCACCATAATAGCACCAACATTATGTTTTGTTTATAAATGAGAGAAAATACATCAAACTAAAAAATGGGTAATCATCATGTTGGCATTTAGTCTGATTTCCAAAGACATAATTAGGACACTTTCACTTTCTTCCTCTGCTTTTCATCTATTTTGACTGTGTGCTTCTTTTATTCTCTGGCAACAGTCTTGCATGTGAGAGTAAGAGAGTGTATTATTCAGACAATTATCATTAGTATCAAAATATGTGGCATGGGTAACTTAATGGGAAAATATTTTTCTGATAATTCTATGTTCTTAGTTTCCTTATTTCTGAGTTGACAAAAAGGCAGAATGTCAGGGACACAAAGAAGGAAGATGTCCCCTAAGGGTAAATAAGAAACAAGAGTGATGAACTGGGATCTGAAGCAAAACACAATCTTCAAGTAAAAATCTATAGGACTTACTTTCTTCAGTTAAGTTTTACCTCCTAATGTTTCTAGAAGCTTTCAAAAGGTTATATTTACCTAGGAACAAAGGTATAGAGAATACTTTATATGACAATCATAACCATAACTACAAGATATTTAAGAAAATTATGTAACAAATTTACAAATTGATGTAGTTCAGAAGTGTTCTTCAAAGATCAATGACATTGTTTGGAGGTGATAAAAGTTTAGGAGGGGACTTCCAGTAAAGATGGCAGTGGAGGTACCATGCCAAAGCAACCTGGGGGGGGGGAGCCAAAAATATAGCAGCAAAATACACACTTTTACTAAAAAATGAGGCATATAGGAAATTGCAATGGCAGCAGAGAAGTAGGAGAGATCCAGAGCATCCAGAGACCACACAGGCTGGCAGAAGCGGCTCCAGCAGGTCCATGGGACCACAGTGGCAGTGCACCAGCCAGCCACCAGCCTCGGCTTGGGCTGCAGGAAAAGCTAGGTGAGGGGATATTCCATTCACACTGGAGGTCTCCACAACTCAAGAAATGTGAAGGGAGAATGGCAGTGAATAACAGAGGAGCAAATCACAAGGTAGAAGAACATGTGGAACAGTGAGAGAACTAGAGCAGCATCAGCAGTCTCCCCTTCCCCACCGCCAGTGCCCAGCTCCAGTGAACAGAGCAGCAGTCCAGGGACCTGGCCACACCTACTTGAACCAACAGCAGGAGCAGCATAACTGAGACCAAAATCATCCCAAAAGGTAAGTGGGATAACACCAGGTCAGTACACACATAATAACACTGGTATATAGGCTTGAACCAGAAATGCTAATTGCACCTTCCAAATCAGGATAAATTATATGTTAAATCAAATGGATGATTAGATTTATCATTATTGAATAAGCTGTATTTTGGGCTTGTTATTTGTTGCTTCTTGACTTATCATGGCTTTGTTTCCTTTTCTTTTGTACAATAGGGAAGAGTCTCTACTGGTCACAAGCTAACTTGGAACCCTCAAAAGACCAGAAATCTTAGCCTCCTTGTTGTCAGGATTAAGAGAGTGGGTGAGGCACCACACAGCCTAAGGGACAGACAGAGGATCTGGTTGTCATAATACCTACTCTTGGATAAATACTCTGTACTGTTTTTCATTGAAAGTGTATTGTTTAGTTAAATTTTAGAAATGATCTATATTTGGTTCCATTCAGCCTACTTGAATACCCTCATAGCAGGCAAACCCAACACATAGGGTTACTTTTATAGATACTCTGAGAGTCTTGAGAGTCACACCTAGCGCCTTAATCTCCTACCCTGAATACATATAATATCAGATTGATTGATACATCTAATAATACCCAGCTAACTAGAAAATCCAATCATTAAATAACCCAGGATGCAAAAATAAATGCATAATAGCAAAAGAAACACCAAATATCAATACAATATAAATACACCAAAAAGTATTAATGCATCAGAAATAATCTCCAGTGAGAACAAGTTAGAGGAAATGCCTGAGAAAAATTTCAAAAGATGGGCTGGAGAGATGGCTTAGCGGTTAAGCGCTTGCCTGTGAAGCCTAAGAACCCCGGTTCGAGGCTCGCTTCCCCAGGTCCCACGTTAGCCAGATGCACAAGGGGGCGCACGCGTCTGGAGTTCGTTTGCAGAGGCTGGAAGCCCTGGCGCGCCCATTCTCTCTCTCTCCCTCTACCTGTCTTTCTTTCTGTGTCTGTAGCTCTCAAATAAATAAATAAATTTAAAAAAAAATTAAAAAAGAAAAATTTCAAAAGAATGATTATCAATATGTTCAAAGAATTCAAATAAATATATTTAGGACACTATGAAAAGATCAAACATAAGAATTCAGGGCATAGTAAAAGGAGAATAATATCACTCCAAAGGCATAGTAGGTGTCTTCAACAAAATCATAGAAGAAAACTTCCCCCAAATTGGGAAAGAGGTGCCAATGTAGATACAGGAATCCTTTAGAACACCAAACAGACAAAACCTGGAAAGAACCTCTCCTCACCATATTATAATCAAACTACCAAACACACAAACTAAAGAAAAAAATATTGAAAGCAGTCAGAGAGAAAAATCAAGTTATCTACAAAGGCACGCCTATCAGGATTACAGCAGATTACTCAACACAAACTTTTAAAGCCAGAAGGGAGTGAAGGGATGTATGCCAAATGACCTAATGCTTCACCTTAAAGCCTTGGAAAAAGCAGAACAAGGCAAACCAAAATTCAGCAGATGGGAAGAAATAATAAAGATTAGGGCAGAAATTAATGAAATAGAAACAAACAACAACAACAACAAAAAATCAATGAAACAAAGAGTTGGTTCTTTAAAAGGATAAACAAGATTGATAAACCCTTAGCAAATCTGACCAAAAGAGAGAAGAAACCCAAATTAATAAAATTAGAGATGAAAAAGGTAACATCACACAGATTCCAGAGAAATTCAAAAAATCATAGGGAAATACTATAAAAGCATATACTCCACGATGTATGAAAATCTGAAAGAAGCAGAGGGGTCCCTTGATTTATTTGACCTACCTAAATTAAATTAAGATGAGATTAATCACATAAATAGACCTATAACATGCATGGAGATCCAAGCAGTTATCAAAAATCTCCCAACTAAAATAAGTCCATGGATTCACTGCTGAATTTTACCAGATCTTCAGGGAAGAACTAATGCCATTGCTTCTTAAGCTTTTCCATAAAATAAAAAAGAAGGAATCCTACCAAACTCCTTCTACAAAGCCAGCATCACCCTAATACCAAAACCAGGCAAAGATAGAACAAAAAAGAAAATTACAGACTAATCTCCCTCATGAACATACTTGCCAAAATTCTCAACAAAATATTGGCAAACAGAATACAAAAATATATCAGAAAGATCATTCACCCTGACCAAGTAGGCTTTATCCCAGAGATGCCGGGATGTTTCAATATATGCAAATCTATCATATAAACACATTGAAGGGCAAAAATCACATGATCATTTCATTAGATGCAGAGAAAGCGTTTGACAAAATCTAACATACCTTCATGATAAAAGTCCTACAGAGACTGGAAATAGAAGGAACATATCTCAATATAATAAAGGCTATTTAAGACAAGGCTGTAGCCAACATATTACTAAATGGGGAAAAACTGGAAGCTTTTCCACTAAAATCAGGAACAAGACAAGGGTGTCCACTGTTCCCACTTTTATTTAATATAGTACTGGAAGTCTTAGCCATAGCAATAAGGCAAGAGATGCACATATAAAGGATACAAATTGGAAAAGCAGAGATTAAGTTATCATTATTTGCAGATGACATGATTCTATATATAAAGGACCCTAAAGACTCTACCAGCAAAATGTTAGAGCTGATAACCACCTACAGCCATGTAATAGAATCTAAAATAAATACCCAGATATCAGTCACCTTCCTATATGCTAACAACAAACACACAGAGGATGAAATCAGATAATCACTCCTATTCACAATTGCTTCATGAAAATAAAGTACCTTAGAATAAACCTAATCAAGGAAGGAAAAGATCTCTACAATGAAAAGTATAAAACACTCAAGTGAGAAATTGCAGAAGACACTAGGAAGTGGAAAAACATCCCTTGTTCCTGGATTGGAAGAATCAATATTGTGAAAATGGCAATCTCACAAAAAGCAATCTACTTGTTTAATGCAATCCCTGTCAAAATCCAAATGGCATTCTTCACAGAAATAGGAAAAAAAATCCAAAAATTCATTTGGAATCACAAAAAACCATGAATATCTAAAATAATATTGAGCAACAAAAGTAAGGCTGGTGGTATCACCATACCTGAATTTAACCTATACTATAGAGCCACAGTAACACAAATAGCATGGTACTGTCACAAAGGCAGACATGTAGAGAAATGGAACAGAATAGAGGACCCAGATGTAAATCCAGGTAGCTATAGCCACCTGATATTCGATAAAAATGCCAAAAATACTAATTGGAGAAAAGAAAGCCTCTTCAGCAAATGGTGCTGGGAAAACTGGATATGTATGTGTAGAAGTAGAAGGATGAAAATAGATTCTTCTCTCTTCCCATGCACAAGAGTTAAGTCAAAATGGATTAAGGACTTTAACATCAGACCTTAAAGTGAAACTGCTAGAGGGAAAAGTAGGGGAAACCCTTCAACATATTGGTCTTGGCAGAGACATTCCAAATGTAACCCCAATTGCTCAGGCAATAAAACCACAGATCAACCACTGGGACCTCATGAAATTACAGAGGGTTTGTACTGCGATGGACACAGTGAATAAAGCAAAAAGGCAACCTAAAGAATGGGAAAATATCTTTGCCAGCTATATATCTGATAGAGGATTAATATCTAAGAGGATATCAGTAAATCATATGAAAACCTACATTTTGGCAGCAATGGAACACTCAGGAGCTGTAGATTGTTGCTAGAAAATTTTTAGTGCCAGGGATGGGATACCTTCCAGTGAGTTATTGGCCAGAGAGGTCTCTGCTGTTCAAAAACCATTACATGCCATTTCTGAAGCCCTTGGTTTCCTACCAGGAATAGATGGTAAGACCCTATTGTTGAAGACTCGACATACTTGGGCTGCAAGGCCACTGAGAAATCCAGTTGGAACGGAGCTGGTAACCTCCTCCATGTAGACCAGCTGACAGAAAGCTGGAAGAAGCCACTCTACATGTAATTCAATGGGAGAGAGATAAATCACCAGTGAAGATACTCAACAGTGAACACTTAAAGCCAGTCCAAATGAGCCAGTGGGTTCCTAGTAGTGCATCTATCATTGTGGAAACCAACTGCCCTACAACTGGACTGGAGGCCCCCTCCATGGGAGGGAATACATCCCTGATACTGAAAGCATAAAACAGGGGTAGTCATGAGCCCTAGGGATGTAACATCTGCTGATGTCTGGATGGATAAATGTATATACTATGCTTATCAAACTGCCCATTAAGCACTTCTCTTAATATTTATACCTTTATATTAATGCTACTCTCACTTTGGGTAGAGACCTTGGGACAATTCAGAAGGTATCATAGTGCTGAAAAGAAGTTCCTGGAGTACTGAATAACATCCTGATCACAACTTTCAAGGCTCAGAAGAGGTGGCAGAAAGAATGTAATAGCAAAAGGAAAGATAGGACTCCTTACATTGTGCTCCCTCCAGACATAAAATGGCCTGGATATCCATGAGCTCATAGTGCTTGACACTACTTACACAAGACCATCATAAGAGGAGGAAAAGATCATGACATCAAAATAAAAGAGAGACTGAGATGGGAAGAGGATATGTTTCAAAGGGGAAAGTGGGGGGAGGAAGGGTATTACCATGTGATATTTTTTATAATCATGGAAAATGTTAATAAAAATTGAGGAAAAAAAAGTTTTAGGACGTGAAGGGAAATAGGTCATTGGCTGTGTGTCCTTAAAATACTTATAAGATCCTTAGTTTTATTCTTTCTTTTTTTCTCATCTGATAGGAGATGAAAAAGCCTTCTTTACCACATGTTCCCACCATGACACACCAGGCTGCCTCAGGCCCAAAGCAACAAGACCAAGCTTGAACCTCTGGAATGTAAGTCAAAATAAACTCTTCCTTCTTACAAATTGTTTAGTGATCAAGAACCAACACTGGTACACATGCCTTTTAAAAATCACTCCAACATATGTAACAATGCACTGGCCATACACTCACAGCAGAAGATGTTTCTATTGCCGTCATACAGAAGTTCTAAAACCTCAGGCTGATTTGTAGACCATATTTAGAGATTGTGTGTGTATAACACAAGGTATATGTCACAAAATAGCATGGGAAATAGTGGTCTTCAGCAGAAAGGGCTGAAATGTAGTTGTTGCCAAATATTCTTTGATGGGGGCTGGAAAGATGGCTCAATGATTCAAGCTCTTGAAAGCAAAGCCAGTCAGCCCAGTTTCAATTCCCCAGCCACTCACATAAAGCTGTAAAGACATTTGTTTCAGTGGTGAGAGACCCTGAAGTCACATGCATGTTCGTGTACACACACACACACACGAAAATAAATTATATTCTAAAGATATTTCCTTAGCCTTATCTTTACAATCGGTGATTATATTATCTAATATGGGAAAATTTATTCTGTACATCTGTTAATTTTAAGGATCCTGAGATTATCCTGGATTACTGACCTCAGTATAAAATGAAGAAGCCTTATCCAAAGGAAGCATGAAGGCCACATACAGTGAATGAAAGCTAATCTCAAAGCACTAGTCAAAGCACTGCCATTTCCAGGAAGATCTGTGGCCCAGGTATTGACCTGGCCACTGGAGAATCAAATAATGGATTTTATTATTCTAACAGACAACTCAAATTTTAGTTCACCAGAGACTTACTTTGAATTTTTTGTTCATCAGAATTATAAGGTATTAAGTCATGAAAATTTCTGCAGTGCATCAGATCTGCCATAACATAGACTTTTCTGCTCAAAGGCTATTGAACAGAAATAATTACTAAATTTGGGTAATATGGTGGTTTGAATGTAAAATGCCTCCTTAGGTTCATATGGTGGCACCATTTGGAAAGTTTGTGTAACCTTTAGGAAGAGGAAACTTTCTAGGGACAGTATGTCACTAGGGATGGGCCTTGAGGTATTACAATGAAGCCAGGCTTATGACACTTAGGTAACTTGCTACTTTATCTCTATGGCTGTGAAGATGTGATGCCTGTCATCTGCTTCTGCCATGATTTCCCACCATAATAAGCTTCCCCTAAAATCTGTAAACCAAAATAAACCCTCTCCTTCTTTAATCTGTTTTTGGTCAGGTGTTTGTCTCAGCAATGAGAAAGTAACTGATCTAGGCAGGCTAAATGACAGCTTGATAAAATGCTTGTAAAGTCATAGGTTGTTCATAAAAGTTGATAAATTCTAAACCATTTTAAGAGTTATAAATATAATCTAATATATTTTCACCCTACAAAGACACTTGGTTCATGGCTGGTACATGTATAAGTGCTTACTAAATGCATAGTTAATATATTTTGCATCATATAAGGTAGCAACATTCACTGTGAAATGGGAAGTATTCTTTGAAATTTACTTTTCACATTGTTGTAAACAGGAGCATGTAAAGTAAATGATAAAACTAATAAAGGCAGAAACTTCAGATAGTAGAGCAAACAGACCTTGTAGAAGAAATTGCTATGTGAAAATACACAAGGCAGAATTCAAGACACAATCTGATACACAGAGCTCTGTAATCATTCTTGGTTAGGATTCTTTACAAATACTACTGTGGCATCTAATTAAATTCAGATTTAATTTAAAGAAACACACTTAACTTGATGGTGGATGGCAATATGTCAGTGGTGCTTAGTTTGGAATTAAATATTTTAAAGCACACATTCAGATTGCAGAGCACCAGCAGCAGATACAGTCATTCTGGAGGACCAATGGAAAATGCACTTTAATAAGCATCTCAGCAGCTTTTGATCCCAATGAAACATGAATATCTTGTAAGAAATAGTGATAAAGCAAAGGTAGTCAGAACAAGAGAGGACATAAAAAGGAATGACAGCATATAGAAAAACAAATCTAGGAACAGGTCAAATTCTGCCACTCCAATCAGATCCCATGGGGATATCAGGGGGAGCTAGGGTTTTAAAACCCAGATTATGATGCTGTGATCTTTGCACTCTTCATTATCCCTTGACATAAGCCTTCTGTTTCCTTTGGGATTACATGAAGCTAGAGTATGTAAATGTCCTGATTATGAGACACTCATAAGGTTAAAAAATGGTGTTGGTAGTGTTACATATGTATGTGATTCATCTGTAGTGCTTAGAAGCATTGTTAGAAATCCAGAACTTCAGACTATATCCCAGACACAATATGGTGACTCTATATCTTAACTGGATCCGCAGTGATCTATACATTGGCAAAATTTAGAGAAAGCATGATTAAGAGACTCAACAGCCATCATCATTATTCAACTTATATCACTTATCAACTAGATTCTGATTCTCGATGAGGTCAGTGAATCAGAATCTAATAAAATGGGGAACTGGCAAGCCTTATTAACAATGTATTAGGAGTATGCATAGTAACTACTAAGCAGAGCAGACTAGACTATTAAGAAATTCATAATAATTTCACAATTGTGTATCATGTACTCCATTCATCCTAACAGTGGATATGAATAGAGAGTGGAATCTAAGCATGCACAGAGCCTCTGAGTTCACTGCCTCTATAAAGAAAGTTTCCCCTGAAACTTGCTTATACATATAGAAATTTTGTAGTATTGAAAGGAGTCCAAGAAATCCCCTTTTCTGTAAAGATGTGTTTAATTGAAATTTGCAATTAGTAGATTAGGACTTAAAAATAATCATATAATAATCTTCAGGATTTGCATTTGACTTCAATGTTATGAAGAATACATTGATAAGGAAGTCTAGAAATCAAAAATCTCACTTTCTCTTCCTAAAGATTACACAACATTTTCAAATGGTGCCACCATATGAACCTATGGGGGCATTTTACAGTAGTCTTGTTTTGGCCACTTCATATTCCCCCATTGTTCCTAAGAATGGGAAATTTTGCTCTGATATTGCATATTGAAGTCATGTAATTATTAGTTTTGTTTTTCATTTCACAGGAGCTCATAGTTAAGATTATGTTTTATTCTCTGAAGGAAATTAGACTTTAAACTTTTGAAGAGTTTTAAGACTATTCAATCCTATAGGGATTTTTTCATTGTAACATTAAAATAAGACTTTAGAGGCCAAGGCTGTCCAACCGACACAGGGTGAAGTAGTAGTGATGTTTTGTCTTCATTTTCACATTGAACGGATTTTTAATCATGAAGCAAACAATGTGGGAGAATGTTGATGGAGATGTACTATATCCCCCTCAATCATTGAGTCAAAATAAACTTATTCTTCCTTAATCTGTTTTTATCAGATACTTCATGATAGCAATGAGAAAAGTAAATAACAAGATGCATTTTAGCAGAACTAAAAACTAGGAAGAAGCTGCGTGTGGTGATGTATGCCTTTAGTCCCAGCATTTGGGAAGCAAAAGTAGGAGGATTGCTGTGAGTTCAAGACTGAAACTAAATAGTGAATTCCAGGCCAGCCTGAGCTAAGGTAAGACCCTACCTACAAAAAAAAAAAAAAAAGAAACAAAAAGCCTAGGAAGAAAGAATAATACAGTTTTTTAGACATAAAAAGTTGTAAAAAGGTAGGAATAGCATAAGCCACATGTAATATAGCAAAATATTTGTTAGAAAAAAAACTAATAACAGATAGAATCATGGATCTTAAGGTATGAAAATCCTTACAATAAAGTGCAAACAAGAATATGCTTATTATTTAACCCCTTAAAATGTTTAATTGGCTAACTTCAATGCAAAATCCCTACTTTTTACTTCAAAAATCTTTAGAAAACCCATTTAGACAAAAATACACAAGATTATTTAAAAATAATATCATTCTCAAACAAAAGTTTAGAAGGCTGAATATGCATCAAACTGGGATCTGAGTGACATTTATATTTTCAATATTTAAACTTTTATCTTTACAGGGATAGACAGAGAGAATGAGAATGAGAACTGGCATGGAAAGGCCTCTTGTCATTGCAAGCAAACTCCATATACATGTGTTATTTTGAGCATCTGTCTTTAAGTGGGTACCAGAGAAAGAAAGCTGAGATGGCAGGCTTTGCCAGCAAGCACCTTTAATTGCTAAGCGACCTCCCCAGCCCTACTTTATAAATTGTTCATTTATTTTTCCATTTCTGACATGTTCATGCATGTGTTTAATATAAGAGTTTCAATGGATGACATTGGTAGCCCTGAAGATGGATGAAACTGGGTGTGGTGGTTTGATCCAGGTGTCCCCCATAAACTTAGGTGTTCTGAATGCTAGCTCCCCAGCTGATGGATATTTGGGAATTAATGCCTCCTGGAGGGAGTGTATTGTTGGGGGTGGGCTTATGGGCTTTATAGCCAGTTTCCCCATGCCAGTGTTTGGCACACCCTCCTGTTGCTGTAGTCCACCTTATGTTGGCCAGGGGGTGATGTCCACCCTCTGCTCATGCCATCATTTTTCCCTGCCATCGTGGAGCTTCCCCTCGAGCCTGTAAGCCAAAATAAATCTCTTTTTCCCAGAAGCAGCTCTTGGTTGGGTGATTTCTACCAGCAATGCGAACCGGACTGCAACACTGGGTATAAACAAATTAATCCCAGAAAGGTAGCATAGGCTTTCTCTTAGATGTGGTCCCTATATTTTATATGGATTCATAAAATCATGTATGAATATATGATATTAAAATAGAAACCTAAATATCTATGAGAATATAGGTTATTAAAATGTACTTATGTAGCACAGTATTGTGTGTAATGAATATATACAATGAATTTTAAGTCACAATGAAGCACATTAATTAGTACTGTTATTATATTCTAATAAAAATTAATTTTTAAAACATAAGGCAGATATAATTCCTGAGATGACAACCCAGGTTGTACTCCAACCCCAATATGCACATGTTCATTTGATTATGTATAGATGTGCACATGTGCATATTTATACACTTATGAACATGCACACACATTTACAAACCAGAAACCACTTTTGAATTTTTTAGTTAATATTCTTTTATCTAGAAACTCGTAAGTCTCATAGTATCTTATTTCTAGAGCATTTTATGCCTCTCACCACATCCTTTTATGAGTTAATCTCTCCTTTTTATACTTCATGAACATATTAAGTCATTTAATTTTCATATTTATTATTTCATAACATCGTATTTTGTATTGGGAAAGCTGTTGATTGCACCATCACGCCTTTCCCACCAGGTTGCAAGCTTACAGAGATGAAATAGGATGCCATTCTCTTTGTATTCAACATACTTAGCCCAGTGTCTGGGACTTAGTATTGACTACTACATGCTAGATCAATTCATTTGTAGAAATTTTGATATATTGCCCTTCTTAACCATTTTACCTGGATGCCTCATGTGTCTAATACTGGACTTCTTTTTAAAATAATTTAGGGAAAAACTGGTTTCAGAATAACAGGTTATCACATAAAATATCTAAAAATGTAACTCTTCCTAGAATAAGCAGTATGGTTAAATTGTATTTCTTCATTTGCAAAATAAGTTAAACTGATAAATGTACATTTCTTTAACATCCTCTGGTACATTATATGAAGTACTCAGCTTCCAGAAGTCATTAAAGCTGACTGACTTATAATACTAACTTCAAGTTTGAGGAAAATGTATTGAGATTCCAATTCTCTGATCTGGAACTGTGTTTTTCTTTTGGAAATATGTTCACACAATATTTTGTCTACTTAATTTAATTTCAAACATTAGAAAAATGATAAATTACTATTCGGCCTTTATTAATTAAGGATTAAATTAAATATTTCAGAAAATATACATTGCTGTATATGCAAAAACTTTAAAACATATCTATTCACTGCCATCTTGTGCTTATCATTGCCTCTAGCATATTCAGGAAATATAATAAAATGTCCTGTAAAATTGTATAAACTACTTCTCTCATGAAATTTAAAATAAGTCTAATTAGAATAACATTTGACTCTGGAAACATATGAATCAAAATACAATACATTGTTTAATTACACAATGTATATTCTGATATAGAATTTGTTACTAAAAGAGTTCACAGAAAATCAACACTGTGAGTTATAACAATTATCTTTTCTTCCTCGACAAGGTGGTAGAAAAGAAATCTGGGTGAGGTCATCTACTGAGAAATCTGACAGAAGAAAAACATGCTGAAACTTCTGAAACGTTACATCAAAACTAGTGTACCTCATAACTTTTCTGCTTTCCTTTTTTTACTCATTCTGAGTACTTTGGGAGTTGTGGTTTTCAGCACATTAGATTGCACTCTAGAAATGCCATGGTGTGTTGGTGAAGTCCTGTCAGTCAATGTAAATATCACAGGAAGTACCTACCACAGCATTTACTAGCTACAATTCCAGTAAGTCATTCATTATCCTTTGACTGAAGGGCAAAAAAAAAAAAAAAAAAAAAAAAAAAAAAAAAAAGACTTTCGAGTCTTGTTCCAATAAACTTCCCAGAGGAAAGTAACAATTCTATAAAAAATTAATGGGCCACATTTTTTTCATGGTTTCTCTAATTGTTTTATTTTCTTGATGCAAAACATGTGGAAGTTGCTAAGGCCAAAGATAAGTTCCCTGTGTTTATTTATTTTTCAATACACAATCAAATATACACAGTGGATGTATTTGTTCCAGGGGTTTCTAAATCTGTTTATAAAGATCTTGATCATAGCTATGTAAAAGTGAATGGCATATGGAAAAGAGTGAAGTAATGTAATCTTAAAAGGGCATCACATCAATCAGTTTATACTAATTTCTAATCATAAATAATATTCAGATATCACCATTCAAATTTGGTTGGATAAAGTTTACAGCATCAATTATGCCTTTCTCTTTACTTTTCATCATCCTTTGTGTTCTGTAGATGTTTGCACATATACAGGGGAGTTATATTACTAGTAGGAATACTGACAAGATTGACCCTCCCTCCCTGACTGCTGCTTCTAAAACATAAAAACACAGGAACGTTTAGAAATAAGCACAGACATGTACAGAAGCAGAGAGTAGAAAAATGAATATTGTTACAGAAACATGTACTCAAGAGGACCTTTAAAGTAGATATAGATGGCTCTGTTGTGGCATTGGGGAGACCAAATGCTACACAACATAATTCCTAGCTTCAACATGCTACCAAATGTAGTATTCTAGTAGACCCAAAGATTCTGTGAACTGCAAAAATAAAGGATCCTCTCAGGAGTTTCATTTAACAAGCCCACTCTCCTTTCAGAGTGCTAAAACCCAAAGAGTGCCTGAAGGGCTGGAGAGATGGTTGAATGGTTAAGGAGCTTTTCTATAAACCCTGAAGAACTGAGTTCTATTCACCATTACCCACTTAAAGCCAAATGTAGAAAGTAGCACATCCATCTGGAGTTTGTTTGCAGTGGCTGGGGGTCCTGGCATATCCATTCTCTGTCTCTTTTTTTCTCTGTCTCTACTTATAAATAAATGAACTAAAATAAATAAAATAAAAAATTGAATGTCTGAACATAAATTCTATAAAAATCTAGGGATTAAAAATTAAGGTAAATGGTAAAAATCTTTAAATGTTTTGTGGATGATAATTATGAATCAAGGAAGAGTTATAGACCCTTTCATGTTATCTTATGAAGTTTTCTTTGGGTATGGATGTTATATCATTTTTATTGTTATTGAAAATTATATTTATTATATTGAAAATTGAGAGCAAATACATAGATTGAGTCTAATAAAAGGCTGATGTAATAGAGTAATTCTAAGCATATATAATGAAATCTATAATTAATAAAGATGTACTTAGGAAGTAATAAATAAATATTGTGAAAATAGATGTGAGACAGTTATAAACATTTCCTGAAGATGTGTCTCTGCTACTTCTGTGTAGCAGATTAGTCCAGTGAAATAACCTCCAGAATTTTCCCACTTTCTGTAATGTCCTTCCTCACTTACTCAGTTACCTAGCTGTAGCGTTCCTCATTATTTTTATAACTTTCACATTCTCTGAAAGCCTTTCCCAACTGCCTTACCTGGATTTGCCACTCACTCCCTTCCAATTCCTCCTACAATAATATTTTCTTTCAGAAGTCATCACTACTTGGCAATCTGCATATTTTACCCATTTTGTTAACTAAATGCTTTGTTTATAGGCAAGAATTCCTCCTCTTTTGCAATATTCAGCACCTTAGTCCCTAGAGCCATGTCTAAGACACTGTAAAAGCCAAAGTAACAATCCACACATTTTTAAAAATTTACTGAATTTTTTTGAATGACTTTCAAAAAGAATAGTGAGTATTACAACTCATTTAGCCACATGTGAAAATAAAAGGTAATATAGATTCAGCAATTTACCAATGGTCCCACAGTGAACTAAAATTGTATTTTAAATTTGACTACAGTGCTTTTACTCAGTTTACTATGACATTCATTCATTTATTTAAAAGGCAATATCTTAGAAATACAATTTTAGAAAAATATAGCCTAAACAAGAAACAAATGATTAAAACTTTGATTTCTCTACTGAAATTGCATTCACATAAGGGAAACATGATACTGAAGAGGAAATTTCAATATAAATGTAAGCTTACTATGGTTGCATTAAATACTTATTCAAGTATACTAGAAGAATTTTTTTTTTTTTGAGGTAGGGTCTCACTTTAGTCCAGACTGACCTGGAACTCACTATGTAGTCTCAGGGTGGCCTTGAACTCAAGGAAATCCTCCTACCTCTGCCTCCCGAGTGCTGGGATTAAAGGCATGCACCACCACACCCGGCCTACACTAGAAGAATTATTAAGCTAGACTTAAAGAATTATGGGAAACTCCCTAGTGAAGGTGGTATTAACATTGATACTTGAATTATAAGAGAAAAAGACAAATGACTTCGACATGAGATAATTAAGAAAATGATCAGATGCAAAATTAAGTAGTCAAAATCTGTAGACAGTTTGCAGACTAACTCAAGACCGTGACCATATGTGCAATTTAGTGATGTCAAAAGGGTTTGGGTTGGAGTGGTAGAAAGAGAAAGATTCTTAGTAGTCATACTGTGAGATCCCACATCCCATGAGTTCTTCATAGACTTGCCTTTGAAAGAGAGATTCCTGGGTCTCCAAGTAATTAGTTATTTAGGATGTCATATCAAACATGGCTATAATTAGTGTCCTGTCTGAGCTTCCGTGTGTCTATAATTCATATTACTACTGGCAGAATTCAGATTTTTGGAGAATGAATTTTGAATGGCAGGCTGTCCTCAGGTCCTGGCCCTATGGCCCTATTCATAGGACAGCCAAAAGCATGAAAGCTTTCATCATTAAAGACACAAAAAGTCAGGATAATTTGAAAAATAGCCATAGCAACTGTGTTGTGTGCTACAGTTACACACTGTCATCATGTGTGCCTCATGACCCTTGAAGCACTCTCATTCAAACCATGGACAGGAGAAGTGAAACAGGCAGGAATATCAGCAAAGAAGAATTCTGAATGCCAGGGAAATCTCAGTTCTTATTAAAAAGGATTACATTAACTTTAATTATGACTCAGACTCACTAATTATCTCCCTGCACTGAGTAAACAGGTGGATGGGTCCATCACACAAACTAGTTGTTGCTTCAGAGATTCTGAAGAAAACTCTTTGGGTAAAACTTCTACATGATGGCTTACCTGTTACAGAGTGAGTTTGATAAGATTGACTCATCTCTAAGGATGTGATTAGTGCACATTTCACAAATGATTAAAATCCTTGTTCAAAGGCAACTGTAATTACACCTGTTAATAAAAGCAGATTCATAATCTTTATAAGGCTTCTATTTGACATTTTTCTTTCCCAATAATTAAATTTTTCTTTAGACAAGAGAGAGCTCAGCACATCTGGGGCCAAGTGTGTCATATGGCATGTAAAATTAAATAAACAAATGAATGCCAGTGAGGGGTTAAAAGAGAGCAGCTATCCAGCTTTTCCCAATTTATATGAAATCTTTAATCCATGAAGAATACATAAGGAATTGTTTTGTAAAGTGACATCCAAAAAGTTGTAACTGTCAATACCTATTTTATTCCTGACATCAATTTTTGAACACATCACCTGTGAAAAGTTCAACATTTAGCATTTCCTATTGCTTTTTCTGAGTCTAGATCTTATACAAGTGAAAAGTGAAAATAGAAGAAACACTAACGACCCCCAGATGAGATAAAAGGATGCATAGGATTTAGAGGGCAGAAGGGTGAACATAGGAGTCAGAAGACCTTTGGACTACTTCAGGCAGACTGTGATTTCCAGGGCCAAATAACCTGTCCAAACTACTGCACAGGTCATGTGCCATGAAAGAGTCAGGCTCCCCACTTTAATGCTTTGATACTCTGGGGGAAGAAAGCAAGGCAGAATTTGAAACAGAAACATTCCCACTATATCCCATAAAGTTAACTTTTTATTAGTTCTTTAAGGAACAAAAGAAAAGGCAATAATGAAATGTTTGTCATTGGCAGTCATTTCTTCAATTTAATATGTCAATAAGTTTGGAAAGTAAATGAGTCTAATTTAGTGAATACCTAACTACTGTGCTGACCATATGAACTTGTTGAGTGTTAAGTAAGAAGGAGGTCCCAAGCCCAGTTCCAGATGCTTTCCATCAAGAGGTCATGAAGAAGGACCAGAAATCTGCATTGCAGCTAGTGTCAGCTAAAGCCGTGCAGCTTTCACCAGCTGTCCTTGTGAAACATCTTTAACTTCACTTACCAGAACCCTAATCATTGTCTTGTTCACTTCCTCCTCAGGCAAAATATGTTCCAGAAGGCTTCTTATGGAGACAATGTCACCTGTTTTAAGTACTCTCTACCCTCTTATTCCTTTTCTCCAGGCTTACTGCATTATTTCTCAAGTCCATTTTAGTGTACCTTTCTTCATGGATGTCCTCAATGCTACCAGAGACTAAAGTCTCCCCTAGGCATTTTGTAATGCTATGCTTCATAGAAATTATCATAGTTACAACTAATTGATATAATAATGTGGTATGGTTTCTCCCATTGTCAATATATGAGATAACATGCATCTAACAACTATATTGATATGGTGTACTACAGCCTGAAAAAAAGTTACTTGAACACAGCAAATACATCATTAGTATTTGAGAATGAAGGGAAAAAAGGCAGAGGAGAAGAGACGGAGGGCTGGGGGGTATTTCACAAAACATACCTTTAATTCCATGTAATTCTTTCACATAAACTAAGACACAAATGGTTTTTACCCACATTATCTGTTAGGTTTCCTTCTGGCTAAGGACACATTCCAATGGCATATAAGTCAAAATGGAATGGGTCTAAAGCAGTAAAATGCTCAGGAGGAGGTCCTGAAGTTATTGTACAATAATATAAATATACAAAATTTCATTGAATGCTACACCATTCAATGGTTAAAATAGAAAGCTTTTTGTTTTGCTTGTTTACCATGTCAATAGGCTGTGTGGAAAGGTTATTTTGAGAGTTGTGTGATGACTTCAAGTGTTGAGTGGCATCTGTCTTATATCCAAAGTGTTAAGTGAAATGAGTGCTTGATGTAAAAGTTAAGTTTTACAAAAGTTAAAACAATTACATTTTTATGCACCCTCCTATAACATCTGTGAAGATGCTGAAAAAGGTATATCAGAATTAAATTGGAAGGCTATACCTCTCTTTAAAATAACTAGCTAACTATAAGCAATAAACAAGTCACTTAACTATTTTTAGTTTCTTATTTTCTGCCTTAGCACTTACAAACTAACCTCAAACTACATAATCTTTAATATACTTCCAAATTATTATTAAAGTTTTAATATGGCAAACACTATCACTCCAGGAAGATAATCTATGATCTCTTGGTGAGGAGATTACTGGTATTTATTTTAACATTTTTATTGATAACTTCCATAATTATAGAAAATAACCCATAATTCCCTTCTTTCCCCCTTGTTCCTTCATATTGCCTCCCTCTCTCTTTTAGTTTGATGTCATCATTTTTTCCTCCTATTATGAGAGTCTTATGAAGGTAGATTGCAAGGTCATGGATATCGAGACCAAGTTGTTGTGCCTGGATGATTGCATTATAATCAGTTCTATCCTTCATTTGGCTCTTACAGTCTTTCAACCACCTACTCTGCTATGGACACTGAGCTTTGGAAGGTTTGATACAGATAATTCAGTGGTGAATACTCCTCTGTCCCTTACTCTCAGCACTATGAGGCCTTTTGGGTCATCCCAATGACCACTGCCATCTGAGAAGAGAAGCTTCTCTAAACAAAAGTGAGAGTAGCATTAATATATGTGTATGAAAATTAAGAAATGTGCTTACAAGGCAGTTTGTTGATATATATGCACAATATATGCACTTAGCCAGAAAAGAGCAGGCTTTACACTTCTAGGGCTCATGTCCTCCACTGCCACAAGTTTTAGGTAGGTTTTCATTACCAGGCAAGCATTCCTTGAAATCTAGTCCGATTATAGAGTGATTGGTTTCCCTCATAATAGACACGATACTATTGCACCCATTGGGTCATTTGGCTTGGCTGGCCAAACATAAGGCTTTCAGTGTCCAGTTCTTCACCACTGATGACTTGTCTCTCCAATAGGGATGCATGCAGGGTAGCTTTTTCCAGCTTTCTATCAGCTAGTCTACATGGAGGAAGTTTTAGCTCAGCTTCAGCAAGATTCCTCAGTGACCTTGCAGCCCAAGCATGTGGAGTCTTCAGCAACAGGGTATTACCATCTATTACCGGTGTGAAACTAAGAGCCTCAGAAATGACCCATAATGTTTTGGGGGCATCATTAACCTTCTTTACCAATAAAACACTGGAAGGTATCCCATCTCTGGCACTGAAATTTTTCTGGTAACAGGCTTTGCCTTCTGGGTATGCCATTATTCAAAAAATTGGACTAGCCAGGCATGGTGATGCATGCTTTTAATCCCAGGACTCGGGAGGCAGAGGATTGCCATGAGTTCGAGGACACCTGAGACTCCATAGTGAATTCCAGGTCAGCCTGGGCTAGAGTGAAACCCTACCTCAAAAAACCAAAACAAAAAAAAAAAAGAAAAAAAAAGGGCTACTAGCTTATTCATAATATCTTGAATTTTATTAATCCTCCCTGCAACCTTCTTTTACTCAATCTCTTCCAATGATCTCACTTATGGCATTCCATCCCCAATAATCTGTTCACCTATTTATATATATCCAATACTATCCCATTAAGTCTTCCCTTCTCATCCCTCCCCTATAGCCCTTTTCTAGCTTACTGGACTCTACTACTGATTTTTACTCCAACTCACATACAAATCTAAACATTTGTGGCTAGGATCCATACATGAGAGAAAACATGCAATATTTGGTTTTCTGGGCCTGGGTTACCTCATTTCTTATAATCCTTTCCAGATCCATCCATTTCACTGAAAATTTTATAATTTCCTTTTTCTTTACTGCTGAATAGAGCTATATTATATAAATATACCAAATCTTCATCCATCCATTCATTAGTTGAGGGACATCTAGGCTGGTTCCATTTCCTAGCTATTGTAAAGAGAGCAGCAATAAACATGGTTGAGCCAGTATCTCTAAGGTAGTGAGAAACATACTTAGGACATATGCCTAGGAGTCGTACAGCTGGGTCATATGCTAAATTTATTTTTAGCTGTCTCAGGAACCTCTACACTGAGTTCCACAACAGCTGTATCAGATAACATTCCCACCAAAAATGTAGAAGTGTTCCTCTTTTTCTGAATCCTCACCAGCATTTATTGTCATTTGTTTGCTTGATGATAGCCATTCTGACCGGAGTGAGATGGAATTTCAAAGTAGTTTTAACTTGCATTTCCCTGATGGTTAAGGATGTAGAACATTTCTTTAGATGTTTGTAGGCCATCTGTATTCTCTTTTGAGAATTCGCTGTTTAATTTCATAGCCCATTTTTTTTAAATTTTTTTAATTTATTTATTTGAGAGCAACAGACACAGAGAGAAAGACAGATAGAGGGAGAGAGAGAGAGAATGGGCGCGCCAGCGCTTCCAGCCTCTGCAAACGAACTCCAGACGCGTGCGCCCCCTTGTGCATCTGGCTAACGTGGGACCTGGGGAACTGAGCCTCGAACCGGGGTCCTTAGGCTTCACAGGCAAGCGCTTAACCGCTAAGCCATCTCTCCAGCCCTCATAGCCCATTTTTAACTAGGTTGTTTAATTTCTTATTATTTAGGTTTCTGAGTCCATTGTATTTCATAGATATTAATCCTCTGTCAGATGTATAGCAGGCAAAGATTTCCTCTCATTCTGTAGGTTGTTTCTTTGCTCTATTCATAGTGCCCATTACTGTACAAAAGCTTTTTGATTTCATGAGGTCCAGTGGTTGATCATTGGTTTTATTTCCTGAGCTACTGGGTTTATATTCAGAAAGTCATAGCCTATACCAATATGTTAAAGTGTTTCCCTATTTTTTCTCTAGCAGTTACAGAGTTTCAAGTTTGATGTTAAGTACTTTGATATATTTGGATTTGATTTTTTTTTTTTTGCACGGAGAGATAGGATGTATTTTCATCCTTCTACATATAGATAACCAATTTTCCCAGAACCTTTTTTTTTTTTAAAGAGGCTGTCTTTCTCCATTGAATATATTTAGCATTTTTGTCAAAAATTAGATGGTGGTAGCCACCTGGATGTACATCTGGGTCCTCTATTTGGTTCCATTAACCTAAGTTTCTGTCTTTATTCCACTATTATGCTGGTTTAGTTACTATGGCACTGTAATATAGCTTAAAATCAGGTATGATAATACCACAAGGCTTATTTGGGTTGCACAATTTTTTTTTTTTTCTATTTGATGTATTTTGTTTCTTGCTTCTAGATAAAGTTTAGGGTTGTATTTTCTATTTCTGTGAAGGATGCCATTAGAATTTTGATAAGGATTGTATTAGATGTGTAGATTGCTTTTGGTAAGATTGACATTTTCACAACATTGGTTCTTCCAATGCAAGAACATGGGATGTCATACCATTTCTTCTGCAATTTCTCTCTTGAGTGTTTCATTGTAGAGATCCTTCATTTCCTTGTTTTTCTTTATTCCAAGGTACTTTTTTTGAGGCAATACTGAATGACAGTAATTGTCTGATTTCATCCTCAACCTGTTTGTTGTTAATATATAGAAAGGCTACTGATTTCTGTGTGTTTATTTTTTATCCTGCTACATTTCAAAAAGTGTTTATGAGTTCTAAGAGTTTCCTGGTAGAGTCTTTAGGGTTCTTTCTGTATAAAATCATCATTGTCTGCAAATAATGATAATTTGAACTCTTCCTTTCTAATATATATCCCTTTTATGTGTCTCTTGACTTATTGCTATAGCTAAGGCTTCCAGTACTGTATTAAATAAAAGTGGGGACAGTGGACACCTTTGCCTTTTCCTGATTTTAGTATTATGTTGGATGTGGTTTTATCATAAGCAGACTTTATTATGTTAAGATATGTTTCTTCTATTACCAGTTCCTTTAGGACTTTTACAATGAGGGGATGTTAGATTTTGTCAAATGCCTTTTCTGCATCTATTGAGATGATCAAGTGATTTTTGTTCTTTAGTCCATTTATATAATATGTTACACTTATTGATTTGCATGTGTTGAACTATAACCTGCATCTCTAGGAAAAAGGCTACTTAGTCAGGTGAATGATTTTTTTTTTATATATATTCTTGAATTCTGTTTTCCAATATTTTGTTGAGAAATTTTGCATCTATGTTCATGAGGAAGATTACTCTGTAATTTTCTTTTGTTGTTCCATCTTTGTACAGTTTTGGTGGTGCTGGATTCATAGAAGGAGTTAGGTAGCATTCCTTCCTTTTCAGTAGGCTAACAGCACATGTTAGTATCATCCTTACCCTCATCCCTGTCCCACACTCTCAAGGGACCCTCCTCCTTGGGGATGCCAGTTATCTCCATGGGGATTGTGGGTAATGCACTTTGGGAGTAGCCATCAATTATGGGAAAGAGGCAATGTTTCTTCATGTAATGTCCCAAACTGTGGCTCTCACAATCTTTCTGCCCCCTCTTCTGAGAGTTTCTTTGAGCCATGTTGTGTTCAATTAGGTCTACTTCAGTGATGGGCTCTTGGAAAACTCTGTGTCTCTGGATCTAGGAGATGGGGGTCCTCTGTATCTATATCCTTCACCCTTTTGCTGATATCAGGTTCACCAAGAAAGTAGCATTCTTGTTCATTTCTCCAGTTACTCTATGGTTTAAGCTGGGGCCCTGCTGAAGTATGATGGACTGATTCTCTCTTCAGGTTGGAAATCCATCTGAAAAAGATAAGAAGAGCATTTGGTTACCCACCATGGCTGTGTGCCACTATTTCACTTGGGTGAGCATCATTTCAGATTGTTTTCTGCTGAGTAGTTTAGACATTGAATTACTTGGACAGATGTTGGCCATTTTCCCCCAGTAGTTCAACTAACACTTCTGGCACTAGATGAGCTAACTTTCTGGGGACTGGCTCTCTTCCAGGTTCCATCCAAGTGTCTCCATGTTCCCTACCAACAGCATATAGTGTCCTCAGCAATACGGTCTTACCATTAACCTTTGGTGGGTAATCAAGTGCTTGGACAGAAGTCTGTCTTCTGTAGGAAAACTTTCTAGGCCTCTCTGATCAACAGCTCATTGTGGATATTAACCACATCTGGTACAGGAAGTTACAGGCCAGTGCCAAGGGAAAAGGAGGAAGGAAAAGATAGGTAACATAAAAGAGAATGAAATGAGAGAAAGGGGAGGGAGGAGAGAGAGAGAGAGACAGGAGAAAATTAAGGTTAGGCTTGATCTTCCCTTCTCTAGGGCCCTTTGATACAGGTGTTTCCTCTAAGGATCAGATGAAGGTTCAACCTTTTAATTTGTCCTCCAGGATCTAGGATTTTATGGTGCTATTTCCATTTGGGTCCAGTTTTTTGTCCCTTGCATTTTTACCATCCCCTCCAGCCCCATATCCCTACTGTCTGGTATTTGAGATGCCTATTAGGTATGTCAGCATTTTGGGTTGATCCAGGTTAGGAGCCAAAGGTGAGTGAGACCATGTGATGATTGTCCTTCTGTGATTGAGTTTGCTGAGAATTATCTGTTCCAACTTCAACCATTTTTCTACAAATTTCATTGTGCCATTTTTTTTCTAAGTGCTGAGTTCATGGTGTAGATATACCACATCTTGGTTATGCTTTCATCCAATGATGGGTTGATTCTAGTTCTTAGCTATTATAAACTGAGCAACTATAAACATGGTTGAGCAAATATCTCTGAACTGAGGCATGGAGCTTTTAGAGTAAGTGCTCAGTAAGGGAATAACTGGGTCTGTTGGTAACTCTGTAGTCAACCTTTTTCGGAGCCTCCATATTGCTTTCTATAGTGGTTGTATCATCTTACATTCCCACCAACAGTGAATGGGGATTCCTATTTCTTCACATCCTTGCCAACATTTGTTTTCATTTGATTGTTAATGTTTGCTGTCATTACTGGGGTAAGGTGGAATCTCATAGTTGTTTTATTTTGCATTTTCCTGATTGTTAGGGATGTTGAACATTTTCTTAAAGTGTGTGTTTGCCATTTGTATTTATTCCTTTTAGAACTTCTTGTTCAATTTCTGCCCCTTTTTGTCAGTTGATTGTTCTATTTGTTTTTTATTCATGTATTTTAAAATTTTTTGTTCATTTTTATTTATTTATTTGAGAGTGACAGACAGAGAGAGAGAGAGAGAGAATGGACATGCCATGGCCTCCAGCTACTGCAAACAAACTCCAGACACATGCACCCCCTTTTGCATCTGGCTAATATGGGTCCTGGGGAATCAAGTCTCGAACCTGGGTCCTTAGGCTTCACAGGCAAGTGCTTAACCTATAAGCCATCTTTCCAGCCATGTTTTATTTTTTAAAATTTTTGTTTATATTTATTTATTTATTTGAGAGCAACAAAGAGGTAGAGAGAGAGAGAGAGAGAGAGAGAGAGAGGGAGAGAATGGACATGCCAGGGTCTCCAGCCACTGCAAACAAACTCCAGATGCATATGCCCCCTTCTGCATCTGGCTAACGTGGGTCCTGGGGAATCAAGCCTCGAACTGAGGTTGTTAGGCTTCACAGGCAAGCGTTTAACCAGTAAGCCATCTCTCCAGTCCCTTGTTCTATTTTTGAGGTTTAGGTTTTTGAGGTCTTTGTAGATTCTCCCATTCTGTTGGTAGTCTATTGGCTAGGCTTATTGTATGTTTGTCTATGAAAAAACTTTTCAGCTTCCTGAGATTCCAATGGTTGAGTGATTGTTTAAGTTCCTAAACTACTGGGGTTTTGTTAAGGAAGTCTTTTGCCACTCCTATATCATGGAAAATTCCTCCTATTTTTGTTTTCCAGTACTAGCAGAGTTTCCAGTCTTAAATTAAGGTCTTTGATCCATTTGGACTTGATTTTTGGGCATGGCAGGATGTGTGGCTATAGTTCCATTTTTCTTTTTTTTCCTTTTAATTTTTTTTTTGTTTTATATTTATTTGAAAGTGACAGATAGAGAAAGAGGCAGAGAGAGAGTGAGAGAGAATGGGCACGCCAGAGCCTCCAGCCACTACAGAAGAACTCCAGAAGCATGTGCTCCCTTATGCATCTGGCTATGTGGGTCCTGGAGAATCGAGCCTCTAACCAGGGTCCTTAGGCTTCACAGGCAAGCGCTTAACCGCTAAGTCATCTCTCCAGCCCATCTAGTTTCATTTTTCTGCATATGGTTATGCAGTTTGTCCAGCACCATTTGTTGAAGATGCTGTCTTTTTTCCAGTCTACATTGTTAGGGCCTTTGTTGAAGATCAAGTATGTGGAGTTACTTGACCTAAAGTCTGGGTCCTCTATCCTGTTACACTGGTTTATAATCCTGTTTTTATGTTACTATTGCTTTGTAATGTACCTTTAACTCAGGTATGATGATGTCTCCAGAGGTGTTTCTTGTGCTGAAGATATGCTTGGCTATCCGAGGTCTGCTGCCATTCCACATAAATTTTAGATCATTTTTTCTATCTCTGTGATGAAAAATACTGGGATTTTTATTGGTATTGCATTAAACATGTTTATTGCTTTTTGTAAGATTGCCATTTTCACAATGTTACTTCTGCCTATCCAGGAGCATGGGAGGCCTATCCATTTTCTCAAGTCCTCCTCAATTTATTTCTTGAGTGTTTTTGTGTTTTCATTATACAAGTCTTTCACTTCCTTGGTTATTGTTATTCCAAGGTATTTTTTTCTCAATTTTTATTAACATTTTCCATGATTATAAAATGTATCCTATGGTAATGCCCTCCCCCCTTTTCCCTTTGAAATTCCATTCTCCATCATATCCCCTCCCCATCTCAATCAGTCTCTCTTTTATTTTGATGTCATAGTCTTTTCCTCCTCTTATGATGGTCTTGTGTTGGTAGTGTCAGGCACTATGAGGTCATGGATATCCAGGTCATTTTATGTCTGGAAGGATCACATTGTAAGGAGTCCTACCCTTCCTTTGGCTCTTAAATTCTTTCTGCCACCACTTCTGCATTAGACCCTAAGCCTTGAAAGGTGTGATAGAGATATTACTCAGTACTCCAGTCACTTCTTTCCAGCACTATGATACCTTCTGAATCATCTCAAAGTCACTTCCATCTGAAAAGAGAAGATTCTCTACCCAAAGTGAGAGTAGCATTAATATAAGGGTACAAATATTAGGAGAAGTGCTTACTGGGCAGTTTGATAAGCATAGTATATACATTTTTCTAGAAATCAGCCAATGTTTTGATCATGAAGTGATGTATTTTGTTGAAGCCTTTTCTGCGTTTGTTGAAATGATCATGTGTTTTGGGTTTGTGTGTTTGTGTGTTTAAGTTCATTTATGTGATGTGTTACATTAACAGATTTCTGTATGTTGAACCAACCCTGTGTTCCTGGCATAAAGCCTCCTTGACCAAGGTGGATAATGCTATTGATTTGTTGTTGAATCTGGTTGGCGACAATTTCATTTGGGATATTTACATTTAAGTTCATCATGGAAATAGGCCTGTAGTTTTTTGTTTGTTTGTTTGTTTGTTTGTTTGTTTGTTTTCCTTTGCTGGATCTCTGACTGGTTTTCATAGTAGGGTGATACAGACTTTATAAAAGGAGTTGGCAAGATTTCCCTCTTCTCCAGTTGTGTGGCAATTTTGAGAAAAATTGGTTTCAGTTCTTCCAGGAAGGTTTGATAGAATTGAGCTGAGAAGCCATATCATCCTAGACACTTCTTTTTGGGGAGGTTTTTAATTAACTTTTCAATCTTAATGGGTGTGAAAGGTTTGTTTATGACATTAATCTGCTCAGGGATTATCCCTGGTAAGTGTTATGTGTTAGGAATTCATCCATTTCCTCCAAATTATCCAGTTTCATGTAGTTGAGGTTTTTGAAATAAGTCCTGATGATTCTGCCAGTTTCACTTATGTCTGTTGTGATCCCTACTTTTTTTTTTTTTTTTTTTCAGTTTTTCGAGGTAGGGTTTCACTCTAGCTCATGCTGACCTGCAATTCGCTATGTAGTCTCAGGGTGACCTTGAAATCAAGGCAATCCTCCTACCTCTGCCTCCCAAGTGCTGGGATTAAAGGCCAACAACAATGCCCAGCACTCTTTTTCCATTTCTAATGTTGTTAATTTGAATCATGTGTTTTTTTTTAACTTGGTCTAATTGTCCAGGGGTTTATCAATTTTGTTTTATGATTTTTTCAAAGAACCATCTCTGTTTCATCAATTTTCTCAATTGTTTTCTTATTTTCCAATTCCTTAACTTCTGCTCTGATTTTGATTTTTTTCTTTCTGTCTGGGGCTTTGTGGGTCAGACTCTTCTTGTTTTTCTAGTGCCTTTAGGTGGATGGTTAGGATACTGATTTGGGATCTCTCTGTCTTTCTTACAAAGGCATTTAAAGCTACAAATTTTACTTTAAGGACTGCTTCATTGTGTCCCATAAGTTGTAATATGATAATTTATCATTGTCATCCAATTATAGAAATTTGCAGTTTCATTTGTTATTTAATCCACTACTCATTTATTGTATAATAGTGTGTTGTTAAGCTAGGTATGATGGTGTACATCTTTAATCCCAGCACTTGGAAGGTAGAGGTAGGGGGATCACCATGAGTTTAAGTCCACCCTGAGACTACATAGTGAATTCCCAGTCAGCCTAGAATAGAGTGAAACTCTATCTCTAAAAAAAAAAAAGAAAAAGAAAAAAAGAAAAAAAACCTCCAAAAACAACAAAAGTCTGTTGTTCAGTGTCCGGGAGCTGATGCAGGTCCTGGTGCATCTCTTGTTGTTAATATCTAGCATTACAGCATTGTGATCTGATATCATGCAGGAAATGAGGCCTATTTTCCTAAATGTATGGAGGTAGGCTTTTTCCATTTACTTGTAATATCATTTTCCGTTCACCCTGAGGAGGTGTCTGTCTTTAGTGGTGAGATGAGTTTCTTGAAGACATAAGCTTGAGGGTCTATATTTTCAAATTAGTTCTTGTTTATTATCTTTCTGATTATACTTTTGCTAATTTATGTGGTTTGTCACAGACCTTACACTCCATTTGCTTATATATATATACTCAGCAAATACTGTCAATTTGGAACTATTGTTAGGCTCATTCATGTCCTACCCCCTCCCCTTGGCCCCTCCTTGTTGAGGTAAATGGGTTATGCATTGTGGAATTAGCCCACAGTTATGGGTAGGATAAATGTCTCTGCATATCATGACCCATCATGTGGCTCTGACATTCTTTCTTTCCCCTCTTCCACAAAATTTCCCTGAGCCATGTTGGGATCATTCTTGGTCTGCTTCAGTGATGAGGTGTTGGGAGCCTCTGGGTCTCTTCTCTGATTTGATAGGAGTTGATTTTTCTCTATGTGGATCTCATTCACCCTTGTGCAGGTACCCAGATCACCAAGAAAACAGCACTCTTGCTTGTTTTGCCAATTGTTCTTAGTTTCAGCCAGGGCCCTTTAGAGGTATGGGGTGGCTCTCTCCTTATGATCTATATCTATCTGAAAAAGAGAAGCAGATTCTACAACAGAGAGTAAGTCAGCACCAGACAAATGAGATAACCCTTACTTTTTTTATAGAGAATTTAATATGGGCCCTCTTGTAGCCCAAGATTGGTGGTAGCTTGATAATGGAGAGTGGGCTTATGTTTAGATATGGTTCTGATGTGTTTCCCAGTTTCAGCTAGGGGTACCATTATGGGGATCAGTTAGCCAAATCAAGAGCAGTTGGTTTCCCATCATGGCTGTGCACCACTATTGTACTTGTGTGAAAAATGACAGGTTATTTGCTGCTAAATAGGTTAGACCATGATTTTCTTGGATAGATATTCGTCATTTTTCCCCAGTTGCCAATGTAGCACCTTCTGGCACAAGACACACTGACTGTCTGGGGACTGAATCTCTTCCAGCTTCCATCCAAGCCATTCCATTTTATGTGTCAACCACATAAGGTGTCATCAACAGTAGGGTCTTACCACTAACTGTTGGTAGGTCATCAAGTACTCTGACAGAAATCTGTCTTTCTTTTAGGAAACCTTGTTGGTCTCTCTGATCAAAAGTTCATTGTAGATGATAGCCCCATGCTGGTACTGGGAGTTACAGGTCAGTGTCCACTAAGAAAAGGAAGAAAAAGTTAACTAATATAAAAGAGCTAGAGAGAAGACACACACAGAGAGAGAGAGAGAGAGAGAGAGAAGCTGTAGAAGATGAAGGTCAGTCTTCATCATACACTCTTCAGTGTCTTGTGGCTCAAGTTTTCCCTCTAAGGGCCTGGTGAAGGTTCAGACATTTGGTCTGCCTTTTAGGATGTGGAACTTTATGGTACCATTTTTGTTTGGGTCTAGATCTGTGTTTCCCACCCCCTCCATTGCCATCCCCTCCTCTCCACCCATACTATTGTCTAATCCATGAGATGCTTGCTGGGTACATAAGGCATCTTGGGTAGATTCAGGTAAGGTGCTGTAGATGAGTGAGACTATGTGGTGATTTTCTTTCTGTGATTGGGTAATTTCACTGAGAATGATCAGTTCCAGAATCAACAAATTTTCCTCAAATATCATTGTGTCATTTTTTTCTTACTGCTGTATAGAATTCCATTGTGTATATATACCACATCTTAGTTATCCATTCTTCTTGTGATGGACATCTGGGTTGATTCCAGCTCTTAGCTATTATGAATAGAGCCAATACAAACATGGTTAAGAAATATCTCTGGCTTGTGTTTGAAGGTTTTAGGGTAGATGCCCCGTAAGGGAATAACTGGGTCTGTTGGTATGTCTATAGTCAGCTTTTTCAGGAGTCTCCATATTGCTTTCCAAAGTGGTTGTACCATCTTACATTCCCACCAACAGTGGATGAGTGTTCCTGCTTCTCTACATCCATGCCAGTATTTCTTTTCATTTCACTTTTTGATGTTTTCTATTCTTATTAGGGTAAGGTGGAATCTCATAGTTGTTTTAATTTGAATTTCACTGATGAATAGGAATGATGAATATTTTTTTAAGTGTGTGTTTGCTATTTGTACTTCTTCCACTGTGAACTGCCTATTCAGCTCTTTGCCCCATTTTGTGAGTGGGGTGTTTCACTTTTTACTGTTTAGATTTTTTAGTTATTTGTAGATACTAGAGATTAGGCCTCTGTCAGTTGGATAACCAGCAAATATCTTATCCCATTCTGTGGGTAATCTATTGGCTTTGCTTATTGTATGCTTGTATGTAAAGAAACTTTTCAGCTTCATGTGATCCCATTGGTTGAGTGACTGTTTAATATTGTGAGCTACTGGGGTTTTGTTCAGGAAGTCTTATTCCATTCCTATATCATGGAATATACTTCATACATCTTCTTCTAGTAGTTGTCGAGTTTCTGGTCTTATATAGAGGTCTTTGACCCATTTGAACTTGTGTGTAGCGCATGGAAAAATGTGTGGGTCAAGTTTCTATTTTCTGCGTATGGTTATCCAGTTTGTCCAGCACCATTTGTTGAAGATGCTGTCTTTTTCCAGCATATATTGTTAGGGCCTTTATCAAATATCAAGTATCTACAATTGCTTGACCCAAAGTCCAGGTCCTCAAGTCTATTCTATTGGTCTGTACTCCAGTTTTTATGCCAGTAAAATGTTTATTTTTTATTTTTTGTGCTGTTTTTATTACTATGGCTTTGTAATATAGCTTTAGATCATGTATGGTGATGCCTCCAGATGTATTTTTTTGCTGAGTATATGTTTCACTGTGTGAGGACTTCTGCCTTTCTATATGAAATCTGAGATGGTTATTTCTATATCTGTAAAGAGCACTGTTGGGATTTTAATTGTAAGTTCATTAAATCTGTGTATTGCCTTTGGTAGGATTGCCATCTTCTCAATGTTAATTCTGCCTATCCAGGATCATGGGAGGTCTTTCCATTTTCTCTAGTCCTCCTGAATTTCTTTTTTGAGTGTTTTTATGTTTTCTTTGTATAGCTCTTTCACTTCCTTGGTTAATGTTATTCCAAGGTACTTTTTGTTGTTGTTGTTTCTATTGAAAGTGGGACCATGTCCCTTATTTCCTTCTCTGTATCTTTGTTATTTGCATATAAAAAGGCTACTGATTTTTGTGCATTGATTTTGTATACTGCTAGTTTGCTATAGGAGTTAATCACATTCAGGAGTTTGGTGCTACAGTCTCTCGGGTCTCTTACATATACAATCATGCCATTAGCAAATAGAGCTAACTTAACTTCTTCCTTTCCAAATTGTATCCCTTTTATTCCCTTCTCCTGTCTTATTGCTTTTGCTAGGACTTCCAGTTCTATATTGAAGAGCAGAGGTGAGAGTGCACAATCCTGTCTGGTTCCTGATCTTAATAGGAATTCCTCCAGTCTCTCTCCATTAAGTATTATTTGGGACTTAGGAGCTTTGTATATTGTCTTTATTATGTTAAGATATGAACCAACCATGCCAATTCTCTCCAATGTTTTGATCTTGATGTGACGTTGTATCTTGTCAAAGGCCTTTTCTGCATCTATTGAGATGATCATGTGGTTTTTGTGTTTAAGGTTGTTTATGTGGTGTATTACATTTACATATTTTTATATGTTGAATCACCCGTGTTCCATGGGTGAATTCCACTTGTTCGAGATAGATAATGCTTTTGATGTGTTTTTGGTTTCGGTTTGCAAGTATTTTGTTCAGGATCTTTGCATCTATGTTCATCAGAGAAATAAGCCAGTAGTTTTTTTTTTTTTTTTCTTGTAGCATTTCTGCCTGGTTTTGGAATTAGGGTGATACTAGCTTCATAAAAGGAGTTGGGTAGCTTAACATGTTCTCCAGTTGTGTTGCACAGTTTGAGTTTGGTTTGAGTTCTTCCATGAAGGCTTGATAGATTTCAGCTGAGAAATTTCTCTTTTTAGGGAGATTTTTTTAAATTGCTTTTTCAATCTCAATGACTGTGATAGGTTTGGGAGATTAATCTGCTCTGAGTTTAACTTTGATAGATGGTATGCATCCAGGAATTTATCCTTCTCTTCCATATTATCCAGTTTTGTGGAGTAGAGGTTTTTGAAATAAGTCCTATTGATTCTCCCAATTTCACTTATGTCTGTTGTAATCTCTCCTTTTTCATTTTGAATTTTTTTTAATTTGAAGCATCCTTTTTTTTTCTTGATGAAATTGGCCAGGGGTTTGTCAGTCTTGTTTATTTTTTCAAAGAACCAGCTCTTTGTTTTCTCAATTGTCTTATTTGTTTTCTTAGTTTCCAATTCATTAATTTCTGCTCTGATTTTAATTATTTCTTTCCTTCTGGAGCTGTTTGGGTTGGATTTTTTTCTTGCTTTTCCAGTGCCTTTAGGTGGATGATTAGGTTATTTATTTGTGATTTCTCTCTCTCTCTCTCTCTTTTTTTTTTTTTTTAAGGCATTGAGTATTATGAATTTTCCCTTTAGGACCACCTTCATTGTCTCCCATTAGTTTTGATAAAATGTGTTCTCATTGTTATTCATTTTTAGAAATTTTGCAATTTGATTTTCTATTTCATCCACTGTCCATTTATTGTTTTAAAGTGTGCTGTTCAGTTTCCAGGTGCCATTGGGATTCTTGGTGGGTCTTTTGTTGTTGATTTCTAGAAATATAGCATTGTGATCTGATATCATGCACGGAATTACATCAATCTTCCTAAGTTTGTGGAGGCAGTCTTTGTGAGCCAGGATGTGGTCTATTTTAGAGAATGTTCAATGATCTTCTTAGAAGAATGTGTAGTCTGTGGATTTGGGATGGAAAGTTCTGTAGATGTCTGTTAGGTCTAAATGATCTATAGTTTTGTTGAGCTCTCTTACTTCCCTGTTGAGTTTCTGTTTGGATGATCAGTCTATTACTGATAATGGTGTATTGAAGTCCCCAGCTATGATGGTGTTGGTGGTTATTTCTGTTTTATTGTCAAGTAGGCTTTGGTTTATGAACTGTGGTGTCCCTGTGTTTGGTGCATACAGATTTATGATTGTAATATCCTCTTGATGGATTGTTCCCTTTATAAGTAGGAAGTAGCCTAGTCTTTTTTGATTATTTTTGGTTTGAAGTCAATTTTATCTGATATTAATATAGCTACACCTATTGTTTCTTTTTCCTGTTTGCTTGGAATATTGTTTTCCTCCCTTTCACTCTGAGGAGGTGTCTGTCTTTAGTGGTGAATTTGGCTTTCTGAAGGCAACAAATTGAGGGGTCTAATTTTTTGATCCATCCTGTTAGCTTGTGTCTCTTGATGGGTGAATTAAGGCCATTAATATTTAGGGTAATGACTGAGATCTGATTTGGTCCTTGCCATATTGTGATGGTATATGTGGTTTGGTGTTTTCATGGACTTTGAAGATTTCTGTGCCTATTCTGAGTTTGGCTATTGTTATCTGCTTCTTGTAGCCATTTGAGGTTGATTAGTTGTTTCTTCTCCTTAGAGAATTTCCTGAAATACTCTCTGCAGGTTTGGTTTTGTTTTCGTAAGCCAGTTCACAAACCTGAGTTTTGTCATGGAAAGTTTTTCTTTCATCATCTGTTATGTGGGATGCTTTTGCTGGGTAGAGTAGTTTTGGTTGGAAGCCATAGGTTCTTAGACTTTGCAGTGTTTCCTTCCAGGCCCTTCTAGCTTTCAGGGTTTCATTGAGAAGTCATAAGTAATTCTGATGGGGTTACCTTTAAACGTGGTGTGCTATTTTTCCCTAGCTGCTTTTAGGATTTTCTCTTTGGTGTCAATGTTTAGAGTTGTTATGACAATATGTCTTGGAGAGTTTCTCCTTTGGCCCAGTCTGTTTGGATTTCTGTTAGTGTCTTGTATCTTGATGGGCATTTCTTTTAAGAGACCGGGGAAGTTTTCTTCAATTATTTTGTTATATAAGTTATCCATGCCTTTGGTCTGAAATTCTTCTTCTGGTATTCCAGTGATCCTTATATTAGGACATTTAAGTGTTTCCCACAGTTCTCTCATGTTCTGTTCACAGAAACTTTTTTTAAAATTTATTTATGTTTATTTTTTCTCAATTTTTATTAATATTTCCCATGATTATAAAAAATATCCCATTGTAATGCCCTCCCTCCCCCCCACATGTTTAAGGGTATCCCACAATTTCCTCATGTTCTGTTCACAGAAACTTGGAACTTACTGAACTTTTTGAACTCTCACACTGTTTCTTCCATCTTGTCTTCCAGATCAGAATTTCTATCCTCCACATGGCTGACTCTATTCTTGAGAGCTTCAAGAGAGTTTTGATTTGTTCTATTAGGTTTGCATTTTCTACTACTTTTCTATATGTAATTTCCATCTCTCTCTCAAGTTCCCTTTTCACATCATTTTCTAATTTTTTTTTGATGCTTCTTGGAATTCATCCTTGCATTTCTTTATGTCTGCATTTAGCAATGCCAGCTGATTTTTGAGGTCCTCTTTTTTTCACTCTTCCTCAAATCTCCTGTCTTTGAAGTCCTTCCATTTTCTTATCTATTAGGTCTAGTCTCGTAATGGCAGCTTCCACACGATTATCAGTCCTTTGTTGCCTTTCTGCAAGTTCTACCAGTAGCTTGGTCAGTGTTGCACTGCTCATGGCTTCATTTTAGTGTTCTGATCATAATGACTCTTCTTTGTTTTGATTAGATATGTTCATTGTAGGACTGGGTGATCAACTGGATTTTCTTGCATTTGATTTTTCATGTTATTTCTTTTGCGCTGTGGTCTGCCCAGCACAATGTATGGGCATGTAGGTGGGTGGATCAGCGTGGGTTCAAGCACAATGGGAAGCTGAAGCAGCCTGAGGTAGTTGCCAAGCAGCCTGGTCTTTGGCTCTCACTTGCCAAAGCTGCCTGATCCCATGCCTGGCAGGTGTGCCATTGTTGCCTTAGCTCTCACATCGTAATATGCCCAAGCTGCCTTATCTTGCACTAGGAGAGACACTGAGGAACCAAACACTGAAGCTGCCCAAACTCTGGAGTGTTGGAACACTGGGACCCAGAAGCAGTCTGTGCTCCCCACAACAGGACAATGGCAGTCAGCCAGTGCAGCAGACAGGGACAAGCTTGCACTTGAGCTAGCAAAAGTGACTGACAGGGACAGTTTGAGCTCACGTGGGTAGTTGCAATGGGCCTGGGCTTGCCAGTGAATGTGCGGCGGCTGGAGCAGTAAGTGAGCAATAGGCCAAGCAGGCAAAGCTTGCACAAGCAGGGATCAGCAGCTGTGCATGTTTTTCAGGCAAATTGATCAAAGGAGCCTGAGCTCCAATGGGCCACCAGGCATAGCCTGGCCAAGGTCAATCATGGGCAGGGGTAGCAGACTGATCGCCCCTGTGCAGTGAGGCATATGAAACTATATTGTCCTGGGACCCTTTTCCTACAGTAAGTGCGGGAGTTTTCTGAATTGGAACTGTGGGTATGGCAACTGCTTGGGGGCAGGGGTGGGCTACCCATACATGAGAGAATTAGTGATTTCCTGTTTTATCCCCCTATGTGTCCTCCCACTGGCAATCTATTGGAGATTGCTATCCTCTAAACAACCCAGTGAACCCTTAATATCTTGCCTTTCTTTCCCGGGGATGTGTGGCACAGTCAGGCAGTTGCCATCTTGACCAGAAGTCTCCTGTATTTTGAGGGTCTATTTTTTTATCCACCCTTTTAGCATATGTCTCTTGATGAGTAAATTAAGGCCATTACAGCTTAGGGTAATTACTGTGAGGTTTAATTTAATACCTGCCATATTGTGGGGGCTTATGTGGTTTGGTGTTTTCTTGTACTTTGTAGATTTTTGTGACTTCTCTGAGTTTGGTTATCATGATCTGATTCTTATAGGCCCTTGAAATTGATTAGAGACTTGCATTGTGGGACTGGGCAACCTTGTTGAATTTATTTCTATTTGATTTTTTTTTTTTATTAATTAGTTTTGTACTCAGTGAATATAGTCAAGTTGGTACCATTGTTAAGCTCACCTATGTCCTACTCCCTCCCCCTACCCCCTCCTTGTTGAGGTATATCGGTCATGCATTGTGGAGTTATCCCACAGTTATGGGTAGGAGAAATGTCTCTGCATATCATGACCCAACATGTGGCTCTGACATTCTTTTTCCTGAGCTGTGTTTGGTTCATTTTGGGTCTGCTTCAGTGATAAGGTTTTGGGAGTCTCTGTGTCTCTGGATATCTGGTTTGGTAGGAGTTGATTGTTCTATGTGTCAATATCCTTCACCCTTGTGCTGGTACCCTGTTAGCCAAGAAAACAGCACCCTTGCTTGTTTTGCCAATTATTCTTAGTTTCAACTGGGGCCCTTTTGAAGGATGATGAGGTGGTTCTCTCCTTAGGATCTGTGTCAACCTGAAAAAGAGAAGCAGATTCTCCAATGGAGAGTAAAGTTAGCACCAGACAAATGGGATAACCCCCTTTTATTAATAGAAAATTTAATAGGTGTAGGCCCTCTTGTAGACCACAGTTGGTGGTATCTTGATAATGGAGAGCAGGCTTTTGTTTGGATATGGTTCTGACTTGTTGCCCAGCTCCAGCTATGGGTCCCATTCCACTGAGAAGGTCAGTTAGCCAAATCAAGAGCAGTTAGTTTCCCACCGTGGCTGTGTGCCACTATTGTACTTGTGTGAGCATCATGACAGCTTATTTGCTGCTAAGTAGGTTAGACCATGTGTTGTTTGGACAAATATTGGTCATTTTCCCCTAGTCACCCATGTAGCACCTTCTGGCACTAGACATGCTGACTGTCTGGAGACTGACTCTCTTCCAGCTTCTAGCCATGTCACTCCATTTTTTGTGTCAACTGTATATGGTGTCTTCAGCAGTAGGGTCTTACCACTAACCTCTGATGGGTTATCAAGTACTCTTACAGAAATCTGTCTGTCTTTTAGGAAACCTTGTAGGTCTCTCTGATCAAAAACTCATTGAAGAAAAAATGATCCCAAAGTTCATATGGAGAGGCAGAAGGCCTCAGATATCCAAGCATATCCTCAGCAAAAGAAATACCTCTGGAGGCATCAACATACCTGATCTAAAACTATTACAAAGCCATAGTAATAAAATCAGCATGGTATTGGCATAAAAACAGGAGTATAGACAAATGGAAGAGAATTGAGGACCCAGGCTTTTGGTCAAGCAACTATAGCTACTAGATATTTGACAAAGGACCTCATTATTTCTCCATCAATTTGGATGGGTGACTTTCCTGGATAAAGTAATTTTGGTTGACAGTTGTTGTCTTTCAGAACTTGGAACACATCATGCCAAGCCTTTCTTACTTTTAAGGTTTGTGTTGAGTAATCTGCTATTATCCTAATGGGCTTGCCTTTGTATGTGACTTTTATTTTTCTAACTACTTTCAACATATTTTCTTTGGTTTGTGTTTGGTAGTTACAATACAGTGTGCAGAGGTTTTTTCCTGGTTTTGTATATTTTAGTGTTCTAAAGGATTCCTGTATATATATTGGCATCTCTTCCCAAATGTGGGAAAAAAAATCTATCATTTTGTTGAAAACACCTACTATGCCTTTGGAATGGAATTCTTCTCCTTCTACTGTACCCTAAATTCTTATGTTTCATAGTGCCTGTATATTTTGAAATTCCCATTCACGAATTCCTGTTAGCTTGTCTTTTTCTTTGTTGGACTGTATTATATCTTCTACATGCTCTTGGAGTTTAGATATTCTATTCTCTCTTTCATCTATTCTATTGGTGAGACTCTCTACAGATTTTTTTAAATTTAACTTACTGTGTTTTTCATTTCTAATAATTATGATTGGTTTTTCTTTAGCATTTGTTTCCTATTCATGTCTTGTATCAACCTCCTTATTTCATGAAGTTGGTTTCCTGTGCTCTCCTTTAGGAGTTTTTTTTTTTTTTTTTGAAACATAGCTATAATCATTATTTTGAAATTTTTGTCAGGCATTTCATCTAAATAAGTATCAATGGAGGTCATTTCTGATGGTTTTGTAATTTTGGGTGGGATTATATAGTCTTGATTTTTTGTGTTTCTTGTATTATAATGTAGAGATTTTGGCATCATAGGTTAATTTTATTCTTGGGTTTTTTAACCCTATCTGCAGTATTCTTAGCCAAGTAAATCTGATGTCATATATCTTAAGGGTGGAGCTTAAGGTGTCAGGAAGGACTCCTGGGTAACAGCAGAAGTGATCCTAGGTGTTGAGTTTGCCTGGTATGGAATTAATCTAGTAAGGTGGGTGGAGCAAAATACATGAAAATTCTAAAATTTAAGTGATCAATATATGCATTCAATCAAATCCACCATGAAGTATTTATGCAAGACTTGACATTAAAACAAACAGATAATCAAACAACGTCAAAGTATCTAAGTGTTTGTGCTGCCCCGTGCCCTTAATTCTGTCCATTGGGAGACTGAGATTTCTGGTTTGTAAAGGGTTAAATGTCAGCCTGGGTCAGAGTTAGATGATAACCCCCAAAATGACAGAGGAATTAGACAAAGGCAGTATAAATCAGGAAGCAATAAAGTACAACCCTAAAATACAGCTTATTTATGAATGTCAAAGCCAACCATCAATCAAATCTAGCACAGAACCTGTCCTGACATGGAAGATGTGATCAGCACTTCCAAAGTAGGCCTGTGTACCTGGCTTTTGGCCAGTACTGATGTGGTGTAAGTAGGCCCTGCTATCATTTGGGATGGTTTTGGTCTCAGCTGTGCATTGTGCCTGCTTGTATCCCTTATTACTACACTGTGGATCCAGCTAGTCTGACTGGGTCAGTAGGTCTGCTTCTCTGATTGCCTGTGCTGGGTGCTACATAACTGATAATCCCTTCCCTAAGTCTCCATTGATTACTGGTTTTGGCTGTTAGGGGAGATGAGGATGTGGAGGGTGCCTGAAGTTGTACCAGAGCTGTGTAGCTAGTTCCCACAATCTTCTTCCTCACAAGTCACTCAGCTGGTCCCTGTTGTCTTCTCCTTAAGGTTTCTTGACTTTGTGAGACTTGTGTAAGTGTAAAATGTCTTCACCTGACTTCTCTTATGGCTAGCAGCCACATAGACTGGCACCATTGCAAGAGCTGGTTGTTCCTGCTTCTGTGGTTGCTAGAAGCTCTAGGTCTCTCTGGCTTCTCTGCTGAGGTTTTAACTCATTGCACACCTTAATTGTTTAGTAGAAGAGTCTATTTTGCTGTTTTTCTGTTTACTTCCCCCCTAGGCTGCTTTGTTGTGGTTACTGCTCCATAATCTTACTCTGAAGTTCTAGGTTCATTTTCAAGTTGGGTGGAAACCAGCATAATACTTTTTTGAAGTTCAGAAAGAATAAGTATGAATAGATTGACTGGTAAATAGGTTGAAGGATGCAAATGAAACATCTGTTAAAACTCAAAACTATTTTCCCTACTAAAGTAAAATAAATGACAATTCCCTCTTTAGGGAGAAAAGGAAAATACAGGGCTGGAGAGATGTCTTAGCAATTAAGGCACTTGTCTGTGAAGCATAATGGCCTAGGTTTGATTCTTTAGTACCCACATAAGCCATATATACAAGGTGGGACATATATCTGGAATTTGTTCACAGTGGCTGGAGGCCCTGACATGCCTATTCTCTCTCCCTTTCTCTTTCTTTCCCTCTCTAATAAATAATTGTCATTAAAAGAAAAAAAAGAAAAATAGAGTCAGAATTCTTTCCCACACCTCTACCCCATTTGGTGACCCTCAGTGATTACCTTGTATTCTGAGAATTTCACTTCCAGGAACAGAGTCAAGTCCCCCCTTGTTTCCCATCTTTGAGAGCTGGGACACTGGGGGCTGGACTGAAATCAGAAAATAAAGAGAAGAAAACAGAGTAACTCTTGCCCACTTGTGGTAGTTTGAATAGATGGACCCCGATATATCCAGTGTTTTATTACATTTTGTAATTTAGATCTACAGCCACTTTAGTGGAGAAGGTGTCACAGGGATGCACAGCTCTAAAGTTGGATAATGGATTTGACATTCCAATCTAAAAATAAGCAAAGTGCCTAGTTCCACCTGGAGTTCCTGAAGTGTTCTGTGAGGTGTGGCTTTTCTATCTGTGTTTGGTCCTGTGAAAGCAGCCCAATTCTTTGAAAGTTATGGAATTTTCCCTGGATCTGGAAGCTTCAGTAAATATCCCTTCCTCCATAACTATGCCTAGTCTTATAGTTCATCTTAGTGAGCCTGAAGCTGTCTGCTATACCTGTTCTGGCTAGAGTGTCCTTCCTCATCTGGAAACATGGTACAACCCTTACCCCCTACCACCTTTAGCCATCTGTACCTAATCCTCACCCTAATATCAGATGGTTACCAACAATCCTTGGCATCCTTAGGTTATAGCTCCACAAACCCAGTCCCTGGCTTCAATTTTACCCTCAATGTACCAAATATCCCTCTCCTTTCTCTCATGTGCTTACCAGAAACTCAGTTTTGTTTTAAATGCAGGGTCACCTGATTTTGGCATTCTTAATTTAAATTCATTTATAAGGTCCTCTTTTCAAGTAAATTTGCACTTACAGATACTAGGGGTGAAAACCTACATGTAATATTTTTGAGGAAAAATGTTAAGCCTTATTTATATATTTTAATTTATTTACCCATATTTTGTTGTTCATTGCAGTTACCTATGAAATAACAACCAAATTTAATTTGCCAGAATACAATTTTCTGTGAATTATAAAGGCCTTGATTTTGTGGAATAGATTTTTGCCTGGATGCATGAACATCTGCTAATGTCTCATAAAGTAATTTGTACTCTTACAAATGAAAATCATTATGAACTCAGACAGGTGGCTTTTCCTTTGGGAAGATATTCAGAACATCTGAAATTTCACTTTAAGCCCATTGTGATGTTGAAAGATATCAAAGTCTGTCATTTAATTGATATATTGTCTTAGAACAATGCTGTATGTGCCAGTTAGGAGTTGTAAGGCCATCCATTATGATGCTTTTCTTTCCTTTGTGTTTGTGTGATCAATCTTTTAGATTGAAGAGCCATCTATTTCCATTAGAGCACAACTCAATTTCCCTTGATCTTTTAGTTTCATCTACAATTGTTGGATCTGTATCCCAGCAAATGATTTTTGTTAGTCATTAAACACTTTTCCATTCCCCATGTCTCTTAGTGACAGTAGTGTTTTAAAATACATATTTATTCCTAATATTTTCAATGTAGACAAAAGAATGAACATGGGATTGACTGTCTTACATAACACATTTAAAAACCTAAATATCATTCTTAAAATACTTTTCAAATTAATAAGTGAGGAATATGAGTAAATAAAATTAAAAAAACATAAAAAATAAAACTCAATTTGACAGCTAGTTTTCATTGTCCAATATATGGAAAGTTTAGAAGAATTGGAAGAAAAATGGAAACCCATGTGGAAATCCAGTCATCTATAGGTCAAGAGACATAACATCTAATATTAATCATAATTGTGACCTTAAGCAAAGATTTTACCATATTGAATCTTCAGTTTAGCTAATGATGAAATTAGGATTTTATATTAGATCTTGTGTAGTTCAATTTTCAAATCTGAGTAACAGATTATCAGCTAATCCCAAATATGTTGATAATAAAAAAACATATAAATATGTTGGGGCTGGAGAGATGGCTTAGCAGTTAAGCGCTTGCCTGTGAAGCCTAAGGACCCTGGTTCAAGGCTCGATTCCCAGGACCCATGTTAGCCAGATGCACAAGGGGGCGCACGCGTCTGGAGTTCATTCGCAGTGGCTGGAGGCCCTGGCGCGCCCATTCTCTCTCTCTCTCTCTCTATCTGCCTCTTTCTCTCTGTCTGTCACTCTCAAATAAATAAATAAAAATGAACAAAAAAAATTAAAAAAAAAACATATAAAAAATATTGACTTTCTTAACCTACCACTAGAAATGACTATGTGTTTAGTTATGTTTTTCTATGCTTTTCAAAACACTTTAGTCCCATTGGTATTTAAGTGCACTTGGGTCAAACTTTTCCATTTATAAAAATTCCTTTTAGCAGGATTGACTTTGGTTCTTTTGTCATCAAAGGATAAGTTCTGGCTCCTCTGCAATACGTACTGTAAAATGCATGGTACTACTGAGGATGTGCTAAGGGAACCTCTGTTACTGTACATTCACTGTGGACCCCAGAAGACATGCTATAGGTGCCCTGTGTTACTCTACACTATGGACCCCACAGGAGGTGCCAATGGTGCCCTGGGTTAATTTACAGTGTGGGCTCCAGAGGAGTACTGAATGTACCTTGTGTTGCTCTATATTGTAGACCCCAAAGGAGGTGCTGAGGGTACCCTGTGTTATTGTACACTGTGGACCCCAGAGGAGTGTTGAACTAGAAGAGTGCTGAGAGTGCTCTGCATTTTTGTTATACCATGGATCCTAGAGGAGGTGCAGAATACCCTGTGTTACTCTATACATGGACCATAGAAGACATTTTGAGGATATCCTGTGTTGCTGTACATTGTAAACACCAGAGAATATGCTGATGATGCCTGATGTTATTCTACATGTGAACACCAGAGGATGTGCTCTATATACGGACCCCAGACATCCTATATGTACAAGATGATCAACAGTTATCATTTGTATGTTTGTGCAGATAATCCTCACTTAATTGAGTTGCAATTTAAATAGAAAATACTTTTGTTTGTTATAGATCTGGCTATATTTCCTTTTCGCAAATTTGAATAATACAAAAGATGCTTTTCTAAGATTTGCTGATAATATTTGCTTAGAATAAGCATTCAAGATTAAGTGATTATGTCACTAGAAGAAAATAATGATAGAAACAGATAACTACATAAACGGCATATAACACAAATGAAGCCATAGTCTTTTCTCTCCAGATCTTCTCTGTTGTTCATCTGGTACCAATTCACCCTTTTGACAGTTAGAAATTTACTAGGAAATGCCATTCTTTAATTTGCTTTAAATAATAAACACTATCATCTCAATACATAAAATTGTTTCATGAAATTTAATAAAACAATTTTAGTGCAAAATGCTCTTCTGAACTTCTATCCATAACTTGTCTTTGACTTTCCAGAATTTGTAAATACTAGGTTAAATAAAAGGTTAATTATACTCAGAAAATAATCATACAGGTATTAAATATTTAAAAGAGAAAAATATAATTTTGAAGGCCTCGAAGAAAGAAGGGGGAAATATTAAAGAGAAATTCAGAAAAAGGGTATGGGTAAAATGATATGTTTTCAGACCTGAAAAAGTAAATTTCAACAAACAATGAGAAAATATACTATTGTGCAGTGACTGAGGTATTATAGATGGCATATGTATAAAAAAATAAGACTAAAAAGATTCTTTCCCTCCCCGATACTGTGGAGGTCACACACGCTAGGCCTGTCTACTGCTATCCACATGCATTTTGTTGCCTCCTACCTGTTGGCTGCTTTGAGGGCAACTCCTTCCCCAGCACCAAGGACATCAAGAAGATCCTGGACAGTGTGGGCATTAAGGCTAATGATGACCAGCTTAACAAGGTCATCAGTGAGCTCAACGGGAATAATATTGAAGACGTCCTTGCCCAAAATATTGGCAAACTCACCAGTGTGCCTGCTGGTGGGGCTGTGACTGTCTCTGCTGCCCCTGGCTCTGCAGCTCCTGATGCTGGTTCTGATCCTGCAGAAGCAAAGGAGAAGAAGAATGAGAAGAAAGAAGAGTTTGAGGAGTCAGATGATATGGGATTTGACTTATTTGATTAATTTCCTGCTCCACTGCAAATAAAGCCTTTTATGTTTAAAAAAAAAAAAACTAAAAAGATTGAGGGATTTGGAATACAACTCAGTGACTATTGTGCTTTCCTCACAAGGATACGGATCCCATTCAGATGCTAACACCCATATTAAAATTGGGTGCAGTGCATATAACTTTAATTCTAGTGCTGATGAGGCAGGAACAGAAGGACCCCTGAGACTTGCTTTAGCTAGTCTGGCTGAATTAGTGAACCTAGGGCCCAGTGAAAGACCCTGATAAAAAACATAAAATGGGAGATAAACTGATAAAGTTACCCAACGTTCACCTATGCCCTCCTCATGCATGCACACACAGGACCATACACAGACGCATGCACACACACAAACATGTGCCTCCCATATGTGGCCATGCATAGACATATGCAGACATTCTTATGCCTACACACAGGGGTTCTCCACCTGCCTGCACATACATGTACATATATGCCCATACACATGATGATCCATAGATACATGCACACATATGTACATGTACATATACCACACATATGCATAAAAACATTCAGACACATAAATATTCACAGCACACATGACCATGTATAGATACACACACATGTACATATGCCCCCCATGATGTGCTACACATGTGCTCTCCACATGCATGCACATGTTTGTACATATGCCCCTACATGACCATACATAGACACATGCAAGCAAAAAGATAAGAGATTGTGATAAAGAAATAAATGTCTTTGAATACCTTGCTAAGCTTGAAAATATTATTTTTAGTTAAGCTAATTATGAAGGCCAAGAGAATCATAGATTTTAGTAGTAGGATTGGAGAAGTGAGGACAAATTAATAAGAATACTTCAGATATAAGATCAGCAAGAAGCATTTATGGTTGGGCATCTTACCAAGCACATTTACATAATAACACACTGCACTCTTATTTCAAATAATGCTTTTCATCATGAAGTGCTTAATAAGCATTCATTAAGATTTATAATTTAGACAAAAATGATAGGCAAATTACACATTTTCAGGTGCATTGCATAAATATAATTTTCCCTGCTATGTAAGTGTTCTTGAAGCTTTCTAAGCCTTATATAAGGGAAGCTTTAATTTATTCTCCTTGTTCCTAGTTTTTCTGTTGCTTGAAAATTTTTCCGGACAACTGTAATTTCTCACAGTTTTTCAGAAGTTCAGAAATTTAGTGAGTTTTATGGTGATGTCTTTTCCCCCATCCTATGTTCTACCTCTTGGATCATCATCTAAGATAGAAACAGCATCACTGAAGCTGGTGTTCCTGATTTTCTCTTGACATTGTCCATAGGTGTGATAAATAGCCTTTCCTCTGTGTGGGAGAAAAATATTTATTTGAAGCTGTATATAAGTTTATAAAGTCATCACCTGCTACTAAGAATACTGAAATAGAAACCAAGTTATTACATCAAGGAATTTAAGAGCTGACTATTTTAATATTTCTTTCTTAAAATCTATTTTATTTCTTTTTAGTTCTTGGATGTTTCTGAGCGAGCAATACTGACCTTTATTTTCATCTAAGAATTTCTTACAGCTGATGCACTAGACATAACTCCCATTGAATTATTAACATTGGTTCTTATACAGTATGAAGTTTACACTTCTCTTCACTTCCTTTTCTAGGTTTGTTTTTATATCTTATCAGAAACCTAAATAATAAAAGAGAGAAAACACAAACTGAGTTAAATGGGAGAACCTGCCCATAAAAGATGCAGTGAATTAAAGAGGACAGCCAGCAACACCTCTGGCCTCCACACACATATATATGTTTGCACACCCAAACACATATTGCACCTAAACACATGTGCACCCCCCCCCCGACAATTAAACAAAATAGATTGGGATGGATATGTACATTACCTTGAATGCCATATACAGCAGTCTTAGATTTAAAATGAATGAATTAGTAATTGATGTAAGCAACACAGATCAGTATTCTGTTAAAATAGTGTCTCCTATTTCCTCAATTCTGAATTGAAAATATCCAACCATTCAAGGATAACTTGATCCATTCACTATAGGCAAAAGAAACCATAGACTCACAAAATACAACATTTTCCTCAATGATAAAGTCTTATCTGTTCTCCTTAAGAAGAACAATAATACCATTTCTACTATTAAGGAGAACATTAATACTATTTCTTAGTATTAGTACTAAGAAATAGGCAGTTCAAAGGCAATCCAAAGGAAGAGAACAGAATTTTTGTGGTATCAGAGCACAGATCAAAGTATCGGACACTGAGACCATGTTCAAACAGAACCATAACTCACATGAGAATTTAAGGTCTTGTCTTTTGCCATGCACACAGAACATCAGTTAATTTTTCATGAAATGTGTTATGAAAGACTTTTTTGGGGTGCCACGACAGACCAAACAACTAACAAGGAACAGCTTGATAAAGAAGGGTTTTACTTAGGCTTATGGTTTTAGGGTATCAAGTCCACTTGACAAGCAGCAGAAGAAGGAAGCCAGAGGCTTACCCTCACTGTGCAGTCAGGAAAAGAGCTATGAATTTTAGTGCACTGCTCACTTTCTTCTTTTTAAATGAAATTAGTGTGTGTGTGTGTGTGTGTGTGTGTGTGTGTGTGTGCTCGCGCGCACGCGCGCGTGCATGCGTGAGTGCATGTCAGAACTTCTTGCCACTGCACATAGCCACCTTTTGCATTGAACTTAAATGGACAGTTTGGGAATAAAACTCAAAACACCAGGCTTTGCCAACACGTGCCTTTCACTACTAAGCCATCTTCCCAGCTCTGCTTTCTCCTTTCTGTACAGTCCAGGTGCCACTTATATTTAGGATGGGTCTTACCATTTCAGTTATCCTCATCTACAAAATCCCTCACAAACATTCCAAGAGATTTTTTTTTCCCCCAAAGTCATCTAAATTCTATCAAATTGACAAAATAAACCATCACAGGCAGCATTTCTGTTCCCAAGATTCCTCTAATGTGATAAGGATATAAGACCTGTTTTTAGATGCTTAGACCTAGAAAGTGAGTATTCTTTCATATGCAATTAAGTAGCAGGTTACAAATGATTTTGAACACGTGCTATTTTAAGGTAAGTTTCCATACATTTCTCACGTTTTCAACTTATGAAAATATTAATGTTGATCTTTGCCTGGTGTTGCAGTCAGGTTTTCATTGCTGGAAGAAATCACCCAAACAACAGCAGATTGTGGGGAGAAAAAAAGTATATTTTGGCTTAAATATTCAAGGAAGAAGCTCCATGATGGCAGGGGAAAATGATGGCATGAGCTGAAGGTGGACCTCAGCCCCTGGTCAACACAAGGTGGACAATAGCAACAGGAGAGTGTGCCAAACACTGGCAAGAAGACACTGGATATACCATAATATCATAATACCATAAGCCCACCCCCAATAATACACTACCTCCAGGAAACATTAGTTTCCAAATCTCCCATCATCTGGGAATCTAGTATTCAAAACACTTAAGTTTATGGGGGACATTTGTATCAATCCACTACACCTGGCTACACTTTAAGAAATGACAGTCTGAGCAAATGAGCAGTTATTTCTTCCTGGAACAAGTTTAATTCAACTCCAGAATAGATATAGAAATATCTCACCCTATTGGGTATATAGTGTGATTTTAAGGATAGATATATCCTTTATCTCTCTAATATTTCAGGCAATTACCATAAGATTGTCTGGAAAGTTTTGCTAGCAGTCTCTGTATAATATTAATATTTACTCTACCACCGTCCCTCCTTAATGTAAGTAGATTTTGATTTCATCATGTTACAGCTTGAAGAAAAAATATTGAGATGGTACCCTGGCTAGAGACTTTGTTTGGAGTAATGAGCTTTCCTTTTCTCTGACAGAAATGTTAGAAATATTCCTTGTACTAACTAAGGACCTAAGCATTTGAAAGGATGGTAACACTAAGGCTGCCTGGAATCCTATTACAATCAATTTGTTAATCCGGGGCATCGGGGATAAAGCAGACTTTTGAAGAACAGGACACTCCTTGAGCATTCAGGATCCTTCAAATGTATCTACATTCCTCCGTTGCCCCGGTGCAGTTCAGCTGGCCCAATCTCAAAGGTTGTAATTTCTCAATTACAGCTGAATGGGCAGCAGTTCACCTAAAGATTTATTTTTTTTCTTTTTCTGTGCCATATCCCTTTACTCACACCAGTTCATTTCTATGCAAGGTAACCCAGCACAGCTTCTCAGGATGCGAGCATAACAGCAAGCTTCTCATACAAACTGCTAGCTTAGTCCAAGCAAAGCTCTTTCTCACCCTCATAAACCAAACCTCACAGTCCATAGTTCCTACTGCCTCCAGGTCTTTCAACTCTGACCAGAATAGTCCATCAAGCTGTACTTACAGCACTGCAAGGCATCCCTTAGGCCAAGGTTTCAACTCCTCCGGCATTCCTCTTGACAATCAGCTCCAAAAGGCCAAAGCCACACAATCAAGTGTGTGGCACCAATCCCACCACTCTGGGTACAACGTTATTGTTGCAGTGAGGTTTGCATTGCTGGTAGAAATCACCCAAACAAGAGCAGCTTGTGAGAAAAAGGTTTATTTTGCCTTATAGTCTTGAGTGATAGCTCCATGATGGCAGGGGAAAATGATGACATGAGCAAAGAGTGGACTTCACCCCCTGTCCAATATAAGATGGACAACAGGAACAGGAGAGTGTGCAAAACACTAGCAAGCAGGAGCTGGCTATAACACCCATAAGCCCATCCCCAACAATATGCTGCCTCTTGGAGGTGTTAATTCCCAAATCCCCATCAGCAAGGAACCTAGCATTCAGAACACCTAAGTTTATTGGGGACACCTGAATCAAACCACCACAAATCCCTAACATGACAAAGACATAAATTTAAAAAAAAGGAAGAAGAAAGAAAAAAATGGAAAGAAGGAAGGATAGAAGGAAGGAAAAGGAAGGGAAGGGAAGAGAAAGGAAAGAAAGGGAATGTGCATTGAGGGCCTAAGCATCTTGTTTCTTAATCTTTACAACTGAACAACTACCATCAATGAAGGTAATGACTTTCTTCATTCTTATTATCTACCTTCTCTACAATAACTAACCCAGTGCAGGGGCTCAGTAAGTATTTCTTTCATGAGGAAATTATATGAAGGTGCTATGTGTTTAAATTTGTTTTTTGAAATATGGTAGGTTGATGCTCAAAGAGGAAAGAAAGCAAAACAATTTATCTAGAGCCATAAAACTACTAGCAGACCATTAAAGATTTGAATAATTAGACTTAATGATGTTTGATCTGAAACTGATACTCAACAATTGTCTAGAACATCACTTTTTCACTAAACTCTATCAAATAACTAAGTACTGAACTATAACTAGTATAAATGACAAAAGACAATATGATCAAAATTATTTTCATTGTCAGTCAATTCTACACAGCTTGCACTCAACAATGATTTATTTTCCATCTGCAAATTGAGATTATTTTTATTTAATATACCTAATTATATGTAAATACTTATACAGTGTGGCTCATTTTGATTATTCAACAAAGATGAAAAACAATATTCCATTAATTCTTTATACATGAAATGTGCATACCCCTTTTCACTTGATTTAAATTTAGATGAATTTTCTTTATGATACTAATTTCGTTATGGTATTTAGCTTATTTTTAGAAATGCTCAGAACCTACATGTAGTATTATATAAATAACTCACAAATCACAAATAAATATAGAATTCACATACTCACTCATCAATTATGCTTACACTTTCATGACAAAAGACAAAGCCTACTTTGTTTATGTTAGGAAAGAACAAGTAAAAGCAGCCTCTTTTAAAGTCTATTTCTCTACCAACCAGTGAGAAACCTCTGGAAAAAAGTATCAAGGCATATATACCCTTGTCTAGTCTCCTTGTGGACATTGTGGTAGGTAGATCTCATAGTAAATAAAAGTAAAGAATTGATAGGAGGAGAATATTTCTCTGCAGAATGTTGTCACCAGTAAAGTTTTTCCCTGGAGAGATATAAACACATGTCTATTTACTCCAAACATCATACCAAAGCATGATTTCAACAATCCAGTATTGATGAATGAGTTTACTGGGGTTACATACAGAGCAGAGTGAGGGTTTGCTTTCAGGAACATGAATGAGTCAAAAGGAGCTGCACCACTGAAAAGTCTGTCCATGGCAATATAGGTGATGACTCATGGAAGCTGCACCTGTAGAGCACACTTCACACAACCTACAGGCAGCATTCAGAGTTTCTCCCCACTATATGACTTGCAGGCAGCTCTGCAGGACAAACAGCCCTGTAAGGAGTTGTTGACCCATTATATAACCTTAGGTAAGGTCTTGCAGCCTATTTCTGTGGACTTGTTGACCTTTTGACTCCATCCTCACTTCAGGGGGGAATGGTTCAATTCAGAGTAAATTGATATATGACATAGGTCAGACTCTGCTCCTCAACAGTTGCAAACTACTCCTATAACCTAGGAGAGTGGTCCATGATCTTTGTAGTTAGGTTTTCACAGATGTGTTGACTTCTTGAGCCCATTCTTCCTCAAGGAGAGAAGATTTCAGTCCAGAGAAATTTGCTATAAAATATTCTTAGCTGATGCCATTGAGTTGTAATATGCTTAGAATGCACAATTCTAAAGACTATATGAATCCAAAGAAACTCTAAAATGGTATCTTATATTAATAATCTAAGAGTTCTCCATGGTGTGAGATTTATGTTTGGTGCTGATGAAGAACATGAGGGGTTGAGTCTTCCTCAGTGTCTCACACTGAAGGACTATAGGATTGACTCTCTTTCAAGGATGGACAATGATAATAGAGGGGTTGAGTCTCCCCAATGTCTAAAAATGAGCTAGAGGCTTGAGTGTTCCTCAATGATGGAAAATGAAGAGAGAGGACCTGAGCCTTCCTCAGTGGCAGACACATTTCCCTGTTGTGGCTATACCTCCTGATTGTTTTTGTCCTTGAGAATATTGGGAAAGTTTAGTACTGAGTAAAATCTTTCCTTGTTGTGATTATCATTTGATAATATGATCCTTTCTGTTGGTTAATAAGTCTACATTCATTTCTATTCATTTTCATTTATTATAATAAATGAGTGCTAAATACATTATTTAGAAAGTGCATTGCTTGATTGTAAGAAAAAGTTTCAGGAAGAAACTGATATAAATTTTAATGGCTAAGAGTAGGTTTTATTTACAGTATACAGCCTGAGAGTTTTATGCCTCAGGTTCCAGAAAAAGGGTGCACTATGGGCGGCATGTGCTGGGAAGTTTTATTAGTTTTGAGGTTGGGGGTAGGGACATTCTAGCTGCAAAATGAGAAAAGGGGAAGTGAGGATGTGGGAACTGAAAGCTGTCGGAACTGCTAGCTGCCTGGAATTATTTTAGTTTCCCAGGTGGCCAGTCAGCAAGAGGTCCGGGAAGTTAGTTACTTCTGGGCAGACTATGGATTGAGTTTGTCTTCAAGTTGGCAATCTCTAGTCAAATTGCCTGATGTCTGTCCAGGGTCTGCTTGCTAACTACTTAATGATTATATGATTGTAATTCTAAACTTTCCAGAAATTACTACCAAGTATCAAGATTTAACAAATATTTATTTAAATTTAAACAGATTATTCCAAGTGATCCAGTGCCCATATGTTCTACTGCGTTACCACAGAATTAGTGTTCTCTTCTGCCATAGATCCAGAAGTATCTCAAACATGTTTCTGTCTTTCAGGGATTATTTCACCTTTCCATTTGCAGAGCCCACACAAACTTTTATAGACTGAAGGAACTATGTTGTGGACATTGCATGTCTCCTTTTAAAGCTAGTATCAATTCTACTATACAATATTCTAAAGAAGACTGCATCAGTTCCCACTTATTCTCATAGATAAATACAGTATTCATACCTGTGAGAAAAGAGAAGTTATGTGAAGATGTACATGACTGCATGCTTCATTGTAACAGTGAATGATGGTGATCACTGGGCTCTGTGAAGGATAAACCATTTCCAAACCATAGAATCTACAAGGGCAGAGATTTCAATTTTTTTGCCATAAATATGATATCTTACTTATTTTATACTTTTAGAGCTCACTGAACAACTTGCAGGCAGCTTACCTCATTAGAAAGTCTCAAGCACATTGCAGACTGGCAGGCAGCTCCCTTGGTCAGAAAGTCTCACTCCAAGCACTTATTTACTGTTTACGTAACATTAGGGAGGGGTCTTGCAGCCTTTTCCCCAGACTTGTTGACCTATTCAGTCTTCTGAACCTCCCTTCTCCTTCAAAGAGGGAAAGTTTCATTTTAGAGAAAATTGCTATACAACTCTGGCCATAGTCTACTCTTCAACAGTTCTTTATTGCTCCAATAACTTTGGTAGTTGTATTGTGACCTTGTAAAGTTTAGCTCTTTTCAACTTGCTCTCCTGCCTGTCCTGTACCTCATATCTCCCTTTAGGAGGGAATATTAGGAGGAATTTGTTGCACAACACTTACTATTGAGATATATCATAAATTGACAAGACATGAACATTTCAGTTTTTCACTGTCACACTCATGGACTTTGTGTCTGAAGCACATCTGTAAACCTCAGGGGAGATGTGTTTACTGAATTCCTATATAAGCAAATATAAAGTGAAAGGCTTATTTTTTATTTGTCACATATATATTCCTTTCATGTGGTTTACAAGGTAACAAGGGAGTTACAATAAACAAGAGAAATTATGATGTGCCAAGTAATTTGATAAAATAATGGAAAAATTAAGCATTGATAACTTGATAGAATTTGGCAAGAAAAATAAATTGTTATATCTAAGCTAAGGAAGAACAGAGTTGATCAAATTTAAGTATCATAAAATAGTGAGGCCAGTACCTTTCCTAAGAAAACTATAAGTGCTATAAGCAAGTCTGAACTCTAAATCACTCTTAAAGCTTTTTACAGCAACAGTATACTGCTGTTTTTAAGTTGCAGGAAATTCCCATTGAGTAAGTCAGAATTATTTTAGAAACCAAACTCATTGGTTGGTAGTTTATTTCCAAAAGTCCAACCTGGCATAATCTTGCTATAGCCATGTGTATCTTGAATCCCAAGTTTAAAACTGAAACACCATGGCAGTATGTCACTAAATTTGCCACAGCGATTTCCCTGTGCTTACACATTTATTTAGTCCGAAAAATGGATATGATTACAGTAGGTAGCAGATGTTGTCAGTTACAGGATACAAAATCATTCAAAGCCTATTTTCTGTGGTTGCAACTGAAAGGGAGTGGAAATGTGAAAGGAACCAGGTGATTTATGTGACACAGGGAAAGCTTTATGCTCCTAAAATTCTCTTCTGACTCTCCTGTATCCCTTCGCCTTGTCTCCCCAGGATGGTGATGTGCTTATATTGCCATTTCTACTGAGGCTTAAGCATTAAATAATGCCAAAACACAATACTGGATCTCTGCAATACACATAACTCAAAATGTCCATGTATGCATGTCAGAGATGGCCTTCACAGCCTCCCTGACTCCCCCTTGTCCCAGTAATACAAATTACATTCTATTGACTAATAGCTATTTCTTGAGAATAGTTCTCTAAATCTGCTTAAAGTTTTCAGTTCTATTAGCATTAACAGTCTCTTCATGCCTTGGTGTTTCTTTCTCTACTAAAAGCTTTTATTCCTGCCAGTAGTTATTTTGCTCCTGCATAAAGATATTTAGAAAAATTGATTTATATATTGCCAGGTTCACTTTTGTCTAATTATTTGTAATTTGATACCTAAAAAGTTTATCTTAAATCTACAAGTGGCTAAGTGATACAGTTATGTCCAATAAAACATACCTAGAAATATTTTGTTTTTGTTATCTCTTCCTTTTTAACTATTTTATGCCTGGAGTCTCAGGCATTGCTATGGCAGCAGTCCTGTTATAGTACTGAGGGAGGAAAAGGAAAGGAGAAACAGTCATAGAACAGATATTAAGACATCTGCTTCAGGTTTATTTCTAAAAGAGGAATAATACATATCAAGCCAGGTATTTTGGTGCATGCTTCTAATCCCAGCACTTTGGAGGCAGAGGTAGGAGGATCATTGTGAGTTCAAGGCCACCTGGAGACTACATAGTAAATTCCAGATCAGCTTGAGCTAGAGCAAAACCCTACCTCAAAAAACAAACAAGCAAAAAAGTAACTATCAGACAATTGCACATTTATATTTACTGTCAATGAAAATGTTCTAACTACAAAACTCTTGCTAGGCAGGAAATTCAAATTTGGTAGTGAGCTCTCTCCACTACCAAAAAATAAGTAGATGTGCTTTCTATGAGATCTCTGTGGGTGAAAAAATAGTAGTTTATCTAATAAATATGAAAATGTTGTGTTTATGTAATTCATCTCTTTGCCCTCAAGAGCATATACTTGCTTCTGGAGAGCTGCCTTAAAGAGGACAATTGCCTTTCCATCACCACCTGCCTCTGTCAAGCTGGCTCCAATAAACTTACAGCAAATCAGTAAAGCAGGAACAAGTTCTAAACCAAATTAACAAGAGAACTTCTCACATATTATATTAGGCTCAAATGTCTCTTTATATATGTATGCACAAAAGAATTATCTGACAATTTTTTTCCGTTCTATTTGTATCTTTTGGGTCCTTAAACATTAACTATGTAACAGTTGATTCAAATTAGACCATAGTATATAAGAGGAAATATGTGTACAGGTGTTTATTTTGCATTTTATATGATCATAAAATAGAAAAAGATCCTACTAATAATAAAGGTAACTTGTATGACCTGTTGTCTTTCTGTCTCTGGGAAAGCCAATAATATATATATATGTTTGTATATATATATATATATATATATATATATATATATATATATATATATTTATGTTATTCTAAATTCACTGGGTTTTATTGATTCATCCTCAGAGAGCACATGTAACACTTATCAGAATGTGTGTGTGTGTAATGTATGTGTACATAATCAGGGACTGTACATAGAAGAAGCATATGTATGCAATATAAGCCATGCTATCTATCATTTTTATATATGTTGTCATCAGGAACCACACAGAAAACCAGGCTGACAAGCTTCATCTTTTGTAGATGTATTTTGGCAAATAGGAAAATGAATAAATAATGCAATATCAGAAATAAATTAATTCAAATATTGGTGGATAAGATAATGCTAAATTTAAACTAACCAGACTTTCCTGTTTGGAAAATGAGTTTTCAATATTAAAACCCATTCTTTTCACAGAATGCAGAAAGAGGTGGGAATGATGGTTTAAGGCAGACTTTTGAACTTTAGAATAAGACAATCCAGGCCATGAGTGTGAGTATATTAAGAAAAGAATGCAACTAAAAAAAAAATGAAGGTCAATGTTCTGGGTCAACAAATCCTCACAGGACAGAAAGAAAGCAGTGAAACAAGGTGATAAAGAAGGTGAGAGTCTGAGGAAGTGGATTTGGAAAGAGTATAAAATTTTGAGTAGCAGTCAAAAATAACAGATAATGAAGACAGGTAGGTTAGGGTTTTTGACACTTTGCAGATAGCTTTGGCAGAGCACTTCTAATACCTTCCAGGATAAAGTCAGTCAAGCCACAAATAGCTCAACAGGATGCTCAGGATATAGCTCAGTAGTAGAGCAAATGCTGAGGATAAGCAAGGCTCTAGGTACAATCCCCAGCTCAGCTTCACCCCATGATGTCAGTAACAAGTGGTGGAGATTTGGACTAAATTCTCACAAACATGGGCGGAGCAGGACAGAATGGAAGCTTCATGGTAGACTTTTAGGAAAATACTTTATAATTTATGAAAAGGAAAGGAGCTGTTAGGAAAAGAAAAATAAATGTAAAGGGAAAATGAAAACAACTTTTGTCTTAGAACATGGGATTTTTACTTTGAAAGACCAAACAATAATGTCATTTCAATTTATTTTGAAAGGAAATTATTTACAATTGATAACATTTAGTTTTCATATTTATATGCTTTTAGTTCATTATTATTTAAGAGACTTCTTATATGCCAATTTTACATTTCTTCTATATCTTTTTTATAGTACTATCACCATGTCTTTGCTATGAATAAGCTGGTTATCATAAGCAAACAACATTTATTTGCATTTTTCTTTGTATATTCACATTACTTTCTTCCAAGCAGTCATTGCAGTTCTATGGATTTTTCTCTGGACTAATTTGCCATGGGGAGATCTTAATGTTTAATTTACACATTTCTATCTCTCTTTTTTTTTCTATAAACCAGATGGTTATATATTCTATTATATTTTTTGGTCTGGGATAGTGTTCAAAGAATTTATAGGTAATTTATGCTTCTATACCTACACACACACACACACACACACACACACACATTCATTTCAGAACTTCTTTCTGTGGTAAAATCTATAATGTTATTTTTAATCTTCATAGAAATAATTGAAATTTGATTTTCTGAAAAGTAGATCTATTTAATGGACTAATTGAAACATCAGTTCAGTTATTTGTATGGTGAATATTGCATATTATTTTTCATTCTGTCATTAGTAACTTACTTTTCTTAAGTATATATAATATTTTCTCCATTCATATGAAGCTTCACCTGTTGTTTATTGTATACCAATTAAGAACTGGTAGGCTGAATATGTAAACAATCTTCACATAAGTTTTTTGATGTTGACATCCTACAAACTACCTACGATTTCCTTTATCTTGGGTTAGAAAAGGAAGAGCAAGCAATTATTCAAATATTCAACCAATAGTTATGTTTTGTATTCTCAAATAACTGTGATTGTTTTTCTACATATTTGTAGAAATTGAAATGACCAATATAGGAAAAATAGGCTATAATATCAATTGTCATGCAATTTTAATTTTTAAAATTACAACATGGTATATTATATATAAGAAAGCTGTGGATGTGAGATGTGTCCTCTAGCTTGTGTCTACCCTCTGCCACAAGATCATGGACAAAATAAAGGATCTCTGATTTTGTTCATCTGCAAAATAAGTATAACAGTAGAATCTGTGTGGATGGGTCCTCATGAAGGGTTAAGGTGGTAAGGAACACTTAGGTGAGGTGCTCAGAGGCATATCTACATGGCCAGTGTGCACCAATGATATACACTGTTAGCTACCATTATTAGCTAATATTATGTTGTACTTAATATGTTCCTAAGAGTTTGTATGGAATGTCATTGAAGCATTCCTTCATGAATTGAAGAAGATCAAAGTAACTTCCTACATCATATCAGATGACAATGCTTCAAAGCTAGAAATTAGCAACAAAGAGAAAACTCAACAGCTCCACCAGCTACTGGAGACTAAACAACACACTTTTAAACAATGAATGGGTTGTAGAAGAATCAAAGAAGAAATTGTAAATTTCCTAGAATTGAATGAAAATTAAAATACAACCTACAAAAACTTATGTGTAACAATGAAGGCAGTCCTAAGGGAAAAATTCATAGTCCTAAATGCCTTCACATCTGGGATAGGGTCCCTAGGTGCCCATACCCATGGGAGAGGGGCCACAGCTTGGGTCACAGGCCTTGACTTGGTTTAGTCTTCCAAGTTGCACTTGCTGTTTGAAGGGCCAGGTGGATCCATGTGTTGGGGTCCTAGGGCCAGCCATGGCTCCCAAGTGTCAGCAGTTATACAGAAGCATGTTAAAGAATGTGGTTTAGGCTGAATGTGGTGGTGTTCACCTTTTATCCCAACACTGGGGGAGGCATAGGTGAGTGGATAACTACGAGTTTGAAGCCACCCTGAGACTACAGATTGCTTGTCAATGCAAGCATGAATTCAAATCCCTAGAAGAAAATGAATTGGAAACTAAAATATAAAATAAAATAAATTGATTAAATGAAGAGCTGACATTTTTGAAAAAAATAAACAAGATTGATAAAACCCTGGCCAATTTGATCAAGCAGAAAAAAGAGGGGGGAGTCTCAAATTAACAAAATCAGAAATGAAAAAATAGAGGTCACAACAGACATCAATGAAATCAAAAGACTCATCAGGGCATACTTGGTGGGGAGGAAGGGAAGGGAGAGAAACGAACACAAAATTAAACCCAAAATGATCTGATACCATAGAAACCTTTATCCTTGGAGATAACCTGAAAGATATAACCTTCAAAAGGAGTAAAGGGGGAGCACCTGAAAATTAGGGCTCAGGTGAGGCTCAAAAGAATTTTTTTTTTCTGTCTCTTACCTGTAATTCCCAATAACAGAGACTCTTTGCTACCCACACTGAGCTATTGATCGAGAAACCTATGAGGTCCCCAAACCAAGCCAGTTTTTGGTCAAAGCACTTGATTAACTGCCTCAGACAAAAATTGAAACCCTATTGCTGAAGACCCCCTTTGCTGTTGACAAAGAACATAGAGACACTTGGCTAGAATTAAGAAGAAAGCCAGTCCCCAGATAGTTAGCTTGTCTAGTGCTGGAAAGCACTACATAAGCTACAGGAAAAAAAATGGCCAACAATTGTCTGAGCAACCAAAGGTCTAAACTACTCAGAAGAAAAGAGCCTGACATGTAAACACCACAAAGCCACAGTAGGGAATCAATTGCTTCCTAATTGGCTAAGAAATCTGCTCAGTGTAAAGGAACCCATATCTGGAATTAGGAACAAAATCAGAATCCTATGGAGACAAAGATTATGTTCTACAGTATCAAGCTTTCACTAGACTTTGGCTAAGAGGGGTTACACACATCAAATTCTCACTAACTTAATAATGTTTGTAGCATTTAAACTATACTGACTTCATTCTCCATTGGCAAATCTGTTCTTTTTCAGAGGTAGCAAGACTGGAGGAGATAAATTACCTCTCACTCTTCAGCCAAACAATAGCTAAATCCACAGAGGTATGGGGATATGTGCAAGAATGCTTCTTCCATGCTATTCCTGATAATCAGTACTAGGGTGTAGAAGGCAGACCCTGAGGATGCTGAACACCTACCAAAGTAGAGATTCAGAGGCTCCTAAGAGCTCTTCACTGAAGTAGATCACTTTATGATCAAAACACTGGAAAGAATAAGCAAGGGGGAGTTATATCTCAACATAATAAAGGCTATATGTAAAGCACCAAATGCCCAAATACTTAATGGGAAAAAAATACAAGGAGTTTCCATTGAGATCAGGAACAATACAGGGGAAATGAGACAGAAGAAAGAAATAAAGGGATTCAAATTGGAAAGTAAAAACACAACTGAAGTCTATTTACAGATGACATGATCATGTACATAAGTGAATCAAAAGTCTCCATCTCAAAAATTTCTAAATGTGATTAATTCCTTCAATAAAGTGGCAGAATGTAAAATCAGTGCACAAAATTCAGTAGCTTTTCTATATGCAAAGGACAAATATCTAAAGAAAGAAATCAGTGAAGCTGTCCCATGTTCAATAGCAGCAACAAAAAATAAATACCTTGGAATAACACTAACCAAGGGTGTGAAAGGCCTATATAATGAAAACACACACACACACACACACACACACACACACACACACACACACACAAAATAAACTCAAAAACGTTTGATCAGGATAGTGTCTGCCTAACCACACAGCACCTCCTGGGGAAAGAAAGGCAAGACATTAAATGTTCACTGGGTCTTTCAAGGGATAGCAGTCTCTAACAGATCATCAGTGGGAAGGTGTGGGGGGGCAAAAAAGGAAATTGACTGATTCTCATACTCTCCAGCAACCCACCAGACCCCCAAGCAGTGGGCCCAGCCATAGTCCAGGCCACAGGGTACTCTCATACTAATTGCAGGCAAGGGGACCCAGACCAATAGTTATATCTGTGCCATTGGGCACAGGTGATCACCTGGATACCCCTTCCCACTTGCATGACCTCAGATCCTCTCCATATCTCCCCGCCCCCACACAACCTCAGATCCATTCCACTCTGCCCCCATATGACTTCAAACCATCTCTGCTCAGCCCTACCCCTGCTCCACTTCAGACCCTCTCTGCTCTGCCCTGCCCTGTGTGAATTCAGACCCTTTCCACTCCACCCAGGCCCCTGTGACTTCAGACTCTCTCTGATCTGCCCTGCCCTGCCCCTGAAAGACCCCAAGCCCTCTCTGCTCCACCCTGCCCCACTTGACTTCAGATCCTCTTAGCTTCGCCCCACCCCTGCGCAAACTCAGATCGGCTCCACCCCACCTCCACACGATGTAAGACCCTCCCAATTCCACAACACTCTGTCCCCACACAACCTCAAACCCTCTCTTCTTCATCCCACCTCCATGCATCTTCAGATTTTCCCTGCCCCACTGGGAACTCAGATCCATTCCACTCAACACCCCTTCCACCTCAGATCCACTCCACTGCACCCCAACCCCATATGACATCAGACCTGCTGGGCTGTGCCCCAGTGCCCACACTCGCAAACCAGCACCACTTCCCTCATCACAACCACAGTCTCATTCTCCCTGCCCCCACATTGTGGTGGGCAGAGCACAGCACAAAAGGAAAACATAAAAAGTCAAATGCAAGAAAATCCAATAAGATCACCCAGTCCTACAAAGAATATCACTAATCAAAACACAGAAGAGACATTAAGATCAGAACCCCAAAATGAAGTTATGAGCAATGTAACCCTAACCAAGCTACTGGTAGAACTTGCAAAAAGCAACAAAGGACAAGTAATCATGTGGATGCAGTCATCACTAGACTAGACCTAATAGATATGAAGATGGAAGGGGTCCAAACACAGTTAAAGGACATGAAGGATGGCAGGAAAAAAAGGGGGGGAGACATAAAACACCAGCTGGATATGCTACATGAAGAAACAAAGAAATGCAAGTATAAATACCAAGAAGCATCAAGAAAATCAGAAAATTATCTGAAAAGTGAACTTGACAGAGGGAGGGAAACCATATGTAGAAAAGTAGTAGAAAATGCAAACCTAATTGAACAAGCCCAAAATTCTTTAGAAGCTCTCAAGAATAGTCAGCCATGTGGAGTATAAAAACTCAGATCTGGAAGACAAATCAGAGGAAACAGTTCAAGAGTTCAGAAGTTTCAATAAGTTCAAAAATTTCTGTGATCAGAACATGAGGGAATCATGGGATACAATTAAACATCCTAACAGTTGGATCATGTGAAAACCAGAAGGGGAAGAAATTTAGACCAACAACATGAAGAACTTATTTAACAAAATTATCAAAGAAAACTTTCCCATTCACTCAAAAGAAAGGCCCATTAAGATACAAGAAGCTAAGAGAATTCCAAATATACTGCACCAATGGAATAAAGGCTCCAAGACGATGGTCATTAAGACTCTAAACATTGACATCAAAGAGAAAATCCTAAAAACATCCAGGGAAAAACAGCACATCATATTTAAAGGTAACCACATCAGAATTACTTCAGACATTTCAATGGAAACCCTTAAAGCCTGAAACCCTGAATGGAACACTGCAAAGTCTAAGAACCTATGGCTTCCAACCCAAAATACTTTACCCAGCAAAAGTACCCCTCATAACAGATGGTGAAAGAAAAACTTTTCATGACAAAACTCAGCTCTACAACTATAGGAACACAAAACCAAACATACAGAGAATAGCACAGGAAAATCACTAAACAGAAGTATCAAATAATCAACCTCAAGTGCCTACAAGAAACATATCACAATAAACAAACTCAGAGAAAGCACAAAAACTTCAAAGTCCATGAGAACAACAAAACACAACCAACATAATATGGCAGGAATCAAATCAAACCTCACAGTCATTACCCTAAATATCAATGGACTTAATTCACCCATCAAGAGACACAAGCTAACAGGGTGGATCAGAAAATTAGACCCCATAATGTGTTGCCTTCAAGAGACCCATCTCACCACTAAAGACAGATACATCCTCAGGGTAAAAGGGTGGAAAATTATATTCCAAGAAAATGGAAATAAGAAGCAAGTAGGTCTATCTACAATATTATCTGATAAAATAGACTTCAAACCAAATATAATCAAAAAAGACAAAGAATTATACTTCCTACTGATCAAGGGAACAATCCATCAAAAGGATATCACAATCATCAATATTTATGCACCAAACACAGGTGCAATACAATTCATAAAACAAAACCAACCAACTCAACAATAAAACAGAAATAACCACTAACAGCATCATACTTGAGGACTTCAATTCACCATTATCAGCAATACATAGATCATCCAAACAGAAACTCAACAGGGAAGTGAGAGAACGCAACAAAACCATAGAACATTTAGATCTAATGGACATCTACAGAACATTTCACCCCAAATCAACAGACTACACATTCTTCTCAGCAGCCCATGGAACGTTTTCTAAAATAGATCATATACTGGGTCACAAAGCCAGCCTCCATATATTTAGGAAGATTGACATAATCCCCTGCATGATATCAAATCACAATGCTATCTATATTGCTGGAAATTAACCACAAAAGACTCAACAAGAATCACATCAGTGCCAGGAAACTGAATAGAACACTTTCAAACAATAAATGGGTAAGGGACAAAATAAATGAAATTCCAAAATTTCTATAAATTAATGACAATGAGAATATATTGTAACAAAACTTATAGGATAAAATAAATGCAGTCCTCAGGGGAAAATACATAGCACTAAATGCCTTCATAACAAAGACAGAGAGATCCCAAATCAATAACTTAGCCATTCACTTAAAGGCACAGGAAAAACAAGAAAAATCAAACCCAAAAAGCTCTATACAGGAAGAAGTAATTAAGATAGGAGAAGAAATTAATAAATTGGAAAATAAGCCAGGCATGGTGGTGCACGCCTTTAATCCCAGCACTCGATAGGTAGAGGTAGGAGGATTGCTATGAGTTCAAGGCCACTCTGAGACTCCATAGTGAATTCCAGGTCAGCCTGTGCTAGAACAAGACCCTACCTCGAAAAACCAAAAAGAATCAAAAATAAATAAATAAATAAATAAATAAATAAATAAATAAATAAATAAATTGGAAACTAAGAAAACAAGAAAATTGAAGAAACAAAGAGTTTGTTCCTTGAAAAATAAACAAGATTGACAGTTCCCAGACCAATTGCATCAAGTGAATAAAAGGGACACTTTCTTTTTTTGTTTGTTTATTTTTATTTATTTGAGAGTGACAGACAGAGAGAGAAAGAAGCAGAGAGAGAGAGGAGAGTGGGCACGCCAAGCCACTGCAAACAAACTCCAGATGTGTGGGCACCCTTGTGCATCTGGCTAACGTGGGTCCTGGGGAATCAAGCCTCGAAACGGGGTACTTAGACTTCACAGGCAAGCGTTTAATCACTAAGCCATCTCTCCAGCCCAAAAGAGACACTTTCAATTAACAATATTAGAAATGAAAAAGGAAAGATCACAACAGAAATAAGTGAAACTTGGACAATTATCAGGTCTTACTTCAAAAACCTCTACACACAAAACTGGATATTATGGAAGAAATGGATAAATTCCTAGACACATACCATCTACCAAAGCTAAACTCGGAGCAGATTAATCTCCTAAACAAATCTATTACCCCATAAATATTGAAAAGCTAATAAAAAAAAGTCCCTAAAAAGAATAGTCCAGAACCAGATGACTTGTCCTCTGAATTCTGGAAAAATTTCATGGAAGAATGGAAACCAATCTTTCTCAAACTATACCACACAATAGGAGAATAGAGAAAGCTCACCAACTCCTTCTATGAAGCTAGTTTCACCCTAATACAAAAACCAGGCAGAGATGCCACAAGAAAAGAAAAATAAAGGCCGGTTTCCCTGATGAACTTACAAGCAAAAATACTGAACAAAATCTTTGCAAACTGAATCCAACAACATATCAAAAGTGTTATCGACCTTGATCAAGGGGGCTTTATCCCAGGAATGCAGGGGTGGTTCAAAATAAGGAAATCTCTCAATGTAATATACCACATAAACAAAGTTAAACACAAACACCACATAATCATTTTGATAGATGCAGAAAATACCTTTGAAAAAATACAACATCACTTCATGATCAAAACATTGGAGAGAAACTTCATGGTCGGTTTATATCTCCTAAAGGGCAAGTGAAACTTAATGGAGAGAGACTGAAGGAATTCCCATTGAAATCAGGAACAAGACTGGGGTATCCACATTCAGCCCATCTCTTCAATATAGTACTGGAAGTCCTAGCTCAAGCAATAAGACAAGGGAAAGAAATAAAATGAAGAAGTGAAGTTAGTTTTATTCTCAGACAACATGATTCTATTTGTAAGAAACCCAAAAGCCTCCATCCCAAAATGCTTAAAAGTGATAAACTCCTTCAGCAAAGTAGCAGGATACAAAATCAATGCACAGAAATCAGTAGCCTTTCTATATTCAAATGACAAAGATACAGAGAAAGAAATACGTGACATTGTCCCATTTTCAATGACAAAAACAACAACAAAACCTTAGAATAACATTAACCAATGAAGTAAAAGATCTATACAATAAGAACATAAAAACACTCAAAAAAGAAATTGAGGAAGATTTAAGAAAATGGAAAGACTTGAAATGGTCAAAACCTGGGATAGACCTACTCCTGGAAAGGCAGAATTAACATTGTGAAAATGGCAATCCTACCAAAGGCAATATACAGATTTAATGCAATTCCCATCAAAATCCAAACAATGTTATTCACAGAGATAGAAATATTGATTTCAAAATTTATCTGGAAAAGCAGAAGACCTTGGATACCCAAGCATATTCTCAGCAAAAGAAACACTTTTGGAGGCATCACCATACCTGATCTAAAACTATATTATGAAACCATAATAATAAAAAATCAGCATGGTACTGGCATAAAAACAGGAGTATAGAGCAATGGAATAGAATCAAGGACCCGGACTTTGGTCAAGTAACTACAGCTACATGATATTTGATAAAGGCCCTACCAATATAGGCTGGAAAAAGGACAGCATCTTCAACAAATGGTGCTGGACAAACTGGATAACCATATGCAATAAATTGAGACTTGATCCACACATCTCTCCATATACAACAATCAAGTCTAAATGGTTTAAAGACCTCAATATAACACTGGAAACTCAGATACTACTGAAGGAATACATAGGAGGAGCATTCCATGATATAGGAATGGAAAAGACACCAATACCAATGGGATCTCATGAAGCTGAAAAGTTTTTTCACAGACAAACATACGTTAAGCAAAGCCAATAGATTACCCCCAGAATGGGAGAAAATATACACAGGATATCCAATTTACAGAGGTCTAATCTCTAGAATCTACAAAGAACTCAAAAACATAAACGATAAAAAGTCAAACAACCCACTCACAAAATGGGGCAAATAACTAGACAGGCAGTACACAGATGAAGAAATACAAATGGCAAACACACACTTACGAAAATGTTCATCATCCCTAATCATCAGGGAAATTCAAATTAAAACAAATATGAGATTCCAACTTACCCCATTAAGGATAGCAAACATCAAAAAATCAAATTAAAATAAATGTTGGTGAGGATGTGCAGAAATAGGAACCCTCATCCACTGTTGGTGGGAATGTAAGATGGTACAACCACTTTGGAAAGCAATATGGAGACTCCTAAAAAGTTGACTATAGAGTTACCAACAGACCCAGTTTATCCCTTATTGTACCCTAAAAGCTCCATGCCTCAGTTCAGAAAGATTTGCTCAACCATGTTTATAGATACTCAATTCATAATAGCAAAGAGCTGGAATCAACCCAGATGTCCATCATTAGACAAATGAATAACTAAGATGTAGTTATCTACACAGTGGAATTCTACACAGCAGTAAGGAAAAATGACACAATGAAATTTGAAGAAAAATGGTCAAACATAGAAATGATCATCCTCAGTGAACTCACCCAATCACAGAAAGATAGTGGCCATATAGTCTCACTTATCTACAGTTCCTAACCTGAATCTACCCAAATTGCTGACATACCTAGCAAGCATCTTGAGGACCAGACATTAGGGAGGCTGGGGAGGGAGGGCAGGGTAAAGGACAAAAAAACTGAACTGAAATTGCAATGGTACCATAAAACTCTACATCTGAAAAGACAGACCAAGTGGTTGAACCTTCACCAGGCCTAATTCTCAAGGCCTTGGAGAGGGTATGATAAAAACTGACTTTTATCTCCTCCTGTTTCTCTCTCTCTCTTGTCCCTGTATTTCTTTTATATCACTTATCTTTTTCTTCCTTCTCTTCTTGGGTACTGACCTGTAATTCTCAGTACCAGCAAGTAGATATCATCCACTATGACCTTTTGATCAGAGAGACATACAAGGTTTCCCAAAAGAAGACAGATTTCTGTCAGATCACTTGATGACCCACCAAAGATTAGTGGTAAGACCCTACTGGTGAAGATACCATATGCAGTTGGCACGTAACATGGTGTGACATGGCTGGAAACTAGAAGACTAGTCAGTCCCCAGAAAGTTAGCATATCTAGTGCCAGAAGGTGTTGCAGGAATGACTTGGGGAAAATAACCAATATCTGTCCGTACAAGTCATGGTTCAACCTACTTAGCAGCAAACAACCTGACATGATTCTCACACCAGTGCAATAGTGGCACACAGCCATGGTGGGAATCCAACTGCTCTTGATTTGTCTAACTGATCTTCTCAGTGGAATGAACCCCATAGATGGAGCTAGGAGACAAATGAGAACCATATCCAAAAAGCACCTGCTCTCCATGATCAAGCTCCCACAAATTGTGGGCTACAAGTGAACCTACACCTATTATTCTCTCTTTAAAATATAATGTTTATCCCATTTATTATGTGCTAACTTTACTCTCCATTAGAGATATGCTTCTCTTTTTCAGATAGACATAGATCCTAAGGAGAGAACCACCCATCATATCTCAAAAGGGCCCCAGCTGAAACTAAGAGTAATTGGGAAAACAAACAAGTGTGGTATTTTCTTGGAGAAACTGGTACCAGCACAATGGAAATAGACACAGAGAACAATCAGCCCAACAAAACCAGATATCCAGATATACAGTCCCAAGTCCTCATCACTGAAGCAGACCTAAAATGAACTCAACATGGCTCAGGAAAATTTGTGGAAGAGGAGGAGAAAAGAATGTCAGAGCCACATGTTGGGTTTCCTCCTACCCAAAACTGATGGCTAACCCCACAATGAATGACCCATATACCCCAACAAGGAGGGTCCCTGTGGATGGGGGTAGGGCAGGGAGGAGGCTAACAATGGTATAAACTTGACTGTATTCACTGATTACAAAATCAATTTAAAAACAGTAAAGTATAAAAAAATTTAAAAACTCTAAAAAGAAATCAAGGAAGACTTGACAAGATGGAAAGACCTCTGATGCTCATGGATTTGTAGAATTAATATTGTGTGGATGACAATTCTACCAATAGCAATATACAGGTTTAAATGCAATACCAGTAAAAATTCCAGCATAATTCTTTACAGAGATTAAAAAATGATCACAAAATTCATATGAAATGCCAACAGGCCTCAGAAATCCAAACATATCCTCAGAAAAAAAAAAAAAAAGACCTTTTAAGGTATCATTATACCCAATCTACAGCTTTATTACAAAGCCATAGTAACAAAAACTGCATGGTACTTGCATAGAAACAGAAACATAGGTCAATGGAACAGAATTGAAGACTCAGATATTAGGACAAGTATCTATAGCTACTTGATCTTTGACAAAGGTGCTAATAATGTAGACTGTAGAAAAGACACCATCTTCAACAAGTGATGTTTGACAAATTGGATGACCATATGTACAAAAATAAAACTATACCCACTCATCTCTTCATCCACAATAAATCAAGTCTAGAGCTTTGTGTGGTGGTGCATGCCTTTAAGTCCCAGAACTTGTAAAGCAGAGGTAGAAGGAACACTGAGAGTTCAAGGCCACTGTTGCAGTCAGGTTCACATTGCTGGTAGAAAGCACCCAACCAAGAGTAGCTTCTGGGGAAAAGAGATTTATTTTGGCTTATAGGCATGAGCGGAAGCTCCATGATGCAGGGGAAAACAATGGCATGAGCAGAGGGTGGACATCACCTTCTGGCCAACATAAGGTGGACAATAGCAACAGGAGACTGTGCCAAACACTTGCAAGGGGAAACTGGCTATAACACCCATAAGCCCACCCCCAACAGTACATTCCTTCCAGGAGGCATTAATTCCCAAATATCCAGCAGCTGGGAACCTAGCATTCAGAACATGTAGGTTTATGGGGGACACCTGAATCAAACCACCACATTCCACCCTTGGCCCTCATAAACTGATAACCATACATGATATAAAATGCAATGCATTCATCTAACTTTAAAGTCCCATGATTTTTAGCAATTCCAATGATGTTCATACATCCCCATAGTCCAAGATCTTTTAACTGAGCCATAATACCAAAAAATAACCTCAAAAAACCCATAATGGCACAGAATAAACATTCACACTGCTAATGATGACACTGGACATAACAAAGAAACATTCAAACAGTACAAGATTTAAAACAACCAGGGCAAACATCAAACTCCATAGCTTCAAGTCCAACAACTCCAGCCAGTGACAAATCTCCAAGTCCGATATTTCTAACCAGCAATAAGTCTCTGGCATTCCAATTCTGCCCCTCGAGCTAGGCTACTCACAGTCCTGGACAACTTCATCGGGCTGGCAGCTCTCCTTGGCAGCCATCTCATGGTCCTGGCATCTCCACTGGGTCTCCAATGCAAGCATGGTTCATCCTCATGGGCCCATGGAGTCTCCATGCAGGCATCCAGCAAACCTGCTTCACAGTGCCAATGGCCATTTCTAAAACACAAGACCGTGTTGCAAACTTAATGACCCTCTTTCCAGCATTTCTTGTACTCCATGATACCAGTAGGGTGCCAATTTGTTAATCCAGGGGGAAATAAAGCAGACTTTGAAGAACAGGACACTCCTTGAACACTCAGACCCCTTCAAAAGATGTGACATTCTGGGCTGGAGAGATGGCTTAGCAGTTAAGCGCTTGCTTGTGAAGCCTAAGGACCCCGGTTCGAGGCTCGGTTCCCCAGGTCCCACATTAGCCAGATGCACAAGGGGGCGCACATGTCTGGAGTTCGTTTTCAGAGGCTGGAAGCCCTGGCGTGCCCATTCTCTCTCTCTCCCTCTACCTGTCTTTCTCTCTGTGTCTGTCGCTCTCAAATAAATAAATAAATAAAAGAAAACAAAAGAAGCGACATTCTTCCTGTTGCCTCAGGGCAGGATAGCTAGCCCAATCTCAAAGGTTGTAATTTCTCAGTTGCAGCTAAATGGGCAACAGTTCACTGAAAGACTTTTCTTTCTGTGCCATATCCCTCTGCTCATACCAGTTCATTTCTACACAAAGCAACCCTGCACAACTTCTCAGGACATGGAAATAAGAGCAAGCTTCTCACACAAACTGCTAGCCCAGTCCAAGCAAAGCTTTCTCACCCTCATAAGCCAAACCCCACAGTCCATAGTTCTTACTGTATTCAGGTCTTGCAGCTCAGACCAGAATAGTCCATCAAGCTGTGCTTACAGCACTGCAAGGCATCTCTTAGAACAAGGTTTCAAATCCTCTTGAAAATCATTCCTCTTGAAAATCAACTCCAAAAGGCCAAAGCCACGCAGTTAGGTGTCTAGGAGCAATCCCACTCCTTGGGGATATTGCAGTAAGGTTCACATTGCTGGTAGAAATCACCCAACCAAGAGTAGCTTCTGGGAAAAAGAGATTTATTTTGGCTTATAGGCATGAGAGAAGCTCCACGATGCCAGGGGAAAACAATGGCATGAGCAGAGGGTGGACATAACCTTCTGGCCAACATAAGGTGGGCAATAGCAACAGGAGACTGTGCCAAACACTGGCAAGGGGAAACTGGCTATAACACCCATAAGCCTGCCCCTAACAGTACACTCCATCTAGGAGGCATTAATTCCCACATATTCATCAGCTGGGAACCTAGCATTCAGAAGACCTAAGTTTATGGGGGACACCTGAATCAAACCACCACAGTTACCCTAAGGCTACAAAGTGAATTCCAGGTGAGCCTGAGCTAGAATGAGACCCTACCTTGAGAAACAAAACAAAACAAAAATCAAGTCCAAATGGATTAAGACCTCAATATATGACCTCCAGCTCTTCTCCTACTGGTAGAAGAAATAAGAGGCACTCTTCATGATACAGGTGTGGGGAAAGATTCCTCAACAAAACCCCATTAGTTCAGGGAATTAAACAATCATTCAACCAATGGGATCTCATGAAGCCAAATAATTTTTGCACAAATACACCATAATCAGAGCCAATCGATTACCCACTGAATGTGAGAAAATCATCACCAGCTATACCACTGACAGAAGCCTAATATCTAGAATCTACAAAGAACTCCAAAAAACTAACAAAATATCAAACTACCCACTTCAAAAGTGGGCCATATAACTGAATGTGGAGTTCTCAGAGGAAGAATTTCAAATGGCTAATACACACTTAAGAAAATGTTCAACATCCCTACCCATTAGGGAAATGCAAATTAAAACAACCATGAGATTCCACCATACTCCAAATAGGATGGCAATCATTTTAAAAAAAATTCTAACAATGACAAATGTTGGTAAGGATGTGGGAAAAGAGGAGCCCTCATACACTGTTGGTGTGAATGTAAACTTGTTCAGCTACTATGGAAATCAATATGGAAATTCCTGAAAGGGAAGAACATAGAGCTACCAACAGAAATAGTTATTCCCTTACTGGGCATTTACCCTAAATGCTGCACACATCAATAAAACCATGTTTATAGCCTCAATTCATTGCATCTAAGAACTGGAATCAACTGAAAAGCCCATCATTGGATGAATGAGTAACAAAGCTGTGGTACATTTACACAATGTAATTCTACTCAGCAGTAATATATATATATGTGTGTGTGTATGAATACAGTGAAATTTGTAGAAAATGGACAGACTTGGAAAAGATCATACTCAACCAACTCACAGCATAACAGAAAGACAAATGCAATGCAATATGGTGTCACTTATCTGTGGTTCCTAACCTGGACCTGCTCTACTTGCTGTCATACCTGATAGGCAACTCAAGGCCCAGACAGTAGGGATGGAAAGCTTTGGAGGGAGGAGAAAGAGAGAGGGGGAAAAAACACAAAATTAAATCCAAAATGAGCTGGTACCATAGAATCCTTTATCCTTGGAGATAGCCTGAAAGATATAACCCTCAAAAGGGGTAAGGAGGAAGCCCCTGATAAGTATGGCTCTGTTGAGGGTGGGATAAAGCCTTTTTTTTTTTTTTTCTGTCACTGACCTATAACTCCCTGTACCAGAAATTAGTTGCTACCCATATGGAACTGTTGATGGGACAGAAGTATGAAATCAAGATAGCTTTCTGTTAAAGCACTTGATTATGTGCCTGAGGCAAAACTAAGATCCTGTTGCTAAAAATACCATATGCTGCTGATACAGAGCATAGAGAGACCTGGCCGGAATTCAGACTAAAACCATTCTCCAGACAACCTATCTAAGCGCTGGAAAGCACTACATGAGCTACTGGGGTAGGGGGAGAATAGCCAACAACAGTCTAAGCAACCAGAGGTCTAAGGTACTCAGAAGCAAACACCCTGACATGATGTAAATGCCAGTTCAATAGTGCCACAAAGCCTCAGTGGATAACCAAGAGCTTTCTGATTGGCTAAGAGATCTGCTTAGTGTTAAGGAACCCATATCTGGAATTGGGAACCAGATCAGAATCCTATGGAGACAAAAATTGTCTTCTCCAGTGTCAAGCTCTCACTAGTCTTTGGCTAAAAGAGGGGTTAAATATATCAAATTCTCCCTAAATTAATAATGTTTATCCCATTTTAATGATGCTGACTAAAATCTCCATTGGGGAATTTTTTTCTTTCAAAGGGTAGCAAGACTGGAGAAGATAAACTGCCTCTCGCACTTCAGTCAAGCCACAGGTGAATCCACAGAGGAATGGGGATATGAGCAAGAGTGCTGCTTCCATGCTGTTTCTGATCATCAATGCCAGGGTATAGGAGACAGACCCTGAGGATACTCAACATTTATCAAGATCAAAGCAGAGATCGAGAGGCTCCTAAGAGCTCATCATTGAAGTAGACTTAAAACTTGTCCACCAGGGCTCAGGGAATGTTGCAGAGAAGGAGGCAGAAAGATTGCAAGAGCCACAGGTTGAGACATTATGCCCAGAGGCATTGACTTCCCCAAAATTTAACTGACTACTGCTCCCACAATGCATAAACCACAACCCCATGGGGAATACCTGCGACCTCATTGAGGAACGTCCCCCAAGGAATGGGAGCATGGAAGAGGGAAAAGAGAATACCAACACATAATGTGTGCATACAAAACATATTATTAATAGTAATGATAATAATAAACATTAAAAAAATAGTCAGATTTCATCTAGAGCAAGTATTTCTTTCTAAAAATTATCTAATGCTATTTTTTAGGGATTTCTGTGACGCATATCATTTGTACTTATTATATTCCTGTCATGTTTATCATATTATTTCTGAATGAAGTGAGACACACAAAAACAGTGGGAAAAGTGGGAGCAAAAATAATGGCTTTTTGTTTTTTTCTTCTAATTTTGTTTCCTTTTTTGAGGGAAAAAGAAGGGAGAGAAAGAGAGAGAGAGAATGGGTGTGTCAGGGACTCTAGCCACTGCAAATGAACTCCAGATGCATGCATGCACTGTCTTGTGCTTCTGGCTTACATGTGTACTGGAGAATAGAACCTGGATCCTTAGGCTTAGCAGGGAACACCTTAACCACTAAGCCATATCTCCAGCCCTAGTGGCTGTTTTTTTTCTTTTCTTTTTAAATGAAATTTTTTTTTTAGCTTCAATTGATTACTTGGAAAAACTGTTATGTGCTTGTACAGAAATGTTTAGTTATATTTTAAGGTCATCTAAACAGTGTATTTTAGCTAAAATTTTCTAGTAATAATTCTATATAATTATATATTCTATATAATTCTAGTAAGAATAATTTTGGTAACCAATTATTTCATGATTGACAGTTCCCACCAAGCCAAAGTGGGTTGTTTGTCAGTTGCTCTTGAGTGTGATACCATGGGTGTAAATCCCCCTCAGCCAATACAGCTGACAGGACTTTGGACAAGGTTTTCATTTTGTAATATTTGTAGATTGGAAGTGATATCATTGATCTCAAAAAACTTGTAGAAAGGAATAAATGAAAGAATATATAAAAATAACCAGGAGAAAAGTTAACACATAATAAATACTCCATAAACATTGGGCAAGTATGTCAAATGTAGCATTGACTTTAGTCATTCAAGGATAATAATTGCTCTCCAGATCTTTATCACCTCTTATGATTCATTAAACACTCTTAATGGATATGGACTAGAAATGGATTCAATGACTTTTTGGGGGGTGGGAGGGTTGTTGAGGTAAGGTTTCACTCTACCTCAGGCTGATCTGGAATTCAGGATGTAGTCTCACGGTGGTCTTATACTTGTGATGATCTTCCTACCTCTGCCTCCTGAGTGCTGGGATTAAGGGCATGTGTCACCATGGCCCCAGCTCAATGTCTTTCTTTACAAGAGGGCTAAATTAGTGATGACGGCTAGTAGAATTAGATTCTGTTTTGAAGCCCTGCTCTGTGACTTAGCTGTATCACCTGTGAGAAGTTAAGATGTCTCAATGATTTTATCTATAGTACAGATTTTAAAAGTCCACCTCCAATTTATTGTTGTAGCAAGTATTAGAAACATTGTTTGAATGATTCTTAGAAAAGTGCATGACGTTTACTAACTGAAGCTTAAATGCCCATTCCTGACCTCACAGTGGATATTATTACCTCCACAATACCTGCATGAAATTGAGCTCAACAGCATTTTGGCATTGAAGACTAAGGAGGACAAAAATAATGAGACATCAAAACAGAAAACCTATTTATAAAGAGGAGAGGTTCCACTTAAATGGTGAGGAGGACTAAAGTGGATAACAGAAGGGGAATATTATCAAATTATAGTATGCTCGTGTATTCACATTCTCAAGTTTTAAAAATAGCAGCAGCTCTAACAGTCTATGGACCTTGTTCCATATGATCTCTGCATACAGTTTTCAAATATTCTCAATGCATTAATTAAGGGTATGCTATATATGCATTAGTTGGTGTAAAAATATGACAAACCTGGCCCTCACACCTTTGTAAATGTAGTAGTGTATTGTGAGTTCAAGTGCAGAATCTCTATGATTGACCAAGTTTGTAGATGGCTTGACTTGACACCAACATAGTATGGGATACCTGTAGTAGTTCGAATATAGTGTCTCCCAGAGCCTCATGTGTTTGTGATTCAGCATCATACTCAATCCCCAGCTGATTAGCATTTGAAAGGTGAAGCCTTATGAGAGGAGATGTGTCATTGAAGGTGGGACTTGAGTTTTATTAATCCAGCTCTATGCTCAGGACTTAGATTACTTCCACTCAGATATGATATGATATTTATGACAATAAATGGGAGGTGGATTCTTTTAATCCAATTGTCTTTTAAAAATTTATTTTTGGGCTGGAGAGATGGCTTAGCGGTTAAGCGCTTGCCTGTGAAGCCTAAGGACCCCGGTTCGAGGCTCGGTTCCCCAGATCCCACGTTAGCCAGATGCACAAGGGGGCGCACGCATCTGGAATTCGTTTGCAGAGGCTGGAAGCCCTGGCGCGCCCATTCTCTCTCTCTCCCTCTATCTGTCTTTCTCTATGTGTCTGTCGCTCTCAAATAAATAAATAAAAATTTAAAAAAAAATTTATTTTTATTAGATATGTACATACTTAGTATGTAAACAACGCATGTTGGTACCATCATTTTCCTCATCCCTGCCACTTTTCCAAAGAAGCCCTCCTCATTTGGGATGCAGGTCAACCCCATAAGGATTGTGGGTCATGCATTGTGGGGGCAGCAGTCAGTTAGGGAGGAGAGGCAATGTCTCTGTACATAAAGTCCCAACTTGAGGCTCTAACAATCTTTCTTCATCCTATTCCACAAAATTCCCTGAGATATGTTTGGTGCATTTTAAGTCAACTTAAGTTATGGGCTCTTAGGAGTCTCTAGATCTCTGCTTTCGGAGGTGTTTATTGTCCTCAGTGTCTATCTCCTTCACCCTTCTAATATCAGGTTCACTGAGAAAGCAGCACTCTTGCTCATTTCCCCAATTCCTCTGTGGTTTGTTGGTTATCTCTTCCAGTTCACTCCCATCTGAAAAAGAAAAGCAGAATTTCTAATGAAGAGTGAAGTGAGGGGCTTGTGTGAGCATCACATCAGGTTGTTTGCTTCTGAGTTGCTTAGACTGATATTGGCCACTTCTTCCCTCACCCCTGGTAGCTCATGTAGTGCCTTCCAGCAATAGATGGGCTGTCTGGTGACTGGCTCTCTTCTGGATTCAATCTAGGTCTCTTTGTGGTCCATGCTGACAGCATATGGTGCCTTCAGCAGTAGTGTCTTACCATTAACCTCTGGTGGGCAGTCAAGTACTCTGACCAAAGTCTGCCTTGTTTGACTTGGGAGAACTTGTAGGTCTCTCCAATCAACAGCTCATTATGGATGTTACTGCATCCTGGTACAGGGAGTTACAGGCCACCACCAAGGGAAAAGGAAAAAGAAAAAGACAGGGAAAAAAAAAAAAAAAACAGAGAAACAGGAGAAATTTAAGGTTAGGCTTCATCTCACCTTTTCTAGGGCCCTTCGATTCAGGTGCTTCCCTTAAGGTCCTGTTGAGGGGTCAACATTTTGGTATAACTTCTAGGATATAGGCTTCTATGTTACCAGTTCAATTTGAGTTCAATTTTGTGTCACCTGCCCCCACCCTTTCCTTTCCCCCAAACCCTACCCTCCCTTGTCCAAGTCTCAAGATATCATTCAGGTATGTCAGCAACTTAGGATGATCCAAGTTAGGAACCACAGATGAGTGAGACCATGAGACAATTTTATTTCTCTGATTGTGTGAGTTCACTTAGTATGATCTGTTCCAAGTTATGACCATGTTTCCATACATTTCATTGTGTTTTTTTTTTTTTTTCTTACTGCTGAGTAGAATTCTAGTGTGTAGATATACCACATCTTGGTTATCCATTGGTCCAATGATGGACACCTGGGTTGACTCCAGTTCTTAGCTGTCATAAGTTGAGCAGCTATAAACATGGTTGAGCAAATATCTCTGAATTGAGGTGTGGAATTTTTAGGGTAAATGCCCAGTAAGGGAATAACAGCAGATTCTGTTGGTTACTCTGTCCTTTTCAGGAGTCTCCATACTGATTTCCATAGTGGTTGTATCAGCTTACCTTCCCACCAACAGTGAATGAGTGTTCCAATTTCACCACATTTGGTTTCATTTGATATTTTAATGTGTGCTATACTTACTGGGGTAAGATGTAACCTCATACTTATTTTAATTTGCATTTCCCAATGGTTAGGGATGTTAAACATTTTCTTAAGTGTGTGTTAGCCATTTGTAATTCTTCCTCTGAGAACTCCATGTTCAGTTTTCTGGCCCACTTTTGGAGTGGGTTGTTTGATTTCTTATTGTTTACTTGGGAGGTGGTTTTTTTCTTGGTATTATAGATGAGGATATTGAAATATCAAAGCACTTAACTTCTCACAAGTCACATAGCTAAGACACAGAGCAGGATTTCAGAATAAAATCTAATTCCACCTAGCCTCTGCTCTGCCATATTTTACCCTTTGGTGATGAAACTTCCCTGGAAGACTACTTCTGGTCTGATGTTTTGTCCCAACAATAAGAAGGTGATTCAACAGATGCTTAAGGCAACACTCATCACAGGCAACCCCAGATATTTCTGTGGGACAGAGTATTATTATTTATATGAAAATCAACAAGTATTTAAGCAACAATGCATTTTATTTTCTTAAACATACCTTCATTTCAAAGAAGATTAAATCAGTTTTTCAAACAATTAGCTAATGTCATAGAACAGCAACTCAGTAGACTCATTAAAGAGGAAGTTTTATCTTCCCAACAGCTTTCCCCTAAAAGTACATTTGCCAAGGGCTACAGATTCCTTCCTGCTGAAAAACCTGATTTTTGTGGCTTTTAATTCTATAAGAGAAGTTAATGGTAGAATACATTATAGACATGCACAAATATTGTCAAAAAGATACTTTAAACAATACTGTGTGATGATATAATTAGGAGTCATTTGTATAATTCTTTACTAAAAATTCTTTTAAATCATAAACATCCTTAGTTAAATAGTATAGTAATGAAAGGTGTGAGAGGAAAATGATAGAGATGTACATTTTTATTAATGGTAACACTGCATTTCTATACACACAGGAGATGAATTAGGCCAGTAAAACTTTAAAAACTGTGTGTTTCATGACACATGCATGTCTGCCACATCTCAATGATAGGCAGTAATCTTCTGGTATCCTTCAAGCATTTATATCATTTAATTTTGGGCCTTATCCTAAATACTTAAACCTAAAAACACTCAAGGAGCATTACTTTTATGGAAGATAAATCACTAGTTACAAATTTTAAGTTATTTTTTTCTCAATTTTATTAAACATTTTCCATGATTATAAAAAATATCCCATAGTAATACCCCCTCCCCCATTCTCCCCTTTGAAATTCCCTTCTCCATCACATCCACTTCCCATCTCAGTAAGTCTCTCCTCTATTTGGATGCCATGATCCTTCCCTCCTTTTAGGATGGTCTTATGTAGGTAGTGTCAGGCAATATGAGGTTATGGATATTGAGGCCAAATTTTTTCTTTTTCCCCTGGAGGGAGCACATTGTAAGGAGTCCAACCCTTCCTTTGGCTCTTAAATTCTTTCCACCACCTTTTCCACATTAGACCCTGAGCCTTGGAAGGTGTGATCGAGATGTTACTCAGTACTATAGTTAATTATTTCCAGCACCATGATAACTTCTGAGTTGTCCCAAGGTCACTGCCATCTGAAAAGAGAAGATTCTCTATCGAAAGTGAGAGTAGCGTGAATATAAGGGTAAAAATATTAAGAGAAGTGCTTACTGGGCAGTTTGATAAGCAGATATATATATATACACTAATCCAGACATCAGCAGATGTTACAACCCGAGGGCTCATGACTACCTCTGTTTTAAGTTTTCAGTATCAGGGATATAGTCCCTCCATTGGAGTGGGCCTCCAGGCAATTGGAGAGCAGTTGGTTTCCAACATGACAGATGTGCCACTCTTGCACCCATTGGCTCATTTGGCCTGGCTGGCCAATTATAAGGCTTGCAGTGTCCACTGTTGAGTACCTTCACTGGTGGTGTATCTTTCTCCCATTGAACTGCATGTAGGATGGCTTCTTCCAGCTTTCTGTCAGCTGGTCTACATGGAGGAGCTTATCAGCTCAGTTCCAGCAGGACTTCTTAGTGGCCTTGCAGCTCAAGTATGTGGAGTCTTCAGCAATAGGGTCTTACCATCTATTCCTGGTGGGAAACTAAGGGCCTCAGCAATGGCCTATAATGTTTTGGGGGCATCAGGAATCTCCATGTCCAACAACTCATTGGAAGGTTTCCCATCCCTGGTACTGAAAATTTTCTAGCAACAATCTATGGCTCCTGAGTGTTCCATTGTCCAAAACTGAAGGATTCCATTTGATTTATTTATATCCTCTCAGATTTTGATTAGCCCTCCCTCCACTTTTACTTTACTCAATCTCCTCTGCTGACCGCACTTTGGGCCTTTTCACCCCCATTAATCTATTCTTCTACTTACATATAGACAATACCAACCTATTAAGTACCCTCCTCCCTTCCCTTCTCTTCCTTTTGTATCTTGTTTTTAGCTTAATAGCAACTGCTACTGAGTTTTTTCCTTCTCACACAGAAGCCCAATTATCTGTAGCTAGGATCCACATATAAGACAAAACATGTGGCGTTTGGCTTCCTGGGCCTGGGTTACCTCACTTAGTATAATCTTTTCCAGACCCATCCATTTTTCTGCAAATTTCATAACTTCATTTTTCTTTGCCACCGAGTAGAACTCCATTGTATAAATGTGCCACATCTTCATTACCCATTCATCAGTTGAGGGACATCTAGGCTTGTTCCATTTCCCAGCTATTATACATTGAGCAGCAATAAACATGGTTGAGCACATACTTCTAAGAAATGACATGAGTCCTAAGGATATATATACCTAGGAGTGCTATAGCTGACTTTCTGAATACAACCTCAATTGCTCAGGCAATAAAACCACAGATTAATCACTGGGACCTCATGAAATTACAAAGATTTTGCACTGCAAAGGACACAGTGAAAAAAAGCAAAGAGGCATCCTATAGAATCGGAAAAAATCTTTGCCAGCTATATATCTGATAGAGGATTAATATCTAGGATATACAAACAACTCAAAAAGTTAAATAATAAGGAATCAAACAAGCCAATCAAAAAATGGGCTATGGAGCTAAATAGAGAGTTCTCAAAGGAAGAAATATGAATGGCATATAAGCATTTAAAAAAATGTTCTACATCTCTAGTTATCAGGGAAATACAGATTAAAACTATATTGAGATTCCATCTCACTCCTGTCAGATTAGCTACCATCATGAAAAAAAATGATCATAAATATTGGCAGGGATGTGGAAAAAGAGGAACAGTGCTGGTGGGAATGCAATCTGGTCTAGCCATTGTGGAAATGAGTGTGGAGGTTTCTAAAACAGCTAAAGATTGATCTACCATATGACCCAGCTATAGCACTCCTAGGCATATATCCTAAGGACTCGTCTCATTTCCTTAGAAGTACTCATCTCATTTCCTTAGAAGTACATGCTCAACCATGTTTATTGCTGCTCAATTTATAATAGCTGGGAAATGGAACCAGCCTCAATGTCCCTCAACTGATGAGTGGATAATGAAGATGTGGCACATTTATACAATGGAGTTCTACTCAGCGGTAAAGAAAAATGAAGTTATGAAATTTGCAGAAAAATGGATGGATCTGGAAAGGATTATACTAAGTGAGGTAACCCAGGCCCAGAAAGCCAAGCGCCACATCTTCTCTCTTATATGTGGATCCTAGCTACAGATGATTGGCCTTCTGCGTGAGAAGGACAATGCTTAGTATTAGAAGCCAGTAAGTTAAAAAGGAGATATAAAGGGAAGAGAAAGTAAGGGAGGAGGGTACTTAATAGGTTGGTATTGTATATATGTAAGTACAATGATTGAGATGGGGAGGTAATATTATGGAGAATGGAATTTCAAAGGGGAAAGTGCAGGGGTGGGGAAGGAGGGTATTACTATGGGATATTTTCTATAATCATGGAAAATGTTAATAAAAATTGTGAAAAGAAAAACAAAATTAAAATAAAATTTAAATTTAAAAAAAACACATGGAAAGCTTATATTTTAGAGACCATAAATAAAGCATTTAAGTTACAATAAGAGAATTTCAGTCTTAGAAAAATAGCATTCATTCCCTTTTTAAAATAGCAATATTGGGGCTAGAGAGATTGTTTCTTAGTGGTTAAAGGTGTTTGTTTGCAAAGCCTAACTGCCAGGGCTCAATTCCCCAGTATGAACATAAGTTCAGAAGCAAAAGTGGCACATTCATCTGGAGTTCATTTCCAGTGGCAGGAAAACTTAGCATACTCATGTACTCTCTCTCTCTCCCTACAAATAAACAAATACAATATTTTTAAGAAATGAAATAGCAAGATGCCCATCACAAAATTAGAATGAGAAATGGATACTCAAGATTTTGTAAAGTAAAAAGCTGTATTATCAAATGACTGGCTACATAAGGAGAACTTGAATGGGCTTTTTAAATGACAATAGCAATGTTCTTAAAATGGATGATAAAAATGTGATGGATTTGGAAGAAACACTAAATGTAGAATCACTTTAGAAACCTTTGTTTAGTCTGTTATGTCCTTGCAGTTTGTTAGCTATGACATACACTGCAGCCAGCCTTTTAATCAACATGGTACATTGTCTTAGCTAGCATCCTTAAACAGGAGCTTTTCAAAACTAGACATACTGCCAGAACCTTAGAGAATATCCATAGCCTGTACAACTAATTTCAGTGCAAGTATGCTGTTTCATCTAGAAATTGTTTATCACCTAGTCAGCAGCATATATATTTTTCTTCTATGAGGCAGTTTTACTGGGGCTTAACCTTTGATGTAACTAAATGAATGTGATACATGACCCATATAAAATGCAAAAGAAATCCAATCTCCAGTTCCATTTAAAATCAACAGAGCTTACAACCCCTTAGTGACATGAATGCACTTTAATATTTTATTGGCTTTTGACATAGTTGTAGATATTAACATCAATTGGCTGATGCAGAAAAAAATTTGCAGTTTAGTAGCTCTAAGATATTATATTGTACTTGGTAAAATATGCCAGCATCCACTATTTACTTATGAGACTAAATGTGTCCTGTAATTTTCAATGGGATTCTAAAGACATATTTCTAAGTGCAGATGCTACCTCAGAATATGTTAACCTTGATAAGTGTCCATGAAATAGTTTTATTCTCTGATGATCCCTTATTATGAAGAAATCTCTTATATCAACAGATGCTATTTTTTCCTGTTTAAATCATTCAGCAACATAACTTGATATTTGCATCCACAGTGAAGATTTTACAAGAAGAGTTAAATTATGTTGAAAAGGTGTTTAAATGATGCTTACAAAATGAAATATTATGGTTATAATATAAGATTACAAAGAAAAGTAAAAAACAAAATAACATGCACAATGAAGTGGTAATAAAACATTGCTTTAAGTCTTTTAATCCTTTTCCATCAAGAAAAAAGGTGAAAGTACCAAACTATTTGTAAATAGGAGTTTTTAATTATTAAAACATGGAGATTATGGAAGAAGAGATGCTATTGTGTTTCTGAGGTGAGATACTAGGAAGCAAGTACAAAATAAACTACTTAAGACTTTCAGGTGAGAGAAGATACATGGAGATGCCATATGAGTACCTGCTGAGAACAGCACACAAGACAAACAGGTGAATTTAACTTGGAAAAGAATCCCACAGAGCAACTTGTTCTAGTCCTTTTTTGTTTGATTCTCAATAGTTTAGGAACTAGACACTGTAAACACTAGGCATGAAATTCAAGGCCTTACAGAACTTCTCAACACCAAGAAGCACAAATAATAACTTTACTATTGTAGATGCTTATATGAGATAAATCACAAGAAGATCCACACATGAGAACATGACTACTGTAGATGCTGGGGTGAAATGGATGTCAACAAGATCCACACTTGATAACATGAATACTATAGATGTATGATGTGTGTCTCAAAAAGGTCCACAAATGACAACATGAATACTATAGACGCTGGGGTAAGGTGCATCTGAAAATGATCTACATATGATGCCATGACTACTGTACACGTTGGGATGAAGGGCATCTCAACAAGGTCTATGCACAATAACATTATTACAGTATATACTGGATTGCTTTGATCTCAGCAATATCCAAGATGATGGTATAATTACTGTAGATGAAGTACAGCTGGACAATATCCATACATGACAACATTGTTACTATATTTATGCTGGAATGAGGCAAATCTCAATGAGATTTAAGATGATAACTTGACAACCTTAAGTGCTGGGGTTAGGTAGATACCTGTAAGATGTACACATGATAACATGCATACTGTAGATACTGGGGTGAATGAGATCTTGACAGGATCAAACATGATAACATGACTACTACACATCCTAGGGTGAGATTCACCTGGACATAATCCAACATGATAACCTGACTACTGCACATCCTGGAGTAAAGTGGATCTCAATAAGCTCTGACATGATAACTTAGTATTTGCATGTGTGAGGTGGATCTCAACAAAAATGGCACATGATGACATGATTACAGTATATATGTTGAAATTCCATGGATCTCAACAAGATCCACATATGAGAACATGAATACTGTAGTTGTTAGGGTTAGGTAGATATCAATCACATGTATACACAATAACAGAACTACTGTATATGCTGGGGTAAGATGCATCTCAACAATATCCACACATGATAATATGACTACTATAGAAACTGGGGTGAGGTGGATTTCAACAAGATCCAACATTATAATATTTTTATTGTATATGCTAGAGTGTGAAGCTACTCAACAAGGTCCAACATGTTTACATTACTACTGTAAATCCTAGTTTGGTTTGACTATCAAGAATATTTACACATAACAACATGAATCCTGTATATATGCTGTGTTGAGACAAGATCCACACATGATAACATGACTACTGGAGATGCTGCACTGGGATTGATCTCAACAAGATCTACACATTGATGATATGACTAGTGTATATACTGTGGTGAGATGGATCTTAAGATCTTCTCATGACTACTTTAGATGCTGTGATGACATGGGTCTCAACAAGACATGATAGCATGAAGACAGTGTATCTTGGAGTGACCTGCGTAGGGTCTCACTCTGGCCCAGGATGACCTGGAATTAACTATGTAGTCTCAAGGTGGCCTCAAACTCATGGCAATCCTCCTACCTCTGCCTCCCAAGTGCTGGGATGAAAGGGATGTGCTACCATGCTAGCCATACTAGACTTTTATAGATGAATGATTCATATTCATTTGTATTGCAAATAAGTTAGGCAACAGCATTTTAGACATTACAATAAATAAATTATATTTAAAACAGTTACTAAATAACCATAGCTCATATTTTTTGTCCATGTTTTAAAAATATTCTTATTTAAAATAATAAACAAATGAAAAATAATATGAATAGTATAGATATAAATATAATAAAATAATAAATTAATAAATAATAATAAAATATTATTTTTACTAATTAGTTTTTCTGTTTCTACCAAACACATGCTATTGCATTTAAGTAAAACACATTCTGCATTTTTTTTCATTTTTATTAGCATTTTCCATGATTATAAAAAAATATCTCATGGTAATTCCCTCCCACCCACCCCCACCCCCACACTTTCCACTGTGAAATTCCATTCTCCATAATATTACCTCCCCATCTCAAACATTTTACGTATATATATACAATATCAACCTATTAAGTACCCTCCTCCCTTACTTTCTCTTCCCTTTATATCTCCTTTTTAACTTACTGGCCTCTGCTACTAAGCATTTTCCTTCTCACACAGAAGGCCAATCATCTGTAGCTAGGATCCACATATGAGAGAGAAGATGTGGCGCTTGGCTTTCTGGGCCTGGGTTACCTCACTTAGTATAATCCTTTCCAGATCCATCCATTTTTCTGCAAATTTCATAACTTCATTTTTCTTTACCACTGAGTAGAACTCCATTGTATAAATGTGCCACATCTTCATTATCCACTCATCAGTTGAGGGACGTTGAGGCTGGTTCCATTTCCCAGCTATTATAAATTGAGCAGCAATAAACATGGTTGAGCATGTACTTCTAAGGAAATGAGATGAGTCCTTAGAATATATGCCTAGGACTGCTATAGCTGGGTCATATGGTAGATCAATCTTCACCTGTTATAGAAACCTCCACACTCATTTCCACAATGGCTAGACCAGATTGCATTCCCACGAGCCCTGTGGAAAGGTTCCTCTTTTTCCACATCCCCGCCAGCATTTATGATCATTTGTTTGCAAGATGGTAGCCAATCTGATGGGAGTGAGATGGAATCTCAATGTAGTTTTAGTCTGCATTTCCCTGATGACTACTGATGTAGAACATTTTTTTAGATGCTTAAATGCCATTTGTATTTCTTCCTTTGAGAAGGCTGCATTTAGCTCGGTATTATTTTAGATATTTGAGGTTTTTTTGTGATTGCAAATGAATTTTTGGATTTTTTTTTCTATTTCCATGAAGAATGCTTTGGAAATTTTGATAGAGATTGCACTAAATGTGTAGATTGCTTTATGGAAGATTGCCATTTTCACAATATTGATTCTTCCAATCCAGGAACAAGGGATGTTTCTCCAATTTCTAGTGTCTTCTGCTATTTCTCACATGAGTGTTTTAAAGTTCTCATTGTAGAGATTCTTTACTTCCTTGGTTAGGATGATTCCAAGGTACTTTATTTTTTTTGATGCAATTGTGAATAGGAGTGATTCTCTAATTTCATCTTCTGTGTGTTTGTTGTTAGCATATATAAAGGCTACTGCTTTCTGTGTATTTATTTTGTATCCTGCTACATGGCTGTAGGTTTTGATCAGCTCTAACAGTTTGCTGGTAGAGTCTTTAGGGTCCTTTATGTATAGAATCATGTCATCTGCAAATAATGATAACTTGATTTCTTCCTTTCCAATTTGTATCCCTTTTATGTGTGTCTCTTGCCTTATTGCTATGGCTAAGACTTCCAAAACTATATTAAATAGAAGTGGGGACAGTGGACACCCTTGTCTTGTTCCTGATTTTAGTGGAAAAGCTTCCAGTTTTTCCCCATTTAGTAATATGTTGGCTGTAGGCTTGTCATAAATAGCTTTAATTATATTGAGATATGTTCCTTCTATTCCCAGACTCTGTAGGACTTTTATCATGAAGGGATGTTGGATTTTGTCAAATTCTTACTCTGCGTCCAATGAGATGATCATGTGATATTTGTCCTTCAACCTGTTTATATAATGCATTACATTTATAGATTTGCATATATTTAACCATCCCTCCATGTCTGGGATAAAGCCTACTCAGTCATGGTGAATGAATGACCTTTTTGATATACTCTTGTACTGTTTGCCAATATTCTGTTGAGAATATTTTCATCTATGTTAATGAAGGAGATTGGTCTGTAATTTTCTTTTTTTGTTCTATCTTTGCCTACTTTTGGTATCATGGTGATGCTGGCCTCATAGAAGGAGTTTGGTAGAATTCCTTCTTTTACTATTTCCTGGAAAAGCTTAAGAAGCAATGGTATTAGCTCTTCCTTAAAGGTCTGGTAAAATTCAGCAGTGAATCCATCTGGGCGTGGGCTTTTTTTAGTTGGGAGATTATTGATATATGTTCAGATCTCCATGTTTGTTATAGGTCTATTTAAGTGATTAATCTCATTTTTATTTAATTTAGGTAGGTCATATAAATCAAGGAAAGCTTCCATTTCTTTCAGATTTTCATACTTTGTGGAGTATATGCTTTTATAGTATGTCCCTATGATTTTTTGAGTTTCTCTGGAATCTGTTGTGATGTTAACTTGTTCATCTCTGATTTTATTAATTTGTGTCTCTTCTCTCCTTCTTTTGGTCAGATTGCTAAGGGTTTATCAATCTTGTTTATCCTTTCAAAGAACCAACTGTTTGTTTCATTAATTCTTTGGATTGTTTTTTTTTCTTTGTTTGTTTCTATTTCATTAATTTCTGCCCTAATCTTTATTATTTCTTCCCGTCTACTGATTTTTGGTTTGCCTTGTTCTTCTTTGTCCAAGGCTTTAAGGTGAAGCATTAAGTCGTTTACTTCTGCCCTTCCTAGTTTCTTAATATAGGCACTTAAGGCTATAAATTTACCTCTTAGAACTGCCTTCATTGTGTCGCAGAGATTTTAATTCTCATTATCGTTTGAGTCATAAATTTTTTGATTTCCTTCTTGATTTCTTCATTGACCCATTCATCATTTAGTAGTGTATTGTTTAATTTCTATGATTTTGTGTATGCTCTCTAGCCTTTCTTGCTTTTTTTTTTTTTTTGTAGTTTAATTCCATTGTGGTCAGATAGAATGCAAGGAAATATTTCAGTTTTCCTGAATTTGTTCAGATTTGCTTTGTGTCCTAATATATGGTCTATTTTAGAGAATGTTCCATGTGCTGCTGAAAAGAATGTATATTCTGCAGCCTTTGGATGAAATGTCCTGTATATATCCGTTAGGTCCATTCTTTCTATGACCTCATTTAGTCCAGATGCCTCTCTGTTTATTCTTTCCCTGGATGACCTGTCAATTGATGAGAGTGGGGTGTTAAAGTCACCCACCACCACTGTGTTTGGTGTTATCTGTGACCTTAGTCCTAATAGTGTTTGTTTGATGAATTTGGGAGCCCCCATGTTAGGTGCATATATGTTTAGGATTGTAATGTCCTCCTGTTGGAGTGTGCCCTTAATCAATATAAAGTGACCTTCCGTATCTTTCTTGACTAATGTTGGACTAAAGTCTGCCTTGTCAGATATTAGGATAGCAACCCCTGCTTGTTTTCTAGGCCCATTTGCTTGAAACACAGTCTTCCAACCTTTCACCCTAAGATAATGTCTATCCTTTGTAGAAAGGTGAGTTTCTTGTAGACAACAAATTGTAGGATCCTGCTTTTTCACCCAGTTTTCAAACCTATGTCTTTTCATTGGGACATTGAGGCCATTGATATTAAGAGATATTATTGAAAGGTGTATATTTATGTTTCCCTTTTTGTGTGTGTGTGTGTGTGTATGTGTGGGTGTGTGTTCCCGATTGTATGTGTGCTCTCTTGTGTTAACTAGTATTTGAGTATTGTTTGCTTTTTCCAGGTTCCTTATATGTGTGATTTTCCTTTTCTTCAGCATGGAGTATCCTACCAAGTATTTTCTGTAGAACTGGTTTTGTCTTCAAATTCTTCTTTTACCTGCTTTTGTCATGGAATGTCCTTATTTCTCCGTCTATTTGAATGGATAGCTTTGTAGGATAAAGTAACCTTGGTTGACAGTTGTTATCTTTCAGAACTTGGAATATATCACTCCAAGCCCTTCTGGCTTTAAAAGTTTATGTTGAATAATCTGTTGTAATCCTGATGGGCTTGCTTTTATAGGTAACTTGTTTTTTCTCTTTAACTGCTTTTAATATTTTTCTTTGGTGTGTGTGTTTGGAAGTTTGATTATAATATGGCTAGGAGAGGTTCTTTCCAGGTTTTGTCTGGCTGGGGTTCTAAAGGATTCCTATATCTGCATTGGTACCTCTTTCCCAATTTGGGGGAAATCTTCTTCTATGATTTTGTTGAAGACACCTGATATGCCTTTGGAGTGGAATTCTTCTCCTTCTACTATGCCCTGAATTCTTATATTGGATCTTTTCATAGTGTCCCGAATATCTTGAAATTCCCACTCATACTTTTCTAGAAGTTTGTTTTTCTCTTTGTTGAACTGTATTAGATCTGCCACCTGGTTCTTCTAGCTTAGATATTCTGCCCTCTCCTTCATCCATTCTACTGGTGAGATTTTCTACAGAGTTTTTTATTTCATTAACTGTGTTCTTCATTGCTAGTAATTCTGACTGGTTTTTCTTACTATTATTTATATTTCCTTATTTATGTCTTGTGTTACCTTCTTTATTTCATGAAATTGGTGTCCTGCATCTTCTTTGATTCCTTTGTTTTCCTCCTTGAGTTCCTCTTTGATTCCTTTGATTTGCTCTCTGACTTCTTTGAACTTATTTTCAATCATTCTTTTGAAATCTTTCTCAGGCATGTCCTCTAACTCATTCTCACTGGAGGTCATTTCTGATGCATTAATACTTTTAGATGGATTTATATCGTCTTGCTTTTAAGTGTTTCTTGTGTTATTATGTATATATTTTGGCATCTTGGATTAAGTTAGTGCTTGGATTTTCTAGCTAGCTGGGTATTCTTAGCTGTATCAATTGATTTGATGTTATATATTTTCAGGGTAGGAGCTTAAGGTGTTAGATATGGCTCTTAAGACTTTCAGAGTATCTACAAAGGTGCTCTTAGGGGTTGAGTTTCCCTGCAAAAGGAGTATTCAAGTAGGCTGAGTGGAATAAAATATAGGAAGATTCTAAAAGTTAACTAAACACCACATTCAATCAAATACAGCCGCAAGTATGTATGCAAGAGTAGTTATTATAACAACCAGATCCTCTATCAACAAAGAGGTTAAGATTTCTGGTGTGTTGAGGGATTCAAGTCAGCTTGTGACCAAGTGAGACCCTTCCCTGGTGCAATCCCAGTTACCTTGGATGAGTTTGGTCTCAGTCAAGTTGCTGCCTGGGTCTTCGGGCTGCTGTTCTGATTTCTGGAGATGGGCACTGGGTTTTCCTGTGGGGCAAACTGAGCCTGGCAACTGTGGCCCTGCAGATCATCACATATACTGCTGGAACTGCTGCTGCTATAGCTGCCTCTGCTGAATCTGTCACTGCTGCTGCAGAAGCTGCTGCTGCTGGGTCCACTGCTGGAGCCATCACTCATGTTGAACCTGCTGCTGCTGGGTCCACCGCCGCTGCTGCCAGTGAAGCTACTGCTGTGGGATGTGCCGCTGCTGCTGCTACTGGGTCTGATGCTGCTGGAGCCACTGTTACCAGTTCTGGAGCCACTGATATTGCTGCTAGACTCTGCTCCTGCTTAGGTCCTACTGTCAGCTCAAGTTGGCGTGGCCAGATCCCAGGACTGCTGCTCTGTTCACTGAAGCTGGGCACAGGCATTGGGGGAGGGGAGGGACCTGCAGCTGTTCTAGTTCTCTCGCTGTTCCACGTGTTCTTCTACCTCATGGTCTGCTCCTCTGTTGCTCACTGTTGCTCTCCCTTCACGTTTCCTGAGTTGCGGAGAGCTCCAAGTGAGTGGAAACACCCCACACCTGGCTTTTCCTGTGGCTGGAGCCGAGTCTGGTGGCTTTGTGGTGCACCGCCACTGCCGCAGTTGGCAGAGATGGGGCCACTTTTTCCAGCCTCTGTGGGCTCTGGAAGCTCTGGATCTCTTCTACTTCTCCACTGTCACTTCAATTTCCTATACACCTCACTTTTTAGTAAAAGTGTGTATTTTGCCTAGATTTTTTGGTCTTTTTCCCCCCTACGCTGTTTTGGCATGGTACCTATGCTGCCATCTTAACCGGAAGTCCTGTTTTTTGGATAATCTAATAATCTTATAATAATAATTCTTGATTATGGTAACAGTCATGTTATATATAATCATCAAAATAGTAAATAATTTCACGTATATTTGCAAGGTTAAAAGTAGGAGTGAATAATTGGGCAGATAAAATAAGTGTAATTTTTTCTTTTTAAGCTAAGATGAACTGATATTCCTTTCAAACAATGATTTGTGTTATATTTGGTGACTGGGGAAGACTGTGCATTGTATAACAAAATGTTTAATGCTATATACGTCTTACATCCAATTGAAAATTCATACTACTCTTATAAATGCCCCCAAAGTCTGATGAAAAATGCTTTGCTAAACTAAGCCTATATGGACTCTAATTTCACCTAAGCTTGCTAGGAAATTAATTTTACTTGTTGATTATCTAGGTGTCATGCTGACAAAATCCATACTGAAATTAATGAGATGCCTGTCACTGAGGAATATTTGAGATTTTTTTATTCTACTCAAATGGCAGCTTATAGGTCCATGCTTTCATAATGTCCCCTTCACCATCCTCTATATTAAGCATTGCTTACTGAATGTCCACTCCCAGTGTCTTTCATTGCATTCTATGTATTTTGACATGTATCCACCTCTGCAGTTTCTCACAGAATAGTTTACTCCACCCACCATGCTCTGTAGTACATCTTCTCAACCCTTCTCCTTGCCACCCTCTGGTACACACTAATCTTTTTTCTCCTCTCATTGTTTTGCCGTTTATTCAATACCATGTAGCTAAAATCACATTATATGTTAGTTTTTAACTTTGGCTTATTTTGCTTAATATGGACTTATGAGGTATTTATGTGATTTTGTGGCTTAGTATATCATTTCTCTTAGTAAATAGTATTCCGTAGTCTGGGTACACCACAGTTTGTCTATTCATGTACTAATTATATTATCTTTTCTTCTTGGTTATAGTAACTATGTATAAAGATGCTAAATATACATGTATAATGTGCATATGATGTTTCATGACTTTAATCCAAGCACTGAGGTAGAGGTATCATGTAGGTTCAAAGGTCATCCTGGGCTATATGATGAGTTCTGGCTTAGCCTGGAATAGATTAACATCTGGCCCAAAGTGTTTGTATAATTATATACTCTACATATGGCAATTAGTAGATAAATATAAATTTGTTATGATAGCATTCTATATCTGTAAGAACTTTAGGAAAAGATTAACCATACTAACCAGAAATTTGGAAGATATACTTTAAAAAAGACTTGAACTTCTAGCAATGACAAATAAAAATGTTTGAGGTAAAAAATACAATAAATGAAGGTAAGAGATTGATCCTAGCTATAAAAAGATTGATGGATAGGAAGACAAGGCAAAAGTAAGTACTCAAAATAAAGCACATGCAAAAAGAGGTACAACATAACCTAACAAAACAGTGCATCCTGGAACAAACTTACAATGTGCTATTAGAAGTCACTTGAGTGGATTAACAAGAAGCAAATTTCTGTAATAAAAAGCTTATTGATTAAAACTTGTATAATTTGTTTAAAATTCTATTGTCAAAGATTTAAGAAGCTCAGCTAACCTACACTAAACCATAATAGATTACACTGACATTGCTTAAAGCACAATTAAAAAGTAAAAATAAGCAGGGCATGGTGGTGCACACCTTTAATCCCAGCACTCAGGAGGCAGAGGTAGGAGGATTGCCGTGAGTTTGAGGCCATCCTGAGACTACATAGTGAATTCCAGGTCAGCCTGAGCCAGAGTGAGACCCTACCTTGAGAAACAAAAACAAACAAACAAACAAAAAAGTAAAAATACTGCTGGGCATGGTGGTGCACACCTTTAATTACAGCACTCAGGTGACAGAGATAGGAGTATCACTATGAGTTCAAGGTCACCCTGAGACTACATAGTGAATTCCAGTTCATCCTGAAACAGAATGAAACCCTACCTCGAAAAACCAAACAAACAAACAATAGTTTACAATATCTAATGATATCTCACAGATAGAAGAAATTGATACCAGGTATAAATCTGGGTCCCTGAAGGAATTAAAATTACAAAACAAGCATAGAAAATAAAAACATAAACATCAAAAACAGAATGTAACCAGTATGTGTAGCAAAAAATTACAATACAAAAGTAAATATAATCAATCCATCGCTTAAATATCTATGAAGCCTAAATAAATAAAATAAAGAAAATTATAATTTTTTGAATTTGAATATACATATACATAAATCAGTGAGAATTAAAACACAAATTAAATATATAGTGTGTACACTATTCCCACCACATATTTAATATGTCTTATAAACCCCATAAAAAAATAGACATTAAATTACACAGCACGACTTCTGGGCAATATGGCAACTGCCTAACTGCACCACAGATCCCTGTGAAAGAAAGGCAAGACATTAAGTGTGCACTGGGTCTTTTAAGGGAGAGCGATCTCCAATAGATTGCCAGTGGGAGGGCATAGAAGGTGAAAAACAAGGAATGGCTGATTCCCTCATGGGCGGGTAGCCCACCCCACTCCTCAAGCAGCCTCTGTATCCACAGCCCCAGTTTCAGGAAACTCCCACACTTACTGTAGGAAAGGGTCCTAGTCCAACATAGTTCCACTTGCCTCACTGCACAGGGGCGATTGCCATGCTACCCCTTGGAGCTCAGGCTCCTTTGATCAATTTGCATTCCAAATGGCACTGCTGTGCTGATCAATCCCTGCTATACCTGCGTTTGGAAGCTTAGACTGCTTTACCCACTCACACAATTACTGCTCCAGCCTCCACACATTCACGTATGAGCCCAGGCCCATTGCAACTGGCACTCGAGTTCAGACTGTGTCTGTTACTTGTGCGAGATCAGGGGCCATCCCCTCCCTGTCTGCCACACCAGCCAACCACCATTATCCTGCTGTGTGGGAGCACAGACTGCTTCCAGGTCCCAGTGTTCCCCACCAGAGTTTGGGCAGCTTCAGTGCTTGGTGCCTCAGTGTCCCTCCTAGTGCAAGTGCAGGCAGCTTCGGCACATTACCATGTGAGAGCTCAGGCAACTTTGGTGAACAGGCCAGGCAAGGGCTCAGGCAACTTTGGCAAGAAATGTAAGAATGAATTCCATGAATCATTAACAAAATCAGAAAATGATGTGAAAGGGAGCTTGACAGAGGGATGGAAATTATACATAGAAAAGTAGTAGAAAATGCAAACTTAATTGAACAAGTCCAAAACTCTCTAGAAGCTCTCAAGAATAAAGTCAGTCATGTGGAGGATAGAAACTCTAAACTGGAAGCCAAGATGGAAGAAACAGTTTGAGAGTTCAAAAAATTCAGTAAGTTCAAAAGTTCCTGTGAAAAGAACATGAAGGTATTGTGAGATACATTTAAATATCCTAATATCAGGATCATTGGATTACCAGAAGGAGAAGAAATTCAGACCAAAGGCATGGAGAACTTATTTAACAAAATGATTGAAGAAAACTTCCCCATTCTCTTAAAAGAAAGGCCCATAAAGATATAAGAAGCCAATAGAACTCCAAACAGACTGGACCAAAGAAGAAACTTTCCAAGACATATTCTCATTAAGACTCTAAACATTGAGAAAATCCTAAAAGCAGCTAAGGAAAAACAAAGAGAAAATCCTAAAAGCAACAAGGGAAAAACAGCACACCACATTTAAACGTAACCCCATCAGAATTACTCTAAACTTCTCAATGGAAAACCTGAAAGATAGAAGGGCCTGGAATGAAACATTGCAAAGTCTAAGAACTACTTACTTAGCAAAAATATCCCTCATAATAAATGGTGAAAGAAAAATTTTCCATGACAATACTCAGCTTAACAATTGTATAAACACAAAACCAAACCTACAGAGAGTATTTCAGGAAATTCTCCACAGAGAAGAAACAAATAATCAAACTCAAATGCCTAAAAGAAGCAGATCACAATAACCAAACTCATAGGAGTCACAAAAAACTTCAAAGTCCATGAAAACACCAACCCACATATACCATCACAATATGGCAATGATCAAACCAAATCTCACAGTCTTTACCCTAAATATTAATGGCTTTAATTCACCCATCAAGAGATACAAGCTAACTGGATGAACCAACAAACTAGATCCCTCAGTCTGTTGCCTTCAAGAAACCCACCTCACGACTAAAGACAGACACTTCCTCAGGGTGAAAGGGTGGAAAAGAATATTCCAGGCAAACAGGAATAAGAAACAAGCAGATGTAGCTATATTAATGTCGGATAAAATAGACTTCAAACAAAAATAATCAAAAAAGACAAAGAAGGCCACTTCCTACTTATCAAGGGAATGATCCATCAAGAGGACATTAAAGTCATAAATCTATATGCACCAAACACAGGGGCACCACAGTTCATAAACCAAAACCTACTTGACAATAAAACAGAAAGAACCACCAACACCACCATAGTTGGGAAATTCAATACAACATTATGAGTAATAGACAGATCATCCAAACAGAAACTCAACAGGGAAGGAAGAGAGCTCCACAAAACCAAAGACCACATAGACCTAATAGACATCTACAGACCTTTCCATCCCAAATTCACAGACTAAACATTCCTCGCAGCAGCACATGGAACATTCTCTAAAATAGACCATATACTGGGTCACAAAGCCTGCTTCCACATATTTAGGAAGATTGACATAATTATCTAAATGATATAAGATCACAATGATATATTGCTAGAAATCAACAACAAAAGACCCACCAAGAATCCCAATGGCATTTTGAAACTGAAAAGCACACTTTTAAACAATGAATGGATAGTGGATGAAATAAAAAATGAAATTATTTAATTTCTAGAATTGAATGAAAATGAGAACACATCATACCAAAACTTATGGGACACAGTGAAGGTGTTCTGCAGGGGAAAATTCATAGCACTCAGCCTTCATAAAAAAGACAGAGAGATCCCAAAACAATAACCTAACCATCCACCAAAAGGCACTGGAAAATCAAGAAAAATCCAACCCAAACAGCTACATAAGGAAAGAAACAATTAAAATCAGAGCAGAAATTAATCAATTGGAAGCTAAGAAAACAAGACAATTGACAAAACAGAGAGCTGATTCTTTGAAAGAATAAACAAGATTGACAAATCCTGGCCAATTTCATCATGCAAAACAAAAGAGATGCTTCAAGTTAAAAAAAAATTCAAAATGAAAAAGGAGAAATCACAACAGACATAAGTGAAACTGGGAGAATCATCAGAACTTATTTCAAAAACCTCTACTCCGGTGGACTTCTGGTTAAGATGGCGGCGTAGGTACCACGCCAAAGCAGCCTGAGAGGAAAAAGACCAAAAAACCTCAGCAAAATACACACTTTTACTAAAAAGTGAGATGTATAGGAAACTGAAGCGGCAGCAGAGAAGTAGGAGAGATGCAGAGCATCCATAGCCCACACAGGCCAGCAAAAGCGGCCCCAGCAGCTCCGCCAACAGCGGCAGCGGCGGGGTGTACCAGAAAGCTGCCAGACACGGCTCCAGCTGCAGGAAAAGCCAGGTGCAGGATTTTCCCCTCACACTGCGCTCTCTGCAACTCAGGAAACGTGAAGGGAGAGCGGCAGTAAGCAGCGGAGGAGCAGAACGCAAGGTAGAAGAACACGTGGAACAGCGAGAGAACCAGAGCAGCTGTGGCTCCCTCCCCTCCCCCAACGCCTGAGCCCAGCTCCAGCGAACAGAGCAGTGTCCTGGGACCTGGCCATGCCAACATGAGCCGACAGCGGGACCCAAGCAGGAGCAGAGTTCGGCAGCAACATCAGCAGTTCCGGAACTGGTACCAGCGGCCCCAGCATCAGCAGACCCAGGAGCAGCAACAGCGGCAGACCCAGAAGCAGCAGCAGTTCCAGTAGCGGGGGTGCTGATCTGCAGGGCCACAGTTTTCAAACTTGGTTTGCCCCACAGGAAAAGCCAGCACCCACCTCCAGAAATCAGAACAGCAGCCCGAAGACCTAGGCAGCAACTTGACTGAGACCAAAATCATCAAAGGTAACTGGGTTTGCACCAAAAGAAGGGTCTCACATGGTCACAAGCTGACTGGGATCCCTCAACAGACCAGAAATCTTAACCTCTGTGTTGATAGAGGATCTGGTTGTTATAACATCTACTCTGGCATACATATTGGGACTGTTTTTGACTGAATGGGTACAGTGTTTAGTTAACATTTAGGATCTTCCTATATTTTATTCCACTCAGCCTACTTGAATACTCCCACAGCAGGGAAAGACAACCCCTAGGAGCACCTTTGTAGATACTCTCAGAGTCTTAAGAGCCACATCTAACACCTTAAGCTCCTACCCTGAAAATATATAACATCAAATCAATTGATACAGCTAAGAATATCCAGCTAGCTAGAAAATCCAAGCATTAACTTAATCCAAGATGCAAAAATATATACATTATAACACAAGAAACACTAAAAAGCAAGATGATATAAATCCATCTAAAAATATTAATGCATCAGAAATGACCTCCAGTGAGAACAAGTTAGAGGAAATGCCTGAAAAAGATTTCAAAAGAATGATTGTAAATATGTTCAAAGAAGTCAGAGAACAAATCAAAGGAGTCAAAGAGGAACTTAAAGAGGAAATCAAAGGAATCAAAGAAGATGCAGGACACCAATTTCATGAAATAAAGAAGGTAATACAAGACATAAATAAGGAAATATAAATAATAAAGAAAAACCAGTCAGAATTACTAGCAATGAAGAACACAGTTAATGAAATAAAAAACTCTGTAGAAAATCTCACCAGTAGAATGGATAAAGAAGAGGACAAAATATCTAAGCTAGAAGACCAGGTGGCAGATCTAATACAGGCCAACAAAGAGAAAGATAAACTTATAGAAAAGTATGAGTGAGAATTTCAAGATATTCAGGACACCATGAAAAGATCAAATATTAGAATTCAGGGCATAGTAGAAGGAGAAGAATTTCACTCCAAAGGCATAGTAGGTGTCTTCAACAAAATCATAGAAGAAAATTTCCCCCAAATTGGGAAAGAGGTACCAATACAGATACAGGAAGCCTTTAGAACCCCAGCCAGCCAAAACCTGGAAAGAAACTCTCCTCGCCATATTATAATCAAACTTCCAAACACACACACCAAAGAAAAAATATTGAAAGCAGTTAAAGAGAAAAATCAAGTTACCTATAAAAGTAAGCCCATCAGGATTACAACAGATAATTCAACACAAACTTTTAAAGCCAGAAGGGCTTGGGGTGATATATTCCAAGTTCTGAAAGATAACAACTGTCAACCAAGGTTACTTTATCCTGCAAAGTTATCCATTCAAATAGACGGAGAAATAAGGACATACCTTCACAAAAGCAGGTTAAAGGAGTATTTGAAGACAAAACCAGCTCTATAGAAAATACTTGATAGAATCATCCATGCTGAAGAAAAGGAAAAGCACACACATATAAGGAACCTAGAAAAAACAAACAATACTCAAATACTAGTTAACAGAAGAGAGCACAGGTAGAACCAGAACCACAAAAAAAAAAAAAAAAAGGCAAACATAAGTACACACCTTTCAATAATATCTCTTAATATCAACGGCCTCAATGCCCCAACGAAAAGACATAGATTCGCAGACTGGGTTACAAAGCAGGATCCTACAATTTGTTGTCTCCAAGAAACTCACTTTTCTACAAAGGATAAACATTACCTTAGGGTGAAAGGTTGGAAAACAGAGTTTCAAGCAAATGGGCCTAGAAAACAAGCAGATGTTGCTATCCTAATATCGGACAGGGTAGACTTTAGTCCAATGTTAGTGAAGAAAGATAAGGAAGGTCACTTTATATTGATTAAGGGCACACTCCAACAGGAGGACATTACAATCCTAAACATATATGCACCTAAAATGGGGGCTCCCAAATTCGTCAAACAAACACTATTAGAACTAAGGTCAAAGATAACACCAAACACAGTGGTGGTGGGTGACTTTAACACCCCACTCTCATCAATTGATAGGTCATCCTGGGAAAAAATAAACACAGAGGCATCTGGACTAAATGAGGTCATAGAAGGAATGGACCTAACAGATATATACAGGACATTTCATCCAAAGGCTGCAGAATATACATTCTTTTCAGCAGCACATGGAACATTCTCTAAAATAGACCATATATTAGGACACAAAGCAAATCTTAACAAATTCAGGAAAATTGAAATAATTCCTTGCATTCTATCTGACCACAATGGAATTAAACTACAAATCAGTAGCAAGAAAGGCTATAGAGCATACACAAAATCATGGAAACTAAACAATACATTACTAAATGATGAATGGGTCAATAAAGAAATCAAAAAGGAAATCAAAAAATTTATAGAGTCAAATGATAATGAGAACACAAGATACCAAAATCTCTGGGACACAATGAAGGCAGTTCTAAGAGGTAAATTTATAGCCTTAAGTGCCTATATTAAGAAACTAGAAAGGTCACAAGTAAACGACCTAATGCTTCACCTGAAAGCCTTGGAAATAGAAGAACAAGGCAAACCAAAAATCAGTAGATGGGAAGAAATAATAAAGATTAGGGCAGAAATTAATGAAATAGAAACAAAAAGAACAATCCAAAGAATTAATGAAACAAAGAGTTGGTTCTTTGAAAGGATAAACAAGATTGATAAACCCTTAGGAAATCTGACCTAAAGAAAGAGAGAAGAGACACAAATTAATAAAATCAGAGATGAACAAGTTAACATCACAACAGATTCCAGAGAAATTCAAAAAATCATAGGGACATACTATAAAAGCATATACTCCACAAGTAGGAAAATCTGAAAGAAATGGATGATTTCCTTGATCTATATGAACTACCTAAATTAAATCAAAATGAAATTAATCACTTAAATAGACCTATAACAAACATGGAGATCCGAACAGTTATCAATAATCTCCCAACTAAAAGAAGCCCAGGCCCAGATGGATTCACTGCTGATGGACCTGGAAAGGATTATACTAAGTGAGGTAACCCAGACACAGGAAGCCAAGCACCACATGTTCTCTCTCATATGTGGATCCTAGCTACAGATAATTGGGCTTCTGTGTGAGAATGAAAATACTTACTAAATAGAGCATTCTCAAAGGAAGAAATACGAATTGCATATAAGCATCTAAAAAAATGTTCCACATCACTAGCCATCAGGGAAATGCAGATTAAAACTACATAAAAGGTAGAGAAAGGAAAGGAGGAGGATACTTAATAGGTTGATATTGTATATATGTAATTACAATGATTGTAATGGGGAGGTAATATGATGGAGAATGGAATTTCAAATGGGAAAGTGTGGGGGTGGGGAGGGAGGGAATTACCATGAGATATATTTTATAATCATGGAAAATGTTAATAAAAATTAAAAAAAAATCAACCTAAAAAAAAAAAAAAACCTCTACTCCACAAAACTAGATAATGTGGAGGAGATGGATAAATTCCTAGATGCGTATGATCTATCAAAGCTAAACTCAGAGCAGATTAATCTCCTCAATGAACCTATCACACTCATGATGACTGAAAAAGTAATATAAAAAAAAATTCCCCCCAAAGAATAGTCCAGGACCAGATGGCTTCACAGCTGAATTCGAACAAACCTTCATGGAAGAACTCAAAGCAATCTTCCGCAAACTGTGCCACACAATTGGAGAACATGGAAAGCTACCCAACTCCTTTTATGAAGATAGTATCACCCTAATTCCAAAACCAGGCAGAGATGCCACAAGAAAGAAAACTACTGGCTTATTTCCCTGATGAACATAGATGCAAAGATCCTGAACAAAGTCCTTGCAAACCAAATTCAACAACACATCAAAAGCATTATCCACATTGACCAAGTGGGACTCATCCCAGGAACATAGGGGTGGTTCAACATACAGAATTATGTCATTGTAATACACCACATAAACAAGGTTAAACACAAACTCCACATGCTCATTTCAATACATGCAAAAAAGACACAATCACTTCATGTTCAAAACATTGGAGAGATTTGGCATGGTTGGTTGATATCTTAACATAATAAAGGCAATATAAAAAGCTCCTAAGGCCCAAATAACACTTAATGGAGAGAGGCTGGAGGAATTCCCATTAAATCAGGAACAAGACAGGGTTGTCTACTCTAATCTCTGCTTTTCAATATAGTACTGGAAGTTCTAGCTCAAGAAATAAGACAGGGCTAGAGAGATGGCTTAGCGGTTAAGCGCTTGCCTGTGAAGCCTAAGGACCCTGGTTCGAGGCTCGGTTCCCCAGGTCCCACATTAGCCAGATGCACAAGGGGTTGCATGCATCTGGAGTTCGTTTGCAGAGGCTGGAAGCCCTGGCACGCCCATTCTCTCTCTCTCCCTCTACCTGTCTTTCTCTCTGTGTCTGTCTCTCTCAAATAAATAAATAAAAATAAAAAAAAATAGAAACAAGACAGGAGAAAGAAATAAAAGAGATATAATTTAGAAAGGAATAAGTTAAGTTAGCTCTATTTGCTGATGACATGATTGTATATGTAAGAGATCCAAGAGACTCTATCACCAAACGTCTAAAGGTGATTAACTCCTATAGCTAAGTAACAGGATACAAAATCAATGCACAAAAGTCAGTAACGTTTCTATATGCAAATGACAAAGATAAAGAGAAAGAAATAAGGGATATGGTCCCATTTTCAATAGCAAAAAACATAAAATACCTTGGAATAACGTTAACCAAGGAAGTGAAAGATCTATACAACAAAAAAAATAAAAACACTGAAAAAAGAAATTGAGGAGGGCTTGAGAGAATGGAAAGGCCTCCCATGCTCCTGGATAGGCAAATTAACATTGTGAAGATGGCAATCCTACCAAACGCAATATACAGATTTAATTCAATTCCAATTAAAATACCTACAGTGCAATTGTGAGAAGGAAAAAACTCAGTAGCAGAGACCAGAAAGTTAAAAGGGAGACATAAAAGAAGAGAAAGGAAGGGAGGAGGGTACTTAATAAGTTGGTATTGTATATATGTAAGTAGAATGATTGAGGTGGGGAGGGGATATTATGGAGAATGGAATTTCAAAGGAGAAAGTGGGGGGTGGGAGTGAGGGTATTACCATGGGATATTTTTTATAATCATGGAAAATGTTAATAAAAATTGAGAAAAAAAAAAGAAAAGAAAAAAATCCCTTCTTCACAGAGTTAGAGAAAATGATCTTAAATTTATATGGGAAGGCAGAAGGCCCTGCATATCCAAACATATCCTTAGCAAAAGAAATACCTCTGGAGGCCTCACCATACGATATCTAAAGGTATATTACAAAGCCATAAAAGTAATAAAAACAATATGGAGTTGGCATAAAAACAGGAGTATAGACCAATGGAATAGACATGAGGACCCAGACTTTCAGTCAAGCAACTATAAATACTTGATATTTGACAAAGGCCCTAACAATATAGGCTGGAAAGAAGACAGCATCTTCAACAAATGGTGCTGGAAAAACTGGATAACCATATGCAGGAAATTGAAACCTTATCCACACATTTCACCATGCATTAGACTCAAGTCCAAATTGATCAAAGACCTCAATATAAGACCCGAAACTTCTACTACTGGAAGAAAATATAGGAAGTAATCTCCATGATGTAGGAAAAAGACTTCCTGAAGAAAACCCAAGTAGCTCACAATATTAAACAGTCACTCAACCAATGGGATCACATGAAGCTGAAGAGTTTCTTTACAGACAAGCATACAATAAGCAAAGCCAGTAGATAATCCAAAGAATGGCAGAAAATATTTGCTGGTTATCCATCTGACAGAGGCCTAATCTCTAGAATCTACAAAGACCCCAAAAATCTAAACAGTAAAAAGTCAAACACCCCATTCACAAAATGGGGCAAAGAGCTGAATAGGCAGTTCAGACAGGAAGAAAAAGAAATGGCAAACACACACTTAAGAAAATGTTCATCATCCTTAATCATCAGAAAAATTCAAATTAAAACAACTATGAGATTCAACCTTACCCCAATAATAGCAAACATCAAAAAATTAAATGAAAATAAATGCTGGTGAGGATGTGGAGAAGTAGGAACACTCATCCACTGTTGCTGGGAATGTAAAATGGTACAACTACTGTGGAAAGCAATATGGAGTTTCTGGAAAAAGCTGACTATAGAGATAGAACAGACCCAGTTATTCCCTTACTGAGCATCTACCCTAAAATCTTCAATCCACAGGCCAGAGAGATTTGCTCAACCATGTTTGTAGTGGGTCAATTCATAATAGCTAAGAGCTGGAATCAATCCAGATGTCCATAAGTAGAAGAATGGATAACTAAGATGTGGTATATCTACACAATGGGATTCTACACAGCAGTAAGAAAAAAAATGACACAATGAAATGTGAGGAAAAATGGTTGAACTTGGAACAGATCATTCTCAGTGAACTTACCCAATCACAGAAAAAAAAAAAAAAAAATCGCCACATATTCTCACTCATCTACAGCACCTAGGCTGAATCTACCAAAGATGCCTTACATACTCAGCAAGCATCTCATGGACTAGTCAACAGGATGGATGAGGAGGGAGGGGAGGGCAATGGAGGGGGTGGGAAACACAAATCTAGACCTGAACTGCAATGGTACCATAAAATTCTACATCCTAAAAGGCAGACCAAATAGCTGAACCTTCACCAGGCCCTTACAGGAACACTTGATCCACAAGACACTGGAGAGTGTATAATGAAGACTGGCCTTAATCTTCTACAGCTTCTCCCGCCCCCCCTTCTCTCTAACTCGTGTACATTAGTTATCTTTTTCTTCCTTTTCTTGGTGGGCACTGACCTGTAACTCCCAGTACTAGCATGTGGCTATCATCCATAATGAGTTTTTGATCTGAGAGACCTACAAAGTTTCCTAAAAGAAGGACAGATTTCTGTCAGAGTACTTGATGACCCAATAAATGTTAGTGACAAGACCCTACTGCTGAAGACACCTTGTATGGTTGACACATAAAATGGAATATCATGGCTGGAAGTTGGAAGAGTCAGTTCCCAGTCGGCACGTCTAGTGCCAGAACGTTCTACATGGGCGACTGGGGGAAAGTGACCAATATCTGTCCAAGCATCTCATGGTGTAACCTACTTAGCAGCAAATAACCTCTCATGATTCCCACACAAGTGCAATAGTGGCACACAGCCATGGTGGGGAACCAACTGCTCTTGATTTGGCTAACTGATCACCTCAGTGGTATGGTACCCATAGCTGAAGCTGGGAAACAAGTCAGAACCATATCCAAACATAAACCTGCTCTCCATTATCAAGCTATCATCAATCCCACACTACAAGAGAGCCTACACCTATTAAATTCTCTATATAAAAAAAAAGTAAGGGTTATCTCATTTGTCTGGTGCTAACTTACTCTCCATTGGAGAATCTGCTTCTCTTTTTTAGATAGATGTAGATCCTAAGGATAGAGCCACCCCATCATACCTCAAAAGGGCCCTGGCTGAAACTACGAATAATTGGTGAAATAAACCAGGGTTCTGTTTTCTTGGTGATCCAGTACCAGTACAAGGGTGAAGGAGATCAATACAGAGAAAAATCAACTCCTACCAATTTAGAGATCCAGAGATGCAGAGGTCCCCAACATCTCATCACTGAAGCAGACCAAAAATGAACCCAACATGGCTCAGGGAAATTTTGCAGATGAGGGGTGCAAAGAATGTCAGAGCCACATGTTGGGTCATGATATGCAGAGACATTTATCCTACCCATAACTGTGGGCTAACTCCACAATGCATGACCCATATTCCTCAACAAGGACTGGCCCAGGGGAGTGGGTAGATCACAGATGAGCCTAATAATGGTACCAAACTGACTGTATTCACTGTGTACAAAACTAATTATTAAAAAAAAAATTTAATTAAAAAAAATACAGGGCTGGAGAGATGGCGTAGCGGTTAAGCGCTTGCCTGTGAAGCCTAAGGACCCCGGTTCGAGGCTTGGTTCCCCAGGTCCCACGTTAGCCAGATGCACAAGGGGGCGCACGCGTCTGGAGTTCGTTTGCAGAGGCTGGAAGCCCTGGCGTGCCCATTCTCTCTCTCTCTCCCTCTATCTGTCTTTCTCTCTGTGTCTGTCGCTCTCAAATAAATAAATAAAATTAAAAAAAAAATACAAAGGATGTTATTGTAACCCATGTAAACTTTTCATTATGTCCCTTAAAGTTCTTATGTAACTCTAAATTCTCAATACTGCAAGATGTACCTTTGTTTGGATTTAGAAGAAAGTATCTTGAAGAGATGGTTCAGTTTAAATTAAGCCATTAGGATGGGTTCCTAATCCACAGAACAACTTCATAAGAAAGGGGTTCAGAGGCCTAGCTGACAGAAATGACATGTTGGAAGGCAACAAAAAAATGGTTCATTGCAAGCCACAGAGGAATGCTTCAGATAAAACTAACCCTGCTGGCATTCTGACCTTGGACATCACAGAAAAACACTGAGAAAATTTTTTGTTGTTGTTTAAGTCATGTGATCTGTTATAGAATCCCTAGTTGTTTTTTTTTTTTTTAATTACTTTGTTTGTGCCCCATTTTCTTGTGCCCAAGCCAATCTGTTGAGACAGAAGCAAACTCATACCACTGATAGCAAAGGAAATAAATCCCAAACACTCAAACAACACCAAAACAGAGTAATTTGAAAAAAGGGAACAATAAAGAGATGGAAAAATATCAAATTCATCAAAATATATATGTAAACCTGACCATGTGAATAATCATCAGAATTTTTCAAAGGTAGAAGTTGTCAGGTCAGAATTAGTTGTTGTTTTCTTAATTTAATTTTAAATGTAATTGGCCTAGATACTTCAAAGATACAGGCTATAAGATCAGAATTAGATGTCTCTATGTGTGTGTGTGTGCGCGTGCATGCGTGCATGTGTGTGCACATGTGTGTGTTTTAATTATCAGAATATTTTAATAAATTATTGGAATAGAGAATAAATATTTGAACTTGAGATGCAAGCTTATTTGAAAATTCAAATATAACTAAAAATAATGAAAATGGAAATAGTACTACTCAGGACTTTATTTCCATAGAGTATTATAAGTTTGAAATCATTTCCAAACTATTTTCACACATGTATGTAGTAAATTTTGATATTATTTCCCAAGATTATTTTTTTTTATATTTCCACTCCTATTAACACCATTCTTTTTCCCCAGTGTATTTTCATGTTTTCTTTTTAACACATTGATTTAAATTAGCCCTGTTTATATAATCATGGGTGTACTCCTACCATGCAATAGCTGTCATTAGCTGCTCTGGGATATGTGAGATCACATGTAATCATCCCTATCATTACTGAAGTATTGAAAGCCTCAAATGTGTTTTGCAAACCATCTATTGGGAATTCGTGAGTGTAACATGGGGAGATTGTTCAGTGGTTAAAGACATTTGCTCACTGTATTAGGGTTCTCTAGAGGAACAGAACCAATAGGATGAATTTATTAAAAGGGAGTTTATTAATTTAGCTTATGGCAGTCTAATAGCAATTGCAGGCCCAAGAGTCAAGGAACCCAGTAGCTTCTCGGTCCACCAGAATGGATACCTCAGCAGTCCCAATCCATCACTGTAGGGCTGTAGGCTTACTGGGGAGCTGCAGGTTTTTAGTCTGCACTGGCCTTCAGTACATAATGGAAGGTATCAAGTAGGTCTGACAGCCAAGTGAAAGGAGGGGCATCCTTTTTCCCAGAGCTTCTTTATGTAAAGACCCACTCTGAGAGGGGCTGCCCACTCAAGGGGAAGGGCTCACCCTACAAGGACTTCCTCCTTCAATTAATCCTTTCTTGAAGCAACCTCAGGGATTCAGGAAAGTCTGTAGATCACTAAATAGATCAAGTTGACAACAACTTAACCACCACAAATCCACCCCTTATCAACTGGACACCAAACCATATCTCCATGCATCATACTTAATTTACAAATGAAGACAGTAACAAGGTCATAATTCTACTTAACAAGATAAAACTTTCCCATGTACAAGTATAAATGCACATTCTTACCCCAGACAAGCAAGGTTCCATGAGCTATGCTTAGTCTTAGGTCAAATATAAATTCAACAATAGTTAGCTAGTGAAAAAATATTAATATTGGTGTAGATATGTACAAGTATTCCTTATTAATGTAGGATAGAAACAGAAATGGCAATTATAATCCTTGATATTTGTAACTGGTCATGTGGCTTTAGCTGGTATTTGTAACTACCTTCTTCTACTATCCATTCTGTATTTTCTCAACCTTCAGCAAGCAACTCAGCAAGTCTTGATTCTTTCCCTGGGAGGGTGACCAATACCTTCATTCCTGATGAACCTGAGCCATTTATCACAGAACCTCAATTTGAGTTGCTGCAATGGATACATTGACTTTGATAGCAGGGCATAATAACACTAAGAGAGACCCTAAAGGATCTCCTTCTCGCCAGACATATGCTTCCTTGCCTCCAGCTAGGAGGAGCAGTCCAATTTCCCCTTGGTATTCTGGATCATTCACTACTGCTAACAATGTAACTCCTTTCTTAGCCTAGTCACTCAAGGACATCAGGAGCCCAAAGTGGCCAGGGATAAGGCTTAGCTTCCAGTTCCAGTTAGCTCTCTTGTGCTTCCTGGCAAAAGCACTCTCCATTCTGGAAACAAGAGCATAAGGTTGGGGAAACGGGAAGCAAAAATTTGGTTAATAGGTCACTTGGGGTGATGGTAAGCAGTACCATTCCCATTTTCACCCCTTGATCCCTAGACCTATAAATCCAGGCTATAGTTGAAACGGTACCATATATATGATTCAAAGCATATGTAGCTTGCTGGAGGACATTACCCCAGACCTCCAAGCTACTGTCACCTAGTTGGTGCTGTAACTATTTCTTTAAAAGGCCATTCCACTATTCTATCAAGGAGCTGCTTCAGGGTGGTGAGGAACATGGTAAGACCAATGAATTTCATCATCATGAGCCAACTGCTGTATTTTCTTAGCTGTGAAGTGAGTTCATTGGTCAGAAGCAATGCTGTGTGGAATATCATGATTCTGGATAAGCATTCTGTAAGCCCATGGATGGTAATTTTGGTGGAAGCACTACATGCAAGAAAAGCAAATGCATACCCAGAATAAGTATCTATTCCAGTAAGGACAAAACATTGTCCTTTCAATGACAGAAGTGGTCCAATGTAGTTAACCTGAAACCAAGTTGCTGGCTAGTAACCCCTAGGAGTGCTACTATATTGGGGGCTCAGAGTTGGTCTCTGCTTCTGTAAGATTTACATTCAGCAGTGCCTGTAACCAGGTCAGCCTTAGTTAGTGGAAGTCCATGTTGTTAGGTCCCTGCATAACCTGCAACCCTGTCATCAGGCCACCTTGTTCATGGGTCCATTGGGCAATGACAGGGATGGCTGAGGAATGAAGTTGACTATTATCCACAGAACAGGTCAGCTTATCTACTTGATTATTAGAGTCATCCTCTGTGAGGTCACCTTCTGGTGAGCATTAACATGAGACCAAGTATCTTTACATTCTTTGCCCTTTCAGAGAGGTCTATCCACATACACCTTTCCCAAATATCCTTCTCACCAATTTTCCAATTGTGCTCCTTCCAAGTCCCAGATTATTGAGGCAAATCATTGGCCATGGCCCATCAATCAGTGTATTCCTGCATATCTGGCCATTTTTTCTTCCAAGCAAAATGTACAATCATGTGCACTGTCAGAAATTCAGCCCCTTGTGAAGACTTTCCTTTACCACAGTCCTTCAAAGTCGTCCTAGAAAGGGGCCGGAATGCTGCAGTTGTTCACATCTGGGAGGTGCCCGTGTAACACACTGAATCTTCTGCAAACCATGCCCTAGTCCTCGCCTCAGTCAGCTGATCATAGGGCACACCTCATGATGACATAGGTGCATGCTTAGGGGCAGAAGGCATTGTAACAGAAGTAAAAAAGCATAGACATTTTGGCAATTTCCTCATGTAACTTACTTGTGTCTTCAAGAACTGCTTGAGCCCAATCACATATATACCACTTTCACTTGATCATGGACTGCTGCTGTGCACATCCAACTTTATGGCCTGGTGGGTCAGATGACACCAAGCTCATAATGGGCAACTCATGTCACATAGTAATGTGATGGTCCATTGTCAAACATTCAGTTTCCACGAAGGCCCAATAGAAAGCCAAGAGCTAACTCTCAAAGGGGGAATAGTTGTCTGCAGATGATGGCAGGGCCTTACTCCAAATTCCCAAGGTCCTCTGCTATGAATCAACTATGGGGGCCTGCCAAAGGCTCTAGACAGCATCCCTATGTGCCACTGACATGTCAAGTATGATCAGATCTGCCAGGTCATATGGCCCAAGTGGTAGAGCAGCACACACAGCAGCCTGGGCCTGTTAAAGAGCCTTTTCTTGTTTGGGGCCCCACTGAAAACTAATAGCTTTCCAAGTCACAATGGAGTAACACACTCAAGTGAGGAATGTGATATTTCCAAAATACAAATAAGCCTATTAGATGTTGTGCTTCTATCTTAATAGTAGGAGGGGCCAGGTACAACAACATATCCTTCACCTTAGAAGAAATATTCTTGCCTTCCCCACACCCCTTAGCTCCTAGAAATTTCACTAAGGTGGTAGGTCCTTGAATTTTGCATGGATTTGTCTCCCATTGTGTGATATACATATGTTGTACAAGCAACTCCAGAGTGGTTGCCACATCCTGCTCATTTAATCCAATCAGTGTAATGTCAATGATATAATGGACCAATGTGACACCTGTGGAAGGGACAGGTGATCAAGATCCCTGAGCACTAAGATATGACTGGAGAGGGCTTGAGAGTAAATATAATTTTCAGGTAAAACAGTAGAAGTGTACTGCTGACTTTGCAGGCTGAAGGAAAATTTCTTTTGATGGTCTGTGTGAACCAGTATCAGAATAAAGCATTCACAAGATCAATAGCTTCATTTCAGATACCGGGAGAGATGTTAATCTGCTCAAGTAAAGAAACCTCATCTAGAACAGCAACTGCAATTGGAGTCACCACTTGATTAAATTTCCAATAACCCACTGTCATTCTCCAGGATCCCTCTGTCTTCTGAACAGGACAAACAGGAGAGTTAAAAGAAGATTTGATGGAAACCACCACCCCTGCATCCTTCAAGTCCTTTATAGTGGCATTAGTTTTGGCAATCCCTCCAGGGATATGATCCTGGGTGGTTTTTTTTTTGGGGGGGGTGCGGGGTTTCAGGTAGGTTTTCACGCTATACCAGGCTGACCTGGAACTCACTATGTCGTCTCAGGATGGCCTCAAATTCATGGAAATTCTCCCACCTCTGCCTTCCAAATGCTGGGACTGAATAATTTTCCCCAGTGGTGGAAGCTCCAGTGGCTTCTATTTGGCCTTTCCAACCATAATAGCCTTCACTACACAAGTCAAGAGGCCAAAGTGGGGGTTCTGCCAACGCTTAAGTATATCTTTCCCAATTATGCATGGGGAAATAACCACAGGATGAATCTGGGGGCCCACTGTCAATCAAACATTTTCCAAAACTCCATTTATCACCTGACCGCCACAGCACATACTTTAACTGGAGGGTCATGATGTTGCTTGGGTTCTCCTGGAATCAATGTCAATTCAGAGCCAGTGTCCAGCAGGCCCCCAATGGTCTGCTTATTTCCTCTTCCCCAGTGTACAGTTGCCCTAGCAAAAGGCTGTAGGTCCCTCTGAGGAAGGATAAGAGAAAGCTTAACATTGAAACTTTTGTGGGTTGTAGGAGGGTCTTTCCTCAAAGGGACCTGACCACCCATTCATTCAAGTTGCTCAGGATCTATAAACTGGCTCAAGTCTGGAAATTGGCTAAGAGGCCTTGATTCTCTGTTGCTATAATCCAAAGTGGCCTTTTCTTCCTTTGTTCTGGAACTCTTCTGCTTATACAGATCAAGCAGGAACCCAATAGGATTCTTATCTATTTCACTTCAGGGAGCACCATGATTAATCAGCCAGTACCAAAGAACTACAGAAGTCATACCATTATGAGCATTGTTTTGACTTTGCTGCCCATTACATAAACATACCCATCTCACCCTTTGTGATTCAGCACTGCCATTTGGTCCTTGTTAGTCTGCAATTCAATTAGACCCATTGCATCTAAGTCACCTATTAAAGCAACTGTAGCTCCTACTGTGATGTCTTCTTTACACATGACCACTACTTATAACTTTAAGTATGAAGGGGCTCCCATCAAAAATATGTTTCTTATAGTTTTAGTGAAGGGCACATCTTCTGGACAATCCCACTGTGGGAGCAAAGATGAGTGTTTATGGAAAATCCACACCAGCATTTCAAGTTCTCTGAGCCTAGTAATCTCTTCATCAACCTTAAGCCAAGGGATATCAGGCAGATCAAGCTCATCAAAGCCATCTTTGGAGCCATACTTCAGCCAACCAATCAAATAAACTTTTGACACCTCTTCCAACTGCCCAAGCTGCAGTGCTAAATCTAAAACCTCTGCTCAATGGGCCCATTTCAATAATTCAGCCTGATCTAATCTTGTATTCTTTCCTCTGTCATCCCACACCCTTGAAATCCATTCCTCCACATATTTTCTATGCTTCTGCATGTACAAGTTAGAAAGCTCCTGAAGTTCTTCAGGGGTGTACCTCACCTCTTGTGTCACACTTTCTATATTACCTTTAGGGGACTGCCTAGCCTTATGCCTGATGATAAACCTAGAGGCAAAGATGGGAGGGCACTGAAGAGTACCAGCACATCCTGCAAGCAGAGTCATTGCTGGCTCCACAGACAAAGAAGAATTAATTTGCTCAGGCAAGGGTGGAGAGGACAATACTTCTGGGTGTGGAGGTGGAGATGCACCTGCCTCTAAGGGAGGGAAGGTCACATTGTCATGAGAAACATCTTCTTTAGAATCTATCTGAGAGTTCAATGTCCCCATATTCTTCAGGGTCTTTCCTAACATTCCCATCCCAAGTTATAGGATCCCACACTTTTCCAACATGTACCTTCACTTTAACTGCTGATAGCCTATGAGGCTAGGATTTGAGTTTACATTGCAAGTTAGATAATCTTTCAATGAGAGCTTGGGTTTGGTTTTCTGCAATTTAAACCCTTTTCTGGCTAGAGAGAAGACTCTCTTCCAAGGCTCCCTTAGAAATCTTCAGATCATTTTGTGGGTCTTAAGCTTAGAAATTTTCTTCCTGAACTTATTCTTTTCCCTTAATAGTTTATCCAGAGATTCTAGAAGCAACAAACCATCATCATCATTCATCTTATTTTTCCACAAATATTCAAAAGTTTTAGATACAGAGTCAATAAGTTCCCCACTCTTCCTAAGATATGACTTAGAATCTACAAATACAACTATCTCATAGAGTTCTTTAAATAGTCCACACCATGGATTTTTAGTACCTTCCTTATTACCAGTAAAAACACTCTCCTTATTACCAGTAGGACCTTTAGTAGTAGTGAAGTTAGAGAGTCAACTCTAGATAGGCACCCAGCAGAATTGTGAGAAATCCACTCTCACAATTCTGTTTCTGTAGAACCATTCCTGGTACCACAATGTGTATTATTCGGGGTTCTCTCAAGGAACAGAGCAGAAGGAAGTGACTTATATTAAAGGGAACTTATTGGATTAGGTAACTGCAGTCCCATAGCATTTTCACACCTGAGAGTCAAGGAACCCATTAGCTGCTCAATCCACCAGGCTGGATGTCTCAGCAGTCCTGATCCAGTACATAAGGCCTACAGGACCACTGGGGAGCTGTTGGTTTTCTCACTGGTCTTCAGTCCATGCTGGAAGGCAGCAAGCTGCTCTGGCATCCAAGTGGAAGAAAGAGTATTCTTTTCTCCCAAAGCTTCCTTATATAAAGTGCCCCAGTGAGTAGACTAACAATTAAGAGATAGCTAAATCTTATATGATATTTGGGGCTATCGGACAGTCTTGAAGACTTTTGGCAAAGGCTATGGAAAACTTTAAAGTTAGTTAGACTGAAAACAACTTACACTGTGAGTTACATCTGGAATATGGGTTCACCCTGTGAGAAGGACTTCCTCCTTCAGTTAATACTTTTTGGAAACAACCTCAAAGATTCAACCCAAAGGAATATCTGTGGATTACTAAATAGATCAAGTTGATAACTTAAATATCACACTCAAAAACTCTGTTGGCCCAGGTTTCTATCCACAGTACCTAAATAGAGCCAAATGTACAAAGTAGAACATGTATCTGGACTTTTGTGCAGGAAAAAGAGGGCCTGATGATCCCACCTTCACTCACACACACTCTTTTCTCTCTGCTTGCAAATGAATTTTAAAAAATATTAAAAATTCAAGTATTCAGCAAAGGGAAGCTAGTACAAAAGTAAACAAAATGCTAAAAAAATATTTTAATGCATCTAGAAGCATTTGTTTTTTTGTTTTTTTTTTTTAAAGAGTTGTCATTGTCAATACTTATTCTGGTGCCATGTAGTTGAAAATTGCAATTAGCCATTGTTGTATGCTCAAACTTGCTGGGATGACCATCTGAACAGACACAGTTTATGGGAAGAAGGGGTTTATATCAGTTTACAAATTCCAGGGAAACTTCATTAATGGTGGAAAAACCTGCTTAGTTTCATAGACCCAAGCAGAGAGAAACAACTGTAGCAAGGAGACACCAACACCAGCAGATATATACCACCAGAGCTCAAACTGCTTTCTCCACTTATTTGGGCTGGAATGAAGATTTGTCCCCTAAACACACCTTAGAGCTACACTCCAGAATGTGACCTTACTGCCAACTCCTCCAGCCAGTTGCTTGAGATGTAAGCAGGAGTCCTAAACTTAATCAAAAATACCTGAAGCTATGGGAGCAAACATTCTCATTTAAACCACCACATTATACCTGTGGCCCTATAGACTCCTGACCATATCACAATGTAAGTTGTTTTCAGTCCAACTTTAAAGTTCTCCATAGTCTTTACCAACAGTCTTCAAGACTGTCCTATACCCCCAAATCTCATATGAGATTTGACTATCTTTTTTAAAACATTTATTTTTATTTTTATTTATTTATTTGAGAGTGACAGACAGAGAAAGAGGCAGACACACAGAGAGAGAATGGGCATGCCAGGGCCTCCAGCCACTGCAAACGAACTCCAGTTGTGTGCACCCCCTTGTGCATCTGGCTAACGTGGGTCCTGGGGAATTGAGCCTCGAACCTCAGTCCTTAGGCTTCACAGGCAACCACTTACCCGCTAGGCCATCTCTCCAGCCCTTGACTATCTCTTAATTGTAAGTCCTGTGAAATCAAAGCAAGTTATATACTTCTAACACATAATGACACAGAATAAATATTTTCATTGCAATCAGACATAATAAGGAGAAACTGGACCAATACAAATCAATAATCATGAGGTAAACACTAATATCTATAGTTCAAGTTGGATATCTATAACCAGTAAAGACAGTCTCTGGATTTCTAATACTGCCTCCCCCACCTGGGCTGAGCAGCCAGGAGTAAAACTTTTCTCCAAGTTTCCGTTGTCTCATGGTAGCCTTTGTATAGTGCTGGTATAGCCTAAATATCTATATATCTTGGGATCTCCACTGTAAACCATGATCCATCTTACAATGCCTGCACTGGCCTTTCTATACAGGGGCATTACCCTGTGACATATACTTCATCTCAGCAGCAGCTTCTGGAACCATGTGTATTTTTATGAACTACTTCCATGTATTATTATACTTGCAAAATAAATACCAGGTGTCCAGTGGCACATCCAGTTATTTAACCCAGGGAGGAAATATATTTTGACCTTGAGCCTTCACACTTCTTCCTTTTAGTCAGCTCCTTTTAATAGAGTTTGTATTTTTTAAAATATTTTTGTTTATTTTTTATTTATTTATTTGAGAGCAACAGACAGATAAAGAGGCAGATAGAGAGAGAGAATGGGTGTGCCAGGGCCTCCAGTGACTGCAAATAAACTCCAGACACGTGTACCCCCTTGTGCATCTGGCTAACGTGTGTCTTGGGGAATCGAGCCTTGAACCAGGGTCCTCAGGCTTCACAGGCAAGCACTTAACCACTAAGCCATCTCTCCATCCCTAGAGTTTGTATTTCTATACATTCAGACTTTCCTGGGTATATTTTATCCTCAGACATCATTTCCATTGTTTCAGTGTTAATCAATGGGCCCATGGTTAATGGTGGTAATCTCTTTAAAAATAGAAGGTTTAGCATGCTAAAGTAAGTCTCTGTGTTTATAACTTTAAACTTGTTGGAATTTTTCCAACTTTAAGTAGTACATCTTTCAGATTTACACCTTCTGCAAGTACATCATGCATTACTTTTAAAGTTTTACCTTGATTTAACTCTCTGGCCATAGGCAACAGAACATAGCCAGTAGCACAGTTCCAATAAAAATTTCTGCTATCTTTCCTTCCCCTCTGAAAGTTCACAAATTGACACAATTGTCTCTGCATTTAGCATTTTTAATCTCTCACTAGAATAGCCCATAAGATTTGGCTTACTGCTCTGGAAGTCTTCTGTATTCCCAAGTACCAACTCCTGCCACATTACTCCAGCACACAAGTTCCCAAAAAATCCAAATCCACATGTCCAGATTCATCACAACATCCCCCACCTCCCAACTCTCCTGTACTAATTATGCTGTTGTAATGAGCTCCTGTTGCTTGGAAAAACATCTAACTAGATACAGTTTACAGGAGGAAGAATTTTATTTTAACTTAAAAATCCAGGAGAAACTCCATCATTATCAGAAGTTACTTACCTCCATAGATCCAAGCACAGAGAAAGAACTGTAGCAAGCATATACCAACACCAGCAAGCACAAACCACTAGAGCTCAAGTTGTTTTCTCCACACCTTTGGGCTGGAATGAAGATTTGCCTCAAAAATACACCTTAGAGCTGGACTCCAGGATCCACCCCCAATGACAGCTTCAGCTGGAGACATAAGCAGGAAGTTTAACCTTAATCAAAATTCCCTGAATATCTTTGATTCATATTTAAAGCACAGCAGAGGAAAAGGTTTGTTTCTGTTTTCAGTTTGAGGTTTCAGTCCATCATAGGGGGAAAGGCATGGTGGCAGGAGCATGAGGCAGCTCAGAATCAGAATCAGTCCACAGTGAGGAAGCAGAGAGTGATGAATGCTAGTGCTCAGGTTGCTTTCTTCTATTTATCTGGCTTGTTCAGAACCCTTGTTAACCTCACAGTTAAGGCAAGTCTTTCCCTGTCAATAAATCTATTCAAATAGCCCTTTGTACATATGCCATAAAACTCCTTTCTAAATGATCCCAAGTCCTGCCAAGCTGGCATAAGTATAGACCATCACATCACCAATGTTCTTCATAATAGCATTGATATATGTTTCCCATTATTTCTATAACAAACTGCTACAAATTTGGTGACATAAACCAGAAGATTCATCATAAAAGTTCTATATTAAGTTTAATTTTACTCTGCCAGCAAGGCAGCATTCTTGTTACAGAAATGGGGAAAGGCGCATGTGAATAGCTTTTCCTGGAGCTTCTTACATCTTCAAAACCTGCAGCACTAGGTCGTCCAGACACTTCTGTGCTTTATTGAATTTTATCTCTGATTCTGATCCTACACGTAATCTTTTCAACAGTTTTTATGATTATATTGGCTTTACCTAGAGAATCCAGTACACCTTTACTATCAAAAATCCACAATTTAATCACATCATAAAGTCTTTCCTACCATTTGACATTCCTGAAACTGGGGAGGAAGGGTTGTACCTATTCCTGTATAACAAAAAACATTTTCTGTAAGTATTATTGTGTGAAGGAATACTTGCACTGAATAACATGAAGATTTTAACTTTTAATCTTCCTGTACAAAACAATTCTTGTTTTATTTCATATAATATGATTTCTACTAATGTAGTTGCATTGGAGATTATATATTCAATTTAAAGAAAAAGTCCTGAAGTTTCATCATGATGTCTTATCATATACTAAATTATTGTCTTAGACAGAGGTTTATTTCTTGAAGTCATTACTTCTGTCTCTTTCTAATATCTTGCTGATTATTCTAAAGGAAGCTTAGCATATCAGATAATTTGACAACTATATTTTCTTTACCCCCAAAAAATGAAAAGAAAAGAAACATTTACTCACAAATATACAACTAAGATAATATGTTGGAGAGTTAGAATAACTTTGAGAATGAGTTATATTACTGTATTGGCTAAGGAACAGATGATATCATTGATTTTGAGCAAAATTAACTAAAGTAGGAGAAGCTTGACAAGGAAAACAACAAGTGTCCCTTCTCCACTTTCATCTTTCAATCATTCCAGGTATCCAAGCTCCTGGGAAGATTTTCAGTCTTTCTTTAGCTCTTTGAAGTTTGTAATTGCTATGGAAACTGCAAAAATAAAAACTACTTTTTATGGAAAAAAAAACTACTGTATGCAATTTAAAAAATAAGAATTTAGTCATGATTATAATGGTTAAGATTTTGCATACATTTATAAAGATAAGTATTTAAGGAAATATCTAAATATACATTCAATAATTATAAAAGATTTGGCAAATAATGTGTAATATTTCCAAGTATTTCATTTATGTATTATTTATTTATGAGAAAGAGTTAGATAGGGAAAGAATGGGCATGCCAGGGCTCCAGCCACTGCAAAAAACTCCAGATGCATATGCCACCTTGTGTATCTGGCTTTATGTGGCTACTGTGTACTCTTGTGTTTAAGATTTGCAGGCAAGCACTTTAACCACAGCCATCTCCCCAGTTCATTTAATGTGTAACTTTAATAACTAACCATGGCATAAAACAAACAACATATTGTGAATAATTTTCAATAAAGGATTTCTTATTGAAAGAAGTGAAATTGTTTTCCTTAGGAAGAGAAGAAGAGGCTTTGCACTTCATATTCATATTATTATTCAAATTTTATCATTTATATATGCTATGTAATTTTACTTTCTGCATAACATATGTGCTGTGGAAAATGCAATTACAGGTCATCACGGCAAAATTCTCTAATTCTATTCATACACAGATATTTCTCAGAACCAGAGACTGTGAATTCAAAAAAATATGATGAAGGCTGATTTATAACATAAATGCCTTAATATATACTTAGGGCTCTGGCTTTGATGGATATTCTGTATGTTCCACAATGGGTTAATTATAATGGAGATTGATATTTATGTATTAGAATAGCTAGAGACTGTTATTTATAACACTAATTCTTAGAATGTGAATATGTTCTTAAATTTCTTAAATCTAATGATTCTTAAGAAATACTAGGTTCATAATACAATTTTTAAAAGAAAATTGATGTTAACAGAATTTTTTTTTCCTGAGAACAAGGTATGTTTCAAAATGTAGGAGGATTCTAAGAGTGGCATTAAAAATAAAGATCATAGTTATTTTTCAGAGTCAGGATTAAAAATCCTTCTCAGTGTTGAGTGAATCTGTTGGACTCTTTTCTCATTCCCTATCTGAGAATGACAGTACTTTCTGTGATTACTTGTCAATTTTCAATTAGAAACAGAATAATAATTAGATGGAAAACCACTTTGAAATGTCAGTAAAATGGTTCATTTTTCCAATATGGGCATGCAAACTTCAAATTTGTGGATAGGCATTTTGATTTATAATGTACATATTTTTTGTTTGCCAGACTATTAGCATGCCACATTATGACTGAGGTAATTGTTAATATGTTGTGACTATATTAAATATCTTCCCATAAATAGGATACTTATTTTAACTAGCTGATCAACAAAATATCCTACAATTTGCACTGTGGATCAGTAATATTGTTAATAAACTCACCTATTTGCATTATTCTCTACATCTTTAAGCTAAAAGGTTTTTTTTTTTTAAACAAACCTTTTCTTTTTTTCAATTATTTATTTTTTTATTTGAGAGCGACAGCCACAGAGAGAAAGACAGATAGAAGGAGAGAGAGAGAATGGGCGCACCAGGGCTTCCAGCCTCTGCAAACGAACTCCAGACGCGTGCGCCCCTTGTGCATCTGGCTAACGTGGGACCTGGGGAACCGAGCCTCGAACCGGGGTCCTTAGGCTTCACAGGCAAGTGCTTAACCGCTAAGCCATCTCTCCAGCCCAAGCTAAAAGGTTTTGAGAAAGTGAACAGAAGAGAAAATCTGGAATAATACATGCATCTGTTTATTTCTATCTTCCTTCCTTCTGCTTGTAATAATATGTTTTGATCATGAAGGATGCTGACTGCCTAAAGGTATTTTACAAATCTGGAGATTTGACACACTATTAAATCATCCCAATATCACAATCAGTTATTCTGCTCAACCTTAGGCTGTGAAGGGTTATAATTACAGAATAGTTTTTCTAGACATGATAAACAACTTGTAAAATTGTGATTGCATTAATAATTTTCAGCAGTAACATGTTTGAAAGAGACATGAGTTTTATGAGAAGTAATTTTTTGGTAAGCATTACCTTTTAGATAGAGATGTAGTATTTGCCTCATACTGGGGAGCTTTATGAGGATTCAGACTGTTTTTAATTGGTGGTTTGTCTAATAGTCTGCAGATTTTGATGGACCTCTTCCCTTAGAACTGATAATAATACAGTTCATTACAAGATCCAGACAATGTCTAAAGCTTTTTTATATCTATTAACAATATTATTATATCAAAACTATATGGTTTCCATGCTGGGCATGGTGGCACATGCCTTTAATCCTAGAACTCAGGAGGCAGTGGTAAGAGGATCTCCTTGAAATTGAGGTCACCCTGAGACTATGTAGTAAATTCCAGGTCAGCCTCAGCTAGAGTGAAACACTATATCAAAAACAAAGAAACAAACAAAACAAAACTGTATGGTTTCCAGAAATACACTACCTCAAAATTATGATAGTGAACAATGTATGCACTCATTGTTTAATCGTAGTGCAGGTCTCTCAAGGTTTATGTGAAGTCAGTTGCATCTGATAGTCTCATCTTAACCAAACAGAAGTATGTTTTTTCTAGAAATCAGTTACATGTGTTACTTGGTAGTAAATAATCAAGTTCTTTAAAAAGAAAAACAAAATGTCATTTTTTTTCTACTTCAAAAGACATTTAGTGTCTTGGCTATCACTGGATTCACACTATGTGTACTACTTATCCTATCAGTTAATTTTTACCATTCATATAAGCTGACTAATATGTAGAACAGTAATAATTACTGGCTAAAGCAACACACAGTGTGTCTCTCTGTGTCCATGGGCTGGGATCCAGGAACAGGTTAGTTCAGCCTTCTGCCTCATTACCTTCCCAGCATTTGCAATCAGATTGCTGCTGAGGCTGCTCATCTACAGCCTCAACTGAGGAAGCATCTCCCCTGTGGATTATAGAACTGAAGGCCATACATTATAATTGTTGTCAATAGATCTCAATTTCCTGTCAAATGAAGATCTCTACAAAGAAATCACAGAATAGTAGTTTATCTCAATAAAGCTATCAAGTTAGATGTTAGTATGGTGCTATAAAAGAATGTATCTTAAGTATGAACATAGACTTCTCATTGCCTCTGTTTTACTCTCTTGTAAGTAACAGGTTCTTCCAGCATTAAGGGTTAGGGATATGTGGGTCCCTGGGTCTTCACAGGCCAACTGTGGCTCTCCCAAAGGTGCCCAGGCAACCATGGTGAACACACAACTAGAGAAAGAATCATTCCCAGGAGACAGTCTCTGTGAACAGCTTTAGTCAATACAGAAATGGATTTATAAGCAGTTGAGGGTACTAAGGGGATTGGATGTACAAGGTTGCTTGCTGATGCCTAATTAGCATGTGGGGACATATATTCCAGCACGTAGGCAATGGTAAAGGGAAGGTATATGGTACAGGGGAATAGGCTGTGCAATGGTTGCTGGCTGGTACCATATAAAGAGTTTCTTAGGGGCTGGAGAGATGTCTTAGTGGTTAAGTGCTTGCCTGTGAAGCCTAAGGACCTCAGTTCAAGGCTCAATTCCCCAGGACCCACGTTAGCCAGATGCACAAGGGGGTGCACGTGTCTGGAGTTCGTTTGCAGTGGCTGGAGGCCCTGGTGTACCCATTCTCTCTCCCCCTCTCTATCTGCCTCTTTCTCTTTCAAATAAATAAATAAAAATAACCCAAAACAATTTTTTTTAAAAAAAAAGAGTTTCCTGGGCAACTGGTCAGAGGTCACAGGGTAAAGCTTAAATTCAGGTGTGCCAGACTTGGAGAGGGAATGTCCTCCTGTAGCATGGGGGTCCTTAGCTTTGCCTGATAGGTCAGGCCTGTCTACTAAAGGCTCCAGCATGGGCCAGGCAGTGCCCAATAACTCCCCCTTTGTTTTTATGAAGGTGCAATGTCATCCTGAGTGAGTTCTTTAGAATTTACCATAGGTACAGATAGAGCTAGACTGTGTACAAGGTCCTGATTAGTAGCAATCTTAGCAATATTAGTTCTTTGTTATCTGAGAAATTTGATGAGATAGGGAGCTACAAGCAATAGGGTTCCAATAGCAAAGAGATGGCTAAGGAGTGGAAGAAGCCAAGTAACTAAAGGGTTAGAGAACCAGGTGTTGGGGATCCTCAGACTTGTAGGGGTCAAGAAGCTTCTTGCTTGAGTTTTAACATTTTGTTTAACAACATTTGATTCATTAACAACAAAAACATTTTTATTCTCCCAAGATCACACATATTACCCCATGTTCAGCAGTAATGAGCTCTAAGGCTATGTAGTTTGAAGTATACACCCATGAGAGAGTTCAATTGTCTGTGGAGAGATTGAGGCTACTTTTTTAGGATACTTTTTTTTTTTTTCTTGTAGAGATACACCTGTGAAACAAGCAAGACTGGGGAACAAAATGAAAGAGGCAGATTTGAGGCCACTAATGGCTCCCCAAAGATTCTATAGGGACCCAGAAGTAGCCCTATAGCTTACTGGTGTTATTTTTTCCTGTTAGGATGAGTCAGGGCCATGCTGGCCAAGTAGTTTCCCTTGTTTGGGAAGTATAGCATTTTTTATGTAAAACTTCAGTTCACCATAAGTTTCAGTTAAATGTGACCTTTTCTTTTACTTTCTTTTTTTTTTTAATTTTTTGTTTTGTTTTTCGAGGTAGGGTCTCACTCTGGCTCAGACTGGCCTGGAATTCACTATGTAGTCTCAGGCTGTCCTCAAACTCATGGTGATCCTCCTACCTCTTCCTCCTGAGTGCTGGGATTAAAGGCCTGCACCACCACGCCTGGCATCTTTTACTTTCTTGCCACTCTTGGTGCTGGCACTGCATGTTGCATTGGGTGAGGCAGGAGCTCTCATGATTCAGCACCTTCATATCAGCCCCACCCTACTTCAGCCCCGCCCTGTTCTAGGGCACTCACCTGGGGTCCTGTCTGGTACACATGGAGGTAACCAGCCAGATGACTACCTGCCCACTGGCCCGAATCCAGCTACCCAAAGAGGGAAGAAGAGGGCTGGGACCATTGGGGTCCTCTGGGAAAGTAGGGGGACCCTGGGATTGCTGGGGGGCTGCTGGGAAGGGAGGGAGAGACATTTCATCTGCATGGGCTGAGGTGCCATTGTCTTGGTTCACATGAGCCTGCCGCCTTACCAGAGCCACTTGGGAGCACTTGCAAAGCCAGCTTGTAGTCTTACCGCTGCCCTAGCAGAGAAACTTGAAAGGAGACAAAAAGGGAGCAAGGGGAAATTTCCATCATAAAATTTTCATTTCCTATCCAGGTAAGCTATGGGGTCCATGTGTCTGCCTCAGATGAATTCCCCAGAAATCATCCAGGGGGCAACTTGGAGGACTTCTTCCAAAAGGAGCTGATCTCTCTCTGGGAGAGCTTAATGCCTCTAAATTTCAGGAGGGCACTTAATCTAGGAATCTGTGATTCCTTTTGTTGGGAGACAATATTATCCATAATACAAAGAGTGGAAATAAGCTGGGCATGGTGGCGCACGCCTTTAATCGTAGCTCTCGGGAGGCAGAGGTAGGAGGATCACTGTGAGTTCGAAGTGACCCTGAGACTACATAGTTAGTTCCAGGTCAGCCTGAGCCAGAGTGAGACCCTACCTTGGGAAAAAAAAAAAAAAAAAAAGAGAGAGGGAGAGAGAGAGAGAGAGACAGAGAGAGTGGAAATGCCAAGACCATAATGTGAAGCTAAAGTAAAGGAGGAAAAAGAGAAAAATAGCTTCCTTCTGATGGGGGAAAGAGAAAGCTGTCTCTGTCTAATGGAGAAGGGGGAAACCTGCCTCTCTCTAATGGAGAGAGGAGCCTACCTTCTTTTTATGGAGGAAGGAAAACCTGAAACCTACCAGCCTTAAAAAACCTGGAGGCAAGACCACATGGGATGATATCTCCTAGTTCCTCTGGGAGAGCACTCACCCATCCTGTCCTGTCTCAGAGTGTCCTTGTTCCGGCACCAGCTTTGGGTCCCTGGGTTCTCTAAGGCTGGCCACAGTTCCTCCAAAGGTGTCGAGGCAACAGTGGTGAGCATGCAACTAGAGAAAGAATCACTCTCAGGAGATGGGTTTCTAAGTAGTTGAGGGTACTAAGGGGACTGGATGTACAAGGTTGCTTGCTGATGCCAAATTACCATATAGGAACATACATTCCAGCAAGTAGGCAGTGGTAAAGGGAAGGTATATGGTACAGGGGGATAGGCTGTGCAAAGGTTTCTGGCTGGTACTATATAAGGAATTTCCTAGACAACTGGCCTTAGGTCACAGGGCAAAGTCTAAGTTAAGGTGTGCTGGACTTGGAGAGGGATTGGCCTCCTTAGAATGGGGTCCTTAGCTTTGCCTGGCATGTCAGGCCTGTCTACTGAAGAAAGCTCCAGCCTTTGCCTGGCAGTGCCCGACAGGGATCCACAAATTTGTGAGTACCAGGACATGGAAGTAATGGAGGTGCTGCAAGCTAAAGTTTGTATAATGTACTTTCCTTGCTTCAGTCTTGGAAAATGACATACTTTCTTCACTACAGTTAAAAATATCACCCTGTATTTCACTTCTTTCAACCATCCACGAACATGAAGAATATGGATTTTCAGTTCCATATCCAATGACTCCTCCATTCTAAAATCATATCGTAGACCTTTCTATTTATAATAATTTAATATTTCACTTCCCATCTTACATAAATAGACCCCTACTTTCAATAAACTTTCAGCTCCTAAGTGTGCACACGCAACGTTTTAAAACCATTCCATAACAAAATAACAAAGTAGGAATGATGTCAGATGCTTCTCCACAAAGATGTTAACCTAGTCAACATTACCCTTATCATCACTACATCTTTAATTCATTAGAATTTATTTCTTTTGCATTTTAGATTATAATATACCTGATCTATTGTTTTCCCCAATGTCAACATAGACCTTATTGTGGTTAGGATTCACTCAATATTGTTGATTAAATTGATGAGAAATTCTTCATAAAGTTGAAATTAAAGTTCACTATTGATTTCCTCCTCTATTTCTTTCATTCTTATTCATCTTTAAGAACTTGAAATAAATCTTATAAACTCACTATGTAGATCCCTAATTATTACAAATCCTGACTTCTTACTTTGTCTATGACCTCTGGTTATCATTAGCTGTAATCTCTTTCCAGTGCCTATATGCAAAGCAAAGACACTATTGAGAAGAAATATCTTTTCTGAATATTTTAAAATGTTGCTTTCCTTATGTTGTTAATGCTTAAGTAACTTTATAAGAAAAATAAGCTTTTAATACAGGAAGTATAAAACATATTCAATTTTCTTTACCATAAATAATTTTATTATGAATTAATTCTACATATATTAGGAGGAAAAGATGTGGGCAGAATGGTTGAAACAGAAACAAGAAAAACTAGGGGCTGTAACTTCAAACTATCCTCTTACCATATAAACATATATACATTAAAAATAAGAGCACAAAATACTGATAGGGAAAGACATAGGAATTGATCAGTTAACTATGTTTTCTCTTAATTACTTTACATATATATTAGAAGTTTATACTAAAATGGTCAGATAAAGTCATCCATTCTAATCACTAGGAAAAATCATGAAGAAATATTTTCTATGTCATTTATATAAATATTTCTATATCAAAGTACATTTTCAGTGGCTTAAATATGTTCCTTTCATTTAAAAGAAGATGCCATACTAAGACTTTGTGTGGAATATTTACACTAGAAACCATACTGTCCTTGGATCCACAGAAAAGTTCTATTCCAGGCTCTGCACATCAGAGTCTCCTGACTTTTTATAGTGAATATGTAGTGATATAGGTCTAATGTAAAATGACCAACCATTGATAGCACTGTCCTGGAAGGGTGTGGAATATTTAGGAGTTAAAAACTTGTGTACCTGCTGGGAGTGGTGGCTCATGCCTTTAATCCCAGCACTTGGGAGGCAGAGGTAGGAGGATTGCCTTTTGTTGGAGGCCACCCTCAGACTACATAGTGAATTCCAGGTCAGCCTGAACTAGAGTGAGACCCTAACTTGAAACAACAACAACAACAACAAAAGAAACTTGTGTAACTGTGGATGAACCACTTTAATGGGATTTAAAGCCAGAGGCAGAGGAAAATGTGGATAATGCAGGCTTGGCTCATGTAGTTTCATAGGGCAAAAAGGCCTATTTGGAATAGGGGTAGAAGTATTCATGAGATTTTACAACAAAGACAATGGCATCATTCTCCTTTCTTCTGAGAACCTGAACAAAGTGGAATTTATAAGTGATAGACTAATGTGTTTAGCAGGGGAAATTTCAAGGCTGTTCTGATTCAGGCCTAAAATGGAATAGCAAAATGCAAAGCAGAATACTATAAAAATGTGGAGTTTAGAAAGGAAAGTAATGTGATAAAATTTAAAATCTCAAGCAAAAAGACTGAAGCTTCTTCAACTATAGTTGTAAAAGAGATTAACACCCACAAGGAGAAATCTATTGCTCTACATGGGGATAATAAAAAGATACTTTCAGGGCAAGATTAAGCTCACTGGAAGGTGAAAAATAGGAAGAATGTGAATTCTTTTGAAAGGAAAAGACTTACAGGAAGATTACTGAGCAGTGTGTGCTTCCAAAGGTTAGCATGCATACAGCAGCTTCTGCAGCTGTGGCCATAAGTACCAGATTTCATTGGGGCCTGGCAGCAAAATGTGGCAGCATCATCCATGAAGTTCTGGTTTAAGAATAATGAAATATGCAAGATGGAAGGGCCATGAAATATTTCACATGATTCCAGAGAGCCACACAGGCTAAACAATGTAAAACAGGATCAAATTCTTGGCAAGGAGATACCAAGAAGAGGCACAGATATGAGACACCAAGTGTTTGGCATTTGTTTGGTCTTCATTTATTACATCCTTTCTTTACTCTGTCATTAAGTCTCTCTTTTAGAGGGGAGATGTTTATTTTGTGCCATTTTGTATTTTAAGTATCTTATATTTTGATTTTATAGGGTTCACAATTTAAAAAATTGTCTTGTGTCTCATATGAGACTTTAGAATTTGGTCTCTTGAGCAATATTGGAGCTAGTAATGACTAAGGAGACATTTAAAGTGAATTGAATGTACTTCACATCATGAGATGTCTATACATTTTATGGGAGTCAGGAGTGGAATGTGGTTGTTTGAATATAAAATGTTTCCCATAGGCTCATATGTTTGGATACTTAATTCCAGCTGGTGGTACTATTCTGGAAGGCTGTGGAATGTTTAGGAGGTGGAACATGCTGGAGGAAGTGTATCACTAGATAGTTGGCCTTCAGTTTTTATTACCTGGCTCCACATGTTACTGTTTCTCTGATTCCTTTTTGCCAGCTTCTTGCTCTGGCCTGCCCTGACTTCTTCTCCAATATGGGTTCTATCCTTTAGAAATGTATGCCAAATTAATTCTTTTTACTTCCATAAAGTTCTTCTAGTTGTATATTTTGTTCCATTATTGATAAAGTAACTGATACAATTTACTTCCTCAAATGATTCTTCAGTCACCATTTCATCCTCTGGTGATGGAGATTGTGAGGTAATATATATCCTGAAACGTCAGAGGCAATGATGTGACCTTGACACTGGGAAAATTATCTTTACATGCATGGATTTTACTACTTATACATATGCCAATCATACATTTTCAAATTCTAAATTTTCACAAATCACAATTACATAGGCCTATGGATATTAGAAAAACTGATATCATTTTGACATATTATTCAATATAATTATTCAATATAAGACTGAATTTTATATTCAGTCTTTTAAAGTATAACATTCCATGTATACATATTCAAAGATTTGTGTAAAATACATTAGTAGATAACTAATAGATAATTACCTCATTCTGAGACATTTCTTATGAATGGAATTATATATCATTGAGCTTTTATTTGAGTCCTTTCAATTATAATGCTTTTAAGGTTCTATAAATATAAATACACACACACACACACACACACACACACACACACACACACACACATATGTGGTGAAAAAGAGGTGAAAAGAAACATTCTTGCCCTGTTATTAGTCATAATGTAGTACCACAAAGTCTGATATAATCAGTACAGTCCTTGTATTTGACGTTGCTCCTTCTGTTTTAATCTTACTAAGAATTCTAAGAGTTCATTTTTAAAATATTTTTCTCTCTAATCATGAATGCATGCAGGGTTGCAGTCATATGGTGAAATATATTTTGAGATATGAACTGGGATATGTGTCATGAAGTATACTGGAATGAGCTTTGGGATATTTGTGGAGATGTATGCTGGGATATGTGCTAGGATATGTTGACATGTGTGCTGGGATACATGCTGGGATGTATGTTGGGGCATGTACTGTCATATAGGCTGAGATATGTGCTGCAATAGCACAGATTCTTTTTCTTTGTTCTTGATTTACAATCTCATTGCCTCACTAGAAAACACTTTCCATGATTTCAAACATTTTTTTTAAATATTAAGGATTTTTCACAACATAGTATATCACCCAATGATGAAAAATATTACCTATAAGTGAGAAGAATGCACAATCTGCTATGGTTGAAAATATAGGTCTGTATATGTCTATTGGTTTATAGTATTGATAAAATATTCCTTATTTCTCTTCTACCTAGTTTTGAAAAACTCCATTATTAAAATGAAATCTGGAGACTGAATTATTATTGTGAATGTTGTACATTATTATTTAGTTTTGCTTCCATTCTGTTATTGTTGATTTCATGTAGTTTCAGGCTCTGTGGCTAAGTGATTAATGATTTTGGTGTCATTATTTTAAGATTTCAAACTTAATACATATGGCTCTAATAGCATATTTCTCTCAGAATATAGTTCATCTATTATTAGCATGTTTATTCCAGCTGTTTCTTATTTACATTATACATCAGTTTATATCTTTTGATTGTCAACCTACTTACAAATCAGATGTTTTTACAGACATCTTACAAAAATAATGTTTAATACATGCTTATATAATGTAATAATAAGGTAGACTAGCTAGTCATGATTTTTCTATGGATAGTTAAATAGATGCTTATATGTCTTTATTCATGCATATACATTTTTGATGTCCCTTCATGACTATTTTGTATAAGTAAATATTTTTAGTGTATTATTTCAATTATTGTGTCATTTCTTAATACTTTTAAGTTATTTTTCAGTGAAAGTCTTAACTATTATAATTAACATTTAATTTGTTACAGCTCCTCCACCTTGTTGTTAACAATGTTAATTCTACATAATTTTTCCTCGTGTGTGTGTGTGTATGTGTGTGTGTTTAAAGACAATGTTATTTTCATTGTTGTAGTAGTCTTTAAATTCAATTTCAGCAGGAAAAGTTTGAAAGTATTTTAAAATAGTGCTTCTGTATCTATAATTTTGCTTTATTTCTCCATGAAGCTTCCTAGTTGCAGGCTTGTGTTTATTTACTTCTAGTGAAGATGTGCATTGTGATTTTTGTAGGATAGGTCTGAGAGCAACAAATTCTGTCATGTGTCATTTATTTGTAAACATCAAAATTACTCTTTGATTGTTTAAGAAGTATGTTGCAATTTTTATACTGTAAAGGCAAAGGAAATTTATTGAGAAAAGTGTCAACACAAGCATGCTTAGGTTTTTGCTAAGTATTCAAGTCAGGGAAAGTCAAAAAACAAGTCATGTATTCTGAGTTAGAGTACAGAGAAGCATTAGACTCAGCAGAGAAGATCTACAACTAACTATATTGAAGGAGGGGCATCTGTTATTTTGTCCCCCACCCTACCTGCACACCCATTTCAATGACCCTTTGTCATTCCAATCAGTCTCTGTTCTATTTTGATACATATTCCCCATTACTGCACCAGCCATGTCAAATATGGATAGGGTCAATATTGTGAAGTTCTTGTGGATGTCATGGAAAATGACAATGAGGTAGACAGCCACTATGAGGTTATGAAAGAAATGGTTACTTCAGATCTGGAAGATAATGTCCCAAATACTTCTCACCTCTTAACTTTGGATTCTTTGTGCACCCTCTAAGTTCAAATTATTTTATTTGTATGTAAGTTGAAGTAAGGAACAGAAGAGGCAAGAAAGAAGCTGAAAAGGAATCCTCCCACCTCTAACATGTCTTTGGGTAGATGGCAATATACATTCATTCTAGCCCAAATAACATATCATGATAGTGAATACATTACATTTTTCTAATTCATTTACTGTTTCTTATATGTGTTAGGTAAAGGTAATGAGTGTTTTTTTTTTTAATTTTTTAATTTTTAATTTTTTTTAATTTAATTTATTAGTTTTCTTTTCAGTAAATACAGGCAGTTTGGTACCATTGTTTAGGTTCATCTGTGATCTATCCCCTCCCATGGGACCCTCCTTGTTGATGAAAATGAGTCGTGCATTGTGGAGTTAGCCCCCTGTTATTGGTATGATAAATGTCTCTGCAAATCATGACCCAACATGTGACTCTGACATTCTTTCCACCCCCTCTTCTGCAAAATTTCCCTGAGCCATGTTGGGTTCATGTTTGGTCTGCTTCAGTGCTGAGGTGTTGGGGGCCTCTGAGGCTCTGGCTCTCTGAATTGGTAGAAGTTGATTTTTCTCTGCGTTGATCTCCTGCCTCTTTGTGCTGATATATCCGGTTCACAGGAAAACATCACCCTTGCTTCTTTCGCCAGTTGTCCTTAGTATCAGTTGAGCCCCTTTTGAGGTATGTTGGGGCAGCTCTCTTCTTAGGATCTGCATCTATCTGGAAAAGAGAAGCAGATTCTCCAACGGAGAGTAAGTAAGCACCCAGAGAATTGAGATAAGACTTACTTTTTTGATAAACAGTATGATAGGTGTAGGCCCTCTTATACCCCGTGACTGATGGTAGCTTGATATTGTAGAGTGGGCTTGTGTTTGGGTATGGTTCTGACTTGTTTCCCAGCTCCAGCTATGGGTACAGTACCACTGAGTGGATCAGTTAGCCAAATCAAGAGCAATTGGTTCCTCACCATGGTTGTGTACCACTATTGCACTTGTGTGGGCATCAGGTTATTTGTTGCTAATTAGGTTACACAATGCGTTGCTTGGACAGATCTTGGTCATTTCCCCCAGTTGCCCATGTAGCACCTTCTGGCACTGGACCCGCTGACTGTCTGGGGACTGACTCTCTCCTGGCTTCCAACCATGTCATTTCATTTTAAGTGTCAGCTGCGTATGGAGTCTTCAGCAATAGGGTCTTACCACTGGCCTTTGGTGGGTCATCAAGTACTCTGACAGAAGTTTGTCATTGTTTTGGGAAACCTTGTAGGTTTCTCTGATCAAAAGCTCATTGTGGATGATAGGCCCAAGCTGGAAGTGGGGATTACAGGTCAGTGCCCACTAAGAAATTGAGGAGAAACATAATTACTATACAAGAGTAAGAGAGGAGAGAGATAGCGGGGAGAGTGGGAGAGGAAGGGAGGGAAGATGTAGGAGATTTAGGTCAGTCTTGATCCTACCTTCTCCAGTGTCTTGTGGTTCAGTTGTTTCCTATAAGGGTCTAGTGAAGGTTCAGCCATTTGGTCTGTCTTAGGAAGTAGAATTTTATGGTACCATTGCTGTTTGTGTCCAGATTATTGTTTTCCACCCTTCGATGTCCTCCCCGCCCTCCATCCATCTTATTGTCTAGTCCATGAGGTGCTTGCTGGGTATGTAAGGTATCTTGGATAGATTCAGGTTAGGTGTTGTAGATGAGTGAGACTATGTGTCGATTTTTTTTCTGTGATTGGGTAAGTTCACTGAGAATGATCTGTTCCAGGTTCAACCATTTTTCCTCAAATTTCTTTATGTTGTTTTTTTCTTACTGCTGTATAGAATTCCATTGTGTAGATATACCACATCTTTGTTATCCATTCTTCTAATGATGGACATCTGGGTTGATTCCAGCTTTTAGCTATTACGAATTGAGCCACTACAAACATGGTTGAGCAAATCTCTCTGGCTTTTGGCTTGAAGGTTTTAGCATAGATGCCCAGTAATGGTATAACTGGGTCTGTTGGTATTTTTATAGTCAGCTTTTTCAGGAGTCTCCATATTGCTTTCCAAAGTGGTTGTACCATCTTGCATTCCCACCAACAGTGAATGAGTGTCCCTGCTTCTCCACATCCTCGCCAGTATTTATTTTCATTTGACCTTTTGATGTTGGCTATCCTTATTGGGGTAAGGTGGAATCTCATAGTTGTTTTAATTTGCATTTCTCTGATGATTAGGGATGATGAACATTTTCTTAAGTGTGTGTTTGCCATTTGTATCTCTTCCTCTGTGATTTTTTTTTTTTTTCAGGTAAGGTCATTCTCTACCCAGACTGACCTAGAATTCACTATGTAGTCTCAGGCTAGTCTTGAACTCAAAACAATCCTCCTATGTCCACCTCCCAAGTGCTGGGATTAAAAGCATGAACTCCTGGCAAAATATAACTTTATATGTTATATCCTTGTCCTAGAAAAGGGTGGAGTCACAAAAGATAATGTACATATAATTTACTGTTTATTACATTGAATGCAAGAAACTTAAATGCTTAGTTTCAGAAAGACTAAAATAATACATTTGAAATACAACTGCCTTATTTTAATTAGTACAATGTCATGGAGAGATAGAAGGACAGAGAAAGACACAAAGAGTTAGAATGAAGAATTAACTGAGAGGTTCAAAGGGACAAAGAAAAAGCCAGGGAAGTGTTCAGATCCCAAGCTCCAAAATGAGCAAATCCAAGCCAATGTGTCAACTCTGAGCTTCCATGTAGGCGAAGCCAGGCCAGTGTGCCAAACCTGAGCTCCAATGCAGGAAAACACAGGTGAGTACACAGATCCTGAGTTCCCATATGAGCAAAGACAGGCCAGTGTGCAGACTGAGCTCCCATGTAGGCAAAGAAAGACCAGTGGGAAGATCCAAAGCTCCCATATAGGAAAATTCAGGCCAGTGTGCAGACCCTGAGCCTGCATGTCAGCAAATCCAGACCAGGGTGAAGACCCTGAGCTCCAAGGGTAGCAAAGCCAGGATAGTGTTCTGATCATGAGTTCCCATGTAAGCAAACCAGGCCAGGGTGCTGACCCTGACCTCCCATGATGGCCAAGCCAGACCAATGTGAGCTCCTATGTGGACAATGTCAGGCCAGTGTGAAGACCCTGAACTCCCATGTGGGCAAAGTCAGGTCAGTGTGAAGACCCATAGATAACATGTGAGAATAGCCAAGCCACTGTGCAGAACCTGAGCTCAAATGAGAGCAAATCCAGGCCAGTGTTCCAAGCCTGAGCTCCGATTTGGGCAAATTCTGGCCAGTGTGTACAACCTCAGCTCTCAAGTGGGCAAATCAAGGCCTGTGTAAAGACCTTGAGCTCACATGTGATCAAATCCAGACAAGATGAAGACCCTTAGCTCCTATAGGAGCAAAGCCATGCCATTGTGCTGGCCCTGAGCTCCCATGTTAGCAAGGCCAGTGTGCACACCATTAGCTCAAAAATGGGCAATGCTAGGCAAGTGTAAACACCATTAGCTCACAAGTGGGCAAAGCCAGACCAGTGTGCAGTCCATGAGCTCCTATATGTGGCCAAAGCTAAGATAATGTGCCAACCTTGAGCTCCCATGTGGGTAAAAGCAAGCCAGTGTGCTGACCCAATGCTCGGATTTGAGTAATACCAATCCAGCATGAAGAGTCTTAGCTCCCATATGGGCTATGGAAGGCTTGTGTGTAGATCCTGAGCTACCCTATGAGCAAGCCAGGCCAGGGTTAAGATACTCAGCTCCAATATGGGCAAAAACAGACTATTAAGAAGACACTTATTTTCCATATGAGCAAATCCAGGCCATTGTAAAGACCCTGAGCTCCCATGTGAGCAAAGACAGGAGGCTGTATAGAAGTTGAGCTGCCATTTGGGTAAATCCAGGATAGTGTGCCAATACTGACCTCCAATGTGAGCAAAGTCAGGCCAGTCTGAAGAACCTGACCATAGGTACAAAACCAGGTGAGAGTGATGACCCTGAACTTCCATATGAGCAAATCCAGGCCAGTGTACCAACCCTGAGATCCCATGTGGGCAAAGCCAGGTCAGTATGAAGAACCTCAGTTAGAATGTGGGAAAAGCCAGACCAGTGTGAAGACTCTGAGCAACCATATAGAAAATTTATGCAAGTATTCAGACCCTGAGCTCCCATATGGGCAAAGACAAGGCAGTATGTAGACCCCAAGCTCACATGTGAGCACATACAGACCAGTGTGAAGACCCTGAGATCTTCTATGGGCAAACCAGGTTAGTTTTCCAACCCTGAGATCCTATGTGAGTAAAACCATGCCAGTGTAAAGACCCTGAACTCCCAAATGGGTAAATCTAGGCCAGTGTGAAGACCCTGAGTTCACATATGAGCAAATCCCGGCAAGTGTGAAGAGCCTGAATGCCAAGACTGAGCTCCTGTGAATACAAAGCCAGGACAGTGTGAAGATCCTGACCTCTCATGTGAGCAAAGCCAGCCCTTCACCAAGACCCTGAGTTTTGATGTGATCAAAGCCAGGCCAGTGTGCAGACCCTGAGCTCCAATTCCAGCAAAATCAACACACTGTTCAGAACCTGAGCTCAAATGTGAGCAAAGACAGGTGAATGTGATGATCCTGAGCTCCCATATGGACAAAGATAGACCAGTGGGCCCATATGAGCAATGTAAGGCCAGTATGCAAATCCTGAGCTCCCATCAGGGCAAAACTAGGACAGTTTGAAGACCAAGACACCCCATGTGAGCAATGTCAGGGTGGTATGCAGACCCTGCTCTCACATATGGGCAAAGCCAGGTAAGTGTGACAACCCTGAACTTCCATGTGAGCAAATCCAGGGTGGTGTGCCTCAGTGTGGGTAAAACCAGACAAATGTGACAACCCTGAGATCCCATGGGAGCAAAGGAGACCAGTGTGAAGACCCTGGGCTCCCATGTGAGCAAATTCAGGCAAGTGTGCACAATCTGAGCTCCAATTTGAGCAAAGCCAGGCCAGAATGCAGACCCAGAGCTCCTATTTGCACATATGGGAGATCATAGTTTGCACACTGGCCCGGTTTTGCTCAAATTAGAGTTCTGTGTTGTCACACTGACCTGGCTTGGCCCACATAGGAGAGAAGGGTCTTCACAGTGGCTCAGCTTTGTTTGCATGGTAGTTCAGGGTCTACATACTGGCTTTGTCCACATAGGAACTCAGGCTGTGCACACTGACCTATATTTTTCCATAAGGGAGTGCAGGGTCTTCTCAGTGGCCTGGCTTTGCTCAAATGGGAGTTAAGGGTCTTCACACCAAGCTCCCATGTGGTAAAATCAGAACAAGTGTGACATCTAGAGCTCCCCATGGGAACAAAACCACGCCAATGTGCAGACCCTGAGCTCCCATTTGGGCAAATCCAGACCAGCGTTCTAATCGTGAACTCCCATATGGGCAAATCCTGGCCAGTGAGCAGAACCTGAGCTCTCTTATGGGCATAGTCAGGCCAGTTTGCAGTCCCTGAGCTCCCATATGGGCAAGGCGAGGCCAGTGTGCATACTCTGAGCTACCATATGGGAAAGACAGGCCAGTGTGCAGACCCTGAGGTACCATGTGAGCTAGGCTGGCCAGTGTGAAGACCCAAAGCTTCTGTATTGGCAAAGGCAGGCCAGTGTTCAGTACCTGAGTTCCAATGGGAGCAAATTCAGGCAAGTATTAAAATCCTGATATGCTACTCAACAGTGGACATTGCAAGCTTTATATTTTGCCAGCCGGGCTAAATGAGCCAATGGGTGCAATAGTGGCACAATCTGGCATGGTGGAAACCAGCTGCCCTCTAATTGGGCTGGAGGCCCCCTCCATGGAAGGGAATACATCCATGATACTTAAAACCTAAAACAGGGTAGTCATGAGCCCTAGGGGTGTATCATCTGCTGCTGCCTGGCTAAATGTATATACTATGCTCATCAAACTGCCGAGTAAGCACTTCTCTTAATGTTCATACCCATATATTAATGCTACTCTCACTTTTGGTAGAGAACCTTCTCTTTTTAGATGGCAGTGACCTTGGGATGATTCAAAAGGCATCATAGTGCTGGGAAGGAGTGACAGAGGCGTGCTCAGCACTACAATATCTCTATCACACCTTCAGGGTCCATTGCTGAAGAGATGGCGGAAAGACTGTATGAGCCAAAAGAAGAGTAGGACTCCTTCCAACATGCTCCTCCAGACACAAAATGGCATGGGTATCCATGACCTCACAGTGCCTGACACTACCTACACAAGACCATCATTATAGGAGGAAAAGATCATGACATCAAAACAAAAGAGAGACTGATTGAGAGGGAGAAGGGATATGATGGAGAATGGAGTTTCAAAGGGGAAAGTGGGGAGAGGGAGGATATTACCATGGGATATTGTTTACAATCATGGAAGTTGTTAATAAACAATAAAGGCTAGTCTGTTGGGCTTGCCTCAAATAAAAAAATCCTGATCTGCAATATGGGCAAAGTCAGTCCAGTATGCCAACTCTGAGCTTTCATACGGATAAATCCAGGCCAGTGTGTGTAACCTGTGGTCCTGTGTGGGCAAAACCAGGCCAGAGTGAAGACAATGACTCCCATATGGAAAATGTAACATCATTGTGCAGACCCTGAGCTCCCAGTTAAGCAAAGACAGACCAGTGTACAGACCCTCACCTTCCATGTTAGCAAATCCAGGCCAGTGTTATGACCCTGAACTCCTATGTAAGCAAAGCCAGCACCGTGTGTCTACCCTGAGGTTCTACATGGGAAAATCTTGGCCAGTGTTCAGACCCTGAGCTCACATGTAATCAAAGCAAGGCCAATGTTAAGAGTCTGAGCTCCAATGTAACAAAGCCAGTCTGGCATTCCAACTATGAGCTCTAATGTAAGTAAAGCCAGATGAGTTTGACAGGTCTGAGTTACTATATGGGCATAATCAGGCCTGTAAGCAGACCTTGAGCTCCCATGTGAGCAAAGGAGGCCAGTGTACAGAACTGAAGTGTTTGTGTGTGTAAAGCCAAGCCAGTGTGAAGTACTTCATCTCCCATGTGGGCAAAGCCAGGCCAGTGTGAGTACCCTGAGCTACCATGTAAGCAAAATCAGGGCAGTGTGTGGAACCTGATTTCCATATGATCAAAGCCAGCCAGTGTGTCAACCCTGAGCTCCAATGTTGGCAATGCCAGGACAGGGAGAAAACCTTGAGCTCCACTATGGGCAAAACCACACCAGTGTGCAGAATATTACCTCCCAAGTGAGCTATGCCATTCCAGTGTACAGACTTTTAGCTCCCATGAGGGAAAACCCAGGCCAGTGTGAAGAGAATACCCTGAGTTCCAAGATGGGCAAAGCCAGACAAGTATGAAAACTCTATGCTTCCATATGGGCAAAGCCAAGCCTGTGTGACTAGCCTGAGCTCTCATGTGAGCAAAGGCAGGTGGATGTGCAGACCCTGAACTCCCATATGGGCAAATCCAACTCATTATGAAGACCCTAAGCTCCTATGTGAGCAAAGCCAGTTTGCAGATCATAAACTCAAAAGAAAGCAAAGCCAGGCCAATGTACAGACCCTGATCTCTATTGTGCAAAACTAGGCCAATGTACAGACCATGAACTCCCATGTGAACAAATTCAGGTCTGTGTGAAGTGCCTGAATTCCCATGTGGGTAAATCCAGGCCAGCATGCAGATGAAGAGCTTCCTTATGGACAAGCCAGACCTCTGTGAATGCCATAAATGCCTATGTACATAAATCCAGGCATGTGTACAGAACCTGAGCTCCCCTGTGAGCAAAGCTAGGGCAGTATGCAGACCCTGAACTTTCATGTGGCCAAATCCAGGGCAGTGTGCAGACTCTGAGCTCTAATGTCAGCAAAGCCAAGACACTGTGCCATCCATGAGCTACAATGTAGGTAAAACTAGGTCAGTGTGCAGATCCTGAGATTTCATATGAGCAAAGCCAGGTTGGTGTGCCAAACATCTCCATTGTGGGCAAAGGCAGGCCAGTGGGCAGACCCTTAGTTCACATAAGGGCAAAACCAGGCCAGTATAATGACATTGAGTTTTCATTTGCACAAAGCCAGGCCAATATGTAGATCCTGAGTTCCCATGTGGGCAAAGCTAGCCAATTTGAAGAACCTGAGATTCACTGTCTGCAAAGCCATGCCAGCATGCAGACCCTTAAGTATCATGTAAGCACAGCTGAACCAGTTTGCCAACTTTGAACTCCCATACAATCAAAGTCACCCCAATGTGCAGACCTTGAGCTTCCATATGGGCCAAGCCAGGCAAGTATGCAGTCCCTGAGCTCCCATTTGAGAAAATGCAGACCTAAGCTCCAGTGTGGGCACAAATATGCCAGTGTGTAGACCCTTAGCTGCCATGTGGGAAAAGCCAGGCTAGTGTGAAGACCGAGAACTCAAACTGGGCAAAACCAAGCCAATGAAAAGAGCTTGAGCTCCTATGTGGCCAAACCAGGCCATTGTAGAAATCCTGAGCTCCCATATTGGCAAAGTTAAGCTTGTGTTAAGACCCTGAGCTCCCATGTGAGTGATTCCAAGCCAGTGTGCAGTCCCTGAGCTATCATATGAACTAGACAGGCTACTGTGAAGACCCTAAACTCCTATATGGGTAAAGTCAGGTCAGTGTAAAGTCCCTGAGCTCCCATATGGGCAAAGCCAGGCCACTGTGCAGACCCTGAACTCAAAAGTGAGCAAAACCAGAGACCTGTGCAAACCCTGAACTCTAAGTTGTTCAAAGCTGGGACAGTATACATACTGTAAGCTCCCATGTAAACAAAAACAGGCCAGTGTGAAGACCCTCAGCTCTCAATTGAGCAAATCTATGCCAGTGTTCTGACTCTGACTCCCATATGAGCAAAGTCAGGTCAGTGTGAAAACTCTGAGCTTCCCATGTGGGCAAATACAGGCTTGTGAGATGACCTTGAGCTCATATATGGGCAAAGAAAGGAGTATGTAGACCCTCAACTCCCATATAGGCTAAGTTAGGCCAGGATTCAGACCCTGAGCTCTCTTGTGAGAAAATCCAGGCCAGTTTGAAGGCTATGAGCTCCTATATAAGCAAAAGCAGGCCAATGTGCCAATGATGAGCTCCCATGTGGGAAAATTCAGACCAGTGTAAAAACCCTGATCTCCCATATGGACAAAGCCAGGACAGTGTGCCAACCCTGAGCTACCATATGGGCAAAGCCAGACCAATATGCATAACCTTGGCTCCCAAGTGAGCTAGGCCATTCTAGCATTCAGACCCTTTGCTCCCATTTGAGCAAAGCCAGGCCAGTGTGCTTACCTTGAGATCTGTGTGGGCAAAGTCTATCCATTGTGAAGACTCTGAGCTACAATCTAGGCAAAGGCAGACCACTAGGCAAACCCTAAGAACCTCCATATGGACAAAGCCAGGCCAGTGTTTAGACCCTGAGCTCCCATATGAGCAAAGCCAGGCCAGTGTGTTAACCTTGAGCTCCCATGTGAGCAAAGCCAGGCCAATGTGAAGACACTGATCTCCCAAGTGGGAAAAGCCAGGCAAGCATGCAGAAACTGAGCTTCCATATGGGCAAAGGCAGGCCACGGTGAAGGCCCTCATCTCTTTTATGGGCAAATCATGGCCAGTGTGCTGACCCTGAGCTCTCATGTGAACAAAGCCAGGACAGTGTTCAGATGCTGAGGTCCTGTGTGGGCAAAACAAGGCTAATGTGAAAAGCCTGAGCTATCATGTGGGCAAAGCATAGTCAGTATGTCAACCCTGAGCTCTCATATTGGCAAATCCAGGCCAGTATGCAGAGCCTCAGCTCACATATGGACAATATCAAACCAGTGTGCAGACCCTGAGCTACCATGTGAGCAAAGCTGGCCACTATGCCAACCAAAAATTCCCATATAGGCAAAGCCAGGCCAGTGCACAGAATCTGAGCTACAGTGTGAGCTAGGCAGGCCAGTGTGAAGACCCTAAGCACCTACGAGGGCAAAGCCAAGTCAGTATGACAATCCTGAGCTCCCATATGGGCAAAGACAGACCAGTATGCAGAGAGTGAGCTCCCAGGTGAGCAAAGCCAGTCCAATATGCAGTCCCTGAGCTTTCATTAGAGCAAAACCAAACCTGTATTGGGATACAGAGCTCCTGTGTGGGCAAAGCTAGGCCAGTGTCCAGAACCTGAGCTCCCATGTGGGCAAAACTAGAACAATATAAAAACACAGAACTCTAATGTCAGCAAAGCCAAGTCAATGTACAGACACTGAACTCTCATATGATCAAAACCACCCCAGCATGTACACCCTGAGTTCCCACATGGGCAAAGACAGACCAGTATGCAAACCTGGAGCTCATATGTGAGCAAATCCAGGCCAGTGAGAAGACACTGAGCTCCCATGTGAGAAAAGCCAGGCTAGTGTGAAGTTCCTGAGCTCCAATGTGGGCAATTCCAGACCTGTATGAAAACACTGAGCTCCCATATGAGCAAAGCCAGGTACATGTGAAGACCCTGAGTTCCTGTGTGGGCAAAGCCAGGACAATGTGATAACTTTGTGCTCCAATGTGGGCAAAGCTAGACCACTGTGGAGACCCTGAGCTTTCATTTGTGCCATGCCAGGCCAGTGTGCTGACCACGAGCTACCAAGCCATCTAGGCAGACAAGTATGAAGACCTGAGCTCTTATATGGGCAAAGCCATGTCTGTATTCCAACCCAATATGAAGACCCTTAGCTCCTGTTTGGGCAAAGTCAAACCAGTATGAAGATCCTGAACTCCCATACGGACAGAGCCAGGCCAGTTTGAAGCCCCTGAGCACACATGTTTGCAAATCAAGGCAATTATGAATATCCTGAGTTCATATGTGAGAAAAGCCAATTCAGTGTGCAGAACCTGAGCTCCAATGTGATTTAGGCAGGCCAGTGTGAAGACCCTGAGCTCCCATGTGGGCACAACCAGGCCATTGTGAAGACCCTGAGTTCCAATGTGGGCAAATACAGGCCAGTGTTCATATGCTGAGCTTACATGTAAATAAAGTCAGGCCAATGTTCACACTCTGAACCCCTATGTGGGCAAAGCCAGGCCAGTTTGCAGACCCCAAGCTTCCATGTGATCTGGGCAGGCCAGTGTGAAGACCCTAAGTTCCTATGTGGGAAACACCAGGCAAGTGTACACACCCAGAGCTTGAATGTGAGCAAAGCCAGGCCAGTATAAAAATCCCTGAGGTCCAAAATTTGCATAGACATGCCAGTGTGTCAACCCTGAGCTCTCATATGACCAAAGTCTGGCCAGTATGCTATCCCAGAGTTCCCATATGAGCAAAGCCAGGCCAGCGTGCATAGCCTGAGCTCCCATATGGGCAAAATCAGACGAGTGTGAAGACCCTGAGCTGCCATGTGGGTAAATATGGGCCTGTGTGCTGACTCTGAACTCCCATACAAGCAAATCCAAGCCAGTGTGTAGAACCTGAGCTCCCATGTGGGCAAAGCTGGGCCAGAGCTCCCATATGATAAAGCCAGTTCAGTGTGAAGACCCTGAGATTGCATGTGAGAAAAACCAGGCCAGTGTGAAGACCCTGAGCTCCTATGTGGGCAAAGCCTGGGCAGGGTACCAATCCTCAGCCTCCATATGGGCAAAGCTTGGCAAGCATGAAGAGCCTGAACTCTCACATGGGCAAAGACAGGTCAGTGGACAGTTCCTGAGCTACCATGTTTGCAAAGCCAGGCCACTGTGAAGAATCAGAGCTTTTAAGTGGGCAAAACCTGGCCATTGTTCAGACCCTGAGTTCCCATGTGAGTAAATGTAGGCCAGTGTGCATACCCTTAGCTTATATGTGGGCAAAGCCAAGCCTGTGTACTGACCCTGAGCTCCCATGTTTTGCCTCTTCTTCTGTAGCACCTACTTATTCATGGTACCTTATCAATAAAACCTTCTCCATACTTGTAGTGATAGAAGCAATAATTTCTTCTTAACTCAGTCTCTTTTCCTCTCACCCATTCTTCTCAGAGAACCTACATTTACTTCAAGACAAGACTGAAGTCTTCTTCAATTAGACACCTTGGACTTTCTCAGGAGTATGGAAGAAATATTCACTCATGTCCATTGGCCTCTTGAACAAAAATATCTAGCAAAGCTAGAGCTGTGCTGTGTTGATTACTTCTTGGATACATAGATCACAGAAATCTCTGGGAGTATTGCAAAGTGAAAAATAACTTAGCATACTTAAAGAAAATAGTATGTGCTTGCTGAATGAGAGAAGAGAAAAGAATGAAATTTGACATTAAAAATTGACTCATTTGAAGCGTATGAAGACCCAATATGGCTTTAGTTCTAAAGTTCTGTGAGAAATTCTGGTATGTTTTTTATTTCTTCTTTTGTTATAGACTAATCCAGATCACTCTTCCCTGTCAGCCAAATAATCTCTCATTATGTGTCCAAAGATCATATCAACTCCTGATTGGAGAACCTCAAGAGCCTTCCAAATCCATGTAGTGAAAGTGCAGGACATTCCGCTTCTTTCTTTCCTGCCTCTGCTATGCTATACAGTTACAAAGGCATATAACCTAAAGGGCAGCCTGTCCCATCCCCACCAAACAAACTACTGACACCCATTAAATGAGAAAGGGGAAAAGGGTTACTGATGTTGACTGAGCTTCCAGTTTCTGAGTTCCCTGAAGGGTGACAAATTCACCTACAATAGGATGTACTGGGCAAGCTCTGAGCTATGATCACTGGTGTCGACACCCAATATCTTGTTTCACCAACCTTGTTTCTGAGTCCTTTCTATAAATGTGGGGAATACTGGAAACTGTATGCCATGCACTTATGTGAACTCCTTTCATACTCATTCAGGTCTTAGTAGATGCTCAAAAAGCAGATGCTTTGGTAATTTGTATATGCTTGTACAGCTCTTTAGGGTCGGCTTTAAGTCTCAATGACCTGGCTTCAGTTTATCCTCTGCCACTAAACTAGGATAGGCAGCCACTGTCCTTATCATCTGAGGCCTTTGCTCTTCTGTTCCTACTCTCAAAGTGATGCAATTCTTTGGATCTTGTATTTGTGCTGAATTCCTGACAAATGAGTACTAAATAAAGTTAGAAATCTCATGTACTTAGGTAGAGATGAAAAGTTTCTGCATTCAAAGGCCACCTTTGCTTAGAGATAGTATGAAAGACAACATAATGTTCAAATCTTGGCTCTGTCACATTCTACTAATAAGACATTGGGGAAACTGTGTTTTTTTTATGTCATTTACTTTGTTAATAAAGGAGGAAAATAAATTCTTGCTAATAAGAGTTTTAGAGCTATTGGCATGGAAGACAGAAAATATTTCTCAAAATCTAGAGATTGTTTGAATGTGTCCTGTACTTGGTAATAAATGGAAACATTCATTTTATAGCATTTATTCTTAGTTAAAATGTTATTTGTAGGAAAATGTTATTTCTTTGTTTAGTATTGATATTATTAGGAGACTATCAACATTAATTATCAGACTTTTGCAGTTGAAATTCAATTTTAATTTCCTTATTTCTTGTGAGTTTTTCAGTTGAGAATGAAAATATCATTAAATTCTATTGCATGTTGGTTCCTTTTTACCTTTGAACTTGGCATCTGAGATTTCTTCTGGAGATATGGATTTTGCAAAGGGCAGCTTTATTACTCCTCTTAGGTAAGCAAAGATTAGGAAGATAATCAAATGTCATCGGTAAAGCTGTGCTGAATTACTTTTCTATGCTCCACAAATAGAAGCAAACAAGTTCTTATCAGTATGCCTGTAGAATGTGGCTTCCAGGAAAAAGAAAGAAAGAGAGAAAGAGAGAAAGAAAGAAAGAAAGAAAGAAAGAAAGAAAGAAAGAAAGAAAGAAAGAAAGAAAGATTTCCTTTGCTTTTTTTTTGGGGGGGGGGGGTGTTAAGGTCTCACTCTAGCCCAGGCTGAATTTGAACTGACTTTGAACTCTCTGTGATCCTCCTAACTCTGCCCCCCAAATGCTGGGATTAAAGGTGTGTGTGTCATCACACCAAGCTACTGCTTTTTTACTTCATTAACATCATTTGGAATTGAAAGAAAGAAAACCAGCCTTTCCTAGTATGACAATCGTGTTACTTTTACAAAGAGACAGTATTGTTCCTTTGTTCCTCATCAGATGAGTTACATCAACACTTGGACATGTTGCCTCAGTCCTCTCGGAACTATGGAAACAGCAGTTGAGCTCCCGAAGTTGAGCCCCTAGTTGCACCCATTTTCCTACTTGTAGAATCAAGTCAGGATTCACTTTTAATTCTCCCCTTTCTTGTGAATCATTTCCTTTCTAACTTGTGAATAAAAGCACCATTAAATTCTGTCTTCCTTGGGGTTTGTCATCTGAGGTTTCACAGATGAGAGAGACCTATGAAGGAAGGTCCTAACTGATTTCTTCTGTATAAAACCTACATAAATATCATATCTTAATTAAGCCTGACTCTGAAGTCCACACATAGTATGGCATCATTCCAAAAACTTCATGGAAAAATGCAGCCAACAGCCTCATGTTGTTGGCCTTCTCTCCCATGGGATTCCATTCCAGCTGGGCATTGGTATATTTAGCCCTACTTACTGCACCATTTTTATAATGGGAAAGAAGAGCTAGACTGTAAGAGATTCTCTCCAGCAAGTAACATTGGACTACTGGGGAGAAGCTGCTCACAGACAATATACACATAAAGGGCTTCCAGTAGGTTAAGCAATTTTGAAAAAGCAATATTGTGTTTTCCAATTTTATTTGTATTTGAATCTGATTACACAGCCTACTATTCATTACAGAGCTACCAAGCAGGTGCTTTCAAAATCACTGTTCTTCACATTAATCTAGACAACGGGCCATTATTAACTGCATCTTTAAGTAAGGGCTAAAACACATTGCACTTGTAAGATGAGATGAGTTTTCCTACTTCCCTTTCTTCCTTGAAACTTCAGATCCTTTTATTTCTCCCGAGATGTTTGAGTGATGGAAAAAGATACACAGTATGTATATAGAAGAAAATGTGAGAATTTAAATTCTGGGAAAGTGAAAATATAAATCATTAAAATTGGCATTCCAAAGAGTTTTGGGAAGAATCAATACTGTTTTTTAATCTAACCTCCTGTTGATCATTTAGTCATAGAAGTACTAATAGTCATAAGAGAACTTGTCATATACACTCCTGGTATAAGAGTATTGATCACATATACTCCCAGTCATAGAAATACTAGTATTATCAGTGCACATATTGCACATGTTGCTTTTTGATTTTGTTACTTTTTTGACAATAAGCCTCAGAGAAATGTAAAGAATTACCAAAGTTCGCATAACTAATTAGTATTTGAGTTTAAAAGTGATGTTAGGCCAACTGAATCTATCAATTTGTGTAAGATTCTGGAAGCTGTATGTCATTCTATAGATTTGTCCTACACACACTCAAAAAAGTGTACATGCAGAGCACACTGAAAATACATTCTATGGGAAAAGTACCATGAAGAATAAATGCCTTTTCATTTCCCTGATACAATCACAAGGCCTATGCAAGTGCGTAACTGAGCCTATAATAGGTGCCCAGTAATTGTTAAATAAATGACAGCACAACATGATTTTCAAAGGGAATGGCCATGATTGTAAACCATATTTATCTTGCTTTTACATTTCTTCTTACCTACTTTCTTAAAGTTTCAATTAGACAGAATGAATAAAGCTAGCCATTAATGGATAAATGAATGTGTAGGGTATTTTTCTATAAAGCAATTAATACATGTAGTACTAGATTGGGAATGCTATTTTGCCCCTGATACTGATATTTATCTATCTATCTATCTGATATATAGATATTCACATACACATGCATATAAATATACATATGTGTGTGTGCGTGTGTTTCTGTTTAACACTTGGAAGGTGGATAAGGGGGAAAATGTCAACAACTACACATGCTGTCCTCAAAAACTAAATTATCTGTGTTTGTGACCCAGGTTACAAATAAGTTCAAGTAGTACAAATAGACTTTGGATCTAGTGGACAAGTACAGTCCTTACTACATGTTGACACTGCTGATAACCAGGGGTTATCAGGCCCTTTGCTTTACTTTACCATGACGGAAACAAAAACATTTTTTAGTAAGAAATTTTGTAATCCTGGAGAATCATTCGTATAAATTAACAGTTTCATTTTGTTCAAATCATGGATCCTACCTCAAGAGTTTTTAAGTCCGGCAAAATAAGCTCAATTTAATGGCATGGTTTTGCAGGATTCATCTAAGTAAAAACAAAATATATTCCAGGAGGTCTTGTGGCTCAGAGAAGTGAAATATGATAGAGTAAACAATGACATCCTTTCTTCTGCTATTTAAGGACAAAAGGAGGCCAGGTTGACCGAAAACTGACTCTGTTTCATCTAGGAAGAATAACTCTAACCCATGTTCTGCTTGACTTTTTAGTCTAAAAGTCAAGATGTGAATAAGAACATTCTTGATATTTCATATGTGCAATTTGCAAAACCTTGTAGACCAAAGTTACTTTTTTTTCCTTTATTTGAGAGCATCAGACAAAAAGGCAGAGAGAGAGAGAATGAGTGCGGAAGGGCCTCCAGTCACCACAAACGAACTCCAGACGCGTGTGCCACCTTGTGCATCTGGTTCACGTGGGTCCTGGTGAATCGAGCCTCGAACTGGGGTCCTTAGGCTTCACAGGCAAGCACTTAACTGCTAAGCCAGCTCTCCAGCCCCAAAGTTACTTTTTAATTTTATCTAAATGAACCAGTCATTATATAATTTATAATTATCATGAAATATACAATCTGTGTAATAGTATTTTATACAGAGCTTCCCTATAACACTATAACACTTTAACTTTAGAGAATATGCTTTTATTCTATATTTAACAGTATAATTGCACATAACTTTTTGTTTTGTTTTGTTTTTTGAGGTAGGGTCTCACTCTAGCTCAGGCTGTCCTGGAATTCACTATGTAATCTCAGGGTGGCCTCGAACTCACCTACTTCTGCCTCCCAAGTGCTGGGATTAAAGGCATGCACCACCATGCCTGGCTTGTCCATAACATTTTTAAAATAATAAAAGTAAATAAATAAATAAATAAATAAATAAATAAATAGATATAACAGTCCTTCCTTGACATGATTAAAAAAATCTATAATACTATTTTATAATCCTATCATTTGCTACTATCATAAGCCTTCACTTGGGTAAATTAATTCATACATATATCCTAAAAACTTATTTTGTGATTTATTACCCAGAGAAAGAAATCAGTCAGACAAGGGTGTGAGGGTCCAGAGAAAGGAGTCAGCCAGCCAAGGGTCTACTTTGCTATTTCCTACTTTAGTGAGTCACTCCACCTTAGCTAGTTTTTGATATATATTAGTCTTCTTTTTTAAGTATATTGCCACTAAAACACTGTATGCTTATGAAGATTTACTGAGGAAACAAAATAAAAAGAACTACTGTAGCAATTAAAATAATGTCATCCTGTCCTAATTAAACCATGACTCCATTTATTGGGGGAATAAAATAGCTAACAATTTTGCCTGCCAGGGCACCTTTCAGTTGCAAACTCCCTAACTGCCTAGGAGGGCCACATAGGCATTTCACTTTCAAGATTTCCATACCTAAACATGGCTCAGATATGTAAATATGTTAACTCCAGGGTAAGTGAGACAACTGCAGTTCAGATGTTTCCCAGACCTACTAATATCATTATTTTTATGGTCTTTTGCCTTTAAAATCACTGTACCCCTAAGCTTCTTCATTGAGAGCATTTTCTGGCATGAGCCCCCTCTCAATTGCTGGCTTAATAAAAAGGACTATCAATTGGCTAAAAGTGGGTGGTGGTCTATAATTACCTTACATGGACTACAACACTATTAATATATATATTATAAAATGGAAGCTCAATAATAGTATCATTTTCTTTGGTTTCTTAATTATTATATGAGCTATCCATTGCATATGTGACATTTGACACCACTTATTTCAAATTAAATGACTTATGAACCACCCAAATAATAACAAATATGTCTTTTAGGTTCTGTTTTTCAGTTAGTATTTTGCATTCATAGGGTTTCACTTATTTAATAGAACTCTATCAACTACACTGGTTTTTATGACACATATTTTTCACATTGAATTTCATGTCAAAGAGCAATATTTGACTTGACCTCTTATTTCTTGAAAGTTATTTGGCCTTCTTGCATAAAAAAACCTAAGTTCAATATTATTACTAACTTAATAGGCAGCAAACAATTATAAATATATGTTTAATTAATATTGAATAAAATATTGTAAAAAGTAAATACTTCAAACTGTGAGCTATTTTCAATGGAAGAAGAAAGGCTATGATGGAGGAAGACAAAAGGGGTGAGATGAATCAAGAGAAAAGAGAAGAGAAAGCTAAAACAATATTTATTTTAAAAACAACTGTGGTGGTTTGAATATATGGCCCCCAATATATTCAGTTTTTTATTTGTTTGTAGTTTGCATCAGCAGCCACGTGGCTGGAGGCAATGTCACTGGGTGGATCTTAAGGTGTGGTGGTGGGTTTCACATTTCAATCTAAAGATATGCAAAGTGTGCTTCTCTCACTTTCTGCTTGGTCCTGTGAAAGCAGGCCAGTTCTTCTACCATTATGGAACTTCCCCTGGATCTGTAAGCTGGTAGGCCAAGTTTTATGGACTATTCCGATCAGAGTTTGAGAATTCTAAGTGCAGACAATATTGAACGTTGAGGGTTGGCTTTCTAAGGGGAAGGAAAGACTGCACTGATGTACTTGTCTAAAGATATTAGACTGTGAGATTTAATATTTTTAAGCTGGAAAACTTCAAGCAAGTTAAATTTACTGGCACAGAGACTGGTTTTAGGTTACTAAAGCTGCTATTGTCAACACATTAGCAATCTTAAGAAAGATGGGCCAATTGCTTTACATTAAAACAATGGAAATGATGCTTGATGAAATACTATAATAGATATTCAAAGTCTTGGAAAGAGTTGACTGGAGAAAAAAAAAACACGTATTTTTCAAGGTTATGATTTGTTTCATCCCTGAATTAAGAATATGGCTGTGTCCTGCACACCTGGTATTTGTTTCAGAAGCATAAAAAAATGTGTGGAGTGGTTGTGAATTGCACATGGTTCCAGGAGCTGCTGCTGAGATGCAGCATGAGGCAGGGTCTGATGCCATGATAGGCTGAACAAGCCTTTGGAAGATGGACCATGGTTTGTATGAAGACCTGAAGACATTTTGTATATACCAGGACTATGCAAGGGCTACCATAGAGTGCACTGTTGGCCAAAGATGGAAGTGTTCCCTGGATACTCTGCCCAGCTGAAGGGGCAAAATTGGAAAATCTGGAGACTGTCAGTCTCTGGTTGTATTGAATTTGAACTGTGGAAGTTTGATGTTTGTTTAATGGTGGTTGAGTTTGCATTTGTTTAGTATCTCTGATATATGCCTTATACCAGTTGAAAATGTTTATTCTGTGCCTTTGTATGTTGGAAGTATTTAACTTGTTTGATTTTATAGGACTTACTCTCTTAAATTGTTCAAGACTGTGGGGACCTTTAAAATTGAACTGAGCACAATTTACAATGTGTAATTGTTAGAAACCTATTGGGGGCCAGGGGTAGAAAATGCTGGTTTGAGTAGATGGCCCCCAATATATTCAGTTTTTTATTTGTTTGTAGTTTGCCATGTGGCTGGAGTCAGTGTCACTGGGTGGATCTTAAAGTGTGGTGGTGGGTTTCAGATTTCAATCTAAAGATATGCAAAGTGTGCTTCTCTCACTTTTCTGCTTGGTCCTGTGAAAGCAAGACAGCTTCTTCTGCAATTATGGAACTTCCCATGGATCTGTAAGCTTCAATAAATATCCCTTCCTCCATAACTGTGCCTGGTCTGGAAGTTCATCTCAGCAAACCTGAAACTGTCTGCTACAACAACATAGCAAATTTAATTCATTATATGACATTGGAAGATGGAGGAAAGCAATAAAAAAAATAAAATAAGATATCATAATAGAAGATGGACTAGTTGGAAAGAAGGGAGTAAGTGGAATATTCAGGTTGCAGGGGGACAGAAGAAGGTAATTGAAAGGAATTATGACAAAATCACAATATGTTCATGCTCAATATTAAGGAACCACTCCCTTTTTATTTACTTTATATCTTCCTTCCAGATTACTGGCCTTTGCTACTTATTTTTACTCATACTCACATAGAAGTCCAATCATTGGTAGCTAGAATCCACATATGAGAAAGAACACGTGTTGTTTGGCTTCTGGGCACAGGTTACCTCACAAAGTATGATAGATAGATAGATGACAGATAGATAAATATATATAGATATGTATTAAAAGAAGAAAAATTCATGATGAAATATAATAAAAAATCCAACTTGTCAAAATATAAATACATTTTTATATACTATATTCATACAAATTCTTTTAAATTAAGCACAGAACTATTATTTAAATTAGAAAGCTTATTCCAGGAGAAATACTTGAAAGAGATCTTTTGATAATTTGTTTTGTTTTGTTATCATTAATATTTCCTATCTTCAATACAATTTAGTTATTATTGGCTTTTATTACTACGAGTGGAATAAAAATTAAAATAAATAATCATAGTATCCAAATGATGATTTTTGCTTTCTCTAAATAAGGAAAGATAATAAATTTCAACCTAATATAATATATTAATGAGGAGTGCAGTGGTCTGGAGTGAGTAGGCCAGGCCCATTTCTGTCACCTCCCACAACCCAGGTCTGAGTTCATTACATGGTCAGTGTGTGGGATAACATGGAAGTCTGGAGTGAGTAGACTAGACCCATTTATGGCCCCTCCCACAGCCTGGGTCTGAGTACCCTTCACAGTCACTGTGTACGCAGGTGCTGTAATCTGTAGTGTGTAGGACGGACACATTTCTGGGCTCCTCCCATGCCCCCAGTCAAGGTTTCCTATACTGGTCCATGGCTGGGGGGCTCAGTACGAAGTAGGCCAGCTGCCTTTCCCCTTCCTCCTCCTAATCCCCTGGTCATGCTGGACCCATTGTGCCTTTCTCAGGGAGGCCTAGTCCCTGTGTGAGCTATGTGAGCTGTGAAATCAGGCCTTTTTCTCTGTTATCTTGAATGTACATGAAGTACCAATATCCCTGTTCACCTGAATCAGAGGGTGAATGGGCCAGATGACATAAACTTACTTCCTCCTCAATAAAATAAAGTGTCTTCCTAAAATGGATAGACAACAATGCGAAAAAAGTCAACAGAGGCCAGACAACTGAGAGATCTCCACCAAGGATACCTAGTCCTGCTACAGAAGTCTTCAATGAAATTATAGAGAAATCTATGATTCCCAAGAGAAATTGATTCCCAAAATGAAAATACAACAACTTGATCCACACATTTCGCCATGCACCACACTAAAATCCAAATGGATCAAAGACCTCAATAGAAGACAAGAAACTCTAATACTACTGGAAGAAACTTTAGGAAGTACTTTCCATGATATAGGAATGGAAAAAGACTTCCTGAACAAAACCCCAGTAGTTCATGATCTTAAACAGTCACTCAACCAATGGGATCATATGAAGCTGAAGAGTTTCATTACAGACAAGCATACAATAAGCAAAGCCAATAGATTACCCACAGAATGGAAGAAAATATTTGCCGGTTATCCAACTGACAGAGGCCTAATCTCTAGAATCTACAAAGAACTCAAAAATCTAAACAGTGGGCTGGAGAGATGGCTTAGCGGTTAAGCACTTGCCTGTGAAGCCTAAGGACCCCGGTTCGAGGCTCGGTTCCCCAGGTCCCACGTTAGCCAGATGCACAAGGGGGCGCACGCATCTGGAGTTCGTTTGCAGAGGCTGGAAGCCCTGGCGCGCCCATTCTCTCTCTCTCCCTCTACCTGTCTTTCTCTCTGTGTCTGTCTCTCTCAAATAAATAAATAAGAATAAAATAAAATATTTAAAAAAAAAAATCTAAACAGTAAGAAGTCAAACACCCCACTCAAAAATTGGGGCAAAGAGATGAACAGGCATTTCACAGAAGAAGAATACAAATGGCAAACACACACTTAAGAAAATGTTCATCATCCCTAATAATCAGAGAAATGCAAATTAAAACAACTATGAGATACCACCTTACCCCAATATGGATAGCAAACATCAAAATATTAAACAAAAATAAATGCTGGCGAGGATGTGGAGAAACAGGAACACTCATCCACTGTCGGTGGGGGAATGTAGGATGGTACAACCACTTTGGAAATCAACATGGAGACTCCTGAAAAAGCTGACTATAGAGATAATGACAGATCCAGTTATTCCCTTACTGGGCATGTACCCGAAAGCCTTCAAACCACAGGCCAGAGAGATTTGCTCAACCATGTTTGTAGTGGCTCAATTCGTAATAGCTAAGAGCTGGAATCAACCCAGATGTCCATCACTAGAAGAATGGATAACTAAGATGTGGTATATCTACACAATGGAATTCTATACAGAAGTAAGAAAAAAATGACACTATGAAAATTGAGAAAAAATGGTTGAACCTGGAACAGATCATTCTCAGTGAACTTACCCAATCACAGAAAGAAAAAAATCGCCACATATTCTCACTCATCTACAGCACCTATCCTGAATCTACCCAAGATACCTTACACACCCAGCAAGCATCTCATGGACTAGACACTAGGAGGGATGGGGAGGGAGGGGAGGGCATCGAAGGGGTGGGAAACACTAATCTAGACCCAAACGTACCAAATGGTACCATAAAATTCTACTTTCTAAAAGGCAGACCCAATGGCTGAACCTTCACCAGGCCCTTACAGGAAACACCTGAACCACAAGACACTGTAGAGGGTAGGATCAAGTCTAACCTAAATCCTCTACATCTTTCCTCCCTCCCCTCTCCTTCTCTCTCTCTTTCCTCTCTAACTCCTATATATTAGTTACCTTTTTTCCTCATTTTCTTAGGGGGCACTGACCTGTAACTCCCAGTACCAGCATGGGGCTATCACCCACAATGAGCTTTTGATCAGAGAAATGTACAAGGTTTTCTAAAAGAATGACAGATTTCTGTCAGAGTACTTGATGAGCCATCAAAGGTTAGTGGTAAGACCCTATTGCTGAAGACACCATATACAGCTGACCCATAAAATGGAACAGCATGGCTGGAAGCCAGGAGAGAGTCAGTCCCCAGACAGTCAGTGTTTCTAGTGCCAGAAAGTGCTACATGGTCATCCGGGGGAAACAACCAATATCTGTCCAAGCAACGCATGGTTCAACCTACTTAGCAGCAAATAACCTGGTGTGATGCCCACAGAAGTGCATTAGTGGCACACAGCCATGGTGGGGAACCAACTGCTCTTGATTTGGCTAACTGATCCCCTCAGTTGTATGAGACCCATAGCTGGAGCTGGGAAACAAGTCAGAACCATATCCAAACATAAGACCACTCTCCAATATCAAGCTACCATCAATCATGGGCTACAAGAAGGCCTATACCTATTAAACTCTCTATAAAAAATGTAAGGGCTATCTCAATAACTTTGGGATAACTCCACAATGCACGACCCATTTACCTCAACAAGGAGGGGCCAATGGGGAGGGGGTATGTCATGGATGAGCCTAATAATGGTACCAAACTGCCTGTACTTGCAGAATATAAAACTAATAAAAAAAAAATTAAAAGAATATGGAAGATCCTCACATGTTCCTCAATATGTAGAATTAATATTGTGAAAATGGCAATTCTACCAAAAGCAAGATACAGATTTAGTGCAATACCAACAAAAGTACCCGCATCATTCTTCACTGAGATTGAAAAAATGATGTTAAAATTCATATGTAAAGGCAGAAGGCCTCAGATATCTAAATATATCATCAGCTAAACAAACACCTCCAGGGGTATCACTGTAAATAACATGCAGCTATTTCACAAAGCCATAGTGACAAAAATAGCATGGTGCTGGAATAAAAGCAGAAATGTATACCAATGGAACAGAATTGAAGACCCAGACTTTAGGGCAAGCAACTACAGCTGCTTGATCTTTCACAGATGTGCCAATACTGTATACTGGAGAATATACAGCACCTTCAACAAATGGTGTTGGACAAATTGGATAACAATATGCAGAAAATGAAGTTAGATCCACTCATTTTGCCATATACAAAATTAAGTCCAAATGTATTAACAACCTCAATGTAAGACCTGAAACACTTCAACTATTGGAAGAAAAAATAGGAAGCACACTCTACAACATAGGACTCGGAAAATACTTCCTGACCACAATCCCAGTATCCAAGGACATTAAATAAGCACTCAACCAATGGGATTTCATGAACCTAAAAAAGTATTGCACAAACATAGCATAAACAGAGTCAATAGATTACCCACTAAAGGAGAGAAAATCTTTGCTAGCTATAACACTGACAGAACCATAAAATCTAGATTCTATAAAGACCTCAAAAAACTAAACAATAAAAAATCAAACAACCCACTCCATAAGTGGAGCAGAGAACCAAATAGGGAATTCTCAGAGGAAAACTTACAAATGGCTAACACACACTTAAGAAAATTTTCAACATCCCTAACCTGTTGCGCCCCTCCCGCCAGCAGGAAGAACGACAACAACAGGATTCTTCTCAAGCACACTTTATTGGGAGCTCCTAGCTGATAGAGAGAAGGACCCAGACCCTACAGAGCGCCAAGCTTATATACTTGTGGTCATGTGGATGTGAAGCGTCGTCTGATTGGCTTAAGTCTCATCAGACGACTTTGCATCACCCAATCGGGATAGGTGAGCAGCCATGTTAGGATAACGTCATATGCTCATGTGCAAACGATTAGGATACAAAAGCAGTAAACAAGCTGACGCAGCAAAGCCTGATGAAGCCAGTGTGGCTCCCCACAGTTCCCCCTTATAAAAATTGTTTTGAACCTCAGGATACCCGATCCAGGACCAGCCCTCATGATGGTCAGTGCGATTGAGGGTAGAGCCCAAGACCAAAAGCCTGCTTAAGCACCTTCCCCAGTGCAAGGGGAAAAATCCCTTCGGGGTGCAAAGGCTGCTCATGCAGGTATGTAAGCTTTCCAAGGTGCAATGACAACAAGGTCACTTGCTGTGCAAAGGCCTTACAATAGGCAGGGTGGAACTAACCATGGGATGTAAGCCTTCCAAGGTGCAATGACAACAAGGTCACTTGGTGTGCAAAGGCCTTACAATAGGCAGGTGGAACTAACCATCTCGCAGGCTTGCCAGCCACACTTGTGGAGATGCTCCTTGATCCAAAGCCATAAGTACCTGAACAATCTTTACGTTATCTTGCTGACATTGTCGTCTGATTCGACAGATAAGCCAGAGACAGAACACCATACCACACAGAAGGGCTGCTCCGAACATAGCCACCCAACCCATTCCTTAAAGAAAGAAAATGCAGATAGGAAATAGATAGGACTGAACTGGCATAGGGACAGGCCATGTTCTGGCCACAGCCCAAAATTACATCTTAATTCCCTTTATCATCATCGGCAGGAGCAGGCTCAGGATCATCAGTAGTAGTAAGAAGGTTGTCATTCCTTGTCTTCTCATGACGTACAATTCGAGTCAACCACTCTGGCACCCAGATAGGATCAGCTTGGCCCTGTGGAAAAACACAAACAGCTCCCCCTCCCTCAGATTCACTAGAACTTTCTATATATAAATTTGCAAATTCCGTCAAATCTGGATATAGCTTCGGACCTGAATTTGGCCCTCCCTTTTGCATTTCACTTTTATTCTGTGCACTTTTATTCTGTTCTGTCTGAAACCTAGGTTCTCTTTTTATTTTAACCTTTTTTTGTTTTCCCCTTTTATTTTCTTCAGACTCTGACATGCTATCTGGATGATGTGCTAATATGCGTTGCCCTCAGTTACAAGCCAAAACTTAGCATATAGCACATCCAGGGGATCTTACTGGTACCGCCGCTCCGTGTGTTGAGTTCTGAATCCTCCCTCAGAAGTATCCTCAGGGGTCCTCTCAATTGGCCGTTTGTTGACAAGTCCCAGGGTTCGGCACCACTTGTCGTGCCCCTCCCGCCAGCAGGAAGAACGACAACAACAGGATTCTTCTCAAGCACACTTTATTGGGAGCTCCTAGCTGATAGAGAGAAGGACCCCGACCCTACGGAGCGCCAAGCTTATATACTTGTGGTCATGTAGATGTGAAGCGTTGTCTGATTGGCTTAAGTCTTATCAGACGACTTTGCATCACCCAATCGGGATAGGTGAGCAGCCATGTTAGGATAACATCATATGCTCATGTGCAAACGATTAGGATACAAAAGCAGTAAACAAGCTGACGCAGCAAAGCCTGACGAAGCCAGCGCCGCTCCCAACACTAACCATTAAGGAAATGCAAATTAAAACAACTATTAGGGGCTGGAGAGATGGCTTAGCAATTAAACACTGGCCTGTGAAGCCTAAGGACCCTGGTTTGAGGCTTAACTTCCCAGAACCCACGTTAGCCAGATGCACAGGAGGGTGCACACATATGGAGTTCATTTGCAGTGGCTGAAGGTCCTGGTGTGCCTATTCTATCTCTCTCTCTTTCTCTCTCTCTCTCTATCTGTCTCTTTCTTTCTCTGTCACTGTCAAATAAATAAATAAAAATAACAATTAAAAAAAAAACTATGAGAGTCCACCTTACCCCAGTAATGATAGCAAACATTAAAAACATCAAATGAAAACAAATGTTGGTGAGGCTGTGGAGAAAAAGAAACCCTCATTCACTTTTGGTGGAAATGCAAGCTGGTGCAACCACTGAGGAAATCAATTTGGAGTCTCCTCAAAAAGGATGAATATAGAGTTACCAGGAGACCATGTTATTCCCTTACTGGGCATTTGCCCTAAAAACTCCACATCACAGAAATATTTGCTCAACCATGTTAATAGCTACTCAATTCATAATATCTAAAAACTGGAATCAACCCAGGTGCCTATCTTTGTGTGAATGAATAACCAAGGTGTGATATATTTACACAATGTAATTCTACTCATCAGTAAGAAAAAATGACACACTGGAATTTGTAGAAAAATGGTTGAACTTGGAACAGATCATTCTAAATGATCTCACACAATCACAGAAACACAACCGTTGCATTATCTCACTCATCTGAAGTTGCTAACCTGGATCAGCCCAAGTTGCTGATGTAACTGAATAGTACCTTGAGGCTTGGGCAATAAGGAGGGTTGGGCTTAGGAGAAGGGAAAGGGTGTGGGGGCACACATAGTCTGAACCAAGTTGAACTGGTACCATAGAATTCTATATCCTGTAAATCAGACTAAAAGGTGGAACCCTCAAGCAAACCTAAGAGCAAGCACCTGAATTGAAGGGACCTGGAGAGAGTGAGAGGAAACCTAACCTCAAATTTCTCCTGTTTCCCTTTTGTCTCTGGGTTTTTCTTTTGTCTTTTCCCTTGGTTCTGGCCTGTGATTCCTTGTACCATGATGTTTTCTACATTCACAATGAGCTGTTTTACAGAGAAGCATACTAGATCTCCCAAAACAAACAAGACAGATTTCTGTCAGAGGACTTGATTAACCACCAGAGGTAAGGGTAAGACTCTACTGCTGAAGACACCTACCGCTTTTGGCACAGACCATGGAGAGACCTGATTGGAATACAGAGGAGAGCCAGTCTTCTGATAACTAGCCCATCTAGTGCTGGAAAGCACTACATGAGCTAACAGGGGGAAGTGGTCAACATCTGTCCAAGCAACTCAAAGTCTAAGTGACTCAGAAGCAAACAGTCTGACAAAATGCAATACTTGTACACATCCATGGTGGGTAACCAATTGCTCTTGGATTAGCTAACAGATCTACTCAGTGGAAAGCAAACCATATGTGGAACTGGGAAGCAAGTCAGAATCATATCCAGATAATTGTTCTGCTTTCCATTGTCAAGCTTCCCCTAATCTTACATTATAAAAGTATATAAACCCTTATATAATCTCTCTAAATTAATAGTGGTAATCCCATTTAAGTGGCACTGAATTCACTCTCCCTTGGATAATCTGCTTCTCTTTTTTCAGATGGGAACTAGACTTGAGGAGATAAAGGACCCAGTGCACTCCACCTCTGCCCCAGCTGAAACCACAGAGAAATTGGGGAAATGAGCAAGAATGCTGATCTCTTAGCTAAATTTAGTTAATCTCTTAGTTAAAGCACAAGGATGATGGAGAAAGATATTGAGGACACTCAACACCTACTAATCCAGACATCTAGATGCTTCTAAGTTCCCATCACTGAAGTAGACTTAAAATGTTCCCAGTGTAGCTCAGAGAATTTTGTGGAAGAGGGGGTGGAAAGATTGTTAAAGCCACAAGTTGGAAAATTTTACACAGAGATATTGCCTCTCCCCCATAAGTGACTTATGCCCCCATAATGCATGACCCACATTCCCCATGGGGTTGACCTGCATTCCCAATGAGGAAGACCTCTTCAGAAAAATAGCAGGGAAGAGGGAAAGGATTATACCAACATATGATGTTTATATACAAAATATGTCCATATCTAATAATAAAAAAAATAAAATAAAATAGAAAAAAATATCTGAAAAAAATATTAATGAGGTCTCATTTTGGAATGGTCCTCAGCCTCCATTATTTCATAGAAGGAAGCTGGTTCTTGATAAACTTTCAAATACATACATGTATTTAAAGCAGAAAATATTAATACCTAGGGCATCACATCACCCTTCATGTATAGAATCTCTGTAACTAGCCACTGAGTGGAAAAATATGGGGATATTTCTAAGCATTGTATTTCCTACAAGAAATAAACTACTCTTTTCTGTCTTTTCTCTGCTTTCAAGAGCTGACTCCATCATCCCAGTGGATTATTTGATGGGAGAAGCTCACCCTTTTGAAGAAGCTGCTCCTTATGTATTTGGAAGTTATCTATGAGCAGATACTGAAGTGGTTCTGAGGCAAATTCTGGTCAATTATGCTCACTGATATATTTTCATCACTTGTGTGTACTGATAATCCTACAGCTAACTTTAAGCTATTTCATCATCACTAAATTATAACAGTGAATGGATATTCTTCCTCTAGTCAGGAAGGCTGTGCAGATGTGCAGCAACTTTTGGAACAGTCATTTAGAGTACAGATGTAATAGCCAACATGGGGAGTTCCCCCAAAAAGGAGAATGCTCCATTGCTCTGAGTCTAAGGGTACTCAGGACAGTCAGGCAGAGATTCCCATAGCCTGAGACAGATGTATCAGTTGCTTTCAGGGAAACATAAATAAGAACTCTGGTGATAATTTTCTCTAGTGAATAAGCATTTAAGAAATTTTATTAAAGGTGTCCTGTTAAGGCTTTACAGGACTGTGAAAAGGATAAAATGGAGTGCTATTGCCTTGGGATGGAAGATTCCCCTGCCTTATTCAGCCCAGCTACACAGATACAAATCAGAAATCCAGAGATTGTCACCACTACTTATGGGTGTCAGACTTAAACTGCAGAAGTTTAATGTTTATCTGATTGTTAGCAATTTTATACTGGTTCAGCCTCTCCTTGTTATAGATTGACTTATATCAGTGGAAACATTTAGTCTGTGCCATTATATGTTGGGTATATGTAACTTGTTTTGATTTTACAGGATTCACAATTTAGAGACCATTTTGAATCTCAAATGAGACTTAGGAATTTGGAAAATTGTATAGTTGGTGAAGACTATGGTGACTTTTGAAGATCTCAGGATGAGCCCTTCTGGACCTGGGAGCCTGTGAGAGCCCTGTGCTTGAGTATCTTGAATAAGGGCCAGGGAAACTGGCTTTGGCAGTTTGTGTTGGTGCTGCTGTGCCCCTGGGACTCCTTGTCACTCCTGTGTTACTCAGTGCTGGAGGTTGATCAGAAAAAGTTGGGTGCAGGGTCATGTCCCAAGCTACTACAGGTTCCTTGAAGACCCAAGGAGAATTTCTTTATAGCAACTATGTAATAATTTGCTATAGCTGTTTCAGTTCACTTTCTCTCCCTGGTCCTGTGAACCTATTAACAGTGAACAGCTTAAAGACCCAGGAGTACTCAATGATAAGTTTGTCAAAAATTTCTAATGATGTATTAAGCTGCTTACATCCTATAAAAGGTTGTGTCTCTGAGAACTTATCAGGAAAGACCTTCCAAAAACTCAACAAATGACAATAAATTTATATATTGTGTAAATATTATAAATCAAGTCTGGTCTATTACTTTTATAAAGTTATTTATAAGAGGTTATTAATTTCAAAAAGCTTAAATAGTTATGTTAAAATTTTATAATAAGGTGGTAAGGAGTATTCTGAGACATTGTTCCCCTCACAGAAACTGACTCATGCATTCATAACCCCTGATAAAGGTGCTCAGTGGGATGTGTATAAAAAATATAACATGGGGTGGAAGGATGGATTAACAGTTAAGGCATTTGCCTGCAAAGCCAAAGGACCCAGTTTTGATTTCCCAGGGCTCATGTTAGCTAGATGCACAAGGGGGCACATGAGTCTGGAATTTGTGTGCAGTGGCTGGAGGGCCTGACATGCCCATTCTCTCTTTCACTCTCTCCATCTTTCTCTGTCAAATAAATGAAAATAAAATATTTTAAAATAAATAAATAAAAAAATACAACATAAGGGAATTAGACCAATATGTGATTTGTTTACACAGTAATTTTTTGAATTAATATTTTGTTGATAGTTGTAAGGAAATAAAATGTTTAAAAGTATAAATTCAAATAAAAAATGAATTTTAAAGATTTAAAAGGATGTGAAACTAAAAAGGCTAAAGGTTTTGATAATGTTTTTGATTTGAGAGAAAGAGAGAGACAGACAGACAGACAGAATTGGTGCACCAGGGACTACAGATGCTGCAAATAAACACATGAACCACATTCTGTATCTGGCTTACATGGGTTCTGCAGCATTGAACATGGTTCCTTTGGCTTTAACTGCTAAGCTATTTCTCCAGCCCTGGATTTGATTATTTTTTTTTTCAAGTTTATGTACACATAAAGCTATGAACTTTGTATTATTAGGCCCAATGTTATCTATTAAAATGTTCTCTATTAAACAAATAAGCTCTTATCAAACAGAAAACAATATGAGAGAGACAGAGATATTTATGTTATCTCAAAACAAACAACCATTTGTCCATTTGGAAAACATAGAGATTTAAAACTTAGGTATTACTTTAAATAGGGATTATTATAGGAGTCAGTTGATAAAAATTATAATTTTAAAGAAAGAAACCTTATTCTTATGGACATAGGACATATAACCTAGAATTAATTAAATAAAAAATTAAATTTAAAGTTCTTACAATTAATTCTTAATTCATAAAATGTAAGGTTTTTTGCAAACAAATTTTATAAATCGTAAGAGTAATACTAGCTTTAATAAGATTTAAATTTTTGGTTATGGGAGTTTAATATTCCCTAATAAATATATCCTCCAATAATATATTTTTTTAAGGAAGGGTCTTGATCTAGCCCAGGTTGACCTGGAATTCACTATATAGTCTCAAGTTGGCCTTCAACTCATAACTATCCTCCTACCTCTGCCTCCTGAGTTCTGAGATTAAAGGCATGTGCACCATGGTCAGATCTAATAATGTAATTTTAACCAGTTCAATAATCTTTAATAATAACGCACTCCACTTTTAACTTAAAAGTATACATATCTATATTAGTCCTATGGTTAGAAGAAAATGGTTCTTTTAATATTAATACAGTTGGGTTAATATTTGTTGACCTTGAAGCCTAACTGGTATATCTATATCATACCCTTTAAGAGTTGAAATGCAAAATAATTTGGAAAATGGATATTAGCTCAATCTGTCTTCTTTACACTGGAAGTGGAAAGGAGTTATAAAATCTTTACACCACACTATGCCCTGGACTACAATAACAGAAAACCCAGAATGTCAACTATAATTAAAAGTAACTTTAAAAATATTTATTTATTTATGCATTTATTTGAAAGAGAGAGAGAGAATGAATGGGCATGCTAGGACTTCCAGCCAATGCAAACAAACTCAAGATGCAAAAGCCACCTTGTGCATCTGGCTTACATTGGTCCTGGGAATCAAATTTGGGTCCTTTAGCTATGCAGACAAGTGCTTTAATTGCTAAGCCATATCTCCAGCCCTAAAAATATCTTTATTTTGTTTTGTTATTTATTTATTTATTTGCAAGAGATAGAGATTATATATGTGTGTGTGTGTGTGTCTCCATATATATATATGGAGAGAGAGAGAGAGAGAATGGGTGCATCAGGGCTCTTAGCTGCTGCAAATGATCTCCAGACAACCTTGTGCATCTGGCTTCCATGGGAGGTCCTGGGGAATCAAACCTGGGTTCTGTGGCTTTACAAGCAAGCACCTTAACTGCTAGCCATTTCTCTAGTCCAAAAAGTAACTTTTAAATAAAACTTGATAGAAGTCAAATATATTTATATGTGGCTTAATAATATTTGGATAAATTTATAATTAATTCTAACCGAGGAATAACAAAAATTAAAATGTTGTTAATTAAGATAATCTAAAAGAGATAACTTTTTGATGTTTCTGTCCAAATGTTAACAACTTATGTTATGGTATCCAAGTTATAAATTATGTTGCCATTCCTCAAGATGTAAAGGTTAAGACTTTTGCTCCCTGATGTTAATCTGTTCATGGAAACACTTGTAAAATAAATAAATAAAACTTACATTAGAGTAATCATCCAAGTTAGCTAAGCTCCTCTATCTGTCAATCTTTTAACTACTAGAAAACTAAGTCTTGAAATCAAGATTTGCTCATTAGTAGTTAATTTTCTATTATAATATTTTTATGCTCAAATACACTGTAAATTTTAGATAGCTCCTGTCTTGTTCATGCTGATACTACTTAGAGGTCATTACTGAAGTTATCATCTAAGTCTTATAAAAATGATGTATTCACTGTAGCTTTTGTTCTAGTAGGAGCTATAGAAAACCCCCATGTACTAAGAAAACCTACCATGTATAAATAATATTGATATAGTTTCTCTAAACTTGTCTCATATATTCTAACAGTCATAGTTATAAAATTGGCTCAGTGGTAAGAAGCACTTGCTTTCAAAATTATTGCCAAAATGTCTCTAATTTATGTTAAAATCAGACTTGCTTAGTTCAACAATGATGAGGCTTGATTTTATTATTTAGCTGTTTGTAGCCTAATAGTTTCAGGTAAGATTTTACTAAATAGTTGTCTCATTTCTGATATATCACATTCATTGCTCATTGGTAAAATATCGGTTCCAGGGCTAACATGTTCTGCACATACTTATAAGAGATAGATACTTAAAAATATGCCTGCTTTCTACGTTCCAGATATGACTTTCACTGTCACCTTACAATTAAACTTAAATGTTAATCAGAATGATTTTCAATTTTTGTGTCATTCTTTAACCTGATCTGTTTTGCTAACCAGATATGATCTTCATTTCTTAATCAGGTATGTTTTGGTAATCAGATGTTATGGTCTCTTTGAGTGCTTAATAACCATTGCCATATACATATATTAATAACCATATACATATACATAATAACTATATACAGATGCCAAAGTCAAGTGAAAATAGGGAACAAATAGAAATTGGGCTACCACCATTTACCTGGTACAGTCCTGACCACTGGGACTCATTGTGATGAAAAGGAAAAAGTACTGCCATTCTTAATCATATATTATAATAGGCTGGGCAGATTATGGGTCAATGGGAGATGATAATAAGGACCATAAAGAAAAATATAGCAGGGTGAGAAGAGAGAATGCAAGGAATTGTTTTTTATGCAATATTTCAAGTGTGATATAGGCTAATTGTGTAGTCAGTAATTTAGTGCATGAGTGAAAGTAGCCGTTGGGATTAATGCTATATTTTAATTATGTCATAATTTTAGTATAATTTATCTAGAAAAGTTCACCAACATGATCTGTTAAAGTTTAAAGTTAAGAGTGTAGGGCTGGAGAGATGGCTTAGAAGTTAAGATGCTTGCCTACAAACCCAGGCTCAAATACCCAGTACCCATGTTAAAACAGCTGCATAAGGCAGTGCATGAGTCTGGAGAAATTAAATGTATATTTTCAAGTTAGAAACCTGACTCTGAACCTGTTTATACTTTTCTTTCCCACTGGATGCTGTGAGCTAAGGATGATAAGAAATCTGTTGCTGCTCCTTCCTGTTCTGCTGCTGCTGCTAGGACCAGCTTTGAAAATGATAATGGAGTCAAAAGGAGAGCTAGCCTACTTGAATCAGTACAGTATTGCGTCAGTCCATACCAGAGGCTTTCTCCCTGTGCAATTTTGTAGAGTTAACACATTATTTAATGTCACAGACAGCCCTCTCCCAACTTATTGCCCTCTGTTCCATGTATTTCCTTAGGCAGTAGTTCAGCAAAACTGAAGACAAAAGTGCAATGTCTCAAACTCAGGGTGCTGGTGATATTTTAGAAGCGTCCTCCATCCCTCTGGTGAAACAAAGTCAGGAATTGTCCTATTCTCTCTGAGTGGCACTTGGCTTGCTGAAATTTCTGTAACAGTTTGAGTGTATGTTCTACATAGACTCAAGTGTTTTATTAAAGATTGTAACTTGGATCCTAGGGTCCAGGCTAAAGGTATGTTTGTGTGCATATCAAAGTTCAAGCCCAAGGTTATGCAGAGAACTTTATGTCTGGGGTCCTTCTTGCTGCAGGTTTGTACTTGCTGCTTTGAGTGTTTGCTGGCTGCTGGTGGTTTTTATCTCTGCTGGTGTCTGTGAAGGGGAGTCAGTTTCCTCCACCATAGATGAAGCTTTCCTTAGATATGTAAGCTTAAAATTAATTCCTTTCTCCCATAAACACTGTCTGGTTGGGTATTCATCCCAGCAACGTGAAATGTTCTGCTACATCCCCCAAACCAGCATAAGATAGATTAACTGAGCCTTGAATAAGTAAAGAACACGTGGACTTTTGTACTTTCTGCCTCACAATAAAAGTCAAGACAAACCACAATGTAATCAATAATCCATAAATAAACTTGACTTATTAATTGATCAAGAATTACATTTCCTTTTGTTATTTGGTATGAATACATAATAGTGATTAGATTCTTACCCAATTATGTCCATATTCCTCCCTTATGGGCAAAGAATTCCCTTTTCTCTAGGCTTTTCATAACTGGAAGATGTGGTGTCTAATTTGGACTAAGCAAATGTCAGGACATTTAATTGAAAAAAAGGTCTTCCAGAGCTCACTTTCTCTCTATAACAGTAGCCAGTACCATGTTAATGGTTGGAGCTCATTAATGCTGATCCAAGTAACCACGGGACAATGGTATAACAAGATACAGACTTCTGTTCTGACAAGCTTGTAGTTATATTCTTGACCCTGACTAGAGATGCAGACATTGTCATGAAAAAAATATGAAGCTCGAACCAGAATGTTTATATTAATAGTCAGGGTTTTTTGATATAAAGAGAAAGCAAGTATGTTCTTAATTTCATTCCATTGGCTTCACACTTACTTTGGAGAGAGCCAAACTTGGAATCCAGATTACCATTTGTTCCTTCTCATTTCTAGTAGTTCATATGATGCTGGTCACAAATGCAAGTTTGTGGTTTGGATGTCCTTGAGGGTTTTTGTTTTTTTCAGACAAATGAGGAATAAGGATATATGCTAGGCTGTATGTGTACATGCACCTATGTGGATGCATAAATATAAACCATGTCTCTGCTTTTATAAATCAGGGAATGTAAAATATTTGAGACAACACATGTCCATTGTAGTCCTACAGAGTGAAGTTTTGCTGTTATTCCATCATTTCTTGGCAAGAACACTGAGTACCTGCAGGTACTTATCACCATAGTCCAATAGAATTAAGAGGACAGTAAAAGTTTACTTATACTCACTTCATTGCACATAAAAGCTACAATTTCAAAGAAGGGACCATGATTCCTTGTGGAAGTAAAGATATTTTTTATGAATTACTTTGTTCATTACAAATGATTTTTAATTTTATTTTCACTGACATGTCCTCCATTTAATGCTGCAAATGACAGAACTTTATTTTTTCTTAAGGTTGAATAGTATCACATTGTGCAGGTATATCACATTATTTTTACCCACTGTTCTCTAGATGGAAACCTAGGCTGGTTTATATCTTACCTATCATAAGAAGTGCTTCAATAAATATAAATACAAAGATCTCTTTATGTATACTAATCTCATTTCAAACAAAAGCAATAGTGTTGCCTTATTAGCTGTATTTCTATTTGTAGTTATGGAGGGGAAAACTCCATACTGTTTTGCAAAATGGCCACAGTAATATACATTCATGTGAACAGTATGTCAGTGTTCTTTCTTCATATTCCCACAAGCTCTTGCTAATTCTTTGTCTCTTTGGTCAAGCCATTCTAAGTTTGATTAAATAATATCTCATTTGTGGTTCTGATATTTACTTCCTCAATAATTGGTGATGTTCAGATTCTTTTCAAAAACTGTTTGGCAATTTGTACCTCTTCAGCTGAGAAATATCAACTTGGGTCATGGGTTTATTTTATTTTATTTGTTGTTGGATGACCTCTTTTTGGGGGGAGGGGGTGTTTGAGTCTCTTATGTTTTCTGGATACTAGCCCCTTGTCAGATCATTAAATTGTGAACATTTTCTTATTTTTATAGGTTGTTTCTTTACTAATTGATTCTTTTCTATGCAAATAAAATAAAATTCAACTCTTGTATTTACTTTCCTTCTGATATTTATACATATTATATCATACACAAGTATCACTACCTATGCTAATGTCCTTTTATTTTCTCCTATTAACTTCATAATTTAAACTGTTACATGGAAAACATTCATCCTTTTTAATTTATTTTGTACATGGGGAGAGGTATGTATGCAGTTTCATTTGTCTACAAAAGGAGAGTCAGTTTTCCAGGACCATTCATTATAAATACTATTCTTTCTCCACTGTGTATTCCTTCTGCCACTATCAAACATCAGTTGGTACCCAGTCAGATTTCTTCTAGCTTCTTTTGAGTTTTGATCTCTACTTTCATATATTCCCACATACTTTTTTATGCCAGTATCATATTGAACTTTTATATTTGTAGTATATCTTGACATCAAATATTGTAATCTCTCCAGCTTTGTTTTGGCTGTTTGAGTTATTTGGTGGCTCACATAAATTTTAGGAGGTACCTTTTTGTCTGATTAGGTGAATAATGCCAATTTCACTTCATTAGAATAGTTCTCAAGTCTGTAAATCATTTTGAATAGAAAAGAAATTTAATAATATCAGTTCCTCCAATCCCTTCTCATGTGCCTACATTTGCATAATTGTTTTATTCAGCTTCTCTTTTACATATAATTGATGTTATTGTTTAAAGGTTGGAGAGATGGCTTAGTACTTAAGGCATTTGTCTACAAAGTCTAAGGACTCAGGTTCAATTCTCTAGGTCCCACATAAGCCAGATGCACACGGTGGCACATGCATCTGGAGTTCATTTGCAGTGGCTAGAGGTCCTGGTACACCCATTCTCTCTTTCTTTTCCTCTTTCTCTAATACATAAATAAAAATAGATCTTAAGACTTCTGGGTAAGATGACAGCACAGGAGTCACACCAAACCAGCCTAGCAAGGGATTTAAGTAAAACCACTGCAAAAAAATACTCTTCTGAAAAGTGAGGGTACATAGGTTTTTATTAGCCACAGCAGAGAAGCAGGAGAGGCCAAGATCTACCAGAAAGGAGGAAAATATCTAGAATCTCCCTGGGGCACTTGTGGCTGAGGTGCAGAAATAGATCCAAACAAGGAAATTTTCCAACCTCATCAGCCTCCTTGTAAAGACAGGAAACCTGAATGGGAGACAGCGGAGAACAGCTAAACTGCTGCTGAAAGATATAGGTGGAACCAGATGAGCATTTCTAGTACAATTCCAGACATCCTGCACTCTTCCATCCCCCAGCCATCAGAACTGCAAACCTCCAGGGAACACATTCAGCCCCTGGTGGCAGGGCATCCAGCACAACTGATCAGAGCACCAAGTCCACAGCACAACAGAAGGATTGAGGTGGTCACTCAGGATTTGTGAGATTGGAAGCCTCCCCAAAAGGTAATGAGGCTGACTGACAATAAAACAAGTACATAGGCCTGCACAGAAAGTGCTAATCTCTCTTTCCTTGTCAGGGAAGTTATGGGTTACATATTCTTGGTTGCTTTACCATTCTCAATTAATCTGTATTTGGGGGTTAATTATTGTTGCCTATATGCATTCAGAATTATAGGTCCTTTGTCTTTTGCTTCTGTTATTATTGAGGGCAGGGTCTGATTCCAACCCAGACTGACCTGGAACCCCAATTCAGAAAAGAATTCTCAACCTCCCAGCTGACAAGATTAAGGGTGTAAAGCAAGACATACCCTTAGGTATTATGGCTTTATAAGGCTATCTGTTTGTTTTAATGCCCACACTTGCATAATCTGTGCTGGTTTTTACTGAATGTGTGTATTGCTCAGTTGAAGTTTATAAATTGCCAGTAAATTGGCCCACCCAGCCCACTATAATAGTAGAAAAAATAAAAAGAGCAGGCAAATCCAACACCTGGGGTTACTTCTGCAGTTAGTTTGGGGTACAAAAGGTACAGTTGGCCCCGTAACACATATCCTGAAGGTATATAAAGTTGTATCTCCACAACTAAAAACAGTGCTGATAAGTAGAAAACACAAGTATCAAATCAACTCAGGATGCAAAAGTTATTATAATACAAGAAACATTAAGAATAAAATCAATACAATTCCACCAAAATTATAAGTCCATAAGAAATGTCCCCTAATGAAACTGTTTTAGATGAAATTTCTGGCAAAGATTTTTTTAAAAAATGATTTTGTCTGTACTCAAGGAAATGAAAAGGAAACAAAGAAGAAAACGAAGGAGTTAAAGAATTTAAAAAAAGACAACCTGAATGAGAACACAAGAAACCAGCTTAATGAAATAAAGAGGTCATTACAAAACATGAGTAAGGAAATAGAAATACTGAAGAAAAACCAGGCAGAATTCTAGCACTGAAAAACACAGACAGTCAAATTAAAAAAATTAAAGAAAAAAAAAAAAAACTTTGTGAAAAGTAGAATGGATAAAGGGAAGAACAGAATATCTGAGCTAGAAGAACACGTGGCAGATCTAATACAGTCCAACAAAGGGAAAGACAAGATAATAGGAAGGTATGAATGGGAATTTCAATGTATCCAGGACAATATGAAAAGATCAAACATAAGAATACTGAAAGGCCCAAGAAGTCAGGAGTCTAGAAGTACTATCACACTCCAAAAGGAGGTTTAGCTCCAGCCTCCTAAGGGGCCCTGTATACCTCAAACTCCAGGCCCTACTCTCTGCCAGGAAGTAGGTAAAAGGTCACCCTTCTTATTGTTTCAGAGCCTGCTCTTGGTATAAAACTAGGTGAAAGAGCGTAAGACAGGCCCTTAAGAACAGGAAGTGAGTAACTGATTAAACTGCTTATCTGGCTTCTGTAAACTGCTCACACCATAAGCCCTAGTAACCTGTCTTAACTACACTTTGTCACCCCCACCTAGGAGCCCATGCAAATGCTGACCACTGAGGTTATAGGAAACTGATTGGTCCACGGAGCACAGGCTTGGGTAATTTAAAATGATTGGCCTAGAAACTATAGAGTGGCATAAACCAACTGGCCCTCACTGCATGGGCTCCTGATGCTAAGAAATGATTGGTTTTAATGCACAGGCTTTGTTAGAAACCATATAAAAGCTGTCCCATTTCTGTATCCGGCTTTCTGCTATCCTCTACCCATGCATGGTGTACAACTGTGGGCCCCAGGGCGCTTGAAATAAAAATCCTCTTGCTGTTTGCATCAAGACCGTTTCTCATGAGTAATATGGGGTGTCGCCGTACCTGAGTACAGCATGGGCTCCTCACTTCGAGGGTCTTACAATACAGGATATAACAGAAGGAGAAGAATTTCACTCCAAAGGTATAGTAGGCATTTTCAACCAAATTGTAGAAGAAAAATTTCCCAAATTGGAAAGAAATGCCAGTGCAGATAGAGGAATATTTTAGAATACCAAGCAGATAAAACCTGGAAAGAACCTCTCCTAGCCATGTTGTAATTAAACTACTGGTACTAGGAGTGGGGTGAGATGAACCTGACCATGTGGATCTTGGTCTTTTGGAACCTTTGTTTTAGAGGAATAGGCATGGATTTGGTACTTGCATCACCGTAGTAAAAAAACCATACAAAGACAGAACAACAATAACAACAACAAAATTACAGACTAATCTCCCTCAAAAACATAGATGCAAAAGTTCTCAGCAAAATACTGGCAAACACAATACAAGAACATATTATTCACCTCAACCAAGTCAGCATTATCACAGGGATGCAGGGATGGTTTAACATATGCAAATCAATAAATGTAATACACTATGTAAATGGACTGAAGGACCAAAATCACATGATCATCTCAATACATGCAGTAAAGGCATTTGCAAAATCCAGCATCCCTTCATGGTAAAAGTGCTACAGAAACTGCAAATAGAAGGAACATAGCTCACCCTAATAAAAGCTATTTATGACAAACCTACAGCCAACATAATATTAAAAGAGGAAAAACTTGAAGCTTTTCCACTAAATTCAGGAATAAGACAAAGGTGTTGACTGTCCCCACTTTTATTTAATAGAATGCTGGGAGTTTTAGGTATAGGAAGAAGGCAATAGTCATTCATAAAACTGATTAAAAATGGAATGGCAGTTGTCAAATTATTATTATTTGCAGATGATATGATTCTATACATAAAGGATCCTAAAAACTCTACCAACAAACAGAGCAGATAAACACTTTTAGCACATAGAAGGATACAAAATAAATAACCAGAAATCAGTAGCTTTCCTATATACTAACAACAAACATGTGGAAAATGAAATCAGGGAATCTCTCCCATTAACAATTGTCTCAAAAACAAATAAAGTACCTTGGAATGACTGTAAGCAAGGAGGTGAAGGATCTCTACAATGGGGAACTTTAAAATACTCGAGATAAATTGAAGAAGATACTAGGAAATAGAAAGACATCCAATGTTCTTAGATTGGAAGAACGAATATTGTGAAAATGTCAATCTTACCAAAAGCAATTTAAACATTTAATTCAATCCTCACTAAAATTCTTGGTATTCTGCACAGAAATAGAAAAAAAAATACAAAAATTCACTTGGAAGCACAAAAAACTTCAAAAGGCCAAAACAATTTTGAGCAACAAAAATAAGGCTGGTGGTATAACTGTACCAAACTTTAAGCTACATTACAAAGTCATAGTAACAAAAACAGCATGATACTGGTGCAAAAACAGACATGTAAATCAATGGCACAGGACAGAGTACCCAGATGTCCTGCCAGGCAGCTACAGGCAACTGATTTTTGACAAAAGTGCCAAAAATATTCCCTGGAGAAAAGACAGCATCTTCAACAAATGGTGCTGGACAAACTTGATAATCACATGCAGGAAACTGAAACTTGATCCACACATTTCACCATGCACTACACTCAAATCCAAATGGATCAAAGACCTCAATAGAAGACAAGAAACTCGAATACTACTGGAAGAAAATTTAGGAAGTACTTTCCATGATATATGAATGGAAAAAGACTTCCTGAACAAAACCCCAGTAGCTCACGATCTTAAATAGTCACTCAAACAATGGGATCACATGAAGCTGAAGAGTTTCTTTACAGACACGCATACAATAAGCAAAGCCAATAGATTACCCACAGAATGGGAGAAAATATTTGTGGGTTATCCAACTGATAGAAGCCTAATCTCTAGAATCTACAAAGAACCTAAAAATCTAAACAGTAAGAAGTCAAACACCTCACTCACAATGTGGGGCAAAGAGATGAACCGGCAGTTCACAGAGGAAGAAATACAAATGGCAAACACACACTTAAGAAAATGTTCATCATCCCTAATCATCAGAGAAATGAAAATGAAAACAACTATGAGATTCCACTTTACACCAATAAGGATAGGAAACACCAAAAAATCAAATGACAATAAATGCTGGCAAGGATGTGGAGAAACAGGAACACTCTTCCACTGTTGGTGGGAATGTAGGATGGTATAACCACTTTGGAAATCAACATGGAGATTCCTGAAAAAGCTGACTATAGAGATACCAACAGACCCAGTTATTCCCTTGCTGGGCATCTACCCTAAAACCTTCAAACCACAGGCCAAAGAGATTTGCTCAACCATGTTTATAGCAGCTCAATTCATAATAGCTAAGAGCTGGAATCAACCCAGATGTCCATCACTAGAAGAATGGATAACTAAGATGTGGTATATCTACACAATGGAATTCTATACAGCAGTAAGAAAAAATGACACAATAAAATTTGAGGAAAAATGGTTGAACCTGGAACAGATCATTCTCAGTGAACTTACCCAATCGCAGAAAAAAAAATTGTCACATAGTCTCACTCATCTATAGCACCTTACCTGAATCTACCCAAGATGCCTTATACACCCAACAAGCATCTCACTGAATAGACAATAGGATGGGTTGGAAAGGTGTGGAGGGCAGCAGAAGGTGGGGGGGACACAAATCTAGACCCAAACGGCCATGGTACTATAAAATTCTACTTCCTAAAAGGCAGACCAAATGCCTGAACCTTTACCAGGTCCTTAGAGGGAACAGCTAAACCACAAGAAACTGGAGAGGCTATGATGAAAACTAACCTAAATCCTCTACATCTTCCCTCCCTCTCCCTCTCTCTCTCCCTTTTTCTCTCTCTCTTCTCTCTAAACCTTGTATATCAGTTATATTTTTCTTCCTTTTTTTAGTGGTCACTAACCTGTAACTTCTAGTATCAGCATGTGGCTATCATCTGCAATGAGCTTTTGATCAGAGAGACCTACATGGTTTCCTTAAAGACAGTCAGATTTCTGTCCAAGTACTTGATGACCCACCAAAAGTTAGTGGTAAGACCGTACTGCTAAAGACACCATATGCGGTTGATATGTAAAATGGAATGGCATGGCTGGAAGCTGGAAGAGAGTCAGTCCCCATATAGTTGGTGCGTCTAGTGCTAGAAGGTACTACATGGGTGACTGGGGGAAAATGAACAATATCTGTCCAAGAAACTCATAGTCTAACCTACCTAGCAGCAAATAACCTGTCATGATGCCCACACAAGGGCAATAGTGGCACACAGCCATGGTGGGGAACCAACTGCTCTTGATTTGGCTAACTGATTCCCTCAGTGGTTTGGGACCCATAGCTGGATCTGGGAAACAAGTCAGAACCATATCCAAACATAAGCCCACTCTCCATTTTCAAGCTACCATCAATTGTGGGCTACAAGAAGGCCTACACCTATTAAATTCTCTATTAAAAAAAGTCAGGGTTATCTCATTTGTCCTCATGTTAACTTAATCTCTGTTGGAGAAGCTGCTTATCTTTTTCAGACAGATGTAAATCCTATGGAGAGAGCCACCCCATCATACTTCAAAAGGGCCCCTGATGAAACTAAGAACAATTGGTGAAACCTGCAAGGGTGCTGCTTTCCTGGTGTACCGGGTACCAGCATAAGGGTGAAAGAGATCAAGACAGAGAAAAATCAACTCCTACCAAATTAGAGAGCCAGAGATCCAGAGGCCCCCAACACCTCATCACTGAAGCAGACCAAAAATGAATCCAACATGGTCAGGGAAATTTTGTGTAAGAGGGGGTGGAAAGAATGTCAGAGCCACATGTTGGGTCATGATATGCAGAGACATTTATCCTACCCATAACTGTGGGCTAACTCCAGAATGTATGACCCATATTCCTCAACAAGGAGAGGCCAAGGGGAGGGGTAGTTCACGGATGAGCCTAATAATGGTACCTACCTGACTATTTTCTGAATACAAAGGTAATTAATTTAAAAAAATTAATTTTTTTTAAAAAAAGAAGTCAAGCAGCAGCCCAATCAAAAAATGGGCTATGGCAGATACACAAGGGGGCACACGCATCTGGAGTTTGTTTGCAATGGCTGGAGGTCCTGGCACACCCATTCCCTCTCTCTCTCTCTCTCTCTCTCTCTCTCTCTCTCTCTCTCTGTCTGTCACTCTCAAATAAAAATAAACAATTTTTATTTTTTTAAAATGGGTATGGAACTAAATAGAGAGTTCTCACTGAAAGAAATACAGATGGAGTATAAACATCTAAAAAAGTGTTCTACAGCATTAGTCATCAGGGAAATGCAAATTAAAACTGCTTTGAAATTCTATTTTATTCATGTCAGAATGGCTATCTTCCTGAAAGTAAATGTTGGTGAGGATGCCAAAAAATGGGGTACCTTCTACACTGTTTATGGGAATGTAATCTGGTACAGCCATTGTGGAAATCAGTGTGGAGGTTCCTGAGACAGCTAAAAATAGATTTAACATATGATCCAGCAATAGCACTCCTAGGCATGTATCCTAATGACTCTTTTCACTACCTTAGAGATGCTTGCATAACCAAGTTTATTACTGCTGTATTCACAGTAGCTAGTAAGAACTAGCCTAGATGTCCATCCACAGATGTATGGGTTAAAAAGGTATGGTACATCTACACAATGTAGTTCTATTCAGTGGTAAAGAAAAATGAAATTATGAATTTTGCAGAGAAATGAATGAATCTCTAAAGGATTATACTAAGTGAGGTAACCCAGGCCTAGAAAGCCAAGCATCACATGTTCTCTCTCATATGTGGATCCTAGCTATAAACCTTTAGACTTGTGTGTGACCTGAAACCAAAAATTGGTAGCAAGGCCAGGAAGCCAGAAAAAGGCTATGTGGGACAGAGGAGAAGGAAGGACTTTAGGGGATGGCATTGTATATATTTTAGTAGAAAAATGGATTACAGGGAGTGGAATGGCCTACCTGAAGCCAGGGGAAAAGATTGAGTAAGAGAAGGGTGGGGGAAGGTCAATCAAAATTCAAGATATTCTGAATAAGACATATGAAAGCCTACTTCTTTAGACAATGGCATAGTCAGAAGCCATAGATTGATACTTGAAAACTTTCAGTATGAGGTATGGGATGTCTTCCAGTGAGTTGTTGGCTATGGAGATCCCTCTTGCCTCCAAAACATTATAGACTATTGCCAATGCTGTTGGCTTCCCATGAGAAAAATAGATGGTAAGATCCTATTGCTGAAGATTTCACATGTGTGAGCAGCAAGGTCACTGAAAAATCAAGCTGGTGCTGAGCTGAAAACCTTTTCCCTGTAGACTAGCCAACTGAAAGCTGGAAAAAGCAGTACTGCATGCATCCCTATGAGAAACAGAAGTCATCAGCTGTGAAAACAGTGGACACTGGAAGCCTCAAGTTTGGCCAGATAGGCCAAATGACTGAACACAGAGCAATAGTGGCATGTCTGCTCTGGGGAATGCAACTGCTCTCTAATTGGACTAGAGGCCTGTTCTATGGGAGGGAATACATTCCTGGTACTAAAAACCCAATCAAAAGCCTATGGCAGGGAAGTCATGAGCTTTAGGGGTGTAAAACTTTCTCTTTTCTGGCTAAATCCATGTATTATTCTCCCCAAACTGTCCTGAAAGCTCAATACCTAATGCTCATATTCATATACTAATGCTACTCTCACTTCTGATAATGGATGCTTCTTTTATCAAATGGCAGTGACCACTGGGATGACCCAAAAGGCAACATAGTTCTGAGAAGAAGTGACAGAGGAGTGTTCAGCACTGAAACATCTATATCACCCTCCAAGGCTCAGGCTCCATTGTGGAAGAGGTGGTAGAAAGAATGTAAGAGGCAAGGGAAATGTACTCCTCCTTACAAAGCAACTGTCTAGTCAGAAACTGGCCTCGATATCCATGACCTCATAGTGCCTAGCAATACCTTCACAAGAACCTCATAATAGGAGAAAAAGATGATGACATCAATATAAAAGAAATACTAATGGAGAGAGGGATGAGATATGATGGTGAGTGGAGCTGTGAAGGAGAAAGTTGGGGAGGGGAAGGAAATATCATGGTTTATTGTCTGTAATTATAGAAGTTGTCAATAAAATATAATAAAAAATAAAATAAATCTTAAATCTTGTAAAAATCTTAAACTAGTTAATAAACATATAAAACAATGTTGCGTTAAAATTAAATCAGTACTTTATTGTTTCTTAGAAATTTTGTTGTTGTTTTATAAAAATGTGATTATTTCTTTTCATGTGAATTTGCATCCTACACATTTTGAGTTTACAGTCTGGACTATTATTTTGTGTTACTTAACTTTTTTTTTCTTATTTGTCTAATGCCCATTGATTGTAAAGGTATCAACCTTGTGTTGCTTAACATCTATATAACTATTTGAAGTTAATTTAGATTATTTCCATGCCACTCACTTGGTTTAAGTAATATTCAAACTAGACATTATTTTACTCCAAGATGAAAGTTTTAAACATATATCAAATTATATTTGTCAGAAAGATAAGATTAAAGTACATTTTTTGCAAATTACCTTCTGGTTGCTGGGACAAACACCCAACCAGAAGTACTTTATGGAAAGAAGTGATTATTTTAGATTTACTATTTTAAGCAAAAGTTTCATGGCAGCATGAATAGCATGGCAGTTAGCAGCATGACAGTGTGCTAACTCTGGCAAGGGGGACCTGGGCTATATTACTCCAAAGCCTGGTTCCATCACACACCTTCTCTAGCAAACCTTCACCTCCCAAGGCTCTACCACCTGCGAATTAAATATCTAAAGCACTTGAGTCTATTGGGCATATTGCATACTCAACTACATAATATTCTTTTTTTTAAAAATTTTTTATTTATTTATTTGAGAGCGACAGACACAGAGAGAAAGACAGATAGAGGGAGAGAGAGAATGGGCACGCCAGGGCTTCCAGCCTCTGCAAACGAACTCCAGACGCGTGCGCCCCCTTGTGCATCTGGCTAACGTGGGACCTGGGGAACCGAGCCTCAAACCGGGGTCCTTAGGCTTCACAGGCAAGCGCTTAACCACTAAGCCATCTCTCCAGCCCCATATTCTTGTGTTATATCTCCCAAATACTAAGGTAGCATTGAGTAATAGTAGAGTAAGAATGATTGCTCTGCTGCTGGCTGACATGGTGACTTGAGCAAGTTTCTCAGGCATTGTGCCTTGGAATCTCAACTCAAAGTTAACATAATAATAGCTCCAATTTTCAAGAGTATTTGGGGGAGTGAATGACTTAATAGCATCAAAAAAACAAGGGGGCTGGGGAAATGACTTAGGATTTACCTGTGAAGCCTAAGAACTCCTGTAAAATTCCCCAGGATCTAGTCAGCCAGATGAACAAAGGGGTGCATGCCAGGAGTTTGTTTGAAGTGGCTGAAGGCCCTGGTGTGCCCATTCTCTCTTTCTCACTGCCTTTTCTCTCTCTTTCAAATACATAAAGAAATAAAATATTTTTAAGAAGAAACAAGGCTTGGCAAATAATAATAATTTCTGCATAATTAAATACCTGAATCATTTGTAATGTACTAAGTATGATTTTATTATTCAATTTATCATCTATAAATTTCGTAGTATAGAAATCTACATTACAAGCAGAAAATGACTTTTCTTGGTTTAACTTTCCTCCTCTGTATCAAACAGGAAATATAAAATTACATTTTTGAGCAAAATTCCAAAGATGGCATGCCAGCCAGACCATTACATTGCAAATGAAATGTTTACTATTAAGTTTCATGTACTCATTTAAGCTACTCAGTCTCACATTTTATTATTATAGTCTAAATTGACTATGAAAACTTAATACATGGCTGCAAAATCTTGGGTCATAGTCTGCAGTACAGTCCCTAAGAGATGAAATCAGGAAAGTTTCTGTCTGTTTTCCCCAGGCATTGCTTCCTTGCTTTCTGACAAAGGCTTTTGTTCCATGACAGTCTATTAACCAATCATTGAATAGTCAATCCTATGTTTGTCTTTGTAGAGTAATTGATTAAATGTTAATGTGACTTATATAAAGATAGTGAGAATAACGACTGAACCTCTCAATGATTTTTATTTACCTAATGTATTCAAAGCATTTTCTGCTTTCCTGGAAATGGTGTCTTCCTGCCATTTTTCTGTTTCTTGAAAAAAATGGTGACTTCCTGGATTATTTCTTTTCTCAAAAGGAGTACAATGACCCATAAATGGTTCTAATTATAATAAAAAATAATTATCTCCTAAAATCAACTCAAAAGGCAGCTCAAGGGACAGGGTAGAAGACTGTGCAGAAAACTTTAACTCAGCTCCAAGGAGATGATAAAGGACTGTAAATGGAACTCATAGTCTCCAAGGGCAGAGTAGAAGCCTGTGCAGGGAACGGTAACACAGCTCCAAGTCATATGATTGATATTTTAGATGAAGAAAAATCCAGTATTAATTTATGAATGGGGCATTTTAAAATACATTTCAATTTCCCAGGATTTAATTTAGTTCCTGGAGTGAGACTTTCAGGGGAAAATGACCCTTTTCCTAATGCCATCTGCATAGTCTTGAACATGGCAGCAAATGGGGGAGTGTGACCTCAGCCTTCTTAGCAGCCATTTCAAAATGTACATGAAAAGCTACAATAACAGTGTACAAGGCTATTGTAAGACTCTTCTTTGAGAAGCTCACACTCATGCTCTTGGTTGTATTGTGTTTTCTTCCTTGAGTACCTCTCTTTCTATGAGCCTTTGTCCTTAAGATGTGTGTTTAAAATGTCTTTTAAGAGCCTCCAATGTCAGCTCACTCTGAATTTCTTTTCCACAGTGAAGTTAATATTTCAGTTTTTTTTTTTGAAAGAAGAAATGCATTCCTGACAGTGCTGCATACTTTCTACTGCTGATACTTTCTGTTGTCTAGTCATAACTTTTCCTGACTGAATTGTTTTCATTTTCTTGTAAAACACCATATTTATTACATATGTTGCCAATGTAGTCTAGATTATTTTTGAACTTTAAATTTTAGGTATGGACTGGATATATAGACATTATAAGTGTTGAAAATGAATAATAACACATGGGATTCAGTAGTCATTATAAACAAAATAAGAACCAGATCCTGATATGACAAGATAATATTTTCTTTATTTTTTAAGTATTTTATTTTATTTATTTGAGAGAGAGATAGAGAGAGGTAGAAGAGGGAAAAGGAGAGAGAGAAGAAGAGAATGGGCACACCAGGGCCTCTAGCCATCCCAAACAAACTCCAGAGCATGTGCCTCCCTGTGCATCTGGCTTAACGTGGGTCCTAGGGAGCTGAACCTAAGTCTATCCCAGTAAATAAGGTGGGAAATGGTCTTGGAATATATCCAACTTCAATGTTTTCCTTTCGCATGCATGTTGATGTGTGTGTGTGTGTGTGAAAGCACACACATCCACAAATCACAAGCATAACTATATGAAAATTATATATTTGCAAAGTTCCAGGGAAGCCAAAAGTTACTCTTTATGGCAGACAGAATAAATTAACAGTGTTCTAAATTCAATTTAGAAACATCTATACATATAAATTGGTAAACATTTACAACCAACTCTGATGTTTTAAAGTTATCTAACAGCCACAGGTGGAAGCACATGTGCAAATATACATAGTTGCCCTAATAATTACTTTTTAAATTCATTCCAGTTGTAGGACCACTCAGTTGTCTATTGTGATTTGGAAACATACGATTTTTATCTCTGTTTCAGCTTTCTTCTGAAGTACAGAGAGCAGTTCTATAGTTAGGATAATTGTCACATATTTTTCTGTCCCTTTCTTCACTTGACTTTAGGTAAGAACTATTTGACTCAGTCCCTGTCTCATTATTTTTTTAATTTTTTTAATTAATTATTTATTTATTTGAGAGCGACAGACACAGAGAGAAAGACAGATAGAGGGAGAGAGAGAGAATGGGCACGCCAGGGCTTCCAGCCTCTGCAAATGAACTCCAGACTCGTGCGCCCACTTGTGCATCTGGCTAATGTGGGACCTGGGGAACCGAGCCTCAAACCGGGGTCCTTAGGCTTCACAGGCAAGCACTTAACTGCTAAGCCATTTCTCCAGCCCCTGTCTCATTATTTTGAAAATTGCCTATTAAAGAAAATTCACAGGGAATCTATAGTATCTGAAATGTACTGGTAAACCTTTGTTCATTATATAGCGAATTTCTGATGTTTCCAACCCAGTGAATAATGCCAGGTATATGTTTTGAATCCATATGGATTTTAGTTCTTCAGCTGTCCAGAAATGGACACTCCAAATGATTGTTTTGTGTATAAACCTAGTTTTATTATCTAGACACATTAAAGAGTTTACAGATTTACATGTTAAAGCCTCAGCCCCACGTTTAGTGACTTATTGCCATGTCATGGCTCATCTCCTTTCTTTAATTCTCTGTTTCCTGGTGATACAGCAAATCAAGTCATAAGCTGTATGTCACTCCTGACACCTTTCTACACAGGCAAAATCCCAGGGTCAAATATGCTTTTCAAGGATTTCTGCTACAGGGAGATCCATGTGCCACCATCAATCATTTGTATTTTTTATAAGTTTTGTTATAATTTTAGAATTTTTAATTTTTGTTAAAAATTTTGTAATTTTCCTGAATCTTCGATTTATTTTCATCTTCAAGATCATTTGTAAGATCTATAATCTGGAAACTAGATTGTGAAGGAAATAATGCTAAAAAGAGATTTCTTTGAAAATTAAATTGCTATTGCACACACACAAACATACATATGCATACAACTTTTAGTAATCATGCATAATAATTTCCTTAAATTATGCTTGCATTTTCAAATTCACTTATTGTTCTTAAGTTCTTGGATGCAAAGTGTGTGTGTGTATGAGTGTGTATGTATGTGTCTTCAGGAGAAGTGTGGTGTGTGTAGTAGAATGAAGTAAAGACTACATAAGAAAAAGATTACAAAATAATACAGAATGAGTATTCAAGAAAAATTATACTTTTCTAAATACAAGATTAACTGAATAGTACTAAAGCAAAGGTATTCTCATACAGAAAACCCATTTTAAAGTAATGATCGAACAAAGAAAGTCCATATTCACAGAAAAGGGCAAGAAGAAAAGCTCCATGCTCCTAGAAACATTTCTGATTTTCTAATTTTTATGGAAGTACATATTTTATGTTGTGCATATTCCTCCCATCACCTGTGTCTACTTTTCTTGCCTTGCCTTTCTCTTTTTGGTATTCCCATAATCCATATGTTTTATTACTGTAGGGTTCCTCAAAATTCTGTCATGTTTTCTTCACATTGTTTTTTGAAATTAGCAATGTTTTTAGTCTCCTGATTAATTTCTTTTGTTTTGTCTTCCAGCTCAAAGTTTCTGTCTTCTACATGAGTGACTTTGTTAGTGAGGGGTCCTAGAGAGGTTATTAGATGCTCTATTTCATTTTTGTTTTCTGTTGTGTTATTTTGCATCATTTCCATCTCTTTTTTGAAGTATGATTTGAGTTTGAGGTCTGATTTTCCTGATGCTGTCTGGAATTCATTCTTGTATTTGATCATGTTTGTATTAAGTTTAATCAGATAGTCGTTGAAATCCTTTATTTTTAGACTCCCCTTTAACTGATTTACCTCTCTTTAGGTGTGTGTTGGTTTGATTCAGGTGTCCCCCATAAACTTACGTGTTCTGAATGCTAGATTTTCAGCTGATAGAGATTTGGGAATTAACGCCTCCTGGAGTGAGTGTATTGTTGGTGGCAGGCATAGCCAGTTTCTCCTTGCCAGTGTTTGGCACATTCTCCTGTTGTTATTGTCCACCTTATGTTGGCCAGGAGATGATGTCCACCCTCTGCTCATGCCATCGTTTTCCCCTGCCATTGTGAAGCTTCCCTTTGAACCTGTAAGCCAAAATAAATCTCTTTTTACCAGAAGCTGCTCTTGGTTGGGTGATTTCCACCAGCAATGCGAACCTGACTGCAACAAAGGGCTTCTCTGATTTTGTTCAATTGAATTAAACCTTGGGACAAAAACTGTGTTCCCTAAGAGATGATTCTGCTCAATTTTATTTATGGGATTGTTGGTTTTTTAAAAACATCTTATTTATTTATTTGAGAATGACAGACAGGCAGAGAGAGAAAGAGGCAGATAGAGAGAGAGAGAGAGAATGGGCATGCCAGGGCCTCCAGCCACTGCAAATGAACTCCAGATGTGTGTGCCCCCTTGTGCATCTGGCTAACGTGGGTCCTGGGGAATAGAGCCTTGAATGGGGGTCCTTAGTCTTCACAGGCAAGTGCTTCACCACTAAGCCATCTCTCTAGCCCAGATTGTTGGTTTTTTGATCATGTGCTTCTAGTTCAGCAATTGTCTGGGTTACATAGCTTGTTGTGTTTTCATTTTGGAATTAAATTTCTGTGGTTTTCTCCATGATTTCATTGCAGGTTTCCATTGTGGGACTAGGCATCCTTGGTGGAGTTCTCTCACTTTTCTGGCTTTCATTGGTTTTCTTGTGTTGTGGTCTATCCATCTCTGAGTAAAAATCTTATTTTATTTTATTGAGGAGGAAGCAAGTATTTGTCCATGTAGGATCTTCAGTGTGGGTTCTGTTTTAAATGTGAACCAGATTGTAATAGGATGGGGTTATAACTACAGATGTGCAGGTTCTGGAGATTGCAAGTACATCACCGGTACCTGAGGAACTGCGAAGTGGGGAACTGGGAGCTCAGGCCTACTCACTCCACTTGAGCACATGGAACCAGGAGCTGGGAAGGTGGGGCATCATGAGCAAGATGTCAGCTGCAACAGTGGCCTATGCACCCTGTGGCTCAGTGGAATAAGTACTTGGAGACCCAGGGGCTGGTCAATCAGTAAAGCCAAATCCAAAAGCCTGCTTCTGCAGCATACATGTAGAGTCCAGGCTTTCCCAAGCCAGGAGCAGGGGTACCAGGACCAGGAAACTGGGAGGTGGTGAACTAATCAGGGGCTCTGGCCTACTCATTTTGCATGTGCACCTTCCAGAACAGATGACTTGTGAGTTAGGGACCCAGGGAACATTTAACCAGGAAATTGGAGAAAGGGGCCTCCTTCTGCAGCATGCATGCAGGGTCCATACTTCCTCAAGCCAGCAGCAGGGCTACCAAGACCAGGGAAATTGGAGGTGGAGAAAAAACTGGGAGCTCTGTTATATTCACTCTTTGTGCACACCCTCTATAGCAGGTGATGAATCTGGTTATTTTCTGATCTTTATTTTTAAATCTATATCTTAAAAAGACATGACTAAATCTAAAAAAAAAAAAAAATAGACCTTAATTAAACTGTTTTGAAGGAGGAGAGCACAGGTAAACAGGCAACAAATTTTATATCTTAATATTACACTGTAAGTTAATATTAATCTAACAAATATAAGGTATTAGTTTAAGACTTAACTACAAAGCCATCTCTTTTACATGTCAATTGGCATACCAAGATTCTTGAATATCATTGTTGTTTGGGAATTTGTAATCTCCACTGTGGAAAGGAAATTTAAAATAAAAATCCCTAACAAGCACATGAAATAGGGTATCTTTGTATATCATCCTGAAAAAGAAAGCCATTGTGATCAAACTAATTAAAGGAATATTACTGTAGATTTAGAGTTATTTTAAAATTTTATTTTTGTTGCCTATGGGCATTGAAGAGTGGAATAGAATTGGGAAGAAAACATTATCAAAATATATGCAGTGTTAACCTCTATAGCCTAATGAAACTTTTGTCTTATGAATCCAATGACTATTACATCACCTAAACAAGTAACATCTAAGGGATTGTGAATAATGATTATTAAATTCAAAATAACATATGTATAGGTTTTAAGAAGTTAAGATTGCTTGAGTTTATGAATATGTACTTTTATGGCCTTTTAATCTATCACCAAATCATCATATTCACACTTTAATTTGGTATACCAAAATATATTAAAAGTAAAATTAAGAATAATAAAAAATTGAAATTCCCACAAGTTTTATATATTTTAAAATTTATATTGTTATTTTCCAATTATTTTTTCACAAGACAAAATACAAAAATAAACATGAAAATATTATGGACACATATGACAAATACATATAAATCCTAGGTGCACATTAAGAAAATTATATTGCACTTCTTCTTTCTCTGTCAAATAAGTAAATAAAAACAATACAGGGCTGGAGGGATGGCTTAGCAGCTAAAGCATTTGCCTGCAAAGCCAAAGGACACTGGCTCAATTTCCCAGGACCCATGTTAGCCAGATGCACCAGGGGCACATTCATCTGGAGTTCCTTTGCAGTGGCTGGAGGCCCTGGCATGTCCATTCTCTCTCTCTCTATCTCCCTCTTTCCCTATTTCTCTGTCAAGTAAGTTAATAAAAATTAAAAAGAAAATTATATTGCAATTTATATCTTTTGAGATTTAAGACTCAATAACATAAAAGAGCACTGATGGAGTTACTTATGTAGATCTAAAGCAGATAAGTGTCCATTTGTTTTTGAGAGCTAAACAGCAGAAATGGAGAAGTCCTTATACATGTAAGAATCTTAAAACATTTTAGGTCAAAGCTTTATATTCTTTTATTCAGTTTATACATTTTGCCCTTTAACGCTAGGGAAACTCCTTCAAGCACCCTGTAAGAATCAAGGTTTAAAGATTTATCAGGCTCATAACAAGTAGGGAAATTTTCATATTTTTAATATTTGAATTTCCAATGTTCCATTTGAAGAGTAGTTCTTCCATGGTATTTCCAGTTGCTCTCTTGAGGGTGGGAGGTTGGTTAGAATATCTGGGGAATCAGCCTGTACATGATACCCTACCAGAAAGTCATGCACTGTAGAAAGAGGAAAATTATCCAAGGCATGTTTGAAAGATAAAGAGAGAAACTTATTTGCTATGGCACTGAAAGAGGACAAAGTTGCCAACCTCCTTGGACACAGGTGAAATGTGTCATCTTGGCTAATAGGAACTGTTTAATGGGAAGAAGAGAATCTTGTGTCTCCTCCCCCACACACCACCATGCCCCAGGAGGACCTGGGTCAAAGAGTAGTACTGACAGAGAAGATGAACATTGGAGGTCTCCCTTCTCATGAGCCCATCTCATACTGTCCACATTGACAGATCCACTGTGCCATTGTCACGAAACTGAAAACTACTATCATCTACTGTCTACAATGGCTTTAAGAGTTGTTCCTCTGAGACTTGAGCACTTGAGGATTAAAAAAAAAAAAAAAGAAAGAAAAGAAAAACATCCAGTAAGCATAGTAAGTAGAGCAGATAGTACAGAAAGATAGAGAAACAGAAGGAGAACACTGTCATGTAATAAAAAAGGCAGAATTTGCAGTTAAGCATCATGGTTTTTCAAGGATTGCAGGAAATACCAGAAGTTCAGGGAAAAGGTATGAAACAGATTCTCCTCCACCACTTGCCTGAAAACACATACCTTTGGAAACTCCCTATTCTTGCAACTTCCAGAGCTATGTTCACATGCATTTCTGTCATTTTAACCTATCAATATATTTTGGTTACAGCAGCTTCAGGAAAGATTATGACTGCATGAGGCAAACAAACAAAAATAAATAAATAAAGCAATTATGCAAAATAAGTTAGGCAGGAAGTGACTTGAAGAAAACCTGCTAGACAACAGATTACAACAAGACCATCAGTTCAGGACATACTGCATTTTACTCTGTGGGCTGATGAGCACAGAGAGGCTTGTTAAGTCATCAGTCACTCAAATGTACAGTGTGCTATTTATTCCCAATCCACGGGGTTTCAAGGGAACAATTCAAGGCTTAAATAACTTTTATGTGTTCCTGCTTCCCACTCTTCTGCTTGATTTCTCATTTTGATGCCATTATAATAAAAGCCTCATGACAGTACTTATGGTGGTGATGGCTAAAGCAAAAGCATGTAGTGATGAAATAGAAGAAAAAAAAATAAAGTAAAATGAATTGATATAAGCGAACTCCACTGGAACTTTCATGAGCTTAGTTGAGGACCAAATCTATATGTGGGACTCAGGTTATATAGTTAAGAGAAAAAGAAAATGTTCCAGAAATCACATGAATATTTGTTCTCTGCCATATAAGAGTCTAAGCACCTGGCAGCAGTTATTGTTTGATAATCTGTGCATATGAGAAACTCATATTAGGTTACTACTTCCAAATGACAGGAAATACATGGAAAGGTTCTTAAAAGCTATCTTCATCTGTCAACAGAGTCAGCATGAATGCTATGAACACTTTTAATTTTTCACTTTTTATGTTATTGTTATTATTATTTTACTATTTTTTTCTTTATTAGTTATGTACACACTCAGTGTGTAAATAGCACATGTTGGCACTATGCTTACCTTCATCCCTGTCCAACCCCCTCCAAAGGGACCCTCCTTGTTGGGGATGCCAGTCATCCCCATAGTAATTGTGCATAGTGCATAATGGGGGCAGCCATCAGTTATGGGGAAGAGGCAATGTCTCAGTGCATAATATCACAACTTGACTCTAAAACCTTTCCACTCCCTTTTGCATGAATTTCTCTGAGCCATGTTGGGTTCATTTTAGGTCTCCTTCAGTGATGAGGTCCCAGCCTCTGTGTCTCTGGATATCTGGTTTGGTAGGTATTGTGAGTTCTCTGTGTCTATCTCCTATCACCCTTTTGCTGATACCAGGTTCACCAAGAAAGCAGAACTCTTGTTCATTTCCCCAATTACTCCATGGTTTCATCTGGGGCCCTGGTGAGGTGTGATAGGCCGATTCTCTCCTCAGGTTCTGCATCTATCTGAAACAGAGAAGCAGATTCTCCAACAGAGAGTAAAGTCAACACCAGATAAATGGGATAACCATTATTCATTTAGAGAAAATTTAATAGATGTAGGCCTTCTTGTAGCCAATATTGGCAGAAGCTTTACATTGGAGAGTGAACTTGTTTGTATGGATATGATTCTCACTTGTTTCCTGTTCCACTGAGTGGATTCATTAGCCAATCCTAGAGCTGTTGGTTATCCATCATGGCTATGTGTCACTATTATACTTTGATGAACATTATATCAGGTTGTTTGCTGCTGAGTAGCTTAGACCAGAAGTTGCTTGGGCAGATATTGGCCATTTTCCCCCAGGTAGCTTATCTAGCACTTTCTGGAACTAGAGAAGCTAGCTATCTGGGGACTGACTCTCTTTTAGATTCCAGACAGGTCTCTCCATGTTGTGTACCAATAGCATATGGTGTCTTTGGCAGTAGAGTCTTACCATTAACTTTGGTGGGTAATCAAGCATTCTGACAGAAGTTTGTTTTCTTTTGGGGAACCTTGTAGGTCTCCCCTGATCAACAGCTCACTGTAGATGTTAACTGCATCCTGGTACTGGGAGTTATAGACCAGCATCAAAGAAAAAGAAGGAAGAAAGAGACAGATAATATAAAAGAGAAAGAGAGAGAAACAGGAGAAAATTAAGGTTAGTCTTCATCATACCTTCTCCAGGGCCCTTTGATTCGGGTGTTCCCTCTAAGTACCTGGTGAAGGTTCAACCTTTTAGTCTGTCTTGCAGAATATAGGATTTTATGGTACCAGTTCCATTTGGGTCCAGTTTTATGTCCTCTCACCCTTACCCTCCCCTCCAGCACCACCCTCCCTAATTTCCAGTCCCTGAGATGTCTATTAGGTATGTCAGCATCTTAGGCAGATTCAGGTTAGGAGCCACGGATGAGTGAGACTATGTGATGATTGCCTTTCTGTGATTGAGTTCACTGTGAATGATCTGTTCAAAGTTCAACCATTTTTCTTTGAATTTTATTATGTCATTTTTTCACTGCTGTGTAGAATTACACCATGAAGAACATGAAAGATTTATATAATGAAAACATAAAAACACTCAAGAAAGAAATTAAAGAGGACTTGAGAAAATGGAAAGATCTCCCATGCTCATTGACAGGCAGAACTAACATTGTGAAAATGATAATATTACCAAAAGCACTATACATATTTCATGTAACACCAACAAAAATCCCAACATTTTTCTTCACAGAGATAGAAAAGATGATCTCAAAATTCATTTGGAATGGCAGAAAACCAAGGCTATCCAAGTACATCCTCAGCAAAAGCAACACCGCTGGAGGTATCACCACACCTGATCTAAAACTATATTGCAAAGCCCTAGTAACAAAAGCAACATAGTACTGGCATATAAATAGGATTATAGACCAAGGGAACAGAATAGAAGATCCAGACTTTGGGTTAAGCAACTACAGCTACTTAGTAATCAACAAAGCCCTAAGAATGTAGATTGGAAAAAAAAAAAAAAGAGAGAGAGAGAGAGAGAAAGAGAGAGAGCATCTTCAACAAATGGTGCTGGACAAATGGATATCCATATGCAGGAAAATTAAAACTAGATCCATACATCCTGTCATGCACAAAAATCAAGCCAATATGGATCAAAGGATATAAGACTGGAAACTCTGCTACTACTAGAAGAAAAAATAGGAGGAACTTTCCATGATATAGGAGTGAAAAAAGACTTCTTGAATAAAACCCCAGTAGCTCAGGAACTTAAGCAATCACTAAACCATTGGGATTTAATGAAGCTGAAGTTTATTCACAGACAAGTGTACAATAAGCAGAGCCAATAGACTACCCACAGCATGGGAGAAAAGTTTTGCTGGCTGCACAACTAACAGAGGCTTAATTTCTAGAATCTACAAAGAACTCAAAAACCTAAACAATAAAAAATAAATAAATAAACAACACCACTCAAAAAGTAAGTTGGGGAACTTAACAGGTAATTCTCAGAGGAAGAAATACAAATGGCAAGCACACACTTAAGAAAAAAAAGTTCAACATCCCTAACCATTAGGGAAATTCAAACTCTGAAGTTGCACCTTATCCCAATAAGTATAGGAACTCTCATTCACTGTTGGTGGGAATGAATGGTACATCCACTATAGAAAACAATATGGAGGCTCCTAAAAAAGTTGACTATAGATTACCAACAGACCCAGTTATTCCCTTATTACCCTAAAAGCTCCATGCCTCCATTCAGAGATATTTGCTAAACCGTGTTTATAGCTGCTCAATTTATAATAGCTAAGAACTGGAATCAACCCAGATGTCCATCATTAGCTATGTATGCTTTCACACAGTGAGTAGTGCAAGGGTGTATGCAGGATTTCTGGTTGTATAGATCTATACATAGCCTTATACATTCAGAAAAGCAGCACTGTGATGAAAGTTAATGAAAATACTGTAGATGGGTATCTAGTTGTAATTTTTTTGGCCTTAATACTATTAGATACAGGAGTTTCTGGGATACAAACATCACCAGTATCCAGTCTATGATACTAGAGGCAAAACCTAAAGCATGGTGGGAGCTTCTCACACTAGTTTATGGCCTTCCTAACCATTGAATTCTGACTTGATTCTCAGTACCAGATATGTATTCTTTCCCATGGAGAAGTCCTCATATCTAATCAGAGAGCCATTGATTACCCAGATATGATGTGCTCTACTATTGCACAGATGTGACCATCTTGTTTAGCTGGGTGATTTTTGTAGCTTGCAAGATCCCCTGATTATTCACACTGTTAGTGGCCATTATCCCCCAGAAGCTTGCAAAGTAATTTCCAGTACTCTAAGGGCTAGCCATCAGATGGCTGGTTTCTTTTTCAATTCCATCATAATCTCTTCTTATCCTGTATTCACCCCCCTGTGGTGTCTTCAGCAGTAGGGTCTTTCTATTTAGCTCTGATGGGTAACAAAGTGCTTTGGCAATTGCCTTCATTGTCTGGGAACCTCATAGGCCTCCCTAACCCACAGTTCTCTGTGGGAGATAACCCAGAAATGGTACCTGGATTTACCAGCCTAAACCTATGGTTTCAGGATTAACCTTTCTCTAACCCATAAGGGCACTTTTGCACAGATAATTCCCCACCTCTTATTAGGAGTTATATCTTTTAATTAACTAAACAGCAGAAAAGTTTCTATGGAAATAATTAATGCTATCAATTCATTTCTACCTCCTGTAATCTGTCAATCCCCTTCCCTGTCAAATATCTGCAAATATCTTTCTCTCATCTCTCCCTGTTTCAATTTTCTCCTAGCCAGCAATTTTCAAACAAATGAGGCTGTTCCATGTTAGCAAGCACATATGAAAAAGAACATACATAGTTTGTCTTCTGTGCCCATGTGACATTGCTTGGAATGATTTTTTTTTCTAAGTTCAGTAATTTTCTGGTAAATTTCTTTATTTCAGTTTTCCTTACTGCTGAGTAGAATTCCACTGTGAATACATACCACATCTTCGTTGTCCATTCACCAATTTATAGGAATCTGGACTGATTCTAATTCCTAGCTAGTGTGAACAGGGCAGCCACAAACATGGCTGAGCATGTATCTCTGTAGTAGAGAGTAGAGTCTTCAAGGTATATGCATGGATCTTTCATTCTATTCCATTGTTCTATGTGTCTTTTTTTATGTCAGTATCACACTGTTTATATTACTATGTCTTTATACTTTATCTTGAACTCAGGAATGGTGGTACCACCAGTAGTATTACATTTTTAATATATTTATTTATTTGTTTGTAAGCAGAGAGAGATAGAGATAAGGAAGACATACATAGATAATGGGCATGCCAGGGCCTCCAGCTGCTGCAAGTGAACTCCAGATGCATGTGCCACTTTGTGCATCTGGCATTATGTGAGTACTGGAGAATCAAACTCAGGTCACTAGGCTTTGCAGGCAAGTACTTTACTCTAAGCCATCCCTTCAGCCCTAGCATTACTTTTGCTGAGGAAATTTTTGGCTATCAGGCCTTTTGAGCTTCTACATGAACTTTGAGATTTTTTTCTAACTTTGGGAAGAAAGATGTTGAAAGTTTGATTCAAATTGCATTGAATCAGTATATTGCTTTTGACACAATGGCCATTTCACAATGTTAATTCTTTCAATGAATGAGCATAGGAGTCTTTCCATCTCCTCATATCTTTCTCCATTTCTTTCTTCAGTGTTTTAAAACTATCATTGTATAGTTATTTTGCTTCCTTGATTAGGGATATTCCAAGATACTTAATTTATTTGTGGCTATTGTGAATGGGACTGCTTACCTGATTTCTTCCTCCATATGTTTGCCATTGCTATATACAATTGTTACTAATTTTGGGGTGCTATTTTATATCCTACCACTTTGCTAAAATAATGTATTATCTATTCATCTATAGGAGATTTTTTGTTGGAGTCTTACAGGCTGCTTATGTCTGCAAATAGGGCCACTTTGATTTCTACAAATGCTTCATCCTTCTCAGATTTCTATCATTCCTTTTAGTGTTTCATTTTTAATTCTTGCCACACTTGAAATACAACCTATACCTTGCAGAATTTGTTGAGACCACACTCCTGACTATCTTTGGCCTTGTTTAGTACTTTTTTCTTGTGCATGTATACATACATATAATCATGTTAGTAATTAGGTAAGTGGGCAGTGTGATTTCCATGAAGCTCTCTGGTACTGTTCTTCAATGTCAGTTTTTAGGTGCTTATTTTGGAAGTTTAAATCCCATTAAGTATTCATTTTTTCCAAAATTAGGAATCTTATCAGCTACATTTACATAAAAATGTTACCAATTCATTTAAATATTTTCTTAAAACACTAGTCTTATGTTTCCTTTGAACAGTTATTCACATTTTTTTTGTTGTTGTTTTGTTTTTTGTATTTCACGCTGTAGCTTAGGCTGACCTTGAAATTCACTATGTAGTCTCAGGGTAGCCTCAAACTAATGGTGATCCTTCTACCTGTGCCTCCCGAGTGCTGGGATGAAAGGCGTGTGCCACCATGCCCAGCTTCACTTTTTATTCTTTATTCTTTGACTTATTTTCTCAAATTGAGTTTCTTTTTGAATCATACCCTTAATTGCAGATGGCTGTTAGTCATGACCTATTTCTCCAAAGGGTCTTCTCAATATGAGTGCCACACTTCCTTGATGTATGGAAATTCAGAACAACGATAACTACTTTCATATGACACACTGTATACAGTTAAGGAGATCACTATTTTATGATAAGGTTCACAATAGTTCTACTTCTTCCAAGCAGACTTCTTCATTTCCTTATGGAGTAGTTCTTATGCTTTGGCCTAAGGCAGGTTATTCTACTGTCAACAAATTAAAGAGAAGCAGAAGGGTTAATTTACATAGATGTTCTATTAAAGATACTAATCATTTCTTATTCTTGATTTCTATGCAGCCTCAGTCCCACTCTGTAAAATAATGACTTTGGATTTAGACATTTCTGGTTTTTGTCATAGAATAAAGGGCTCCCAAGTCCAGTCATATTCACTGAGAAACTTTCCTTAGTATTCAGTTTCTCTAGCACATAGTCTATTTTCAATTCTCTGCTGCTGAAGTGACCTTGAAAGGCCCAAGAATTCAGAAGCTCAGAAATACTATCACGCTCCAAGGGGAGCTTAAGCGGCTCCCTGCATACCTCAAACTCCAGGCTTTACTCTCTGTTGGAAGCAAGTAAAGAATCCCTCTTCTCATTATATCAGAGCCCACTCCTAATATAAAACTAGGTAAAAGGGCATGAGATAGCCCTCAAGGATGGGAAATGAGTAATGAAGTGAACCACTTATTTGGTTTCTGTAAATAGCCTGCACCATAAGCCTTAATAGCCCACACTGTAAGCCTTAGTAGCCTACACTGTAAGCCTTAGTAACTCGCACCATAGGCTGTAGCAGCCTGCCTCAGGCCACCAAGGTCATAGGAGGCTGATACCATACTCTGTTACCCCCACCTAAGGAATTGCACAAGTGCTGACCTCCAAGGTCACAGGAGACTGATACCACACTCTGCTACTCCCACCCAAGGACCTGCGCAAACGCTGACCACCAAGGTCATAGTCATAAGAGAGTGATTGGTCCATGAGGGGCTTGAGCAAAGTAAACTAATTGGCTTAGAAACTGTGGGGTGGCACAAACTGACTGGCTAACACCCTGCAGGGGCTCCTGATATTAAATAATGATTGGTCTAATACACAGGCTTTGTTAGAAACCCTATAAAAACTACTCCATTCCTGCATTCGGGGCTCTGCAGTCCTCTACCCCTGTGCGGTGTACGACTGTGGGCCCCAGCGCGCTTGGAATAAAATCCTCTTGCAGTTTGCATCAAGACCGCTTCTCGTGAGTGAGTGATTTGGGGTGTCGCCTTATTCGGGCAGAGCGTGGGGACCCCCTGCGGGGGGTTTTTCCTACAACCTCTCATTCTTTCTTTTGTTACAGTGTTTGTTTATGTGTGCATGGTTTGTTATGCCCTGTTCTCGGCACCCCCAGTGACCACCAAGGAGAACCAAACATGTATGGAAGGATCTTTATTTTGGGCTTAAGCTCGGTCTCTTGATTTCACCAACAGAGTGGATCCATACAAGAGCCCTGAGCAGCAGGGAGGCAGGTTTTCTTATAGGGATTTGAACAAAGAAGTAGGAAATGGGTACATGATTGCATGATTTCTTAGGACATTGGCTGCAAGGTAGGTGGGCGGGAGCTAGGTAACTAAGCAACCTCTGTTGCGATTGGCTAAACAAGCAACAATAACATTTGCATGTATTTCGATTGACCCAGACAGGGAGGTGGGAGGGATAAATCTCTTAATTGGCCAGGGCAGGGAGGTAGGAGGGACAAGTCTTTGGCAAGTCTCAGGTGTCCTGGGCAGGGGGCAGGGCAGCTGACCCTTTGTTCCTTTGTTTAAGCTGAAACTTGTAACCTAGGCCTATCCAGGGCAGCACTCTACTGAAGCCTGTCATGGCATCATTTAGTTTCTGGATCCTTCAGGTTGTGCATGTGGGAATGTATCTTTGTATGTGTGTGAGAGCCATGATGAACATGTGGAGGTCAACCATTTTCTTCTACCTCATTTGAGACAGTCTTTTGTCAATGTGCATAGTTCTGTTTGCAAGCCCCAGGGAATTCCTCTGCCTTAGCTACCATTCTCACTTTAGATAAAATGGGATTATTGTACCCACAACTTTCTGCTTTTTTTTTTTTAATTATTTATTTATTTATTTGAGAGCTACAGACACAGAGAGAAAGACAGATAGAAGGAGAGAGAGAGAATGAGCGCGCCAGGGCTTCCAGCCTCTGCAAACTAACTCCAGACGCATGTGCCCCTTTGTGCATCTGGCTAACGTGGGACCTGGGGAACCGAGCCTCGAACCGGGGTTCTTAGGCTTCACAGGCAAGCGCTTAACCGCTAAGCCATCTCTCCAGCCCAACTTTCTGCTTTTATGTGGGATCTGAATTCAGGAATTTTGAGGCATGTAGAAAGCAGTTTATCTTAAGGACCATCTTCCCTGCCCCATAACTTTTCTTATATATTTTTTTAAATTTATTTATTTATTTATTTATTTTTATTTGAGAGCGACAGACACAGAGAGAAAGACAGATAGAGGGAGAGAGAGAATGGGCGCGTCAGGGCTTCCAGCCTCTGCAAACAAACTCCAGACGCGTGCACCCCCTTGTGCATCTGGCTAACGTGGGACCTGGGGAACCCAGCCTCAAACCGGGGTCCTTAGGTTTCACAGGTAAGCACTTACCCGCTAAGCCATCTCTCCAGCCCAACTTTTCTTATTTTTAATATGAGGATAGAATGAGTCATTTGCCATCATTTGTTCTCTTTATTTTCATTTATTAGCATTTAACTGGGTGAGAAGTAAGAGAGCATCTTTGCTCTGTTATAAACACCTGTTTGCATTTGTCTTCTTTGAGAGTACTGCGGATTTACAAATTGCCCTTGTTTCTTCCACACAATGTGTGCATTTGTTCTATTTTCATGCCTTCATGAGAATAAAGCCTAAGGTGCATGCTTCTTGAATGTGCTTAGCAATTGTAAACAACTATTTCAGTAGGATAATTGTACTGAGCACCTTTATAAAAGAAGAGACAGTAAGAAAAACTAAATTGAACAATGTTTGTGTAGTTTAACAAGACATTGCCATTCATGTTATTTCTTCTGGTTATGTGTCTAGTGAGGTTTCACATGACAGCACAGAGCAAGTAAATACTATAAGCCTGGGCTTCAGTTCATATGATTAAATAATCACTTTGGGAAGTTTGCTAGTATATCATTTGTGAATGGACTGATATCATGAAAATTCTGGAACAGTTTCCTCATTTCTGCTTCCCAATAGTCTCTTGAATGTGACCTAGTCATTTTTAGAAACATTCTCACAAAATACTGACAAAACATTTCTCCCTAAAAATCTTAAAACTAGGGAATTGCTCTCTGTTTAAAGTAAAATCAGATTAATTTCTAAGAAACATGTTTAACTCTTTAAATGAATCAGTCTTGCACTTGACTCAGAAGCAGGTAAAGAATTTTCCAGCTTCTTCCAGTTATTGTCATAACTTCTAGCCATTAAAATGCTAACTGCGTGCTTTGTCATTTCATGGGCCAATGTGTAACACCTAAGTTCATCATGGCCAGTGAGATGAATTGCCTGCTTCACCCTCCTGTAGCTCATATCAAAAAACCAATTTCAGCAGGACACAGTGGTGCACACCTTTAATCCTAGCACTTGGGAGGCAGAAGTAGGAGGGTCACCATGAATTCGAGGCCACCCTGAGACTCAGCCTGTGCTACAGTGAGACCCTACCTCAGAAAACCAAAAAAAAAAAATCAATTTTATGTAAAATATTTCAAAACTAACTGAACCTTTAGCTGAGAGTTCACCTTGGAAGTGATAGCTCCTGATGGCTTGTGAACTCATTTGCTGCTTTTAAGTTAATTGCCAGAAGTATGGGTATTTCAACATCATTGGTTAAGATTCTAGCCAATGATTTTTTTACATGTTACAAAATTGTCAATTCACATTGATGTGGCCTTTGAAAAATTTTCAACTTTATATAGCCATGCAGTGTTTCAGGAAATGAGTTCTAATTTTTGCATGTGTTGCATCCTATTTTCTAATACATTAAAAATGTGATTCACTCACACAATATGTTGGATTATCTGTAACCTATCAACTCAATATGAAGTATGTCACTGTATGAGCAAAAGACTAAACCATTCTCAATTCTTACTGTGGTTTGTTCATTTTAGGTGTGACAGGAGGTCATAGTCTAACCCAGGTAGGTATTTCCAAGAGGGGCATTCACATGTTATAGGTTCACATTAAAATGCAACATTTATAACCTTCCATAAAATCTTAACTATTTATTATGATAATTCTTAGGTGAATGCCACCAGGGTTATGAGACAGTTAACATAAACCTCTTAGGACCTTGCATAATCAGGATATGCTCCATCCTTTCCAAATGTAAATATAGACTTGACCTCATCATAGTCTTCCTTAATAACATTTGTTGCCAAACTATCATTTATCCATTAATAATGTAGTCCTTCTTCTTTTAAAGTTTGAAACTTACCATACTGTTTCAATATATTCATATTTTATTTTGCTTATTATTGCTACAAGGTGTGATGTTGCATATAATTATAGCTCATTCATGTTGTCACTGTTTCATATTCTATTGTGTGGCTACACCTACATTTGCTTTACTTTTATTTATTAAGAAAATTTTATATTGTTCTAGTCTAGGAGTAATTATTCTTAGCAGTTTTGTGAACATCATTCTACCTGACTCATGCATGCTTGCATACAGATTACTGAAGTGTGTTCACATAGATAAATAACAAGATTCCTTTATGTGAACATTAGTTAAAAAACAAAAATATTCCAAAGCAATTATGTCACTTTACAAAGTCATCAGGGGTACATGAAAGTCCCAGCTAACTTGAATTGTTATAATATTTAGTATAATCAGTTTTAATCTTAACGAACTTTAAAGCCACTCATATTAATTTCATTTTGCATTTAATTTACTTTCCTTAATATCTAATGAGGCTCAGCATATTTTGGTATGCTTTTAAACCATTTGATAATTCTCTTTTATCTAATTCCTATTAAACCTTTTGACTTTACAGTGGGTCAATATCATGTATTTAAATTTTACCTGGAGAGGTGGCTTAGCTGTTAAGGTGCTTGCCTGCAAAGCGTAGGGACCCAGGTTCAGTCCCTCAGTACCAATGTAAACAAGATTCACAAGGTGGCACATCAGTCTGGACTTTGTTTTCAGTGGCTAGAAGACCTGGTGCACCCATTTTCTCTCTCTCTCTTTTATCTCCCTTTATCTCTCTCTCACTAATATACAAATAAAACAATTAAAATTAAAGGTTATCACTGGAGAGATGACTTAGAGATTAAGGTGCTTGCTTTGGAAATCAAAAGACCCAGGTTCTATTCCCCAGGACTGACATAGGCCAGATGCACATGTGTCTGAAAGTAGTGTGCGATGGATGAAGACCCTGGCACACCCATTCTCTTTCTATATACCACTTTCTCTCTCTCTCTCTCTATCTCTCTCTCTCTCTCCTTTTCTCAAGTAAAGAAAAATACAGTAAAAATCATTTAAAAAGTAAAGAATTGATTGACTTCTAGTAATATATATTCTTGAAGTGTTTTCAACTGCTTTCATGATATCTTGATTGTATATTGGCTTTTGAGTTTACAAGAGAGATTTAGATTTATCTCAAAACTTTTCACACAATTTTGGGCTATATTTTAATTGAGATTACTTTTATTTTATTAATATATTCTCTGAAATTAACATTTGAACATAGTTGTATTTTATTAATATTCTACAAATCTTCATTTTCTTAGATCTTTCAGAACTGTTCTCAGCAGTGTTTAACTGTTTTGTGGTATGCTTCCATATGTATATGGACTCCCAGATCCTGGGACGGATTTTAATTGTGGCAACATGTATGTACAAAGCTTGAATCCTGGTCACATTTCTTATTTATTTTAACTGTTTATTCATGTAGGTGTGTTCATGGGTTTGTATGATTTGAGTCAAGTGATAATTAGTCAGATTTTAGTTTCACTGCCTCATCTTAGCAAGAAACTATTACCAGGATGGTTTATGTTTCTGTTTTTCCTTTCAGGTATGATATGCAGAGCAGTTTCCAGCTCACACATGCTGAGCTTGCCTAGGTTCTGTTCAGTCTTTGCTACCCAGAATGAAAGCAGGTAAGGCAGGTTAATATGGGCCATCACAGTGAATAAGCAGTCTCCATTCCATTCCAAAGTCCTTGCAAAGAACAATGAGCTGACTTTGTACTGTTTTAATTCTGTTAATGGAGTAAGTGCCATTTGGGGGAAATGAAAGGCAGATGATGGAAGCCCCTGTAGGTAACTGTAGCTCTATGGTATTTTCCCTCTCCCTTTCATGCCCTAACCTATGAGAAAAGCAGAGAAATCATCATTGTGGTAGAGATGCCCATCTCTTTTTTTTTATTATTAGTTATGTACACAGTGTATACAGTCATGATGGTACCATTGTTAGGCTCCTCCCTGTCCTTCCCCCTCTGCAGGGACCCTCCTCATTTGGGAATATGAGTAGTACATTGTGGAGTTAGCCATCAGTTATGGTTAAGAGGCAATGTCTCTGTGCATAATGACCCAATGTGTAGTTCTAACATTCTTTCTGCGACTTCTTCCGCAAATTGTCCTCAGCCATGTTGGGTTCATTTATAGTCTACTTCAGTGATGCAGTCTCTGTATCTCTGGATATCTGATTTGGTAGGAGTTGAGTGTTCTCTGTGTCTATCTCCTTCACCCTTGTGTGAGCTAGTACTAGGTTCACCAAGAAAGCATCACTCTGCTCATTTCCCCAATTACTCTTAGCTTCAGCTGGGGCCCTTTTATGTGTGATGATCTGGTTTTCTCCATAGAATCTGTGTACAGCTGAAAAAGAGAAGCACATTCTCCCATGGAAAGTGAAGTTAGCACCAGATAAATGGGATAACCTTTTTTTTTTAGAGCGAGAATTTAATAGCTATAGGCCCTCTTGTAGCCCACACACCACTATTGCACTTCTGTGAGCATCACATCAGGTTGTTTGCTACTGAGTAGCTTATACCAGGAGTTGCTTGGACATATGTTGGACATTTTCCCCCAGTAGCTCATCTAGCACCTTCTGGAACTAGACAAGCTGTCAGGGGGCTGACTCTCTTCTAGATTCCACCCAGGTCTCCCCATGTTTTGTACTAATGGAATATGGTGTCTTAGGATCTTACCATTAACCTTAGCACATGCTCAATTATACTCAGATGCACACACTTGCCTTGTAAGTTACTGTCAGCCAGTTAATACAAAAGTAGCTAAAAGCATACTTGATGAAGTGAGCATCATTTTCAAGTAGAAAGTTTCTTCCTATCTTTATATCCTTGACAGAAGGGCTCAGCTAATTAGCATAATTTCATAGGAGAAAAAAACCTTTGTGGCATTCAATAAAATAAATCTAATGATTGCAGTAAGATGTCTGAAGAGACAATAGTGTAGGGGTGAAGACCAAATTGGGTGTTGCCCAGATGTTAAGAGAGAATGAACATAAACATTTTATAGGCCAAATGAAAAACAAGATGTAACTTTTTGCATTTTTGACACACACATAGATGATATGCCTTAAGATACTAAATGAAATTTTACATTTTATTGGTAGAACAAGTCCTCTTCTTTTCCAGAACATTCTATTTTTATATGTAATTTCAGAAATTCAAACAAAATGAAAACTTATAATATTTATTTTATAGACACAATGTTGAAAGAATAGTATATATAAATAAGGCTTTATATAATATGTATGCCTCCTAAACAAAGATCACTGTTCTCAGGTCTACATGAACAAATTTTTTTTCAATTTATTTCTGAAATTAAGAAGTTTGTTTATTGAAGAAATAGGACAAGATTTTGTATATAATGTTTACATTCAATATTTTGAAAATGTATATATCATGCAGGTATGCATCAATTTAGTAGCTTTTTACCAGCTCTTAATTCATAAGGAAATTTAATTTCATTAATTTGCTTCTATTCAAGATATACATTTTACTAATGATTAGTAGAGATGATAATAATAAATGCTAAAATTTAGTCCTCTTATTATCATTACAGGTTTTACTAGATGTCACATGTATTAGACACTTTTCAATGATTTATACTAGCTGCTTCACTTAGTTTTTTCAAATGTGCCCATTTTACAAAGTATAAAACTAAAGATGACAGCTACTGCCTAAATGGTCCATGATCAAAAACTGATGTGCAATACAGTCTGAATTCAAAACATAGCCTGTATTTATTCAAAACATATGCCTCTACCCACAGCATCTCATTGCTTTAAGATAAATAGAAGGGCTAGAGAGATGGCTTAGTGGTTAAGCTGCCTGCCTGCAAGCCCAAAGAACCTGGTTTGATTCCCCAGGATCTATGTAAGCCAGATACACAAGGTGGCACATGTGTCTGGAATTTGTTTGCAGTGGCTGGAGGCCCTGGTGTGCCATTCTTTCTCTTTAGCTGCCTCTTTGTCTCTCTCACTCTCTCTCAAATAAATAAATAATGAACAAAAATGTTTAAAATGGAGTAAAGGTAAAGGAAGAATTTTACTACAGCAATCTAAATAATAAGTATGATCTACTTTCCTTGTGTGGTGTTTGGATTTTATTTTGCATTTCACTTGGTACAAAGCAATAAAAAAAGGCATTCCCTAAACTGTTATTGCCCCATACGCAGTTGATTCTATGTCTGTACTGGATATTGTTCTTTGTATTCAAAATATAAAGAAACCATGAAATGCCTCTTTATAGAAAAGGACAAGAATTTGAAAGATGGCAAAAAATAATTTTAAAACACACTGCAGGGTCAAAAATTAAAATCTTAGTGCCAGAGTTTCAAGCTAGAATACAATTTTGAAAGATAAAAGAACAGAAGAAAAACAAAAATATGAAAATGCAATGGTCTGCTGCTTTGAAGAAAAATACTCCAGAGATGCAAGTTTTTACATATTTCATGAGTGTGTGGTATCCATGTGGTGTTGGCTGCCCCTGAGTGCTGTGTGTTTCTACATGGGTCACTTTCTTCCATGCTGGCTCTCCCTGCCTCAATAACTCCTATCTATCTTGACAATGTGAGCACAGATACCTCCTGACCTTCATTCCCATAGACTCATGTCAGTCTGTACAGTCTTGTTATTATCCCCTCTCGAGGCTCATTACTACTCCTGAAATTTTTACTGTCAAGGATTTCGGAAAGCCATTAGTAAACACTCTGCATCATCAAATATTTTGTGACCACTTTCTGTGGCCTTCTTCCTCTAGGGGAATCTGAATCTTTGCTAAAGATGCCGGTTCCCTTGTAGCTTTTTACATATGTATCCATTGTTCTCACATATTTGCCATCTCTGCAATCAGCATACATATCCCTTTGGTCCTCATTACTGTTAACAATCTGTTTTTACTCTTTTTCCTCCCTATGCTGTCTTCTCTGGATGTTAAATTTCATATTCTTAAATATTACCAACAAACATCCATACACTTTTGTGTCACTTATCCATGTTATTTACAGATTTGAGATCTAGCATTATTGTTAACATGCTTAATAGAACTCCAGTATTAATTCAATAGATTTCAACCTTGTAGACTGTCCTTTCACTGTCATGGTTCAATCATCTTGAGTTAACCAAATCAATGCCAGTTATTTGAAATTGACATTTCCTCTGTAATCTGCAATTTGTTTCAAACATTTGCCAAATATATGAGACCACCCATCTCTTTACCTCACTTCTTCAAGAACTCTAGCTCCAGCATTTCTTCAACAGATCCAAGATGTAATGTCCATTATTGCATTGGTATCCTTATGTTTTTTTTTCTTTATTAGTTATGTACATACTCAGTGTGTAAACAGCCATATTGGTACCATTGCTAGCCTCCTCCCTGTCCTCCCTCTTCCAAAGGGATACTCCTAGTTGGGGATTGTGGCTCATGCATTGTGGGGTAGACATCAGTTATGGGGAAAAGTCCAAGATTGGTGGGAGCTTGATATTGGAGAAACAACTCAATTTTTGGATATGGTTCTGACTTGTTTCCCAGTTCTAGTTATGGGATCTGTTCCACTGAGCATATACATTAGCCAATTAAAGAAGAGTTGGTTAACCATCATGGCTGTGTGCCACTATTGCACTTGGGTGAGCATCACATCAGGTTGTTTGCAGCTGAGTATCTTAGACTAGGAATTTCTTGGACAGATGTTGGCCATTTTCCCCCAGTTGCTCTTATAGCATCCTCTGGCACTACACAAGCTAAATGTCTGAGGACCTACTCTCTTCCAAATTCCAGCCATGTCTTTCCATGTTCCATACCAACAGCATATGGTACCTTCTGCAATAGGGTCTTACCATTCACCTTTGGTATGTCATCAAGTACTCTCATAGAAATGCATCTTCTTTTGGGAAACCTTGTAGGTATTTCTGGTCAACAGCTCATTGTGAATGTTAACCGCATATAGGTACCAGGAGTTACAGGTCAGCACCAAAGGAAAAAAAGGAAGAAAAAAGGTGATATAAAAGAGAAAGAAAGAAGAAAGAAAGAAACAGAAGATTAAGGTTAGTCTTCATCCTGTCCTCTATGGGGCCCTTTGATTCAGGTGTTCCCTCTAAGGACCTGATGAAGATTCAACCTTTTAGTCTATCTATCAGGATATAGGATTTTGTGGTACCATTTCCATTTGGGTCCAGTTTTGTGTTCCCCTCCCCTTACGTTACTCCTGCCACACCCTCCCTATTGTCCAGTCCTAGAGATGCCTATGAGATATGTCAGCATCTTGAGCAGATTCAAGATAGGAGCCACAGATGAGTGGGACCATATGATGATTGTTGTTTTTCTGTGACTGGGTGGGGTTGCTGAAAATGATCTGTTCCAACTTCAACCATTTTTCTTCAGGTTTCATGCCGGGAGCCATAAAGCAAAAGCCTCTCCATTTTGCCTAGGCCTGTTCTTAAGTTGACTCATTTATCAGAAAGCTGGTCCATCCAGCTTGAGGTTAGGAATGTGGGTCAACAGACTGTTTAAAGAATCTTGTCTTTAGCAAAAGGCCAGTTTGTGGTCAGGCTGTCAAGCCACTGAGGCAAGATTAGATAAACACCTGGTTATATCTCCTCTAGGTTCCCTAAGATTAGATAAACACCCAGTTAGTTTACATTTCCTCTAGGTTCCCTAACAATCCCATGGCACTAAATCATGTCAGCTAGTTTATTTCCCACCCCCCACCCCTGACCCTTCTTACCTCTATATAACCACTCTGTAAAAAATAAACTTCGAGACCTTGATCAGACTCTAGACTTGGTCTCCTTCTTTGTGTCTGTCTTGTCTCTCATCCAGGTTAATTTCCCCTCGGGTCCTTATTTAGCTCCCTGCTGGCCGGAGCAATTTCATTGTGCCATTTTTCCTTACTGCTGTGTAGAATTCCATCATTAAGATATAACACATCTTGGTTATCCATTCATCTAATGATGGACATCTGGGTTGATTCCAGTTCTTAGCTATAATGAATTTAGCATCTATAAACATAGTTGAGCAAACCCCTCTGAACTGAGGCATGGAACTTTTAGGGTAAATGACCAGTAAGGGAATAATTGGGTGTGCTGGTAACTCTATATACAACCTTTTTAGGAGTCTCCATATTGCTTTCAATAATGGTTGTACTATTTTACATTCCCACCAACAGTGAAGGAGGGTTCCTTTTTCTCCGCATTCTTGCAAGCATTTGTTTTCATTTGATTTTTTAATGTTTGCTATCCTTACTTGGGTAAGGTGGAATCTCATAGTTGTTTTAATTTGTATTTCCCTGATGATTAGGGATGTTGAAGATTTTCTTAAGTATTTCTTTGCCATTTCTATTTCTTCCTCTGAGAACTCCCTGTTTACTGTGAGTGGGGTTTTTGACTTTTTATTGGTTAGGTTATTTTGTTCTTTGTAGATTCTAGAAATTAGGCCTCTGACAGTTGAATAGCTGCCAAAATTTTTCTCCCTTTCTGTGGGAAATCTATTGGCTCTGCTTATTGTATGTTTGTCTGTGACAAAACTTCAGCTCCATGAGATCCCAATGGTTGCATGATTGTTTAAGTTCCTGAGCTATTGTGGTTTGTCCCTAATGTCTTTTCTGATTCCTATATCATGAAAAGTTCCTCCTACTTTTTTCTTCTAGTAGTATCAGGGTTTCTGGTGTTATATTGGAGTCTTAGATCCATTTGCACTTGATTTCTGTGCATGGTGACATGTATATATCTAGTTTCATTTTCCTGCATAGGGTTATCCAGTTTGTCCAGCACCATTTTTGAAGATGCTGTCTTTTTTTCCAGTTTACTAGAGCCTTTGTCAAATATCAAGAAGCTATAGTTACTTAACCCAAAGTCTGGGTCCTCAATTCTGTTCCATTGGTCTATACTCCTGTTTTTTATGTCAGTACCCTGTTGTTTTTGTTACTATGGATTTGTAATATATCTTTAGATCAGGTATAGGAGTGCCTCCAGAAGTCTTCTTTTCCTGAGGATTTGATTGGACACCCATAGCGTTCCACTATTCCTTATGAATTTTGAGATCATTTTATTTCTACTTCTATGAAGAAAAATGTTGGGAATTTTTTTATTGGCATTGCATTAATTCTGTATATTTATTTTGGTAAAATTGCCATTTTCAAAATGTTAGTTCTTTCCTATCCAGGAGCATGGGAGGTCTTTCCATTTTCTCAAGTCCTCTTCAATTTATTTCTTCAGTGTTTTTATGTTTTTCATTGTCTAGGTCTTTCTCATCCTTGGTTAATGTTACTGCAAGGTATTTTACTTTTTTGTTGTTGTTGTTGTTGCTACAGAAAATCAGACAATGTCTATAATTTCTTTCTCTGTATCTTTGTATTTTGCATATAGAAAGATTACCAATTTTTTGCACTGATTTTATATCTTGCAACTTTGCTGATCTTCACAAGTTTTGAGAAGGCACTTCTTAGGTCACTTATGTATAGAATCATGTCATCTACAAATAGTACTAACTTAACTTCTTGCTTTTCAATTTGTAACCCTTTTATTTCTTTCTCCTTTCTTATTGCTTGATCTAGGACTGTCAGTACTATCATGAAGACCAGAGGTAAGGGTGGACACCACTGTCTTGCTCCTGATATCAATGGGAATTTCTGTGCTCTCTCCCCATTAAATATTATTTGGGCTTTAGGAACTTTATATATACCCTTTATTATGTTGAAATATAGACCATTCATGACTATTCTCTCCAGTGTTTTGATCATAAAGTGATGCTATATTTTATCAAAAGCCTTTTCTGCATCTATTAAATGATCATGTGGTTTTTGTGTTTAAGCTTATTTATGTGATGTATTATGTTAACCAACCCTGTGTCCCTGGGATGAAGCCTACTTGATCAAGGTGGATAATGCATTTATTGTGTTCTTGAATTCTGTTTGCAACAATTTTGTTCAGGATCTTTATGTTCATTAGGGAAATAGGTCGATAGTTTTCTTTTCTTGTGGCATCTCTGCCTGGTTTTGGTATTAATGTGATACTAGATTTATATTAGGAGTTGGGGAGGTTTTCCTGCTCTCTGATTATGTGGCACAGTTTAAGAAAATTGCTTTCAGATCTTCCAGGAAGGTTTGATAGAATTCAGCTGAGAAACCATCTCAGCCTGGACTCTTCTTATGTGGGAGGCTTTTGACTAACTTTTCAAACTCAGTGTGTGTGATAGGCTTGATCCGGAGTTTAATCTGCTCAGAGTTTAGTTTTTTGTAAATATTATGTGTCAAGGAATTCATCCATTTCCTTCAAAATTTCCAGTTTCATGGAGTACAGGTTTTTGAAATAAATCCTAATGAGTTTTCCAACTTCATTTATGTCTATTGTGATCTCTCCTTTTCATTTCTGATTTTCTTAATTTGAAGTACTGATTTTTTTCCACTTTATCAGATCATCCAAGGGATAATCAATCTTGTTTGTTTTTTCAAAGAACCAGCTCTTTGTTACATCAATTTTCTTAATTGTGTTCTTAGTTTCCAGTTCATTAATTTCTGCTCTGATCTTAATTATTTCTTGCCATCTGGAGCTTTTGGGGTTGGATTCTTCTTTTTCCAATGCCTTTAGGAGGAGGATTAGGTTATTGACTTAGGATCTCTCTGTCTTTGTTATAAAGGCATTTAGTGCTATGAATTTTCCCTTAAGAACTGCCTAAATTGTGTCTCATAAGTTTGGTACAATGTGGTTTCATTGTCATTCAATTCTACAAATTTTGCTATTTCATTTTTTATTTTATCCACTACCCATTTATTTTTGAAAAGTGTGTTGTTCAGTTTCAAGGAGCTGGTGGGATTCCTGGTGCATCTTTTGTTGTTAATTTCTAACAATAATGCATTGTGACCTGATATGCAGGAAATTTTGCCAATCTTCCTAAGTATATGGAGGCAGGCTTTATGACCTAGTATATGATCTACTTTAGAGAAAGTTTCATGGATTGCTGGAAGAATGTGTTATCTGTGGATTTGGGGTACAGTGTTCTGTAGATGTCCATTAGGTCTAATTGTTCTGTAGTTTTGTTGAGCTGTCTTACTTCACTGGTAATTTTCTGCTTGGATGATCTATTTCTTGATGATAGCAGAGTATTAAAGTCCTCAACTATGATGGTTTTGGTAGTTATTTCTGTTTTGTTGTCAAGTACGTTTTGATTTATGAATTGTGGTATACCTGTGTTTGGTGCCTGAAGATTGAAAATTGTGATATCCTATTGTTGGATCTTTCCCTTGTTTTTTTTTTTTTTTGCCTTTTTTTAATTACTTTTTATTTGTAGTGCATTTTATTCCATATTAGTATGGCTATGCCTACTTGTTTCTTATTTCTGTTTGATTGGAATATCATTTTTCCACCCTTTTACCCTGAGGGGGTATCTGTTTTTAGTGCTGAAGACAGCAGATTGACAGGTTTAATTTTCTGATTTACCCTGTTAGCTTATGTCTCTTGATGGGTGAATTAAGGCCATTCATATTTAGGCTAATAACTGTGAAGCTTGGTTTAATCCCTGCCATATTGTGGTGCTTTATGGGGACTGTTTTCTTTTCTTGGACCTTGTAGTTTTTTGTGCCTTCTCTGAGTTTGGTTAATGTGATCTGCTTCTTGTAGACACTTGAGGTTGGTTATTTGAGTCTTCTGTGTGGTGAATTCCCTGAAGCACCCTCTCCAGGTATGGCTTTGTGTTCATATAATTATAAAGCTGAGTTTTATCATGGAAAATTTTTCATTCACCATCTATTATTAGGGGTACTTTTGCTGAGTAGAGTAGTTTGGGTTGGAAGCTATAAGTTCTTAGACTGCAAACTAAGATGGGCTTTCAGGGTTTCTACTGAGAAATCTGAAGTAATTCTGATGGGGTTACTTTTATATGTAATGTGTTGTTTCTCCCTAGGTCTTTTCAGGACTTTCTTTTCTTCTCCATGTTTAGAGTCTTAATGACAATATGTCTTGAAGAATTTCTCCTTTGGTTCAGTCTGTTTGGAGTTCTGTTAGCTTCTTGTAATTTGATGGGACTTTCTTTTAAGTGAGTGGGAAAGACTTTTTTTGATAATTTTGTTGAATAATTTTTCCATGCCTTTGGTTTGACTTTCTTCCCCTTCTGGTATTCCCATGATCTGAACATTCGGACATTTAAGGGTATCCCATAGTTCCCTCATGTCCTGTTCACAAATTTTTTGATATTATTGGAACTTTTGGACTCACAAACTGTTTCTTCTGTTTTATCTTCCAGTTATGAGTTTCTATCTTCCACATGGCTGTCCTGTTTTTGAGAGGTTCTATAGAATTTTGGGTTTGTTCAGTTTGATTTGTATTTACTATTGCTTTTTGATGTATAGTTTCCATCCATCTGTCAAGTTCCCTTTGCATGTCATTTTCTGATTTTCTTAATGTGTCTTGGAATTATTCCTTGCATTTATTTATGCCTTCATTGAGCTTTGCCAGCTGGTTATTGAGGTCCTCTTTTTTTTTTCACTCCCCCTCAGATTATTTAACTGTCTTTGGAACCCTTCTTGGTTCTTTTCTATTAGATCTAATCTAATGAGGACAACATTCTTACAATTATTGGCCCTTTGTTGATTTTTTTCAAGTTCTGCTGTTTGCTTGGCCAGGGTTGTATTGCTTGTATATTCATTCTGGGGTTCTGGTCCTATTGTCTCTTCTATGTTTTGATTAGAGACATCCATTATGGGACTGGGAAACCTTGTTGGATTTACTTGAATTTGATTTTTGATGTTAGTCCCTTTGTGCTGTGTTATGTCCATTGCAGTGTAGGAACCTTATTTAATTTAGGAGAAAGCTGTAGTTTACCCTTGAAGTATCTTCAGTGATTATTCCCTTTGATGTTTGTTTCTACTGGGCTTTTGATGGCAATGGGGCCTCTCTGCCCAGAGGGAAGGAGCTCACAAAGCTCTGGTGGGGGCCCAAGGATGAGATGAAGGGGTTTTTTGGTTGGTGGTTCAGGGTATGGGGCTATGTGCTCAGGTGGCCCAAGGGGACAGGAGTAGGTGTGAATGGGACAAAGTAGAATAGTGCTGTGGTTGGGCTGTGGAAAGGGAGAGGATGGAATTTTGTGGTGGTTCTGTGATGCTGAGGTGTGAAGGGATGGGACAGCAGGATCACTGGGACTGTTTAACGGGGTAGATGGGGCTGCTGGGTCCTGTGACAAGGTGGGGCTGGGATATGTGACTGTTGCAGGTCAGGTGTCACTTGGGGGTGTTCTGGTGAGTTGGCAGGAAGGGGAAGGTAGGAATGAATAATAACCTGCTTGCTTGGTCCCAGTAGCCTGCAGGAAGCACAGGCAGGGTGGTGGGTGGTATTGTAGTTGTGCAGGAAAACTGAAAAAGGGAGGGAAGGGGAACACTAGCCTGCAGCTCTGAATCTGTGCATGGAGGGGTGGTGGCTGAGACTGCAGCTGGGATGGCTGCTTCAGGGGATTGGTGGACTTGTGGTCTACCTGAGAACAAGAGCATGTAAATCAGTGGATTCCCTACTTTGATCCTCTGTACCTTGCCACTGAATTTCTACTAGGATCTGCAAACCCTAAAGAACCCCTTCCTTCCCTGTGAGGTAAGGCATGGTTAGGTGGATGCCATCTTGATCAGAACTCCACATCCTTATGTTAAAACCAACTGACATCCCATGCAGTCAACAACATCACATCCTTTCCCTCTTATTGTTCATGATGATTCTGTAGAAAATGCAAGCCCTAATGAAAATCCTTACTTGTGCACACCTGTACTCAGGAAACTGATGTTTGCTGAAGAAAATCTCAGAAAAAATGCTAATGGATTTCCTTTTCAGCTTATGATACTTAATTGAAATCATCTCTTAGTACTACTTAATGCTATAACCTTCCTCCTCAAGCCTGAAAATTGTGATCTACTTTATGTAATGTTACGATTTTATTTTGTATTTAACTTGGGAAAGAAAAAAGAAAACAACCAAAAAGGCATTCCCTCTACTTTTATTGTCCCATGCATATCTGTTTCTGCATCTGTGCTGGATATATTGAGGCTCACTTCCTAGCAGGATTGTGCACCGTATTCCTGAAACAGGCTTGGAGCATCACCACTTCTCCCTTTTTGACATTAAAATCCATGTAATCAGGATGATTGTTTCTCATGATGTCATGGTTTGAACTAGGTGTCCCCCACAAACTTGTGTATATTGAATGCTAAATTACTAGATGGTGGCAATTTGGAAATTAGAGCCTCCTAGAGGAGATACATTGTTGAGGACAGGCTTATAAGATATAAATATATATATATATATATGAGAGAGAGAGAGAGAATGGGCACATCAGGACCTCTAGACACTGCAACTGAACTCTAGATACATGTGCCATCCTGTGCATCTGGCTTTTATGTGTGTACTGGGGAATCAAAGCTGGATGCTTAGGCTTTGCAGGCATATTTCCAGCCCAGCCATAAGTTGGTTTTGGTCAGATGCTTTATGCCAGCAATGAGAAAGTAGCTACAACACATGGTATCATGTTTTACTCTTTAATATAGAAAATTAGGAATATAGTTTCTATGTAACCTGTGTTTCAAACCATTAACACACACACAAAACAAGAATCCCAAAACAACCAAAATATATACATAGTGGTTGTTTACAATTTCTGACCTCTTTTTTTCTCTTGAACCCTCTCCAATCAAGTTTTAACTATCATTTTACTGCAGCTTCTCTTGTCAATATGGCCAGTAAATACTCAAGTATAAAATATTAGGATTAGTTTCCAGATCTGCCTGCAGTACCCAGCATAAATAATGATCCAGGTCTCCTGGGTACACTTTCACATAGGTTGAGAGTTTCTCCCTGCCCTGTGTTCTTCTCCCTAACTAACTAGTCTTGTGGTCTTCAGTGCCAGAACTTAATCATATTCTGTGCTCTCAACATTGTTCTCCCCTGCTACTATATAATTACTTTAAATAGTATCAAGTTTGCTTTTATTTCTGAAATCAGTATTTTCACTTTGAACACCTAAACTAACCTGCCACTAAATGTCTAATAAGTGCCACCATTTAATGTTAAATTAACTCTTATATCTAATATGTTCAAAACAAATTTTCATGACTCATCTAACTAAATGACATAGGTAACATTGGATAATTACTCTAGGCCCACATTAATATCCATAATGGGTGTATCTCCCTTATCTTCTCCACCTCTACTGTTCTTGTCTGGGCTGTGGCTATCTCTCAGATCAGATACCATACCTGGAACTGATTTAATGAATTCTGCTGTTTCCTTTATCTTCAACACTGCCTGACAGTGATGTTTGTAACATGCAAATGAAATCACTGTGCTCAAAACTTTCTTTATTAATATTTTATTTTTGTTCATTTATTTGGGAGAGACAGAGAGAGAAAGAGGGAGAGAGAGAGAGAGAGAGAGAGAATGAGCATGCCAGGAGAATGCCAGGACCTCCAGCCACTGTAAACAAAATACAAACACATGTGCCACCTTATGCATCTGGCTTATGCAGGTACAGAGGAATCAGACCTGGGTCCTTAGGCTTCACCAGCAAACACCTTAACTACTAAGCCCTCTCTCCAGCCCTCTCTTGTTTTTTATCCTCAGTGAATAAAATTTTTACCTGGTATTACATGACCCAGATCTATGCTTTATCTATGACCTCCCTTCATTCACCTTCCTCATAGATGAACCATTGTAGACACTTAGGCACCCCATATTCATTCAAATATGCAGGAATATTTATACTACAGGTCATTTGGAACTACTATTCCCTCATTTAGGAATATGTTTCTCCCCAGATAATCTTAGGTAATCATTGATAATCTTTGGGCTTATTTAGATTTTGCTTGGATATTTTCACATCAGTAGAATATTTCCTAAACACTTTTATTTGTGGTTGCAATCCCTTGCCACATCATTTTCTGTACTTTTTCTATATTTTAATTTCCCACGTCATTACCTAACAACCCATATGTTTTATTTTATTTTATTTTAGTTTAGTTTGAGAGCGACAGACATAGAGACAGAGGCAGAGAAAGAGGAAAGTGGCTGTGTCAGGGCTTCTAGCCACTGCAAACAAATTCCAGACACTTGTGCATCTGGCTAATGTGGGTCCTGGGGAATCAACCCTCGAACTGGGGTCCTTAGGCTTCACAGGCAAGCACTTAGCCACTAAGCCATCACTCTAGCCCCACATATATTTTAATTTTTTAGGTTATTAGCAATTCTTCTACTGTAATATGTGATTCATTAGCCAGGTGTATTTGGTTTTTCCTCTTTATTTGCTGTGTCCCCACATCTGGAACCGTGATTGTAATGTAGTCTGTGTGCTGTTTGTTAAATGATGAGATATGAACAATGTGATACAAATTCAGCTAAAACTTCCTGTCTGGTACTACCAGTGACAGCACAGAGAGGATGGACAGAAAATATCCAGAGAATACCAACTCTTATCTTTCTTGCTTATCCTACTGTGAAAGCCAAATGAGCAGAAACAAAAGCACAGCCTGATGGAGAGTTTTTATATTACAGAAGCTGTTAAAAGAAAAAAAAAAAAAGGTTCCTCCTTTTACCAAACTAACTTTGTACCATAATTATTTCTCAAAGAATGTTTCATCTGATAGGAGCTCAGAGGCATGAGTAGGGCTTCTACAACTACACATGCTTGAGAATCGGTTCTGGGCAGAATTTTAGCAGACTTATATACTGAAGAACTTAAAAAAACTCTTAAAATTTAAATTAATTCATACTCCAAACTTTGTAAAGTGATTGATTTATATAGTATTTGTCAATTTTAATATATAACATGATTTCATATGCCTATTTATAGAATTCTGTTACTTTAAGATACAGTAGCCTATATGAGTTGATTATAAGAAATATGAACCATTCCATTCTGGAACTAAGTATATATAAAATAACGAGTTGGTGATACCAAAAATCACTTTTTCTGCCTACCTAGTTCATTCACTTAGTGAAAACGTTAGGTGTTTATTTAACACCTCCTCTTGACTATAAATATAAGAAGGAAAACACTGTTTTTATGAAGACAATATTTCACTTTCAACTAACAAAACCAAGGATGCACATAACATCTACAGATAATTTAGGCTATATGTCAAATATAGACAAATATGTTTTACTATTTTATTATGTATTGATAGTAATATCACTTATATTTTATTATTTCTTTTTACTATATATAATTATAATGAGGAATTGTAATAGTGTTTTGTTTTTTTCATGATATACGAAATGTTTATTAATCTATTAAGTTATACGCTTCTGGAAAAAGAGGGGCATACCTTTTTTCTCCCACTGGACCTATACAGTGACATAATGGATTCTTTTTAATTTTTTTTTATTAATTAGTATTGTACTCAGTGAATACAGTCAGTTTGGTACCATTATTAGGCTCATCTCTGACCTATGCCCTCCCTCTGGCCCCTCCTGGTTGAGGAATATGGATCATGCAATCTGGAGTTAGACCACAGTTATGGGTAGGATAAATGTCTCTGCATATCATGACCCAACATGTGGCTCTGACATTCCTTCCGCCCCCTCTTACACAAAATTTCCCTGAGCCATGTTGGGTTTATTTTTGGTCTGTTTCAGTGATGAGGTATTGGGGGCCTCTGGGTCTCAGGTTCTCTGATTTTGTAGGAGTTGATTTTTTCTCTCTGTTGATCTCCTTCACACTTGTGCTGGTACCTGGATCACCAAGAAAACAGCACCCTTGCTTGTTTTGTCAATTATTCTTAGTTTCAGCTGGGGCCCTTTGGATGCATGATGGGGTGGCTCTCTCCTTATGATCTATATTTATCTGAAAAAGAGAAGCAGATTCTCTAACAGAGAGTAAGTTAGCACCAGTAAATGAGATAACCCTTACTTTTTTATAGAGAATTTAATAGGGGCCCTCTTGTAGCCCAAGATTGGTGGTACCTTGATAATGGAGAGTGGGATTATGTTTGGATATGGTTGTGACTTGTTTCCCAGCTCCAGCTATGGGTCCTGAACCACTGAGGGGAACAGTTAGCCAAATCAAGAGCAGTTGGTTCCCCACCATGGCTGTGTGCCACTATTGCACTCGTGTGGGCATCATGACAGGTTATTTGCTGCTAAGTAGATTAGCCCATGAGTTGCTTGGACAGATATTGGTCATTTTCCCCCAGTTGCCGATCTAGCACCCTCTGACACTAGACACACTGACTGTCTGGGGACTGACTCTCTTCCAGCTTCCAGCCATGCTGTTCCATTTTATGTGTCAACCACATATGGTGTCTTTAGCAGTAGGGTCTTACCATTAACCTTTGGTTGGTCATCAAGCACTCTGACAGAAGTCTGTCATGCTTTTAGGAAACCTTGTAGGTCTCTCTGATCAAAAGCTCATTGTGGATGATAGCCACATGCTGGTATTGGGAGTTACAGATTAGTGCCCACTAAGAAAAGAAAGAAAAAGATAAGTAATATAAAAGAGTTTGAGAGGTGAGAAATTGAGAGAGAAAGAGACTGTAGAAGATTAAGGTCAGTTTTCATCATAACATCTCCAGTGTCTCATGGCTGAGGTGTCCTGCTAAGGACCTGGTGAAGGTTCAGCCATTTAGTATGACTTGTAGGATGTAGAATTTTATGGTATCATTGCCGTTTGGGTCTAGATTTGTGTTTTCCACCACCACCATTGCCCTCCCCTCTTTCCGCACCCATCGTCTTATCGCATACATGAGATGCATGCTGGGTATGTAAGGCATCTTGGGCAGATTTAGGTTGAGTGCTGTAGATGAGTGAGACTATGTGGCAATTTTTTTTCTGTGATTGGGTAAGTTCACTGAGGATGATCTGTTCCAGGTTCAACCATTTTTCCTCAAATTGCATTGTGTCATTTTTACTTACTGTTGTATACAATTCCATTGTATAGATGTACCACAACTTAGTTATCCATTCTTTTAGGGATAGACATCTGGGTTGATTCCAGCTCTTAGCTATTACGAATTTAGCCATTACAAACATGGTTGAACAAATCTCTCTGGCCTGTGGTTTGAAGGTTTTAGGGTAGATGCCCAGTAAGGGAATAACTGTGTCTGTTGGTATCTCCATATTCAGCTTTTTCAGGAGTCTCCCTATTGCTTCCCAAAGTGGTTGTACTATCTTACATTCCCACCCACAGAGGATGAGTGTTCCTCCTTCTCCAAATCCATGCCAGCATTTATTTTCATTTGATTTTTTGATGTTTGCTATCCTTATTGGGATAAGGTGGAATCTCATAGTTGTTATAATTTACATTTCTCATATGATTAGGGATGATGAACATTTTCTTAATTGTTTGCCATTTCTATTTCCTCTGTGGACTACCTATTCAGCTCTTTGCTCCATTTTGTGAGTGGGGTGTTTGACTTCTTACTGTTTAGATTTTTAAGTTCTTTGTAGGTTCTAGAGATTAGGTCTCTCTCTCAGTTGGATAACCAGCAAATATTTTCTCCCATTCTGTAGGTAATATATTGGCTTTGTGTGTTGTATGCTTGTCTGTAAAGAAACTCTTCAGCTTCATGTGATCCCATTGGTTGAGTGACTGTTTAAGATTGTGAGCTTATGGGGTTTTATTCAGGAAGTCTTTTTCGATTCCTGTATCATGGAAAGTACTTCTGATATTTTCTTCTAGTAGTAGAGTTTCTGGTCTTATATTATATTGAGGTCTTTGATCCATTTGGATTTGAGTGTAGTGCATGGTGAAATGTGTGGATCAAGTTTCAGTTTCTTGCATCTGGTTATCCAGTTTGTCCAGCACCATGTGTTGAAGAAGCTGTCTTTTTTCCAACCTATATTGTTTGGGCCTTTGTCAAATATCAAGTAACTATAGTTGCTTGACCCAAAGTCTGGGTCCTCAAGTCTATTCCATTGGTCTATACTCCTGTTTTTATGCCAGTACCATGCTGTTTTTATTCCTATGGCTTTGTAATACAGCTTTAGATCAAAGGTATTTCTTTTGCTGAGGATATGTTTGGATACGCAAAGCCTTCTGCCTTTCCATATGATTTTGAGATCCTTTTTGCTATCTCTGGGAAGAACACTGTAGAGATTTGCATTGGAATTGCATTAAATCTGTATATTGCCTTGAGCAGGATTGCCATCTTCACAATGTTAATTCTGCCTATCCAGGAGCATGGGAGGTCTTTCCATTTTCTCATGTCCTCCTCAATTTCTTTTTTGAGTGTTTTTATATTTTCATTGTATAGATCTTTCACTTCCTTGGTTAACATTATTCCAAGGTATTTTGTTTTTGTTGCTATTGTAAATAGGATCATGTCCCTTATTTCTTTCTCTGTGTCTTTATCTTCTGCATATAGAAAGGCTACTGATTTTTTGCATTGACTTTGTATCCTGCTACTTTGCTATAGGAGTTAGTCACCTTCAGGAGTTTGGGGATGGAGTCTCTAGGGTCTCTTACATATATAATCATGTCATCAGTGAATAGAGCTAACTTAGCTCCTTCCTTTCCAAATTGTATCCCTTTTATTTCCTTCTCCTGTCTTGTTTCTTGAGCTAGGACTTTCAGTACTATATTGAAAAGCCGAGGTGAGAGTGGACAACCCTGTCTTCTTCTTGTTCTTAATGGGAATTCCTCCAGTTTCTCTCCATTAAGTATTATTTGGGCCTTCAGAGCATAATCTTAAATAAATCTTGGGATTTATTGATTTTCTTTTCTCCCCATTTGCTTTTTCAATTCTTTTCCCCCTTTCTTCTTCTTTCTCTTTTTCTTTCTCTCCTTGTTTCTCTCTAGTCATCCTTCTTTCCTCCCTTCTTCCTTCCCTCCCTTTCATACTTCTTTCCTTCCTTCCTTCTTTCCTCACTCATGACTGTCTCTCAATTGATGGTCTTCATATATTCAAGGCTGGCCATAAGCTTATCTTCTTTTCTCAGCCTCCCAAGTTCTGAGATTTTCTATATGTGCCAAAACATCACTAAATGTTAGAGTCTTTACTTTTACGCCTATTTAATAGACAGTTTTCAAACACCTGCTCAATGAAATGACAATTCATTTTGTATATATATTGCAAACCTGCTTCTTAATATATGAATGTCCCTATACCTCTTTATATCACCGTATGTGTCCCTATCTCTGTGATTTAGAGCTGATACATAAATACTTAAATACTTACAGCCATGTGATAGACATAGTGCTGGTATACATGACATATTCTATCAGTAATCCTCATATAGGAAAACCTTCCACTGAGAAACTTGCCAGATAATTGTCTAAACATTTACTCTTTCCTGTCACTTCCTATGAATCCTTCCTTGTAAGCAAAGTATATTACCAATGCTACCATGGTGTGCCACATGTCTGCCTTTGCACTGAGAACTAAGTGGATAGCAGTGTGCTTCACTTCTCAAAAGAACATTATAAGCCATCCTATAGGCTCCAACACTTGCATTCTTTTTCATAAGCCTGCTGTGAAGGAAATGAAGGCAACTCTTTGGTGTTGGTACTAGATGAGCCATGGTTCATTCATACCCTACTGATGAGATACACAAATTTCAACATAAAGTAGTCTTTGCTATATCTCTATGCTGTGTTGTCACTTGACACAAGAAATAACACATACCCTAAAAATAAGCAAGGAACTTCAAGAGCACACTAAAATGTGGGTGAGATATAATGTGTAATCTGTTTGCCCTGAGATAAGTGAGAAGACCTAAGTGCCAGGTAGAGAGCTCAACTGGGCAAAAGTCTGGAGACAATAAAACAAAGTGGTGATTTTGATCTCTAATAATATTTTGATAGCTCAAAAGCTGATGCTACATACATGGAAAATGATGAGCTTTGAAAGATATGTCAGAACCATATCATAGCAGCTTAATACATTAGGGTAAGACAATTTAGCATATAGATTTCAAGGATTTCTACCAGGAAAGTGACAACCTTGTTTTGCCCTTTAAAATGACACATTCTATTCCAGGCCAGCTGGTGAATTGGGTCTCTAGCCACATCTATTGGCCATATATTAAGACTGAGGAACTGGAAGTAAGGGAAAAAATTGATGAGCAGGGTCTAGATGACGCGTGTTGGAGGATCTAAAGGCTGGCCTTCTAAAAGTCCAAGGAATTCAATTCCTACCATACCATAATGAGGAAGCATGAGTGGGACAGAATAGAACTGTGAATTTGATTTCCCTTTAGATGAAACCATTTGATGACTGTTGTAGTCAGCTATATGCCGCTGGGATACACCTCAAAACAAGACACAGTATATGTAAGGAATGAGATTTATTTCATGCTTAGAGATCCAGGAGAAGTTTCATAATGGCAAAAGAGCTGGATTCCTTTCACAGATCCAAACAGAGTGAGAAACCAACACCAGCACCATCAAAAGCAAGAGAAAAGACTGGTATCCCAAGAGCAAGGAACCCAGACAGAGCTCACTGTGCATATCTTAGGTTGGAATTCACATCTTCCTACAGAGGAACCCCCCTGCACCATCCCCCCTCCCGACACACCTGCCTGCTAGGGGCAGAAAGTGCAAACTCATTTTTTTTTTTTTTCAAGGTAGGGTCTCATTCTAGACCAGGCTGACCTGGAATTCACTATGTAGTCTCAGGATGGCCTTGAACTCACAGTGATCCTCCTACCTCTGCCTCCTGAGTGCTGGGACTGAAGGTGTATGCCACCACTCCTGGCCAAACTCAATTTTAATAACATCTGAGTCTATTGGGGGACATAGATTCAAATTATCAAAATGACAGAAAAGGGATGTGTTGATCTCATGACAGTATGATTTTATCTTTTTTTTTGTTTGTTTAGTTTTAAGTAGGCCATAAATGTCTTAGTTTATTAGTTTATTTTTCACAGATTTCTACCTTATTCTTTTAAAAAGATTTTTTCCTATAAAAATGTTAATCTATACCTATAATTTAATATTTAGAAAAAATGTTATTTTATAAAGGTATGAATAAAACACATGAAATCAAGAATAATAGATACAACTAATGATAAACATTATACTGTACATTTCATTAGGAATATAGTGAGAAACAGAAAATCAATATAAAACTAATTTGGTGGCTAAATTTTTAGATCCCAACTAAGAACTCTATGTAATGTTTCCCAGTATGTTGTGTGATATGATATTTCAACCAGATATAAGCTGGTTTTGATAATACTGAGCCACAAAAGTCCCCTTAAAATCCAGCCCTATGTGTGACTGGACTGTGGAGAGGCAAGTCCTGGGCCAGAGAAGCTAAAGATCCAAATAAATTTCAAACTGGTTTAGTGCTTCCTAAGTTTTTTTAGCTGGTATTTATTTATTTATTTATTTTTGTTTATTTATTTATTTATTTTTATTAATTAGTTTTGTATTCAGCAAATACAGTCAGTGTGGTACCATTATTAGGCTCATCCGTGACCTACTCCCTTGCCATCTTGTTCATGTATATGGGTCGTGCATTGTGGAGTTAGCCCATAGTTATTGGTATGATAAATGTCTCTGCATATCAAAACCCAACATGTGGCTCTGACATTATTTCTGCCCCTTCTTCTGCAAAATTTTCCTGAGCCATGTTGGGTTCACTTTGGTCTGCTTCAGTGATGAGGTCTTGGGGGCCTCTGAGGCTCTGGCTCTCTGATTTTGTAGGAGTTGATTTTTCTCTGTGTTGGTCTCCTTCCCCCTGGTGCTGGTATCCAATTCATCAGGAAAACAGCACCCTTGCTTGTTTCACCAATTTTTCTTAGTTTCAGCCGGGGCCCTTCTGAAGTATGATGGGGTAGCTCTCTCCTTAGGATCTACATCTATCTGAAGAAGAGAAGCAGATTCTCCAATGGAGAGTAAGTTAGCACCAGGAAAAATGAGATAACCCTTACTTTATCTATAGAGCATTTAATAGTTGTAGGTCCTCTTGTTGCCCATGATTGATGGTAGTGGACTAGACACTGGGATGGATGGGGAGGGAGGAGAGAGCATTGAAGGGGTGGGAAACACAAATCTAGACTCAAACAGCAATGATTTTATCTTTTAGAATTTTCAATTTATTGTACATACTGTCTGGAATCACCAGATAATCTGCTTTGCACAGTAACTAAACTGAGCCAAAAACTACAATCTGGGATGATGAACACACTTCCTTGTTGTTTGGTTCAACTCAACATCTTTATCCAGAGAATTTCAGAATATGAATGGACTCTTAGTCCATTATAGTTTCTATAGCACAACACTGTTTCCTTGGTGTTTTATGAGCAATATAAATGTATGTGTTCCAGTTCTTTCCACTGAGAAGGGGACAAGATTGAAGCTGAAAGATTTGATGTCTCCAGAGGAACATCCATCTGGTTGGTGGAAGAAATCTCCACATATCATCATATGGCATAAAGGACAGCCAAGTTCCTCAGATCTGTTATAAATGTACTAAGCCCAACCATGTGGTCTCCACTGTCATAACCTAATTGCACATTTCCCTACCTCTTGTGTTATGACCTTATAGGTTATATTTTAACCAATAAATATGTGAGGTCACAAACATTCAGACCATAGCAAATAGGACAAGTAGTGTATGTATTTTGACAACCAACACTACTGGACTGTGGTCTGTCTTTATTTTTGGCTGGTTTTAGGCATGGTGAAGCAAGTGAAAATATCCTTGAATTTAATGTGTTTATGTATTTCTGTATTCTTAAAACATTTGGAAGAAAAAATATTAGAAGAAAAGGTAAATAAATGAACTATGGGGTAGATTTCTCTTAACATTTGTTTCTAAAGCCTTTCCAATAAGACACTGAAAGTATACAAATTTGTTTTGCTTTATTTTTTAAACTTTGGATGAGTTAATTCTCCCTACCTCAATCATTAGTTATGATAATTGTGGATAACAGAGAAAAGCATGAGTATCTGTGTGGAAAGGTCTTCAGGAGACTACAAGGTGGTACCTCAAATAAATGAATGAAATGCAATCATAAAAATATTGAATATTTTATATCTATGATGCTTATTGAAATTTACTTTCAACTTTGAGGCCATACTGATTTGAAATGATTTTTCTGTATAAGATGTTCATAAAAATTGAGGATGGAATACTGATTGAATATATTGAATCTTCCCTTATTATCATAAACTATAACAATGAGGAGACATTATCAAGACAGGAGTAGAACTTCTGGTGTCCTTTTGCTTACTAGAGAGATTAGGAAAAATATAGCCTGCTAACTGTAGAAAAAAAAATGCTTCATTGATATATGATTGATTAAGATTTGCACTTATTTTCAACATGATTCATGAGAAGGGCCTGTCAATGGAGTGTTCAATATTTATTATTTAGAGCCAAGGAAGTATAAAACAGTCCCAAAACTGATTTGATATTTAACTTCAAACACAGATTTTTATCAACTGTGAACTCAGAGGAGAGATGAAGTTAGAATGTTTGGACTGCCTGGTAAATGCAGAAGAATGGGAAAAGTTAAAACATATTGTTGAAAAACTGTGACTAATTCAGAGGAATTAGGAGGGAGTACTATGCAACAATAATTCCAAGGACATTGGATATAAATTCAAGGATTCCTTCCTTCTCTGTGCCTAGCAAAAAATCTCTTTCTTGGAGGTCACACACTAGTCAGTTTGACACAGTCATGTCCTCCCTCCTGTAGTCATCATATTTTGCTCTGTGAGTCTTTACCCTACTCCACAGTGAAGATTGCTTCATTTTCCATTTGAGCCAGTACTTCTGTCGTCAACAGTTACTTTATTACTGCTCACTGGGATGAAGTGAGTTTTGTTTTGACTAAAGTTCTCTGACTTAAATTTATTTGTTGGCTCTCATTTCTGAGGTGACTTAATAGAACTTGTCTATCCTCAGAATTTATTCTAATAAGACATCTTCATGTGAATTCAGAAATTAATTCAGGAAAAGACATTCTCACAATGTAAACTGACTCAGCCTTCTGTGTGCCCTCATTCTTCATCCATTCCCTATGAGAATTGTTATTAGACTGGTAAGCATCGCTGTGCAGACTACTGTTGGACATTGGCAGGGCCCTGGGTTTAAGCAAACCTAAACTGTCTGACATGAAGGCCCCAGGCTATGGAGGGATGGCAGCAGCCTGAACCACAGTCATATCTTTGGAAACCCAACTGGCAGGGTACCCTCTCCCCCCATTCTTGGGGGTTGCAGTGAGCCTGGACCCCAGGATAAAATCCTGAACCCTGAGATGGGCAAGAACTAAGGCCACTCCCTCTCCAAGCATGGGATACCTGGACTTTCAGATAAGACTTAGGCTTTGCCCATAGCTGTGTCCTTTGGTCAGTTGCCTAGGAAAGTGCTTACTTGATAAACTAGATCACCTGACCCAACATTGCTGATGTGCTGGAACAATGTCCCCATAGACTAACAATCTTTAAATCCCATTATGGTCATTTTCCCACCCTTAGATGCTAATAAATCCATTTTCCCTGACAATAAACCAAGAACTGTTCACTGGAACTAGTGGGGTGCCTTTGGGGAAACAATGGCCAGCCAGAAGCAAGAACCCAGGAACCCACAGACTACTGCAGTAGATTTTAGAAATATCCTATACTTTTGTATCCCTCTGGGTATAGATTGAATCTCCTCACTTAATTATCTGCATTTTGTTTCTGTCATTTACACTGTCTGATGTGCTAGTGTAAGCAGCAGAGGTAACCAATATTTGAATCACTTACTCTATTTGTAAATTCTTTTCTGTGATTTGCATTATTCCTCACAAGCACAAACGCTATTGTTTTGTTTTGTTTTGTTTTCCATTTATGTGAAAGGTCAGTCAAGTTAAGTGATGTGAATGGTGTGAAAACAATCAAAATTTTTGTCTTCTTCCCTCTTCCCTTGGGCTTAGAGGTTATAATTCAGATACACATGTAAGTTCATTTGTGGAAGCATCTGACTCCGTGAGCTCATACAAATCCTTCAGTGTACCTGTCTACAATGAAAATAGATTAATTCAAGCTAAAGTTGTTCTCAGTCAAGTTTGAAGGAGAAATGTATGAAATGACATTGCAAACCACAAAGGATTATTCAGTGTATTACATGGAGGCCCAGGGACAAAGTGATTTTTCAACAAATGACACCAGTCGCTCTGGAGTGTATCTTAAATAAATTTAAGTCAGAGAAGATTAATAAAACCAAAAATGATTTCATCCCAGTGAGCATCAATAAAGAAAGTAACTGCTGAAAACAGAAGTCATGGAGTCAGAGGTAGATTATGGAGGTGGGAATCCTCAAATCCTACAAATTCAGGACTTAGATTTGTTGCTAAACTTTTTACATTTTTATTGTGATGGATAAGGAAATGTTATAAGGAAATGTTTTATAATATGTGAAGGATTTATGAATCAGTGACCTCGCTGGAAAATTCTTTGGGACCATAAAATCTGTAAATCTGAAGATGGCCAGACTCTGGGAGTTATCAGACCACTTAAGAAAAAACCCTAATCCCCTCTCAGTGGGTGATTAGTAAACAAAAGAAGAAGCTCTGCCTTCCCATTATTCATTCACTCCCAAAGAAAAGTAAAATACTGGATAGAGACAACCTAACTTTTGTTTAACCCTACCTGCACTGTCCCTCAGTGTACTCCATTAAAGTCTGTGCTGCTGAAATTGGTTCTTCTCTCACATCACCTTGGTCAATCCCGAATTCTAATAAAATCTTACTGGTATAATTAAATGAACAAACTGCAAAGCATTGGTATGTGCAAAGAAGAGAGTAACTGATAAATTGCAAGATTTTTATTATCCCTGGTATACTGGATATAGAGAATTTTATGGCCACTAGACCCTCTGTTTGTTTTAGTGAAACTGGGCCATTTGCTTGAGTAAGACAACTGCTAACCATTTTTTTTTTTTTTTTTTTTTACAGCTTTTGTAACTAGGCTCTACTTGTTATCATAGCAGAACTGAAATGGATAGCAACATGACTGTAGGCATGTAGACTTGTGGCTTTGTCTTCATAAACAATGACCAGAGGGAACTCAGGGCTACATTCTTGAGTTTCCAGCTCGAAGTGTAGTCCCGGCCAGAAATAAATGCCTCTATTTTACAAATATCATATTTGTGTCAGCCTGATGAATCTCTGAGTAACCCTAGACCCATTACATTATATTATTGGAGGCTGTTAGGCAGGTTTTATGTAGGTATGGTTTTATTTTTCTATCATATTCTGGCTTTGTTGTGTCTATAGCTGCTGTGATTGCATGGTTGTTAACTTGCCTATGCTCTTTTTTTTTTTTTCTTTTCTCTTTTTTGACTAAAGGAAGTGGTTTCTTTTTCTTTATTTACATTTTGTTTTTAGAAACTAGAGTCGAATAAGGTTGTATCTTATTCTTAAAATGTCTCAGGATATAATTAGCTTATTTCTTCCTAGAAGAATGGTAAAGACAGAAATCCCCAAAATGGTACCATAAAGGACTTTATGAACACAACAAACAAACAATGATGACAAAAGTGTGCTGTAGCACTCAGGGATGTGGCAAGAGCCATTAGGGCAGCAATGCATTCTGGTCCTGGGCAACCAGCTCTATCGCCACTCAGCAGAGGCCTGTGAGCTTCTCAATTAGCAGTGAGCCTCCTGGTGGCACAGCAGGTTGGCCAGGTGGCCCAGATAAACCATGACAGCATCTGCTCTGTCCCCTGGACACTATGCACAAGGTTTAAGAGCATGTTACTTTCTAGTGAGGAATGTGAGGTGAAAAGATGAAGGCCAGAGTAGTGCCAAGATAACTCGTGATGCCTTTCTAGCTCTATTGCACCCTAGAATTTAACTCCAGCAACTAAAGCCAATTTTTCTTATTGCTTATTTTATGCAAAGGTCATCATCAAAAATAATCACCAATAAATGCCATGTTAGGCTTTCTCTACATGGAGAACATTGCATCCTGGAGTGTTGTTACAGGCACATCTGTGTAAATGTACAAGTTCAGCAGAAGTTAAGGTTTTCTGCACAGACTCCATCTTGAGATTGGAAGGACCTTTTCATAATCAAATCTAGATTATTTTCATGGATACTTTAGTTCTCAAGCATTTTGGTAAAAGAACCTTTCTGTTTAATATATATTTTTCTAAGCACATTGTGTATAAATATAGGAATGAATGAATATATGATAGTGTTGTCTCAAGTGATATTGTTTAATCTCTCTTTCTCTCTCTCAAACACACACACACACCACAATACTCACTGAATTTATAACTAGGTCACAAGGATATGATGGGTACATAACAAGGGCAGGAAAGAAATGGCAAAGATAGGAATGTATGCAAAGGGGTTTTCTACAAAGACATATTTCTTGAACTGAGATTTGAGGGATAGAAAATTTTTTCATAAGAAGTTATTTATAAAAATATTCCTAGCATAAAAATAGTATGGGCAAAGACAGTTAAAGTCAAGAGGATTTTTTGAAGATAAATAGGCCCACCTTATTTCATGATTTACTTTATTGTAAGAGCTGTGTGTTTCCCTATTGCAAAGGGTGCTGTCAATGAAGGCTGTACTTTGGAGAGTATACTTTAGTCCCAGAAGGGATCCCCCCCCTCCCCCCTCTGGAAAGCCTAGAAAGTTGAGCAAGGGAAATATATTTGTAACTGGAGACTTACTCAATAGCTCTTTTCTGACAGTACTGGTGTGACATTTTGAGTGACTCTTTAGAAAATAGAGGCATCTACTAACAGAACTTTAACTTCCTGTTTTGAATCTGTCTACCACACTTAACCTCTCAAGGAACTGGAGCTTGTAGTCCATGAATATGTTAGGAACCCACACAGTCCATTCTTGGGTGTTTCCTCTCAGCCTTCAACTCTAAGCTGGTGGCTGGAAAATGTTTTGAAACTTTTTTACTATATATTCTAGTGACCAACATTTTTTTCTTGAAATGTTTTCATAAAATTATCATTTGAAGACTCATGAAGTGTCTAAGTATATGATTATTTATAATCCATGTATATTAAAAAGAAAGTCAAGCAGACATTTGGATTTTAATAACTTCTTTTAGAATGAAAATTATGGTACTTTATCTCAGGTGTTAGATTACACCAGGATGAGTTTTGTTTTGTTTTGTTTTTTAGTGTGTTGGATTCTCAGTTTGAAGATCAGAAATATGTGAATCACACTGACACCTAACCCTGAATGTCCCGTCCTGCGGGACCTAGTTATTCATGGGGGCAAGGAGGGCCCTAACCTGAAATAAGATGGGCGAGAGAGAGGAAGAGACTCAAGCAAATGTACACTTGTCAAGAGTCCAATTTTTTTGAGCCACAGCGGCCTTTTTAAGGGTTAGGGTTAGGGTTAGGGTTTTTTTTTTGGTGGGGGGCTGGAGGAGGCAGGTGGTGGAAAGTTACAGAATCTTCTTGGCCTTTGGCCTAGGACAGTTTGCGGTTATTCCAAAAATTCACGGTACAATTCTCACGTCTCTGCAGTTGCCAGGCAGGGTGTTAATTAGTTAGGTGTGGCGGGGTGGGGAGATGGAATCAGTTAGGTATGGCAGGGTGGGGGGATGAGGAAAGGTCAGAAGTTGCTCAGGGCAGAAATTGCTCAGGACAGAGGTTATCTCAGGGCAAAGGTCTGTTCAGGGCACATCTCCTCGTCTCCAACATCTCCCCCTCTTCTGTATACAAGGACCAGGATAGGGAGGTTACCGTGACCCTTAATGATGTCCCAAAGAAGGGCTTGTTTTGGTGGCCGATTATTTTTGTTTAAGAGTAGAAATGGATCCAAAGGAGCAACCTGACAGCAACCTGACATCAGAGAGGTGAGTGAGCGTTCCCCAGAGTAGGTTGAGCGCTGTTACTCATAGGTCATTGATTTTGATAAAGACATTTGGATTGACCTTACAACAAGGGGCACAAACGGGGTCTGAGCCTGTTAGAAGAGCAGTGCTGAACCCTTACCCTTCATTGGATCAGCCTCCTCTTGGCGATGTCGTCCTGTCTTAGGCGGGTTGAGACTTAGCCACCCGTTCCATCGCTGACTTACCAGACTTCGTGGAAATGTAACGCATTTTGCTCTCAACAAGACCGTCAAAGCCCCATAAGGATCCTGGAGGAAATATGTTTGGTAGCCAATTAGTATGAGGGGTCGCGGAGACCGGAGTTATTATTCGGAGGGGCGGGACCAAAATTTCCACCCCAGGGTGGATCTTTGCAGGGAGGTAAAGTCTAAGGGTCGAGATGGGGGGTTGTCTTTTTCTTTTGGTGGGTCAGCGGCAAATGTTTCTTCTGTGGTGAGGCGATGGTAATGGACTTCCACCGGCTTGATTGTAGAATCTACCTCACTCTTAATGAAACTTGTTAATCGTTTAAAGGCCCAGGGGCCAAAAGAGAGAAGTAAAAGGAAACCTACAAAAGGTCCTAGCAGACTGGGAAGCAGAATGGTTAGCCATGGAGATGTGAAAAACCAATTTTTGTACCATGACTCTTGTTGTTCTCGAGTCCTTTTTCTATCCTCTAGATTTCTTTTAACTATATCAAGGCTATTTTGCACTAGCCCAGTCTTATCTGAGTAGAAACAGCATTCTTCTTTGAGGGCTACACAGAGTCCCCCTTCTTTAAGGAAGACTAGATCTAATCCTCTCCGATTTTGAAGAACTACCTCAGAAAGGGAAGCTAATGAATCTTTAAGATCTTGTATTCCCTCCTGTATGAGGCTGAGATCTCTATCCACTAAGGCACTGAGATGTGAAAAATGTTGTTGGGAGGTAACCATTGAGGCAATACCTGTCCCGGCCCCTGCAGCACTAAGCCCCAGGAGCACAGTCAGGGTAATAGCAGTTAAAGGCTCTCTTTTTTGTCTGATGGAGATACCCTGATCCAGAGTGGATAAAAATTCTTTTGGATTATGGACAAGGAATCGCGGTAGCACAATAACTACAACGCAGTAATCTTTATTATTAATAAAATCCTTATTGACTATAAAAGGAGTCAGACCTGAGGAGCAAGCAAGGTAGGTGTTATTAGGGGCTTTAGTATAGGTGGAAGTTTCATTGACAATAGCAATCTGATTACAGACCGATATGAGTGAATGGGGGGGCCAACATTTTAGGGCCAACAAGACAGAGTCCAATACCTGAAATGGAACTAAGAGTAAGGCCTCCATCTGGGGCAGCATGCCAGGATAGGCCATCTGTATCATTGGTGAATATAGGGGCCATAAGCATCGCAACACCCTCATAAAAGGGAGGTGTAGGAGAAAAGCAGATCCAACATTCTTGTAATCAGGATTGCTAGTATTATGAATAGCTTCTAGGGAGGCATTTACTAGAGAAACAATGAGATCAGCTGAACTTGGGGGTCCCTCAGGGATGGTGGGTTGGAACAAGGTATATTTTTGAGATAACTGAGTGACAATAGGGGGTGTGGTAGACCCAATAGTTAATTTGGGTCTGGCTGGCTTAAGTAAGACGGGGTTTGGCCCCATGGCTGCAGAATTTTTATTGGGAATAGACTTAAGTAATCTGATTCTAAAAGTAAGTCCAATATCTTTTCCTTCTTGATAGACTCTGAGCCCCCATTCAAATCCCCGACCGGTCCAATCTTGTTGTTTGGCCCGAGGGGTGAATTGAATTAACAGGGGGTTGCACCATCCACCTGTAGAGGAGTGGGCAGTATTACAGAGTCGTCTTACATCCTGGGGGGAATGGTTAGGTGTCGCCTGAGGATGTTTCCACTTTCGTTTGACAGTAATGTAGTCCCAGGAGGAAGAAGGCTTCCAATAGGCGTCCCCAGTAGTTTCGCAACCCCAGGAGGCACAAAAATAGTCATTAGCCCACCCGCACTTATAATTGAGGTATTTATCTTGGTGGGCTCCCAGGCAGACATAAAAACCCTGCAGGCCATGAAGGAGACTTTTTTCGACATCGTTTCTACAGCCAGCAAAACTGGGGTTGCATGCAGGAAGTTCAGGTGCTAATCCTTTGGGCCAAGGCCAGAATACCTCCTCAAGACCCCAATCAGGGTGTGCTCCAAGGGCAAGGGCACAGAGATCTATTTCTAGATCAGGCCATTGGGGCTGGGGTCCGACCGAAGAGCTAGAGTTAACAATATCTCCGGCCTGGTTTTCAATGATCCAAGTGTAGTTATAAATTTGATAAGGGGAGGGGGCACTTACCACCAGCCGGGTTACAAGTAGAAAGGAGAGAATGGCAAGGCCGAGCATCTTTCTGTAATTAAGCACAATTAAAATCTTTCTCAGGGATTTCCCTGGGAGAATTAATCAATTTTATTAGCCTCTCTGGGAGCCATCTAGCATTTTGTTCTTTAGAGTCATATATGCAAGCATGTCCTTTCCTCCAGATTAACACAGGATCTGGGCCAGACCATTTGCGAGTTAATGGATCCTTCCATAATGCTTGAGCATAATTATTTGATGTGGAGGGATGCCAGAACCTATCTGCTGCAGCTTTGCCTTCTTTATCTAAAGTTAAGAAATTTAAGACAAGCAGGGCATGGTTTAATAATGTTTTTGGGTTTCTTGCTGGGTAGTATAATATTCCCCCAGAATGTTGCAACTTAATGAGCATGTTTTTAAGAGTTTGATGTGCTCTTTCTACTATACCTTGTCCCTGTGGATTATAGGGAATACCAGTAAGATGTTTTATTTTTAATTGAGCACAGAATTGTTTAAATCTAGTGCTGGTATACCCAGGGCCATTGTCTGTTTTGATGACTTTTGGCAATGGCATAAAGGCAGAGCAAGCAAATATATGATTAATAACATTTTTAGTAGCTTCTTCCGTCTGAAGGGAAGCACAAATAAATCCACTAAAGGTATCTATACACACATGAATATATTTTAATTTGCCAAAGGGCGAATAATGGGTGACATCCATTTGCCATAGCTCTCCAGGTGTAAGACCGTGAGGATTAACTCCCAAGTGTGGCTCAGGCAAAAATGTTATACAGCCCTGGCACTGGCGGACTATCTGTCGGGCCTGTTCTTGGGTGATAGAAAACATCTGTCAGAGAGTTTGGGCATTAAGATGGTGTAACCAATGTGTCTCTTGTGCCTGGTATATGGGATCAGGTAGGGCGACCATGCCAGTTAGGACAACAGAACTATTTTGAGTTGCCTGATACACAAGGTCATTTCCTTTACTTAAGGGTCCAGGAAGACCAGAATGTGCTCGAATATGTCCTACAAAGAAGGAGTGAGTTCTGGCCAGGATTAGTTGTTGAAGTTTAGCAAAAAGAGGGGAAGCATTGGTAGAGGGATGGATGTAAGGGACCGTCTCGAGCAAAGGGACTGAGCTGGCTACGTAGGCGCTGTCAGTATAAAGGTTAAATGGGTGATTGGAGAGAGTCTCAAACACCTGTATAACAGCAACCAATTCCACAAGCTATGCCGAAGAAAGTTTAGTTTGGACCTTGGAGATTTTTCCATTGATGTTAAAGGCTGCAATTCCAGATGAAGAACCATCAGTAAAAACTAACATGGCTCCAGGAATAGGAGAGCTTTTAGTCTGTTTTGGGAAAACAATGGACTGTCTATAAAGGAATTGAATTAGTCTGTCTGAAGGATAATGATTATCTATTTTGCCTTGGAAGGAAATACAATCAACAGCCCATTCATCAAAGACTGTACTAGCCATTGAACCTGGGAGGCACTATAAGGCACACTAATGGTGTCTGGGTCTTTTCCAAAAAGTTTAAGAGAACTTTCTCTCCCAAGTTTTAAAACCTGGGCAACCAGGGAAGGGTAGGTAGGCAGAATTTGGGGGGGGGGTAGCAGGTAAATGGATCCAATATAAAGGCTTAGTTTGCCATAAAAGACCAGTGGGTGTAAAAGTTGTAGGGAGAATAAGTAACCATAACGGGGAGGTGGGAGAGAAGTATCCAATCTTTTGTGCCTGAATGGCCTTTTCAATAATTTGTAAGGAATTTTTAGCCTCTGTAGTAAGCTCTCGAGCCGAGGAAGGGTCAGAATCCCCTCGCAAAATATCAAACAAGGGTTTAAGTTCTCCAGTAGTTAATTTTAAATAAGGTCGTAAGCAATTAATGTCCCCCAAGAGCCGTTGGAAATTGTTAAGTGTTTTTAAAGAATCTTTTCTTAACTGGATTTTTTGAGATAGGATTTTATTGGAGTGTAATTCAAATCCAAGGAAAAGGTGGGGAGGATGGATTTGAACCTTTTCTGGGGCTATTTGTAGTCTGAATTTTTGGAGTATAAGGATTAATTCTTGTCCCACCTCATATAATTTTGTTGTCTCTGGGCCTGCTAATAAAATATCATCCATGTAATGAATGATATATAAATTAGGATATTTAAGCTGAAAGGGATCTACTGCTTGGGCGACAAATTTTTGACAGAGGGTAGGGCTATTGGCCATCCCCTGTGGCAAAACTTTCCATTGGAAGCGGGGAGATGGACCGATACAATTAACAATAGGGATGCTGAAGGCAAAACGTTTGCAATCCTCTGGGTGGAGGGGAATGCAAAAGAAGCAATCTTTAAGATCTATGACTAATTTAGTATAGCCCTTAGGAATGGCTACTGGTGATGGGAGGCCAGGCTGAAGGGCCCCCATCGGAACCATGGTCTTGTTAATTTCTCTTAGATCTTAGAGTAATCTCCATTTCCCCCCTTTTTTTTGTATAACAAAGATGGGTGTATTCCAGGGGGAGGTGGAGGGTTCAATATGACCAGCCACTAATTGTTCCTGCACCAACTGATTATTTTTCCAGGTTATTTTATCTGCCTGGTGTGCAGGAGGAGCAATGGCCCTCTGGAAAAATGTGAGTCATAGCCAAGACCTGTCTGTGTTGTTTTTGGAGTAACTGAGACAGGGTCTGGTATTCCTTGGTTGTTTTTTCCAAGGCCTCTGCCTGGGATAAAACCCTGGTTAAGCATTTGTTGAGTAACTGCCTCAGAAGGGCTGAACATGAGGACTCCCATCTGGGATAAGATGTCTCTTCCCCAGAGGTTGACCAGAAGGCCAGGGACTACGAATGGCCAAACATGTCCAGTATTTCCCTTAGGGTCCTCCCAAGTCAGGAGCTGGGAGCTCTGAAGGGTGTTAGTAGATTGGCCAATACCTTGAAGATGAGTCAATGAGGGCTGGAGGGCCCAGGAGGGGGGCCAAGCATTTTGTGAAATTATGGTGGAATCCACCCCTGAGTCTAAGATGCCATCAAAAATTTTACCATTGATTTTAAGTTTTAGGCTAGGACGTTCTTGGGTCATTTTTTGAATCCAATAAATGTCTGAAGACCCAGGTCTGGACGCTCCTCTATGGGGACCTATCGAAGGAGCCATTGAATCCAAGGGCAGGGGGAGGGCCTGTGCTAAACGTTGTCCTTGGATGATAGGAAGAGGCCCTCGTGTACTGGTGGCCAAAATTTTTATTTCTCCTGTATAGTCATTATCAACTACTGATGGAAAAATGGTGATGCCCTTTAAAGTACTAGATGCCCTTCCCAGAATTAGATAATAGGTTTGTGGCGGAGGTGGGCCAAAAATTCCTGTAGGAATTACTTGGATTCCCTCTTCAGGTTTTAATATTGAGTCGGTGGAGGCACACAGGTCCACCCCTGCACTTCCAGGAGTGGCTCTGTGGAGGCAGGCAGTTGATTGGGGGTCTGGCTGTTGTCTGTCTGGCTGTTCCCTGAGGCCGGCAGGAAGGCTATTGGTTGAGGGGCCCGGGGCTGGCCCCTCATTCCGTTTCCCAGTAGGGGAGGGAGAGGATTGCCAGAAATGTCTGTTTTAGACCGGCAAGTATTAGCCCAATGTTTACCACGATGGCAGTGAGGGCAGACTGTGGTAGGTGGGGGGCGAGCCCCTCCAAGTTGACCAGGAAGCTGTGGCTGACCAATGGACTGTCCCACAGTTCCTTGGGGGCATTGCCGTGCAAAATGGCCTGTTTGTCCGCATTTGAAGCAAGTATGTTTAGAACCATTGGGTTGAACAACCGCTCCAATGGCCAGATTGATTGCCTGAGAAACCTTATGGGTAAATAGATCTACATCTTTGCATATGCGGATCATGTCATGAAGATCCTTGTCTCTATATTTGCCACATAGGGCGGCTCTGCAGGCCGAATTGGTGTTTTCATAGGCAAGTTGTTTAAGATGTTTATTTTCGTTTTGACCAGGTCCCAGAGACCTTTTGGCAGCCTCTAAGAGACGACTGACAAAGTCACTAAATTCTTCATGATTGCCCTGGATGATTCTTGTCAAGGGCGAGAGAACAGATCCCTTAGAGGGAATTGCACACCAAGCTGCCATAGCGGCATTAGCAGTCTGAGCCAACAGGCCTAGAGGAAGGTTTTGTTGTCGTTGGTTAGAGGAATATTTTCCTTGTCCTGTAAGTTTTTTAAGGGTCCAGTCAGCAGAGGGCGTTCTAGGTTTTTTAGCGTTATTATTAGCCAGAGTTCTACAGCGATCGACCCAATCAGCCTGCCATAAAAGGAATTGTCCTCTAGTTAAGACTGACTGTACAATGGTGAGCCACTCATTAGGAGTCAGATAACCTCCCCCACCAAGGCTTTCCAATAAGGAAAGGGTAAAAGGGGCATTAGGTCCATAGTCCTTGACTGCTGAGTTAAGTTTTTCTAGGTTTTTAAAGCGGAGTCGGCGATAAACAGTCTCCTCACCTTGACTATCTTGGCCTGTGGTGGGCATATTGTGGCGTGGTATACTCTGACTTTCTTCCTCCTCATTTTCATTTTGAGAATCATCCTCATCAGAGGAAGGCAAGGGAACAGAAACTGCGGGGAGATGGCATGAAGAGGATGGGGCATCGCGATTAAGGACAGAGGAGGAAGGCCCGAGGGGGTCAGACCCAGATCTCCGATCGGGAGCATGTCTAGTTTGTGAGCGGAGAACAGGAAAAGCCAAACAAGGAGAAGACAAGGGGTGAAGGGGCTGGGGTAGGGGAAGGGGGAGTTCGGCAGAACAGCGAGCAGAGAGACGAGAAAGTTGTTGTTGAAGTTGGAGAATTTCAGTGAGATCTCGAACTTGAGAGGAGAGGCGAAGCTTGGTCTCAGAAAGGGAATTAGGCGGAACAATAGGAAAAGAGGGCAAGGTCAAAAGAGGAGCAGACGGGAGAGTTTGGGGGGAAAGAGTTGGGGCAGCGGGAGCAAGGGGTGGCCGATCAGGATTGTGACAACGGGCGGCCTCACCTTCTAAGGTGGTTGCATCACCAGGATTGAGAGGGTCATCTGGAGGGGAGGAAGAGGATGAGGGACCAGTAGGAGGAGGCTGAGGTTTAGTGGTAGGTTGCTTCTTTAGAACAGGATTGATTAGGTTAGGCAATTGGTTATGGGGGGGGGGGTTAGAAATGTCAATTGAGGGTAGTGGAGGGTAAAGTTGAGGAAGATTCGAAGGGTCAGAAGTATGAGAGTCAGAAACATCAACGAGAGAAAAGGAGTCTGAAGCTCGAGAGGGGGGACGCGAAGGGCAGCGGGAGCCAGGCTGTGAAGACGAGAGACAATATTCGGCCACAGAGAGAAGGTGGCGTTTACCAGAGTCATTATTTGCTTCCTCGACAATGTCTCGAATTAAGCCCCAGAAAGAGAAAATAGTTGGGGATAGTGAGTCATTGCCTTCCTCAGTGAGCTTCTGATTTAATTCTCTACCTACTCTTTGCCACTTTTTGGGATGAATATTAGGTCCATCAATCATCAACCATGGACATGTCTTATCAACAAAAATAAAAAACTGTATAAGATCATTTTCTTTACCCGTATTCCTCGCTCTCTGAGAGAGGCTTTTAAATCCTTTATGAAAGAAGCCTCTTTAGACAATGAATGGCCCATCTCAATGGGACAGAATGAAGAGGGAAAACTTACCAGGTCTTGCTGTCTTCTTGGGCGGAGAAGCGGTGACCACTTAACAAATCCTCCAGAGGTCGCTGAATTGCGGGTCTCCGTCCGGTAGGGGTCTGTGCCTCGAGCCCCACGTTGGGTGCCACGTGTCCTGTCCTGCAGGACCTAGTTATTCATGGGGGCAAGGAGGACCCTAACCTGAAATAAGATGGGCAAGAAAGAGGAAGAGACTCAAGCAAATGTACACTTGTCAAGAGTCCAATTTTATTGAGCCACAGTGGCCTTTTTAAGGGTTAGGGTTAGGGTTAGGGTTTTGGGTGGGGGGGTTGCTGGAGGAGGCAGGTGGTGGAAAGTTACAGAATCTTCTTGGCCTTTGGCCTAGGACAGTTTGCGGTTATTCCAAAAATTCATGGTACAGTTCTCATGTCTCTGCAGTTGCCAGGCAGGGTGTTAATTAGTTAGGTGTGGTGGGGTGGGGGGATGGAATCAGCTAGGTATGGCAGGGTGGGGGGATGAGGAAAGGTCAGAAGTTGCTCAGGGCAGAAGTTGCTCAGGACAGAGGTTATCTCAGGGCAAAGGTCTGTTCAGGGCTCATCTCCTCATCTCCATCACCTGAATAGAACTCATACACTTCAAGTTCTGTGGAGCTGGTGAGTCAGGATCTTGTCTGGATTCAAATAGTCAAGTGTGCAGGATGCAAACATAACTAAATAATTCTCCTCTCTCAACAGGCTGTTTCTTTAGACTCATTTCACTGTCTGACTTTCCTCCCTCTAACCACTTTGCCCAGATGGGACAGTGACTAGGACTGCAGGAAGTATTCTAGTGCTTAACTGTGAGGTATAAAAAGATTCCTTTCCGCTCTTGTTGGATCTAGGTAGTTCAGTGGTGACAAGCTCTGGTTAAGAAGAAAGTAGCTGCTCTCCACCGGTTCACTGTAATTGTGTTGGGAGGATTATACACTAGGAAACCCCATTTACATAGTAAAGAAAGAAAAGGTTTGTTTTTTCTTATATCAACAGGTTCACTGTAGTTGTATTTGGAGGATTGGGCACTAGGAAGTCCCCTTTACATGGTGCATCAGATGATTAGGTTTGTGTCAACTTAATCTGTTTAGGAATTCACAGACATTCCTCATAAGTGGGTCTCTGAGGTTGCTTCCAGTAAGGATTAACTAAAGAGGAATCCTTCCCCCAGTGTGAGCCCTTCTCCCATAGTGTGTGGCTTTTCCCAGAGGTGGGAGGAGGGACTTTATCTAAAGAAGCTCTTGGAAGGAAAATATCCCCTCCTCCCACCTAGCTGCCAGTGCTGCTTGCTGCTTTCCAGTGTGGGCTGAAAACCAGCTTGGACTGAAGACCAGCCATGAAGAGCAGCATCTCTCCAAGACAACTCCAGGCCATCAGTGCCAATTTGGGACTGCAGAGGCATCCAGCCTAGTGGACTGAGCACCTACCAGGTTCCTTGACTCCCAGGCCTGCAATTGAAAGGCCCAAGAATTCAGAAGCCCAGAAATACTATCACTCTCTAAAGGGAGCTTAAGCGGGCCCCTGCATATCTCAAACTCCAGGCTTTACTCTCTGTTGAAGCAAGTAAAAAATCCCTCTTCTCATTATATCAGAGCCCGCTCCTAATATAAAACTAGGTAAAAAGGGCATGAGATAGCCCTCAAGGATGGGAAATGAGTAATGAAGTGAAACACTTATTTGGTTTCTGTCAATAGCCTGCTGCACCATAAGCCTTAATAGCCCACACTGTAAGCCTTAGTAGCTTGCACCATAAGCTGTAGCAGCCTGCCTCAGACCACCAAGGTCATAGGAGGCTGATACCATACTCTGCTACCCCCACCTAAGGACCTGCACAAATGCTGACCTCCAAGGTCATAGGAGACTGATACCACACTCTGCTATTCCCACCCAAGGATCTGCACAAATGCTGACCACCAAGGTCATAAGAGAATGATTGGTCCACAAGGGGCTTGAACAAATTAAACTAATTGGCTTAGAAACTATGGGGTGGCACAAACTGACTGGCTCGCACCCTGCGGGCTCCTGATATTAAAAAAATGACTGGTCTAATGCACAGGCTTTGTTAGAAACCCTATAAAAACTGTCCCGTTCCTGCATTCGGGGCTCTGCAGTCCTCTACCCCTGTGCGGTGTACGACTGTGGGCCCCAGCGCGCTTGGAATAAAATCCTCTTGCATCAAGACCACTTCTCATGAGTCATCTGGGGTGTCGCCATATCCAGGCAGAGCGTGGGGTCCCCCTGCTGGGGTTCCTTCACAATCTGCTATTTTTAGAGTGCCGTAAACTTATCCAATAAATTCCCTTTTTTAAAAAATATTTTTTTGTTCATTTTTTATTTATTTATTTGAGAGCGACAGACACAGGGAGAAAGACAGTGTTGGAGATGAGGAGATGAGCCCTGAACAGACCTTTGCCCTGAGATAACCTCTGTCCTGAGCAACTTCTGCCCTGAGCAACTTCTGACCTTTCCTCATCCCCCCACCCCGCCACACCTAACTAATTAACACCCTGCCTGGCAACTGCAGAGACATGAGAACTGTACCATGAATTTTTGGAATAACCGCAAACTGTCCTAGGCCAAAGGCCAAGAAGATTCTGTAACTTTCTACCACCTGCCTCCTCCAGCCCCCCTCACCCAAAACCCCAACCCTAACCCTTAAAAAGGCCACTGTGGCTCAATAAAATTGGACTCTTGACAAGTGTACATTTGCTTGAGTCTCTTCCTCTCTCTCGCCCATCTTATTTCAGGTTAGGGTCCTCCTCGCCCCCATGAATAACTAGGTCCCGTGGGACAGGACAGACAGATAGAGGGAGAGAGATAGAATGGGCGCACCATGGCTTCCAGCCACTGCAAATGAACTCCAGATGCATGCGCCCCCTTGTGCATCTGGCTTAACGTGGGACCTGGGGAACTGAGCCTTGAACCAGGGTCCTTAGGCTTCACAGGCAAGTGCTTAACCGCTAAGCCATCTCTCCAGCCCAAATTCTCTTTTTAATACAATTCATTCTACTGGTTCTATTCCTGTAGGGAACCCTGACTAACACAGATTGTGGTACCAGGAATGGTTTTAGAGAAACAGAATTGTACTGATGGATTTCCTTAGTGGGCTTGGTGCTCTCTGGAATTGGTTCTACAACTCAGTGCCACCAAAGGCTCTACTGGTAATAAGGAGAACACTTTTGCTGGTAATAAGGGGGGGCATTAATAATCCATGGTGTGAACGATTTAAAGAACTCCATGAGTAGCCGGGCATGGTCTCACATGCCTTTCATCCCAGCCCTCAGGAGGCAGAGGTAGGAGGATTGCCATGAGTTCGAGGTTACCCTGAGACTCCATAGTGAATTCCAGGTCAGCCTGGGCTAGAGTGAGACCCTACCTTGAAAAACCAAAAAAAAAAAAAAAAAAAGAACTCCATGAGATAGATTTATTTGGTGATCCTAAGTCATATCTTGTGAAGAGCAAGGAATTTAGTGACTGTATCTAAAACTTTTGAATATTTGTGGAAAAATGATGTTCCCAGAAGTGAAATAGAAAAAACAAAAACAAACAAACAAACAAAAAACTACTAGGTTCCTGCTTTTGTTTTTCCAATATTTCTCTATGAGGTAATCAATACTCATTCAGATCATATCAATTGTTAACTATTGTTGAATAATTTATATTTAACTTATCATAATAGAGACTAACCATTCCTCATCCTTCTTTTGAATGAGGGAAAAGATTGTTGATTTCTGGTTGTATGAGGTATAGTTATGTTAGTTAAAATTTTGACCTTGTTACTCTCTTCATTTGGAAATTAAGTATGACATAAGGGGATATGTTTTGTTGTCAAGTTGACAATGAGTGGACTTGTGATGGTTAAGTTTGTATCAACTTGATCTGCTTAGGAATCCACAGACATTCCTCATAAGTGTCTCTGAGGTTGCTTCCAGGAAGGACCAACTGAAGACAAATTTTTCCCCAGCATGAGCCCTTCCCCCAGAGTGGGCAGCCCCTCTCAGAGGGAGGTTTATCTAAAGAAGCTCTGGGAAGGAAAGTATCCTTCCCTCCCACCTAGCTGCTGGTGCTGCTTGCTGCTCCCCAGTGTGGATTGAAGAGCAGTGACTCTCCAGGACACTTCCAGGCCTTCAGTGCCTGGTTGGGACTGCTGAATCATCCAGCCTAGCGGACCGAGCAGCTACTAAGTTCCTTGACTCTTAGGCCTGCAATCTGCTATTGGACTGCTGTAAGATAATTCAATACATTTCCTTCTTAACACAATTCATTCTATTGGCTCTGGTCCCCTAGAGAACCCTAACTAATACACATGGATAAAGAATGGGAAGGGTTATTAGAACATCTCTAAGCCTGCCCCTCACTGAGGTCCTCAGCTTTCCTTTACTTCATGCCCTGGCCAGCGGGGAGTCGAACAAAGAAGCAAGGTGAAAATCAACCTGAATGAAAGTAGGCAAACAGACACAAGAAGGAGACCATGCTAAATGTTTGTCACGGCCTTGAGAGTTTATTCTTGCATGTAGGTTTATGGAGGGTTGTAGGGGGAAGGGGACATGGTCAGGGCAAGGAGTTGTAGGGGGAAGGGGACGTGGCCAGGGCAAGGAGTTGTCAGGAAACCTAGAGGGGATGTAATTAGGTGTTCATCTAATCTTGCCTAACTGGCTTAACATCCTGACTGCACCAGGCCTCACATCCTGACCATAAACTGGCCTTTTGCAAAAGATAAGATTCTGTAAGCAGTCTGCTGACCAGTTCCAGAAGTACCTAACAGAAAGCTGGATGGACCAGCTTTCCGAGTAATGAGTCAGTTTATGAGCAGGCCCAGGCAAAATGGAGAGGCTTTTGCTCTATGGCTCCCGATAACTTCATTCTACTGTTCTTGCCCCCCTTAACCTATAAATTTATGTAAGATTCCTTTTCAGTATTGCTTGCCTCTTCATTGGCAGGCATGTTTACACAATTAAAAGCACTGTCCCTAAAGAAGTATCATTGAAGGAGGAGATTTGTAATGTAAAAGTAGAGATTCGGTTTCTAAATTGGTATCAAGACTTCATGGAATAACTCCTATAGGGCACATGGAGTCTTGCAGAGAAGTGAGAAAGATTTTCTTGAAGGGCTTCAATGGCATGTTTCATTTCAAACATCACTATGTTCCTGTCTTGAAGGTTAATTGCACAGAAGAAAATGGAGCTGAACTATCACATTTTCAGTGCCTCATTACACATTATTTTAGGCTGAATCTTCAATTTTCTGTAGAGCCAGGCATTGCAGAGTGGATTGAAGTAACAAATCAACCCATTTGGTCTTTTGAAGATACTAATTTGCTTTTGCATATATTTAATCTGACCACATATATACCCTTTCAAAGCATTTCTGACCTTAAACAGTGTCCACAGCAACATGTCCCAGTTCTTCTAATTATTATTGATCAAGAAAAATCAAAGTTAGACCCTAAAGGTATAGACTCTTGCCATCTTATTAGAGAAATGAGTGCTGCACAGCAAAGCGGCTAGAAATTTATGCACAGCATCTCACTGGACAACAGTTTAAGAATGCACTTCTTTCTTTTGTTTCATTTCAAAAGTATTTTTGCTACAGGAAAAGGAAGGGTGAAAGCAGATGATTTGAATGATAAAAGTCTCAGGAAACAATGGGGCAATTATGTCCCTGTGCAATAACAACCCCATCAGCATTGCCTGTCACTGAGTCTGTGGCACAGTGAAAAAGAGAACAGACCAAAATCACAAATGGGAAATAAGGCTGTTTTAATGTTGGTTCTAGAAAATGAAAGAAACAGAGTTGAAAAGAACTTTATAGGAATATATCAATTATTAGAATGTACTATGACATTTCTCCTTGACTTTATAAAAAAACAGTGGATACAGAAACATGGTTGTGGAAAGATCTGGTGGTGTTTTTCAAGTCTTCCCTTAAAATGCTTTTGTACCTTATTCTTCCTTCTAATGAGAAAGGTCTTCATCATCAATTTGGAAATAACTTCTATTTAGTAAAAAGTTATTCTTTCTCTTAGAAGCTGAAAGAAGTGAAGTTAATGCCAAATTCAGTCTGATAACTGACCTAGGGCATAATATTAGAAGAGATTTGAAGTGGAACCCCTGGAATAAGAACCCTTGACTACAATGTATACTATATAATTCCTCTGAACTTGGAAAAGTTGCTCTTGTGTCTAACATTAATATTGGTCAAGTGACATGTTATCTCTGTTATATTGGGATGATTTGCTTTCTCCACACTGCACTGTCACTTAATAAGTCTCTATGTTTTTATCTATAAAGAACCATATTTCCTTTTCTGTATGGCACTGTAGTGATGAGCTGATTTATTCAGGTTGAGCTGTACTTTTATTTTAAAAACTCTAAAAGCATTACTTTAAGAACCATGGATATTGTTTTCCACTCTTTGGCATGCTGGGTAGGCCCAAGATGAAGGTACACTTGCAGGAATAAATGTACCCTATGATGGTCTGGGTGTCCACTGGTTGTTTCTTGAAGCTAAAAATGGTTTTCAATGTCCAGAAAAAACAGACTCAGAAGTTCAGTGAAAGCAGAGATAACATAATCTCTATTGCAAGCCAAAAAAAAAAAAAAAAAAAAAAAAAAAAGTAAAACGAAAGATCTCCTGATCTCCCTTTGGGATGAGAGGGGTCCCAAAGCTGGGAGTCCATACTGAATGGGCTCTGGTCTTTGGTTTCATAGTGTTTGGGTGCTCTCCTGCTATGATAATGAGCTATCAGACTTCAACTCTTTCCCTTAACCTCCAACCCCCCAAGACAGCCTAAAAGGCTGGCCTTTTAAACTTTAATGTCCTTTATCCCCTAGCTTTTTCTTTTACAGTGTTCAGCTACTGTGCTTAATTATAAATAGACTGTTTGTATTTTGATTTTTACTGACTAGATCCTCATTCCCCTATGTCATCAGTCCCCTACACCCATGACCTAGCTGCCTATGCACCCCTAAGTTCCTCTTAGTACAGCAGACTCTGTGTCTTTTGAGTGCTGTCTGCCTCTCAGTTCACAGAGACACTTCCTCACTGTGTCCACATATAGTGAAAGAAAAAAAAGTACTCTCTCGGGGTCTCTTTATTAGGGGTTTTCACTAGTTTATGAGAGTTCTACATCCATATCACACTTTGGTTTTAGGACTGAAACATGAAGTTCAGGTGACAATTCACAGCACAGGACCAGTGGATAAAGTATACTCTGAAAACCTTCTTCAAAACATCTTTCATGTACTATCTAAATGCATCTGTGTCATCATAGATGTAGGTATGGCTTTTAAGCCATGCTATGCCACATATCAAATATGCAAAGGAAACAAAAGCTTCAAGGTACAAGTTTATCATGGTGTCATCTCATAAGACACAACAGGTATTAGGAGAAAATCCAGAGGAGATAGCCAAAGGGAAGGCTGAGGCTTTCTGATGTTATTAATTTTGTTTCAATATTAGATGTGTGTATTCTGTGAATGTTTGTATGTATGCCTATACCTATCTAGAAATAGGGCCCACAAGTGAATATGCTATAGGAAAAGCTTTGGAATAAAATCTGCCAAGTATCAAAAACTGTAGATTGTGGCAAAGAATACTAACTGGGTAAAAGTGTAAATATTTCTGTAGGCCTTAAGTTCAATGAGACCAATATAGTTAACATTAAGTTACAAATTAGAGAAGGCTCTGATATCAGATGACCATGAGAGTCATCTGAAAGAAATCAATTAAAGTAGTACTTAAGGTTAATTTGCTGTCAGTGCAAGTGTGCAGAATTAATGTTTATAAGCGGATTGTTATTCTGAAATGAAGGTGTGATTAAATCTAGTACTGATGCCATAGGACAAAAAGAACATAGGGATATTGTGAGTATACAGATTGATAGCCATTATGGTGGAGACATTCAAGACAGTAGCAGCTTTCTGACTTCAGGACTCAACTTGAGCCCAGTTGCATTGTATCAGAGGATATAATGTTTTTACACAGAGAAAACAAAACAGTCAGTTCTGTTTTATTAAGTTTTAAGCTATTTTAAAAAATTTTTGAATTCAAATATCTCTTGTTAGGTCAGGACAAAATGGAGTCACTGAGGACAGCAGAAGGGTGGACAGTAGGAGGACAACAGAGACATAAGGAAGTGGGTCATTCACATTCCTCAAGGAACCACCCACCCATTACCCCTTCTTTGCCTAACAATGCCCCAGGTCTAGGTTTTCTGCCCTTATCTTGCCTCCTTATCTTTCAGGTCAAGTCACTGTTCTCATCTCACACCTTTTAGCTAATGTAAAGAACAAAGGCATTTCTTCCCTTCCTCACCTTCCCCCAACTGAAGAGCTCTATATAGTACACTATCTGTAATCTCAAAGTTGACTGCACCACTCTTGAGAGTCACTCCTGACAGCTCATGTTTTTCCCAAATAACAGCTTCCATCTTTGCCTCAGAGTGGTCTCCATGGTCTTAGTGACTCCTAAACTTTACATCTCTAACTTGAGTAATTAATTAAATTGCTATGATATCACATGGCAAGAAGGACACCTAGTTTTCATATAGCTTTCACTGGCATCATTTCTGATTTTGCATTAATCAATTCATGTGTTCCCCTCAAATTCTCTGATGCTATTATTAGCCTCATTGTGATGACAGGAAATTCTATGTACAAAGAACATAAATTCTTCCAAAATTATGTAGCTATCAAGCAGTAGAGAGACAATTTGAACCCAGGGAGTAACTCCTAGATCTTATGATTTTAATGTCTATGCTATAATGCCTCTTGGATGTGCTGAGATCTGAAAAATGGGCTTTATTACATGGGCTCAGATTCCCATACTGGCAAAATCACAGAAGTATTGTTACTTTTTCAATAATCCTATATAATTTCATTCAAAAATGTTTACTTCTCTCTGGGTATGTGAAAAATCATAAAAATATGTAATATCTAGATCAGGGATACTCATTTATAATAGGGTCCAGGCATTGAGCTTTAGAAATGAACCAGGGGACTTTAGGGAAACCTTGAGTCTATCAACAGCTATCAGAGCTACCTGCAGGAACAAGCGTATAAAACAATGCAGGGAGCGGCTACAGATGCCATTACAAGATGGCGCTGACTTCCTGCTGAGAGTGGTGACGAACAACCCCCTACTTGGTCATATCCTGGCGACAATCTTGCTTGATGCTGCGCGTGCACATGATGTAATGCATCCTGGGCCTATCCCGTGGCCCGGGGTGATGGGTGAGCAGGTGGCAGCCAATCTGTAGGTGCCTTGTAGTATTACACCCTATAAAAGCATCTACACTCCTGCGCCCCGGCCCCTCGCCATCAACTTTTCTGTTAACCAAGAGGCTCTCCAATAAAGTGTGATCGAGAAGGATCTTTGTTTGCTGGTCGTTCTTATCCTGCTGGTCAGGAAGGTCACAGCAAAGTGGTGCCGAGAAACCCGGGACGCCGGGTGCCAGAAGGGCATCAGGCGAGGGGCCGAAGAGGATCCAGAACTTGACACACGGAGACGAAGACCGCGGTAAGTTACCCCAGTCATGCTAGATCTATTGACGGACCCGTATTTTATTCTTGCCATTTGGCTTCTTGTGTGGTTTCTCCTTCTTGTTTTGTGTTGCTGTTGCTGTGAACCTGAGGAGAGTGTCACTGCTTAGGTGAGGACTAACCTCGCAGCACGGAATCGAAAATAAAAGACCTTGGTAGATAACAAGGTTTTTCGATCTGTCACTCACTGTATTGCTTCTTTTGTTAGGCGGATAAATCGCTGGTAGATAACAGCGTGCGCCATGGGCAATTCTCAGAGTACAAACTTTGCACCCGATAATTTTGTCCAACCCATAAAAGAATTGCTTAAGCAGAGGGACATTAAGATCTCATCCGCGACCATTAAGAAAATAGTCAGAAACCTAGATGAGATCGTGCCATGGTTCGCGGTGTAGGGTGATCTTTCCCTCCTTACGTGGGAGAAGCTAGGTCGCGATTTAGAAGGGGCAAAGGAGGAGGATAGAATAGGAAAAGGCACGATGCCGTTCTGGCGCCTTATCCATTCTTGTTTAAGTAAAGGAAACCACATAGAAATCATTAAAAGGGGACGAGAAGCTCTAGCAAGACATCAGGATAGTCTTTCTGAGTCTGATTCAGGGGAGTCAAAAGTTAGGCCTAAGAAAAAAGGAGATATAAAGAAGGAGAAACATATACAAGATAAAGATAAAAGCCTGCAGGAGGAGCTTGAAGAGATGGGGGAAATAAGTTATCACTTGCCTGAGAAAGGGACTAAAGGGGCCTTTACCAGGCTGTATCCCCCTATTGAAGAGCTTGTACGTTTAAGTGTTTTTGAGACAGATGAGGAAATCACCTCCAACTCAGACCTAGAGGAGGAGGAGGAAGAACCATTAAAAAAGGGGGGGGAAGGAATCAAGGAAGTCACAAAAGGGCACTATTCATCTCTGCCTAGGTGCCCCCTACTAACAAAAGGAAAACAGGCCCAGGGAGATGGTTCTCTGCATTTGAAAGAGCCATCTGCACCTCCCCCCTATAACTCTGCTAGAGACACATGCCGCTTCATAAAACCAAAAACATGGTCGCAGCTAGTCTCAGTTTTCCCTGTATTTGAGGATCCAGTGACCCATCAGAGGAGGTATGATCCAATTCCTTATAGACAATTAAAAGACTTAGTTCAAGCAGCAAAAGACTTTGGCCCAGCTGCGGATTATACTGTTGCACTATTGCGCAGGATTGCTACAGATCCTTTAACGCCCACTGATTGGATAGAATTGGGTAAAGCTTGCCTTACAAAAGGCCAATTTTTAGAGTGGAAAGCCATAGTTATAGACAATGCTCAGGAACAGGCTAGGCGAAATATTGAGAGTGGACATCCAGAATGGACAGTGGATATGCTTTTGGGGCTTGGCCCTCACATGGCTAACCAAGTTAATTTCCCAATTGAAGTTTACCAACAAATTAATAATGTTCACTATTGGGCCTGGAAGGAAGTCCCTAATAAAGGGGAAATAGCCGGTAACCTGACTAAAATTATACAGGGTCCCACAGAACCTTTTGCAGATTTCGCCGCCAGATTGGTGGCTGCCGCAGAAAAAACCATTGGAGCTGCAGATCATACTATGCCTTTTGTATTGCAATTAATCTATGAACAAAGTACAAAAGAATGTCAGCGAGCTATAAACCCAGTTCGGAAACAGGGACTGGAAGCCTGGGTTAAAGACTGTCGAGAAATTGGGGGGCCACTCTCTAATGCTGGCCTGGCTGCCGCAGTCCTCGCAGCCACTAAGTCCCAACAGGCTCAGAAAAATAAAGGGTGCTTTAAATGTGGGCAGCTAGGACACTTTAGACGCCAATGCCCCAGAGCTGAACAATCCACCCCGCCGGTAAAGGAGGGGTGGAAGCAGAGGCCACCGGGTACCTGTCCGAGATGTAAGAAGGGCAAACATTGGGCAAATGAGTGCAGGTCAGTAAGAGATATTAATGGTCTACCTGTACCCCCCCTTCAATCTACTCAGGACCAAAAAAATGGGATAAAGGGCCCCCGTCCCCAGGGCCCACAAATCTATGGGGCACTGCAGACCCCAGCCCCGGCGCTGGGCCCGCCTCCGTTCTCTCATGCAGGAGAGCCACATCAGGCTCCGCAGGGCTGGACCTCTGTGCCGCCTCCGGATTGGTCCTAACCCCTGAGATGGGGATCCAAGCCCTGGAGACTGACGTTTGCGGCCCTTTACATAAAGATACTGTGGGGCTTCTTCTGGGGCGGTCGTCATCAACCTTGAAGGGGTTAATTGTCTTTCCTGGAGTCATTGACCCTGACTTTACAGGCATCATTAAAGTCCTCTGCCACTCCCCTTATGGGACGATCTCCATTGCACCGGGGGATCGTATTGCTCAGCTGTTGGCTTTGCCCTCCACTCATTCACAATTCCCTGCTGAACAGAGGGAAAGGGGGACAGGATGTCTTGGGTCCACAGGGGTGGACCTGGCCTGCTTGTCATGGGAATTAGATCAGAGACCTCTCTTACAGTTAATCATTGAAGGCAAGATGTTCTCAGGCTTAGTCAATACAGGTGCAGACAGGAGTATTATAAAACAAGACACCTGGCCAAAGTCTTGGCCCCTTCAAAGATCCTCTCAGACCCTTCAAGGTTTGGGGTATGCAGAGACACCCCAGATGAGTGCAAAAGAACTAACATGGTATACTGATGAGGGGCAAAAGGGAAAAATACAGCCTTTTGTATTAGCGGTCCCTATCAATTTGTGGGGAAGGGATGTTCAATCCCAGTTGCGCCTCCGCTTGACTAATGACTATTCGGAGGCTAGTAAAAATATGATGAAAATACAAGGCTTTGTCCCAGAACAGGGACTAGGAAAGTTCCTTCAGGGGCGCCCCGATCCAATTGTTCCCAAAGAAAAATTAGACCGTAATGGATTGGGTTTTTCTTAGGGGCCATTGAAAATACTGCTTCCAAAAGAATTCAGGTGCCCATCCCTTGGTTAACTAACAAGGCGGTTTGGGTCCCTCAATGGCCCCTATCACAAGAAAAATTGGAAGCCGCAAAACAGTTAGTACAGGAACAGGTAGATCTGGGCCATCTGGAACCCTCTGTTTCTCCTTGGAATACTCCAATATTTGTGATTAAAAAACAGTCAGGTAAATGGAGGCTGCTCCATGACCTGAGAGCGGTCAATGCCCAAATGCAGGTTTTAGGACCTGTTCAGAGAGGCCTGCCGGCACTTTCTGCCTTGCCCAAGGGCTGGCCAGTGATGGTCTTAGATATTAAGGATTGTTTCTTTTCCATACCGCTTTGTCCACAAGACAGGGAACATTTTGCTTTCACTCTTCCCTCAGTGAATCATGAGAGGCCGGATGCTCGTTTCCAATGGCGTGTGTTGCCTCACGGAATGGCTAATAGCCCTACTATGTGCCAATTATTTGTGGACACAGCCTTGGCCTCTGTCCGTCAAGAGTTCCCTTCTCTCCATATGATTCACTATATGGATGATATTTTGTTGACAGCCCCTGAGTTAACAGTTTTACATGCCTCTTTTCAAAGAGTTGTTCAAGCATTAGAGAATCATGGCTTGCTGATAGCCCCTGAGAAGGTTCAACAGACAGATTCTGTTACTTTTCTGGGGACCGTCATTGGCCCTCATTCTGTGGGGCCACAGAAGATGTGTATACGGACCTCTCATTTACATACACTCAATGATTTTCAAAAGCTGCTGGAAGACATTAATTGGCTGAGAGGTTTCCTTCATGTGCCTCGCTCGGAATTGCTGCCTCTTTTTTCTATTCTTGAAGGCAACCCTGATGTCTCCTCTCCTCGTACGCTTACGCAGCCTGCCCGTGAGGCCCTTACTAAGATTAAAGAGGCACTTAGTAAAGCACAACTTGATAGATTTGATCCATCTAAACCATTACTTTTATGTGTCCTTAAGACTAAGGATGTCCCTACAGGGGTACTTTGGCAGGAGGGACCGCTATTGTGGCTTCATGGACACTCTTTAGGGGCTCGCACTCTTCAGTATTTCCCACAGCTGGTCGCTCGACAGGCCTGTTTGGGGCTTAAGTATTGCTTAGTACATTTTGCAAAATTGCCTGATAAACTTATCATTCCCTACACTAAGGAACAAGTCCAAATTTTGTGTGGCACAGTAGATGATTGGAGCATTCTTATGTGCGCCTTTCCAAATGTCATAGATAATCATTACCCAAAGAGCCCTATTTTGTCTTTTGTTGAAAACAATCTGGCTTACTTTCTTAAAATCACTGTTCAGGAGCCTATTACATCAGCCCCTGCCATCTTTACTGATGGCTCAAAGTCTGGTCGTGGGGCCTACCTGGTACAGGGATCAGAGCCTATAGTAAGAATGTTCAGACCTGACTCTCCTCAGATTGTTGAATGCTTAATAGTCCATTAAGCTGTATTTACAGCATTGCAAGGCATCTCTTAGGCCAAGGTTTCAAATCCTCCCACATTCCTCTTGAAAATCAGCTCCAAAAGGCCGAAGCCACACAGTCAGGTGTCTAGCAGCAATCCCACTCCTCGGTACCACTTTACTGTTGCAGTCTGGGTCGCATTGCTGGTAGAAATCACCCAACCAAGAGTAGCTTCTGGGAAAAAGAGGTTTATTTTGGCTTACAGGCTGAAGGGGAAGCTTCACGATGGCAGGGGAAAACAATGGCATGAGCAGAGGGTGGACATCACCCCCTAGCTAACATAAGGTGGACTACAGCAACAGGAGGGTGTGCCAAACACTGGCATGGGGAAACTGGCTATAAAGCCCATAAGCCCGCCCCCAACAATACACTCCCTCCAGGAGGCATTAATTCCCAAATATCCATCAGCTGGGAGCCTAGCATTCAGAACACCTAAGTTTATGGGGGACACCTGAATCAAACCACCACAGAGGTATTTCAGACATTCCCCACTTCCTTTACTTTGTTTACAGATTCCTTGTATGTGGCCAATGCAGTGGCTAATTTAGAGATCGCAGCTTCAGTTCGTTCCTCTAGTTTAGTGTCTAATATTCTTTTACAACTTCAATCTTTAGTTCTGCAGCGAACTTGCCCATTTTATGTTTCTCATATCCGAGCCCATTCCTTGCTGCCTGGACCCCTGTCACAGGCTAATGACCTGGTAGATCAGGCTACCAGGCTGGCCATGGTTTCCTTAGGAGATCCTAAGGCTTCAGCTATAGAATTTCATAGATTATATCATGTGCCTGCAAATACTTTAAGACTCAAATTTCTCATTTCCAGAAACGAGGCTTGAAACATTGTAAAGTCTTGTCAATCTTGTGTTACCTTTTTGCCTTCCCCACATGTGGGCGTCAACCCTCGGGGCCTGCGCCCTGGAGACCTTTGGCAAATGGATGTAACACATCTTCCAGAGTTTGGAAGATTAAAATACCTACATGTTTCAGTGGACACATGCTCCGGTATTATTTTCGCCTCACCATTGGCAGGCGAAAAGGCCTCTCATGTAAAGACTCACTGCCTAGAGGCCTGGGCTGCTTGGAGAAAGCCACGCCATTTAAAAACTGATAATGGCCCAGCATACACATCTGCTGGTTTTCGAGCCTTTTGTGCTCAAATGCAGGTAACCCACACCACTGGCCTTCCTTATAACCCACAGGGCCAGGGAATAGTAGAAAGAGCTAATAAGACCTTAAAAGCTCTTTTATTTAAACAAAAAAAAGGGATAGCCGAGGACGCTACTCCCAAGGAAAGAATATCTTTAGCTCTTTTTACACTCAATTTTTTAATTTTGGATTTCCATGGTGACAGCGCAGCTGATAGACATGGAAAATCTCTAACTTCTGTGCTGAACGAAATGGTGATGTGGAAAGACGTCTTGGATAATAAATGGAAAGGACTGGATCTTGTGATATTAAGATCCAGGGGAGCTGTTTGTGTTTTTCCACAGGCCCAAGATTCTCCGCATTGGGTTCCAGCTCGCTTGGTGAAAACAATTATCCGACCCCAACAGGAGGCTCCTGGAGATGGAGATGCCTACCAGGATGGAGAGAAGGATGGAGAAAAGGAGAGCCTTATTGATGATCCTCATCCTGTGCCTGGAATGTAGGGGAGAACAGCGTTGGGGCATTATGTCTGCATTTCCCAAACACATGCCAGTATACCACTCTGCTGTGGTTTTTCCCCGTTTCTTTACAACAGAGAAGGAACTGGGTCTTCCCATGGTGAGGAAAGACACCTCTTCCGTTTCTATCGGAGAACAGCGGAGTTTCCAGGCATCGGGGACATTGTGCTTTACACTTGATCCGACTTATGAGGACTGTATGGTCTTAAAGAAACAAGCCTTTGCTTGGTTCCATGGGGACATGATTTGGGAAAGAAATGACCAACAGAGACATAATGATTGGTATGGTCCAGAGAATAAGACTTCCCAATATAAATTTGGTAACTATACCTATACTGAATTGGCAATCTGGCTTAATGGAACATTTCTGGTTGGTGTAAACATATCAGACAAAGCATACCAACCACGACTTGCTCCTCATTGTTGGGGAAGTGATGAAGGGGAAACCTGGCCGTGGTCTGACTGTCAGTCTACCGGTGTTGGCTGGACTAGTAAGGGAAAACTCTTTAATTTCTCCCCGGACATGAGGGGTCCCCATCCCTATCCGGCCTTATGGACTGGGGGATTTTTCAGACAAGATAGAAGGTATAATCCATTTTCAAAGTGGATTTTGTGTGGAACAAATGGAAGCTGTACTGATTTCACACCTTTTGTGTTATTACAGGGAGGACAAGTTGCTTGTAATAATGTGACTGCAGTCTTTAGTGAGAAGGAGCAGGTGGTGGAGGAAGCTGATGAGAACTGGGATGCTTTATACAAAACTATCAACACCACAGGGGGAATTATGAGCATTGGACATGGGTGCCAAACTAACGCAAGAAATGCTACTTTCTCCCCGGCACCAGTTTGCGTTCACCCACCGTTTATGTTTGTCCTCAGTAATTCCTCCTTTAGTAGCTGCTCCAATACCTCCTGCCTCTTGTCCCAATGCTGGGATGCTCCAAAGTTTAAAAATGCTATGGTCCTTAGGGTCCCTCGTTGGGTCCCTGTGCCTGTGGAAGCTCCCAGCACGCTGATTTTATTTAGAAAAAAAAGGGATTTTGGCATCACAGCAGCAGTTATAGCAGCCGTGGCTGCGATAGCTGCTGCCGCTACTGCGGCGGGTGTGGCCATAGCTTCCTCAGTACAGACGGCTGAAACTTTGAATAACTTGGCTACTTCTACCTCAGAGGCCTTAGACACTGAGACAGCTTTAAATTCTCACTTAAAGGGTGGTATCCAAATTTTAAACCAAAGAATAGATTTAGTCCAAGAACAGGTTGATGTCCTTTGGCAGCTAGCTCAGCTGGGATGTGAATGGAAGTATAATGCATTGTGTGTTACTAGTGTCGCTTATGAAAACTTCACCAGAGCTGCTAATCTGTCTCGTAGTTTGTCGCTAGCCCTCTCGCAAAATTGGTCTAAGGAATTTGATAGGGAATTGGAGGAATTAAGACAAGCTATAGTACATATTAATTCCACACGAATGGATCTTAGCTTGGCAGAAGGCTTTACTTCTTGGATATCATCTGCATTCTCCTATTTCAAGGAATGGGTAGGAACTGGAATGTTTCTGGTATGCTGCTTAGGAGGGTGTGTGCTTTGCCTATGGTTGGTCTGTCGCCTGCGAACCCAAACTAGGAGAGATAAAATGGTCATTTCACAAGCGCTCACTGCCTTAGAATGTGGCTCCTCTCCCCAAATATGGCTGGCAGCTTTAAAAGACAAATAGCTTCCCTGGCCCTTGCACCCTCGGGGTCTCAGAGTACCCATTGCACGAGGATGGGCAGGAATATGGTAGCTTTCATTTGACCGCCGCCTTTGCACTCTCAGGGGACCTGTCCCATTGCACTGAGGAAGGGGAGGTTGGACTTCTTCCCTTGATCGGTCAACACATCATGAGGTGCGGACCTGATCGGGAAGGCATGTTTTCTATTTACGCTTGGCCATTTTATTAAACAAAAAAGGAGGAGCTGCAGGGAGCGGCTACAGATGCCATTACAAGATGGCGCTGACTTCCTGCTGAGAGTGGTGACGAACAACCCCCTACTTGGTCATATCCTGGCGACAGTCTTGCTTGATGCTGCGCGTGCACATGATGTAATGCATCCTGGGCCTATCCCATGGCCCTGGGTGATGGGTGAGCAGGTGGCGGCCAATCCGTAGGTGCCTTGTAGTATTACACCCTATAAAAGCAGCTACAATCCTGCGCCCTGGCCCCTCGCCATCAACTTTTCTGTTAACCAAGAGGCTCTCCAATAAAGTGTGATCAAGAAGGATCTTTGTTTGCTGGTCGTTCTTATCCTGCTGGTCAGGAAGGTCACAGCAAAACAATAAACAGTTTCCAAGAGAGGGTCCATGTATTGCAAGGGCTAAGATCAGATGTGTGCAGACATACAGATAGGGAAGAAATAAGGCATAATCCTATCCCACTTTTGTAATACTTGGTGTGGCATTCACTATACAAGTACAACTAGGCATCAAAGAACTGGTGGACCTGTGGCTAAAGTCAATTGTCAACCTCTCAACGCACAGGAAAGTCAGGTATAGAAAGTTATATTATGGATGTACCAGTGCAGATGAAAGGTAACTCATGCCTTTGGAAGTTTGAGAACTCTTCTCTGATTTGTTTCCAACTTCTAAAGACATTTCTTATATACACAACCTGCCATTCAGCTTGATGTAGTGATTCATGGAAACAGCTTCCTAGTATTTTGCTTGTTCTTTCATCTAAATTTTATAATTCCCTCGAATTTCTAGCCCCAATGATAAAAGTCTGTGACATTCTCAACCGAGTGTAATTATATGCCCTTATCATCTGGTACAATACTTTGACCTTCCCTTAAAGCACAAGTCCTTTTCTTATTATATATAGGTACCTACTCATTGGTGCCAATATGCCTTACTCCCTGACTCTGCAACCTTGTAAGTAACTCCCTCATCTCTCATGAGGAACAGGTTTGGAAATAATGTATGACAGTACACACCAGAAAGGTTTTCCTGCTATTCTCATTCCTGGTCATCTTTTCTGTCTCTAAGCCATAATTTACTCCATATGCTTAGAGTATGATTAAGCAATTCACTGTCTCTGAGAGCTTCTGGATGGGAAATAACTGGTATGGTGCTTATGTCATTATCTTCAAGGTTAGAATACTTACAATGTGTCTGATGTAGCTTGTGGGATAAATTACATGATTTTAGCAGTAATGGGATGGGTTTAAATTTTATTTTTATATTTGTTTTAAAGTATTTGTAAAATATATATTGAAAATGTACATTGGAGAGATAACTTATCAATCAAATGTACTTGTTTTCAAATCCTGTCAGCCTGGGTTTGATTACACAGTGCCCACTCAAAGCCATATGCAAAACTAGCACATGCATCTAAAATGTATGTAGAGTGGCAAGAGGACTTGGAATGCATATGTGGATGCACACACACATGAAAATAAATTAGGATATTTTACAAATGAAACACATATGTGTCTTCTGAGTTCATTAATATCATTACTTAAGAGAAAATACTACAAAAAATGAGACCACGATTGGAGAGATAGCCTGGCAGTTGCAAAGTATACTGTCCCAAATTACTCAGTCAGTACATTTGTAAAGTCTGATGCACAATGTGGCACATGCATCTGAAGTTCCTTTGAAGCAGCAAGAGGCCCTAACACATGTACATGCTCTCTCTTCCTCTCTCAAATGATAAAGACACTAAGATAATTAGACTAAAGAAATACTTAAGGAATACTGTAAGAAATGACACAAGGTCATAAAGGGGTTCAAGTGGTACATAACTAAAAAGTGAAAAAGCATAACTTAGTCGCCAGTCTTGTCCTAGTTTTAGTGATATGCTTCTTGTTTTCTGTGACCTAATTCCTTTGTCAGGACACTTGAGCATTAAGCATCTCAGCCTTTTACTCCAATGCAGTCATTAAGGACTAAATATCATCTAACAGTATCTATTGTTATACTTCAAATTGTCATATAAAGATTAGGATGGGATTTTCATTAAAAACACAAAGCCTGGACTTCTGGTAAAGATGGATTCTGCCTAACCATACCCCACCTCTTGGGGAAGGAAAGGCAAGACATTAAGGGTTCATTGGATCATCTAAGGGGAGCAGAGTCTAATAGACCACCAGTGGGAGGGAACAGAGGGGCAAAAAAAGTGAATTGGCTGATTCCCACACTCTTGGGTAGACCACAGTCCCCCAAACCCCCAAGCAGCCATCTTAGCCATAGTACCAGCCACAGGTTCCTGCTGCACTAACTACAGGCAAGGGAACCCAGGCCAGTGTAGCTCCACCTGTACCACTGCATGCCTACCCCATGTGACTGTGGCCCTACCCACCCACCCAGCGTGACTGTGACCACTGCCTCACACCAATGCCTTCCCACTAGCCTCAGTGCAGGGTGCCAACATAGTCCTACTCACCACAGCATGTACCAACACAACCCACCCCATTCCCAGACCCAAGCTAGCAAGCCAGCATAGCTCCACCCATGCCTCCAGGCTATTGATCACCTACTCACTCACTGCTGCAACCCCACCTCCACGCCTCCCCGACCCCTTGTGATGACCCAAGCAGGCCAGATTAGCTCCACCCAGTTTCCAGTCTCAGGAATGCTATTCCACACGCTGCCACCCCCTAACCCTGTGCACAGGCCCAGGCAGACCAGAGTAGCTCCGCAAGTGCATCCAAGCTCAAAAACTCCAGGCCACTGGCCACTGCCCTCCATCCCCCTGTGCACTTTGGGTCACTTAACCATACACTCCCATACACCAAATCATGAAACACCAAGCTTCTATATCAGATCATTGGGCCCCCACAAGAGCCTCATTGGATCCTTCCCGAACAAGCAGGCCCAATTGCCACCAGAAGCCTACTGAAAGCAAACATAAAAGGGAATAACTACTGAACACACTTCAAGGGTAGATAAGACCTTCCTCTTAAATTAAATAAGGCTCCTACACTGTGATGGGCAGATCATGACAAAAAAGGAATAACATGAAAAATCAAATGCAAGTAAATCCAGTAAGATCACCCAGTCCCACAATGGCTGTCTCTAATCAAAACAAAGAAGAGATGATAGGATCAGAAGCCCAAAATGAACATATAAGCTGTGCAACCCTGACCAAGCAATAGCAGAACTTGCAGAAAAGCAACAAAGGGCAAATAATTGTGAGAATGCTGTCCTTGCTAGACTAGACCTAATAGATAAGAACCTGGAAGGGGTCCAAAGACAGTTAAATGATCTGCAGGAGAGCAAACAAAAAGAGGACCTCAATCACCATCTGGCTAAGCTCAATGAAGACATAAAAAATTGCAAGAATAAATTTCAAGAAGCATCAAGAAAATCTGAAAATAACAAAGGACTATGACAGAGGGATAGAAACTATACATAAAAAGCAGTAGAAAATGCTAACCTAATTGAACAAGCCCAAAACTCTATACAAGCTCTCAAGAACAGAGTCAGCCATGTGGAGGATAAAAACTTAGAACTGGAAGATAAACCAGAAGAAACAGCTTGTGAGTCCAAAAGTTTCAATAAGTTCAAAAATGTTTGTGAACAGAACATGAGGGAACTGTGGGATACCCTTAAACATCTCAACATTTGGATCATGGGCATACCAGAAGGGGAAGAAATTCAGACCAAAGGCATAGAGAACTTATTCAACAAAATTATCAAAGAAAACTTTCCCACTCTCTCAAAAGAAAGTTACAAGAGCTAACATAACTCCAAACAGACTGGACCAAAGGAGAAATTTACCAAGACATATTGTCATTAAAACTCTAAACATTGATATCAAAGAGAAAACCCTAAAAACAGCTAGGGAAAAACAACACATTATATTTAAAGGTAACCATATCAGAATTATTCCAGATATCTCAATGGAATCTCTGAAAGGTAGCAGGGCTTGGAATGGAACACTGCAAAGTCTAAGAATCTATGCCTTCCAACCCAAACTACACTACCCAGAAAAACTATTGCACATAATAGATGGTAAAAGAAAACCTTTGCATAAAACTCAGCTTTGCAACTATATAAACACAAAGCCAAACCTGCAGAATACTTCAGGAAATTCTCCACACAGAAGAATCAAACAATCAACCTCAAGTGCATACAAGAAGCAGATTACAATAACCAAACTCAGAGAAGGAAAAAAATCTACAAAGTCCAAGAAAACACCAAACCACATAAACCACCACAATATGGCAGGGATCAAATCAAACCTCACAGTCATAAACCTAAATTTTAATTGCCTTAATTCACCCATCAAGATACATAACCTATCAAGGTGGATCAGAAAATTAGGACCCACAATTTGTTGTCTTCAATAAACCCACAACGAAATGGAAATACCACCAACACCATCATAGTTGGGGACTTCAATACTCCACTATTGGCAATAGATAGATCATCCAAACAGAAAATCAACAGGGAAGTGAGCGAGCTCAACAAAACCATAGTACAACTAGACCTTACAGACATCTACAGACCATAGTACCCCAAATCCATAGACTATACATTCTTCTCAGAAGCCCATGGAACATTTTCTAAAATAGATCATATATTGGGTCACAAAGCCTGCTGCCATATATTTAGGAAGATCGACATAATTTCCTGCATGATATGAGATCACAATGCTGTTTTGCTAGAAATTAACAACAATAGATTAACCAGGAATCCCATGTGCTCCTAGAAACTGAACAACACACATTTAAACAATAAATGGGCAGTGGATGAAATAAAAAAATGAAATTTTGAAATTTCTAGAAATGAATGACAATGAGCACACATCATACCAAATCTTACAGGACACAATGAAGGTGGTCCTCAGGAGAAAACTCATAGCACTAAATGCCTTCATAACAAAGACAGACAGATCCCAAATCAATAACCTAATCATCCACCTAAAGGCACTGGAAAAGCCAGAAGAATCCAACCCAAAAAGCTCAAGATGTAAAGAAATAATTAAGATCAGAGCAGAAAATAATTAAGAAAATTGATGAAACAAAGAGCCAGTCCTTTAAAAAAAAAAAACAAATAAATAAACAAGATTGGCAAACCCCTGGTCAATTTGATCAAGTGAAAAGAAGAAATGCTTTAAATTAACAAAATTAGAAATGAAAAAGGAGAGATCACAACAAACATAAGAAATTGGGTGAATCAACAGGACTTACTTAAAAAATTTCTACTTTACAAAATTGGATAATATGGAGGAAGTGGGTGAATTCCTGGACACATACCACCTACCAAAGCTAAATTCAGAGCAGAACAATTTACACAAACCTATCACATCCATCAAGATTGAAAAGTTACTCAAAATCCTACCCCAAAAGAAGTGTCTAGGACCAGATGACTCCTCAGCTTAATTCTATCAAACCTTCATGGAATAACTGATACCAATTTTTTTCAAAGTGTGCCACACAATCAGAGAACAGGGAAAGCTCCCCACTCCTTTATGAAGCTACTATCACCCTAATACCAAAACCAAGCAGACATGACACAAGAAAACTATAGGCCTATTTCCCTGATGACCTTAGACACAAAAATCCTGAAAAAAAAAAAAAAAAATCCCCATAAACAGAACCCAACAACACAGCAAAAGCATTATCGGCCTTAATCAAGTAGGCTTCATCTCAGGAACACAGAGGAGGTTCAGCACAAGGAAGTCTGTCAATGGAATACACCACATAAATAAACTTAAACACAAAAAACAGTGAGTAGAAGCTTAACAGGTCAAATGTAGACAAGACAGGACCACCCCCCCCCCCAGCACCTGTTAGTGCTGGGCAGCAGTAAGCACTGAGATTTCTAGCATGTCATGGTGCTGCCGTGCTGCACCTAGTAGAGGACATAGACAGCCTGTATGGGTAGCTGCCTGGCCTGCAGTCAGGTGGGGTCCACATAGGTTACCAATGTGAGGCTAACCCCACAATACATGAGCCATATTCCCCAACAAGGATAGTCCCTATGGAGGGTGGAGGGCAGGGCGGTGGCTAACAATGGGACCAACATGACTGTATACACTGTGTACACAATTAATAAAAAAAAGTTCTGAAGAGCAGACACACACACATGGGCCTTTTAATACCCAAGAGCTGGAGAAATTGGCTCATTTTAGAGCTTTGGCCTTGTTACCTGTGCTTTATGCTATCTTCTTGTCCAAGTTTTTTCTTGGCCTCCCACCACAAGTTCTCTTGTCCGGCTACTAAGTTCTTCTCTCTTGTCTCATTTCTGTTAAATTCAATCATTTTACTGTCTCTTAGGTAAGATTAAATTCTATTTCCTACTGGGTCCTGGCTGATAGGATATACATGACTCTCATGCTAGGCAGTGAACTATCTTTCCTTTTCATATTGATGGATTTCGGTTCTTTCTAGTATTCAGTGCTATCTGTATAAAAAACAAATTCTACAACAAGGAGTAAGTGTAGAATGGATTAAAGGAGATAGTCATTTAAGAGATATTTTGATGGGTATATCCCCCTTCTTAGCAAAAGAACAGTAGATGCTTATCTCTAGAACCTATGGCCTTCCTATCCACAGAATTCTGACTTAGTACTCAGTGTCAAATGTGAACTCTCTTCCATTTAGCAGGCTTCATACCCAATCACAGAGAAGTTGATTACCTGGAAATGCTGTGTGCCACTCTTGCACAGATATATTCATCCAGCCTGTATAGCTGATGTGGTAGTTTGCAGGATCCCCTGCTTGTTCATGCTTTTATGACCATTATCCTTCAGTAGCAGAACTATGAAGGCAAGCCATAAGGAAGATAGCTTTCTTCTAGATTCCAGTGTGATCTTTAAAAAAATAAAATAAAAATAAATAAATAAACTATATATATATATATATATATATATATATATATATATATATATATATAGTTCATTTATTTATTTGAGAGAGAGAAGAGGGAGAGAGAGAGGGAGAAAATGGGTGCACCAGGGCCTCCAGCCACTGTAAATGAACTCCAGATGCATGCACCCCCTTATGCATCTGGCTTATGTGGGTCCTGGAGAGTCAAACTGGGATCCCTTGGCTTTACAAGCAAACACCTTAACCACTAAGCCATCTCTCTAGCCCCAGTGTGATCTTGTTATGCCTTGTGCCCTTTGCCTGTGGTGTCCTTAGCAATAGGTTATTACCATTTAGCTCTGGAGGCTAACCAAGTTCTTTAGCAATGGCATTCATTATTTTGGGAACATCATTGGTATCCCTGACCAATAGCTCTCTGTAATGGGAAGAGAAGTAACTCAGTTCTGACATAGTAATTTACAGCACAGATCCTATGGTTTTAGGATTAAGCTTTCTGACAGTGCACTTCTGTCCTCGATTTTCCAACCAACCCCACCCCCTCTCAAGCAGCATTTTAAACACCCGTGCTGCTATCATTTGCTAGCTTTACAACCTTAGACACTGAGGAGACTAAAACTCATCAAAGCAGAAATAGAGAGGATGTCTAGAGCTTAACACTAAAGGAGACTTGTAACACACCTGTAAAGGCATAGGAAACATTGTGGGAAATGGGTTGGACCCATTGTAAGAGCCACCCTTAGGCTCAGTCATACCCTCCAGACTTGAATATTCATGACCCCACAGTGAATATTAATAACCTCACTAAGGAGGGCCCTAAGTGGAGTGAGGGTGTGGAAAATGTTGTATAAGTGTACAACCTGGTGGAAATATGAATAATAGGCATTATGTTTATAGAGTAAATATCATAATTAATAAAATGCATAATTCTTAAAAAATTCTCATTCTTCTATTTTCACATATACCTATATCTTTGATCATTATAAAAAGTATCCAACTGAAATGCAAGAATCCACACCCTTTATTCACTGTGAATACTCTGAGAGAAAGACCATACTGTTTACTTAGGAGCTTTCATAGTCCAGAAGAGTAACTATTATGATACATTTAGGAATATGTTTAGGAACTATACTACATCTTTTAGATTTACTGAATAATTTAATACTTAATATAATCTTAAAATATAAGCTTCATTGTAATGGCTACTCTGTATATAGGTATTATAACAATAGAAACTGTTATACAATTGATTGTATTATTTGCCTGAGGTCAAAAATCATAACAAGGCAAAGTTCAGATTTTCAATTCTAAACAAACTCTAGTATTACTTTGTTGTATTCTTTTTTATTCCTTAGTGGCTTGATATAATGACTATAATGTAATAATTCCTTTAGGAATGTATTAAGAGATTAAAGTTAGACACTCAATAAAGATTAAAATTCTCCATAATATTTGTGATTTTGAGCCTCTTTAAAGCTAGGGAGCAAAATGAGAAGAAATGACATGACTTTTTGAGTCTGGTCCTGTAATTAGTTACTGCTATATATCACTCAGTAGAATGGGGTTTCCTTTAAACTACTTTTTCTTTGAGACAGAGTCTCTCCATGTAGCCCAGCTGATCTCAACTTTGAGATCTTTCCTAATAGCTGGGTTTAAGAGGTGCCACTTCACCTGGCCTCTTCAGAACTTTTAGCTCTTCCCAGAACACCTATTTTTAGGGGAATTATTTATATGGAAAATGGAAGACAGAAGATACTACCCAGAGATATTTAGAGGGACTGAGAAAATTTGTGCCATGTGTTAATGAGGTAAGTAGGATTTTCACAAAGTTTAGAAATAAAGAGAGCAGCCATATTGTAATATTTCAACAAAATATAAAATGGGCCCTGTAGTGGGAATGAAGCAAGAACTTTAAAGTTCAGAAATATTGAGCCGGGCATGGTGGTGCACACTTTTAATCCCAGCACTCGGGAGGCAGAGGTAGGAGGATAACCGAGAGTTTGAGGCCACCCTGAAACTACATAGTGAATTCCAGGTCAGCCTGAGCCAGAGTGAGACTCCACCTTGAAAAACCAAAAAAAAAAAAAAAAAAAAAAAAGTTCAGAAATAATGACCTTATATAAACTCCAGTATCCTCATTAGAAAACAAGGATGGATTGTCAGTCAGAATGTGCTGGGTTATATTTGCTAACTTGCTTCTCATCTCTTAGGGGATAAACAGAGGTTGGAAGGGTGCTCTGCTCAGTGAAGTCACTCAAAATCAGGGTGACCTACACATTCTAAGTCCAAAGAAGGAAGGGAGTTAGGTGCGTTTATTTGCATCATTTGTGAGCAGGCAATCAATGCTTGCTGCATAGCACTAATCACTACCCGGGGGCAATAACAGTAATAAAAAGCCTCCGGGACATATCTATTGTCAGTTATCAGTGCTAATAATAAGTAGACCTATTTTGTCACAGAGCTTTATTTTATTTATTTATTTATTTATTTATTTTGAGGTAAGGTCTCATTGTAGCCAAGGATGACCTGGAATTCACTATGTATTCTCAGGGTGGCCTCGAACTCATAACGATCCTCCTACCTCTGCCTCCCAAGTGCTGGGGTTAAAGGCATGTGCCACCATGCCCAGCAGAGCTTTATTTTTATCAAAGGGTAAAATAGAGTAGAAATAATAGAATATATAACACACACCATGCTAAATTAGAGCCTAGGTAGATCAAATTTAATTTTGGGTCAGAAGTATTATCAATAGTTTTAACAGAATTATAAACTAAATCTTGGCAACTGAAAACAGATTTTTTTAATGTTTTAAATTTATTTGAAAGGAGAGATGGAGATATTGGGCATGCCAGAGCCTCCTGATCCAGGTTTGTCAGGATTTCAAAGCAATCACCTTTAACCACTGAGCAATCTCTCCAGCCAAGAACAGAATTTTTATAACAACCTGATGGATATAATAATGCCTGCATTTTATGTGCTCAATTTCAGATATTTTAATTTTAATATTTTAATATTTTTCAGTCTGCATTGTAGTTGATAGCAAATTATATATAATGTAATACACTGTTTTTCATTTAAAATTTTTATTTCTTAAAGCTGCTCATAGATAACTGGCCTAATCTGAAATTATTGGTTCTATTAGAACAAACAAAGCAACTGTAAAAAAGTAATATAATATCAGAAGAAATAAAGACCTTCACCATCATGTTTCTCAGGACTTCAGATGTATTATTATTGTTTACAAATCGTCTTTCTCTTGTTACCATGGCAACCTTTTTGGCTTCATAAGTGATGTGAGGGTAATATATTTAGTTTTGCCCTACTGAAAAATAGCACCCAGTAGAAAGTTTTAAAAAGGTAGCTATTGCATTCTGAATCATTGTCTAACAGCAGTACAAGTTTGATTGCAGTGAGAGAACAGCTTCCTCTCCCCAAAGTGCACAGGGGAAACAGCAGGAATTTCCAGATGCAGCATCAATTTAGGTGACATCTGTTATGAAGCTGTAGGTGTGCCCAAGACATCAGCTACTGGATGCAGGTACACCTGACAATGGAAGGCAACTGCTTTTTGTAGCAGTAGTATCAGCAGAACCAATAAGAGCAATAGTTTAAGAAGGACATCAAATTAAATCTTTAAAACTTGTGAACGACTTGGAGGCATGCCTTAATACTCCCTACTCTAAATCTCTGTACTGTTATTTGATTGAGATGACAAAACACTGCTATTATGCTCTGAGTCAATCCCAATGAGCAATAATTTCTTTGGTTGGGCATCCCTTCATTTTCATTAAAGCTTTACAAAACATCTGATCTACAATGGCAGGGGAGTGAAATTGGGGGTACCATGTCTTGAACTGATTTCATTAAATGGGAAGTATCCCCAGTATCTCTAATCTGTACTATTACTGCTCTCACTGCATTTCCTGACCTACTAAATTTTAACCAGGATCATGAATTTTTCACTTTCTCCCTCTGTAAACAAAAATACTTTGGAAAATTTGTTAAGTGCCCAAGGCCCTGCTTCAGGATATGTAATTCATAGATACTAAAGTTGAGGAGGGGTATAAAGTTCTATGGAGGGACAAAGAGGAGGAGAGAAGGAAAATTATACAAAACTAAAGGTGGTATGAATGAATACTGTAGAAAACTACTTTTTATTTAGTAGATTTGACTTTCAGACACCCAAAGAGAAAGAGAGAGAGAGAGAGAGAGAGAAAGAAAGAAAGAAAGAAAGAAAGAAAGAAAGAAAGAAAGAAAGAAAGAAAGAAAGAAAGAAAGAAAGAAGGAAAGAATTTTTATAGAACTTAACATGCTGGGTAGAGAAAACTTTGTCCTGAAGCCATAGGTTGTTGCATGTAAATTCCAATGATGGAGTTGGGTCACCCATGGGGAGTGTGGCTCATGAAGCCCCAAAACAATTCAGGCCACTTCCAAAGCACTTGGCTATCCAACACATGTAGATTTTAAGACCTTCTTGCTGAAGATGCCACATGCTCCAGCCCCAAGACATTAAGATATCAAGCTGTGTCTGAGCTAGAAGCCACCATCTCTCTGGTGGTTAACTCTCATACTGCTGGAAAGTGCTTTATCAGATGCTCAGGGATACGTCATCAACAGTTTAAATAAACAGTAGATTCTGCAAGCTACAAAATCAACCAGGTAAGTAAGATGTACCTACACTTGGCAAGTAAGATAATGGGGTTAATCAACTGTTTTTTGATTGAATATGAGAACTGCTCAGTAGAAAGAATTCATGCCTGGTACTAAGAAGTGCAACAAAAGCCTATGGCTTGGCTTCTTTGGCGGTTCTTTGGCTAAATGGAGACATTTATGCCCATCAAAAACCCTTCTTAATGTACATTTTTCTCCTCTGGTATATGCTGTCCACATTTTTGATTAAAATAAAACTACTTTCTACAGGTGGTAGCAAACACTGAGGCCAGCCAAGACTCATCAAAATGGTAAGAGGAGAAAGCCAATGTCAACTATTGGATGCATCATCTGTATTACTCTTGCTATGGCTAAAGGTGGGAAGGAGTACTTTTGGTCACTGTCTTCCTGTCATGAGCCAACTGGCACGTTCATAACCCTACAGTGATGGTTAATATCCCACAAGACCTGCACTATTCTGAGCCTATAAACAGTTTTTGACATGGAGGATGGAAAAGTATAAAAAGTGAGATGAAAACAGGAGAAGAAAGAGTAGAGTCCTCAGTGGAATGGGGACAAGGGAAAGGTACCAAAAGAGCATAATATGATGGGAACATGACCAAATAGTATACTCATATATTAAAGTTCCAAATAAAAAAAAAAATAGGTCTCATGAATACAGTAAGTAGGCCCCTCTGATAAATATTGCCCTTAACCAATTCATTAGTATTTCAATATGTAATTAACCATGTGGCTGACTGAAATTATGCCTATTCATTCTCTATTGTAGCCATAAGACTCATTGTTATGTATCTGTCTTTAAAAAATGCAAAAATGGCTGTTGTGCAGCCATTTAATTTCTCATAAATTGAAACATTCCCTACTAGAAGGGGAAGGAGGCTCATAAGACAGGAAGCTAAGGATACTTACCAGGCCCAAGAAACTCTCACAAATCATAAAATTCAAGAAGCTCAAAATTTGCAAGGTTAAGTGGTAACCATTTGATAGGGAATAAGTGACTCGAGTGGGGTAACCTACTAGTTTGACAGGAAGCTCCAAGCATTCAGCTTTTGTGGTAGATGATACAACTGCTTTCCATGCTCCTATAAGTAACCTAAGAAACTCACTGGTTAATCAAGCTAGACTCGGGTAGAAATGTCGCGTCTGTTTTCAATGCCCTATCTGGAGTGAACTGATGTTTGCCTATGTCTCCTCAGGAGAAATCTACAAAAATGTATGCAAGTTTATAAAATAAAGTTTTAAAGTAAATACATATTATAATGGCACATTGTAATATTATTGAATGATCATTAAAATTGTGGGTTACATGGTATAAATGGTAGAACAAATTTAGAAGACCAGCCAACTATTTGCCAACTTACCACCTATTTATTGGATGGCCGCATGAGGCCACATTTAAAATCTCTAGTTTTGAGAACCAGACTAACTAGGTTTGGTATTCTGGCTCCATTACTATCTAGCTACATGAAGACTGAACTTCTGAACTTCTTTCTGCTTTATTTTCCTTATGTGTAAAATTCGTACTATATTGTCACTGTGAGTTTTGGATGTAACTAAGAAAAACAATGAAGCCATAGCTGTCCCACAGCATAATTTCTGCAATTGTCAGCCACTTGATGATGGTATTGAATGCCACAATTCTGTGAGACAAAGATTATTATCACCTCCTGCATTCAGGTAAAGAACCTGATACAGAGAAAGGTGAGAACACAAGTAAAAATTCACAACCCACGTTACTGGTATGTTTATCTACTCAGCCACTGCACTAACAGAAGCACTAAAGGAAATGTAGTAGCCCTTAATCCCATTCTTCATCACGTTCATGGTGAGTTAGTGGCAGGGTGAGGAATGGTTGATATTGGACATAGCTACATGTGATTTCCGTAAGACAGGAAGCCTCTCTCATCTATTTGTAGTATGCTTTGCTTATGCACAAGTCATTTAGCATTTCTGAATTTTTGCATTTAAATGTACAAAAATTTTAGAATGGTAATACCCAATGAATCATGTTTATTATTTGCAAGCAGGGAGAGAGGGAGAGATAATGGGTGTACCAGGGCCTCTTGCCACTGTAAATAAACTCCAGGTGTATGCGCCACTTGGTGCATCTAGCTTTACATGGGAACTGGGGATTTGATTCTGTGTTTCAGGCTTACAAGTAAGCTCCATGCATCATTTTCTACATATTAAATGACAATGTATGGATCAGCTAATTGTTTCTCACTTAGCAGTCATTGACTCATAATTCTAACTATCAGGATTAGAAAAATATTATTATCTACTTAGTTCTTAATGCAGTAACTAAAGAAGAGAAAAATAAAACACAGTGAACACTTTTTTTTTTTTGGTTTTTCAAGGCAGGGTCCCACTCTTGTTCAGGCTGGCCTAGAAATCACTATGTAGTCTCTGTCTGGCCTTAAGCTCATGGAGATCCTCCTACCTCTGCCTCCCAAATGCTAGGATTAAAGGCATGTGCCACCATGCCCAGTGGACACTTATTTTTTATCTTTATTTTTATTAATTAGAAAGTTTGTTATATGGACGAACTGTGTGCTGGTCCTATTCTCCTCCCTGCCCCCATTCCAATGAAGACACTAGTAGTGGGGTTACTAGTATTAACCATGCAGTTATGATTTATGAAAGCAGAAGTCAGTCATTGTGGGTGGCCAATGCCTCTGGATACTCCTTCCCATACTGTGACTCTGACAATCTTTTGTCTTCGTTTCAGCAATATTCCCCAAGCCTTGGAAGGTATGTCATAAGTCTACATTAGTGTTGAGCTCTCAGCATCTTCTGGGTTTCTGATTTGAGTTTCCTCAGTGTCCATCTCCACAGCACAGATTGCCAGGCTCCTGTGACAATAGCACTCCTGCTCAACTTGGCATTTCTTCTGTGACTTTAACTGGACCCTGGCTGATATGTAAGAGATGGCTCATCTCATGATATGGAGTCAGCTATCTTTTCTTGTCCTGTTGATATATTTTGGTTCTCCCTGGTTTGCTACCTTCTGTAAAAGAGAAAATATATACTCCAAGAGTGAGTGTAGCTTGGATTAAGGCGGAAAAGCATAATAATTGAGAGTTTAATAGGTATAGCCTCACTTTTTGGCCAAATACTAGTTGGAGCTTCTCACTGGAGTCTATGGCCATCATCTCAGTAGGATTCTGACTTGTTTCCAAGTACCAGCTATGAGTTCCTTCCCATTGAGTGGATCTGTTATCAATCAGAGAGCCACTGGTTACCCATAAGTGCTGTGGTCCACTATTGTACAAGTGTGCTTTTCAGAGTAATCATGTGGTTTGACAGAAGCCTGCCCTGCTTTGCGGACCTCATAGGTCTCTCTAACCAACAGTTTACAATGCCATTTCTGGCACTGAGAATTAGCCAGAGCCCATGGTTTTAAGATTAGGCTTCTTCCTCCTGTCTCCAGGGTGCTTCTGTCCAGATAATCACTCCTTATTAAGGGTTATATCTTTTAATTTACTATCCAGAAGAAAGATTTCTATGGTACTAATTCATATTGGCTTCAGTTTTGTGTAAATCTATACACACCATCTCTTTTCCCTCCCCCAAAGAACTTTCTACCCCTATTATCTATCCCTCAAGTTGTCAAGTGTACCTGCAACTCAAGCTGTTCTAGGATAGGAACCACATATGAGGGAGAACATGCAGCCTTTGTCTGTGCTTGTCTGAGTATGCTTGTAATGTTTTTTTCCAAGTCTGTCCATTTTCCTACAAACTTAATTACTTAAATTTCCCTCATTGTTGAGTAGAATGCCATTGTGTATATATACCACATTTTCATTAACTATCCATCTGTTGACGGTCTTTGGGGCTGATCCCAGCCACTAGCTATTATAAATATAGCACTTACAAATATGGATGAGCAAATGTCTCTGTAGTAAAAAGTCTTTAGTGTATATGACCAGGAGTGGTATAGCTAGATCAAATAGTATATCTATTTTCAGCTTTTTGAGGGATCTCCATACTGACTTACATAGTGGTTGTACAAGTTTGTACTCCCACCAGAAGTGGATGAGTGTTTCTCTTATTCCAAACCCCTACCAGCTTTTGTTATCATTGGCTTTTTAAATGATTTCCATTCTAACTGGATTGAGACAGTAGACTAAAGTTGTTTTGTTAGGAATTTATTTTTGAGTTTTTAAGGTGGGGTCTTGCTCTAGCCCAGGTTGGAATTTACTGTGCAGTCTGAGACTTGCCTTGAACTTACAGCCATCCTCCTATGTCTGCCTCCTAAATGCTGTGATTAAAGGTATGCACCACCATGCCTGGCACAAAGCTGTTTAAATTTTCATTTCCTTGATTTCTATAGAGGTTGAATACTATTTATGTTTATTAATGTTTATTGATATTTGAATTTTCTTTAAGAACTCTCTTCAACACCTTTCCCCATTTTTGTTTTTATTTTTTAAGTGGCTTGCCTGACTTTTTATTATTGGTTACTTTCTTGAGTTCTTCAAAAATTCTAGATATTAGACCTCTGTCAGATATATAGCTGGCAATTTTTTTCTGCCATTCAGTAGGTTGATTTTTGACTCTGTTGGTGGTTGACTTACCTATACAATAGTTGTGAGTTTTATGAGATCTCAGTAGTTGAGTATTTGTCTAATTGTCTGAGGTAATGGGGCTCAGAAAGTCCTCTTCTACACCCATACCTTAGAGTATTCTGCCTATTTTTGTTTCCAGTTGTTTTAGAATTTTAGGTATGATATTGAGGTACTTGATCCATTTGGCATTGATTTTTGTGAAATGTGACAGAAGAGGGTACAGGTTCTCTTCTTCTATATTTGGCTATCCACTTTTCCAGCAGCATTTGTTGAAAATGTGAAATTACTCTAGTGTGTATTTTTGGTCCCTTTGTCAAAGATAAGGTAACTGTATTTGGATGATCTTATACATGGATCTTCTACTCTTATGTGTGGATCTATGTGACTGTTTTTGTTCCAGTACAAACCTGATTTTTATTATTATTACTATAACTTTATAGTATGTCTTGGAATCAAGTATGGCGACACCACCAAAGGCATTCCTTTCACTGGGGATGCTTTTGTCTATCTGATGCCTTTTTTGCTTTCACATGAATTTTGAGACCATTTTTTTTTTCTAGTTCTGTGAAGAATGCTGCTGAAATTTTGATTAGAATTCCATTGAATCTGTATACTGCTTCTGCAAAGGTCATTTTCATGATATTAATTCTTTTGATCCATGAGCATGGAAGGTCTTTCCATCTTCTCATACCTTCTTTCATTTCTTTCTTCTGAGTTTTATGTTTTCATTGTATAGGTCTTTTATTTCCTTGGTTAGATATATTCCAAGAGATTTATTTTATTGGTGACTATTGTAAATGGGACAGCTTCACTTATTTCTTTCTCTATATGTTTGTCATTGGTATATGTGAAGGGTACTGTTTTTTGTGTGTTGATTTTATATCCTGCCACTTTACTGAAAGGTTTACTGAAAGATTTTATCACTTCTAGTAGTGTTTTTCTTTTTTGATGGAGTCTTTGTCATAATGGTTTACTGTTATGAATTTCCCGCTTCGGACAGCTTTCATCATGTCTCATAAGTTTTGGTATGTTGTGTTTTGTTTGTTTTGCATTCATTTTAAGAAATTTTACAATTTCATCTTTTATTTCTTCCACAATCCATTCATTGTTTAATAGTGTGTAAGTCTCCAGGAGCTGATTTGATACCGGCTGTTTCTCTTGTTCTTAATTTCCAGCTTTAAACACATTGTGGTCTGATGTGGCACAGGAAGTGCAGTGGTTTGATTCAGGTGTCCCCATAAACCTAGGTGTTCTGAATCATAGATTCCCACCTGATGGATTAATGCCTGCTGCAAGCAGTGTATTTTGGGGGAGGCTTATGGGTACCATAGCCATTGCTATTTGCCAGTGTTGGGCTCACTTTCCTATTACTATTATCCACCTTATGTTGTCCAGGGGGTGCCATAAGTTCCCCTTGACATTGTGCAGTTTCCCCTCTAGTCTATAAGCCAAAATAAACCCTTTTTTTTCCCACAAGCTGCTCTTGGTCAAGTGATTTCTGACAGCAATGTGAACCTGACTGCAAAAGTAATTCTGGTACCAAAGAATGGTGTCATTTACTGCTAGACACCTACCTGACTATGTGGCTATGGCCTTTCGGAGCTAATTTTCAAGAGGACTGTGGAAGGATTTGAACTGTGGGCCTAAGAAACACCTTGCACCACCCCCAATATTTACTGATAAAATATGACACAATCTGTATTTTCTGCTATAATTCATCAGTTTGTATTGTAGATATGTAGACATCCATCTCCATTACTCACGTGCAGGTATTATATTCCCTCATTGGGCAGATAAATCAGTTCTAAGCAAACGATCCAACTGGACTAATCAGAATGTGGATTTGTAGTCCATGTGTGCATTGTTAGGGAGAAATAATAAAATTTAGGCTAGTCACATAGGCGCAAAAGTAGATGAATCAGGCTTACAGAAAAATAAAGAAAACAGGGGATTGAAAACCTATGTGATTGCAGAATGAATGAATTTAACAATTTCTGTTTGGGCTACTTAGAGCTTTCTGTTTACTGCCCCATGTTTGTATTGAATATTAATTGATATTTTATACTGAGATTTTCTGAGTTTGCAGTGTCTTTTCAATGACTTTAACCTTTTACTTAAACTTGTTTGAAGTGAGTGTCTGTACTTTGACAAAAAGTAATCATGATGAAGGTACTGAGATTTGAAGAGAAGGAAACTGATGATTTTTTTTAAATGTCATTTTACTGTAAAGTAACCATGAGATACAAGCATTTTTGTCAATAGTTCATTGGTGAGAAAATAGTGAATGTTTGAATTGCCCAAGAACAGACTTTCATAGATGGAAGAAGCAGATGTCTTGGTAACACAAAATAACATTTTCATCACCATGTTAGCACACATACAAAAGTCCTGCTACCATGTAAAAGATGACACAATAAAGTGAATAGTTTGTGGTCACTTAAAGAAACTTAGAAGATCATGAATCTCAGAAGATTTGTAGTAATACATTAAAAATATTAGGTAATGAGTATTTATAAGACCCTGACATTTGAAAAATCTAAGAAAAATCAAGTATGTTAAGACATTTTAGAGGTATAGAATGAAAAAAAATCTGGTGTCTATCTTGTTTTTGTTCAGTTTTCTTTGCCTATGAGGAATATGTCCACCAGCAGATTTAGCCAAATATAATGGAAACACCAAAGGGCTTCTTTGTTTCAAGAAAATGCATTTAACCATGGAGCCATTTCCCCAGACCATTTTTATTTCTCTTTTCAAATGGTAAATGATTTAAAAGCTTGCCTCAATTTGTATTATTGTTTTGTGTTTTGAATTTATTTTATGTGTGAATATGCATGTGTATCCAGGTATATGTGTATATATATGTATGTTTGAGACAAGATCATGTATTGTAGCCTAGGGTGGACTGAAACTTACTCTGTAGACCAGACTTGCCTCAAATTCATAGCTTTCCTCTTGGCTTCCTGAGTGCTCCAACTACAGGTATGAATCACCACACCTAGCTTAGAAGACATTATTTGTAAAAAGTTTGCTTCAAATCCTGGAATTTTTCTTGGGTTCCCAATACCAATTACCTTGTAATAGTGAGGAGTATTGTCCCAGGAGGACATACTATTCAGTTTCTGTGAGAGTCTTAGGTAACATACTGCTAGAGTGTTGGGATTCTGAGCATTGGGCAAGAAGCGGGTTCTGGCCTGAATCCTCACTCTGTTACTGATAAACTATTAGCTCCAATCAAAGGTGGGTCTTACTCACCATCTTTATGTTATAGAGGTAATAAAACTAAGAATTGTTCTTACCCAACAGGAAGTGGGATGATTTATTTTCAGATACCATAGTTGCTATGCAACACATGTAAGATGCAGTTATTGTAAAGCACACAGATCTAGTGTGACTGGTTCAGATCCTAGCTTCCTAGCTTTGCTATTTGCTAATATGTGAGTACTTGGTCAACCTATGTAACCTTGGCTTTTCAAAATTCAGGAAACCATAACATCTGTATTATACTCCTGTTTTGAGGATTAAACAATAACACTATATACAGGGTACCTAAAACCATGGTCAGTGTATAGTCAGTACTTACTAGACAGAAGCCATTTTTATTACACTGAGATATTTGCAACCTCCATTATAAATGAAAATAAGTACATATGTAATGTCATGTTAAATTCTAAGTATATATGCTTACTACATTAAGGAATCCACTTAGCAGTAGTAGAGAAGAGAATTAATGTTTGGAGAAGAATATAAGGACAAAGACTGGGTAGAGACAAAGCATGCATGTGCTCAAGTACCTGATAGAAGGAAGTTATTTGGGCAGCTGACTTGGGGCAGCTTGGACCCTGTGAACTTGCAGAGGAAACAGGCCCCTTGCTCACTTTTCTAATTGAAGTGTCCCTGGGTCCCCAATTCCCAGATACCCTGCACTAGAGGACATGTATGGCAAAGAGTGAGTAGGCCAGGTCTCTCTTCCCTGGCTCCTCCTAATTCCCTGGTCTTGGTCGGTTCCCCTGTGCCTGGCTTGGAGAATCCTGGTCCCAGTGTAAGGGCTGTAGAAGCAGGCCTTTTGCTTTGGTATTCTGACTAGCCCTTGGGTACCAATATTTCTATTTCCCTGAATCAGAGGATATATGGGACATAGTAGGAGCTGGTCTCTTGCCTCTGACTCTCCATGTTCCTGGCTCCTGGTTCTGCAACCCATGATCCCTATATGCTAAAGAGTATGTGAAAGTGGAATGAGTAGGCCAGAGCTCCTATTTCCCTAGGTACCTTTGAAGTACCTGCAATATTCACAATCTGCACATTTATGGTGACAACCCAATCATACACCTGTACACCAATTGGGTTCATATTTAAAACAGAATACCCTGTGAAGGTCCTACAAGGACAAAACTTGCTTCCTCCTCAATAAAATAAAGCATCTCGGGCTGGAGAGATGGCTTAGCGGTTAAGCGCTTGCCTGTGAAGCCTAAGGACCCCGGTTCGAGGCTCGGTTCCCCAGGTCCCATGTTAGCCAGATGCACAAGGGGGCGCACGCGTCTGGAGTTCGTTTGCAGAGGCTGGAAGCCCTGGCGCGCCCATTCTCTCTCTCTCCCTCTATCTGTCTTTCTCTCTGTGTCTGTCACTCTCAAATAAATAAATAAAAAATTTATAAAAAAAAAAAAAAGATGCGTGCTACCACGACTGGCACTCTCTTAAAAAAAATAATAAAATAAAAAAAATAAAGCATCTCCTCAAGATAAGTAGACCACAGCATGCACATGTGCACATGCACACACACACACACACACACACACACACACACACACAAAGCCAACAAAAGTCAGAAAACTGAGAGTTCTCCACCAAGGATGCCTAGTCCCACAATGGAAGCCTTCAATGGTATCATAGAGAAATCAACAGAAATTCAATGCCAAAATGAAAACACAGCAACCAACAGGCATATTAATGAAATTGAACAGAACCATTCTTAGAGCATTCATCTTTTGACTTGATCAAAGAAAATGTTAGAACCGTAAAAAGAGATATTAATGAATTGAAGGTTAGTTAACAAATGTAAGATCTCAATAACCAGTTGAGTAAGCTTAATGAATACTTGATTAAATGTAAGAATGAATTCCAGAAAGCATCAAGAAAATAAGAACTCAAATTGAAATAGTACCTCAAAAAAGAGATGGACATGATGAAAAGTAAAAGAATAGAAAACAAAAATCAAGTAGAGCTTACAAAAACCTCACCAGAACCTCTCACTAACAGAGCTATTCATGTGGAAGACAGAACTTCTGACCTGGAAGACAAGAGAAAAGAAATTGATTGGGAGGTCAAAAATCTTGCTAATTTCAAAACATTAGGTGAACAGAACATGAGAGGACTGTGGGATACCATAAAATGACCACACATCCAGATCATGGGTGTACCAGAAGAAGAGGAAATCCAGGCAAGAGGCATAGGGAACATATTCAACAAAATTAGTGAAGAACATTTTCCAAATCTCTCAAGCAAGGTACATCCAGATACAAGAAGCCCAAAGAACACCAAACAGACAGGACCAAAGAAGAAACTCTCCAAGGCACATCAAAGTTAAAACTCTTAACAATGAAAACAAAGGGACAGTTCTAAAAGCAACAAGATGGAAACAACTCACTACATACAAAGGCAATTGGACTTCCATGTGAGTAGGAAGAAAACTCAGTAGCAAAGGCCAGTAAACTAGAAAAGAAATATAAAGGGAAGAGAAAGGAAGGGAGGGGGGTACATAATAGGATAACATTGTGTGTATATATATATATATATATATATATATATATATATATATATATATATATATATATGTAGAAGAATAGATTAATGGGGGTGAAAAGGCCCAAAGTGAGGTCAGGGGAAGAGATTGAGTAAAGGAAAGGTGGAGAGAGGGATAATCAAAATCTAAGAGGATATAAATAAATCATGTGGAATTCTACATTTTTGGGACAATGGAACACTCAGTAGCCATAGATTGTTGCTAGAAAATTTTCAGTGCCAGGGATGGGATACCTTCCAGTGAATTGTTGGCCTGGGAGGTCCATAATGCCCCCAAAACATTAGAGGCCATTTCCAAGGCCCTTGGCTTCCCACCAGGAATAGATGGTAAGACCCTATTGTTAAAGACTCCACATACTTGTGCTGCAAGGCCACTGATAAATCCTGCTGGAACTGAGCTGATAATCGCCTCCATGTAGACCAGCTGACAGAAAGCTGGAAGAAACCATTCTACATGCAGTTCAATGGGAGAAAGAGAAATCACCAGTGAAGATACTCAACGGTGGACACTGCAAACCTTATATTTGGCCAGCCAGGCCAAATGAGCCAACAGGTGCAATATTAGTATGTCTGTTTGTTATGGTGGAAACCAACTGCCCTAGAATTGGACTGGAGGCCTGCTCCATGAGAGGGAATATATACCTGATGCTGAAAACTTAAAACAGGGGTAGTCATGAGCCCTAGGGGTGTATCATCTGCTGCTGTCTTGCTAAATGTATATACTATGCTTATCAAACTGCCCAGTAAGCACTTCTCTTAATGTTCATACCCTTATATTAATGCTACTCTCACTTTTGGTAGATATTCTTCTCTTTTCAGATGACAGTGACCTTGGGACAACTCAGAAGGTATCATGTGATGGAAAGAAGTGACCACAGTGCTCAGTACTGCAATATCTCTATCACACCTTCCAAGGCTTAGGGTCTAATGCAGAAGAGGTGGCAGAAAGAATGTAAGAGCCAAAGGAAGGGTAGGACTCCTTACAACATGCTCCCCTAGACACAAAATGGCCTGGATATCCATGACATCACAGTGCCTGACACTACCTACACAAGACCATCATAAGAGGAGGAAAAGACCATGACATAAAAATAAAAGAGATTCTGATTAAGATGTGGAGGGATATGATGGAGAATGAAGTTTCAAAGGGGAAAGTGATGGGAGGGAGGGTATTACCATGGGATATTTTTTGTAATCATGGAAGTTGTTAATAAAAATTTGAAAACAAAAACAAAGGAAATTCCATCAGAATTAACCCAAATTTCTCAATGGAAACCCTGAAAGCCAGATGACCCTTGAATGGAACAATTCAAATTCTAAAAAACTATGGCTTCCAACCCAAGTGACCTACCCAGCAAAAGTATCCCTCATAATAGATGGTGAAAGGAAAACTTTCCATGAAAAAAAGTGAACTCTTTCGCTACATGAATACAAACCAAACCTACAGAGGACATGTGAAGGAATATACCACACATAAGAGTCAAACAACCAATTTTAAGAGCCAACAAGAAGAACACAATAAACAAAAATAAACCAAGCTCATAAAGTCCAAAATGCAAGAAAACATCAAACCCCATAAAATACCTCATGATGGTAGGGATTAATTTGAACCTCACAATAATAACCTTAAATATTAATGGTCTTAGCTCACCCTTCAAAGGACACAAGTCATCAGAATGGATAAAAAAAAATGGACCCTTCTATCTGCTGTCTTCATGAAACCCATCTTACCACTAAAGAAAAACATCATATCTGGGTAAAAGGATGGAAAATGATGTTCTAAGCAAGTGAACATTAAAAAAAATAACAAAACAGGCCTTTGCTATATTAATATCTGATAAACTAGATCTCAAACCAAAGGTAATCACAAAGGACAAATAAGGCCACGTCTTACTCATCAAGTGAATGACCCAACATGAGAACAACACAATCAAGAATCTATATGAGATGCTGTGCAGTTTTGAGGGGAGCCCGCTGAGGACTGGGTGCTGCTCAGGCGCAGCAGCCTCCAGCGCCATGGGATGTACTGCCTGGGTCCACAATGTCCCCCACACAGGCATCCACCCAGCCTGTTTACCACCACAAGAAGAACTCTGCCCCTGGACCTGGGAGATCCCCAACGTTTCCCCAAGTGGAAGCTACAGGGTATTGAGATATTAGCAAGATGTCTTCCCATAAAGCATCTGTGGTGGCACAGGGAAGTGGGGCTCCTGCCAGCAACAAGGAAACAGACACACTTGAGCTGGCTGAACTGGGACCCTGCTGGAAGAGAAGGGCAAGCAGGGGACTGCCAACACCACCAACAAAGCTGAAGAGCAAACTTCCCAGTGCCCCTGGAAGAAGAGGAGGTAGTGCAAGTACTGACACTTCCCCTCCAGGCCAATTATACTGTGGAAAAGATGGAAGGGTTTGTGTATAAGGTCTGGGAGGGACGTTGGAGGGTCATCTCATATGATGTACTTCCTGACTGGCTGAAAGACAATGACTACCTGCTACATGGCCATAGACCACTATGCCCTCTTTTCAGGCTTGCTTTAAGAGCAGCTTTCCCATTCACACAGAAACTGGCAATATCTGGACCCATTTACTTGTTTTTGTGCTGTTTCTGTGTTTGGGAATCTTGACCATGCTCCAACCAAATATGTACTTCATGGCTTCACTGCAAGAGAAAGTGGTTTGGGGGATGTTCTTTTTGGGTGCAGTGCTCTGCCTCAGCTTCTCCTGGCTCTTCCACAGTGTCTATTGTCATTCAGAGAAGGTCTCCCAGACTTTTTCCAAATTGGACTATTCAGGGATCGCTCTACTCATCATGGGGAGCTTTGACCCCTGGCTCTATTATTCCTTCTACTGCTCCCCACAGCCTTAAGTCATCTACCTCACCATCGTCTGTGTCTTACGCATTTCTGCCATCATTGTGGCACAGTGGGACAGGCTTGCCACTCCTAAGCACTGTCAGACAAGAGCAGGAGTGTTACTGGGACTTGGCTTGAATGGTGTCATGCCTACCATGCACTTTACCATTGCAGAAGGCTTTTTCAAGGCCACCACCGTGGGCCAGATGGGCTGGTTCTTCCTCATGGCCATGATGTATGTCACCGGAGCTGGCCTTTATGCTGCTCACATTCCTGAATGCTTCTTTCCTGGAAAATTTGACATATGGTTCCAGTCTCATCAGATTTTCCACGTCCTGGTGGTGGCAGCAGCTTTTGTTCATTTCTATAGTGTCTCCAAACTTCAGGAATTCTGTTATGGCCTAGAAGGTGGCTGTACTGATGACTCCCTTCTCTGAGCTTTCCCACCTGAGGAGTGGAGAAGGAACTTCCCAAGTGCTTTCAAAAAATAACTTCTTTGCTGAAGCAAGAGGGAGAGTCTGGGTTGTTTGCTTCTAGAAGAAACCTCATAGAATTTAATAACAGTCAAGCTTCAGCTCACTTTCACAGCCACTGGGCAATGAACTTTCCATTTTCATTTTCTGCCTGGGGAAGGTGTGAATGGTCAACACAGCCATCCCCCTCCTCAGCCATCACCTTCTCAACAAGGCAACTACTGGTCCTTCACAGACACATGACTTTGGAACTCACACTGAGATTTTCCCCCTCCATCCATTTTGGGAAAAAAAAATTATGGCCTGCAACTCTTCATAAACTATATTTGTTTGTTTTTCCTGAAGAAAATACCCCTTCCTTGCCCCTTTCCTTACTTTGTAACCTGGCTTATAACAAGCCATCATTTTTGTATCACATTTTTCAAAACCAATTATAACCTAGTCCCATCTTTCTATGGCTTAGACCTACTTACACAGCAGGAAGAATAAATCCAACAAGTTTCACGTACCCCAGTTAATCATGGAAATATGTCCAGACTTCAGATAACTTGAGTTTTGATTTGTTTTCCTTAGCAGAATAATGTAAAATTTAAATGGGGGAGGATATTTAATATTTAATACTAAGCTTTAAGAAGAATCCTGCTATTGTTGCTATGTATCTTGATGCAGAGACTATGATGATTATAGAAGAAGTAAAGAAGACACTTGGCATTTAAAGATTAAAAAAAAAAAAAAAAGAATCTATTTGCACCAAACACAGGGTGTACCACAGTTTATAAAACAAAACAACTTGGCAATAAAACAGAAATAAACACCAATATCACATAGTCAGAGACTTCATACTCCACTATCATCAGTAGACAGATTATACAAGCAGAATACTGGAAAATAATTGAACTCAATGTTATTATAGACCAACTAGACCTAACAGAAAGCTGCAGAATTTTCCACCACAACTCTACAGATTACACATAATCCTCAGCATCCCATGGAAACTTCTCCAAAATTGACCATATATTAGGCCATAAAGCATGCCTCCATACATTCAGGAAAATTGAAGTAACTTCCTGTATCATATTAGATCACAATGGTTTAAAACTAGAAATTAGCAACAAGAGATACAACAAGAACTCCACCAGCTTCTGAAGACTAAACAACACACTTTTAAACAAGGAATAGGTTGTGGGAGAAATAAAAGAAAACATTATAAAATTCCTAGAAATTAATGATAATGGCAACAGAACCTACCAAAACTTCTGGGACACAAAGCAGTCCTAAGAGGAAAATTCATAGCAATAAATGCCTTCATAACAAGGACAGAGAGATCCAAAATTAACAACCTAACTGTCCACCTAAAGGCATTAGAAAAAAAAAAAAAAAAAAAAGAATACAACCCTAAGAGGTCCATATGGAATAAAAGAAAATCAGATCAGAGCAGAAATTAAGGAATTGGAAACAAAGAAAACAAGTTAAAAATTTGATAAAACAAAGAGCTGGTTCTTTGAAAAAATAGACAAGATTGCTAAAACACTGGAAAATTTGATCAAGCAAAAAAGAGAAATCTCAAATTAACAAAATCTGAAATGAAAAAGAAGCGTTCACAAGAGACATCACTGAAACTAGAAAAATCATCTGGGCAAAATTCCAAAAACCTGTACTCCACAAAATTGGATAATCTGCAAGAAATGGATGAATTCCTAGCCCCCTACCACCTACCAAAACTAAACTCAGAGCATAATTAATCTCCTAAACAAACCTGTCAAATCCACAGAGATAGAAAGAGTAATCAAAAGCCTCCCCAAAAAGAAACATCCAGGACCAGATGGTTTCTCAGCTGAATTCTTTCAAACCTTCATTAAAGAACTGAAATCAATTTTTCTCAACCTGTTTTGCATAATCAGATATTATAGCTTTCTGTCAAAACACTTGATTACCTGCCTGAGGCAAAGGCTAAGACCTATTGATAAAAACACTATGTGCTGTTGTCACAGAGCATGGAGAAATCCAGATGGAATTCAGATATAAGACAATTAGTGTGCCTAGTGCCAGAAAATACTAGATGAGATACAGGGGGAAAATGGCCTTCAATGGTCTCAGCAACCAAAGATCTAAGCTACTCAAAATCAAACACCCTGACATGATGTAAATGCCAGTGTAATAGTGGCACACAGCCTCAATGGGTAACCAATAGCTTTCTGAATGTGTAAGATATACACTCAATATAAAGGAACACATATTTGAAATTGGGAACCAGATCAATATCCTATGGAGACAAATATTATTTTCCCCAGTGTCAAGCTCTCAATAGTCTTTGGCAAAAGGAGGTGTTACATGTATCAAATTCTCCTCAACTTAATAATGCTTATCCAATTTAAACTAGAGTGATTTCACTCTCTGTTGGAGAATCTATTCTTCTTTTTCCATAGGTAGTGAGACCAGAGGTAATAAACTACCCCTTATACATCAGCCAAGCCAGAGCTGAATCCATAGAGGAATGGGGAGATGAGAAGATGAGCAGGAGTGCTGCTTTATACTGTTCCTGATATTCAGCACCAGGGTATAGAGGACAGACCCTGAGGATACTCAACACTTACCAAAGTAGAGATCCAGAGGATCCTAAGAGCTCATCCCTGAGGAAGACTTAAATCTCACCCACCATGGCTCATGGAATTTTGCAGAAAAAGGGGTATAAAGACCATAAGAGCCACAGGTTAACACATCATGCCCAGAGGCATTCCCTTCCCTTAAAAATAACTGACTACTGGGCTGGAGAGATGGCTTAGCAGTTAAGCGCTTGCCTGTGAAGCCTAAGGACCCCGGTTCGAGGCTCGGTTCCCCAGGTCCCACGTTAGCCAGATGCACAAGTGGGTGCATGTGTCTGGAGTTCATTTGCAGAGGCTGGAAGCCCTGGCATGCCCATTCTCTCTCTCTCCCTTTATCTGTCTTTCTGTCTGTGTCTGTCACTCTCAAATAAAAAAATAAAAATTTTTAAAAAAATAACTGACTACTATGCCCACAATGCATAAACCACAACCTCATGGGGAATACCTGCAACCCCACTGAGGAGCATCCCCATTGGAATGGAGGAAAGGAACAAGGGAAAAGAGGGTGCTGACACATGATGTATCCATAAAAAACATCTTGTTAATAATAATAATAATAAACATTAAAAATAGATAAATAGACAAAATAACTGAATACAGGGTACTTCTATCAGTTCTTCATAATGGTAAATACTGGTATGTCTATTGCCCCAGGGGTTTTATTATTGTTGCCATTTTGTATCTGTATGGATCATTTTGTCACTATAAAGAAGTGTATTTTTTCTTCAAAATGTGAGGCTTACTGATGCACCAAGAGCCATATGTTGAGGTTACATATTCACATGGACAAACACAAAAATAGCTTCCCATGGTGTTGGAACATTCACCCATTTCACATATCCCAGGAATTATGCTGCACTTATCAATGTCTAGTCAAGGGAGAAGGAGAAGGTAATTCTTCTTCACTTTACTTTGGCTCAAAATTTCAGTGAAATTCAAAAATCAGCGAAGAAGAATCACTGATTTTAATAAGAAAGTTCTTGAAAACTCATAGTACATGAATTCAATATTATTTCAACAACCACAGTAATCAAGGAAAGCTGGTATTAGTGTCAAGGATAGAGACACGAATCAATTGAATACAATTGCGACCCTAGAACTAAATGACACAAATAGCGAGTTGTGTTTTAACCAAACTAAGAGAAAAAGAAAGTCCTTTCAACAGTCCAGACAATTAGTGGCTAGATGTGTAGAAATGTAAGGTACAGATTCCTACATAGATCACTAGATTGACAGAAGCTGGGGCTATTGCTCTGCTAGCCCTCTAGCTTTTGAACTTGTGTGTTCTAGTTATTTGGGAAACACTCCACATGATGTCTATTGAATTGCAACAACTTTATATCCAGGTTGGATAGCGTGTTATCCTGGGAACATATGATCTCCAAATTGGAATCTCATCTGTGCTTTCTAACCATGATTATTTTATTAAGGAGAATCAATCTTAATCCATAATACTCCTATGGAGTATTAGGTGACAGGACAATGGACCCCATAGTTAGGAGCACATTTCCTAAATGTGTTGTGAAGGTCATTCTTTTAAACAACTCCCACTGATTTTTCTTCCTATTTATTCATGCCCCGTTCAGTATCCTTCCATGCTACAGAGAGGTAACTTGTATAACTAGTGATAGATTGTGGAAATGACCTTGTGTGACTTCAAGTGCTATTCCATACAACCTACTTTTTCTTTCACATTGTTACATATTTCATGAGCAATGTCAGTTGCCCTGATCCTAAATCAGCCCAGGCAGCTATGACACAGTAACCCTGTGCCTTGTAAACTGATACCCTATAACCACCATACATTTACAGATACTTGAGTGAGTTATGTCCTTTGCTAATGCAACTGGATAACATGCTGACTTGATAGAACTACTTAGCTAAACTACTCTTTGTCTCCTGATCCAAAGAAGTGGATAAAAACTGCATACCTATGGGCTGGAGAGGTGGCTTAGCAGTTAAGCGCTTGCCTGTGAAGCCTAAGGACCCCAGTACAAGGCTTGTTTCTCCAGGGCCCATGTTAGCCAGATGCACAAGGGGCCGCATGCATCTGGAGTTCGTTTGCAGTGGCTGGAGGCCCTGTCGTACCCATTCTATTTCTTTCTCTCTCTCTCTCTCTCTGCCTCTTTCTGTCTGTCGCTCTCAAATAAGTAAATAAAAATTTAAAAAATGGATACCTACTGTTTAAAGCCATTAAATTTGGGGGTATTCTTGCTTGACAATATGCAAACAAAGTAGCTATAAAGCAAATCTCTTACTTTATATAATGCAATACTATATGTAATTTATATGTGACTCAAATTATTATGGTTTGAATCTGAAATGCTCTCTACTTATGTCTTGAGGCCTTATTTCACAGCTTCTGTGTTATTTTGGATAGATGTGGGAACTTTAGAATGAGAGGACAAGCTGTCAGAAGTAGGTCATTAGGGGTTGGTCTTGTAAAGTTGTAGCCCTGCCCTGGTTCCAGTACCACTGTTTCTTCCTGGTTGACTACTGCATGAACAGTTCATCCCCATGCTTCTGGCATCCATGGAATTTCTTGGTTATCCCTCCCAACCCCACCTGCCATGACTAAGTGTGCCCTTCTGAAATTTTCAGCCAAAGTAAACCTTTCTTCCATTAAGTTGTTCTCTCAGATATTTTGGTTACAGTGATACAGAGGAACTTACACACAAATCTGTATAACATCAGAAGATGGTGGGAAAGGCTATAAAAGGTAGAATAAAATTTCCATTCCCAGATTGTGTTTCTTTCAATTAATAGGACTCATTATTCTCTCCAGTGCTGCCACATGAACATCTTTAAGAATGGTGCAATATCAGGGCTGGAGAGAGGGCTTAGCAGTTAAGGCTTATTGTTAAGGTGCTTGCCTGTGAAGCCTAAGGAACATGTTCGATCTCTTTCCAGATCCTATCCAAGCTAGATGCCCACAGGTGAGGCAAGTGCAAGGTGGCATGGGCATCTGGAGTTCGACTGCAGTGGCTGAGGCCCTAGTGTGCCAATTGTTTCTTTCTCCCTCTCCTCTCTCTTAAAGAAAAAAAAAAAAAAAGAACAGTTCCTAGTTCAGTACAACCTCTAGTATCATCCTTGATGCTCATGGTAGAGGAATCTCTGTAAGGTCTCAATAAACCTACCTTGTACAACCTGGTCCCTGGTCAAAGATCACCAATGAATGATGATAGAAGTGCTTACCTCAAACAGTTATCTTTTTATTTTCAATGTATGCCCTAGGAATTCCAGCTGCTTGAGGAGCTCCTCACATTAAATATATTTTATTTGTTTAAATTTAATTTTATTAGAATTTTAATGCATTAACATAGTATAGTTGGTTGGACCACCTTCCATTACTCTCTGATGTTATTCCCATTTTACTGAACTCCCTTTTATCAAGTAGTCCTTCTTCTTTTCTGATAAAGACATATTTTTGTCCTCTTCTGTTCTCTATGTCAAAATATTGAAGAGTGCAGTATTATCCAGGTCTTTTGGATATTATAATATCCACTATGACATCATGAATTTGCAAATCAGCTGAAGTCCAGAGTATAATTATCTGGTTTGATTCTCTTCTTAGGAAAACAGAATTACTAGCTTTCACCTTACTGTTCTGAGGCAGAGAAATATTGCTATTTTATCTTCCACTTTTAAGAAATCAATATATGCTTCAAGCCTTATTTAAAAGGTGTGAAACAATTCCTTAACCTGCAACCATAGCTCACCAGCAACCATACATTCATATCAATCCTCTTTGTGCAGCTCTTAATTCATATCAGTAGTCCCTAGTCCTTTGTATAATTTTGTAATTATTTGCTCTTCCTTGCTTAGAGTAAATCAGTCAAGGAAAGGCATGCTTATGAATGTAGAAAAGAGGGAACTGAAATTCAACATAAAATCTCATGAGATTCAGTATTAAAAATGATTAGACTAATTTTTTATATTTCATTAAAAATATTTCAACTCTGAAAACATCAAATCCTATATATATTTTTTAATATTTTATTTATTTGCAAGCACAGAGACCAGGCAGAGAAAGGGAAAGACACAGAGAGACTAAGGATAAGCCAGGACATACTAGCACTGCAAACAAACTACAGATGCATGTACCACTTACTTCTTACATGTTAATTAGTCATGAGGATAGTGAGATGACATTTGTGAATGAAATTTTAATCAATTATTTACCACAAAAGTATCAGGTATGATATTGTGGATAGATATTTTTTATACTCCTCATAACAATTATCCACACAGTAAATTTTGTCATTTGTTTTAATAGTGGTTATAGATATCTCTGCTTAGAATATTTAAATACACATAAACTTTAAAATATTTTAGAGTAATAGCTGCTACTTAAATAAATTTATTTTACTTCTTACATTAAAAAAGAAAGAATCATTTAAGTGAATGCCCAGGAGCTAGTGAAGAATCAGGTATCAGCTGAAGAATTTCCAGTATTCACATTTCTCTGTTGCCCACGTTCAATAGCAATAAATAGCAGCACATGATATCCTATGCTGAAATTCTGTCTTGAACAAGTTTTTATATTAATATAACCCACTTTAACACTTTCTGCACATAATAAAATCTCAACATATTACATTGGCACTATCAGGGGTTCATAGCCATGTAATGCCAGTGAAATTAGGAACTTTAGCTAATTCAAAGGGAATGAAGTTTGGTTTTGTGAGCAAATTGAATCCATTTTTATGTTCTAGAAAACAATGATACTTCTCCAACTCCTACCAGATGTATTTTTGTAAAAGAGTTTGCTTAATAAGGTAGGAAAAACATATTATCAAAGTTCATATATATGTTACTTTCAATAATAGTTCCTGTATGATTATGTTTATATAATGAGCTTTACCACAACAGTATAACAACATAGTGTAACTCAATTAGAGAAGAAAACTAGATGAAGTTGAAGGCTTTGTGGCAAAAGCATTTCATGAATGTGAATAAAGAATGTTTAAGAGGGGTTGGAGAGATGGCTTAGCAGTTAAGTGCTTGCCTATGAAGCCTAAGGACCCCGGTTCGAGGCTCAACTACCCAGGACCCACATTAGCCAGATGCACAAGGGGGCGCAATGCATCTGGAGTTTGTTTGCAGTGACTGGAGGCCCTGGCGTGCCCATTCTCTCTCTCTGTCTGTTTGCCTCTTTCTCTCTCTGTCTGTTGCTCTCAAATAAATAAATAAACAATTAAAAAAATTTTTTTTTAAAAAAAGAATGTTTAAGAGGTTTAGTAAATGCCATGAATCTGGTAAGAGATATAGTCAGAAAATAATTTGTTTTTCTTTTATCAAGGCCTTCAAATATACTCTCTGAGATTTCCATTTTTGCTTTTTTTGTGATACATCTAACAGATAAATTGCTTTTTGGTTAGCTTCTGAATATTAGAAGAGCACCATTCTTCAGAATTAAGAAGTCTAATATAATACAAATCAAATTTAATATCTTATTCAGTTCAAATATTCTCCTCCTACCTCAGTTCCAGATTGATTAAGTGCTTACAAACAAGCTACAGAAAAAAGTTTTATCATTTTTCTCAAGCTAGATTGTGAGGCACAGGAGAGGTATGGAACAAGAAGGCAAGATCAGATTGTTTTAGTGTAGCTATTGTTGATTATAGCCCTACAGTGACTGCTAAGTCAGAGATACAAGTGTGGAGTCAATTCTGGCTGTATATCCACTACCCACCACAAAAAGATATAAAAGATGCTCCATTTGTCCAACTTCACTCCAATGTCCAGTGTCCTTTTCTCCAAAGCTACCCTCACTTCAAAATCTAATGTCTTTTCAATATGACTCAGTGTCTTCTTCTGAGCCTGCACAGGAAGCACACACACACATACACCCCATCTTTATCCCCAACAAATCTAAAAGGGAAACCCTTTGTATTGTATTATCTCCCCTTCCCCTACCACAATCAGATATCAGCCAAGTGTAATTCCTTTAGACTATTCTGGATGAAGAAGCTTTACTGAAGAGATGTTGTAAAGTAACAGATAGGAAGGAGATGTAGAAATGAGAAAAATATCATTGTGTGGTCCCTCAGAAATTTTCTTGTACTTGCCTCTAATTAAAATCAGTTGTAGTAATTAGTTCTGCAAGTGTGTTACAAATTTCTAGTCTCTAATGTTATAGCCAACAGTATTTTTATTAGTGTTTTTCTTTTTGCTCTATTCACTTAATCTGAGGCAAGTAAAAGCATAAAATCTTTGTGTTTTATTTTTTAAATTGTATAGTTACACTTAATTTAGATATTTTTAATATAAACATAGAATCTTTTCCTTGGGAGTGAATATGGGTCTTCATTGTTAAAATATGGCAACATTCTCTAGAATGATTTTCTCCATTCCTCACTCCATGACAATACCTGTGCAAGTTACTATGATTTGTGTTAATAAGATAGAAGGAAATATTTATAAATTATTCATTTAGATCTAGTATTATTTAACTCTAGATTTACATGAATTTTTGTCCCTGCTGCCCATTTGTGCATATTTAGCTCTTTCTAGATGCTAGGGCATGATATAATATAGAACACGGCTTTTAGGCTTGAAGTAAATATGTAGTAAATTTCTCAGATACAAATTTAGGTAGATGCACCAACACATTAGATGACATTGACTTGAGTGGTTTGATGTAGTTTCCTCAACTCTTCCCTAAATAATTAGATACAGGCTTGAATTAAATTTGAAGTCTTGTAAGGAAAGGATGCTGTTGCAGGTGATTAACTTACATAAAATACTGTAAGAATTCAACAATGTTGGTAACTGAATTTGGTGACATGTAGAACTAGCTGATTTCAATAAATCACCATGAACAGATACAGGTATTAATTTGTTGGGTTTAATTTTTCTACCTAATAGTTTGCTTCTGTGGAATTTAAGACCTATGGACCTTCTGTAGTTTCTCCTCATCTTCCCACTTTGTGGTCCCAGCATACTAAAGAAGTTTAACTTGAACAGTGACATTGGCCAGTGACCTCCTGGGCATGGTAGTATGGCACTTGTTCCAGGCCAGTTGCCTCTAGAATCAGAATAAAAACACCCTCATGCCATTTTAATTAGCAATGTTGTTGCAGTTGTTGGAATGAAGAAGTGATGACACCTGCTTCATATATGCTATTCCTATACACAGATAAGCATAGGTGCAACCTGGCATTTTTATAATTATGTTGTCTTACATCAGTGAATCAAGGTGCACCCTCCTCTCTGTATTGGAATTATTATGAATGTATTTCCTTCTGTAATCTGGGAGATATATAGAATCTCATGTTTTGTGTATTTTCAATCATATGTGACACTCAGCAGCCCATCACAAGAAGCAAAACTTGAAAATAACTGAACACAGCCTTTTCTTTCCCCATGTATAATGCCTCTAGCTCAATGTAGAAAATGTAACATAATGCATTATTTATCAATTCAAGATTTACATACACATTTACCTGCACATAAATACCTTCCACTTCTGATTATCCAACATTATGTAAATGTGAGCAACAAGAATTAAGGCAAAGAAGCTTTCTTTCCAAAGGTGATAAAAAAGAATTTCTACTTAATAAATATGTTCAAGTGAGCCCAGGCAAGGAGAAAAAATTTCATTCTATAAGGTTTGTGCTAACAGATGACATATTGAGAACATCACTGATGTGCATTGTGGCCAGAAGCTAGAGTTTACCACCTTTCCCAATGTAGAATGCCACACTGGGCATGCCTGCTTCGTTTTCTCAAGGCAAAGGCTTGTGCAAGATGAATAATTATTGTCTCGTTAATTATCATAATTAGCCTTGGCTATGGAATAAATTCAAATCAAAAGCCAACTTGGGCTATGGGGTGAGACCCTGCCTGAAAATAAAATGAAACAATAATCTGTTAAAGAACAGTTCTTCATGAAAAAGAAACAGTTTGAGGCAAAGAAACAAGTTAGCCCGTGAAGACCTCAGACATCCATAATTTATCTGTGGGTAGTGTTACATCGTACTAGGTCATATTGCTTCTGAGAACCATGGTTTAATTTTATAACAATGTTAGAAACAGCATAAGGTAAACCATAATTAAAAATATCTTATATACATTTGTAAGCATTTTAGAAATACTTTCACATAAATGAGAAAACACATTTAATTGCTATCAAGAATAATCATTGTTTAACTAAGTCCAAGTTATACATTTTTTCAAACTTTCATTTTGTTCTTTGTTCCCAATATAATAACTTAATAGTGGCAGTTTTGCCACTGTTTGCTAGAACTTGAATCTTTATATTTGATATAAATTTTCTTACTCTATTTCCCTCAAGATTCCATTAGAATAAAATATACTGCTGCTGTTGCAAACCAGGTAGAAATATGTTGAATTCAAAAACTTTAGAAAGGAATTATTGGGGAGATGATCACACTGTATTTTATGATAGCTGAAAATTCTGTAGTGATGGCACAGCATGGCAAAGTGCTTACTCAACATTATTAAAAGTTTGACATTGTCACTTTGCACTAGTATATCCATATGCACTAGTATAGAATGAGGTAGATAAGGTATTTATCAAGAGATAAATTCAACATAAGAACTGTAGCATTCCTGGCTTGTTTCCATTTCCAATGATGTTGGTTACATATGGGGTCACTCATAATAACTCGCTGTTCCCTGTAATGGGAAAATATCCTGTCACTGAGAGTGTACAAAGGCACTGAACATAAGTACCACATATTTCATGAAGGTGACAGTTTTATTCTCTTCCATTAGTATTTATCTCTTTTGAATCTAATTTAGTTGTTTGAGATAAGATCTTAAGATCTTAAGTACCACAAGCTGGCCTTGAACTGGTTACTTAGCTAAGGATGGTGTTGAACTTCTGGCCCCTTTGCTTCTACCTCCCAAGCACTGGGGTTGCAGACATATAATATCATTTCCTGTTTTTTCAGTGTTTAAGATGGAATACAGGGCTTTCTACATGCTTGCCAAGTAGGCAACATTCCCAGACTTGTCCTATTTAATTCTTGTGTGCTTGAAAATTATTTTAATCCTCACAAACTGGCTGTAGGTGTTGGATGGTAAGAATTATGTCTTCTATTTAGTATGCACAATGTTGACCAAAAATTAAAATATGCATATGGAAATGCAATATAGAGTGGGCCTTAGTCATTAGATGAATTTAACTTTATCCAAGCACCCTAACACTCTGGTACCTAATTTCTGTTGTAGGTAACTCTACATTACTGAGTTGAATATCCAAATCAGACAGTTTATAAGAGAAAAGAGTTTTCAAGCTTACATATCCAAAGAAAAGTTCAACCAGTGGTGAAAAAAGCTGCTTCCACACATCCAAGTAGATACAGACAGATGTATATATGTATGTATTGAGCAAGCACAAAATCCAGCAACAAATAAAAAACCCTCTAGAGCTCAGTCTTCCTTTCAACTTTCAGGTTGGCATCTAGGGTCTGCCCCAGAATACCTCCTTCATCCAGGTGATTGGAGATCCAGGTTACAAGCGTTAATAAAGCATTAGAGTCTATGGGAGCATGCATTTTAACCACCACAAACCTGTAATCTACTTTCTATCCAATTTCTTTTTGCTTATAGAAAGAGAGATAAAGGCCAGAATTTGAATCCACAGCTTGTATACACATCACTAGATATAAATTAATGATATGCCACATATTTTAAAACATAATGAATAGAAATTGAATTTCCATATGCAAAAAATTATAAATAGGTAATTAAACTCATGGAAACAAGAGTAAGACAAAAGATCCCTACTAGTTTATAAATCTTTGCTGATTTTAGTTGTATGTAAAAGCACCATTTTATTTTATTATTTTTATCAATTTTTTTTTATTTTATAAAAGCAAATTATTCAATCAAACAAGCATTTATGGAGTATCAGAGAATATATAACTTAAGTATGATGTTCAATTTCCAAAATTTCATTTCTTTATTAAGTATGGACATACTCAACATATGAACAGTACATGTTGGTACATCCTTTTCCTCATCTCTACCTCCCAACAAAAGGCACAATCCTCATGGGGGATGCTGGTCATCCCCATGGGGATGGTGAGTCGTGCATTGTGAGGCAGCCATCAGTTACGGGGAAGAGGCAATGTCTCTGTGCATCTTGTTCCAACTTATGGCTCTAATAATCTTCCTGCCTCCTCTTCTTTGAAATTCCCTGAGCCATGTTGGGTTCATTTTAAATCTACTTCAGTGGCTCTTAGAGCCTCTAGATCTCTGGTTTGGTAGGTGTTGAGTGCTCTCAGTGTCCATCTCAATATCAGGTTCACCCAGAAAGCAGAACTCTTGCTCATTTCCCTGCTTCCTTTGTGGTTGCAGCTGCTGCCAAGGTGAAGTGCTCTAGGTAGTTTATCTCCACAAGTCCAGCTCCCATCTGAAAAAGAGAGGCAGATTCTCCAATGGGGAGTGAAGTCAGTACAGGTTAAATGGGATAACCATTATTAGTTTAGAGAAAATTTAATGGGTGAAAACCCTCTTGTAGCCAAAGATTGGTAGCACTTTGGTATTGGAAAGCAAACTCATTATCTCCATGTGATTCTGACTTATTTCCCAGTTACAGATATACTGAGTGGATCTGTTAGTCAATACAAAAGTAGTTGGTTACCCACCATGACTGTGTGCCATAATTACACTTGTTTGTGCATCACATCAGGCTGGTTGCTGCTGAGTAGCTTAGATCTTAAGTTGCTAAGATAGATGTTGGCCGGTTTCCCCAGTAGCTCATGTAGCACCTTCAAGCACTGGACAGGCTGTCTGGAGACTGGCTCTCTTCTGTGTTCCAGTCAGGTCTCTCCATGTTCTGTAGTGACAGCATACAATGTCTTCAGCAGTAGGGTCTTACCATTAACCTCTGATGGGTAATCAAGTACTCTTACAGAAGTCTGTCTTCTTTTGGGAAACCTTGTAGGTCTCTCTGATCATTGTGTGTGTAAACCACATCCTGGTACTGGGAGTTATAGGACAGGGCCAAAGGAAAGAAAAAAGACAAAGAAAGAAAATTTTTAAAAAGGGAAAAAAAAAAGAAATAGGAGAAATTCATGGTTAGGCTTCATCTGATCCTCTCGAGGGCCCACTTCTAAGGTCCTGATGGGGATTCAATCTTTTAGTCTGTCTTCCAGGATATAGAATTCTATGGTAACAATTCCATTTGGTTTCAGTTTTGTGTTCCCACACCTACCTTTGCCCTTCACTCAAGCCCTACCCACCCTATTATCCAGGCCTCAAGATGCCTATTAGGTATGTCAGCATCTTGGGCTGATCCAGGTTAGTAGCCACAAATGAGTGAGATCATGTGATGATGATCTTTATGTGATTGGGTGAGTTTGCTGAGTATGATCTTTTCCAAGTTTGACCATTTTTTTTTACAAAATTCATTGTGTCATTTTTTTCTAACTGCTGTCTAGAATTCCACTGTGAATCTGTACCATACTTGGTCATGCATTCATCCAATCATGGGCACCTGGGTTGGTTCCAGTCCTTAGCCATTATGAATTGAGCAGCTATAAACATGGTTGAGGAAATACCTCTGAACTGAGGTATGGAACTTTTAAGGTAAATGCCCAGTAAGGGAATAAGTGGGTCTTTTAGGAGTCTCCATATTGTTTTCCATAGTGGCTATACCAGCTTACATTCCCACCAATAGTGAATGAAGGTCCCTATTTCTCTATATCCTTGCCAACACTGGATTTCATTTGATTTTTTATCTTTGTTTTCTTTAATGGGGTAAGGTGGAATCTGATTGCTGTTTTAATTGGCATTTCCCTAATGGTTAAAGATGATGAACATTTTCTTAAATGTGTGCTTGCTCTATATTTATTCCTTTGAGAATTTCATGTTCAGTTTTCTGCCCCAGTTTGTGAGTAGGTTGTTTGATATTTTCATTGTTAGGTTTTTGAGTTCTTTGTAGAGTCTACAAATTAGGCATCCATCAGTTGGATAGCAAGCAAAAATTTTCTCCCATTCTGTTGGTAATCTATTGGCTCTGCTGGTGGAACGTTTGTCTCTGTAAAAGCTTTTCTACTTCATGGGATCCAGATGGTTGAGTGATTGTTTAAGTTCCTGAGCTACTGGGGTTTTCTTCAGGAAATCTTCCCCTATTCCTATATCACGTAAATTTCCTCCCATTTTTTTTGTTCCAGTAGTAGCAGGGTATCAGGTCTTACATTGAGGTCTTTGATCTATTTGGACTTCTTTTATTTCTGCATGACAAGATGTGTGGGTCTAGTTTCATTTTTCTGCATGTGGTTATCCAGTTAATTTAGCACCATTTGTTGGAGATGCTGTGTTTTCTCTAGTCATTCTTAGGGCCTTCCTCAAAGATAAACTAGCTGAAGTTACATGACCTTAAAATCCAGATCCTCAATTCTGTTCCATTGGTCTATATTCCTGTTTGTATGCCAGTGTCATACTTCTTTTACTGTGGTATTGTAATATAAATTTTGAACAGTTATGATGATACCTCTGGAGGTGTTTCTTTTGCTGAGAATATGCTTCAGGCCTTCTGTCATTCCATGTGAATTTTAAAATCATTTTTTCAATATATATAAATAATGAGGCTGGTATTTTTATTGGTACTGCATTAAATCTATGTATTGCTTCTGGTAGGATTTTGTTAATACTGCCTATCTAGGAGCATGGAAGGTATTTCCATCTTCTCAAGATTGCGTGTTTTAATGTTTCATTATATGTGTCTTTCACATCCTTCATGTTATTCCAAGGTACTTAATTTTTTTGTTGCTATTGAAAACAGGACAATATTTCCAATTTCTTTCTCTGTATATTTTTCTTTTGTTTGTAGAAAGGCTACTGATTTTTTGTGGAATGATTCTGTATCCTGTACTTTGCAGAAGGAAATAATCACCTTTAAGAGTTTTGAGATGGAGGATCTCTGGTCACTATGTATAGGATTATTTTGTTTGCATATGAGGCTAACTTGATTTCTTCCTTTTCAATTATATACCTTTTATTTCTTTCTCTTATCTTATTGCTGGGGCTATGACTTCTAGTATTATGTTGAAGAGCAGAGGTGATAGTGGCTACCCCTATCTTGTTCCTGATCTAAATGGGAATTTCTTGAGTCTCTCTTTGTTAAGTATTATTTGGGCTTTAGGTGCTTTATATATAACCTCATTTTATTGAAATAAAAACCATTTCCTTGTGTCTTCTGTAATTTCTTGCTTGACTGTTTTAAAATTCTCATTGTAGAGATCCTTCACAACCTTAGTTAAGTTTATTCCAAGGTACTTCATTTATTTATTTTTGAGGCAATTATGAATGGGAGAGATTTCCTGATTTCATCCTCCACATGTTTGTTGTTAATATCTAGGAAAGCTACTGATTTCTGCATATTTATTTTATATCTTTCTATGTTGCTAAAGGGTTTATCATCTAACAGTTTCCTGTTAGAGGTTTTAAGGTCCTTTATGTATAGAATCATATCATCTGCAAATAGTGATAATTTGATCTTTTCCTTTCCATTTGGTATCCCTTTTATGAGTTTCTCTTGCTTTATTGCTATAACTAAGACTTCTACTACTATATTAAATAAAAGTGGGGATGGTGGAAACCCTTGTTTTGTTCCTGAATTTAGTAGAAAACCTTCAAGTTTTTTTTCCATTTATTATTATGTTGACTGTAGGTTTGTCATAAATAGCTTTTATTATGTTGAGATATGTTCCTTCTATTCCCAGATTCTGTAATACTTTTACCATGAAAGGATGTCAGATTTTGTTGAATTCCTTTTCTGTATCTATTGAGATGATCATGTGATTTTTGTCCTCCAGACCATTTATATGATGTATTACATTTATCGATTTGTGTATATGGAACCATCCTTGTATCACTGGGATAAAATCAACTTCGTTGGGGTGAATTATCTTTTTGATATATTCTTGTGTTCTTTTTACTAATATTTTGTTCAGAATTTTTGCATCTATGTTCATGAGGGAGATTGGTCTGTAATTTTCAGTTTTTGTTCTGTCTTTGTCTGGTTTTGGTATGAGGGTGATGCTGGCTTCAAAGAAGGAGTTCTTTAGAATTCCTTCCTTTTCTAGTTTATGAAAAAGTTTGAGAAGCAATGGTATTAGTTCTTCCATAAAGGTCTGGCACAATTCACCAGTGAATCCATTTGGGCCTGGGCTTTTTCTAGTTGGGAGAATTTTATAACTGCTTGGATCTCTGTACTTGTTATAGGTCTATTTAAATGGTTTATCTCAACTTAATTTCATTTTGGTAGGTCATATGGATAAAGGAAATCATCCATTTCTTTCACATTTTCAAACTTAGAGGCATATATATTCTTAAAGTATGTCCTTATAATTTTAAGAATTTCCTTGCTTTCTGTTATAATGGTGCCTTTTTCTGCTCTAATCCTATTAACTTTTTGTCTCTTTTTTCTTTCTTCTGGTTAAATTTGCTAAGGATTTATCAATCTTGCTCATCCTTTTAAAGAACCAGCTCTTTGTTTCATTGATTCTTTGGATTGTTTTTTGGTTTCTATTTCATTAATTCCTGCCCTAATCTTTATTATTTCTTCCCATCTATTGATTTTTGCTTTGCTTTGTTCTTTTTTGAAGGGCTTAAGGTGAAGTATTAAATTGTTTATTTGTGAACTCACTAGTTTCTTAATATAGGCATTTAGAGCTATAAATTTTCCTCTTATGACTGCCTTTATTGTGTCCCAAAAGGTTTGGTATGTTGTATTTCCATAATCATTTGATTCTATGAATTTAAATATTTTCTTTTTGATTTCTTCAATGACCCATTGATCATTTAGTAGTGTACTTTTTAGTCTCCATGAGTTTCTGTATGCTCTATAGGTTTTCTTGTTTCTGATTTGTAGTTTAATCCCATTGTGGTGAGATAGGGCACAAGGGATTATTTCAGTTTTCCTGTAATTTTTGATATTTGTTTTGTTTCCTAATGTATAGTCTATTTTAGAGAATGCTCCATGTGCTGCTGAAAAAAATTGTATATTCTGTAGCATTTGGATGGAATGTTCTGTAGATATCTATTAGGTCCATTTGTTCCATGGCATCATTAAATTCAGATGTTTCTCTGTTTATTTTTTGCTGGGATGACCTGCCAATTGATGAGAGTGGTTTACTGAAGTCACCAACCATAATTTTGTTTGATGCTACCTGTTACCATAAGTCTAATAGTGTTTGATGAACCTGGGAAGAATCAATATTGTGAAAATGTCAATCTTACCAAAAGCAATATGCACATTTAATGCAATCCCCATTGAAATTCCAATGGCATTCTTCACAGAAATAGAAAAAAGTCCTAAAATTCATTAGGAAGCATAAAAAACCTCAGATGGCCAAAATGATTTTGAGCAACAAAAATAAGGCTGGTGGTATCACCATACCCAATTTTAAGCTATGTTACAAATATGCCAAAAATATTCATTGGAGAAAAGACATCCTCTTCAACAATTGGTGTTGGGAAATATATATATATATATATATATATATATATATATATATGTATATATATATATATATATATATATATATATATATGTAGGAGAGTGAAAACAGATCCTTATCTTTCTCCATGCAGAAGAGCCAAATCCAAGGTGATCTGGGAATTTAATATCAGACCTGAAACAGGAAAATGTAGGGGAAACCCTTCAACATATTGGCATAGGTAATGACTTTCTGAATATAACCTCAACTGCTCAGAAGAAAAAAAAAAAAACAGATCACTAATCAACTGCTGGGATCTTAGGAAATTACAAAGCTTTTGTACAGCAAAGGACACTAAATAGAACAAAGAGACAATCTACAGAATGGGAGAAAATCTTTGCCAGCTACTCATCTGACAGGGGATTAATATCCAGAATATACAAAGAACTCAGAAAACAGAACAAAAAGAAATCAAACAACCCAGTTAAAAAAATAGTGTATGGAAATACATAGAGAGTTCTCATTAGAAATATAGATAGCATATAAACATCTCAAAAAATGTTCTACATCCTTAGTCATCATGGAAATGCAAATTAAAACTACCTTGAGATTCCATCTCTTTCCTGTCAGAATGGCTACTGTGAAGAAAACAAATGACAATAACTGTTGGCAAGGATGTGATAAAAATGGAATCCTTCTACACTGTTGGTGGGAATGTAATCTGGTACAGCCATATTGGAATGCAGTGTGGAGGTTCTTGACAGCTAAAAATAGATTTAACATATGATCCAGCTATAGTACTCTTAGGCATATATCCTAATGACTCTTCTCACTACCTTAGAGATACTTGCATAACCTTGTTTATTGCTGCCTCTATTCACAATATCTAGGAAATGGAACCAGCCTAGATTTCCATCCACAGATGAATGGATAATAAAGATGTGGTACATTTACACAATAGAGTTCTATTCAGCAGTTTAAAAAAAAAAAAAAGGAAATTCACAAGGAAATGGATGGATCTGGAAAGGATTATAGTAAATGAGGTAACCCAGGCCCAGAAAGCCAAATGTCACATATTTTCTCTCATATGTGGATCCTAGCTACAAATATATAGACTTATGTGTGAGCTAGAACCAAAAATCAGTAGCAGAGTCCCATAATCTAGAAAAAGGCCATGAGGGAGGGAGGAGACAGAAGGACTTTAGGGGGTTGTATTGTATATATGTAAATAGAAGAACAGATGACAGGGAGGGGAAAGGTTTAAGCTAGGTCAGGGGAAGAAATTGTATAAAAGACGGGTAGGGGGATGGTGAAACAAAATTCAAGATATTCTGTATAAGACATATGAAAATCTACTTTCTTGAATAATGGCACACCCAGAAGGCATAGATTGTCACTAGAAAATTTTCAGTGCCAGAGATGGGACAACTTTCAGTAAGTTGTTGGCCAGGGAATTCCCTGTTGCCTCCAAAACATTATAGGCTACTGCGAAGGCCTTTGGTTTCCAATGAGAAAGAGATAGTAAGACCCTATTGCTGAAGACTTCACATGCCTGAGCATCAAAGACACTGAGAAATCAAGCCAGTGCTGAGCAGAAAGCCTTTGCTCTGTAGTCCAGCTAACTGAAAGGTAGAAAAAGCTGCACTGTGTGCAGCCTTATGGGAGACAGACAACATCAGTGGTGAAAATAATGGATACTGGAAGCCTTAAGTTTGGCCAGACAGGCCAAATGATGGAACAAGTGCATTAGTGTCATATTTGCTCTAGAATTGGAGTGAAGGCCCACTCTATAGGATGGAATACATGTCTGGTACTGAAAACCTTATCAAAAGCCTACAGTAGGGGTGGTCATGAGCCTTAGGAGTATAAAGCCTGATCTTATCTGGGTAAATGCACATATTACTGTCATCAAATTGCCCTGAATGCACTACACTTATTGTTCATATTCATATATTAATGCTAATCTCAGTTCTAGTTAGAGAAGCTTTTCTTTTCAGATGAAAATGACCATTGGGATGACCCAAAGGGCAATATATTGCTGAGAAAACATAACAGAAGAGTGTCTGGCACAGAAACATCTCACACTCTCAAAGAATCAGGGTCCATTGTGAAAGAGGTGGTGTAAAGAACGTAAGAGCCAAAGGAAGGTTCCACTAATTTCATACAACTGTCCGGACATAATTTGGCCTCAATATCCAAGAGCTTGCAGTGCCTAGCAATGCCTATACAAGACCCTCATCCTCATAATAGGAGAAAAAGATGATGACATCACATTTAAAGAAAGGCTAATGGAGAGAGGGAGGGGATTTGACAGAGAGCAGAGTTATGAAGGGGAAAGCAGAAGAGGGAAGGGAAATACCATAGTTTGTTATCTGTAAGTATAGAAGATGTCAATAAGAATATATGCATTAAATAAAAGAATTATAAACCATCTATGGCTAGTCTCTCCAATGTTTTGATCCTGAAGAGATATTGTATGTTGTAGAAGGCCTTTTCTGCATCTATTGAAATGATCATCCGGTTTTGTGAATAAGCTTACTTATGTGATGTATTACATGGACAGATTGTAGTATGTTGAACAAATCCTGTGTTCCTGGGATAAAGCCCACTTGTTCAAAGTGGACAATACTTTGATGTGTTCTTGAATTTGGTATGCAAGGATTTTGTTCAGGAGCTTTTGTATTTAAGTTCATTAGAGACATAGGCCTGTAGTTTTCTTTTCTTGTTGTATCTCTGTCAGGTTTTTGCATTAGGGTGATACTAGCTTCATAAAAGTAGTTAGGGAGCTTTTGCTGTTCTCTGATTTTTAGAAAAAGTTTGAGAAAAATTGGTTTCATTTCTTCCACGAAGTTTTAATAGAAGTTGGCTAGGAAGTTATCTGGTTCTGGACACTTTTTGGAGTGGACTTTTATTTCCTTTTCAATCTCTATGGGTATAATAGGTTTGTTTAGGACATTAATCTGCTCTGAATTTAGTTTATGTATAGTAATTTAGATTATCCAGTCTTGTGGAGTAGAGGTTTTGGAAGAATGTCCTGATGATTCTTGCAATATCACTGATGCCTGTTTTGACAACTCTTTCTAATCGCTTACCATAGAGATTGTTCTAGCCGGAAGCTTCCTGGATTTAAAAAAACAAAAAAACATAGAAAGGAAAGAAGAAAAATAGTATTATTGTTTTTTACAAGGTTAACATTTAATATACCACATCTTAGTTATCCATTCTTCTAGTGGTGGACATCTGGGTGGATTCTAGCTATTATGAATTGAATCGCTACAAACTTGGTTGAGCAAATCTCTTTGGCCTGTGGTTTGAAGGTTTTAGGGGAGATGCCCAGTAAGGGAATAACTGTGTCTGTAGGTATCTCGATAGTCAGCTTTTTCAGGAGTCTTCAGATTGCTTTCCAAAGAGGTTGTACCATCTTACATTCCCACCAACAGTGGAAGAGTGTTCCTACTTCTCCACATCCTGTCCAGCATTTATTTTTATTTGATTTTTTGATGTTTGCTATCCTTACTGAGGTAAGATGGACTCTCATTGTTGTTTTAAGTTGCATTTCCCTGATGATTAAGGATAATGAACATTTTCTTAAGTGTGTGTTTGCCATTTGTATTTCTTCCTCTGTGAAGTGCCTATTCAGCTCTTTGCCCCATTTTGTGAGTGGGGTGTTTGACTTTTTATTGTTTAGATTTCTGAGTTCTTGTAGATTCTAGAGATTAGGCCTCTGTCAGTTGGATAGCCAGCAAATATTTTTCCCATTCTGTGGGTAATCTATTGGCTTTGCTTATTGTATGCTTGTCTGTAAAGAAACTCTTCAGCTTCATGTGATACCATTGGTTGAGAGACTGTTTAAGATTGTGAGCTACTGGGGTTTTGTTCAGGAAGTCTTTTTCCATTTCTGTATCATGGAAATACTTCTGATATTTTCTTCCAGTAGTAGTTGAGTTTCTGGTCTTATACTGAGGTCTTTGATCCATTTGGACTTGAGTGTAGTGCATGCCGAAATGTGTGGATCAAGTTTCAGTTTCCTGCATGTGATTATCCAGTTTGTCCAGCACCATTTGTTGAAGATGCTGTCTTTTTTGACAGCCTATACTGTTAGGGCCTTTGCCAAATATCAAATATCTATAGTTGCTTCACCCAAAGTCTGGATCCTCAACTCTACTGGTCTATACTCCTGTTTTTATGCCAGTACCATGTTGATTTTATTACTATGGATTTGTAATATAGCTTTAGATCAGAGGTATTTCTTTTGCTGAGGATATGTTTGGATATGCGAGACTTCTGCCTTTCTGTATGAAATTTGAGATCATTTTTTTTTCTATCTCTGTGAAGAACACCATTACGATTATAATTGGAATTGCATTAAATCTGTATATTGCCTTTGGTAGGATTGCCATCTTCACAATGTTAATTCTGCCATTCCAGGAGCATAGGAGGTCTTTCCATTTTCTCAAGTCCTCAATTTCCTTTTTGAGTGTTTTTATGTTTTCGTTGTATAGATCTTCCACTTCCTTGGTTAACGTTATTCCAAGGTATTTTACTTTTTTGTTGTTACTATTGAAAATGGGACTATGTCCTTATTTCTTTCTCTACAACTTTGTCATTTGCATAAAGAAAGGCTACTGATTTTTGTGCATTGATTTTGTATCCTGCTACTTTGCTATAGGAGTTAATCACCTTCAGGAGTTTTGGGATGGAGTCACTCGGGTCTATGACATATACAATCATGTCATCAGCAAATAGAGCTAACTTAACTTCTTCCTTTCCAAATTGTATCCCTTTTATTCCCTTCTCTTGTCTTAATGATTGAACTAGGACTTCCAGTACTATATTGAAGAGCAGAGGTGAGAGTGGACAACCCTGTCTTGTTCCTGATCTTAATGGGAATTCCTCCAGCTCTCTCCATTAAGTATTATTTGGGCCTTAGGAGCTTTGTATATTGCCTTCATTATGTTGAGATATGAATCAACCATGCCAATTCTTTCCAATGTTTTGATCATGAAGTGATGTTGTATTTTGTCAAAGGCCTTTTCTGCATTTATCAAAATGATCATGTGGTTTTTGTGTTTAGCCTTCTTTATGTGGTGTATTACATTGAAAGATTTCCATATGTTGAACCACCCTGTGCTCCTGGGATGAATCCCACTTGATCAAGGTGGATAATGCTTTTGATGTGTTATTGGATTTGCTTTGCGAGGATTTTGTTCAGAATCTTTGCATCTAAGTTCATCATGGAAATAGGCCAGTAGTTTTCTTTTCTTGTGGCATCTCTGCCTTATTTTGGAATAAGGGTGATAATAGATTCATAGAAGGAGTTGGGTAGCTTTCCCTGTTGTCCAATTGTATGGCACAGTTTGAGGAAGATAGGTTTGAGTTCTTCCATGAAGGTTTGATCAAATTCAGCTGTGAAGCCATCTGGTCCTGGACTCTTCTTTTGGGGGAGGTTTTTTTTTTTTTATTATTTATTTTTCAATCTCAATGAGTGTGATAGGTGCATTTAGGAGATTAATCTGCTCTGAGTTTAGTTTTGACAGATGGTATGTAGCCAGGAATTTATCCATCTCCTCCATATTATCAAGTTTTGTGGAACAGAGGTTTTTGAAATAAGTCCTGATGATTCTCCCAATTTCGTTTATGTCTGTTGTGATCTCTCCTTCTTCATTTTGAATTTTGTTAATTTGAAGCATATGTTGTTTTTTCTTGATCAAATTGTCCAGGGGTTTTTCAATCTCGTTTATTTTTTCAAAGAACCAGCTCTTTGTGTTGTCATATTACCTAATTGTTTTCTTAGTTTCCAATTCATTAATTTCTGCTCTGATTTTGATTATTTCTTTCCTTCTGAAGCTGTTTGGGTTGGATTTTTTTCTTGCCTTTCCAATGCCTTTGGGTGGATGATTAGGTTATTGATTTGGGATCTCTCTTTCTCTGTTATGAAGGCATTGAGTGCTATGAATTTTCCCCTGCGGACCACCTTCATTGTATCCCATAAGTTTTGGTATGATGTGTTCTCATCATCATTCCTTTCTAGAAGTTTTGAAATTCATTTTCTATTTCATCCACTATCCATTTATTGTTTCAAAATGTGCTGTTCAGTTTCTAGGAGCCAATGGGATGTTTGGTGGGTCTTTTGTTGTTAATTTCTAACAATAGAACATTGTGATCTGATATCATGCAAGGAATTATGTTTATCTTCCTGAATATATGTAGGCAGGCTTTGTGACCCAGTATATGATGTATTTTAGAGAACATTCCATGGGCTGCCGAGAAGAATGCTTAATCTGTGGATTTGGGATGGAATGTTCTGTAGATGCCAACTAAGTCTAAGTGATCTATGGTTTTCTTGAGCTCTCTTACTTCCCTGTTGAGTTTCTGTTTGGATGATCTGTCTATTACAGATAATGGTGTATTGATGTCCCCAACTATGATGGTGTTGGTGCTTATTTCTCTTTTATTGTCAAGTAGGTTTTGGATTATGAACTGTGGTGTACCTGTGTTTGGTGCATACTGATTTATGCTTATAATATCCTCTTGGTGGATTGTTCCCTTGATAAGTAGGAAGTGGACTTCTTTGTCTGTTTTGATTATTTTTGGTTTGAAGTCCATTTTATCTAATATTAATAATGCTACACCTGCTTGTTTCTTATTCCCATTTGCTCAGAATATTGTTTCTCACCCTTTCACCCTGAGGAGGTATTTGTCTTTGTTCAAGAAACATGGGTTTCTTGAAGACAACAGATTGAGGGATCTAATTTTCTGATCCATCCTGTTTGCTTATGTCTCTTAATGGGTGCATTAAGGCCATTGATATTTAAGGTAATGACTGTGAAGTTTGATTTGATCCCTGCCATATTGTGTTGGTATATGTAGTTTGGTGTTTTCATGGACTTTGAAGTTTTTTGTGCCTTCTCTGAATTTGGTTATTGTGATCTGTTTCTTGTAGGCATTTGAGTTTGATTATTTGATTCTTATATGTGGAGAATTTCATGAAATACTCTCTGTAGGTTTGGTTTTGTGTTCATAAAGTTGTAAAGCTGAATTTTGTCATGGAAAGTTTTTCTTTCACCATCTTTTATGAGGGATACTTTTGCTGGTTAGAGTAGTTTGGGTTGAAAGCCAGAGGTTCTTAGACTTTGCAGTGTGTCATTCCAGACCCTGTGGCTTTCAGTGTTTCCATTGAGATGTCTTAAGTAATTCTGATGGGGTTACCTTTAAAGTTGATGTGCTGTTTATTCCCTAGCTGATTTTAGGATTTTCTCTTTGGTATCAATGTTTAGAGTCTTAATGACAATATGTCTTGGGGAGGTTCTCCTTTGGTCCTATCTGTTTGGTGTTCTTTTAGCTTCTTCTATCTTGATGGGCCTTTCTTTTGAGAGAATGGGGAAGTTTTCTTCAATTATTTTGTTAAATAAGTTCTCCATGCCTTTGGTCTGAATTTCTTCTTCTGGTTTTCCAATGAACCTGATATTAGGATGTTTAAGGGTATCCCACAATTCTCCCATGTTCTTTTCACAGAAACTTTTGAACTTATTGAAACATTTGAACTCTCGAACAGTTTCTTCCATATTGTCTTCCAGATTGGAGTTTCTATCCTCCACATGGCTGACTATTCTTGAGAGCTTCTTGAGAGTTTTGGGCTTGTTCAATTAGGTTTGCATTTTCTACCACTTTCCTATGTATAGTTGCCATCCCTCTGTCCAGCTCCCCTTCATATCATTTTCTGATCTTCTTGATGCTTGTTGGAATTCATCCTTGCATTTCTTTATGTCGTCATTTAGCATCCCCAGCTGATTTTTGAGGTCCTCTTTTTATTTCACTCTCCTTCATATCTCTTAACTGTTTTTGAAGTCCTTCCATTTTCTTTTCTATTAGGTCTAGTCTAGTAATGGCAGCATCCACACAATTATCAGTCCTTTTTTGCTTTTCTTCAAGTTCTAAAGTAGCTTGGTCAGGGTTGCATTGCTCATAGCTTCCTTTTGGTGTTCTGATCCTAATGACTCTTCTATGGTTTGGTTATAGATGTTCATTGTAGGACTGTGTGATCTACCTGGATTTTCTTGCATTTGATTTTTCATGTTATTTCTTTTGCACTGTGGTCAGCCCATCACAGTGTACAGGCAGGGAGAGTAGGACTGTGGTCTGGATGGGCAGGGGAAGTGGTGCCTCTTGGCGGAGCTCACCGGGGCCAGCTGGAAGGCAAGCAAAAGGTCTGTGTGGTCTTGAGCTAGCACGTAGGTGGGTGGATTAGCCTGAGCTTAAGCACAGTGGTAAACTGAAGCTGCCTGAAGTGGATGCCAAGCCCTCTGAGCTCTCACTTAGCAGAATGCCAAAGCAGCCTGAGCTCTCATGCAGTGATGCACCAAAGCTGCCTGCACTGGTGGTTGGAGGGACGCTGAAGCATCAAGCACCACAGCAGCCTAAACTCGTGCATGGTGGAACACTCAGACCAAGAAGCAGTCTGAGCTTGCCTGCCTCAGGACAATGGCTGTCAGATAGCATGTCAGATTGGGTGGGGCTTGCATCTGAGCTCGGGTAAGCTAGGCAGGTGGAATGGGCCTAGGCTCACGCGTGAGTGTGCGGCAGCCGGCCACAGCAGTCAGTGATCAAATGGGCAAAGGAATAGGCTAAACTTGCACAAGTGGGTATCAGTGGCACCTGTGCTGGGAAAATGGAGCCTGAGCTCCAGCAGGCAAGCGGGCAGAGTCTGCCCAAGGTCATATGTGGGCTGGGGTGGGGGAGCTGGAGGATCACCACTGTGCAGTGAGACAAGTGGAACTATGCTGGCCTGGATCCCCTTTCCTACAGTGAGTGCAGGGATATCCTTAAACTGGGACTTTGGGTACAATGGCTGCTTGGAAGATTGGGGGACTTGGGCTACCCGTGAGCGAGGGAATCAGCCATTTTCTGGTTTTTTTTCCCCCTCTGTGCCCTCCCACTGGCAATCTATTGGAGATTGCTCTCTGTTAAAAAACCCAGAGCACCCTTAATGCCTTGCCTTTCTTTCCAGGGGCTGTGCAGTGCACTTAGATGGTTACCATCTTGGCTGGAAGTCATTCTTTTTTTTTTTTTTGGTTTTGGTTTTTCGACGTAGGGTCTCACTCTAGCCCAGGCTGACCTGGAATTCACTATGGAGTCTCAGGGTGGCCTCGAACTCATGGCAATCCTCCTACCTCTACCTCCCCAGTGCTGGGATTAAAGGCGTGCACCACCACACCCTGGGGAAAACATTATTTTTTTTTTTAATTTATTTATTTGAGAGCCACACACACAGAGAGAGAGACGGATAGAGGCAGCGAGAGGGGATGGGCACGCCAGGGATTCCAGCCTCTGCAAACGAACTCCAGATGCGTGCGCCCCCTTGTGCATCTGGCTAACATGGGACCTGGGGAACCGAGCCTCGAACTGGGGTCCTTAGGCTTCACAGGCAAGCGCTTAACTGCTAAGCCATCTCTCCAGCCCAGGAAAACATTCTTAAAAGTAAGCTTAATTTAAATTTTATAGCACAGTGGTTTATGCATACATATTCCCAGTACTCAGGAGGCTGCAGTTGAACTATCACTTTGAATTTGAGGCCAGCCTGGGATGCAGAATTCTGTCAGAGTATGTGATTACGCACCAAAGCTTAACAGTAAAACCCTACTGCCAAAGACACCAAATGCTGTTGCTATACAACATGGAGCGAATTGGCTGGAAAGTGAAAATATATCAATCCCCAGACACCTTGTTTAATGCCAGAAGGTGTTAGATGTGCGCCTGGGAGAAATGGCCAACATCTTATGCAAGTAATTCATGGCCTAAACTACTCAACAGCAATAAACCTGATGTGATGCTCACAGAAGTGTAATATTGTTATATAGCCATGGTGGGTTACCAGCTGCTGTTTATTTGGCTCACAGAGCTGTTCAGTGGAATGGAACTCATACACAGAACAGAGAAACAAGTCAGAACCATTTCCAAAAATGAGCCTTCTCTCCAATATCCAGCTCCCATCAGTAGTGGGCTAAAAGAGGGCCTACACCTATTAAGTTCTCTCTAAAATAATAATGGGAATCCATATATCTTTCACTGACCTAACTCCCAGTTGGAGAATTTGCTTCTCTTTTTCAGATGGATGCAGAACCTGAGAAGAATCAGCACATACACCCCAACAGGCCACCAGCCGAAGCCATAGTTAGTTGGGTAATGAGTAAGAAATGCTTTCTCAGTGAACCTGGTATCATCACAAGAGTGAAGGAGATAGACACAGAGAACACTCAACACCTACCAAATCAGATATCCATTGACACAGAGACTCCTAAGACCTCCTGTCACTGAAATAGACTTAAAGTGAACCCAACATGGCTCAGGGAAATTTGTGGAAGAGGGACAGAAAAACTGTTAGAGCCATAAATTGGGTCATTATGCACAGAGACATTGCCTCTCCCCCATAACTGATGGCCACCCCTACAAGGCAACACCCATAATCTACAGGAGGGCATGACAGGAAGTAAGCTAACAATGGTACCATCACATCTGTATGCACACTATATACATAACTAATAAAAATATAATTTTTTATTTCTTTTTTGATAATGATTTCATTCTTTATTTACTATATTTCCCCCATTTTTACTTTTGTTAAGTACTTATGAAAAATAAAAAAAAAACAATGTCTTCATAACAAAGACAGAGAGATCACAAAGTAATAACCTACTTGTACACCTAAAGGCACTCAAAAACAAGAAGAATGTTACCATAAGAGCTCCAGATGTAAACAATTAATTAAGATCAGAGCAGAAATTAATATATTAGAAACAAAGTAAACAATTTAAACAATAGACAAAACAAAGACCTGGTTCTTTGAAAAAAATAAACACGATTGATAAACCTCTGGCCAATTTGATCAAGCAAAAAAAATAAAAAGAGAGAGAGAGAGAGAGAAGTTTCAAGTTCACAAATTCAGAAATGAAAAAGAAGTCAAAACAGACAATGAAATTGGAAGAATCATCCGGGCGTACTTCCAAAATCTGTACCCCACAAAATTAGATAATGTGGAAAAAATGGATGATTTCCTAGACACATACCAAAAACAAACTAAGAGCAGATCAATCTCCAACAAACCTATCATACCCATGGATATTGAAAAGTTAATCACCCCACCCCCAAGAAAAGGATTCTCAGCTGAATTTTATCAAACCTTCATTGAAGAAGTGGAACCAATTATTATCAATCTGTTTCACATAATGAAAGATGATGGAATCCTCCCCAACTGCTTCTATGAAGATAGTGTTAACTTAATGCCAAAATTGGAGAGAGATGCAACAAGAAAAGAAAACTAGGACTTCCGGTTAAGATGGCGGCGTAGGTACCACGCCAAAGCAGCCTAGGGGGGAAAAAGACCAAAAAAACTCAGCAGAATACACACTTTTACTAAAAAGTGAGGTGTATAGGAAATTGAGGCGGCAGCGGAGAAGTGGAAGAGTTATAGAGCATCCAGAGCCTGCACAGGCGGGAAGGGCGGCTGCGGCAGCTCGGCCAATCGCCGCAACCGCGGGGCAGCAGAAAGCCGCCAGACTCTCGGCTCGAGCCGCAGGAGAAGCCAGGTGCAAGATTTTCCCCTCGCACCGCGCTCTCCGCAACTCGGGAAACGTGAGGGGAGAGCAGCAGTGAGCACCGGAGGAGCAGACCGCGAGGTAGAAGAACACGTGGAGCAGCGAGACAACCAGAGCAGCCGCGGCTCCCTCCCCTCCCCTACCCCAACGCCTGAACCCAGCTCAAGAAAGATAAGAAAGATAAGAAAGGTCACTTTATATTGATTAAGGGCACACTCCAACAGGAGGACATTACAATCCTAAACATATATGCACCCATCATGGGGGCTCCCAAATTCGTCAAACAAACACTATTAGAACTAAGGTCACAGATAACACAAAACACAGTGGTGGTGGGTGACTTTAACACCCCACTCTCATCAATTGACAGGTCATCCAGGGAAAGAATAAACAGAGAGGCATCTGGACTAAATGAGGTCATAGAAGGAATGGACCTAACAGATATATACAGGACATGTCATCCAAAGGCTGCAGAATATACATTCTTTTCAGCAGCACATGGAACATTCTCTAAAATAGACCATATATTAGGACACAAAGCAAATCTTAACAATTTCAGGAAAATTGAAATAATTCCTTGCATTCTATCTGACCACAATGGAATTAAACTACAAATCAGTAGCAAGAAAGGCTATAGAGCATACACAAAATCATGGAAACTAAACAATACATGACTAAATGATGAGTGGGTCAATGAAGAAATCAAAAGGGAAATCAAAAAATTTATAGAGTCAAATGATAAGGAGAACACAACATACCAAAATCTCTGGGACACAATGAAGGCAGTTCTAAGAGGTAAATTTATAGCCTTAAGTGCCTATATTAAGAAATTAGAAAGGTCGCAAGTAAACGACCTAATGCTTCGCCTTAAAGCCTTGGAAAAAGAAGAACAAGGCAAACCAAAAATTAGTAAACGGGAAGAAATAATAAAGATTAGGGCAGAAATTAATGAAATAGAAACAAAAAGAACAATCCAAAGAATTAATGAAACAAAGAGTTGGTTCTTTGAAAGGATAAACAAGATTGATAAACCCTTAGCAAATCTGACCAAAAGAAAGAGAGAAGAGACACAAATTAATAAAATCAGTGATGAACAAGGTAACATCACAACAGATTCCAGAGAAATTCAAAAAATTATAGGGACGTACTATAAAAGCATATACTCCACAAAGTATGAAAATCTGAAAGAAATGGATGATTTCCTTGATCTATATGACCTACCTAAATTAAATCAAAATGAGATTAATCACTTAAATAGACCTATAACAAACATGGAGATCTGAACAGTTATCAATAATCTCCCAACTAAAAAAGGCCCAGGCCCGGATGGATTCACTGCTGAATTTTAGCAGACTTTTAAGGAAGAGCTAACACCATTGCTTCTTAAGCTTTTCCAGGAAATAGAAAAAGAAGGAATTCTACCAAACTCCTTCTATGAGGCCAGCATCACCCTGATACCAAAACCAGGCAAAGATAGAACAAAAAAAGAAAATTACAGACCAATCTCCCTCATGAACATAGATGCAAAAATTCTCAACAAAATATTGGCAAACAGAATACAAGAGTATATCAAAAAGATCATTCACCCTGACCAAGTAGGCTTTATCCCAGAGATGCAGGGATGGTTCAACATACGCAAATCTATAAATGTAATACATTACATAAACGGGTTGAAGGACAAAAATCACATGATCATCTCATTAGATGCAGAGAAAGCATTTGACAAATTCCAACATCCCTTCATGATAAAAGTCCTACAGAGACTGGGAATAGAAGGAACATATCTCAATATAATAAAGGCTATTTATGACAAGCCTACAGCCAACATCTTACTAAATGGGGAAAAACTGGAAGCTTTTCCACTAAAATCAGGAACAAGACAAGGGTGTCCACTGTCCGCACTTCTATTTAATATAGTTTTGGAAGTCTTAGCCATAGCAATAAGGCAAGAGACACACATAAAGGGATACAAATTGGAAAGGAAGAAATCAAGTTATCATTATTTGCAGATGACATGATTCTATACAAAAAGGACCCTAAAGAGTCTACTAGCAAGCTGTTAGAGCTGATCAAAACCTACAGCAATGTAGCAGGATACAAAATAAATACACAGAAATCAGTAGCCTTCATATATGCTAACAACAAAAACACAGAGGATGAAATCAGAGAATCACTCCCATTCACAATTTCATCAAAAAAAATAAAATACCTTGGAATAAACCTAACCAAGGAAGTAAAGAATCTCTACAATGAGAACTTTAAAACACTTAAGCGAGAAATTGCAGAAGACACTAGAAAGTGGAGAAACATCCCTTGTTCCTGGATTGGAAGAATCAATATCGTGAAAATGGCAATCTTACCTAAAGCAATCTACACATTTAATGCAATCCCTATCAAAATTCCAAAGGCATTCTTCATGGAAATAGAAAAAACAATCCAAAAATTCATTTGGAATCACAAAAAACCTCGAATATCTAAAATAATACTGAGCAACAAAAAAGAGGCTGGTGGTATCACCATACCTGATTTTAACCTATACTACAGAGCCATAGTAACAAAAACAGCATGGTACTGGCACAAAAACAGACATGTAGATCAGTGGAACAGAATAGAGGACCGAGATGTAAGCCCAAGTAGCTATAGCCACCTGATATTCGATAAAAATGCCAAAAATACTCATTGGAGAAGAGACAGCCTCTTCAGCAAATGGTGTTTTGAAAACTGGACAAATATCTGCAGAAGGATGAAAATAGATTCTTCTCTCTCGCCATGCACAAGAATTAAGTCCAAATGGATTAAAGACCTTAACATTAGACCGGAAACTTTGAAACTGCTAGAGGAAAAAGTAGGGGAAACCCTTCAACATATTGGTCTTGGCAATGACTTTCTGAATACAACCCCAATTGCTCAGGCAATAAAACCACAGATTAACCACTGGGACCTAATGAAATTACAAAGATTTTGCACTGCAAAGGACACAGTGAAAAAAGCAAAGAGGCAACCTACAGAATGGGAAAAAATCTTCGCCAGCTATATATCTGATAGAGGATTAATATCTAGGATATACAAAGAACTCAAAAAGTTAAATAATAAGGAATCAAACAAGCCAATCAAAAAATGGGCTAAGGAGCTAAATAGAGAGTTCTCAAAGGAAGAAATACGAATGGCATATAAGCATCTAAAAAAATGTTCTACGTCACTAGTCATCAGGGAAATGCAGATTAAAACTACATTGAGATTCCATCTCACTCCTGTCAGATTGGCCACCATCATGAAAACAAATGATTATAAATGTTGGCGGGGATGTGGAAAAAAAGGAACCCTTCTGCACTGCTGGTGGGAATGCAATCTTGTCCAGCCATTGTGGAAAACAGTGTGGAGGTTCCTAAAGCAGCTAGAGATTGATCTACCATATGACCCAGCTATAGCGCTCCTAGGCATATATCCAAAGGACTCATCTCATTTCCTTAGAAGTACATGCTCAACCATGTTTATTGCTGCTCAATTTATAATAGCTGGGAAATGGAACCAGCCTAGATGTCCCTCAACAGATGAGTGGATAATGAAGATGTGGTACATTTATACAATGGAGTTCTACTCAGCGGTAAAGAAACATGAAGTTATGAAATTTGCAGAAAAATGGATGGACCTGGAAAGTATTATACTAAGTCAGGTCACCCAGGCCCAGAAAGCCAAGCGCCACATGTTCTCTTTCATATGTCGATCCTAGCTACAGATGACTGGGCTTTTGCATGAGAATGAAAATACTTAGTAGCAGAGGCCAGTAAGTTGAAAAGGAGACATAAAGGGTGGAGAAAGGAAGGGAGGAGGATACTTAATAGGTTGATATTGTATATATGTAATTACAATGATTGTAATGGGGAGGTAATATGATCGAGAATGGAATTTCAAATGGGAAAGTGTGAGGGATCCATGTATTTGTTCTCAGGGGCAAGTTTACTGGTGAGGATTCCTATGTATTCTTTTCTTTTTTTTATTTCTTATTTTTAGTTTTTGAATTAAATAGTTTTGTATTATGATTAAGTTTATTCATTTGATTTACTATGTGGGCTGATTTCCACATGTTGACCAATGCTGCTTCCCTGGGATAAACACTCTTTGATCAAGGTGGATAATGGTGGTCAATTTGTTTGGGATATTTGCATGTAAATACATCAGGGATAGAGGCCAATAGTTTTCTTTTCTTTTCTTTTCTTTTTTTTTTTAATTTTTATTAACATTTTCCATGATTATAAAATATATCCCATGGTAATTCCCTCCCTCCCCACCCCCACACTTTCCCGTTTGAAATTCCACACACAATGAAATTCTACTCATTAGTAAGAAAAAAATAATACAAGGACATTTGTAGAAAAATGGACAGACTTGAAACAGATTATACTCAGTGAACTCACACAATCACAGAAAGACAAATGCCACATGAGTCACTTATTTGTGGTTTCTAACCTAGACTGCTTGAGGTGCTGTCACACCTGATAGGCAACTCAAGGCACAGACAATAGTGATGGAAGGGTTTGGTGGAAGGGTAGGGAGCGGGAAGGGGAATGGGGGAAAGCAGACAGAAAAGTAAACCCAAAATGAGCTGATACCATAGAAACCTTTATCCTTGACAATAGCCTAAAAGATACAACCCTCAAAAGGAGTTAGGGGGTAACAACTAAAAAGTAGGGCTCTAGTGAGAGTGGGATGAAGCCCAAGCTTAAAAGGATTTTTTTCTTTCTGTCTCTGATCTGCAACTCACAGTAACAAATACAGGTTGCTACCCACACTGAGCTGTTGATAGGAAAGACATATGAGGTCTCCAAATCAAGACAACTTTCTGTCAAAGCACTTGATTACCTGCCCAAGGCAAAAGCTAACCTTGTTGCTGAAGAGACCATATGCTGCTGACACAGAGCATGGAGAGACCTGGCTGGAGTTCAAAAGAAAGCCAGTCCCCAAACAGTTAGCCTGTCTAGTGCTGGAAAGCACTACATGAGCTACTGGTAGTAAATGACCAACAATGGTCTGAGTAACTAGAGGTCTAAGCTGCTCAGAAGTAAGCACCCTGCCATGATGCAAATGCCAGTGCAATAGGGACACACAGCCTCAATAGATACACAATAGCTTTCTGATTGGCTAAGAGATCTGTTCATTGTAAAGGAACCAATATATGAAATTGGGAACCAGATCAGAATCCTATGCAGACAAAGATTATTTTCTCCAGTGTCAAGCTCTCACTAGCCTTAGGCTAATAGAGGAGTTATATACATTAAATTATCCTTAAATAAACAATGCTTATGCCATTTAAGCTCTACTGACTTCACTCTCTGCTGGATAATATTTTGTTGTTTGTTTGTTTATTTGTTTTGTCCAGACAGTAGTGAGACCGTTGGAGACAAATTACCTTCCTCACTTAAGCCAAGCCACAGCTGAATCTACAGAGGAATCAGTAGATGAGCAAGAGTTCTGCTTCCATTCTGTTCCTGATAATCAGCACCAGGGTGTAGGAGACAGACCCTAAGGATACTCAACACCTACCAAAGTAGAAATCCAGTGGCTTCTAAGAGCTCATCATTGAAGTAGACTTAAAACTCACCCACCAGGGCTCAGGGACTTTTGCAGAAGAGGAGGCTAAAAAATTGTCAGAGCCACAGGTTGAGACATCATTCCCAGAAGCATTCCTCCCCACCCCCCCATCACACCAAATGACTGGCTACTACTTCCACAATGCATAAACCACCACCCCATGGGGAATACCTGCAACCCTACTCGGTAATGTCCCCAAGTGAATGGGGGCAGGTATGAGGGAAAAGACAGTACCAACACATGGTGTAGTTTATGATAAATCTTATTAATAATAATAGTAAGTATTTACAAAATGGTTAAAAAGAATCAAAATTAAAAACTGGTCTTTGTGACTCTAAAAAAAAAAAAAAAAGAGGAAAATTAAAGCAAAGAAACTGAAAGAGTGGCTAAAAATTAAAGTTCCACAGCATTAATTTAAGAATGGTAGAACTACAATCTTGAGATAAAAAAGAACATGAGTGTTCATTTCAAAGGAAAACACATCCTGTTTTTGAGTTGTATGTCAATAAGATGGAAATATCAATGAACTCACATCTTGGGGATACTTATATACAAAAATAAAGAATAAATTCAATTTATGGGCAAATAAGGAAAGTTAAGTAACTCTTTTTTCCACAATAGTATGTAATATCAGGAATTGTAGGGTCACTGTTACTATTCAAAAATAGAAAGTACTTCCAGTAATTGTTTCAAGCCATATTGTGCAATAATTGTAGTAGTGTGTGTGTGCACACACACATGCATGTGCGCACATGTTTATTTGTATTCAGTTGTATGTGTATGTAGGTTCCCATTCATATTGTGTGCATTTGTGTGGATATCAGAGAAAACTTCAGTTTTCATTCTTTTTTTTTCAATTTTTTTTTAATTTTTATGTATTTATTTGAGAGCAACAGACAGAGAAAGAAAGGGGCAGATAGAGAGAGAGAGAATGGGCGCGCCAGGGCTTCCAGCCACCGCAAACGAATTCCAGACGCGTGCGCCCCCTTGTGCATCTGGCTAACATGGGTCCTGGGGAATCGAGCCTCGAACCGGGGTCCTTAGGCTTCACAGGCAAGCGCTTAACCGCTAAGCCACCTCTCCAGCCCCAGTTTTCATTCTTTTTAGGTACTGTCACTTCTTTTGAGACTGCATCTCTCTTTGCCTAGAGCACACCATTGGGCTAGCCAGGCTGGCCATCCAGTCCTAAACAGTCTGCCTGTCTCACCAGAGCTGGGATGGAAGTGCATGCCACCACTCCTACAATTTTTATATGGGATCTTGGAATGATAATTTAATTAAGTTAATTTAAGTTTATTTAAACTTTTAAAATGTGGATGCTTATATAGTCATAAAGTTAGAAGTAAAAAATCATATGCATACATATCTAATTGGATCAGAAATTATAGTTGGTAAAAAACTGCAATTTTTTTTTTAAATACATAACTTAAGACAGTGAAATATACCCACAATATTGTTAAGCTTCTAGTGTTTGGGTGAAAACTCAGAGTCTTTTCTGTAAATACATATATATTTCATTGGAATTTTGTTTAGTCTTTTGCAAAGATACTATCCTTACAACCTACTCTACAATTCTCTTTTCTCATGTACATCCTCTAAGGTGCAGTAAGAACTGAACTTACTGCTGTAGATTGATTTTTTAAAAATATTTTTTGTACTTTTATATATAATATTAAAAAATTTATATTTTACTTCTTCAAAAAATTTATATAGTTCACAAGAAGATAGTAATCATTTTGCTTTATTTCACCAATTTGATTATATATATATAGTTTGGTATAATATCATAAAAATAAATATCTTAGGACCAAATAATGATATTTTAAATCTTTGACAACTTACAACAGAGACATTTGTATACCTATGTGCACGCTTGTGTGTTTGTGTATGCGGTTGTTTATTTGTGGCTATATTTAAATATGGAGTTAAGATAGTGGCATAGGAGCCAGCCCAAACCAGCGTAGGGAGGGATTTAAGCAAAACCTCAGCAAAATACACCCCTGTTCTGAAAAGTGAAGGAGTATTGGTTATCCTTAGACACAGTGGAGAAGCAGAAGAGACCAAGATCCACCAGAAAGGAGGAAAAAGGCCAGTATTTCACTGAGACACTTGTAGCCCACCAATCCTCAGGATCGTGCACCCACCGGCCAATGCTTTCCAGGCATGCCAAACAGTGTCAGCAACAGAGACCAAACAAGGGGATTTTCCAATCTCACCAGCCTCCTTGCAAAATCAAGAATTCTGAAGGAAAAACAGCTGAGATCAACAAAGGAGCTACTGAAAGGGATACAGGTGGCACTATGTGAGCAACTCCAGGCTTCTGCCTTCTCCAATCCCTCAACCATTAGAACCATGAACCTCTAGCATTCATCCCCCTGTGGCAGTACATCCAGCACAGCTAATAGGAACCCAGCTCCATAGCACAACATGGAGGAATTGAGGTAAGGATTCAGCATTGGTGAGATTGGAAGCCACCCCAAAAGGTAAGGCTGCTGACTGACAAAATAAAAACAAAAAATAAAATAAAATAAAATTAAAAAAAAGTTACATAGGCCTGCAGTGGAAGAGCTAATCTCTCTTTCCAGGTCAGGGGAGGTTATGGGTTACATATTCTTGGTTGGGATTACCATCTTCAAATAAGTTGTATTTGGGGGTTGAATATTGTTGCCATTGATGCTTTCAGATTTACAGGGTTTTTGTCTTTTGATTCTGTCATTATTAGGGCAGGCTCTGATTTAGATCCAGGATGACCTGGAACCCAAATTAGAACAGAATTATCAATCTCCCAGCTGACAATTTTAAGAGTGTAGAACAACACACAAATACCATGGTATTTTGGGTTCATAAGATTATCTGTTTGTTTTAATCCCCACATTGTATACTCTATGCTGGTTTTAATTGAATTTGTATATTACTCAGTTGAAGTTCAGAAATTCCCAGAAAATTGTTCCACACAGTCCACTAGAATACTTAGCAAGTAAACTCAACACATAGGATTACTTCTGTGGTTGGATTGGGGTACAATAGCTAAAGATGGCACCTTAAACTCATCTCCTGTAAGTATATAAAGGTGGATTGCCACATCTGAGAACACCGCAGACAAGTAGAAAACACAAGCAACAAATCAATTCTGGATGCAAATGTTTCTATATTATAGTACAAGAAACACAGAGAATCAAAACAATAAAATCCCACTAAAAATTATAAATCCATCAGAAATGATCACCAATGAGACTGTTTTATGCCTGAAAAGAATTTTTTTAAAAATGATTTTATCTATACTCCAAGAAATCAAAGAAGAAATTAAAGGAATCAAAGAAGAAAACAAAGGAATTAAAGAAGAAAAGAAATCAAAGGAATCATGAAGAAAACAGAGAAATTAACAAATTCTTAAAAGCAAACACAGGAAACCACGTTAATGAAATAAGGTCATTACAAGACATGAGTAAGGAAACAGAAATACTGAAGAAAAAATGGGTGAAATTCAAGCTCTGAAGAATGCAGTAATTCAAATAAAAATCTCTGGAAAGTCTCACCAGTAGAATGGTACCATTGTAAAATTGTGAATGCAACTGCTAGATTGTAAGCTCACAAGGGCAGAAATAATGTTTGTTACTATATTCCTACTGTTGAGCATAAAACCACTGCTCAATAAATTCTGATTGAATGAAAAAAAGAAAGAAATTACAGAGTTCACATGTAAACAATTTAATATTTCACCTAAAGCCCTTGGAAAAAGAATTAAGAGGCAAACTCAAAATCAATAGATAGGAAGAAATAATGAAGTCTAGTGCAGAAATTAATGAAATAGAATCCAAAACCAACCCAAAGAATCAATGAAACAAAAACTTGGTTCTTTGAAAGGATAAACAAGATTGATAAACCCTTATCCAATCTGACAAGAAGAAAGAGAGAAGAGACAAAAATTAATCAAATTAGAGATGAAAAAGGCATCATTGCAATAGATGGCAAAGAAATTCAGAAAATCTTAAAGACATACATTAGGAATATATATGTTTCTAAGTTTGAAAATCTGAAAGAAATGGATTATTTCCTTGATTCATATGACCTACAAAAATTAAATCAAGATCAGATAAGCCATTGAAATAGACTATAATCAGTACAGAGATCCAAGCAGTTATAAAAAGTCTCCCCACTAAAATAAATCCAGGCCCAGATGGATTCACTGGTGAATTTTACCAGACGTTCATGGAAGAACTTACACCACTGCTTCTCAAACTTTTCCATAAAGTAGAAAAGGAAATAATTTTACTGAACTTCTTCTATGAAGCCAGCATCACCCTCATACCAAAGCCAGACAAGGACAGAATAAAAAAAAGAAAATTACAGACCAATAACCTTCATGATCATAGATGCCAAAATTCTGAACAAAATATTGGCAAACAGAATACAAGAGTACATTAGAAAGATTATTTACACTGACTAAGTAGGATTTATTCCAAGGATGTAGGGATGGTTCAGCATACACAAACCAATAAATGTAATGCATCATATAAATTATCTGAAGGACTAAATTCACATGATTATGTCAATATATACAGGAAAGGCATTTGACAAAATCCAATATCCCTTCATGTTAAAAGTATTACAGAGGGCTGGAGAGATGGCTTAGTGAGTAAGAGCTTGCCTGTGAAGCCTAAGGACCCCAGTTCAATGCCCGGTTCCCCAGGACCCACGTTAGCCAGATGCACAAGGGGGTGCATGCATCTGGAGTTCATTTGCAGTGGCTGGAAGCCCTGGCATGCACATTCTCAATCTCTCTCTCTCTCTCTCTCTGTCACTCTCAAATAAATATTTTTTTAAAATATTTATTTAAATTTTATTAAATAATTTTATTAAAATTTTATTAAATAATTTTATTAAAATTATTTAAAATATATTTAAAAAGTATTACAGAAACTGGGAATAGAAGGAAAATATCTCAATATAATAAAAGGTATTTATGACAAAACTGCAAGTACCATTATACTAATGGAGAAGAACTTTAAGTTTTTCCAATAAATCCAGGAAGAAGACAAGGGTGTACACTGTTCCCCACTTTTATTTAATATACTACTGGAAGTCTTAGCTATGGAAATAAGGCAAGAGAAACTCATAAAAGGGATACAAATTGGAAAGGAAGAGATCAAATTATCATTACTTGCAGATGATATGAGTATATACATAAAGGACACTAAAGACTCTACCAAAAAAAAAAACAAAACAAAACAAAAAAAAAAAAAAAACATTGCTAACACTGCTAAACACTTTTAGCAATATAGCAGAATACAAAATAAACACACAGGAATCAGTAGCTTTCTTACATACTAACAAGAAACATGCTGAGGATGAAATCAGGGAATCTTCCCCATTCACAATTGCCTCACAAATAATAAAGTACCTTGGAATAATAAACTTCAATAAGAAAGTGAAGGATCTATACAGTTAGAACTTTAAAACACTCATCTAAGAAATTGCAGAAGACACAAGAAAGTGGAAAGACATCCCATGTTCTTGGATTGGAAGAATTGATATTGTGAAAATGTCAATATTACCAAAAGCAATCTACACATTAAATGCAATCCACACTCAAATTCTTATGACATTCTTTACACAAATAGAACAACCAATCCTAAAATATATTTGGAAGCACAGAAAATGTCAAACAGCCAAAACAATGTTTTAGCAACAAAAATAAGGATGGTTGCATCACCACCCCTGATTTTAAGCTATATTAAAAAGCCATAGTTTCCATGGCAAAAGCATGTTAAAGGAGTATTTGAAGACAAAACCAGCTCTACAGAAAATACTTGATAGAATCCTCCATGCTGAAGAAAAGGAAAAAGCACACATATAAGGAACCTAGAAAAAACAAGCAATATTCAAATACTAGTTAACACAAGAGAGCACAGGTAGAACTGGAACAACAACAACAAAAAAAAATGGCAAACATAAATGCACACCTTTCAATAATATCTCTTAATATCAATGGCCTCAATGCCCCAACAAAAAGACACAGGTTTGCAGACTGAATTAAAAAGCAGGATCCTACAATTTGTTGTCTCCAAGAAACTCACCTTACTACAAAGGATAGACATTATCTTAGGGTGAAAAGTTGGAAGACGGTGTTTCAAGCAATTGGGCCTAGAAAACAAGCAGGGGTTGCTATTCTAATATCTGACAAGGTAGACTTTAGACCAACGTTAGTCAAGAAAGATAAAGAAGCTCACTTTATATTGATTAAGGGCACACTCCAATAGGAGGACATTACAATCGTAAACATATATGCACCTAACTTGGGCTCCCAAATTTACCAAACAAACACTATTAGAACTAAGGTCACAGATAACACCAAACACAGGGGTGGTGGGAGGCATTAACACCCCACACTCATCAATTGACAGGTCATCTCAGGAAAAAATGAACAGAGAGGCATCTGGAATAAATGAGGTCATAGAAAAAATGGACCTAACAGATATATACAGACCATTTCATCCAAAGGCTGCAGAATATACTTTCTTTTCAGCAGCACATAGAACATTCACTAAAATAGACCATATATTAGGACACAAAGCAAAACTTAACAAATTCAGGAAAATTGAAATAATTCCTTGCATTCTATCTGACCACAATGAAATTAAACTACAAATCAGTATCAAGAAAGGCTATAGAGCATACACAAAATCATGGAAACTAAACAAAACACTACTAAATGATGAATGGGTCAATGAAGAAATCAAGAAGGAAATCAAAAAGATTAGAGTCAAACGATAATGAGAATACAACATACCAAAATCTCTGGGACACAATGAAGGCAGTCATAAGAGGTAAATTTATAGCCTTAAGTGCCTATATTAAGAAACTAGGAATGGCGCAAGTAAACAACCTCATGCTTCACCTTAAAGTCTTGGAAAAAGAAGAACAAGGCAAACCAAAAATCAGTAGATGGGAGGAAATAATAAAGATTACAGCAGAAATTAATGAAAGAGAAACAAACAAAAAAAAAAAAAAAAAAACAATCCAAAGAATTAATGAAACAAAGAGTTGGTTCTTTGAAAGGATAAACAAGATTGATAAACCCTTAGCAAATCTGACCAAAAGAAAGAGAGAAGAGACACAAATTAATAAAATCAGAGATGAAAAAGGTAACATCACAACAGATTCCAGAGAAATTCAAAGAATCATATAGACATTCTATAAAAGCATATATATTCCACAAACTATGAAAATCTGAAAGAAATGGATGATTTCCTTGATTTATATGACCTACCTAAATTAAATCAAAATGAGATTAATCACTTTAATAGACCTGTAACAAACATGGAGATCCAAAAAGTTATCCATAATCTCCCAACTAAAAAAATCCCAGGCCCAGATGGATTCACTGCTGAATTTTACCAAACCTTTAAGGAAGAGCTAACACCATTGCTTCTTAAGCTTTTCCAGGAAATAGAAAAAGAAGGAATTCTACCAAACTCCTTCTATGAGGCCAGCATCACCCTGATACCAAAACCAGGCAAAGATAGAACAAAAAAAGAAAATTACAGACCAATCTCCCTCATGAACATAGATGCAAAAATTCTCAACAAAATATTGGCAAACAGAATACAAGAGTATATCAAAAAGATCATTCACCCTGACCAAGTAGGCTTTATCCCAGAGATGAAGGAATGGTTCAATATACGCAAATCTATTATATAAAGGGGTTGACGGACAAAAATCACATGATCATCTCATTGGACACAGATAAAGCATTTGATAAATTCCAACATCCCTTCATGATAAAAGTCCTACAGAGACTGGTAATAGAAAGAACATATCTCAATATAATAAAGGCTATTTATGACAAGCTTACAGCCAACATATTACTAAATGGGGAAAACTGGAAGCTTTTCCACTAAAATCAGGAACAAGACAAGGGTGTCCACTGTCCGCACTTCTATTTAATATAGTTTTGGAAGTCTTAGCCATAGCAATAAGGCAAGAGACACACATAAAAGTGATACAAATTGGAAAGGAAGAGATGAAGTTATCATTATTTCCAGAAGACATGAACCTATACATAAAGGACCCTAAAGACTCTACTTAGCAAAGTGTTAGAGCTGATCAAAACCTACAGCCATGTAGCAGGATACAAAATAAATACACAGTAATCAGTAGCCTTCATATATGCTAACAACAAACACACAGAAGATGAAATCAGAGAATCACTCCTATTCACAATTGCATCAAAAAATAAAATAAAATAAAATCCCCTGGAATAAATCTATCCAAGGAAGTAAAGAATCTCTACAATGAGAACGTTAAAACACTCAAGCGAGAAATTGCAGGAAACACTAGAAAGTGGTAAAACATCCCCTGTTCCTGGTTTGGAAGAATATTATGAAAATGGCAATCTTACCAAAAGCAATCTATACATTTAATGCAATCCCTATCAAAATTCCAAAAGCATTCTTCATGGAAATAGAAAAAATAATCCAAAAATTCATTTGGAATCACGAAAAACCTCGAATATCTAAAATAATACTGAGCAACAAATACAAGGCTGGTGGTATCACCATACCTGATTTTAACCTATACTACAGAGCCATAGTAACAAAAACAACGTGGTACTGGCACAAAAACAGACATGTAGATCAGTGGAACAGAATAGAGGACCCAGATGTAAGCCCAAGTAGCTAGAGCCACCTGATACTTGATAAAAATGCCAAAAATACTCATTGGAGAAACGACAGCCTCTTCAGCAAATGGTGTTGGGAAAACTGGATATATATCTGCAGAAGGATAAAAATAGATTCTTCTCTCTCTCCATGCACAAGAATTAAGTCCAATTGGATTAAAGACCTTAACATCAGACCTGAAACTCTGAAACTGCTAGAGGAAAAAGTCAGGGAAACCCTGCAATATATTAGTCTTGGCAATGTCTTTCTGAATACAACCCTAATTGCTCAGGCAATAAAACCACAGATTAATCACTACGACCTCATGAAATTACAAAGATTTTGCATTGCAAAGGACACAGTGCAAAAAGCAAAGAGACAACCTACAGAATGGGAAGCATTCTTCGCCAGCTATGTATCTGATAGAGGATTAATATCTAGGATATACAAAGAACTCAAAAAGTTAAGTACAAAGGAATCAAGCCAATCAAAAAAATGGGCTATGGAGCTAAATAGAGCATTCTCAAAGGAAGAAATACGAATGGCATATAAGCATCTAAAAAAATGTTCTATGTCACTAGTCATCAGGGAAATGCAGATTAAAACTACATTGAGATTCCATCTCACTCCTGTCAGATTGGCTACCATCATGAAAACAAATGATCATAAATGTTGGTGGGGATGTGGAAAAAGGAACCCTTCTACACTGCTGGTGGGAATGCAATCTGGTTCAGCCATTGTGGACATGAGTGTGGAGGTTCCTAAAACAGCTAAAGATTGATCTACCATATGACCCAGCTATAGCACTTCTAGGCATATGTCCTAAGGAATCATCTCATTTCCTTTGAAGTACATGCTCAACCATGTTTATTGCTGCTCAATTTATAATAGCTGGGAAATGGAACCAGCCTAGATGTCCCTAAACTCATGAGTGGATAATGAAGATCTGGCAAATTTATACAATGGAGTTCTACTCAGCGGTAAAGAAAAATGAAGTTATGAAATTTGCAGAAAAATGGATGGACCTGGAAAGGATTATATTAAGTGAGGTAACCCAGGCCCAGAAAGCCAAGCGCCACATGTTTTCTCTCATATGTCGCTCCTAGCTACAGATGATTGGGCTTCTGCGTGTGAATGAAAATACTTAGTAACAGAGGCCAGTAAGTTAAAAAGTAGACATAAAGGGAAGAGAAAAGAAGGGAGGAGGGTACTTCATAGGTTGTTATTGTGTATATGTAAGTACAATGATTGAGATGGGGAGGTAATATGATGGAGAATGGATTTTCAAAGTGGAAAGTGTGGGGTGTGGGGGAGGGAAGGAATTACCATGGGTTATTTTTTTTATAATCATGGAAAATGCTAATAAAAATTAAAAAAAAAACTAAAAAAAAAAAAAGCCAAAGTAACAAAAACAGCATGGTATTGGCACAAAGCCAGACATGTAGATTATTGGAACAGAACAGAGGATCCAGATATTAGTCCAGGTAGCTACAGCCATCTGATTTTTGACAAAAAAAGGCAAAAATATTCATTGGAGAAAAGACAGCCTCTTCAACAAGTGGTGCTGGGAAAAATGGGTATCTATATGTAGAAGAATGAAAATAGATCCTTGTCTTTCTCCATGCACAACAATAAAATCCAAGTGGATCAGGGACCTTAATATCAGACTTAGAACACTGAAATTCTTCCAGTTAAGATGGCAGCGTATGTACCACACCAAAGCAGCCTAGGGAGGAAAAAAAAACAAAACAAAAAACCAACAACAACAACAAGAAGAAAAAAAAACAGCAAAGTACACACTTTTACTAAAAAGTGAGGTGTACTGGAAATTGAAACAGTAGCGGAGAAGTAGGAGAGATCCAGAGCATCCAGAGTATGCATGGGCTGGCAGAAGCACCTCCAGCAGGGCGAGTCAGCATGCCAGACTGCTGCAGTGGCACTCAGCTGGAGCCACAGGAATAGCCAGGTGAGGGGATTTTTCACTTACACCGGAGATCTCCACAAATTCAAGAAATGTGAAAGAACAGCAGTGAACAATGGAGGAGCAAATCACAAGGTAGAAGAACATGTGGAACAGTGGGCAAACTAGAGCACCATCGGCTCCCTCCCCTTCCCCACCTCCAGTGCCCAGTCCTCAGGAACAGAGCAGCAGTGTAGGGACCTGGCCAAACATACTTGAACTGACTGAGTGCCAAAGAGGGACCCAATCAAGAGTGCAGCTGAGACCAAAATCATCCCAAAATGTAACTGGGGTTACATCAGGTCAGTACCCGCTTAATAAATCTGGTATATATGCCTGAACCAGAAGTGCTAATTGCACTTTCCATATCAGGATAAAATATATGTTAAATCATATGGATGGTCAAATTTGCCATTCTTAAATAAGCTGTATTTTGGGCTTGTTATTTGTTGCTTCTTGAATTATAGTGGCTTTGTTTACTCTTCTGTTATACATTAGGGAAAGGTCTCACCTTGTCACAAGCTGACTTGAAACCCTATCAAGACCAGAAATCTTAACTGCCTTGTTTTCAGGATTAAGGGAGTGGATGAGGCACCACACAGACTAAGGGACAGACAGAGGACCTGGTTGTCATTATACCTGCTCTTGGATAAATACAAGGTACTGTAGTGCACTGAATGGGTACATTGTATAGCTAAATATTAGAATCTACCTGTATTTTGTTCCACTTAGCCTACTTGAATACTCTCATTGCAGGTGCACCCAACACCAAGAGTCACTTTTGTAGATACTCTGACAGTCTTCAGAATCACACCTAGCACTTTAACCTCCCACCCTAAAGACATACAACATCAGATTGATGTAGATCAATGGAACAGAATAGAGGACCCAGATGTAAGTCCAGGTAGCTATAGCCACCTGATACTTGGTAAAAATGCCAAAAATACTCATTGGAGAAAAGACAGCCTCTTGGGCAATTGTGTTGGGAAAACTGGATATGTATCTGTAGAAGGATGAAAATAGATTCTTCTCTCTTTCCATGCAAAAGAATTAAATCCAAATTGATTAAAGACCTTAACTTCAGATTGGAAACTCTAAAACTGCTAGAGGAAAAAGTAATGGAAACCCTTCAACATATTGGTCTTGGCAAAGTCTTTCTGAATACAACCCCAATTGCTCAGGCAATAAAACCACAGATTAATCACTGGGACCTCTTGAAATTACAAAGATTTTGCACTGCAAAAGACACAGTGAAAAAAGCAAAGAGGCAACCTACAGAATGGGAAGCATTCTTCACCAGCTATATATCTGATAGAAGATTAATATCTAGGATATACAAAGAACTCAAAAAGTTAAGTACAAAGGAATCAAGCCAATCAAAAAAATGGGCTATGGAGCTAAATAGAGCATTCTCAAAGGAAGAAATATGAATGGCATATAAGCATCTAAAAAAATGTTCTACGTCACTAGTCATCAGGGAAACACAGATTAAAACTACATTGAGAGTCCATCTCACTCCTGTCAGATTGGCTACCATCATGCAAACAAATGATCATAAATGCTGGCAGGGATGTGGAAAAATAGGAATCCTTTTACACTGTTGGTGGGAATGAAATCTGGTCCAGCCATTGTGGACATCAGTGTGGAGGTTCCTAAAACAGCTAAAGATTGATCTACCATATGACCCAGCTATAGCACTCCTAGGCATATATCCTAAGGACTCATCTCATTTCCTTAGAAGTATGTATTCAACCATGTTTATTGCTGTTCAATTTATAATAGCTGGGAAATGGAACCAGCCTAGATGTCCCTAAACTGATGGGTGGGTAATGAAGATATGGCACATTTATACATTGGAGTTCTACTCAGAGGTAAAGAAAAATGAAGTTATGAAATTTGCAGAAAAATGGATGGATCTGGAAAGTATTATACTATGTGACGTAACTCAGGCCCAGAAAGCCAAGCCCTGCATGTCCACTCTTATATGTGGATCCTAACTACAGCTGATTGGGCTTCTGTGTGAGAAGGAAAGAATTCAGTATCAGAGGCCAGTAAGCTAACAAAGAGATACAAAGGGAAGAGAAAAGAAGGGAGGAGGGTAGTTAATAGGTTTGTATTATATATATATATATATATATATATATATATATATATATATATATATATATATATATATTAGTAGAAGAATAGATTAACGGGGGTGAAAAGGCCCAAAGTGTGGTCAAAGGAGGAGATTGAGTAAAGGAAAGGTGGAGAGACAGCTAATCAAAATCTAAGACGATATAAATAAATCATATGGAAACTTCCCGTTTTGGACAATGGCACACTCAGGAGCCATAGATCATTGCCAGAAAATTTTCAGTGCCAGGGATGGGATACGTTCCAGTGAATTGTTGGCCAGGGAGGTCCCTGATGCCCCCAAAACATTATATGCCATTGCCAAGGCCCTTGGATTCCCACCATGAATTGATTTTATGACCATCATTGTTGAAGACTCCACATACTTGGGCTGCAAGGCCACTGATAAATCCTGCTGGAACTGAGCTGATAACCTCCTATATGTAGACCAGCTGACAGAAAGGTGGAAGAAGCCATTCTATATGTAGTTCAATGGGAGAAAGATACACCACCAGCGAAGATACTCAACAGTGGACACTGCAAGCCTTATACTTGGCCAGCCAGGTCAAATGAGCCAATGGTGCAATAGTGGCACTTCTGTCATGGTGGAAACCAACTGCTCTCGAATTTGACTGGAGTCCTGCTCCACATGAGGGAATACATCCGTGGTACTGAAAACTAAAATGGGTAGTCATGAGCCCCAGTGGTGTAACCTCTGTTGATGTTTGGATAAGTCTATATACTATACTTATCTAAAGGCTTGGTAAACACTTCTCCTAATACTCATACCCTTATATTAATGCTCCTCTCACTTTGGGTAGAGAATCTTCTCTTTTTAGATTGCTGTGACCTTGGGATGACTCAGAAGGTATCATGGTGCTGAAAAGAATTGACTAGAGTACCGAGTAACATCTCGATCACACCTTCCAAGGCTCAGGGTGTAATACGGAACAGGTGGCGGAGAGAATGTAAGAGCCAAAGGAATGGTAGGACTCCTTACAACGTGCTCCCTCCAGCCATAAAATGGCCTCAATATCCATGACCTCATAGTGCCTGACATTACCTACACAAGACCATCATCAGAAGAGGAAAAGATCATGACATCTAAATAAAAGAGAGACTTTTTGAGATGGGAGGGGATATGATGGAGAATGGAATTTCAAAGGGACAAGGGGGGAGGGAGGGTTTACCATGAGATATTTTTTATAATCATGGAAAATTTTTAAAAATATTGAGAAAAGTCAAGGATGTAGAGAAGTAGGAACACTCATCCATTGTCGGTGGGAATGTAGGATGTTACAACCACTTTGGAAAGCAATGTGGAGGCTCCTGAAAATGCTGACTATAGAGATACCAACAGACCCAGCTATTCCCTTACTGGGCATCTACCCTCAAATCTTAAAACCACAGTCCAGAGAGATTTGCTCAACCATGTTTGTAGCAGCTCAATTCATAATAGCTAAGAGCTGGAATCAACCCAGATGTCCATACCTAGAAGAATGGATAGCTAAGACATGGTATATCTACACAGTGGAATTCTATATGGCAGTAAGAAAATAAAATGACATAATGAAATTTGAGGAAAAATGGTTGAACCTGGAACAGATCATTCTCAGTGAAGTTACCCAATCACAGAAAAAAAAAAAAAAATCACCACATAGTCGCACTCATCTACAGCACTAACCATAATCTACCCAAGATACCTTACATATCCAGAAAGCATCTCGTGGACTAGACACAAGTATGCATGGGGAGGGAGGGGAGGGCATCAAAGTGGTGGGAAACACAAATCTAGACCCAAATGGCAATGGTACCATAAAATTCTACTTCCTAAAAGGCAGACCAAATGGCTGAATCTTCACCAGGCCCTTACAGGGAACACCTGAACCACAAGATACTGTCGAAGGTAGGATCAAGGCTAACCTTAATCTTCTACATCTTCCCTCCCTCCCTCTCCCTCTCACTCTCTCTCTCTCTCTCTCTTTCTTCTCTCTAATCTTGTATACTAGTTATCTTTTTCCTTATTTTCTTAGTGGGCACTGACCTGTAACTCCCAGCACCAGCATGGGGCTATCATCCACAATGAGCTTTTGATAAGAGAGACCTAGGAGGTTTCCTAAAAGACAGACATATTTCTGTCAGAGTACTTGATGACCCACCAAAGTTTAGTGGTAAGACCCTAGTGCTGAAGACACCATATGCAGTTGACATGTAAAATGGAATGGCATGGCTGGAAGCCAGAAGAGAGTCAGTCCTCAGAAAGTCAGCGCATCTAGTGCCAGAAGGTGCTACATGGGTGACTGGAGGAAAATAATCAATATCTGTCTAAGAAGCTCATGGTCTAACCTACTTAGCAGCAAATAACATGTTGTGATGCCCACACAAATGCAATAGTGGCACACAGCCATGGTGGGGAACCAGCTGCTCTTGATTTGGCTAACTGATCTCCTCAATGGTATGGGACCCATAGTTGGACCTGGAAACAAGTCAGAACCATATCCAAACATTAGCCCACTCTCCAATATCAAACTACCATCAATCATGGCCTACAAGAGGGCCTACACCTACTAAACTCTCTATAAAAAAAGTAAGGGTTATCTCATTTGTCCTGGTGCTAACTTACTCTCCGTTGGAAAATCTGCTTCTCTTTTTCAGATAGATGTAGATCCTAAGGGGAGAGCCTCACCATCATACCTCAAAAGGGCCCTGGCTGAAACTAAGAAAAATTGGTGAAGCAAGCAAGTATGCTGTGTTCCTGATGAACTGTATACCAGCACATGGGGGAAGGAGATCATAACAGAGAACAATCAACTCCTACCAAATCAGAGAGCCAGAGCCTCAGAGGCCCCCAACACCTCAGCACTGAAGCAGACCAAAAATGAACCCAACATGGCTCAGGGATTTGTGGAACAGGGGGCGGAAAGAATGTCAGAGCCACATGTTGGGTCATGATATGCAGAGACATTTATCTTACCCATAACTGTGGGCTAACTCCCCAATGCACGATCCATATACTTCAAGAAGGAGGGGCCAATGGGGAGGGGGCAGGTCATGGATGAGCCTAATAATGGTACCAAACTGACTGTATTTGCTGAATACAAAACTGATTAATAAAAAAATAAAAATAATAATTAATTAATTAAATATTAAACAAAATTGATAAAAAATTAAATTAAATTAAATTAGAAAAAATTATCCTCCAAATGTTCTAACAAATATTGATATCTGCTTTCTCACTGTTTTTCAGTCACACAGATCGAAGCCAGGGCTTCATGCATGCTAGGCTGTGTTTTTTGTTGTTTTTATTCAGATCTTGGATATATTTTAAGTTCAGATATAAGAGGTCTCATAACTTACTTCTTTGCAGATATCCAATTTTCTAGATATCATTTGTTGACAAAGAAATTCTTCTATTAAACTGACTAGTAAGTCATACAGGGAGAACAAGTTGATTAAAGCAAGAATCTCTGTTCCAGTTTGTTTTTGGAATTTCTATTGTATTCCACCTACCTACTTATTTATTCTAAGCTAAGTATCACAGTCTTGATTGTTCACTGCCTGTCCATGTCTCTTACATGTTGAGAAGTGTTAATCTTCCAGCTGTGTTCATTTTCAAGTTTGTTTTGGCTATTTTGAGTGCTTGTTCATTTTTACTGGTAGGTAGCTATTCATTTGTGAATAACCCATAATTTCTCTTTGGGCTAGTTAAAATACTGATTTTAGGATTGTTTGAGTATAATTCTGAGTATACAAATATACTGTATGTCTCTTGGGTAAATATCAAACAGTTGAATAATAACATTTTGTTTGCATACTGCAGATCACCCAAACATTTTCTATCAATCACCAGGACCTTGCCATATAGTTATATAGAATAAATGTGCACTGCAATCGAGTGATTTGTAGAATTCAAAGAACAAATTAAAGAGCAGGAAATGTAGTAAGAAAATGAATGGCTCTCATGATATTCATAAACACTCTTCCTTAAGGAAAAAAAGTGGAGCCAATCATATTATTATGTACTTAAAGGTGAGCATAGGCAATGTGGTGAATATGTTTGGCAGGAAGAAAAAGAGGTGAGGTTTATGGGATTCTGTCATTGACATATTTATGTTCATATATGTACATGGTAAATAAAATAAAAGTTCATTAGCTGGAAGAAGTATTGTTGAGAGTGACAAAGGGACAAGCTATGAGAAAATATTATAAGTTTCATTTTATGTACATTTTTTACTACAAAATTTGTCTTTTGTCCCCTATGCTTAAAAAACAAACATTGCCTTTCAAGCACATTCATAGATCCTTAGTTCCTCTTAGTCCTTAGGTTTATTTGTTTATTTATTGTTATCTCATCAGGTGTGATGAGTCTATTGCATTTCTACATCCCACTAATCAAAATAAAATGATGAAAAACACCAAGTTGTTTGTAACTGTTGGGGAAGATGGGGTAAGACCTGGAAGGAAAGAGAAATAATTATTTTTTTGGATATTCTATTCAACAATTTTATTTTTGAATTTTTAAATATAGCATGATAATTAAGTTCAGAGGAGCTGGCTATGATTGGCAGAATATTCACAGGTGTGGCAAACATCTAAGTCAACATGTTCCAGGAGTGGGGTGCCACTACAAACACCTGACTGTGCATAGAAGCTGTTTTGTCTGCCAAAGTCAGTGCTAGGGAAAGTGGGGAAACCTAGAGTATAGCCTGAACCTGAGGACCACTGAACTCTGAATGAAGGGAAAATACCAAGACTGTGTACAGATTTGAGGAAATAATATTCAAATACACCCAGAAAATGACTTGCTCAAGTGTTTTTGCTAATATTTAGCATTGTTATTCCTCTAAAATAACTTAGTATGTATCATTCCAATACTTCATGATAATAACTACTTAATAGGATACAATGTTGTATTCAAAGAATGTCAAGTAGCATTTTGTTTTTAATGTAGGGTCTTTCTCTAGCCCAGATTGACCTGGAATTCACTATGTAGACTCAGGTTAGTCTCAAACCCATGATGAGCCTCCTACCTCTACCTCTCGTGTGTGTGGGATTAAAGATGTACACCACCATGCCTGGTTCCAAGCAGAGTTTTGTAAGCAGAATCTCAGTGATGAAGGACCATGGATTTTAGGGAAAAGTTCTGAAGAAATATAAAAAGGATGCTTACTCAGAAGACTACTTAGAAATATTTTAGTTATGGGCTCGTCCTTATTACAGTTTATGTCCTGATATTTTTTTAAACAGCTCTTTTGTCTGACTCAAAAGGGGCCAAGTTAGTAAAAGTACCACCATATTCCTAAAGTTAGATCATTACCTAATATTATTGCACTCTGTTATTAGAATTACACATAGTTACTCTAACATATTATATTATATATTATTCATTAAGGTAACAATTCATTCCTCATGTAATGTTCTTTTCTATTTTGTGTGAATTGACTTTCACTGACCAGTGGTATTTGACCCAGTATGACATCATGGCAGTCCTTGACTCCCTCCTCAGGAAGCCAGTTGCCAGTTATCTTTTTCAATTTCTTGTGATTCACCATGAATTTAAAGCCCTCCAATCAATGAGTGTGTGACTAAATGTTTGTTATTATAAGCCACTAAGTTGTGGGCCTTCACAAAAGTAATCAGGGACACTGTGTCAGAAGTTAATAGAAGAATTGTGGACATTGTTGGAAACTACTACAAACCAATATTATGACTTCAAGTGGAGTGTGCATGTGAGTTATGGAAAGGACATAAAGTTACATGCAAGTGTACTTACAGGATTAAATATAAAATCAAATCAAAACAATTCAAAATAAAAATGCAAATATTTATGAGATGGAATAAATATGATGTTTAGAATCTTGTTGGTATACCCTTTTTGGTCAGAGGGTAATAAAATAGATATTGAAGATTAAAAGTTAGGGCTAGGGAGATATGTCACACCCTACCTGGATAGATGAAGATTGCTTGACATGATAAAACATGAAGAGCTAAATTCAATACCTAGAAGCTGAGGTCATTAAGAAAAGAGAGAGAAAGAATGAATTAATTAATTAAAGAAAGAAAGATAAAAGGAGGGAGGAAGAGAAGGAAAGAAGGGGGAAAGAAAAGAAAGGAAGGAAGGAAGAAGGAAGGAAGGAAAAAGGAAATGCCTTGTATAGTACAATGCTCTTGCAGTCCAGTACTGTGGAAATAGAGATAGGTGGATGGATCCTTGAGGAATGTTGGTCAACCAGGTTAGTCTAATTGGGAAAGTTTCAGGCCACTGAGATACTCTGTCTAAAAAAATGATGGTCAACTTCTGATGTGCCACACTCATACATGGACACTTGCACAGATATGTCACCCACACACAGGAGCATGCAGACACACTCAAAAAAAACATTAAATTGGGAAGCAGAGGTAGGAGGATCGCCGAGAGTTCGAGGCCACCCTGAGACTACACAGTGAATTCCATGTCAGCCTGAGCCAGAGTGAGACCCTACCTCAAAAAACCACAAAAAAACCATTAAAATTTAGCAGGTAATATATAACATTGAAGAGATAATGGATTCATATCATATTGAGCTTGATAATAAGATATAAGTGGTATGATTTCTTAGAGGACGAATGAAATTTTTTCCCTGTCTATACTATCTTAAATTTGTAGCCCCTTTTCTGCCCATATCAGCACAGTATTCTGTTTTATATCCTGAGCACTTATCACTACTTGATACATTTTAATTGATTCATTATATTTCCTGGCTGTTGTATTTCTCTTCTTAAGAATGTGAGTGACAGGGAATCAGGGATTTGTCTGTCCTATTTGTAGCTACATTTCCACCACCTAAAACAACAATTTGGCAATTATTGAGATTGAAATATAAGAATATACTCTTGACAAACAAAGGAATGAATGATTTTATTAAGTACTTTGATAAGAAAGTATATTGGGTATTTTTAACCTAATCTACAAAATTATTATAGAAATAATGACAAATGAATTTATCAGTAGCAGGAGTTGAGCACTTACTAATACCTGAAAAATAATTTCTTTTGTCCATTTATTCTTCTTTACATATATCTGCTAAATTGTCTTTTTTGAGTGTTTATTCACATGCATGTGAGTTGGTCCTATTTGCTGTACTGTAGATGCCATCCAATATGTGATAAGAAAGATGATTACTCATGCCTTCAGAATTAAACCATCTCTTAACTTCAGAGGGAAAGAAAATGTTTCTTCCACCAGAATATTTCATACCACTCTTCAGAAAGTAAGGTACTTGCATCACCCTCACCTCATTGCAAGAATTCTTACTATAGATGGACAGGTACTACAATAGGAAGATCCTGGAGCACATTCACCTCTATGAGAATGTAGGAGATGAACAGGTATGTTTTGTTGAGTGAAGATGAACCCTCCACAAATAAAAGCAGATGAGAGGAAATCCTCCATGAGTAAGAAAACTAAGGAGAAAATGTGTTATATGTGAACTAATTGTTCAAATTTACTAGTAGGTAAACCAAACTTTTGTACCTAATCATACTTAACTTATTACTTGGATATGAATTTAGGATGTATCTCTTTGGGATTTGATATGACTCTAGAATCTATTGATTAAATATGGACTTTCCTATGAAGTAAATCATTTTCCCTTAATTAAAACTTAGTAAAAACTTTTCATCCTAAACCGGGCGTGGTGGTGCCTGCCTTTAATCCCAGCACTCGGGAGGCAGAGGTAGGAGATTCTCCATGAGTTCGAGGCCACCCTGAGACTACATAGTGAATTCCAGGTCAGCCAGGGCTAGAGTGAGACCCAACCTTGAAAAACAAAAAAAGAAAGAAAGAAAACATTTCATCTTATTAGAAGGATCTGAAATATTAATTTTAAAATAATAGCTTCATGTGTCCAATAGTTCTCTTATAAAAGAAGCAATTTTACCCTAGTCTAAGTAATTGGTATATTACAATAAATCAGGGCAAAAATTACTGCTCACTGTGGCCAAAAGGAACCGGACCAAAAATAATTATGTGAATATTGAGCAATGATCCTTCAGCAGCTAAACCTTAATACACAAATTCATCCTTATATGATATAAATGTATAAATGTTATCATGATGAAATTATAAGATATTTAAATTGAAGTTAATATGAAAAAGGCTATAACTCCACAAGGAAAAAGAACTGAAAGTTTTTTTGTCATTACATATACTAATGAATTTTTCAATTTTTCTGATTTGTCTTTTAAAAGCTATAATTTGGGATCTTTTAGCTGTGAGACAATAGAATCAGACACATCCTGTCCTTCTACTCATTAGCCCAACTTTATCTTCAGGTGAATGTCTATCATATATGCTTCACTCAGATCATTTTTCTACTCTTTAGTTATCTATTGTATTAATTTTAAAAAAATCATTTGTTCATAGGCTTTGAATCAGTTGATTACACATTCGACTATAAGGTAAGGCCACACTGTTGCTCCCATGTAGAGGAACACTGCTGTGTTTGCATATCTATTCATGACTTCATAGCTTCCCTGGAGAGCTCCTCTAGCCCTTCTATCTCAGATTCTTTAGCATCAAAGGAGGAACTCACATTAGATATTCATGGCTTTTTATTCTGACACACTGTCACTGTAACCAAGACCAAGTACTTTAAGTTAAAGTGTATAGGTACAGTATTTGTACTATATAGATAATTTTATTATGTTTACAATTACATCTATTTTGTATCCTTTGAAAAATATTCCCAAGTTACAAACACAGGTGGTCATCTGGTCAAAAGTTGTCTTATGGTGAATTGAGATTATACCATGACCTATGTCATTGCACATGTTTCAGGTACTGAAATCAGCTAAGCTGTTTGAAACCATCAGTTGGTGAAGCTCTTGTTAGTCATATTATATAAAGCATAATAGACACAGGTAACAAAACTCTAAGAAACTGTTAGGCAAAAATTAACATATTTTTCTGTGAAAAATCATTAACATTTTTTTAAACAGAAAGTCTACTTTGGAGGTGACACTTTCTTCTGGCTTTCCGGTTTTACACCATATTAGTAATTTTGCTGTTAAAAATCCATGTTTATGTTTATAGGAATAAGATAAGTGGGAATTAAGCTTTTTTGTCTGGCACTGAATATAGATCATGTAAAAATTGAGTTATTGTTGGCTCAAATCCTTGTCCTGAGGTAACTAATTTAGATTCTGTGGTCATTTGAAAGCAGAAGCAGTCAGAATAATGATACTTGAGAGTTTTGGGCTTCAGATAATTTTATTAGCAACTTTTAATATGAATTAACCTTATAAAGCTAGTAGGTCTGTTGTTTTGCCAATGCACTAAGCTCATGAATATGTCCTGACTAGGATACTAGTGAGGCTGAATTTCAGTCAGTGGCTGCTGCAAAGGTGATTGTGGAAATATTTGACAACTATATCTGCAGTGACTCTGAGATACTGTGCACCCATCACTCCATCACCTTTTACCTAGGCTGTACAGAACAAACGAAGCAGATTCTGTGTTTTGTTAAGAGCACTTTTGATTTTCAGAAAGAATTTTCTGCAACCATCAAAAGTTTCAAGGTTTTGTTGCACAATGAGATAGAAGACACCCCCTGCTTCTTTCTTGTGGCTCTAGTTGGCAGCAATATGTTCAAAGAAGTGAGTCTAATGGGGTAAAATATGAACTTGTTAGTAGGACTGGATTAAAGAAAGGATTTGTGACTCCCTAAATCCTGGTCTTAGAACATGTAACTTTGTTGGTTTATCTCAATCAGTTGGAGGGAGGAATTCTAGAAAATCTAGGTTGGTCAGTGTGTGTAATAGGAAACCAAACAAGACATGCCAAAAAATTGGATGTGAGAGGCTGTGATAATGCCTCAGCAGTTAAAAGCATTTGTTTACAAGGACTGATAACCTGACTTCAATTTCCAAACCATCCATATAAATTGAATATACAACGTGGTTCAAGTGTCTAGTTTTCACTTGCAATACCAAGGGGTCCTGGTGATCCCCCTAACAAACAAGAAAAAATTAAAAATTAAAAAAATTAGCAGTATAGTTATGAAAGAACCCAGTATGCCCAAGGGCAGATATGACCACGATGGCCAGAAACAACACACTGAACTGAACCTTATCAGTTACCATAAATATAATGTACCCACTGACAACCTCAAACTATTTGATTTAACCATTCCTCTTTTAATGATGTGAACTGAAAAAGTAGTACAAATAAAAGGACCACATTTTTTTACTGTAATGTTATCACAGTATAGGAGATAATCCACTGATTACTAAATTTCAGGGAAATTTCTTTGATGTTGTAAATTATTCTATTTACAGGTAAGTATGATATACTATAAAACTATGTGATGGTTAAGGTATTGTCAATTTGACCTGTTTAGTAATCCACAGAAATCCCTTTTGGGTGAGTCCCTGGGGTTGCTTCCAGGAAGGCTTAACTGAAGGAGGAAGTCCTTCTCCCATAGTGAGCCCTTCCACCAGAGTGTGAGGCCCTCTCAGAGAAGCACTTTATATAAGGAAGCTTTGGGGAAAAAGAGCCCCTTCCTTCCTTCCACTTGGCTTCTAGAGCTGTTTATTGGCCTTCCAGCTTGGATTGCAGACCAGTGTCGACTGAATACCCACATGGATTGAAAACCAGCTGCTCCCAAGGAAGCCTACAGACCTTCAGTGCTGAATTGGGACTGCTGGATTGGGACTGGCCACAGCTTCTGGGTACCTTGATTCTTGGGCCTGTCACTGCTATTGGACTACTGTAAACTAATCCAATAAGTTCCCTTCTTAATATAATTCATTCAGCAGTTCTATTCCTCTACAGAACCCTTACTAATGCAAACTAATATAGGGCTGGAGAGATGGATTAGCTGTTAAGGCACTTGCCTTCAAAGTCAAAGGACCTAGGTTTGATTCCCCAGGACCCACCTAAGCCAGATACATAAGGTAGCACATGTATCTGGAGTTTGCAGTGCTGGAGGCCCTGGTGTGCTGTGCCCATTCTCATTCTCTCTCTCTTTCTCTGCCTCTTTCTCTCTCTCAAATAAATAAGTACAAAAATAAAAATGTAAAATGCAAAACTAAAATAGACAAAAATAAGCATGACTTTGAAAGATGTGGTTTAAAATTTAGATTGTCTATCTCTTTTTTTTTTGTTTTGTTTTGTTTTTTGTTTTCAAGATCTTTTATTTGATTTACAATATCAGTACTGCTTTTGAGTGCTTCCTCATACCAACTAATGCAGCCATAAATCTCAGGGTAAGTCTAACTACAGTATAGCGAAGAAGTTTTTTTCTTTTTTTGTTTTTTTTAATTTAATTTATTAGTTTTCTTTTCAGTAAATACAGGCAGTTTGGTACCATTATTTAGGCTCATCTGTGATCTACCCCTTCCCATTAGACCCTCCTTGTTAATGAAAATGGGTCGTGCATTGTGGAGTTAGCCCCCAGTTATTGGTATGATAAATGTTTCTGCAAATCATGACCCAACATGTGACTCTGACATTCTTTCCGCCCCCTCTTCCGCAAAATTTCCCTGAGCCATGTTGGGTTCATTTTTGGTCTGCTTCAGTGCTGAGGTGTTGGGGGCCTCTGAGGCTAGATTGTCTATCTCTTACTAAGAATAAAATCTATTATATTGGGTATTGATGTTTAGGTTAACAACTGATTTTTGATCAACAAAGAGTGATATTCTTGCATTGTTGACTTTATTCATTAGCATGAAATGCATATACAAGAAATAATTCTTTAGAATCCTTTGCCTAAATTAGTGGTTCTGAGATTTTCACAGTTAATTACAGAAAATGCATTTCTACATGATTATAGCTTTTTTTCCTGTTAATGGTATTAGAAAAGTGTTTATAACCTTGCAACAGACTCTCCTGTACTTTGCGTAACTCTAATTTTTGATAGAAATACATTTTAGGTGTGAGATGTAGCTCAAAGAAAATACCCACAAATACATTAGGAGTTTAATATATATGAACAGATTTCAAGAATCTTATATAAGCTCTGGAACATCTCCCAAGGTAAAAACACATCATGTTCATGTAGGAAATTTAGAAATCATGAGACTATTGTTTATTTATAATCCAAGAGCTCACTTAGTATGAATTAATGAATGTGGGAAAAGGAGAACAGTGAAAATGTGCTAAATAATCTGGTGTAATTTTGATCTTCGACAAATTCCTAGGTAAAGAAACAACTGGTAAGATTTCTAAAGCCCGCTAGGTGCTTAAGAGTCATTCTTGCCATTGGCACTATCTCTGTCATCCTCTTTTTCATCATCTTTGATCAATTCCAGCTGGTCTTCCATCAATCTTCATTATCATCATCATCTAGAAAGATCTCCTTCCTCAGCAGTCATCTGCACCAGCCTCAGACTCTATCTTCACATTAGTCTCATCTTTCTTCACAGAGGTGCTAGTCTTTTGTCTTTTCATTCTTTACCTCTACTGCTTGTTTGCTGTGATCCTTTTCTATTTTTATAAGCTTTCCAGTAGAGAGTCCACTTTTTGCTTTATCTGGGTAAGTTCCATTTTAATGGCTTGAAGGTCATCTCCTTCTAACTTTCCAGACTTAAAGAAGAACCCTGCTGTCCACTTGTAGAATTAAAACAACATTTATGGGCTGGAGAGATGGCTTAGCAGTTAAGTGCTTGCCTGTGAAGACCAAGGACCCCAGTTCGAAGCTCAATTCCTCAGGACACACGTTAGCCAGATGCATAAGGGGGCGCACACATCTTGAGTTCGTTTTCAGTGCCTGTAGGCCCTGGTACACCCATTCTCTCTCCCTCTCCCTCTCTCTCTCTCTCTCTCTCTCTCTCTCTCTCTCTCTCTGTCTGTCTGTCTCTCTCTCTCTCCCTCCCTCCCTCTTTCTCTCTGTCGCTCACAAATAAATAGATAAAAATAAAAAGACCCCCACATTTACCACTCTGTGAGGTGTTTCTAGATACATACTGGAGTTTAGAGGGTACCACAGCACCAGCAATAGAAGGAGGAGCATCATGCACTGGATAACTGTACATCCTGTCATAATAATCACGCTGAAAGTCATAATCCAAGTCAAAGGAGGAGCTGTACATCTCTGCTGCAGATAATTTCCCACCTACTTTTCCTCAGTTCACTTTTGGCTCTGCAGCCAGGTTAACACCTAAAACCTGGCCAGCAATCATTCTCCCATCCTCTCCTGCTACAGCAGTTATGTCATTTCTCTCATTAACATACTGGACAAAGGCAAAGCCCTTGTGAACAGAGCAGCCAACAATTTTTCCATACTTTGAGAGGATTACCTTCGCATCAGATTTCTTGACCACAAGAGTGCTGAGATTCCCAAGGAATCATGGAAGGTCATGGGGCCAGAATCTATCTTGTTGGTAACATTGCTAGCCATTTTATTTGAAGATAAGGTTCCTCACAAAGCTGAAAAAGGTAGCTGAAGATCAAAAAAATCTCACTCAAGCAAAGTTGACTAACTAATATTTCAAGTGATTTGTAACCAGAGTGAAGGAGACATAATTCACACCTGAATCTCCTACTTCAGGTTCCTATGTGAAGCAAATTGGGCAGGCCTGATATGTGCACACAACCATCCAGACTTGTCTCTTCATGAAAATCCCCATCCTCATCTTTTTAGCTAGCTGTCTCCTGTCTTTATTTCTTTGTTCTCTCAGTGAGCCACTGAATTTAGTTATGGTTGCATGCATTAACATGAGTGTATCCATGATGAAATTTTGACCAGCACAATCTAGTGCAGAGTTTGTGCAGGTAAATGACATTTGCTGTGTTTTAAGGAGTACAAAGTCCATGCCATGTCCAAAAGATAGCATTTTGGAGCATTCTTCCTCTGTGTAATTTTGTCAGGTAATAAAATCATCTGAAAGATAAAATTGCATTAAAAGGTTCTGAAATAAAATAATGAGATCCCAGTCAGGTATTTTGGCTAAAATGTGTAATCACAGAACTGGAGGGGGGAGGGTTTAGGGCAGGAGAATTGAGAGTTTAAGACTAAGCTACATGCAATATAACAAGTTTGAGGCCAACCTCAGCTACTACTGACAATGTCTCAAAAAAAAAAAAAAAAAAAAAAGAGAAAGCTGAATTAACTCAAATTCTACAGTTTCATACAGTGGAAAATTATTTGTCATAATAAATGAAATGATGCTAAACATTGAACTCAAACAAAAGAAGAGTTTCAAAGTAGATAACAAATATTTGTGTAATTCAAATTTTTAAAATTTAAGCAACATTAATTTTTATTAGACTTGGATATATTTTGTATGTAAACAACACATGGTGGTATCCTTTCCCTCCTCCCTGTCCCTTTTCTGAAGAGGCCTTCCTCATTGGGATGCAGATCAACCCCATGGAGATTGTTGGTCATGCATTATGGAGGTGGGGAGAGGCAACATGTACCAATTTGTGGCTCTAACAATCTTTCCACACCCTCTTCAGCAAAATTTCATGAGACATGATGTGAGCACGTTAAGTCCACTTCAGTGATGTGTTTAGGTGTTCAGCATCCTCATTATCTGTATTTGTCTGGCACAACACATATCAACATTGGGGCTGCCCTTAGATGTTCTGTAGATGGCTGATGTCCTCAAGAGCACTGTATTTGGAAAAAGTTATCAGGGTCCCCAGTATGCTCATCCAAGGTTGATTGACAGCTGGCCTGCACCCAGCCTCAGTAGTAGATATACATATCTAAGGGGAAGCCAACTTCCACAAGTCCTCTGTGGGAAAGATACACAGCTCTCTTCCTCAACTTCAAATCAAGGTTCATTTTGGAGATAGTTCATCAAAAAGGATAGATTTTAAGGAACAAAGCAGTAAGGGGAGGTTGGGGGAGCCAAAGGATGGATCACCAAAAAGGCAAGCAGTATCTGGTATTTCTTTTTTTTTTAAATTTTTTTTTTGTTCATTTTTTATTTTTTTATTTGAGAGCAACAGACACAGAGAGAAAGACAGATAGAGGGAGAGAGAATGGGCATGCCAGGGCTTCCAGCCTCTGCAAACGAACTCCAGACGCATGTGCCCCCTTGTGCATCTGGCTAACGTGGGACCTGGGGAACCGAGCCTCGAACCGGGGTCCATAGGCTTCATAGGCGAGCGCTTAACCGCTAAGCCATCTCTCCAGCCCTATCTGGTATTTCTTTACTGATGAGAGTCTTTCTTCCTTTTCTTTATTTTGTTGATTTTTATCTGTTTATTTTTAAATTAATTTATATGAGAAAGAGAAAGAGGGAGACAGAGGGAGAATGGGTACGCCAGGGCTTCTGGCCACTGTAAACAAACTCCAGACTCCTGCCTCACCTTGTGCATATGGCTTACGTGGGTTCTGCGGAATAGAACCTTGGTCCTTTGGCTTTGCAGGTAAGTGCCTTAACTGCTAAGCCATTTCTCCAGACCCTGATGAGAGTCTTTCATAACTGTTAGATACTTGTGCTGGGATATGCAAGACTATTGGTCAGTTTATCTTCCAAGTTTTCATAAAAGAAGAGGAAAGTGTCAAAATCCCACTGTACCAGGATGTGGTCTATATCCACAATGAGCTGGTTGTCACAGACCTACTAGATCTCTCAAAGCAAATAAGATAGACTTCTGTCAGAGCACTTGATTACCTGCCAGAGGTTAATGGGAAAAAAATATATAGATCACATCCTGCTACAGTGAATTACAGGTCAGCAACAAGGGAAAAGAAAAAAAAAAAAAAAGACAGAGAAGTAAAAGAAGCAGGAGAAATATGAGATTAGGTTTTGCCTCACCCTCTCCAGGGCCCTTCAATACAAGTAATCCCCTTAAGGTCTTCTTGAAAGTTCCACCTTTTAGTCTGACTTCCAGAATATAGAATTAGTACTAATTCCATTTGGGTTCAGTTTTGTGCCCCCTCGCAACCTTTCCCTTCCCTCCAGCCCTACCCTCCCTATTGTCCAAGCCTCAAAATGCTTTTCAGTTATGTCAGTAACTTGGGCTGATCCAGGTTAGGAACTGCGGATGAATGAGAGCATGTGATGGTTGTCTTTCTGTGATTGTGTGGGTTCACTTAGAATGATCTGTTCCAAGTTTGACCATTTTTTTCCTCCTCCTCCTACTCCTTCTTTTTTTTTTTTTTTTTTTTTGAGGTAGGGTCTCACTATAGCTCCAGCTGACCTGAAATTCACTATGTATTCTCAGGGTAGTCTCAAACTCACAGCAATCCTCCTACCTCTGCTGGGATTGAAGGCATGCGCCACCATGCCTGGCAAAAGTGTGATAATTTTTCTACAAATTTCAATGTGTCATTTTTTTCTTACTGCTATGTAAAATTCCATTGTGTAGATATACCACATCTTGGTTATCCATTCATCCAGTTATGGGTACCTGGGTTAATTCCAGTTCTTGGCTATTATTAAATCGGCAGCTATAAACACAGTTGAGCAAATATCCCTGAACTGAGATGTGGAACTTTTAGGGTAAATGCCCAGAAAGGGAAGAATAGGGTCAGCTAGAAACTCTATATTCATCTTTGTCAGAAGTCTCCATATTGATTACCACAGAGGTGGTACCAGCTTACATTCCCACCAACAGTGAATAAGTGTTCCTATTTTTCCACATTCTTGCCAACATTTGTTTTCATTTGATATTTTATTATTCATTATCCTTACTGGGGTGAGGTAGAATCTAATTTTAATTTTAATTTTAACTTGCATTTAACTAATGTTGAACATTTTCTTAAGTGTGTGTTAGGCATTTGTAATTCTTACTCGGACAACTCCCTATTTAGTTCTCTGCCCCACTTATGGAGTGGGTTGTTTGATTTTTTATTTTTTAGTTTTTTTGAGGTCTTTGTGAATTCTAGACAATATGCTTCTGCCACTGGTATAGCTGGCAAAGATTTTCTCCCATTCAGTGGGTAATCTATTGGCTCTGCTTATGGTATGTTTTTTCTGTGCAAGAGCTTTTTAGCTTCATAAGATCTCATTGGTTCAATGCTTGTTTAATTTCCTTGGCTACAGGGGTTTTGTTCCAGGAGTCTTTTCCCAGTCCTAAATCATGAAGAGTGCCTTTTATTTTTTCTTCCAGTAGTTGAACAGTTCAGGTCTTGTATTGAGGTCTTTAATCCATTTGGACTTGAATTTTGTGTATGGTGAAATGAGTGGGTCTAATTTCCTTTTTCTACATATGGTAATCCAATTTGTCTAACACCATTTGTTGAAGATGCTGTCTTTTCTCCAATCTATATTATTGGGATCTTCGTCAAAGTTCATATCATCTGCAAATAGAGCTAAACTGACTACTTGCTTTCCAATTTGAATCCCTTGTATTTATTTCTCCTGTCTTATTGCTTGGGCTAGTATTTCTAGTACTATGTTGAAGACCAGTGGTGTCTTATTACCATCCTCAGTGGAAACTTCTTGAGTTTCTTCCCATCAAGTATTATTGTGTGGAGTTATAAATGCTCCGTGCTACTCTGTCCAGTGTTTTAATCATGAAGTGATGTTGTATTTTGTCAAAGGCATTCTCTCCCTCAATTGAGATGATCATGTAGTTTTATGGTTCAGTTTATTTATGTGGTATGTTACATTTTCCAATTTCTAAGTTTACTAGTGAAATAGGACCATAGTTTTCTTCCTTGCTGCATCTCTGTCTGGTTTTGGTAGCAGGGTGATGCTAGCTTCATAAAAGGAGTCAGGGAGGATTCCCTGGTTTCTGATTATGTGTAACAGTTTGAGAAGTATTGTTTGCAGTTCTTTAATGAAGGTTTGATAGAATTTAGCTGAGGAGCAATCTCGTCTTGGACTTCTCTTTTGGAGGAGGTTTTTGACTTACTTTTCAATCTCCATGGAAGTTATATGTTTGCTTAGGAAATTAATCTGTTCTGGGTTTAGTTTTGGTAGGTGGTATGTGTCTAGAAATTCAATTTCTTCCAGATTATTTAATTTTGTGGAGTAGTGGTTTTGGAAATATGCTCTGATAATTCTTCCAATTTTATGTATGTCTGATGTGATTTCTCCTTTTTTATTTCTGATTTTCTTAATTTGGGACTTTTTTTTTTGGCTTAATCAATTTGGCCAGGAGTTTGTCAATCTTGTTTATTTTTTTTAAAGAACCAGGTCTTTGTTTCATCAAGTTTTCAAATTGTTTTCTTAGTTTCTAATTGATTAATTTCTGCTCTAATCTTGATGATTTCTTTCCATCTTGAGCTCTTTGGGTTAGATTCTTCTTGTTTTTCCAGTGCCCGTAGGTGGACAGTCAGGTAATTTATTTGTGATCTCTGTCTTTGTAAGGAAGACATTTAGGGCTATGAATTTCCCCCTTATGAATACCTTCATTGTGCCCAGTAAGTTTTGGTATGTTGTGATTTCATCATCATTCAATTCCAGGAATATTGTAATTTCTTTTTTGATTTATCCCATGATTCATTCATTGTTTAAAAGTGTGTTGTTTAGGGCTGGAGGGATGGGTTAGCGGTTAAGCATTTGCCTGTGAAGCCTAAGGGCCCTGGTTCAAGGCTCAGTTCCCCAGGACCCACGTTAGCCAGGTGCACAAGGGGGCACATGCATCTGGAGTTCATTTGCATTGGCTGGAAGCCGTGGCATGCCCATTCTCTCTCTCTCTCTGCCTCTTTCTCTGTCTGTCACTCTCAAATAAATAAATATGAAAAAAAATTTTTTTAAAAAGTGTGTTGTTTAGTTCCTAGGTGCTGTGAAGTTCTTGATGTGTCTCTTGTTGTTAATCTCTAGTTTTGAAACATTGTGATCTGACATGATGCAGGAAGTTACTTCAGTTTTCCTGAATTTATGAAGACACACTTTATGGCCTAATATATGTTCAATTTTAGAGAAGGTTCTGTGGGCTGTGGAAAAGAATGTGCATTGTGTAGAGTTGAGATGGAAAGTTTTGTAGATATCCATTAGGTCTAGTTGATGTATGATGTCGAGCTCCATGTTTTCAATGTTTATTTTCTGCTTGGATGATAGATCTATTGATGATAGTGGAGTATTGAAGTCTCTGACTATGACTGTGTTGGTGTTTATATGTGTTTTTATTGTCTAGTACATTTTGTTCTATAAATTGTGGTACACCTGTGTTTGGCACATATATAGATTTGATTGTGATGTCCTCATGTTGGATCATTGCCTTGATGAGTAAAAAGTGGCCTTCCTAGTCTTTTTAATTACTTTTGGTTTGAAGTCTATTTTATCAGATATTAATATAAGAACACCCACTTGTTTTTTATTTCCATTTGCTTGGAATATTATTTTCCAACAATTCACTTTGAGGAGTAGTGAAGTGGGTTTCTTGAAGGCAGCAGATGGAAGGGACAAATTTTTTGATCCATCCTGATAACCTGTGTCTTTTGATAGGTGAGTTAAAACCATTAATATTTATGGTTATTACTATGAGGCTAGAATTAATCCCTGCCATGATGAGGTGTTTTATGTGGTTAGGTTCTTTCTTGTGTTAGGTACTGCATTGAGCCTGGTCTATTTTGGTTATTTTGATCTTCTTCTTGTTGGCTCTTTAGATTGGTTGCTTGGCTTTTCTGTGTGGAGTATTCCCTCAAGTACTCTCCGTAGGTTTGGCTTTGTGTTCAAATAATTATAGGCTTGACTGTTTACATGGAAAGTTTTTTTTTTTTTCCTTTTACCACCTATTATGAGGTATTTGCTGGATAAAGTAGTTTGGTTTGGAAGCCATAGTTTTTCAGACCTTGAAGCATTGCATTCCAGGCCCTTCTGGCTTTCAGGGTTCCCATTGGGAAACTGGAGAAAATTCTGTTGGAATTGCCTTTGCATGTTGTAAATTGTTTTTCTCTTGCTACTTTTAACACTCTTTCTTTGTTTTTGTTGTTCAGAGTTTTAATTATGTATTCCTATGTTTGATGTTCTGTAGGTCTCTTGTATCTGGATGGCCCTCTCTTTTGTGAAATTCAGAAAATTTTCTTTAAAGAATTTTATCAAAAATGTTCTCTATGTGTCGAGCCTGGATTTCCTCTCCTTTTGTTATATCCATGATCTATATGTTTGGTCATTTTAGGGTGTCCCACAGTTATCTCTTATTCTGTTCACTTGAGTTTTTTGAACTTAGCAAAGTTTTTGCCCTCCTGATCAATTCCTTTTGTCTTATCTTCAAGGTCAAAAATTCTGTATTCCACATGACTATCTCTGTTGGTGAGGGATTCTAGAGAGGTTTTTATAATTTCTATTTGTTTTTTGTTTGTCTGTTTGTTTTCTGTTGTGTAATATTCCTTCATGTTCATCTCGTTTTTCAGGAATGATTTCAATTTGAGTTCTGATCTTCTTGATGATTCCTGTAGTTCATTCTTGTATGTGAGCAACTCTTCATTAAGCTGAATCAACCAGCTGTTGTTATCTTCCATTTACTGACTTGCTTTCAATTTATTCATATCTCTTTGGAGGGTTCTAACTTTTCTTCAATCAAGTTAAGCATACTGTCCAAAGCTGAGCACTCTAGGAGTTGATTCTGTTCAATTTCATTAATACAATTGTTGGTCATTTGATAGTTTGCTTCTAGTTCAGCAATTTTTTAATCAGCATCTCATTGGTTGTTGTGCTTTCATTTGGGAATGAATTTGTCTATAATTTCATTTGAGCCTTCCATTGTAGGACTAGGCATCTTTGGTGGCATTCTCTCAATTTTATGACTTTCATTGGCTTTTTTGCATTGTTTTTTGCCCATTTTAAGAAGACACTTTTAATTTAATTTTATTTTATTTTTAAATAGGAAGCAACTTACTGTTCCTTAGTGCATTCACCCTCTGATTCAGGTGAACAGGGATGTTGGTGACCAATGGCCAGTCAGTGTACCAGAGCAAAAGGCCTGATTCCACAGCTCATTCAGGGACCAGATCTCTCCAAGCAAGGCACAATTTGACCTACCAGTATGAGGAGACTGGGTGTAGCAAGGGAACAGGGATCTGCCCTCCTTTGTGCTGCCTCCTCCAGCACACAGACCAGTGTAGGGAACGCAGACCAGGGAGATAGGAGGATCCCAGAAACAAGGGTCTTGCCTACTCATACCAGACTACTGTCCCAGCCCATACACTGCCTGCACAAGGAACTCTGTTTGGAGAGGTTGGCCTCCTTACACCAGACTACCATGCCTGTCCACATCTTATTCCAGTAAGGAACTCAGACTGTGGAGGTGAGAGGAGCCCAGAAATGGATCTGGCCTAGTCAGTCCAGACTTCTGTGCCCATCCACACACTGACCATGCAAGAAACTCAAACCAGGGACATACCCAGATTTTTAATAACCTGTTCTTGCTTTTAGTATTTTTTTTCTTTCTTTTGAATTTACTAAGAAGTATGGTACATACCTCACTGGCCTTCTAACTAGAACTAGAACTTTTAACAGTGTTCAGTAATAAGATATCTGTTTGTAGGACATTAAACATTCTCTAACTGGATAGTTTCAATAAATTAGACTGTTGTTTAGTGTCACCAATAAAATACAGTTCCTGGAATTCTGAATTCTCAGTAATTTAACCATTTCAACATGTACTCATCAAGGACATAGATTTCTTGTTCAAAGTGGAATAAACTACAGTGAATAGGAGAAGTGGATGAAAAAAAGAATATTCCTTTCACTATTTGAAAATATTAGTTTTAAATGTCTGGAATTGCCCCGGCCAGTGGGGAGTTGAACAAGGACCTGAGGGGAAGTTAACCTGAATGATAAAAGGCAAACAGACACAAGAAGGAGACCATGCTAGATGCTTGTCGAGGCCTCAGAGTCTTTGTTTTTTACACAGTGGCTATATAGGGGAAGACTAAGGAGGGGAATAAACTGGCTGAAGTGATTTTGGGCTTTGGAATTGTCAGGAAACCTAAAGGGGATGTAATTAGCTGTTCATCTAATCTTGCCTAAATGGCTTAACATCCTGACTGCACCAGGCATCACATCCTGACCATAAACTGGCCTTTTGCAAAAGATAAGATTCTATAAGCAGTCTGCTGACCAATATTCCAGAAGTACCTAACAGAAAGCTGGATGGACCAACCTTCGGAGTAATGAGTCAGCTTATGAACAGGCCCAGGCAAAATGGAGAGGCTTTTGCTTTATGGCTCCTGACATGGAATGATGTAAATGTTCTACATAAATCTAAAAAGGAATTGGCTTTTGAGAAAAAAAACACTAAAAATGTCATATTGTGCTTCAGTCTAAGTTATTAATGACTACATTTGTTTTTATCTTTTCTTAGTTTCCATGGAGACTGTAAAGCACTCTATTTTCTTGTATGGGTTGTATTTTATTCAAAATCTTAGAGTTCTAAACAGCTCAACTAGTTGATCCAAGTATGAAAAGGTTTTAGAAAAGATATTTAATAATAAAAATAGTGAATGGGTTTAATGAAAAAGATAATTAAGCTAATGTACACAATATATTTGGCACATAAAAAGTGTACATTAGGGCTGGAGAGATGGCTTAGTGGTTAAGTGCTTGCCTGTGAAGCCTAAGGACCCCGGTTCGAGGCTTGGTTCCCCAGGTCCCACGTTAGCCAGATGCACAAGGGGGCGCATGCATCTGGAGTTCGTTTGCAGTGGCTGGAAGCCCTGGCGCACCCATTCTCTCTCTTTCCCTCTATGTGTCTTTCTCTCTATGTCTGTCGCTCTCAAATAAATAAATACAAAATGAACCAAAATTTTTTTTTAAAAAAAGTGTACATTAATGTGAATTTTTGAGGTTATCAATGTACAGTTGATTACAAGACTACAGAGAGGCTAAGGGGAGGTATGTACAAAGCTCACATAAGCCCTTTTATGTACTGATGTTTTAGGATATTTTATGAATATAGCCACTAAAACCATATTCTGCATCTTTAAAACACTCATTTTATTAGGGTTCAGTTACGGATTTTTGTAGATTTCAACCCAGCATCTGAAAACCACCTTCCTTTTACACCTCATCTCTGTTTAATTCTCTGCTGGGCACATTATGTATGTTAAATATGTTCCTTGTAACAACTTCACAAGACAGAGTATATTACCCCCAAACTACCAGGAGTTTTAGAGTTGTTAATGTCAGTATGAAACAGTTCAGAAATGATTTTTTGGTTCAAATCCTTAAATTCACTATGCTACAGAATATCAAATTAGAACACTTCCAATACAGCAGTTACTTGTGCCCAAGTAGCTGTTCATTAACACAGTTGACACACACATGGAAATTATGAGAAAATCACCTTGAAGAATAGTGATCTTCTATGAATTCAACATACTGATTCACCTGTCCTATTCTTCTTAGCAATGATTATCCTCTTTATGATTGATATTTATGTATCCAACACATTCTAGGGGTTCAGTTCCTATGTCTCAGATGGGGTTATAATTGTAGTTGTACAACAAGCAATAGATAGGACTGAGCCCAAAATAACTAAATACTTTACTTTAGTTATTTCCCAACTACATATAAAATTCCTAACCCAAACAATAACTTCAATGAAGGACAAAATACACTATTATGAACAGTATATTTAATTATTATATTTTGAGAAATAAATTTAAAATATATTTTGTTATATAACATTTCATACAGTTCATAAGTACAAGCTGATATACATTGTAAAGAATTGGTTTTAAGTTAAGGTAATATATACTTATGTGACTTTATTGATAATATATATTTTAAGTTTGATGTGTATTCTTGTATATGTGTAGGTATATATAAATATTCATGCACATTCACAGTGAATTTCGATCTTTAAATTTTATCCATTTTTATAGTCAGGTAATATTATTGCTCCATCATCACCTAGTTTATTCTGGAGAGAAATAATCCATAAATGGAAAACAAAAATGATAATTATGCACACAGCTTTGAGCAATCAATACATTGGAATTAGAAACTGACAAAGTAAAAGGAGTGTTAATAATTACAATCAGAAGAAATGAGTGGTTTCAGCAGATGTTGCATGATAGCATTCACATCAGTCCAGTTATTGACACCATGTTTCTCCTGTAAGCAAATTACACAACTCATTGTAAGAAGCCTATCCCTTGCTCATTTTGGTCTTTGTGGAATGTGCATCAAGTTGGTGAAGATGGTGCTGCAAATATGGAAGATATCAGTTTGCAGCTAGGGATAATCATTCATAACTGAAATAGAATTAGCACCTCATCTTAGCCAGGTATTAGACCACATATCTAGTTATACAACCACAAATCGCTATGACAACCAAGGCACTGTCTTGTACCTTGACATTTCTTTCTTTTTTTCTTTAATTGTATTTTAATATAGAATATGAATAAGTAATATAGAATAAAAACTACATTCTTCTATATGTCTACGGCCACAACTTTTTTTTTTTTTTTTGGTTTTCTAGGGTAGGGTCTCACTCTAGCTCAGGCTGATCTGAAATTCACTATGTATTCTCAGGGTGACCTCGAACTCTTGGCGATCCTCCTACCTCTGCCTCCCGAGTGCTGGGATTAAAGGTGTGTGCCACCACACCTGGCTACTACAGTCACAACTTTAAAAAAAAAAAAATAGAAGAAAATGACTGCCAATGATGATTTATATCCTTCCTCATTTTCTTCTGTAAATTGCTACTCTGCCTTTAGGCATGAAGTTGCTAAGTGTGGGTATAACTGAAGAGAACAGTTAAAAAATTCTTTAGTTTTACATACTTGACATGTAATATCCTAACTGATCTTTGTTGAAGTCAGTGTCACATTGTTGGTAGAAATCACCCAACCAAGAGTAGCTTGTGGGAAAAAAAAAAAGAGGTTTAGGGCTGGAGAGATAGCTTAGCGGTTAAGCGCTTGCCTGTGAAGCCTAAGGACCCCGGTTTGAGGCTCGGTTCCCCAGGTCCCATGTTAGCCAGATGCACAAGGGGGGCGCACGCGTCTGGAGTTCGTTTGCAGTGGCTGGAAGCCCTGGAGCGCCCATTCTCTCTCTCTGCCTCTATCTGTCTTTCTCTCTGTGCCTGTCGCTCTCAAATAAATAAAAATGAACAAAAATTTAGAAAAAAAAAAGGTTTATTTTGGCTTACAGGATTGAGGGGGAGCTCCATGATGGCAGGGGAAAACAATGGCATGAGCAGAAGGTGGACATTACCCCTGGCCCACATAAGGTGGACAACAGGAACAGGAGAGTGTGCCAACCACTGGCATGGGAAATTGGCTATTACAACCATAATAAGCCCATCCCCAACAACACATTGCCTCCAGGAAACATTAATTTCCAATGGCCATCAGCTGGGAAACTAGCATCCAGAACACCTAAGTTTATGGGGACACCTGAATCAAACCACCATATTCTGCCCCTGGCCCCCATAAACTGGTATCTGTACATGATGTAAAATACAATGTATTCAGTCCAACTTTTAAAGTCCCCATAGTTTTTATCAATTCCAATGATGTTCATAAATCCCTGTAGTCTAAAATCTTTTAACTGAGCCATAATACCAAAATATTACCCCCAAAACCCATGATGTCACAGAACAAACATTCACACTGCAAAAGATGGCATTGGGCGAAGCAAGAAATTCTTAAGCAATACATGATTTAAACAGGGCAAACACCAAACTTTGTAACTCCAAGTCCAACAACTCTAGCCAATGTGAAATCTCCAAGTCTGATAATTCTAACCAGCAACAAGTCTCTAGCATTAAAATTACACCCCTCCAGCTAGGGTACACATAGTCCTGGAAAATATCATCAGAGCCAGCAGATTTCCTCAGCAGCCATTTCATAGGCTTGGCATCTCCACTGGGTCTCCACTGCAATCCCCTTTTCATTCTCATGGCCCCAGAGGGTCTCCATGCAGGAAGCCAGAAAACCTGCCCATGACCATTGCCAAAACACAAGACCATGTTGCAAACTCAATAACTCTCTATTTCCTTCATTTTTATACTCCACAATACCAGGAAGGATGCCAATTTGTTAATACAGGGGCGAATTAAGCAAACTTTAAAGAACAGGACACTTCTTCTTAAGTACTCAGGCCCCTTCAAAAAAGTCAACATTTTTCCTCTTGCCCCTGTTCAGGTCAGCTACCTACAGGCTTCAATGCCAAATATAAGATCCAGAATCAAGCACTGAGATTTCAGATATAAGAACTAATACTGGTACATATAGGTTCAGTAACTATATGTTGACATTCAATTAGAGAGGCAGTGCATACTAAAGCCAATGTGTTTATATATTTTTTGGTCTTTCAGAAATGTAACCTGATGAAAATTGTTGAAATTTTATATTTTTGTGGCTAAACTGAACACTTCATTTCAGTTTATTCATTTTCAGTGATATTGCCATGAAATGCCACTGTGATTACCAATTCAATGAATGGCATTACTCACAGAATACTTGCCAATGGATTTTGGTAAAGAGTCCAGGGCTCTTCCGGTTAAGATGGCGGTGTAGGTACCACACCAAAGCAGCCTGGGGGGGGGGGGGAATCAAAAAACCTCAGCAAAATACACACTTTTACTAAAAAGTGAGGTGCATAGGAAATTGAAGCAGCAGTGGAGAAGTAGGAGAGATCCAGAGCATCCAGAGCCCGCACAGGCCAGCAAAAGTGGCCCCAGCAGCTCTGCCAGCCATGGCGGTGGCACACTAGAAAGCCGCCAGGCTTGGCTCCAGCCACAGGAAAAGCCAGGTGTGGGAGCTTCCCTTCACACCGGCACTCTCCACAACTCAGGAAACATGAAGGGAGAGTGGCAGTGAGCAACCAAGGAGCAGACCACGAGGTAGAAGAACATGTGGAGCAGCGAGAGAACCAGAGCAGCTGCGGCACCCTCCCCTCTCCACCACCTCAGCCCAGTTCCGGAGAACAGAGCAGCGACCCCGGGACCCGGCCATGCCAACTAGAGCCAACAGCAGGACACAAGCAGGAACAGAGTTTGGGAGCAACATCAGCGGCTCCAGCACCAGTAACAGTGGCCCCAGCAGCAGCAGACCCAGGAGCGTCAGCAGTGGCAGACCCAGCAGCAGCAGACCCAGGAGTGGCAACAACAGCAGACCCAGCAGCAGCAGCTTCAGCAGCACCAGTGGCTCCAGAAGTGGCACCTACAGCAGCAGCAGCAGCAGAGGCAACAGCACCAGTGGGACCAGCAGCAGCAGCTTCAGCTGCTGACACCCACCAGAGGCAGCTTTCACAGCAGCAGTACCAGCAGTGGGGGTGCTTATCTGCAGGGGCAGAGTTGCCAGACTTGGTTTGCCTCACAGGAAAAGCCAATGCTCAGCTCCAGAAATCAGAACAGCAGCCTAATGACCCAGGCAGCAACTTGACTGAGAACAAACTCATCCAAGGTAACTGGGTTTGCAAAAGGGAAGGGTCTCACTTGGTCACAAGCTATTTGGATCCCACAACAGACCAGAAATCTTAACCTCTATGTTGATAGAGGATCTGGTTGTTATAATAACTACTCTGGTATACATACTTGGGGCTGTTTTTCTCTGAATGGGTACAGTGTTGAGTTAACTTTTAGAATCTACCTGTATTTTATTCCACTCAGGCTACTTGAATACCCCCATAGCAGGGAAACTAAACCCCCTAGGAGCACCTTTGTAGATACTCTCAGAGTCTTAAGAGCCACATCTAACACGTAAAGCTCCTACCCTAAAAATATATAATATCAAATCAATTGATACAGCTAAAAATACCCAGCTAGCTAGAAAATCCAAGCACTAACTTAATCCAAGATGCAAAAATATATACATAGTAACACAAGAAACACTTAAAAGCAAGACGATATAAATCCACCTAAAAGTATTAATGCATCAGAAATGACCTCCAGTGAGAATGAGTTAGAGGAAATACCTGAGAAAGATTTCAAAAGAATGATTGTAAATATGTTCAAAGAAGTCAGAGAGCAAATCAAGAGAGTCAAAAAGGAACTCAAGGAGGAAAACAAAGGAATCAAAGAAGACAAGGGACACAAATTTCATGAAATAAAGAAGGCAATACAAGACATAAATAAGGAAATAGAAATAATAAAGAAAAACCAGTCAGAATTACTAGCAATGAAGAACACAGTTAATGAAATAAAAAAAAAAAAAAAAAAAAAACAACAAAAAAAAAAAACACTGTAGACAATCTCACCAGTAGAATGGATGAAGGAGAGGACAGAATATCTAAGCTAGAAGACCAGGTGGCAGATCTAATACAGTCCAACAAAGAGAAAAACAAACTTATGGAAAAGTATGACTGGGAATTTCAAGATATTCGGGACACTATGAAAAGATCAAATATAAGAATTCAGGGCATAGTAGAAGGAGAAGAATTCCACTCCAAAGGCATAGCAGGTGTCTTCAACAAAATCATAGAAGAAATTTCCCCCAAATTGGGAAAGAGGTGCCACTGCAGATACAGAAAGCCTTTAGAACCCCAGCCAGACAAAACCTGGAAAGCTCTCCTTGTCATATTATAATCAAACTTCCAAACACACACACCAAAGAAAAAATATTGAAAGCAGTTAGAGAGAAAAATCAAGTTACCTACAAAAGCAAGCCCATCAGGATTTTACCAGATTATTCAACACAAACTTTTAAAGCCAGAAGGGCTTGGAGTGATATATTCCAAGTTCTGAAAGATAACAACTGTCAACCAAGGATACTTTATCCTGCAAAGTTATTCATTCATGGAACATTCTCTAACATAGACCAATATATTAGGACACAAAGCAAATCTTAACAAATTCTGTAGAACTGAAATAATTCCTAGCATTCTATCTGACCACAATGAAATTAAACTACAAATCAGTAGCAAGAAAGGCTATAGAACATACACAAAATCATGGAAACCAAACCATACACTACTAAATGATGAATGGGTCAATGAAGAAATCAAAAAGGAAATCAAAAAATTCATAGAGTCAAACGATAATGAGAACACAACATATCAAAATCTCTGGGACCCAATAAAGGCAGTTCTAGGAGGTAAATTTATAGTCTTAAGTGCCTATATTAAGAAATTAGAAAGGTCACAAGTAAAGGACCTAATGTTTCACCTTAACGCCTTGGAAAAAGAAGAACAAGGCAAACCAAAAATCAGTAGGCGAGAAGAAACAATAAGATTAGGGCAGAAATTAATGAAATAGAAACAAAAAAAAAAAAAAACAAAAAACAATCCAAAGAATTAATGAAACAAAGATTTGGTTCTTTGAAAGGATAAACAAGATTGATAAACCCTTAGCAAATCTGACCAAAAGAAAGAGAGAAGAGACACAAATTAATAAAATCAGAGATGAACAAGGTAACATCACAACAGATTACAGAGAAATTCAAAAAAATCATAGGGACATACTATAAAAGCATATACTCCACAAAGTATGAAAATCTGAAAGAAATGGATGATTTCCTTGATCTATATGACCTACCTAAATTAAATCAGAATGAGATTAATCACTTAAATAGACCTATAACAAACATGGAGATCCAGTTATCAATAATCTCCCAACTAAAAAAAGCCCAGGCCCAGATGGATTCACTGCTGAATTTTACTAGACCTTTAAGGAAGAGCTAACACCATTGCTTCTTAAGCTTTTCCAGGAAATAGAAAAAGAAGGAATTCTACCAAACTCCTTCTATGAGGCCAGCATCACCCTGATGCCAAAACCAGGCAAAGATAGAACAAAAAAAGAAAATTACAGACCAATCTCCCTCATGAACATAGATGCAAAAATTCTCAACAAAATATTGGCAAACAGAATACAAGAGTATATCAAAAAGATCATTCACCCTGACCAAGTAGGCTTTAACCCAGAGATGCAGGGATGATTCAATACACGCAAATCTATTAATGTAATACATTATATAAATGGGTTGAAGGACAAAAATCACATGATCATTGCATTGGATGCAGAGAAAGCGTTTGACAAAATCCAACATCCCTTCATGATAAAAGTCCTACAGAGACTGGGAATAGAAGGAACATATCTCAATATAATAAAAGCTATTTATAACAAGCCTACAGCCAACAACCAGAGCAGCTGTGGCTCCCTCACTTCCCCCACCACCTGAGCTCAGCTCTAGCAAACAGAGCAGTATCCCGGGACCTGGCGACTCTGACTTGAGCCAACAGCGGGACCCAAGCAGGAGCAGAGTTCAGCAGCAAAATTGGCAGCTCCAGAACCAGTAGCAGCGGCCCCAGCAGCAGCAGACCCAGGAGTGTCAGCAGTGGCAGACCCAGGAGTGGCAAAAACAGCAGACCCAGAAGCAGCAGCAGTTCCAGCAGTGGGCGTGCTGATCTGCAAGGCCACAGTTGCAGGCTTGGTTTGCCCTGCAGGAAAAGCAAGTGCCCAGCTCCAGAAATCAGAACTGCAGCCCGACGACCCAGGCAGCAACTTGACTGAGACCAAAATCATCCAAGGTAACTGGGTTTGCACCAGGGAAGGGTCTCACTTGGTCACAAGCTGACTGGGGTCCCTCAACAAACCAGAAATCTTAACCTCTGTGTTGATAGAGGATCTGGTTGTTATAATAACTACTCTGGCATACATACTTGGGGCTGTTTTTGACTGAATGGGTACAGTGTTCAGTTAACTTTTAGAATCTACCGATGTTTTATTCCACTCAGGCTACTTGAATACTCCCATAGCAGGGAAAATCAACCCCTAGGAGCACCTTTGTAGATACTCTCAGAGTCTTAAGAGCCACATCTAACACCTTAAACTCCTACCCTGAAAATACATAACATCAAATCAATTGATACAGCTAAGAATACCCAGCTAGCTAGAAAATCCAAGCATTAACTTAATCCAAGATGCAAAAATATATACATTATAACACAAGAAACACTAAAAAGCTAGACGATATCAATCCACCTAAAAATATTAATACATCACAAATGACCTCCAGTGAGAATGAGGTAGAGGAAATGCCTGAGAAAGATTTCAAAAGAATGATTGTAAATATGTTCAAAGAAGTCACAGAACAAATCAAAGGAGTCAAAGAGGAATGTAAAGAGGAAATCAAAGGAATCAAAGAAGATGCAGGACACCAATTTCATGAAATAAAGAAGGCAATACAAGACATAAATAAGGAAATAGAAATAATAAAGAAAAAGCAGTCAGAATTACTAGCAATGAAGATCACAGTTAATGAAATAAAAAAACTCTGTAGAAAATCTCACCAGTAGAATGGATGAAGGAGAGGACAGAATATCTAAGCTAGAACACCAGGTGGCAGATCAAATACAGGCCAAAAAGAGAAAGACAAACTTATAGAAAAGTATGAGTGGGAATTTCAAAATATTCGGGACACTATGAAAAGATCAAATATAAGAATTCCGGGCATAGTAGAAGGAGAAGAATTTCGCTCAAAAGGTAAAGTAGGTGTCTTCAACAAAATCATAGAAGAAAATTACACCCAAATTGGGAAAGAGGTGCCAATACAGATACAGGAACCCTTTAGAACCCCATCCAGACAAAACCTGAAAAGAAGCTCTCCTTGTCATATTATAATCAAACTTCCAAACACACACACCAAAGAAAAAATATTGAAAGCAGTTAGAGAAAAATCAAGTTACCTACAAAAGCAAGCCCATCAGGATTACAGCAGATTATTCAACACAAACTTTTAAAGCCAGAAGGGCTTGGGGTGATATATTCCAAGTTCTGAAAGATGACAACTGTCAACCAAGGTTACTTTATGCTGCAAAGTTACCCATTCAAATGGACAGAGAAATAAGGACATTCCATGACAAAAGCAGGTTAAAGGATTATTTGAAGACAAAACCAGCTCTACAGAAAATACTTGATAGAATCCTCCATGCTGAAGAAAAGGAAAAGCACACATATAAGGAATCTAGAAAAAACAAGCAATACTCAAATACTACTTAACAGAAGAGAGCACAGGTAGAACCAGAAGAAAAAAAAAAAAAAAAAGGCAAACATAAGTACACACCTTTCAATAATATCTCTTAATATCAATGGCCTCAATGCCCCGACGAAAAGACCTAAATTCGCAGACTGGGTTAAAAAGCAGGATCCTACAATTTGTTGTCTCCAAGAAACTCACCTTTCTACAAAGGATAGACATTACCTTAGGGAGAAAGGTTGGAAGACGGTGTTTCAAGCAAATGGGCCTAGAAAACAAGCAGGGGTTGCTATCCTAATATTGGACAGGGTAGAATTTGTCCAGCATTAGTCAAGAAAGATAAGAAAGGTCACTTTATATTGATTAAGGGCACACTCCAACAGGAGGACATTACAATCCTAAACATATATGCACCCAACATGGGGGCTCCCAAATTCGTCAAACCAACACTATTTGAACTAATGTCACAGATAACACCAAACACAGTGGTGGTGGGTGACTTTAACACCCCACTCTCATCAATTGACAGGTCATCCCGGGAAAAAATAAACAGAGAGGCATCTGGACTAAGTGAGGTCATAGAAGGAATGGACTTAACAGATATATACGGGACATTTCTTCCAAAGGCTGCAGAATATATATTCTTTTCAGCAGCACATGGAACATTCTCTAAAATAGACCATATATTAGGACACAAAGCAAATCTTAACAAATCGGGAAAACTGAAATAATTCCTTGCATTCTATCTGACCACAATGAAATTAAACTACAAAACAAGAAAGGCTATAGAGCATACACAAAATCATGGAAACTAAACAATACACTACTAAATGATGAATGGGTCAATGAAGAAATCAAAAAGGATATCAAAAACATTATAGAGTCAAATGATAATGAGAACACAACATACCAAAATCTCTGGGACACAATGAAGGCAGTTCTAAGAGGTAAATTTATAGCTTTAAGTGCCTATATTCAGAAATTTGAAAGGTTGCAAATAAACAACCTAATGCTTCGCCTTAAAGCCTTGGAAAAAGAAGAACAAGGCAAACCAAAAATTAGTACACGGGAAGAAATAATAAAGATTAGGGCAGAAATTAATGAAATAGAAACAAAAAAAACAATCCAAAGAATTATTGAAACAAAGATTTGGTTCTTTGAAAGGATAAACAAGATTGATAAACCCTTAGCAAATCTGACCAAAAGAAAGAGAGAAGAGACACAAATTAATAAAATCAGAGATGAACAAGGTAGCATCACAACAGATTACAGAGAAATTCAAAAAATCATAGGGACATACTATAAAAGCATATACTCCACAAAGTATGAAAATCTGAAAGAAATGGATGATTTCCTTGATTTATATGACCTACCTAAATTAAATCAGAATGAGATTAATCACTTAAATAGACCTATAACAAACATGGAGATCCAAACAGTTATCAATAATCTCCCAACTAAAAAAAGCCCAGGCCCGGATGGATTCACTGCTGAATTTTACCAGACCTTTAACGAAGAGCTAACACCATTGCTTCTTAAGCTTTTCCAGGAAATAGAAAAAGAAGGAATTCTACCAAACTCCTTCTATGAGGCCAGCATCACCCTGATACCAAAACCAGGCAAAGATGGAACAAAAAAAGAAAATTACAGACCAATCTCCCTCATGAACATAGATGCAAAAATTCTCAACAAAATATTGGCAAACAGAATACAAGGATATATCAAAAAGATCATTCACCCTGGCCAAGTAGGCTTTATCCGGGAGATGCAGGGATGGTTCAAAATACGCAAATCTATAAATGTAATACATTACATAAATGGGTTGAAGGACAAAAATCACATGATCATCTCATTAGACACAGAGAAAGCATTTGACAAAATCCAACATCCCTTACAACATCTTACCTAACGCAATCTACACATTTAATGCAATCAAAATTCCAAATGCTTTCCTCATGGAAAATAGAAAAAACAATCCAAAAATTCATTTTGAATCACAAAAAACCCCGAATATTTAAAATAATACTGAGCAACAAAAATGAGGCTGGTGGTATCACCATACCTGATTTTAATCTATAGTACAGAGCCATAGTAACAAAAACAGCATGGTACTGGCACAAAAATAGACATGTAGATCAGTGGAACAGAATAGAGTACCCAGATGTAAGCCCAAATAGCTATAGCCACCTGATATTCGATAAAAATGCCAAAAATACTCATTGGGGAAGAGACAGCCTCTTCAGCAAATGGTTTTTTCAAAACTGGATATATATCTGCAGAAGGATGAAAATAGATTCTTCTCTCTCGCCATGCACAAGAATTAAGTCCAAATGGATTAAAGACCTTAACATCAAACCTGAAACTCTGAAACTGCTAGGGAAAAAGTAGGGGAAACCCTTCAACATGTTGGTCTTGGCCAAAACTTTCTGAATACAACCCCAATTGCTCAGGCAATAAAACCACAGATCAATCACTGGGACCTCATGAAATTACAAAGATTTTGCTCTGCAGTGGACACAGTGACAAAAGCAAAGAGGCAACCTACAGAATGGGAAAAAGTCTTCACCAGCTATATATCTGATAGAAGATTAATATCTAGGATATACAAAGAACTCAAAAAGTTAAATAATAAGGAATGAAATAATCTAATCAAAAAATGGGCTATCGAGATAAATAGAGCATTTTCAAAGGAAGAAATACGAATGGCATATAAGCATCTAAAAAAATGTTCCACGTCACTAGCCATCAGGGAAATGCAGATTAAAACTACATTGAGATACCATCTCACTCCTGTCAGATTGGCCACCATCATGAAAACAAATGATCATAAATGTTGGCGGGGATGTGGAAAAAGAGGAACCCTTCTACATTGCTGATGGGAATGCAATCTGGTCCAGCCATTGTGGAAAACAGTGTGGAGGTTCCTAAAACAGCTAAAGATTGATCTACCATATGACCCAGCTATAGCACTCCTAGGCATGTATCCTAAGGACTCATCTCATTTCTTTAGAAGTACATGCGCAACCATGTTTATTGCTGCTCAATTTATAATAGCTGGGAAATGGAACCAGCCTAGATATCCCTCAACTGATGAGTGGATAATGAAGATGTGGCACATTTATACAATGGAGTTCTACTCAGCGGTAAAGAAAAATGAAGTTATGAAATTTGCAGTAAAATGGATGGACCTGGAAAAGATTATACTAAGTGAGGTAACCCAGGCCCAGAAAGCCAAGTGCCACATGTTCTCCCTCATATGTGGATACTAGCTACAGATGATTGGGCTTCTGCGTGAGAATGAAAATACTTAGTAGCAGAGGCCAGTAAGTTAAAAAGTAGACATAAAGAGAAGAGAAAGGAAGGGAGGAGGGTACTTAATAGGTTGATATTGTATATATGTAAGTACAGTGATTGTGATGGGGTGGTAATATGATGGAGAATGGAATTTCAAAGGGGAAAGTGGGGGGTGGGTTGGGAGGGAATTACCATGGGATTCTTTTCTTATATAGTCATGGAAAATGCAAATAAAAATTTTAAAAAAAAGAATACTTGCCAATGACTCTCTCTTCTAGCATGTAATCATGAGTGTTCCTATAGTAATTTACAAGATGTAACAAAAACCATCACTGGGCTTTTATATCCCCTTAAAATGTCTCCATAATAGAACTGTTTATTAATATAATAAAAACTGCATTCAGCCTTTCCTGGGTGTACTTCATACTCAAACATGTCTTCCATTGTTTCTGTATAGCAATTGCCCCACCATTTAAAGAATGGTGGTAATCTGTTCCACAATAGCAACTCTAGTAACCTAAAATCAGTATCTGTGCTTGTAACTAAACTTTTTGAATTTTCCTGGGATAAATCATACATCTTTCAGTTCTATACTTTCTACCAGCACACCAGCCCATTACTTCTAATTTCACACTTAATCCAGTTCTCTGCACAAGTTGCATACTTCCAAAACAGAGTAAACATTTACATTGCTATAAGGCATAAGAAAGAGAGACCAAAGCAATACAAAATTAATAAGCATTAAGTAAACATCACATATTTGCAGTTCAAGTCCAACATTGATAATGACTGTTGACAGCCTCAGTAGTTTCAATTTCTATCCCTTTATCTATGCTGAATGTCCAATGGAAAACTTTCATTCTGAGCCAACAGTACTCCATACTAGCCTTTGTACAGTCCTGGTATATGACAAACATCTTTGGCTCTTCACTGCAAACCACAATTCATCCTACTATAGTCTCACTGCTTTGTACACATTGGTATCACCCTGCTTCACTTGGTGTATCTCAACAGTGGCTCCTGAAACTGTGTGTTCATAACCTGTTTCCATTCATTTTTCATGCTTCCAAAACAGTAAATGATGGCCACCCCCACAATTCAACACCTACAATCCTCATAATGGGATGACATGGAGAAGTTTAATGATGGTACTATCATGGTTGTATACACACTATATACATAACTAACAAAATTAAACAAACAAGCAAGCAAGGAAAAAAAAAAAACAGGTGTTCAGTAACACAGTCATTTTGTTATACTACGGAGGAAATAATTCTTAACATTGAGCCTTCAGAAATCTTCCTTTCAGTCATCTCCTTTCAAAAAAGTACACAACCAGAATTTATGCCAGTAGCTTAGGTCTTTGCTGTGCCTCTTTCCCCTTTGAAAGTTCATAAGCCAAGATATTTCTCTCTGCACTTAGAATTTTCAAACTCTCATCAGAATAGCCTATAAATTTTGTTTGAAGTCACAAGTACCAATTCCTACCACATTGCTCATGCACACAAGCTACAAAGACCAAAATCCTCATGGTCAGATTCATCATAGCAATACCCCACTTCTCTGGTATAAAATTCTGTTGTAGTCAGCTTCAAGTTGCTGAGATGAACATCCAACCAGACAAAGTTTATGAGGAGAATGGGTCTATTTCAGCTTTAAAAAACCCAGAGTATATTATAGCAATGGCAGAAAAAGCTGGCTCCATTTCACAGATCCAAACAGAAATAAACCACCAGCAGCCAGAAAGCACAAAAATCAAGCAAGAACAAACCACTGGAACTCAAACTACCCTGCACACCTTTCCGCTGGAATTCAGAACTGCCCCGAAACATGCCTTAGGGCTGGACTCCAGAATACACCGCAGTGACACCTCCTCTAGTTGGAGGGCTAGAGACCTTAGTTACAAGTTTATTTTTAATATAACACCTGAGTTTATGGGGCCAAGCATCAACACTATCACATTCAAACTATCATACCAGGTAATACATGTCCTTAATAGAATATCATATATGAACTAAAATAGTTCTAGTTTACAGTTGTAAAAATAAGTATTAATGCTAGTTGGCATGTGGATGGGATATCACAGTTTTAGAAAAAGGAGAAAAATGAGGTATTAGAGAGACAAGGAAAACTTTGAATTTAGGACTTGAACAATTACTGCAGAAGGAGGCAGATTTTTTGGGGATTCTCAGAAAGATACTCAAAGATAAGAGGCCAAAGGAACATTATCCTTGACTTATGTCAAAATTCAATTTTAAACCGGGCATGGTGGTGCACACTTTTAATACTAACACTTGGGAGGCAGAGGTAGGAGGATCGCCACGAGTTTGAGGCCACCCTGAGACTACATAGTTCAATCCAGGTCAGCCTGGACCAGAGTGAGACCCTACCTAGAAAAACAAAACAACAACAACAACAAAAAAGTCCAATTTGATTCATTTAATAGAAAATATTTTATTTGCCTATTGTTGGGCCTTCATGTATGATTTCAAATGTAGCAAGGGAATCAGCCTGAGTCCTCAGGACCCTCCTCCCCTTCTCATCCATATTTTGTCCATTGAAAGAACAATAAACCTGAAGTGATGCATCTTGTGCTTTGCATTTGATCTATTTCATCCAAAGAGCAGGCATCACTTTGAGGGGAAAAAATCTAGATTCACTATAGAATTTTCTTTCCAAATGCCCATTGACTGCACCACTCAACAGTGACTAATAGCTACATCTGACTATGAGCACATTAAATATGGATAGTATGAATAAAGTGAAGTTTATTATATTTTATTTTAGTTTACTTAAACATAGTACATTCTGATAAAGGTAACTTCCAGTCAAGAAGTCTTCTGCTCCTAGAAAATGGGCACAAATTCTATAAAGACCTTGAATGTATCTTAAAATAAGCTAAATAGCATACTAAGTCAAATTTAGAAAGATTTCCAGTGAGTTATATGCTTAAACAGAAGCAATGAAGACTGACAAAATTGTTTTAGAGAAATTGTGTAGGCATATGGAATAATGATAGAAGATTTTGGATAAAGAGTGACTCTGGAATAAAGCATACAAATAAGCAAGGTAAAATATTTCAAAAAATAGCATAGTAACAGTAGTAATAATTTAAAGTAGTGATATATAATTAGAATTGATACTCTTCTTTATTATTTTATGCTTTTTTCAATTTATATAAGTGTGTATATTTTATGTAGGTTATAGTCTTATATCTCTTTACTCCTGGTCTCCATTTCCCTGAGGGGCGCCCTAAGTAGGATCTTTGGTATTCATTGTTGGGTATGCCCTCCATCAGGTTGTCTCTGAGGTGGGAGAGTGTGCCTCAGGATATTTCTCTCTCCCTCCCTCCCTCCCTCCCTCCCTCCCTCCCTCTCTCTCTCTCTTTCTTTCTTTCTTTCTTTCTTTCTTTCTCTCTTTTTTTAGGTGGGGATTAAATGTATTAAATGTAGCCCAGGCTGACTTGGAATTCACTATGTAGTCTCAGGATGATCACAAATTCATGGTGATCCTCCTACCTCTGCCTCACAAGTGGTGGGATTAAAAGCATGCACCACCACACATGGCTCCTCAAATACTTCTACTCACCTTGTGGCTCTTATAATTATTATGACCCCACTTCTGCAACAGTCTTTATGGGAGATTTGGCAGTCTAGTGTTTGTTGCTATTTCCTTGGAGTTCAGGCTACTAATTGGAGTGGCTTTTTCTGTAGATTCTGCTTTCTCTGTAGATTCTTCTGGACTCCAGTTAATGTGGTATATGTGGCTGCATTTTTTGGTAGGCAGTTGGCTGACTTTTCCTGTCAAACTGATGGATCTCAGATGTTCCCAGTATTCTCTGCCATCTGTAAAATAAAGTCTTTTCTTTTAGCTCTGTTATGTAGCTAAGTGCTTGACATTGTTTTGAGAAAATTTCACATCACCCTGGACAAAACTACTCACTGTGGGTTCTGATCATGGGATTCATAAGCCAGCACCAGTGACTTTAGAATTAAGCTTCCTCCACATTCCACTAGGCATATTGGTCTGATCCAACCACCTCTCTTGATTGGGGGATTAAATCTGGTATACTTATATCCAAGAGGAAGCTACCTAGTCTTTAGTTTTGTGTATTTCCCCTGCTACCCACCCTTCCTGAACCCTTCCACATTACCACTTTCAATATTATTTCCCTTAACTAGGTTTTCTGGTAAGCCTTCCTCTCATCATGTTTTCACTTTCTATTGAGCTAATTCTAGTTATAAACCCATAATTTTAATGCTTACAGTAGTTTAAGAGTTTCAGGACTAATATTTGTTATGGGATCCCGTGTCACGTAAGAAAGACCATCAACTCACAGAATGTGAGGCAGTTTTATTTGGTAAAAAAGAAATAAAAAAGAAATACCCCAGAATCTCAGAGTGCAGCCCTGAACTTTCAGAGTGTCAGCTTTTATGGGAAAAAAAAAAAAAAGCAAGATGGGAGTTAAACCATAAATTGCAATTCACATGTGACAGTTACAACCATAAAAGTACAAAAAAAAAAAAAAAAAAAGGAACTTGTAAACAGGTCTGTTAGGCAGGGCAGTAACAAAAAGCACCTGGGGGGGGTGCAAGGTAGACCTGTGACCAGGAGTCCCACTTATTTTAAGGAGTTAGCATAACAGTGCATGCCCCTATTCAGACCAGCAGAGCCTCCTGTTTATCTGCCATTAGCTATACAAATATTTCGTTCCATTGTTTTATAAGCTCCTAAAAGGAAGTGACTTCTATTTTTTTATAAGCTAGATATCAAGAAATGTAGAAAAATATAATATTTTTCTCACTTTACAATATTAAGGTCCTTAGTTTATTTAGAGTTGATTTATGTATACTGAGAGAAGTGGATTTAGTTTCATTTTCTACATGTGGTTATTCAACTTCTACAGTACCATTTCTTGAAAATGGTATCTTTTCTCAGTGTACAATGCTTGTTCCTTTATCGAAGATCAGGTAACTGTAGTTGCTTAAGCTAAGGGCTGGATCTTCTGTTTCATTGACCTACATGTCTGTTTAATGTAAGTACCATTTTTTAAAATTACTATGTCTTTGTAGTAATAATAAAAATTTGTAGAAATAAGATATGGTGATACCTTCAGAAGTGTTTCTTTGGATGAGAATATTTTGGATATCTGAGGATTTCTGCAGTTCCACATGAATTTTGAGATATTTGTTATATCTCTGTGAAAAATGATGGATTATTTTATTGCTATTGCATTATATCTATATATTGATTTTGGTAGAATAGCCAGTTTCATAATATTAATTTTACCTATCCATGATCATGGAAGGATTTTCCATCTTCTCATGTCCTCCTCAATTTCTTTCTTGAGTGTTTTTATGTTTTCAGTGTATAGGTCTTTCACTTCCTTGGTTAGTGATATTCCAAGGTATTTAATTTTTTGTGGCTATTGAAAATGGGTAACCCTCATTTGTCTTTGGAATATAGGAAGCTTACTGATTATTGTGTGTTGATTTTGTATCATACAACTTTGTGGAAGGAATTTATCATCTTTAGAAATTTTATGGTAGAGTTTTCTGGGTCATTTATGTATATGATAATGTCATCTGTGAATACAGCTAGATTGACTTCTTCCTTTCTATTTGTAATCCCTTTTAAATCTTTCTCCTGTATTGTTATTATGAATGAGACTTCTAGTACTGTGTTGAAGAGCAGTGGTGAGAGCAGGCATCTCTGTTCCTGATTTTTTGTTTGTTTGTTTGTTTTAAATATTTATCTAATTTCAAGCAGAGAATGACAGAGAAGAAGAGAGAGAGAATGGATTTTCCAAGGCATCGAGCCCCTGCAAACGAACTCCATATATATGCCTCATCTTGTGACACTGGCTTGACATGGGTATATATGAATCAAATCTGGGTCACTAGGCATTGCAGGCAAGGGCCTTAATCACTAAGAAATCTCTCTGACTCCTGTTTTTATCTTAATGGGAACTGCTTGAGTATTTCCCCATTTAGTATGATGTGGGCCTTAGGTACTTTTTCTTTGGATCAAATGTTTATTTTTATGTAAATATAGTGGCTTTTTCTTGATTCAAGTTCTCTTATACATGGAAGGTTCTTTTTTTTTTAATAGTTTTCTATTCAGCGAATACAGGCAGTTTGGTACCATTATTAGGCTCATCCGTGGCCTACCAACTTCCCATTGGCCCCTCCTTGTTCATGTATATGGGTCCTGCATTGTGGAGTTAGCCCACAGTTATTGGTAGGATAAATGTCTCTGTATTTCAAGACCCAACATGTGGCTCTGACATTCTTTCTGCCCCCTCTTCTGCAAAATTTCCCTGAGCCATGTTGGGTTCATTTTTGGTCTGCTTCAGTGATGAGGTGTTGGGGGCCTCTGAGGCTCTGGCTCTCTGATTTGGTAGGAGTTGATTTTTGTCTGTGTTTGTCTCCTTCCCCCTTGTGCTGGTATCTGGTTCATCAGGAAAACAGCACCCTTGCTTGTTCAGCCAATTTTCCTTAGTTTCAGTCAGGACCCTTTTGAGGTATGATGGGGTGGCTCTCACTCTTTACGATATGCATCTATCTGAAAAAGAGAAGCAGATTCTCCAACAGAGAGTAAGTTAGCACCAGGACAAATGAGATAACCCTTACTTTTTTTTATAGAGAGTTTAGTAGGTGTAGGCCCTCTTGTAGCCCATGATTGATGATAGCTTGATATTGGAGAGTGGGCTTATATTTGGATATGGTTCTGACTTGTTTCCCAGCTCTAGCTATGGGTCCCGTATCACTGAGGGGACCAGTCAGCCAAATCAAGAGCAGTTGGTACCCCACCAAGTCTGTGTGTCACTATTGCACTTGTGGGGGCATCACAACAGTTTATTTGTGGCTAAGTAGGTTAGACCATGAGTTTCTTGGACAGATATTGGTCATTTCCCCCAGTCGCCCATGTAGCACCTTGCCCTGGCCAGCAGGGAGTTGAACAAGGACTCAAGGAGAAGCTAACATGAGTGAAAGACAAACAGACACAAGAAGGAGACCATGCTAGGCATTTGTCAAGGCCTCGAGAGTTTATTCTTATATGTAGGTTTATATAGGGTTGTAGGGGGAAGGGGACGTGGTCAGGGCAAGGAGTTGTAGGGGGAAGGGGGCATAGTTAGGGCAAAGATCACAGAGTTACTGGATAAACCACAATGCCTTTGTTTCTTCATTAGCTACTGGCAGGATGGGGGAATGTTTGGCCAGGCGTATGATCCCATTGTTTCTGGTAGTTGAATATTAGGTGAGGAAGTAGAAACTTAACTTGCTATATGGCAGTCTTTGTTTGTGGTAGTTGAGTATTAGGTGAGGAAGTAGAAACTTTAACTTGCTATATGGCAGTTTCTGTTAACATGGCTCAGGTTTGGTTCATAGCTCCCAACAGCTCCTTCTGGCACTAGACACACTGACTGTCTGGGGACTGACTCTCTCCTGGCTTCCAGCCATGCCATTCCATTTTACGTGTCAACCACATAAGGTGTCTTCAGCAGTAGGGTCTTATCACTAACCTTTGGTGGGTCATCAAGTACTCTGACACAAATCTTTCTTTTAGGGAACCTTGTACATCTCTCTGATCAAAAGCTCATTGTGGATGATAGCCACAATGGACCCCAGTTCAAAGCTTGATTCTTCAGGACCCATGTTAGCCATGTGCATAAGGAGGTGCATGCATCTGGAATTCATTTGCAGTGGCTGGGGGCCCTAGCACACCCTACGCTCTCTATATATGCCCCTTTATTTTTCTGTCTGTCTCTCTCAAATAAATAAATAAAAATAAACACCCCCCCCCCACAAAAACATAGTGTGAAGAGACACTTAAATATTTTTAACAAAAGGACCAGAAACTCAGCTACTTTTGGAAGAAAATATAGGAGGAACTTTCCATAATATAGGAATGGAAAAAGACTTCCTGAGCAAAACCCCAGTAGCACAGGATCTTAAACACTCAATCAATGAAATCATATGAAGCTGAAGAGTTTCTTCACAGACAAGCATATAATCAGCAAAGCCAATAGATTATGCACAGAATGGAAGAAAATGCCAACTGTGAGTTACAAGTCAGTGCCCTAAAGAGAAGGAAGAAAAAGATAAGCAATATAAAAGAGTTAGATAGAAGAGGAAGAAAGAGAGAGAGAAGCAGTAGAAGATTCAGGTCATTCTTCATTGTATCCTCTCCAGGGCTTTGTGACTCAGGTATTACCTCTAAGGGCCTGGTGAAAGTTCAACCATTTGGTCTGTCTTTTAGGATATATAACTTTATGCTACCATTGCCATTTGTGTCCAGACTTGTGTCCCCATGCCCTCATTATCCTCCCCTCCCTCCCAACCCACCCTATTGTCCAGTCCTTGAGATGCCTGATGGGTATATTGGCATCATGGGTAGATTAAGGTTAGGTACTGTAGATGAGTGAGATTATGTGGTAATTATCTTTCTGTGATTAGGTAAGGTCATTGAAAATGGTCTGTTCCAGGTTCAACCATTTTTCTTAAAATTCCATTGTGTCATTTTTTTTTCATACTGTGTAGAATTCATCATGTACATATACCACACCTTAGTTATCCATTCATCTAGTGATGGACACCTGGGTTGACTCCAGCTCTTAGCTATTATGAATTAAGCAGCTATAAACATGCTTAAGCAAATCTCTTTGGACTGAGGTTTGAAGATTTTAGGGTACTTGTCCAGTAAGGAAACACCTGAGTCTGCTGTATAGTCAGTTTTTTAGGAGTCTCCATATTGCTTTCCAAAGTAGTTGTATCATCTTACATTCCCACACAGGGGATGAGGGTTCCTATTTCTCCACATCCTCACCAGCATTTATTTTCATTTGAATTTTTAATGTTTGCTATCCTTACTGGAGTAAGGTAGAATCCCATACCTGTTTTAATTTGAATTTCCCTGATGATTAGGGATGATGAACATTTTCTTAAGTGTGTGTTTGCCATTTGTATTTCTTCTTCTGTGAACTGTCTGTCCAGCTCTTTTTCCCATTTTGTGAGTGGATTATTTGACTTTATATTGTTTAGGTTTTTGAGTTCTTTGTAGATTCTAGAAATTAGTCCTCTGTCAGTTGGATATTCAGCAAGTATTTTCTTCCATTCTGTGCATAATCTATTGGCTTTGCTGATTATATGCTTGTCTGTGAAGAAACTCTTCAGCTTCATATGATTTCATTGATTGAGTGTTTAAGATCCTGTGCTACTGGGGTTTTGCTCAGGAAGTCTTTTTCCATTCCTATATTATGGAAAGTTCCTCCTATATTTTCTTCCAAAAGTAGCTGAGTTTCTGGTCCTTTTGTTAAAAATATTTAAGTGTCTCTTCACACTATGTTTTTGTGGGGGGGGGTTGTTTATTTTTATTTATTTATTTGAGAGAGACAGACAGAAAAATAAAGGGGCATATATAGAGAGCGTAGGGTGTGCTAGGGCCCCCAGCCACTGCAAATGAATTTCAGATGCATGCACCCCCTTATGCACATGGCTAACATGGGTCCTGAAGAATCAAGCTTTGAACTGGGGTCCATAGGTTTCACAGTCAAGCACCTAACCACTAAACTATCTCTCAAGCTGTTTCTGGTCTTACGTTGAGGTCTTTGATTCATTTGGACTTCAGTGTTGTGCATGGCAAATGTGTGGATCAAGTTTCAATTTCCTGCATATGAGTATCCAGTTTTTCCAGCACAATTGTTGAAGATGCTGTCTTCTTCCCAGCCTATATTGTTAGAGCCTTTCCCAAATTTCAAATAGCTATAGTTGCTTGACCCAAGGTCCTGGTCCTTAATTCTATTCCATTGGTCTATCCCCCTGTTTTTATGCCAGTACCATACTGTTTTTATTACTATGGATTTTTAATATAGCTTTAGATCAGGTATGGTCATGCCTCCAGAGGTATTTCCTTTTCTTAGGATATGCTTGGATATCTGAGGCCTTCTGCGTTTACATATCTTTTTTTTTTTTTTTTGAGATCATTTTTTTCTATCTCTTTGAAGAACAATGTTCGGATATTAATTGTTAACGAATAAATCTGTATATTGCCTTTGGTAGGATAGCCATTTTCACGATGGCAATTCTGCCTTCCCAGGAACATGGGAGGTCTTTCCATTTTCTCAAGTCCTCCTCAACTTCTTTTTTGTGTGCTTATATGTTTTGTTGTATAGATCTTTCACTTCCTTGGTTAATGTTATTCCAAGGTATTTTTGTTGTTGTTATTGTTGCCATTGAAAATGGGACCATATCCCTTATTTCTTTCTCTGTATCTTTGTCATTTGCATATAGAAAAGCTAATGATTTGTGTGAATTTATTTTGTATCCTGCTATTTTGGTAAAGGAGTTAATCACCTTCAAGAGTTTTGGGATGGAGCCTCTCAAGTCTATGTATAGAATCATGTCATCTGTGAATAGAGCTAACTTAACTTCTTCCTTTCCAAAATGTATCCCTATTATTTCTTTCTCCTGTCTTATTGATTGAGCTAGGACTTCCAGTGCTATATTGAGGAGCAGAGGTGAGAGTGGACAACCCTCTCTTGTTCCTGATCTCAATGGGAATTCCTCCAGTCCCTCTCCATTAAGTACGATTTGTGCTTTAGGAACTTTGTATATAGCCATTATTATATTAAGATATGAACCGACTATGCCAATTCTCTCCAATATTTTGATCATGAAGTGATGTTGTATTTTGACAAAGGCCTTTTCTGTATCTATTGAAATGATCATGTGTTTTTTTGTGGTTAACCTTGTTTATATGGTGAATTATGTTGACAGATATCCATATGGTGAACCACCCCTGCACTTCTGGGATGAAAGCCACTTGGTCAAGGTGATAATGCTTTTGGTATGTTGTTGGATTCGGTTTGTCATGATTTTGTTCAGGATCTTTGCATCTAAGTTCGTCAGGGAAATAGGCCAGTAGTCTTTTTCTTGTGGCAGCTCGGCCTGGTTTTGGAATTAGGGTGATAGTAGCTTCATAGAAGGAGTTAGAGAGCTTTCCCTCTTCTCCAATTGTGTAGCACAGTTTGAGAAAGATTGGTTTGAGTTCTTCCATGAAGGTTTGATAGAATTCAGCTGAGAAGCCATCTGGTCCTGGACTTTTCTTTTGGGGGAGGTTTTTGATTACCTTTTCAATCTCAATGAGTTTGATAGGATTGTTTAGAAGATTAATCTGCTCTGAGTTTAGCTTTGGTAGATGGTATGTGTCCAGGAATTTATCCATTTCCTCCATATTATCCATTTTTGTAGAAGAGTAGAGGTTTTTGAAATAAGTCCTGATGATTCTCCCAATTTCAGTTATGTCTGTTGCAATCCCCTCTTTTTCATTTGTTAATTTGAAGCATCTCTGTCATTTTAATTTTTTTTGCTTGATCAAATTGGCCAGGGGTTTATCAATCTTGTTATTTCAGAACCAGCTCTTTGTTTCATCAATTGTCTTAATTGTTTTCTTAGTTTCGAATTCATTAATTTCTGCTCTGATCTTAATTATTTCTTTCTGTCTGGAGCTTTTTAGTTGTATTCTAGCTTTTCCAGTGCTTTTAGGTGGATGGTAAGGTAATTGATTTGGGATCTGTCTGTCATTGTTATGAAAGCAGTTAATTCTATGAAGTTTCCCCTGAGGACTGTCTTCATTGTGTCTGTAAGGTTTGGTACAATGTGTTCTCATTGTCATTTATTTCTAGAAATTTTTTCCACTACCCATTTACTGTTTAAAGTATGCTATTCAGTTTTCAGAGCTGATGGGATTCTTGGTACATGTTTTTGTTCTTGTTGCTAGTTTCTAACAATATAGCATTGTGATCTGATATCATGGAGGAAATTATGTCAACCTTCTTAAATATATGGAAGCAGGCTTTGTGACCCAGTATATGATCTATTTTAGGGAATGTTCATGGGCTGCTGAGAAGAACGTGTAGTCTATGGATTTGGAATGAAATGTTCTGTAGAAGTCCATTCTTATTGATCTATGGTTTTGTTCAGTTCTCTTTACTTCCCTGTTGAGTTTCTGTTTGGATGATATCTATTACTGATAATGGTGTATTGAAGTCCTCAACTATGATGGTGTTGGTGGTTATTTCTGTTTTATTGTCAAGTAGGTTTTGTTTTATGAACTGTGGTACCCCTGTGTTTGTTGCATAAAGATTTAGGATTTTGATATCATCTTCATTGGTCGTTCCCTTGATAAGTAGGAAGTGGCCTTCTTTTTGTTTTGTTTTATTATATTTTTTTAGTTTGATGTCTATTTTAGTCAATATTAGTATAGCTATGCCTGCTTGATTCTTATTCCCATTTGCTTGGAATATTGTTTTCTACCCTTTCACCCTGAGGAGGTTTCTGTCTTTAGCAGTGAGGTGGGTTTCTTGAAGACAGCAAATTGAGGGGTTTAATTTTCTGATCTATCTTGTTAGGTTGTGTCTGTTGATGGCTGAAATAAGGCCATTAATATTTAGGGTAATGACTGTGAGGTTTGATTTGATGTTCTGTCTTTTGTTTCTGTGGTTGTTAATTTCTAGCTTTTATGCATTTTGGCCAGATAAAATGGTACGAGTTATGTCAGTTTTCCTGAATTTGTGGGGGCATGCTTTATGCCCTAATATAGTATCTATTTTGAGGATTTAAATGAAACTGATTTTCATTCATATCTCCTTTTGTTACAATTTTCCATTTATCTTCCAACATAAGGATTAACATTTTTCCTAGCCATGCCCAGTCCCCATTAATGACTACACTGTTTCACACTTTCATGATTTACATGAGATCCAAATAAAACCTTTTATCCAGGTAAATGCCAACCAGAAATGTAAATTAGAGTCGGTCCTAACATCTCATATACCCATAACATAAGGAAAGAAGGGCAGGAAAGATGTAATAGGTAATTTTGTTTATTACTACTGCCTTTGTTCTGATTTGTTGTTGATTAGTTCCAATATTTACTCTTTAAAAAAAATAATGTTATTTATTTATTTGGAGAGAGAGAGAGAGAGGGAGGGAGGGAGAGAGGGAATGAGAGATTAAGAATGGCAGCACCAGGGCCTAATACTGCTGCAAACTCCAGATAGATGCATCACTTTGTGGATCTGGCTTTATGTAGTTATTGGGGAATCAAACCCAGGTCTTCTGACTTTGTAAGAAAGGGACTTTAACCACTAAGTCATCTCTTCATCCCTCAAATGTGTACTCTTTAGGGGTACCTTCCAAGATGCTTCCTACAGCACTTTTTGAAATGGACAAACTATTCAAATATACTCAGAAATCATGACTCTGCATGCTAAGTTGTCTTTCCTGCTGTTACTTTCTTTTGATTGTCACTTATTAGAAGGCAATGGAAATATCTGCTATTTTATTGATCTATTCTTAATACACAAAATGAATCTTTTAGACTTTTAATAGTTAGGTTAAAGTCATTTTGTGGCTTTATTATGAATTGGATATGATTTATTTTCAAGTTTGAAGTCATAGCAATAATTTATTTTTGGAACCTACATTTCTTGCCGTACTAACTCAATTCTGGACATTTGATTTTAAAAATTTCTTTTGAACTCTTTTTTAGAATCATTGTTGATTTTCACTTTATTCTAACATACTTTACTTTGAGACTGATTTCACATTTGATATTGGTGAGTCAAAAAGCAAGTTTGGAGCTAGCAATATGTCTCAGTTGGGTAAAGAAATTGCTAGACAAGTCTGAGGACTGAACCCAAATCCTCAACATCCATGTCAATCCAGGGTGGGAGTGGTGGTCCACCTGTAATCCAGCTGAGTGTTTACCTTTTCTATTTTATGTTCAGAAATCTCATTAAATTCTAATATTTTATTAGTTTTAGGTTTCTACTTATTGTAGATACAGTATGCACTTCTTCCCACAGTGTCATTTCATTTAGATGGCAGCATACACTTGTTCATACAGTGTCACTTATTGTAGATGGAAGTATGCAACTTGCTTCATACAGCATCACTTTCAGCAACTTATTTAGCAGTTTTGTCATCTTTTCCCAGTTCCCATTTCCAATGTGCACTCTGATCTTTGGGTTTGTTGTTGCAACAACCACAACTTCTCTGACCACCTTCTATGTCACTTGCCTCATAGCATACTTTGTATCCAACAGAAATCCTTGATGAAAATGATTTAACACTTCCTAAGAGTCTATAAATAATACTGCCTTGTCTCATCTGGCCACTTCCTCTTATATCAACTTGAGATTCAATTATGAGTTTTTATGATTTTCTTTACTGCTTGATCCTGCAAACTATATTTTTGTTGTTGTTCATTTTTATTTATTTATTTGAGAGCGACAGACAGAGAAAGAAAGAGGCAGATAGAGAGAAAGAGAATGGGCGTGCAAGGGTCTCCATCCACTGCCAATGAACTCCAGACATGCACCCCCTTGTGCATCTGCCTAACATGGGTTCTGGGGAATTGAGGCTTGAACCAGTGTCCTTAAGCTTCAAAGGCAAGTGCTTAACCACTAAGCCATCTCTCCAGCCCCTTGCAAACTATTTTTAAGACAGATAACTCAATCCATGTCTTTCATATTCCAGTTGTTAGCTCTGGGCATATTCCCACAGATATGAGTGTGCATAAACTAAAAACTTTTAAAAGCCTTTGTTGCATCATTTACTGCAGTTAGCATAGGTTAAATGAGGTAAGCATTATTAATTTAAGGAAAATTTGATGGATGTAGTCCCTCTTGTAGCCAAAAACTAATGGGAGCTTGACACTGGAGAGCATAATCTTTGTCTCCATAGGATTCTGACCTAGATCCTAATTCCATATATGGGTTCCTTTCCACTTAGCCAATTATAAAGCTTTTTGTTACCCACCAAGTCTGTGTGCCACTATTGCACTGGTGTGTACATCTTATCAGGGTATTTGCTTCTGAGTAGTTTAGATCCCTGGTTGCTCAGATCATTGTTGCCCAATTTCCCCCAGTAGTTCATGTAGTGCCTTCCAGCACTAGATGGGCTACTTGTCTGGGTACTGGCTCTCTTCTGGATTCCATCTAGTTTTCTCCATGTTCTGTGTCCACAGCATTAGGTGTGTTCAACAATAAGGCCCTACCCTTTACATCAGACAGATAAATGTAGTGCTTTGACAGAAACCTGTCTTGTTTTGGGGGTCTTGCAGGTCTCTCTGATACTGTGGGTAGCAACCAGTTTCTTGTAACTTGGAGTTACAGGCCATATCCATAAAAATTTTTAAGGTTGGGCTTCATCACACCCTATTTATGGTTCTTGTTTCCAGGCATTCCCCCAATACTCCTGTTGAGAATCAAATATTTTAGTCTATCTTCAAGGATAAAGGTTTCTATGGTACCTGTTCAATTTGGGTTTAGTTTTATGTTTGTTTTACCCACCCTTCTCTTCCGCTACCCCACACAGAAGATCATTGTGATATATTTTATTTTCTAAAGGCAAGTTAAAACATATTGTCTTAGCTCAGGTGGCAAGTCTTGATTACCTCACAATGAAAAATAAAAGGCAAAGAGAACCTAGAAACACTAGAACAATCTTATGAAAGGAGGGAGTAATCCAATTGTGACACCAGCTTAAGAGAAAGAAAAAGGAAATATAATAATACAGGGGACAATAAGAATACATCAATATATCAAGAAGAGAAAGTCATCTGCTCAGGTCCAGAGGTCAATATAGGGGAAAAAGTGACATGAACACTTCTCCATAGCTAGCCTTAAAACCTGTTCCAGGGAAATGGCAACAGACACTGTAATTATTCAAACTTCATGAAAACAGAGATTCAAGATCTACAGAGAAAGAAATTCTAAATTAGAGCTCTAGCTTTCCCACTATGGCTTGGGAAGCATTAAATTGTTTATAAAAACCTCAGGTTGGGTGGAAATACCTGAAACACCATGTTTCCCCCATCCATGCAGAGAATGACTAAGGCCTCTATTCTTTAACCCTGAGGCCTCTATTCTTTGACCCTATTGGAAAATATTGTGACAATTCAAGAAAAAAATAGAACTCATCTGGACATGAATTCAGTAGAATAGTATTAGATGACAGAGGAAGCTTCACTTAACAGAAATAGAATGAGAGAGAACTTTTTTTAAAATTTTTTTGTTCATTTTTATTTATTTATTTGAGAGTGACAGAGAGAAAGTGGCAGGTAGAGAGAGAGAGAGAATGGGTGTGTCAGGGCCTCCAGCCACTGCAAATGAACTCCAGACGCGTGCGCCCCTTTGTGCATCTGGCTAAAGTGGGTCCTGGAGAATCAAGCCTCGAACCGGGGTCCTTAGGCTTCACAGGCAAGTGCTTAAACACTAAGCCATCTCTCCAGCCTGAGAGAGAACTTTTTAAAACTAGATGTATAAAATACTTTTCAACAAAGCAAATAAATATTTTTAAATTTTATTTTTTATTTTTATTTATTTGAGAGTGACAGACAGACAGAGAAAGAGGCAGAGAGAGAGAGAGAGAGAGAGAGAGAGAGAGGGAGGGAGAGAGGGAGAAAAAGAGAGAGAGAATGGGACCGCCAGGGCTTCCAGCCACTGCAAACGAACTCCAGACGCATAAACCCCCTTGTGCATCTGACTAATGTGGGGTCCTGGGGAATAGAACCTCGAACTGGAATCCTTAGGCTTCAAAGACAAGTGCTTAACCACTAAGCCATTTCTCCAGCCCCAAATAAATATTTTTTAATATTAGCAGAAACTTGTCATAGCCATGGGACACATATCAAGTTGCATTTTAAGATGCATCATAACCTATTTTTGGAATCTTCCTGTGAAGATAATCTGAATTATGCCTGCATATCTACTATTGTAAACTTAGATTACTCATTATAAAAACACATTTTAAAATATTCATTTGAGAGAGAGAGAACAAAGGAGGGAAAGAGAGACAGAGAGAGGCACCAGGACCTTACTTAGACTGCTGCAAATGAGCTCTAGATGCTTGTGCCACCTTGTGCATCTGGCTTACATGTGTCCTGGAGAATCAAACCTGGGGCCTTTGGCTTTGCAGGTAAGTGTCTTAACTGTTAAGCCATCTCCCCAGCCCTAGAGACACTTTGAATAAAATCTTCATCAAAACTGAAAGACATCCTTTTAGTTCATGACCATGGATGGAATTGATGTTCAAATATTTATTGACAAAGGGAAACTAACAGCATTCCTGCTGTAATTAATCCACCGTAATTCTCAGATTATTTACATAAAACCTTTATTCCTTTCTTTTTTGTTTGCTTTTCATTTTATTTTTTGACAACTCCTACATCACTAGTAATAAAACTTACCACAGGAGTTTTTCTGAACCACAGTTATTCTGCTGAGCACATGAGGTATATCCACCATTACAAGGTAAAGGGCAGGAAAGACAGTGTCTCTATTAAACACTCTGTGGACAAAGAAGCAAGGGGTACTGGAAAGTGATTTTTTTTTTTTTACTATATACTTTTATTTCACATGTCTTTATGCTTTTTCTTGCTGGTTATAAGCTTTTAAAAATAGATTTTCATCTCTAGAAAAGTGCACCTGTTTGAAGGGAAGGGGGCTCACCCCTGCCATTCCCATGGCTTTGATCTTAGAAAGGAATCTCTAGCCATCCCACTGAACAGGAATCTAAAGGAAGAGAGATGAGATTTCAAGCTTCTATCAATTTTGATACAATCTCAACTGATCACTGAAAGTGATAAAAGATAGTGATATGGGGCTGGAGAGATGGCTTAGCGGTTAAGCACTTGCCTGTGAAGCCTAAGGACCCCAATTCGAGGCTCGGTTCCCCAGGTCCCATGTTAGCCAGATGCACAAGGTAGCACACGCGTCTGGAGTTCGTTTGCAGTGGCTGGAAGCCCTGGCACGCCCATTCTCTCTCTCTCCCTCTATCTGTGTTTCTCTCTGTGTCTGTTGCTCAAAAAAAAAAAAAAGATAGTGATATGAAAAGAAGAGATTGCAGGATTTCCTATTAGTCTGAGTTCACGAGAGTACAACAGATGATCAAAAACTGAATAGTTTAAACACAGATTTAGAGGCTGTAAATTGGGATCATGTCAGCTCTGGTGAGGGCTTTCTTCTAGTCTATTCACAACCAATTTCTCACTACATCTTCACTTGATTAGGAGCATAGTAAGATGTCTCTCTGTTCCTTTTTAAAATAATGACACCAACCCAAAACAGACTCATTAAAGCCCCAATCTGATGACTCAGTTACTTCTCAATAATTTTAGCTTCATTGTGCCAATATTTGAGATTAGATTTTAACATATGAATTGGGAGAGCATGTAAACTTTGATCTCAGAACACTACCATTAAATAGTTGCTATGTGGGTTCTCAGTTGCCACAGAGCCTTTCCATTTTCTCCCATCAGGAGTTGAAGTTTCTCCCAGATATGCTTAGAATCTAAAGAGGCCTTATATTTTGCTTCTTGAAAGTTATAGTGAAATAGAGAAGTATACTAATGGAGGCTTGTGTGTTTGTTTTGAGACAAGATCTTGCTATGTAGCATAAGCTATCCTCAAACTCTTCACCTTTCTACTTTAGCCTGCTAACTATTGTGATTATAGATATATTCAATTAATAAGGAGGTACTAGTAAACTGAGGATTTAGGAGCACTTGAGCTACTATTCTCACTCTCTTGGAATTCTCTTCCAAAGGAAAACCTTATTCAGATCCATGCCCCATCTTATGGGCAGCAGTAACATGCAAACTAACACTTGAGTCCATCATACACATTCCATCCCAGTTACACTATTAGAAAGCTACAGTCACATGAGTTACTCACCAAAGGAGGACACTAAGTCACTAAAATCAGGGATACTGTGTTATATAGCAATTGGAAAATTGATACAAATTGACTTTAGCTAATTAATTATCAGCTTTAAAGACAAAATGAATATATATAAAAAATATATATCCATGTATATATGGAGAGAGAGAATACAATGACCTGTGCATGAACTATAAATGTACATAACCTTGTCTACAATGTTGTACCTAAATTTGAGCATATAATCATTTGTTTTCTGGGATCATGATGGGAAAAGTTAAAGCAAAAAATTAACTCCATAGATTATACATCTTGTTCTAGATAGTGATATTCTTAAGGCCACTTCATTTTATGTTTGCTTAGTATTTCATTAATGCACAACATTGTAGATTGCATATAATAGACCCTAAATGTAATTATTGGATTAATCTTCTTTTTTGTCATATCACCTAAATATTCAAGAATATATGCCATTTCCAGGAGGAACAGGATCAAAATAGTTTTGTTTCATTTTGTTTTTAATAGGGGATCAGCTAGGGACAGAGGTCCAAAGAGAGTATGGATGTCACCTTGGCTGCCCTGGTAGGACTAGAACTCCCACCTGATCAAATCCAAGATGGCTGCAAGCAACCCTACCAGCAGCAGTTTCCTGCATCTTCGTTAGCTTAGTATACCTGTGGTATGGACCTTGCTGAGTCAGCATCTTAAATCAACCAACCATTTGGGTTTCTCAATTACTTACCTGAGTCTAATGATAAGGGTCATCCTAATTGCATGGTTGATCCATATAAAGGAGCCTAAACATATGTGTAATCCTCTTCTTGCCCCCTTTTGTCCTCTGTATTTATCTGAAGATGCATGTGGGAAGGGGGTGGATTTTTTGTCCTAGTACTTTCCTGCCTTGTTTGTGAGTACTTCCCTGTTTTACAACTTCTGTGATTTCTTTTTAAGTTCTGAGTCCTTTACTTTCTCATGGTCTTTGCTGGTCCCTATGTGAGGAGTATTTTGTGACTTGGGCTGTCATACCTTGTTTCCGTGTGTGTGTGTGTGTGTGTGTGTGTGTGTGTGTGTGTGTGTGTATGTGCGGGTACAGATTTTTCACTATGTGAGGGAGATATTCTGTGTCATCTTTCCTCCTTTCTAGTCTGGCAGCAAAGATGGAGAACCCACTTTTGGCTTGGGTTTTTAGGTAACCTTCCTATGGATCTTATCTCTCCATAAAATAAACCTTAGAATTCATGAACTTTTTAAAATTTATATTTATTAGATATAGACATACTTAGTTTTAAACAACACATATTGGTACCATCATTTCCCTCATCCCTGCCTCTTTTCTGAAGAGGCCTTCTCATTGGGGATGCAGGCCAACGCCATGGGGATTGTTGGTCATGCATTGTGGGGGCAGCGTTCAGTATGGAGACAATGCCTTTGTGCATAATGTACCAACTTGTACCTCTAGCAATCCCCCCCCCATTCCACAAAATTCCCTTAGCCAGGTTGGGTGCATTTTAAGTCAACTTCAGTGATGGTCTCTTGGCCTCTGGATCTCTGCTTTGGTAGGTATTGAGAATCCTCAGTGTTTATCTCCTTCACCCTTGTGCTGATTTCGGGTTTACTCTTGCTCATTTCCCCAGTTACTCTGTGGTTTTACCTGGAGATGGGGTGAAGTGCACTGGGTTGTTTATATCCTCAGCTCCTGCTCCCATCTGAAAGAAAAGAAGCAGACTTTCCAATGGAGGATGAAGTCAGCACCCATAAAATGGGATGAACATTATTAACTTAGAGTTTAATAGTCTAAGGTAAATGGGATCTTGACAATGGAACGCAGAATCATTATTTGGATATGTTTCTGACTTGTTTCCCAGTTCCAGATATGGTTTCTTTTCCACTGAGCAGATCTGTTAGTCAATCTAAGAGCAGTTTGTTACCTACTATGACTATGTGCCATTATTGCACTTGTGTGAGCATCACATTAGGTTGTTTGCTTCTCAGTAGCTTAGAGAGATGTTTTCCAATTTCCCCTAGTAACTCATGTAGTGCATTCCAGTACAAGAAGGGCTAACATTCTGGGGATTAGCTCTCTTCCCTATTCCAATGAGGTCTCTCCATGGTCAGTGTCAACAGCGAATTGTGTCTTAAGAAATAGGGTCTTATTGGGCTGGAGATATGGCTAACTGGTTAAGTGCTTGCCTGTGAAGCCTAAAGACCCTGGTTCAAGGCTCGTTTTCTCAGAACCCATGTTAGCCAGATGTACAAGGGGGTGCATACATCTGGAGTTTGTTTGCAGTGGCTGGAGGCACTGGAGTGCCAATTCTCTTTCTCTCTCTATATATGCCTCTTTCTTTTGGTCTTTCACTTTCAAATAAATAAATAAAAATATATCAGGCATGGTGGCTCATGCCTTTAATCCCAGCACTCGGTAGGCAGAGGTAGGAGAATCACCATGAGTTTGAGGCCACCTAGAGACTACATAGTTAATTCCAGGTCAGCCTGGACCAGAGTGAGACCCTACATTGAAAAGCAAAAACAAAAATAAATAAATAAAAATAAACATTTTTTTTTTAAGAAAAAGAAGAAATAGGGTCTTACCATTAATGTCTGGTAGGTAATCAAGTGCTCTGACAGAACTCTGTCTTGTTTGTTTAGGGAGACCTTGTAGGTCTCTTCTATCAATACCTTGTTGTGGATGTTAACTGAAACCTGGCACAGGGAACTACAGGCCAGCACCAAGGGAATAAAGAAAAGAAAAAGACATAAAATATATATAGAGAGAAATAGTAGAAATTTAAGGTTAGGCTTCATGTCACCCTCTCCAGGGACCTTCAATTCAGGTGCTCCCCCTGAGGTGCTGTTGAGTGTTCAACCTTTTAATCTAACTTACAGAATATAGGGTTTTATGGTACCACTTCAATTTGGGCACAGTTTTGTGCCCCTCTAGCCTTCCCTCAAGCCCTACCCTCCCTATTACCCAAGCCTCAAGATGCCATTCAGTATTGTGGGAAATTTGGTTTGATTCAGGTTAGGAACCACAAATGAGAAAGACCATGTGATGTTTGTCTTTCTCTGTTTGTGAGTTTACTTAGTATGATCTGTTCCAAGTTAATCCATTTTTTCTGCAATTTTTTTTTAAATTTTTATTTATTTATTTGAGAGCGACAGACATAGAGAGAAAGACAGATAGAGGGAGAGAGAGAATGGTCACGCCAGGGCTTCCAGCCTCTGCAAACGAACTCCAGACGCGTGCACCCCATCGTGCATCTGGCTAACGTGGTACCTGGGGAACCGAGCCTCGAACCGGGGTCCTTAGGCTTCACAGGCAAGCGCTTAACCACTAAGCCATCTCTCCAGCCCTTTTTCTGCAATTTTCATTTTGTCATTTTCTTCTTACTGCTGGGTAGATTTCCATTATGTAGATATACCACATCGTGGTTATCCATTTGTCCAATGATGGGCATCTGAGCTGATTATAGTTCTTAGCTATTATGAATTAAGCAGCTATAAACATGGTTGAGCAAATATCTCTGAACTGAGGTGTGGAGCTTTTAGGGTAAATGCCTAGAAAGGAAAGAACAGGGTCTGTTGGTAACTATATTTATCCTTTTCAGGAGTCTCCATATTGATTTACATAGTGGTAGTATCAGCTTACATTTCCACTAACAGTGAATGAGAATTCCTATTTCTCCACATCCTCCTCAACATTTGTTTTCATTTGATTTTTTAAAAAAAATTTTCATTATCCTTACTGGGGTAGGGTGGAATCTCATAGTTATTTTAATTTGCATTTCCCTAATGGTTAGGGATGTTGAACATTTTAGTAAGTGTGTTAGCCATTCATAATTCTTACTCTGAGAACTCCCTATGCAATTCTCTGCCCCACTTTTAGAGTGGGTTGTTTGATTTTTTATTGCTTTGTTTTATGAGTTATTTGTAGATTCAAGATATTAGGTTTCTATCACTGGTATAGCTGGCAAAAATGTTTTCCCATTCAGTTGGTCATCTATTGGCTCTGCTTATCTGTTCAAAAGCATTTGAGCTTTATGAAATTCCATTGGTTGAGTACTTATTTAATTTCCTGGACTACTGGGGTTTTGTTTAAGAAGTCTTTTGAGTTTTCCTCTGATTTTTTTCTTCCAGTAGTTGAAGATTGTTCAATCTTTAATCCATTTGGACTTGCTTTTTGTGTATAGAGAAATGAGTGAACCTAACTTCATTTTTCTACATATGGTCATACAATTTGTCCAACACTATTTGTTAAAGATGTTGTCTTTCTCCAGTGTATATTATTGGCACCTTTGTCAAAGACCAAGTAGCTGTATTTACTTGATATAATGACTGGGTCTTCAATTGTGTTCCATTGGTCTATATTTCTGTTTTTATTTTAGTATCATGCTGTTTTTGTTTCTAAGGCTTTGTAATAAAGCTTTAGATTATGTATGGTGATGCCTCCAGAGGTGCTTATTTTGCTGAGGATATGCTTGAATATCCAACACCTCCTGCCATAACATGAAGTTTGAGATTAATTTTTTCAATCTATTTGAAGAATGATGCTGGTATTTTTATTGGTATTGTGTTATATCTGTATATTGCTTTTGGTAGAATTGCCATTTTCACAATATTAATTCTACTTATCCCAGAGCATGGGCAATCTTTTCATCTTCTCAAGTCCTCAATTTTTTTCTTGAGTTTTTTAAAATGTTTTCATTATATAGTTTGGTCACATCCTTAGTCAGTGTTATTCCAAGGTTTAAATTTTTTTTGTTATTGCTATTGAAAAATGGGACAGCCTCACTGATTTCCTTCTCTGTATATTTGTCCTTTGCATATAGAAAAGCTACTGATTTTTTTGTACATTAATTGTATCCTGCCATTTTATTGAAGGAGTTAATCACCTTTAGAAGTTTTGAGATGGAGATTTTTGGCTTACTTATGTACAGGATCATGTCTTCTGCAAATAGGGTTAATTTAATTTCTTCATTTTTAATCTGAAACCCTTTTATTTCTTTCTGCTGTCTTATTGCTTGGGCTAGTATTTATAATAGTACATGGATGAGCAGTGGTGAGAGTAGGAACCCCTGTCTTGTTCCCAATCTCAGTGGGAGTTCCTTGATTCTTTCCCCATTAAGTATTGGTTGGGTTTTAGGTTCTTTATATGTAGCCTTTATTGTGTTTAGATATAAACCCTCCATACATATTCTTTCCAATGCTTTGATCATGAAGTGGTATTGTATTTTGTCAAAGGCCTTCTCTGCATCAATTGAGATGATAAGGTGGTTCATATGGTTAAGTTGATCTATGTGGTGTATTATGTTGACTGATTTCTGTATGTTGAACCATCCCTGCATTCCTGGGATGAAGGTCAAGGTAGATAATGCCTTTGATATGTTGTTAAATTCATTTTGCAATGATTTTGTTCAGGATCTTTGCATCTAAGTTCATCAGAGATATAAGCCTATAATTTTATTGTCTTGTTGCTTTTCTGATTTTGGTATTAGGATGATGCTAGCTTCATAAAAAGAGTTATGGTTGTTTCCCTGGTCTCCAATTATGTGGAATAGTTTGAGAAAAATTGGTTTCATTTCTTCAACGAAGGTGTGATATAATTTGGCTGAAAAGCCATCCAGTCCTGGACTTTTCCTTTTTAGGATGTTTTTGGTTACCTTTTCAATCTCTCTGAATGTGATAGGCTTTATTTCAGAGATTAATCTGCTCTGAGTTTAGTTTTACTAGGTAGTATGTGTCTAGGAATTCATCCGTTTCTTCCAGATTACTTAATTTTATGGTGTAGAGGTTTTGAAAGTATGTGCTTATGATTTTTCCAATTTCATTAATGTTTGTTGTGATCTCTCCTTTCTCAATTCTTATTTTGTTAAGACTTCTATTTTCGTGCATGATCAAATTGGCTAGGGGTTTTACAGTCTTATTTGTTTTTTCAAAGAACCAGCTCTTCATTTCATCAATTTTATTAAATGTTTTGTTTGTTTCCAATTCATTCATTTCTGCTCTAATCTTGATTACTTCTTTCCATCTGGAGCTCTTCGGGTTGGATTATTCTTGTTGTTCCAGTTGTTCAATTTTGGAGAAGGTTCTTGGGCTGCTGAGATAAATGGGTATTTTGGAAAGTTGGTGTGGAAGGTTCTTTAGATGTCCATTAGATCTAGTTGATCTGTGATGTTGTTGAGCTCCATTTTCATTGTTGAATTTCTGTTTGGATGATCTGTCTGTTGATGATAGTGGAGTACTAAAGTTTCCAAATATTCTGGTATTGGTGTTTACTTCTGTTTTATTGTCAAGTAAATTTTGTTTTATAAACTGTGGTGCACCTGTGTTAGCACATATATATTTATGACTGTGATGTGTTGGATCATTCCTTTAATGAAGTATGAAGTGGATCTTTTGTTCTTTTTGAATACTTTTGGCTTGAAGTCTATTTAATCAGATATTAGTACAGCAACACTTGCTTGTTTTTACTTCCATTTGCTTGGAATATCATTTTCCATCCATTAATCTTGAGGAGGTGTCTATCTTTAGTGGTAAGGTGTGTTTCTAGAAGACAGCAGATAGAAGGGTCCAGTTATTTCATCCACCTTGATAACCTGTGTCTTTTGATGGGTGAGTTTAGACCATTAATATTTATGGTATTACCGTGAGTATTGAATTAATTCTTGTAATGCTGAGGTGCTTTATGGGACTTGGTGCTTCTTTGTGTTTTCTACTATGTCAAGCCTGATCTCTTTTTGGTTGTTGTGACCTTTTTCTTAGCTCTTCAGACTTGTTCTTTACCTGTTCTGTGTAGATTGGTCCCTCAAGTATTCTCTGTAGGTTTGGTTTTGTGTTCATACAATCATAGAGTTGACTTTTTTCATGGAAATTCTTTCTTTCACCATCTATTATGAGGGATGCTTTTGCTGGGTAGAGTAACTTGAGTTAGAAGCTATAGTTTTTTAGACTTTGAAGTTGTTCTCTTCCAGGCCCTTCCATTCCAGATTCTAGGTTCAGGTTTTTACCTGTAGGCTGAAAATGAAATCTCCCCTTTAAGCTCATATGTTTTGACACTTACACCCCAACTGGTAGTGCTATTTGGGAAAGTTGTGGAATCTTTATGAGTTGGAGCCTTGCTGAAAGACATGGATTAGTGGGGTGTGGGTCTTGAGGTCTAATAATGCAGGCCTAATTCTAATTGGCTCTCTGAATCTAGACTTAGATTCAATGTGATCTATCTTGCCTTCCCCTTCATGATAGAAACTTGAAGGTATCAAAAGATCCTTTCATTCCTTAAGTTGTTTCTAAACAGGCATTTTGCTACAGCAATGAGGAGAAAGTAACTACTGCATATACTATCCTGTAGTGATTTTAGCAAGATTGCACAAATATTTTAGAGGGACTCAAGTATCTGAGATGGCTCTGAAAAGGTCATCTGGGCAGTTGTTAAGCCAAAAAAGGACTCATTATATTATTATATTTCAACTTTAAAACACAATTTTTGTAGTCATTCAAATCTTACAAAAGTTGTTGTGGAAAGGGGGATTATTTATTGAGTATTTATCATGAAATTTAACCTGTTCATCAACTATAGCTCTTTTTTATTTATTTATTTATTTATTTATTTGAGAGCGACAGACACAGAGAGAAAGACAGATAGAGGGAGATAGAGAGAATGGGTGCGCCAGGGCTTCCAGCCTCTGCAAACGAACTCCAGACGCATGCGCCCCCTTGTGCATCTGGCTAACGTGGGACCTGGGGAACCGAGCCTCGAACCGGGGTCCTTAGGCTTCACAGGCAAGCGCTTAACCGCTAAGCCATCTCTCCAGCCCAACTATAGCTCTTAATAGTTGTACACTAATTCTTCTCTTTTACCTGAATTTAGTTATAAACAATTGACATCCCACCATTACATCCAGTAGTTTTTATTTGTTGTTGAGTAAAAGAGCTTTAAAAGCAATGAAATGTGTCATGAAAGAAAAGGAGACCTGATTGAGTCCTAAATCTTTGTTTGTCCCTTATCACAGGGAGTATCATCACCATAAAATAACAACATTCTACATTATTAAATAACACTATGAAGGTTAAGGAATCTGAATGTTGCAATGCTATTATTTATGAATACTATTTTTATTCAAAATGTCTTATAAGTCTATATCTGACATTATTTAAACAATAATTTGATATTGTATTTTAACTTTTTAAATTTTATTTTTATCTGAGCTGGGCATGGTGGTGTTCACCTTTAATCCCAGCACTGGGAAAGAAGAAGGAGGATTTCTTTTGTTCAAAGCCAGCCTGAGATGAAAAAGTGAGTTTCAGGTCACCTTGGACTACAGTGAGACCCTATTTCAAAAAAAACTTTTTTTTTTCCCTAAAGTCTAAAAGTTCTTCTTGACTCCACAATTTGCATTAATTTCATATTTTTATTAATTATGGGAAATAAATAGCAGTGTCTCAGGTTTGTTTGACTTTGTTGAAGATAATTTTTACAGAATCTCTTGTTGCCTTAAAAGCATGTATTAATGATACAAGGTAATTTTAGGATCATTGTGGTATCCAAGAAGAATAATTCTATCTGTGATTAGGAATATATATATATATAATAACCATAGCCAACATATACAGTTTGTTGCTGTGTGTCACATACTGGCATTGTCAGTGTCTATTACATACACTGTTGCACTCAGCATAATGTTGCTTGGATAAACTTCCAAACCAGACACAGTACTTGTGAGGAAGGGATTTTTGAAGCTTACAGATAAAGAGAGAGTTCCAAATGACAGAAGAAGCTGGCCTACTTTCACAGATCCATGAAGAGAGAGAAAATCAACCACCATCAGCATAAGCAATCACATTTCCAGAGCCCCAGGCAAAGTTCAAGCACTGTGTATATCTTCAGACTGGATTTCCAAATCCACCCTCACACCTTAGGGCTGGACCCTAGGATCTTCCCACAGTGAAACGAGATTTAATAATTACAAGCCTTAATAAACTCTTAAATAAATTGGGGGCATCCATTCAAACCACCACATTCCACACCTGATCTCCAGTAGCTTCATATCCATCTCACATTGTGTTCAGTCTAAATTAAAAGGTCCCCACAGTCTTTACCAATGTAAGATAGTTCCAATGTCCTAAATCTCATCTGAGATTTAAGATGATTTATTAGCTGTGAGTCCTGTAAAAGGAAAACAAGTTATATACTTTTAACATATAAAGGCACAGAGTAAACATTTCCAACTGCTATAAGGCATAACAAAGAAAGACTGGAATAGTGCACACTCAATCACCATCAAGCAAACATCAAGTACAAATCTGCACTTCAAGTCTGATATCATAACCAGTTACTAACAATTTCCAGATTTTTCAGTTCCAACCCTTTAGCTGGGCTGAATGACAATGAAAAATGTCCATTCCAAGACAACAGTGTAATCTATGGTAATCCTTGAATAATCAAAAATATCTGCAGGGCTCCATACAAACTTTAGTGCATCTTGCAATGGCTTCATAAACCACATCATCAGGGTCATTATGCCTTACTTACATGCCATGTCTCAGCAGCAGCTTCTGGAACTGTGTGCACTTCATGACTCACTTCATGCATTTTTCATGCTTCCAAAACCAATACCAGGTGTGAGAACACAGCCATATTCTTAAATCAGGGAAGAAATAAATAATGACATTAAAGAACAAATTCCTTCTTTCAGTTATTTCCCTTCAAAAGCATTTGAATTTCTATCAGTTTTTCCTGGGTGGAATCACCTCAGAAATCCTGTCCATATTTTAATTTAAAGTAGTTGGGCCATCTTCCTTAAGATTGACAATGTGTTTGATAATAGCAGCTTCAGTAACCTAAAACCAGTCTTGGTGTCAGTAAATTTTAAACTTGTTTTAATTTCTCCAATTTTAAAACTTATAACTATCAGACCCATACCTTTAGCCAACCATGTCAGTCAATTACAAATTTAACTTGATTCACTGGGAAAAAGAATGCAGCCAGCCCTTATGCCAGTAGCCCAACAAAATCCTCTGTAATCTTTCCATCCCCTTAGAAAATTCATAAGCCAAGCCTCCAGATACAATTCTTTCTGCACTTAGTATTTTCAAACTCTCATCAGAGTAGTCCATAATACTTGGTTTACCACTCCATAAGGCATCTTTAGTTACAAGCACCAAGTTTTCCATTCCTCCAGCACACAAGTTCCAAAAGACCAAAATCCACATGGTCAGATTAATCTACTCTATCCTGGTACCAGTTCTTTTGCAGACAGCTTCAAGTTACTGGCAAGAACTTCCAAAGGAGGCACAGTTATGGGAGGAAGGGACATATTGAAGCTTACAGATAAAGGGGGAGTTTCATAAAGGCAGAAAGAAGCTGGCCCACTTTCATAGGTCCACATAGAGAAAGAAGTGCAACCAATACCAGCACAACCAAACATATTTCTGGAACCTCAGGCAAAGCTCCAGCACTTCTCATATCTTTATACTGGAATTCCAAATCAACCCCCACTAATTAGGGCTGGACTCTAGGGTCTGCCCACAGTGACAGCTTCTCCACGCTGCTGGAGTTCTAAATTACAAGCTCCTGAACTCCTGAATCAATTAGAAGACAGCCATTCAAATTATCACATATACTATTTGACAAAGTAGGTATTAATGTTTATTGAAATTTACTGTGGGACCTTTGCTCTTTGGATTTTATTTTTGCTCATCATCTTAAAGAAGAGGAGAGATGTGTCTCATTTTACTTTAGTAGTTTTCACTATCCCCTTTGATGAATAAGCATCAGCCCCCAAAATAAATAAAAATCAAAATCTCTTTAGTTCAGGCTCTTAGAATTTAAGCATAAGAACTTATGGGTATGTAAAAATTAAACACCATACACCACAATAATTCAGTCAAAAAAGGACACATGAAATAAACATTTTTCAACAGATAAAGTACAAATGGCCAATAAGTACATGAAAAATGTTCAACATTCTTATTCATCAGGGAAACAAAAATTCAAACTGCATTGGGAATCCATGTCATCTCAAGTAAAATAAACTGCAACAAAATTGGGCAGGATGGTGGTGTGGCATTTCTACACTGCTGGTGGGAATATAAATTAGCCAGACTCTATGGAACTCAGTATTGAGAATTCTTACACAACTAAAACCAGAACTACCATATGATCTAGCTACACAAGTCCTGGGAATACACCCAAATTAATCTTATTCAGATTGGAGAAATATATGTGATATATACACCATGGAGTTTTGTTCAGCCACAAAGAATAAAACCAAGTCAGTCATTTACAAGAAAATGGATGGAACTAGAGATCATAATGTTAAAATAAATAATCCTGAATCATAAAGACAAATGTTTTTTCTTTTAAAAGTAGAACTTGTGCGTGGTTGTATATATATTACAAGCACACACACATACATACATACATACATATATATATACATATATGTGTATGTATATATATTCATATATATATATATATATATATATATTCGTTCAAATACTTGAAAAGAGAGAGAAAAAAGGGAGAGCACTAGCAGTATGAGGAGGAAAAGCTGAAGAGTATAGACCAACAGTGAATATATTCATAGATTATATAACAAACGTCAATAAAAATGCCATTATGAAATATTAAGAAGGAAACATTAAGAAGGAAAATTAGGCAGAATTGTGTGAATGTATGATAGCAATGCTTTTGGTGCATTTTTAAAATTTCAGTCCTAAACAAGGTATTACACATAATTAAGTAATATGTTAAATATACAAATATTTATTTCCCATGTGCCAGTGTTTCACTGCTTGAACTTAGTAAACTGAAGAAAAAAATGGAAAAGCAGCAAACAATAAACACAATAAACAGCAGCTACTGTGATAAACCCATGTGCAGTGCCTTTACTCTTGCTTGCAACTCCATTACAGTTATAGAAGGGCTATTTAACAGAAAATTGAACACATAAATGAACTAATTGTCATGTGGCATATTGGGCAATGATAAATTCTAGAGTAGAAAATAAGGATTTGAAGATACTGAGAGCTAGCACTGGGAATTGTGGTACACTTAAGAATTTAGATAATTGAAAATGTTGACATGGAAGAAATGGATTGTATGTGGTGTAAAAGAAATAGAAAAAAGTTGAGTTTTAGTTTTTTTTATCAATCAATATAAGTTACTTTTAAGCCAGTGTAGTGGCACACACCTTTTATCCTAGGACTTGGGAGGCAGAGATTGGAGAATCGCCATGAATTCAAGGCTACCCTGAGACTACATGGTGAATTCTAGGTCAACCTGGGCTAGAGTGAGACCCTACCTCAGGGGGAAAATAAACATACCCAAAAGAGTTATTTTAAAATAAGATTTTTTTAAAAACAATTTTAGATCTTCTTAGGAGGCCAATCCACTTATTGCTTTGTGATCCTGGTATGCAATGTACAGGAATATGAAGAAGAACACAACCTTGTGTCACTCATAAGGAACTGGTGACAGTTTTTAAAAATATTTATTTATTTACAAGCAGAGAGAGAGGCATAGAGAAGAAGAAATACACATAAAGAGAGAGAGAGAGAGAGAGAGAGAAAGAAAGAAAAAATGTGAGTACCAGGGCCTCTATCCACTGCAAAAGAACTCCAGATGCATGTACCACTTTGTGTACCCAGCTTTACATAAGCACTGGGGAATACCACAATGGATTTGTGCTTGCAGAACTGATTCAACAACTTAATAATCTATTATATGATGCAGTGTTATGTAAGTTTAAGTATGATTTGGGTAAATGTCACCTAAAGGCCTATGTCTTAAAAGATCAGTCCTCTTGATAATGTTTCTGAAGGCTGGTCAATAGTGGTGGTTTCATGTCTTTAGAGGCATTCCCTCAAAAGAGATTGTGGTGCCAGTGTTACTTTCTCTTTTTGTTTCTCTCTCTCTTTCTTTGTTCTATGTTTTTGTCTGTTATGCCACTAAGTTATATATCAGCAAGTCCTATATAAAATGTTTATTCACCAGAGGTCACAATCAATAAATTCATTGATCCCAATAATACAAACTGATTTATATTTAGAATCCTTTTTCTTGGGGCTGGGGCAATGGATAAGCCTTAGATATCTGGTTTAATTCCCTAGTGCCCATGTAAAGGCAGATGCACAAAGTATCACATGCATCCAGAGTTGGTTTAAAACAGCAAGAGATGCTGGCATTCCCATACTCTTTCTCTCCATCCCTCTCTCACCTCACAAATGAATATGTTTAAAAAATAAAATCATTTAAAGTCTATAAAAGCTTATATTTTTCATTAATAATTTTATCAATTTCAGAAATATAAATAATAATAATAAAACAAAGACTTACTGGAAAATATAGAAAAAATAATTATAGATCAATGAATACACATGCATTTAAATACTGGAATCCTTCTTGAGATGTGAACAAAATAAGAGGAAAATAACAAAAGAAAAGAATAAAAGCCAGGTGCTAAGAAAGTCTAAATGCAATCAGAGCAAACACCACTGTGATTGTCAGAACAGCACTGAAATGGCCACTGTCCACATGCTTCTGCTGTATAAATTTTGTGTTTCTTTCAATGCTTCACTATAAGTTTGTTGTTGAACTTGGGTACAGTAGACTGCTCATATGGCAAAATTCAATCTGTATTTAGAACTGTTGACTTGAATCTCTATTGACAGATGAAGACTAGGAACATGGATGAGGAAATTACCCATTTGGGAAGATAGTAGAGAGTTGGGAGTGATTGCCAGGTAAGAGAAGAGGAATAATGAGGAGAGCAGTGATTATATTCAGGATTACGGTGTAGTATTGTTGAAACACAAAACACAGCACATGTACTATATGTCTTGGCTCAGAATCTTTAGTAGAAGACGGTAAATCAAGATTCTTCCAAGTTTATGGGCTGGAGAGATGGCTTAGTGGTTAAGCGCTTGCCTGTGAAGCCTAAGGACCCCAGTTTGAGGCTTGATTCTCCAGGACCCACATTAGCCGGATGCACAAGGGGGTGCATGCATCTGGAGTTCGTTTGCAGTGGTTGGAGGCCCTGGCGCGTCCATTGTCTCTGTCTTTCTATCTGCCTCTCTCCCTCTGTGTCTGTTACTTTCAAATAAATAAATAAAAATTAAAAAAAAGATTCTTCCAAGTTTATAAAGTATCTCCAGGTATCTCCACATAAGCATGTAACTAAGAACATATCAATGAAAAATACCCTTGTTGGAAAACAGAAGCCACTTTCTTACTTAATGAATTCCAAAATTACTTTTTTGCTAGCTTACTCATTTAAATAATTATTGGTAAGTTTAATCAGGGGTCATTTTGCATTTATGTTGTCAGTTATTTAATCATTTGACATATATGTGTCATTCTGTTTCACTAAATATAAATTAACGGATATCTTCACAACTAGAAGGAATCATGCAGAGGGTGTTACAAAATTTCTGAGAAAGTGACTGAACCTGGCTGATCAGTACCTAGTCCCCAGAAAGGACAAATCAACCAAAGATACACAAGGTTATCACTAAAAAATAGAATTACTGGGGCTGGAGAGATGGCCTACAAAGCCAAAGGACCCAGGTTTGACTCCCCAGGACCCACTTAAGCAAGATATACAAGGTGGTGCATGCATCTGGAGTTTGTTTGCAGGTCTAGAGACCCTGGCACAACCATTTATATATATATAGTATATATACATATATAATTATATATAAAATATATAAATATTATATTATATAAATATATAAAATTTAGTATATAATAGAAATATATAAAATTATATTTTATAAATAATATATATAATATTTTAAGTATAATTACTTTTAACAAACGGAGAATGTTTTCATTGTCTATTTTAGTGTTCTTGAGGCTACAGCCTTTCTAATCTATTTTCCTAATAAATCTTCTAAATTATAGCATTGCTAAAGTGAAAGGAGAAAACACTTGTTTTTCTACCTTAAGACACCTTTTAGCCTTGGGATGATGGCAGCAGGGGCTGGACAGAGGTAGAAGGATGACTCATAAATTCTGCTGCAGGCTGATTTACAGAGTAAGCTCCAGTCCATCAAGAGTCTCCCAAATCAACATCCATGCAAGCAAGCAAACAAACCCACAAGCAGAAGCTGGCTGATGTTTCTAGGTCCGAATGCTCTGACCTCTCCTGATGGCTAAAATTGTAACCATATTTCTGTGAACTAGACTGAATAAATAGCAATGTTCTGCTGAACTCAAGAAACTAGTCATAAATGCATTACATGTTTTGACACATTTAAATCCATAATGTATACCCATTGTTTGTTCATTACTCTAATTTTTTTCAGGTACAGCTTTTAAAAAATGTTTATTATTATTATTAACAACAACATGTTTCATATGGATACATCATGTATTGGTACCCTCTTTTCCCTCATTCCTGCCCCCATTCCATTGGGAACTCTCCTCAGTGGATTTGCAGGTATTCCCTATGGGATTGTGGTTTATGTGTTGTGGGAGTAGTAGACAGTTATTTTTTGGGGTGTGGGGGAGGAAATACCTCTAGGCATGATGTCTCAACCTGTGGCTCTTATAATCTTTCTGCCTCCTCTTCTGCAAAATCCTCTGAGCCATGGTGGGTGAGTTTTAAGTCTACTTCAGTGATGGGCTCTTAGGAGCCTCTGGATCTTGGTAGGTGTTGAGTATTCTCAGGGTGGGTCTCCTCCATCTTGGCACTGATGATCAGGTTCAGCATGAAAGCAGCACTCTTGCTCATCTCCCCATTCTTGTGTGGATTCAGCTGTGGCTTTGCTGAAGTATGAAGTATGAGGGGTAGTTTATCTCCTCTGGTCTTGCTATCAGGTACAGCTTTTAGTGCAAGGCCTAAGAACACATGATTGACTCTTCAGGTACCACTTAAGCCAGATGTACATGATGACACAAGTGCACAAGGTTGCACATGAGCACAAGGTAGTTCAAATGTCTGAAGTTTAATTTCAGTGTCTGGAGGCCCTTGTATGCCAATTCTCTCTCTCTCTTTTCCCTGGATCTTGCTGTTTGCATAAAAATGGCCAGTCTGTTGGGCTTGCCTCCAAAACAAATGATATTAAGTGAATGGATTCAAACTAGGAAAGACAAAACTTACTGTATCCTCTGATATGTGGGTCATGGTTTATAATGTCTGTAAATATGAATATTATGAGGGAAAATGTGAAATAAACCTATAGTGATATAACTGTAACCAAAACTGAATATAAAATGATTAGCTGAAAGAGGGGGAAAGCAAAAAGATAACATGTGATACAGGGAAGAGAGGAACTGTGGGGAGGAGAGTGGAGTAGGTAATAAGAAAACAAATTTTACTAGAAAATTCCAGAATGAGTGATATCTGTATCTATTTATTCCAACTAAAAATTATAAAGGTACAATAAAAGAAACTGTCAAGAAGTGAGAAATATCTTGATGTAATGCTATGCTTTCTGCCCATATTCAGCATATATTGCTGTAATATATGAAATGAAATCATATGCTATATACATACACATATAAGCTGAAAATAAACTTAAAACAATTTTTAAGTACTTTTTTTGACAGGAAGCATTCAATAAGTTGTTAAATTTTACTGACAGTTTATACATGTTGCCTGCCATTCTGGACAGACATTGTCACTACTTTATTTTTGTGTGTGTGAGTGTGAGTGTGGGTATGGTATGTGAAGGTCTATAGACAAGTTTAGATGTCAGTTCTCTCCTTCCACATATAGTTACAGCTGTGTTCACTAGGCTGGCTGGCCTGTGTATTCCAGAAGATTGTTCTGTCTCTGCCTCCTGTTTCAATTTATGTCCTCTGGAATTAGAGATGCCTGACAGAATCAGACTTTTACTTGGATTCCAGGGATCTGAATTCAGGAAATCACACTTGTGTGGAAAGCACTTTATCAACCGGCCCCATCTATCCAGCCCAATTTTCACTATTTTCAAGATATTTACATTTTGGAGGAAGAAATGTAAGAATTTTTCATGAATTATGGAACCTTACAGAGGAGCCTTTCATGTTTCAGTTGACCAGCCATTTATCCAAGATGATGAAGTCATCAGATGGAAAAAATGCATATAGTTGTAAGTCTAAGAAGACTTGTACAGGTCTAAAACATGATAAGTGTTCCAAAAGCCTGAACAGTAGGGTTCCCAGAGGTGGAAGGTCACTAAATGGTTCTGGAGATATGGGGACTGCAAATAGGAGGTGAAAGTATGACAGGAAGCCTGTACATGAACAGGGATGGGCCTGGGTAAAGATCTCTTTAACGGGAAGTTATTACCAGATTCCAGGTAGTGCAGTGAGCTGGACTGGTTGGATTTCTTTAAAACTACATTGCATGGTGTGGTACTGTCATTGAAGTTGGATAGAAGTTGATGTGGAGAGACCAGTGGAAGTGAACATGGACATTGTGAGAGATCATGAAGCAGAACTTCATCAACTAAAAGTGTAAGCTATATCCTGCTCTTCTTCTTCTTAAAAAAAAACTTACTTATGACTGGAATGCTCACCTTATATTTTAAGAACTTGTGTGTCTTCTTTCTGAATATTTACTTCCATAGCAAACTCATGATCTTTGTCTATACAACATTATGGGATAGCAAACATGATTTATATAACTATATTTTGAGTAATAATTCCTACTCTTGTTATTTAGAGGTAAGTTCTGGGGATAAAAGTAGTAAATTTTTAACAAATTTAGCATAGGTAACCTTCCCAAACTCTAGAATATATTGGCATGAGATAGGGATATATGCATACTTATGTATTTGGCCATAAAAGAAAAAGTCTTAATAAACAGGGGAAAATATTTCTAATTGAGGTTGTCTGGCTTGATTACTACTGTTATTTTGCACGACCTTCATTTAAGCATGTTTCTCTTCATATAAAGTATGTAAAATAGCTGGGTGTGGTGGTGCACACCTTTAATCCCAACACTTGGAAGGCAGAGGTATGAGGATTGCCATGATTTTGAGGTCACTCTGAGACTACATAGTGAATTCCAGGTCAGCCTGGACTAGAGTGAAACCATACCTCGAAAAAAAAATGAAAAATAAATGAGATTGTGTTTCCCAAATATGACCATACAATGTCTTCGATTCTATGTGCTCTTTTGAACATTGTTATTCTGTCAGCCAGATGCAGTATCTAATTATATTCTTCTTGAATCTGGATTGGTTTGTAATTAATTTGTAAGCAAAGTGATTCAACATGGCTTCTAAGTCCTGGTCATAAAATGCAATGCAATTCTGACTGGTTGGTTGAGAGGCTTACCCTTGAAACCCTAAGCTATGATAAAAGAATATGCTAAAGGTTCCATGCTATTGAAATGCTGACGTCAGAATCAGGCTTGGCTAGAGTTTGATCAGTAGCTACAACTGTGGTCCTACATCATCATCAACAACCTACATTATCTACTAGACACCCTTAGAATTCCAGAGCGGGCAAATGTAACATTTCTTATGTTTCTTATCCATTATAGACCCACAGTAGACATGAATTTCAATATGTAAAGAGTTATTATTAGGAGATGGTTTGTTATGCAGCAGCAATTATGGCTGTCATTAATGTGACAGCCAAGTAGTACAGGTAAGTGGGAGATCTGCTTGCAGTGAGACTATTTAAATGAAATGAGAAGTAATGTCCTAAGTCAACAAGGCTTTCATTTAGAAAAGGAAGACTATTTAGGAATATCAAGTCCATTTGTTTTCTTCCTTATGTAACTAGGTCAAGATGAAATTATAAACCAAAAGAGGCATTGTTGGTACTATTTAAATTTATTTCAGGGCTGAAGAGATGGCTTAATGGCTATATGCTTGCCATTGAAGCCTAAGGACCCCAGTTTGAGGCTTGATTCCCCAGGACCCAAATTAACCAGATGCACAAGGGGGCACAAGCATCTGGAGTTCGTTTGCAGTGGCTGCAGGCCCTGGTGTACCCATTATTTCAGCTCAACTCAGCCTCTACAAAGAAAGAGCAAATACGGTCTTTAATGCATTGATTTCCCCTAAAAGGTCACCATTAATTTTCAAGCTGTTTTGGCACTGTAAAATTTTCATTAACTAAAACATGACTAAGGGATACTGCTTTTTACAACATTGTAAAAGACTGAAAAATTAAGTCCTAGATGTGAGAAACTCTGAGTTATTTATTATAAGATTTCTAGAGTTTAGAGAGACATAACTATGTGTGTGCTGTGTTAAGATTTAGTCCAAAGGAGGAAAAGCAATTGTGGTGGTTTGTATTTGAATGTATGTCCCCCATAACCTCAGGAAATTTTGATTAAGGTTAAGCTTCCTACTTAAGTATCCAACAACCTGTTGGAGGAGTTATCACTGGGGACCAATCTTTAAGCTAGACCTACTAGGTATATAGAGAGCAAGTTGGAGCTCTGGGTGCTTGTGCTAGGTGTTTGCTAGCTATTGCTCATTGTTCCCTGCTATGGATCCATGGAAGTGAGCCAGCTTCTTCTACCATAATGTAAAATTCACTGGATTCTGTAATTCTAAAATAAAGCTTTTCCTCCCATAAGCTCCTTGTGGTCAGATGTTTGTCTAAGCAATGATAAAGTAACTACAACAGTAAAATTGATGCAGAGAAGTGAAGTTGTTCCTGTGATAAATCTGACTATGTGGGCTTTAGTCTTTTGGAATGTAGTTATGGGAGGAGTGTGGAAGGACTTGGTTTTCTGGAGTGGATAAGCATTGCAGTGCTGCAAGCAGAGCTTTATGGGCTTTGATGGTGAGTTTGAAAATTTTAAATGCAAAGAAAATTGTGGACTGCAGGCTTGGCTTATGAACTTTTCAAGGAAAAGAAAGGACTCTGTTTTCACTGGGCTACTGATGAAAAGGATGGCTGCATTCTTCTGCCCAAGCCCAGAATATTTGACCAAGATTGAATTTAAAAGTAATGGACTGGTGTGCTTGGCATTAATACATATCAAAAAGATATTAAAATTGTATGGTTTATCACAGAAAAAAATTTAAGCAAATTTAAAGTTACAGGCACAGAGACTGGTTTTAGGTTATTTAAGCCACAATTATTACATTGATTACCATCATTAAAGGTGGATCACCTGTTTTTCATTGAAACAATGTAAATAATGCCCTAAAGTGAGACAATGAAAGGATATGGCTTTAGATCTTGACTTCCAAGTCTTGAATTATCTCTTAATCTGCTTCTTTCCTTCATATCTTTACATTATTAATATACCATTTTTGTCTCTTAGTACTAACTACTGTAGAATTATCTAGATTCGGTTTTATACATTTTGAATTAAAATGATCAAAGAAATCTTTTATGCAGAACCATCATTTTCCTCTTTTAAATAATTCTGGTAATTTCCACCAAACTATTTCTCACTTCTGTTGCCCACATGCACAAGTTTCTGCAATCTCCAAATTTTTATAGTGCTTCCTCCTCCTAAACACTGTACATATTTCCACGCTGACTTGCCTAAGCAAGATAAGGGGGTTGGCAGTTTTTTTCACCTTTTCTTGTTATAAAAACAAGGTCAAATTGAAGGTAACCCTGTAGCATTTGTTACTGACTGATTAGTTACATGTAGGTTACCTGTGCTCTTGAAATTTCACTACTCCTTGCTGTTGGCCGTTTTCATACTCGATGTTCAACACACATTTCCCCAAGGAGGAGCAGAGACTATAAACATACAACATTCTAAATCACATGATTTTGCTAACTTTAGTACTTATAGTAAAGAGTTAGTTAAAATTAAAGACAAAAAACTACTAACAAAAAATTAAATTTAGGAAAAGGTTACCTGTAGATTTCACTTACATTAGAATTAATTCCTCTTTATTGGATTTTAACTGACAACCAGGTAGACCAGGTAGCTGTATACTGCTCACTTTCAAACACTCCAGTGACAGTCTCCAATAATTTTATTATTTCCAGTTTTATAATACCATACTATGTTATTCACACTGTTTTCCATTTTCACAATGTAAACACTAAAAATTTACAACACATTTCCTTACACAGTGAGAACAGGTTTACTGGAATGTTTTTAGTTATAGCTGAAGGCAGAAACATTTACATTTCGCTTTTGTCACAGCAGTGAAAGTGGAAATTGCCTACAAAGCAACCATAATAGGAGAAGTGTGACAGTCTTGCACATGTTGATAGGATGTTTATGCATCTCTGTAGCATAATGATTTGGTACTCTTCATAGGCTTCCTGACCCCCCGCCTGACTCTCACTTGAAAGCAATAATACAAGTTTCTCTGCCACTAAAATGTAAGTATCAGTGTTTAACAATATATACAAATAATGACCTGGCAAGTATCTAGTTTCAAATTAGATCCTTGGGATAAAACAAAATAAAGATCTTTGCCTTAAATATAACTACTCAAAGCACATTTTGTCAGGCGGGAAGAAGATAACTGAAACATTCTCAATGTTCCAATTTGAAATGATACTTGCCTCTTTCTTGAAAAAGAAAAATTGAAAGTTATATACATAAGTTTCATTTAAATTATGCAGCAATCTTTTGTTATTGTTATTGTCCCAGATCTTGTTTAATGAGGAGCTCTGCCATCAAGTCAAGCATGGTATCTCACAACTATAAGAATGATAATCACTAGCAAAAGGACAGCAGTAATCAATGCCATGATGGCTTTTATTTTGCATCCACGCCACCACATTTGCCTTCAAAGCTGTTTGGATCTGTTGCTAAAAGCAGTTGCATTATCCGATAAACTTTCTGATTTGTCCTGTAGTTCATCTAGTCTCTCCCCTCTTTCAATTACCTTTGTGATATTTTCTTGCATGACATCAATAACTTCATCCACCTGATTCTGAACATTGTTAATTTTATCATTTCTAGGTCCAAATCTTGGTCCAGATGGTCCCCTTAGAAAAAAGTCCTCTTCTTCATCTGAATCATCTTCCAAAAGATTTCTCCTTTCACTTTTCACAGAGCCAGTGACATCATCATCATTTAGGTGGCACTTGAACTTGGGAGGCATATTTTTTGTTCAAAAATTACTCTTCTATTTCCCAGCAGAGTCAGTATTCACTACCTGAGGCTCCGGAGTCAGGAGCTCACAGTAGCTCTGGGGCCCGTGTGCTTGGGCAGGCAGGCGGGGGAGGGAGCGCGAGGCTGACGGGGAGTGTGGGAGGTGGAGACAGTGTGTGTCTTGCTGCTTTTTAGCCTCTCACTTTGTTTTCATTGTTAAGAGTTTTAGTGATTATGTGTTTTGGAGAGTTTCTTCTTTGGTCCTTGTTTGTTTAGTGTTCTGTGGGCTTCTTGTATCTAGATGGGCCTCTATTTTGAAATATTCAGAAAATTGTCTTCAATAATTTTGTTGAATATTGAATATGTTCTCTATGCCTCTCACCTACATTTCCTTTCATTCTGGTATACCCCTGATCCAGATGTTTGGTTGCTTTAGGGTATCCTACAGTTCCCTCATATTATGTTCCCTTGATTTTTTGAAGTTAGTGAAGTTTTTGGCCTCCTAGTCAATTTCTTCTGTCTTGTCTTCCAGGTTTGAAATTCTGTCTTCCATATCAGTTTCTAATGAGTGGGATTGCTGTTAGAACCTGACTGTGTGGATTTGGCCCTTTGGAGCTGATTTTTCAAGAGGAATATGTAGGTGTTTGAAAGCTTGGCCTAAGAGACATCTTGCAGAGCTATAAGTACTACTTGATGGACTATTCTGGTCAGAGTTGAAAGACCTGAATGCAGTAAGAACTATAGACTGTGATGTTTGGCTTATGAAGGTGGAAAGGAGTTTTGTCTGGACTGGGCTAGATGCAGTTTGTTTGAGAGGCTTTCTGTAATGGCTGTGTCCTGAGAAGTTGTGCAGGGAAGCATTGCATAGAAATGGACTGGTGTGAGCAGAGGAATAAGTGAAGTCTTTGGGCCAAAACTGCTGCTTATTCAGATGCAATTGAGAGAGTACAACCTTTGAGATTGGGTTAACTGACCTGCACTGGGGCAACAGGAAGAATATAGACTCATTTGAAGGGACCTGAATGCTCAAGGAGTGTCCTGTTCTTCAAAGTCTGCTTTATTACCCTCTGAATTAATAAATTGGTACCCTACATGGAGTATAAGAAATGCATGAAAGAGAGAATCATTGAGTTTGCAATGTGGCTTGTGTTTTGGAAATGGCTATGGGCAGTGTGAAGCAGGTTTGCTGGATGCCTTCATGGAGACCAAATGGATCTGTGAGGATCAATGGTAGATAGAAGTGGAGACACGGTGGATATGCCTGGACCACAAGAAGGTTGCTAAGGAAAGCAGGCAGCCCTGGATGAAGTTTTCTAGGACTTGAATAGTGTAGCTGGAGGGGGAGAATTGGAACTCTAGAGACTTATTGCTGGTTAGAATTATTGGACTTAGAGATTTGTCACTGGCTAGAGTTGTTGGACTTGGAGGTACAGAGTTTAATATTTGCCCTGGCTGTTTTAAATCTTGAATTGGATGAATATTTATTTGCTATGCCCAATGCCATCTTTTGAAGTGTAAATGTTTATTCTGTGGCATTATGAGCTTTTGAAGTCACTTTTTTGGTATTACGTTTCAGTTAAATGTCCTTGGATTATGGGAATGTATGTAAATCATTGGAATTGATAAAACTATGTTAATTTTTAAATTTGGATGAATTTATTGGATTTTACATCATGTATGGTTATCAGTTTATAGGGGCCAGGGGTGGAATGTGGTGGTTTTATTCAGGTGTCACCCATGAACCTAGGTGTTCTGAATGTTAGGTTTCTAGCTGATGGAGATTTGGTATGAACACCTTGTGAAATCAGGGTGTTGCTCAGGAGGAGCTTATGGGCGTTATAGTTAGTTTCCCCTTGCCAGTTTTTGGTACACTCTCCTGTTTCTATTATCCGCCTGATGTTGACCAGGAGCTGATGTCTACCCTCTGCTCATGCCATTGTATTCCCTGCCATCATGGAGCTTCCCCTCATGTCTGTTAGCCAAAATAAACCTTTTTGCTTTTTGCCACAGCTGCTCTTGGTCAGATGATTTCTTCCAGCAATGCAAAATTGGCTGCATAATTAACTCTGTTAGGAGGTTTTCTAGAGAGGTTTTTATAATCTCTATTTGGTTTTTCTTTTCTGTTTTATTATTTTGCATTATTTTCATCTCTCTTTCTCTCTCTCTCTCTCTCCTCTCTTATTGTTTTTTTTAAATTATTTTGCTTATTTATTTCAGAGTGACAGACAGAAAGGGAGAGAAAAAGGCAAAGAGAGAGAGAATGAGCACATCAGGGCCTTGAGCCACTGCAAAGAAACTACAGGTGCATGTGCCACCTTGTGCACCTGGCTAACATGGGTGCTGGGGAATCAAGCCTTGAACCAGTGTCCTTAGGTTTCACAGGTTTTACTTAACAACTAATCCATATCCCCAACTTTTTTGTTTGTTTGAGGTAGGGTTTCACTCTAGTTCAGGCTGACCTGGAATTCACTATGTAGTCTCAGGGTTGTCTTGAACTCATGGTGACCTTCCTACCTTTGCTTCCTGTGTGCTGGGATTAAAGACATGCACCACCATGTCCAGCTTCCATCTCTTTTTTTGAGGTATGATTTAAGTTTGAATTTTGATTTTCTTGATGCTTCCTGGAACTCATTCTTGCATTTGATTAAGTCTTCATTATGCTTAATCAACTTGTTGAGATCTTCCATTTCTTCTTTTTTTAAGGTTTTATTTTTATTTATTAGATACAGAGAAAGGGAAGAAAAGAGAAAGAGAGAGAGAGAGAGAGAGAGAGAATGCACACACCAGGACCTCTAGCCACTGCAAACAAACTCCAGATGCATGTGCCACCATGTGCATTTGGCTTACTTGGGACCTGGAGAATAGAACCTGGGTCCTTAGGTTTTGCAGGCATGCACTAAGCTATTTCTCCAGCCTGAGATCTTCCATTTCTTGACTCACCTTCAATTCATTCATATTTCTTTTGAGAGTTCTAATATTTTCTTCAATCAAGTTAAGGTTACTGTTAAAAGCTGAACATTCTAAGAAACAATTCTGTTCAATTTCATTGACATGATTCTTGGTTCTTTGATGGTTTGCTTCCAATTCAGTGACTCTTTTGGTCAGGCTCTCATTAGTTGCTGTGCTTTCATTTGGGGAATGAATTTTGTTGAATTCTCTATGATTTCATTGGAGGCTTCCATTGTAGGGCTAGGCATCCTTGGTGGAGATCTCTGAGTTTTCTGACTTTCATTGACTTTTTTTTCTGCATTGTTGTCTCCCCATTTGTGGGAGAATCTCTATTTTATTGAGAAGAAAGCAAGTTTTTGTCTTTTAGCCTATTCACCCTCTGACTCAGGTAAACAAGGATATTGGTACACAGTGGCAAATCAGGATACCAGAGCAAAAGGCTAGATTCCACAGCCCAAACAGGGACCAGACCTCCCCAAGCAAGGTATAATGGGACCTACCAGGACCAGGGAACTGGAAGGAGTCAGGTATCAGGAATCTGGCCTTCTCATTCCTCACTGTGCCTACCTGCACACCTTCCCATTCAGGTACCTAGACTAAGCATCTGGGAGGAGCCTAAAACAGGGATATGACCTATTCACTCCATACCACAGTACCTGTTCGCACACAGTTCAGCACAGGAAGCCTGGCAAGGGAACTGGAAGGGTCCAGGAAGCAGGATTCTACCTTATTCACTCTGAGCCTGCCTGTACACCCTCTTGCACAGAGAATCTGGACCAGAGAGCTGGGAGGAACAGGGGTCGGTCAGACTCACTGCACACCACTGCACCTGAACACCCGCTGTCTAGCCTTAAAGTGATTTTTGGTGTAAATTTCATTCAAGCCTGCATATCAGAGTTTATTTAATGAGTTTTTCAGTTTATCAACGTTCTTTACATTTTTTCTCCTCATTTATCCACATTCATGTCTTTGCAAAATCACTTCGGAGAGAAGGCCTTCCATTAGTATCTCTGAACAAATCTATAAATGTAATTAATAAGTACCAGATTAGCCAGGCGTGGTGGAAGACGCCTTTAATCCCAGCACTCAGGAGACAGAGGTAGGAGGACCACTGTGAGTTTGAGGCCACCCTGAGAATACAGAGTGAATTCCAGGTCAGCCTGGACTATAGTGAAACCCTACTTTGAGAAACCACACCAAATAAAAAGTAAATAAATAAATACCAGATTCTTGTGCATGGCATAAATAGTCATAGTTATGAAAAGCTAGACCTGCATACTTTCAGAGAGTAAAGAATTTGTAAGTCTATAGGCAGCAATTGAGGAAAAAAAAAAAAAAAAAAATATATATATATATATATATATATATATATATATATATATATATATATATATATATACACACATATGGCTGAAGCGATGTCTTAGCCATTAAAGGACTTGCCTGCAAAGCCTAAGGATTCAGGTTTGATTCTCTAGGTCCTACATAAGCCAGATGCACATGTTAGCAAATGTGTCTGGAGTTCATTTGTGGTGACTAGAGGCCCTGCCCATTCTCTCTCTCACTCCTAAAAAAGCTGTTTTAAAAAAGCATTTTCTGGGCTGGAGAGATGGCTTAGTGGTTAAGCGCTTGCCTGTGAAGCCTAAGGACCCCGGTTCAAGGCTCAGTTCCCCAGGTCCCATGTTAGCCAGATGCACAAGGGGGCGCACGCGTCTGGAGTTCCTTTGCAGAGGCTGGACGCCCTGGAGTGCCCATTCTCTCTCTCTCCCTCTATCTGTCTTTCTCTCTGTGTCTGTCTCTCTCAAATAAATAAATAAATAAATAAATAATTTTTTAAAAAAAGCATTTTCTGACCGAGGTATAATACTGAGGAGACATTGAAAAGTATATCTGTATTACCAATCTTGCAATAATATTTTAAAATAAACTGAATTATGTCATGTTTGGTGAATATAACTGATATTATATTAATTTTGTAAGACATTTGATTTTGAGAGGAAATTTTCCTTTTCCAGCCTTTTTACTCCTTAAACAAAAATCTCATTAACATAAGTCAATGAATGTATTTTTTATTTATTGACAAGATTTATAAAATGTTCCCTCTGCATTTATATTTCATTATTGGCACAAGCAACCAACCAGAAGCAGCTTATTGGAGGAAAGGGTTTATTTCACGCTTACAGAATCCACAGAAACACTATCAATGGTGGAAGAAGCTGGCTTACTTAGACCCATAGCAGAAGGACACAACCAAACAGCTATCAAACACAAACATCCAGAGTTCAAACAACTCTTTCCACACCTTAGGACTGGACTAAAAGATCTGCCCCCAGTAACACCTCCTCTAGCAGGCTGTTGGAGACTTAAGTTGCAAGCTTAATCTTAAAACAAAAACTCCCTGAGACTCTGGGGGAGACATAAATTTACATTAAGCAATCACACGTCTCAATAGTTTTAAGTTAAAATATATTGACAGGAAATTTGATCAAAGTGTAAAGTACTTGGTGTGAAAACAAAGGCCCAAATTCAGATCCCTAGACCCCACATAAAAGCCTGCAACAGTAGCAAGTGCCTCTAATCCCATTGTTGCTATGGTGAGATGTGAGGCAGAGACAGGAAAACCTTGGAATCTCATGGGCCAGCTAACCTTGCATTCACTGCAGTGAACAAGAAGCCACACTTCACACAAGGTAGAAGGTTAGAACTGACACTCGAACTGTCCTTTCACAGTGGAGACACATGCTTTGTGTCAGGTGTGTGCCCACATTCACACACACTCATACAAGTATACACACACACACACACACACACACACACAAACACACATACAAACACACTAACATCCTTGTCCAATATTAAGGCTCTATGCAGTGTAGTAGGGTAGGGAGAAATAAGATATTCTGGCTTTGATATACTCTCATTAGAACATGCACACCTTTCTCTTTACTACTTTGACTTTTGTCCACTAACAGTTGATGAATAGAGTTTAGTTAAATGTTTATGTAAGACCTGAAATGTAAAAATCATATTTGTTATTAGAAGGAAGAAGTTCACAATTTTTAAAAATGAAATCAAACCAAATAGCAATACTATTCTTTCTTTGTTTTATTGACCTTAAGTTTTCCACTGGAATCATCCTAAGAGAGAGACTAATGCATGTATGAATAAAGAATTTCTGGTTCATAAATCACTTTTATTTCTATGAAAAAAGATTGGGTTATTTTTATTAACTCAATATTATTATATTGGTTTTTCATTAAAGTTGAAAAATATTTGTTATTTATATTTGAAACTTAATAGTTGATATGAAATTAATAGCTTAGGACACTGCTAAAATTTTTAAAAGGTATATGATTATTTTTATATAGTGTCTGTTATACTGTAAAAATTTCCTTTGGGTATGACATAATTATCCCATTTCATTCTTGGAGCAGAGAATCCTTTAGCCTGGTCATTGTAACAATAACATAATCAGAATACAGTGATGGCTTACTCCATAGTTAATACTCTGTAGCAGAAAGAAAGAAAGAAAGAAAGAAAGAAAGAAAGAAAGAAAGAAAGAAAGAAAGAAAGAAAGAAAGAAGGAAGGAAGGAAGGAAGGAAGGAAGGAAGGAAGGAAGGAAGGAAGGAAGGAAGGAAGGAAGGAAAGAAAGAAAGAAAGAAAGAAAGAAAGAAAGAAAGAAAGAAAGAAAGAAAGAAAGAAAGTCAAGAAAACTGGGCTGGAGAGATGGCTTAGCCATTAAGTGCTTGCCTGTGAAGCCTAAGGACTCCAGTTTAAGGCACAATTCCCCAGGACCCACGTTAGCCAGATGCACAAGGGGGCACATACATCTGGAGTTTGTTTGCAGTGGCTGGAGGCCCTGGTGTGCCCCCCCCTCTCTCTCTGTTGCTCTCAAATAAATAAATAAAAATAAAAAATAGTTAAAAAAAAAAGAATCAAGAAAACTCACCTGAGATTCCATCTATGCCTTTCTGCTATCCTCCCATTCTTGTGATCTTGGAAGCTAGATTATAGAGTATGTAGGAACTTACGAATTAACTGAAAGAGGGACTCCATGAAGCAGTTTCCATAAGGTAATCATCCAGGAGGGAATTAGATTTTGTGGTGATGTAGCTAGTCTGCAGACACCCATACTCTAAGAAAGACTACCACCCATGTACCTACATGTCACACATCACTCATGTTCCTGTGAGTATCACCTCACCCACACTTCTGTAAGTGTTTCTGAGTGACAACTCACTTGTGCTCCTGTAAAATAAGCCCAGTTAAATCCTTGGTTGGTGAAATTGGATGGAATCTTTACATTGGCCTGTCTTCAACCTGAGAATAATGGATGTTTATTCACATTTCCCCAGAAGATAGTTCAACAGTCACATATACACAATTATGTAAATATATATAAAGATATGGGCTTAAGTAATTGAGTTAGATATGTGTATAACTAGTATATTGAATGGTGATAAATATGTAAATAGCATTCATTTTCTTATCATAGTCATGGACTATAAATAGTTTACACATATTACATCATTGAGTTTCCAGGAAAAATCCTTGTAATATAAATGTATTATTCCAAGTGTGGATGAACTTGTTTATTTACTTTTCTTTGTAAGCAACTTAGATCCAAGAATATTTTTACAGTCACTCAAGCACTCAGTTACTAATATTTCTCCCTCTAGTACTCATGTTATATTCTTCATTCACATAGAAAAGTGCATTTAAAAAAATCTAGGTTTCTTTTTAATTGTTCTTGTCTTTTTAAATTAAATTTTATTTTTTTATTGACAACTTCCATAATTATAAGCAATATCCCATGGTAATTCCCTCCTTCCCCCCACTTTCCCCTATGAAACTCCACCCTCCTTCATATCCTTTCCTCCTCTTAGTCTCTCTTTTATTTTATTTTTATTTATTTAGTTATTTTGGTTTTTTTAGTTTTTTTGAGGTAGGGTCTCACTGTAGCTCAGGCTGACCTTCACTATGAAGTGTCAGGGTGGCCTTGAATTCACGGCTATCCTCCTACCTCTGCCACCCGAGCACTGGAATTAAAGGCAGTGCGCCACCACGCCTCGCCTTCTCTTTTATTTTGATGTTATAATCTTTTCTTCTTATTATGAAAATCTAGGTTTTAATTGTCTCAAAAGAAAGAAGAAATTACAAAAGGACTTAAGGGTGTACTTATATTCTTAAGGACTATGGCTCAGCAATGATACACAGCACTTTTTCTCACATACAAGTCAGAGGGTAGTATAGTCTAAATGAAATGTGGCATGAAAATTAGCTCAAATGTTTGTGAAAACCAACAATTACATGGGTGTGGCAGAGATAATAGTTGTCTTCCAAAGTGGTCTTTTTTTACCTGTGGTGATAGAAACCTGACTATGTATAAGTTCACCAAGAATTAAATTCCAGGGCCCAGATGGCAAATAGTACCAGTAAGCCACAAGACTCATCAGTATGAATAGACAAGAAATCCAATAGCCTAGCATAAAATGAGTCTTCTCTTTCATATCTGCCAGAGCTCAGGAGGCATTTCAGAGTAAGTGATGGATTAAATATGAGTGTTGCTCTCACTGCTAGCCTGAGAACATTTTCCGGAGAGGTGGCGGTAGACACCTGAGAGATTCAAAAAAGATTCAGAAAATCAGAGACTGCAGAGGAGACTTATAATAATAAATGAGACTTATAAGAAGTCCTGCAAGGATCATGGAACATTGTGGAAGAGGGAATGAAAAGAGTGTAAGAGATATAGGATAAAAATGGATATTATGAAGCAGTTCGACATTGCCAGGCATAGGCTAGAGCCTTAAAGAGAAGGTACTAAGATGACAGGCATAGCAAAGGACCCCCTGGGCTAGAGAAGGCTGATCCCTCTCAAAGCCCTGCACACCTGGAACCCTGTGATCTTTGTTCAGTTGCCTAGGAAACTTCTTTTCAGCCAGCAGCCTTCACACAGCCCATGCCCCTACAACCCTCTTCCCGCCACTATGTACATCACATGACTCCCCTTATGTGCTGGTATGAAATGTCCCTAAGCATTGGCTTGCAACCTTTGAACCAACCAATCCCCTTAGGACCCTCTTTCCACTCTCAACTGCTTATAAACCCATTTCCCTACTGAATAAATGGAACTACTCTCTGAAGTTGTCTTTCAGGTGTGTAACATCCCTTCACACTCATGGCCACTCAAGACCCTGCTCTCCAGAGTTGCCTGGATGGCTTCGGGGAACCATGGCTCCAAAGATCTAGGGACCCACAGCTGGTGACTGAACAGGAACCCTCTGAGATGTTCCAGGATATGTAAATGCTCCCCCAGAAAGAAAATCTGGGGGACATCAGCCCATGTGCCCTTTCTTCTATGCTTTTAAGGGCTGGCAGGTTTCTAATTTTCCTCCTTTGTTTTTGGTTCATGCCATCACCAGGGACCAGACATGGCGAACTGGAAACTGACATCTGTTGGCCGAGGCCACTCTTTGGCACTGACTAAAGACCCACCCGTCCTCTGCCTGGACCCTGACAGCCCCTTGGGCATTCAAAAAGACCTTCTATCTCTCTCCAACACAAAAAGCCAGTAATGTACCAACCTATTAAAAGCATGTAAGGGCAGGTCTGGGCTCTGTGTGTGTGTGTGCATGTGTGCGCGCGCGTGCATGCGTGTGTATAGAACAGCTTAAAAGGAAGGGAAAGGCCTAAGTGAGGTCGGGGAAGAGATTGTACAAAAGAAAAGGGTGGAGGAGGGGAAGGGTCAATCAAAATTCAAGATATTCTGAATAAGACATATGAAAATCTACTTTCTTGGATAATGGCACACCCAGAAGCCATAGACAATTACTAGAAAATATTTCAGTGCCAAGGATGAGATACCTTTCAGTGAGTTGTTGTCCATGGAGTTTACTATTGCCTTCAAAACATAGGCTATTGTCAAAACCTTTGGTTTCCCATGGGAAAGAGAGGGTAAGACTCTGTTACTGAAGACTTCACTTGCCTGAATGGCAGAGTCACTGAGAAATCAAGCTGGTGCTGGGCAGAAAATCTTCTCCCTGTTACTCAACCAACTGAAAGTTGGAAAAAGCTGCATAGTATGCAGCCTTATGGGAGACAGAAGTCATCAGTGGTAAAAACAATGGACAGTGGAAGCCTCAAGGTTGTCCAGACAGGCCAAGTGACTGAACAAATGTAATAGTGTGGCATGTCTGCTCTGGGGAAAACCAACTGTTTCCTAATTGGACTGAAGGCCAACTCTACGGGAAGGAATACATGGCTGGTACTGAAAGCCTAATCAAAAGCCTATGGCATAGGAGGACATGAGCCTCAGTGGTATAAAGCCTGCTCTTTTCTGGATAAATGCATATATTACTCTCACCAAATTGCCCTGAAAGCACCTTCATATTTATATTAATGCTACTCTCACTTCTGCTTAAAGAAGCTTCTCTTTTCTGGGATGACCCAAAAGGCAACATAGTGCTGAGAAGAAGGGACAGAGGAGTGTCCAGCACTGAAATATCTCACACCCTCCAAGGCTCAGGGTCCATTGCAGAAGAGGTAGTGGAAAGAATGTAAGAACTAAAGGAAGGGTACCACTCCTTACATACAACTGTCCAGGCAGAACTAGGCCTCGATATCCAAGACCTTGCAGTGCCTAGCAATACCTATGCAAGACCCTCATAATAGGAGAAAAAGATGATGACAACAAATTAAAAGAGAGACTAATGGGGGGGGGGTATGACAGAGAACAGAGTTATAAAGGGGAAAATGTGGGAGGGGAGTTAAATACCATAGTTTGTTGTCTATGAGTATAGAAGTGTCAGTAAAAAAAAATTTAAAGAAAATTACAATAAATCCTTGTCAAATAAATAAAATAACTCTTAAGACATATTCCCTACTTTAGGGCACTGCCTCATGCTGAAACAATGGTCCTCATCAATGAAAAATAACTTCAAGCTCTGGTTCTTTTCCCAATGTGCTCTGAGTAATTGATGCCCACACAGGTATCTGAATTAATTAAAGATGCTTTCAAAAACAGGTGCTAAGACTTTACACACTGTCTTACTTGTCCCTTTATGAGACTTTCTAGGTTAAATTAATTACTTTGTAAATTAATTGCTATTATTTTCAAGACTGATAACAGGTTCTGTCTGTATTTATTTATTTTTTTTAAATTTAATTTATTAGTTTTCTTTTCAGTAAATACAGGCAGTTTGGTACCATTATTTAGGCTCATCTGTGATCTACGCCCTCCCATTAGACCCTCCTTATTAATGAAAATGGGTCGTACATTGTGGAGTTAGCTCCCAGTTATTGGTATGATAAATGTCTCTGCATATCATGACCCAACATGTGACTCTGACATTCTTTCCACCCCCTCTTCCGCAAAATTTCCCTGAGCCATGTTGGGTTCATTTTTGGTCTGCTTCAGTGCTGAGGTGTTGGGGGCCTCTGAGGCTCTGGTTCTCTGATTTGGTAGGAGTTGATTTTTCTCTGCATTGATCTCCTTCCCCTTTGTGCTGGTATCCGGTTCACAGGAAAACATCTCCCTTGCTTATTTCGCCAGTTGTCCTTAGTTTCAGTTGGGCCCCTTTTGAGGTATGTTGGGGCAGCTCTCTTCTTAGGATCTGTATCTATCTTTTTTTTGCTTGTTGTCTGTAGTGCAGCTAGGAGGTCGCCATCTTGACCGGCCTGTCTGTATTTATAACTATTAGATATCTAAGGTGTAAGATGTGGCAACTTCCTATGCCTCAAATATGGCTTATGCTGCCACAGGACAACAAATTTTAAAAGGTTGGGCAAAATGATTATAAGAAGCTTTTGTGCCATTCTTTAACTAAATCTATTTCAGTAAACAAATGTGCTCTATATGTACATATATCCAGGCTGGTGTAACTTCCTTTCTAAGTGTGCTAATCACCTATGCAGAAGCCAAAGACAATTGTAACCATCAGAGCAAAAAGCACCAATATTTTGGCCTGTGCTCCCAGTTTAAGAGTCCACTGGAGATAATGGAACACTTCTGCACTGGCCCCCTGGTAAGTCACCTATCTTTATGAGCAGGATGGATACTGAGACCCAAACAAAAATTGGTTTAGAGTCAAAAATAAGAAAATCACAATTGAGGAGCAATAAGTCTTCCTGACTTCCCAAACAAGGAAAAACTACTTGGCCAGCATGGCTCTGACTCATCCTTACAGACAAAAGACTAGTAAGCTATAGGGCTACTCCTGAGTCCCTAAAGTCCCCTTTGGAGAGCTATTAGTGACCTCCAAAATGAATCGTTAATTAAATTTTGTCTATCTGTGTGGGCTTAAACACTCACAGAGAAATGTATAACCAAAGATAAAAAATACCTTAAATATATGAATGGCCTATTAAGTAGTACAACAAGAGCTTCCCAAGAGGGGAAATAAACAAGACCTTAAGACATTTTCCCCCATCTCTATACTTCTAATTCTATAATAAAGAAAAGCAGCTGTAGATATCAAAAGGGTTATTTTCAAATGTAAGAATATATAAGTAAGTTCTGAGAACAAAAATATATTTATACAACCTTTAATGATACCCAATGGCTTTCTATTATCAAAAGTAAATGTCATGTGTATGTTTCTGATAACTCTGCTAACATCTCATCTGTTTTACAAGTAATATGGAAACAGATTCAGTCATGTCAAACACTACTGTGCCATTTGATGAACTGTTCTGGAAGAAAATCTGAACAATCTCATCCTCAGATAGCCTGAGACAATCCAACTCCATCTACCTGGGTTCCCTTTGACCACAAGAAGGACCAGTTTGCTATGTGCTCACTTCTCATTAATTCCTTTTATTTTTGCTTCCCAATGTTCTCTTCTAAGACTGTCTTCCTGCACCCCATCAATACATTTCTGGGGTCCATTAGAATAGTTCCCCTCTCTGGGAGAGACTCTCAAACTGCTACAACTTTATGCCCCATACAGCGGAAAATAGTAAACAATGACATTATTGTCCCTTGTCCCCTAACAGCAGTTAGAGTGTCTTCTCATGAGAGGGAGAAACAAAGGGGGGTAGAGTTAGGGTGACTAGACCCCTGAAGGTAAAAAAGGGTAGTAAAGATTTTCTTATCTCGTGCCCAGTTCCAAAGAACTCATTTTCCATGTGTGCACCATGTACCTGGCTCTGGGAAGGAAAGGCCTTGTCCTCTTTGATGCTGGGTATGTCATGTTTCTCTGCCTGTCCATCTCCAAGCTGAACAAAACTGAATGGCTGCACAATATTTCCTTAACCATGTGTCAAGACATCCACTCTCCTTTGGTGAAAAGGGGTAACCACCTCTGCATAAATGTTTCCTCTCACACTTTTTGTTCCCCAGTCTTGATTGTTTCACAGGTGTATCTCTATGGAGAAGAAGTGACCTATAAATTCCATCTGCACCAACTGAGAGATTTTTATCCCTCTTTTGGTGGGCCTTAGTTTGTTGCTGTCTCTGAGTGCCTCTGGTGACCAACAAATCTCTCCAGAGACAATTGAACTATTCCATGGTACTTAAAACCATCTAGTCTCAGACTGCTTTACTGCTGAACATGGGGACATATATGGTCTTGGGAAAAGAATTTTTGGTAGTTAATTAAATATTGTTAAACAAAATGTTAAAACTCTCAAAAAATTCTTCAAGGAGCTGCTTGACTGCTATAAGCCTCAGGACCCCATCACCCAATTCTTGAACTCTTTTGTTACTTGGCTTCTCCCACTCCTTAGTCCCCTCTTTGCTACAGGAACCCTATTACTTGTAAACCCCTGCCTCATAAAATTTATCAGACAGCAAATAACTGATATTGCTAAGGTTGCTCCTAATTGGGTCCTCATGCACCAGCTATGTCTATCTGGACCTATGGCAATTTATGAATAACTCACTCAGTATGACACTGCCTCATTATAAAAACAAATGGGGAATTGTTTGGCATTGCCAGGCACAGGGTGGAGAGTTCAGGAGATGGGCCTGAGCTGCCAGGCATGGCTAATGACCCTCCAAACTACAGGAGACTACTCCCTCCCTAAACCTGGCACACCTGGAGCCCTGTGACCTTTGGCCAGTTGCCTAGGAAACTCCATATCAACCAGCAGCCTTCACACAGCCTATTTCCTGTGACCCTCTTCCCATTACTATGTAGATCTCCTTACTCTCTCCATATGTGCTGTAATGAATGTCCCTAGGCATCAGCTAGCAATCTTTGAACCCACCAATCCCCTAGGACCCTCTTCCCACTCTCCACTGCTTATAATAAACCCATCTCCCTACTGAATAAATGCAACTATTCTCTCAAGTCATCTCCCAGGTGTGTAACAACCCTGTGTGCTCACAGCCACTCAAGACCCTGCTTTCCATGGTTGCCTGGACAGTTTCTGCAAACCATGGCCTGAAGGATCCAGGGACCCCATGAGGTCACAGAGTAGAGACCTCTGTGAAATGGGGATGGAAAGAGGGAACATAATAATATAACTCAATGAGAAATGAATAATAGGTAATATATTCACACAATAAAGTTAATAGTTAATAAATAAATCCTTCAAAAGAATATAATTTGATGGAAGTATGATCAATTTACAGTATGTTCATATATGAAAGATCTCAATATAAAAGTAAAAAGCAATTAAGAAATAACAGTTGCCATATGTTAACCTTCCTTAAAGCTAGTATGACCATATAACTCACCCGTAAGCCAGTATCTGTGTATTCATTGACAACGCATCCTTATGTTGTCTTTCCTCATTGTGTTTAAATTTACCTCCTATAAATTATAGGTCTCAATGATGAAATAAAATGACAGAGTTTGAATTCCTTTACACATTAACCATATTGCTAATCTTCATCTGCTTGCTAGCTCCAATTTTTTTTTTTTTGAGAAGAATATAAACTTTTATGTTGCAAAGACTATTTTTTTTTGTAAGTTTCTTTCACTAGAATCTACAGATAACACTAAGTGATGTAATAGGTGTTATAATCTTTGCTTTACTGACAAATTTATGCCCAAAGGGGCACCAAATTCAATCTTTTCCTTCATCCATGATCAAGACACCAATGACAAAAATCAAAGTAAGTCACTTGTCACCGCAAACAATTTCCAAATTATGTTCCACTATGTGTGTCTGGCTTTGTAAATAAGTACCTTTAACTGCTGAGCCAAAAAAGTACTTTTTTAAAAAAATTTTTATTTATTTATTTGAGAGCGACAGACACAGAGGGAAAGACTTCCTTGCCTACTAATGCCCCTGGTCTAGGTTTTCTGCCCCTTATCTTGCCCCCTTATCTCTCAGGTCAGGTCACTGTTCTGGTTTCACACCATAAGGACAATGTAAAGAACAAAGGAGTTCCTTCCCTTCCTCACCTTCCCCCAACTGAAGAGCTCTATATAGTGCACTATCTGTAATCTCAAAGTTGACTGCTTAGCTCCTGAGAGTCAGTCCTGGCAGCTTCTGTTTTGCACCAATAAAATATTTCATCTTTGCCTAATATATGACAAGCAGTCAGTTTCTTTTAGTAACAAAGGGAATATACTCATGTCTCTTAATGGAGAAACTTTAGCAAGCTGCTTAGATAAATCACCATATACAGAAGCAATCTTTCATGTTATCACAACACTCCACTGCTAGCTTTTTCTGTCCTTTGCAAACCTCTACCAAGTAGCTCTTTCAAAACTCCAAAATCCTTATCCTCAAAGGAAGAGATAAAGAAGAAAGTTAGACTTGTTGAGCTAAAAGAAATACCAGATAAAAGCAAACATGGAAATGTCACTAGTCCTGTAAATAAACAGTGTATTTATTCAAATGTATGCCTTGAATGTCTTAGAATGGAAGTATACAAATTGATTCTCTTCTCCCTCAATTATGTTTTGTTGACAACAAATGCAGTGAGCATTAAATCAGTCACAGTGCTGTGTACAGATAGTGAGCTGATCTTTCCCAGTGATTGACAGCCTTGAGTTGCTAAAAATTGGCAGATGAAGAGATGATCTACTCTTGACCTTCAGTCTGTCAATAGAGATAGTTTGGAACTTTCAATGGTTATAAGTTTCTAGCTGAGAATTTTGTTCCACATTAAGAACTGAGATTATATAATAAATGGGAAAAATGGAAGGTTAAGCTATAATAAAAAGCTTTTCTTCTAATAATGACATTAATATTCATAATTCATTCTGAAATGCATATTAGTCAGGGAGTTACTGAGGAAGCCATAGTGTGACACAAAAATATGACATGGCAGAAATTCACTTCAACAAATTATAAAGAGCAGAGAAAGATGAAGATATGAGTTCAAAGCACAGTTTTACTAATAGCTCATGCATGAAGCCACCTTGGGAAAGGACATAGCCTTCGTGAGAATTCATGAGTCTGACATCCACATGAGAAGCTAAACAACCCTCAAGTCATTTTTCAACTGTAAAATAAAAGAGGAAAATCTGAAATTCTATGTTCTCAATTCTAAATTTAAATTTTGTGCCAGTTTTTAGGAGCACAAGTAACATCTTACAGGACTATGCTTATCAGTATTTAAACACACAGAGTTATTTTTGTTTGAGGTATATATGATGTGACAAATATACTGGTTAATCTGAATAATATTAAGCTATATAATAATTATCAGAAAGAATCTACAATATATCTTCCTTTTTTTTTATTGGTTAGCATACAGAGGTTTATATATCATTCATTTTGGCATTCTGAACTTTGTCTTAGTTGATTCTTGTCCCTTCCTCCTCTCTCCAAACCTCCTCCTCCACACTTCTATTTACACAATACATGTGTTCTTTGACATGCCCCAACCCAATTCCTACTCATCTTTTCATACTTGCTCCTGGTTACTATTCTGTGTGATGGCTCTAAGAGGTTTTTTTATTTTTATTTTTTATTTACAACATCCATGATTTTAAACAATATCCCATGGTAATTCCCCCCCTTCACTTTCCCCTTTGAAACTCAACTCTCCATTAGATCCTCTCCCCCTCTCAATCAGTGTCTCTTTTATTTGGATTTCATCTTCTTTTCCTCCTATTATGATGATCTTCAGAATTTAGTGGCAGGCACTATGAGGTCATGGATATCCAGGCTATTTTGTGTCTGGAGGAGCATGTTTTAAGGAGTCCTACACTTCCTTTGGCCCTTACACTCCTTCTGCCACCTCTTCCTCGATGAACCCTGAGCCTTAAAAGGTGTGATAGAGTTATTTCAGTGCTGAGCACTCCTCTGTCACTTCCTCTCAGCACCATGGTGCCTTCTAAGTCATCCCAAGGTCACTGCCATCTGAAAAGAGAAGTTTCTCTAGCCAAAAGTGAGAGTGGCATTAATATATGGGTATAAACATTAAGAAACATGCTTACTGGGCAGTTTGGTGAGCATATTATATACATTTAGCCAGACACCAGCAGATATTATACCCCTAGGGCTCATGAATGCCCCTGGGACAAAGTATCTTCACTGGTGATTTCACTCTGTCCCATTGAACTCATGCAGTGTAGCTTCATACATCTTTCTGTCAGCTGATCTGCATGAAAGAGGTCTTCAGCTCAGCTCTAGCAGGATTTCTCAGTGACCTTGCAGCCCAACTATGTGGAGTCTTCAGCAATAGGGTCTTACCATCTATTCCTGATGGGAAACCAAGGGCCATAGCAACGGCCTATAATGTTTGAGGGTATCAAGAGCCTCTCTTGCCAACAACTCACTGGAAGGTACCCAATCCCTGGCACTGAAATTTCCTAATAACAATCTATGGCTCCTGAGTGTTCAATTGTCCAAAAAAAGTGGGTTTTCCATGACTTCTTTATATCCTCTTAGATTTTGATTAGCCCTCCCTCCACTTTCCTTTTCTCAATTTCTTCCCCTGGTCTGATTTAGGCCTTTTCACCCTCATTATTCTGTTCTTCTACTTACATGTATACAATAATATCCTATTAAGTGTCCTCCTAATTTCCTTTATATATCATCTATATCTCATTTCTAGCTTCGTCGCCTCTGCTACTGAGTTTTCTTCCTACTCTCACAGAAGTCCAAACATTTTTAGCTAGGATCCACATATGAGAGGAAATATGTGATGTTTGGCTTTCTGGGCCTGGGTTACTTCACTTAGAATAATCTTTACCAGAGCCCTCCATTTTCCTACAAATTTCAAACTTCATTTTTCTTTACTGCTGATTAGAACTCCAATGTGTAAATGTACCACATATTCAATATCCACTCATTAGTTGAGGGACATCTAGGCTGGTTCCATTTTCTATCTATTGTGAACAGAGCAGCAATAAACATGGCTGAGCAAGTATCTCTAAGGTAGTGAGATGACTCCTTAGGATATATGCCTAGGAGTGCTATAGCTGGGTCATATGGTAGATCTATTTATAGCTACCTCAGGAAAATCCACACTGGTTTCCACAATGGCTGGTCCAGATTGCATTCCCACCAATAGTGTAGAAAGGTTCCTCTTTTTTTGCATCCTCACCAGCATTTATGGTCATTTGTTTTCATGATGGTAGCCAATCTTATAGGAGTGAGATGGAACCTCATCATAGTTTTAATCTACATTTCCCTGATGACTAGGGATGCAGAACATTTTTTTAGATGTTTATATGCCATCTGTATTTTTTCTTTTGAGAATTCTCTATTTAGTTCCATAGCCCATTTTTTAATTAGGTTGTTTGATTTCTTATTATATAAATTTTTGTGTTCCCTAGATATTAATCCTGTATTAGATTTATAGCTGGCAAAGATTTTCTCCTATTCAGAGGTTGCCTCTTTGCTCTATTAGTGTCTTTTGCCATATGAAAGCTTTGTAATTTCATGAGGTCCTAGAGGTTCATCTGTGGTTTTATTGCCTGAGCAACTGGGGTTATATTCAGACAATGTTTTCCAAGACCAATATGTTGTAGAGTTTCCCCTACTTTTTCATCTATCACTTTCAGAGTTTCAGGTCTCATATTAAAGTCTTTGATCCATTTGGACTTAATTCTTGTGCATGGAGAAAGATAAGGATCTATTTTCTTCGCTGTACAGATACATAACCAGTTTTCTCAGTACCATTTGCTAAAGAGGCTGTCTTTTCTCCAATAAGTATTTTTGTCAAATATCAAGTGGCTATAGCTCCCCAGACTTGCATCTTGGTCCTCTATTCTGTTCCATTGATCTACATTTCTGTTTTGTGCCAGTACCATGCTATTTTTTTTTGTTGCTATGGCTCTGTAGTATATGATAAAATCAGGAATGGTGATACCCTCAGCATTATTTTTGTTGTTCAGAATTATTTTATATATTTGAGGTTTGTTTTAATGCTTCCAAATGAATTTTTGGATTACTTTTCTATTTCAGTGAAGAATGCTTTATGTGGGGATTGCATTCAATGTGTAGATTGTTATTGGTAAGATTGCCATTCTCGCAATATTAATTCTTCTAATCCAAGAACAAAGGATATCTCTCAATTTCCTACTCTCTTTTATAATTACTCACTTTAAAGTTTTCCTTGTAGAGATCCTTCAATTCATTGTTCAGTTTTATTCCAAGCTACTTTATTTATTTATTTTTTTGAGGTAATTGTGAATAGGAGTGATTCTCTGATTTCATCCTCTGTGTGTTTTTTGTTAGCATATAGTAAGGTTACTGATTTCTGTGTGTTTATTTGTATCCTACTTTATGGCTATATGTGTTTATCACCTCTGTTTGCTGGTAGAATCTTTAGGGTCCTTTATGCATAGAATCAAGTCATCTGCAATTAATGATAACTTGATGTTTCAGTAAGGTTCTCATTGCTGGTAGAAATCACCTGACCAAGATCAGCTTGTGGGAAAAAGAGGTTTATTTTGGCTTACAGGCTCAAGGAGAAGCACAATCACAGGGGAAAATGATAGCATGAGCAGAGGGCAGAAATCACCCCTAACCAACAGGAGAGTGTGCCAAACACTGGCATGGGGAAACTAGCTATAATATTCATAAGCCTGCTCGCTAGCAGTACTCCCTCTTCAGGAGGCATTAATTCCCAAACCCCATCAGCTGGGAACCTGACATTCATGACCCCTAAATTTATGGGGGACACCTGAATCAAACTACCATATTCTGCCCCTGGCCCCATAAGCTGGTAACCATATATGGTGTAAAATATGATGCATGCAGCATGCGGTCCAACATTAAATGTCCCCATTTTTTTTTTTATCAACTCCAATGATGTTCATATAACCCATAGTCCAAGCTCTTTTAACTGAGCAATAATACCAAAAAAAAAAAAAAATAGCCTCAACAAACCCATAATGGCACAAAATAAACATTCACACTGCAAGAGATGGCATTAGGCATAGTAAAGAAATACTCAAACAATACATGATTTCAACAGGGCAAACACCAAACTATGTAGCTCCAAGTCCAACAACTCTAGCCAGTGACAAACACCAAGTCCAATAATTCTAAGCAGCAACAAGTCTCTGGACTTCCAATTCCACTCTTCCAGTTAGTCTACTCATAGTCCTAGAAAATTTCATCAGGCCAGCAGCTTCCTTAGTAGCCATGTCATGGTCCCAGCATCTCCACTGGGTCTCCACTGCAATCCACTTTTCATCCTCATGGCTCCATTGGGTCTCCATCAGGCATCAAGAAAACCTGTTTTACACTTCCCATGGTCATTCCAAAACACAAACTGTGTGGCAAACTCAATGACTCTGTCTTTCCTGCATATGTTATACACCACAATACCAGGTAGGGTGACAATTTGTTAATCAAGGGAGGAATAAGGAAGACCTTGAAGAAAGGGACACTCCCTGATCACACAGGCCCCTTCAAAAGAATCTACATTCTTCCTGTTGCCCATATCAGGTTAGCAGGCCCAATTGCAATGGCTGTAATCTCTCAAACAATTCACAGATGAACAGGCAGCAAGTTACCCAAAGATTTTTCTTTCTGTGTCATCTCCTCCTGCTCACATCAGTTCATTTCTATGCAAAGAAACCATACATAACTTCTCAGGACATGAGCATAACATCAAGGTTCTCACACAAACTTCTAACCCAGTCCAAGCAAAGTTCTTTTTCACCCTCATAAGCCAAACCTCACAGTCCATAGTTCTTGCTCCATTCATATCTTTCAACTCTGACCAGAATGGTCCATCAAATTGTACTTACAGTAATGCAAGATGTCTCTTATGCCAAGGTTTCAAATCTTTCCACATTACTCTTGAAAATCAGCTCCAAAAAGCCAAAGCTACACAGTCAGGTGTTTAGCAACAACCCCACTCCTGGTACAACTTTACTGTTGCAGTCTGATTAGCATTGCTGGTAGAAATCAACTGACCAAGAGCACCTTGTAGGAAAAAGAGGTTTATTGTGGAGTACAGGCTCAAGGGGAAGCTCCATGATGGGAGGGACTATGATGGCTTGAACAGAGGGTGGGCATCATTCCCGGCCAACATAATGTGGACAACAGCAACAGAAGAATTTGCTGCCATGGGGAAACTTGCTATAATACTCCAACATTATACCCTCTCCAGGAAGTGTTAATTCCCAAATCTCCATCATCTGGGAACCTAGCATTCAGAACACATAAATTTATGGAGGACACCTCATCCAACCACCACACTTGATCTCTTCCTCTCCAATTTGTATCACTTTTATGTGTGTCTCTTGCCTGATTGTTATGGCTAAGACTTCTAGTACTGTATTAAGTAAAAGGGGGGACAGTGGACACCATTGTTGTGTTCCTGATTTTAGTGGAAAAGCTTCAAGTTTTTCTCCATTTAGTATTATGTTGGCTGTATGCTTGTTATAAATAGCCTTGATTATGTTGAAATATGTTACAAGTATTCCCAGTCTCTGTAGGAGTCTATTATAAAGGGATGCTGGGTTTTGTCTAATGTTTTTTCTGCATATAATTAGATGACCATGTGATTTTGTCTTTCAGTCCATTTATATGATGCATTATATTTATCAATTTGTGCATGTTGAACCATCCCTGCATTTCTGGGATAAAGCCTACTTGGTTGGGGTGAATGATCTTTCAGATATATTCTTGTATTCTGTTTGCCAATATTTTGTTAAGAATTTTACATTTATGTTCATGGAGAACATTGGTCTGTAAATTTTTTTTGTTCTGTCTTTGGTATCAGGATGATGCTGACTTCATAGACTGAGTTTGATGGGATAATTTCCATTTCTAATTTATGGAAAAGTTTAAGAAGCATTGGTGTTAGTTCTTCCATGAAGGTCTGCTTATATTTACAAGTGAATTCATCTGGGCCTGGACTTTTTTAGTTGGCATATTTTTTTATAACTGTTTGTATCTCCATACATGTTACAGGTCTATTTAAGTAGTTAATCTCATCTTAATAGAGGTTCTTAAAGCTATAAATTTCCCTCATTTCAAGTATTTTCAGTAGAGCTGAGTTTGTCTTCAAATATCCCTTTAGCCTGTGTTTGTTGTAGAATTTTCTTCTTTCTCCATCTATTTGAATTTTCTTCTATTATTTTGTTGCAAATGCCTACTATGCCTTTTGAATGAAATTCTTCTCTTTCTACTATACCCTGAACTCTTATGTTTGATCTTTTCATAATGCCCTGAATATCTTTTTTTATTTTTTATTTTTATTAGCATTTTCCATGATTATAAAAAATATCCCATGTTAAATCCCTCCCTCCGCCCCACACTTTCTCCTTTGAAATTGCATTCTCCATCATATTACCTCCCATCTCAATCATTGTACTTACATATACACAATATCAACCTAATAAGTACCCACTACCCTTCCATTATCTTCCCTTTATGTCTCCTTTTAAACTTACTAGCCTCTGCTACGAAGTATTTTCATTCTCATGCAGAAGCCCAGTCATCTGTAGCTAGGATCCACATATGAGAGAGAACATGTGGCGCTTGGCTTTCTGGGCCTGGGTTACCTCACTTAGTATAATCCTTTCCAGGTCCATCCATTTTTCTGCAAATTTCATAGCTTCATTTTTCTTTACCGCTGTGTAGAACTCCATGGTAAAATGTGCCACATCGTCATTATCCACTCATCAGTTGAGGGACATCTAGGCTGGTTCCGTTTCCCAGCTATTATAAACTGAGCAGCAATAAACATGGTTGGGCACGTACTTCTAAGGAAATGAGATGATTCCTTTGGATGTATGCCTAGGAGTGCTATAGCTAGGTCATATGGTAGATCAATCTTTAGCTGTTTTAGGAACCTACACACTAATTTCCACAATGGCTGGACCAGATTGCATTCCCACCAGCGGTGTAGAAGGGTTCCTCTTTTTCTACATCCCTGCCAACATTTATGATCATTTGTTTTCATGATGGTAGCTAATCTGACAGGAGTGAGATGGAATCTCAATATAGTTTTAATCTGCATTTCCCTGATGACTAGTGGCGCAGAACATTTTTTTAGATGCTTATATGACATTCGTATTTCTTCCTTTGAGAATGCTCTATTTAGCTCCATAGGACATTTTTTGATTGGCTTGTTTGATTCCTTATTATTTAACTTTTTGAGTTCTTTGTATATCCTAGATATTAATCCTCTATCAGATATATAGCTGGCAAAGATTTTTTCCCATTCTGTAGGTTGCCTCATTGCTTTTTTCACTGTGTCCTTTGCAGTGCAAAATCTTTGTAATTTCATGAGGTCCCAGTGATTAATCTGTGGTTTTATTGCCTCAGCAATTGGGGTTGTATTCAGAAAGTGTTTGCCAAGACCAATATGTTGGTTTCCCCTACTTTTTCCTATAGCAGTTTCAGAGTTTCAGATTTGACGTTAAGGTCTTTAATCCATTTGGATTTAATTCTTGTGCATAGCGACAGAGAAGAATCTATTTTCATCCTTCTGCAGATATATATCCAGTTTTTCCAACACCATTGGCAGAAGATGCTGTCTTTTCTCCAATGAGTATTTTTGGCATTTTTATTGAATATCAGGTGGCTATAGCTACTTGGGCTTACATCTCGGTCCTCTATTCTGTTCCACTGATCTACATGTCTGTTTTTGTGCCAATACCATGCTGTTTTTGTAACTATGGCTCTGTAGTATAGGTTAAGATCAAGTATGGTGATACCACCAGCCTTATTTTTGTTGCTCAGCATTATTTTTGATATTTGAGGTTTTTTGTGATTCCAAATGAAGTTTGGGGTTGTTTTTTCTATTTCCATGAAGAATGCTTTTGGAATTTAGATAGGGATTGCATTAAATTGTGTAGATTGCTTTAGGTAAGATTGCCATTTTCACAATATTGATTCTTCCAATCCAGGAACAAGGAATATTTCTCCACTTTCTAGTGTCTTCTGCAATTTCTAGCTTGAGTGTTTTAAAGTTCTCATTGTAGAGATTCTTTACTTCCTTGGTTAGGTTTATTCCAAGGTACTTTATTTATTTATTTATTTATTTTTTGATGCAATTGTGAATGGGAGTGATACTCTGATATCATCCTCTGTGTGTTTGTTGTTAGCATATATGAAGGCTACTGATTTCGGTGATTAATTTTGTGTCCTGTTACATGGCTGTAGGTTTTGATCAGCACTAACAGTTTGCTATAGAGTTTTTAGGGTCCTTTATGTATAGAATCATGTCATCTGCAAATAATGATAACTTGATTTCTCCCTTTCCAATTTGTATCCCTTTTATGTGTGTCTCTTGCCTTATTGCTATGGCTAAGACTTCCAGAACTATATTAAATAAAAGTGGGGACAGTAGACACCCTTGTCTTGTTCCTGATTTTAGTGGAAAAGCTTCCAGTTTTTCCCCATTTAGTAATACGTTGGCTGTAGCCTTGTCATAAATAGCTTTCATTATATTGAGATATGTTCCTTCTATTCCCAGTTTCTGTGGGACTTTTATCATGAAGGGATGTTGGATTTTGTCAAATGCTTTCTCTGCATCCAATGAGATTACCATGTGATTTTTGTCCTTCAACCTGTTTATGTAATGTATTACATTTATAGATTTGCATATGTTGAACCATCCCTGCATCTCTGGGATAAAGCCTACTTGCTCAGGGTGAATGATCTTTTTGATATACTCTTGTATTCTGTTTGCCAATATTTTGTAGAGAATTTTTGCATCTATGTTCATGAGGGAGACTGGTCTGTAATTTTCTTTTTTTGTTCTATCTTTGCCTGGTTTTGGTATCAGGGTGATGCTGGCCTCATAGAAGGAGTTTGGTAGAATTCCTTCTTTTTCTATTTCCTGGAAAAGCTTAAGAAGCAATGGTGTTAGCTCTTCCTGAAAAGTCTGGTAAAATTCAGCAGTGAATCCATCCAGGCTTGGGCATTTTTTAGTTGGGAGATTATTGATAACTGTTCGGATCTCCATGTTCGTTATAGGTCTATTTAAGTGACTAATCTCATTTTGATTTAATTTAGGTAGGTCATATAAATCAAGGAAATCATCCATTTCTTTCAGATTTTCATACTTTGTGGAGTATATGCTTTTATAGTATGTCCCTATGATTTTTTGAGTTTTTCTGGAATCTGTTGTGGTGTTACCTTTGTCATCTATGATTTTATTAATTTGTGTCTCTTCTCTCTTTCTTTTGGTCAGATTTGCTAAGGGTTTATCAATCTTGTTTATCCTTTCAAAGAACTAGCTCTTTGTTTCATTAATTCTTTGGAATTTTTTTGTTTCTATTTCATTAATTTCTTCCCTAATCTTTATTATTTCTTCGTGTCTACTGATTTTTGGTTTGCCTTGTTCTTCTTTTTCCAAGGCTTTAAGGTGAAGCATTAGTTCATTTACCTGCAACCTTTCTAATTTCTTAATATAGGCACTTAAAGGCTATAAATTTACCTCTTAGAGCTGCCTTCATTGTGTTCCAGAGATTTTGATATGTTGTATTCTTATTATTATTTGACTCTAAAAATTTTTTCATTTCCTTCTTGATTTCTTCAATGACCCATTCATCATTTAGTACTGTATTGTTAAGTTTCCATGATTTTGTATTTGCTCTATAGCCTTTATTGCTACTGATTTGTAGTTTGATTCCATTGAGGTCAGATAGAATGCAACGAATTATTTCAGTTTTCCTGAATTTGTTAAGATTTGCTTTGTGTCCTAATATATGGTCTATTTTAAAGAATGTTCCATGTGATGCTGAAAAAATGTATATTCTGCAGCCTTTGAATGAAATGGCCTGTATATATCTGTTAGGTCCATTCTTTCTATGACCTCATTTAGTCCAGTTGCCTCTCTGTTTGTTTGTTTGTTTGTTTTCCCCTGGGATGATCGGTCAATTGATGAGAGTGGGGTGTTAAAGTCACCCACCACCACTGTGTTTGGTGTTATCTGTGACCTTAGTTTTAATAGTGTTTGTTTGACGAATTTGGGAGCCCCCATGTTAGGTGCATATATGTTTAGGATTGTAATGTCCTCCTGTTGGAGTGTGCCCTTAATCAATATAAAGTGACCTTCTTTATCTTTCTTGAACCAATGTTGGACTAAAGTCTACCTTGTCAGATATTAGAATAGCAACCCCTGCTTGTTTTCTAGGCCCATTTGCTTGAAACACCGTCTTCCATCCTTTCACCCTAAGATAATGTCTATCCTTTGTAGAAAGGTGAAGTTCTTGGAGACAACAAATTGTAGGATCCTGCTTTTTAACCCAGTCTGCAAACCTATGTCTTTTCGTTGGGGCATTGAGGCCGTTTATATTAAGAGATATTATTGAAAGTTGTGTATTTATGTTTGCCTTTTTTTTTTTTTTTTTTTTTGTGGTTCCGGTTCTACCTGTGCTCTCTTGTGTTAACTAGTATTTGAGTATTGCCTGTTTTGTCTAGGTTCCTTATATGTGTGCTTTTCCTTTTCTTCAGCATGTAGGATTCTATGGAGTATTTTCTGTAGAGCTGCTTTTGTCTTCAAATACTCCTTTAACCTGCGTTTATCATGGAATGACCTTATTTCTCCGTCTATTTGAATGGATAGCTTTGCAGGATAAAGTAACCTTGGTTGACAGTTTTTATCTTTCAGAACTTGAAATATATCATTCCAAGCTCTTCTGGCTTTTAACGTTTGCATTGAATAATCTGCTGTAATCCTGATGTGGTTTCCTTTGTAGGTAACTTGATTTTTCTCTCTAACTGCTTTCAATATTTTTTCTTTGGTTTGTGTGTTTGGAAGTTTGATTATAATATGGCGAGGAGAGATTCTTTCCAGGTTTTGTCTGGTGGGGTTCTAAAGGCTTCCTGTATCTGCATTGGCCCCTCTTTCCCAATTTTGGGGATATTTTAATCTATGATTTTGTTGAAGACACCTACTATGCTTTTGAGTGGAATTCTTCTCTTTATACTATGCCCTGAATTCTTATATTTGATTTTTTCATAGTGTCCCGAATATCTTGAAATTCCCACTCATACTTTTCTATAAGTTTGTCTTTCTCTTTGTTGGACTGTGTTAGATCTGCCACCTGGTCTTCTAGCTTAGATATTCTGTCCTCTCCCTCATCCATCCTACTGGTGAGATTTTCTACAGAGGTTTTTTTTTTTTTTTTTTTTTTATTTCATTAACTGTGTTCTTCATTGCTAGTAATTCTGACTGGTTTTTCTTTATTATTTCTATTTCCTTATTCATATCTTGTATTGCCTTCTTTATTTCATTAATTTGGTGTCCTGCATTTTCTTTGATTCCTTTGATTTCCTCTTTAAGTTCCTCTTTGACTCCTTTGATTTGTTCTCTGACTTCTTTGAATATATTTACAATCATTCCTTTGAAATCTTTCTCAGGCATTTCCTCTAACTCGTTCTCACTGGAGGTCATTTCTGATGCATTAATACTTTTAGTTGGATTTATATTGTCTTGCTTTTTAGTGTTTCTTGTGTTATAATGTATATATTTTTGCTTGTTGGATTAATTTAATGCTTGGATTTTGTAGCTAGCTAGGTATTCTTAGCTATATCAATTGATTTGATGTTATATATTTTCAAGGTAGAAGCTTAAGGTGTTAGCTGTGGCTCTTAAGACTCTCAGAGTATCTAGAATGGTGTTCCTAGGGGTTGAGTTTCCCTGCTATGGGAGTATTCATGTAGGCTGAGTGGAATAAAATACAGGTAGATTCTAAAATTTAACTAAACACTGTACACATTCAATCAAAAACTGCCCCAAGTAATTATGCAAGAGTAGTGATTATAACAACCAGATCCTCTATCAACAAAGAGGTTAAGATATCTGGCGTGTTGAGGGACCCAATTCAGCTTGTGACCAAGTGAGACCTTTCCCTGGTGCAATCCCAGTTACCTTGGATGATTTTGGTCTCAGTGAAGTTGCTGCCTGGGTCGTCAGGCTTCTCTGATTTCTGGAGCTGGGCACTCACTTTTTTTGCAGGGTGAAGTGAGCCTGGCAACTATGGCCCTGCAGATCAGCACCCCCACTGCTGGAACTGCTGCTGTTTTCTCTGCCACTGCTGGATCTGTTGCTGCTGGTGGTAAAGCTGCCACTGCTGGGTCTGTTACCACTGCTGCTGAAGCTACTGCTGCTGGGTCCACTGCTGCTGTTGCCTCTGCTGCTGCTGCTGTAGGTGCCACTGTTGGAGCTACTGCTGCTGTCTCTGAAGGTGCTGCTGCTAGAGCCACCACTGCTGTCACTAAAGGTCCTGCTGCTGGATCGGCCGTTGCTGCCTCTGAAGCTGCTGTGCTGGGTCTGCTGCTGCTGCCACTGAGGCTGCTACTACTGGATCCGCTGCTGCTGGGGCCACTGTTACTGTTGCTGGAGTTGCTGATGTTACTGCAGATTCTGCTCCTACTTGGGTACTGCTGTCGGCTCAAGTTGGCATGGCTGGGTCCCAGGACTGCTGCTCTGTTCACTGGAGCTGAGCACAGGCTGTGGGGCAGGTGAGGGAGCCACAGTTGCTCTAGTTCTCTCACTGTTCCACATGTTCTTCTACCTTGTGATCTGTTCCTCTGTTGTTCACTGCTGCTCTCCCTTCATGTGTCTTGAGTTGCAGAGAGCTCCGGTGTGAGTGGAAGCTCCCCTTACCTGCCTTTCCCTACGGCTTGAGCCAAGCCTGGCGGCTTTCTGGTGCACTGCCGCCACCACTGCCATGGTCAGCAGACCTGCCAGGGCTCCTTTGCCAGCCTGTGTGGGCTCTGGATGCTCTGGATCTCTTCTACTTCTCTGCTGCTGCTTCAATTTCCTATACACCTCACTTTTTAGTAAAAGTGTGTATTTTGCTGAGTTTTTTTTGCTCTTCCCCCCCCCCCCAGGCTGCTTTGGTGTGGTACCTATGCTGTCATCTGAACCAGAAGTCTTAAACATTTTCTTAAGTGAATATTAGCTATTTGTATTTCCTCCTTTGAGAATTTCCTGTTCAGTTCTGTGCCCCCCCTTTTAATTTTTGTACTCAGTGAATACAGCCAAGTTGGTACCATTGTTAAAATTCTCCCTGTCTTCCCCACAACACAGAGACCCTCCTTGTTGGGGTATATGGGTCATGCATTGTGGGGTTAGCCTTCAGTTTTGGGTAGGAGGTGATGTCTCTGTGTGTCATAACCCAACATGTGCTGTGCCTCATGTTTTGAGTGAAATTTGTTTGCTTGTTGTCTCGTTTTTTGAGTTCTATGTAAATTCAGATATTAGGCTTCTGTTGGTTGTGTAGCTGGCAAAGATTTTTCTCCTATTCTATTCTATTTCTCCTATTCCTATTCTATTCTGTGGGTAGTCTGTTGGCTCTGCTTATGTCTGTACAAACACTTTTAGCTTCATGAGATCTTACTGAGTGATTGTTTAATTTCCTGGGCTATTAGAGTATTGTTCAGAAAGACTTTCTCAACTTCTATATCTGGAGAGTTCCCCCTATTTTTTTTCTTCCAATAACTTAAAAGTTTTAGGCCTTATAGTGAGATCTTTAATCCACTTGGGGTTGATTTTTGTGTGTGGTAAGAGGAGTGAGTCTAGTTTCATTTTTCATGAGTATGCACCCCCACATCCCTCAGTGGAGGTCCACTAAGACCCATTTTGGATCCTCATAGTTCTTACCTGATTTCACCCCAGGAGTTCAAGAGTGGTTACAATCTGCCATCTTGACCTGAACTCATCTCAGAGCATCTTTAGGCCTTGGGAATCATGCAACACTAGGCAAACAATAGCCTGTACCCAGAGGAGTAAATTCTAATGGGGAAATGCATGGGCAGCATAGATCATGGGGAAAATGGCAGCTCCAAGCATATACCAACCCAAATACTAGCCCACAACTGAAGGAAGAATGATAGGGGAAATTCAGAGGCTGTGCGAATCACACTGGAATCAGGTTACACTGGGCAAAAACCAGCCCAAATGCCTGCCCACACATGGTTAAAAAAAAAAAAAAAATGTCTGAAAGAGTGCAGAAACAGAGGCCAATTTCATACCTGCTCAAGTCCCCAGCACAGATTTGGAGCTGATCTCACCCAAAAGTTCCAGGCAGTGACCACCAGAGAAGAGGCAGAGCCCAGCATAGTCAATGAACAAGCCAGGCCTCCCAAGGTCTTAGACCTGTTCAGAGGTTGCAAACATGAGGTGGACCCAGCACAGGCTCAAGCACACCCAGCCAAATCCAGCAGACAGACCACCGGCACACACACACCTTGATCAAACAAGACCAGGCCATCCAACACAGGCCATAGAAGAGATGCTTTGCTTGCATTCACAGCAAGATACGATGTCAATTTCAAGATAGAAGAACCCCAGCAAAAGACAAATATACAAGACATCAAACCAAAAAAAAAAAAAAAAAAAAAAAATACAACCCTATCAAGACTGCCTAGTTTCACAACAGAAAAAAACATAGAGGAAACTCAAAGCACATAATCATAAAACAAAATTATGATAAAATAGTACAATTTTCATAATACCATGAACATGAGACTAGATGAAATGCAAGAAAATGGCCAAAGAAAATGCTAGAACAAGATCTCAAAGAATGGCTGAAGTTAATAAACAAAAATATTTTCAAGTTAAAGTCAAAGGATGGCTTGCTGAAATGGAAGAAAACTGAGAAAAAAAAACTGAAAGACTAAATGAAGGAAATGGATGGAAAAAAAAATCAAGCAATGGCTGGATGAAATCAAAGAGCACCATTAAATAATCTCTACTAGAAGGCTCAATAAATTGAAGACACTCAGAAATAGCTCAGTAGCCTGCTAAAACAAATGGAGGATAGTCAACAAGTAAATGATCACATAGATTCTTGGCATAAATTCAGTGAGGACATGACAAAATCCAAGGAAAAATAAGTATGTCAACTTGATGAATAAAATCAGAATTCCAACAAGAGATGGAGACATTGAAAAAAGCATAACTAAAAAATGAACTAACTTTATTAAAAGGCTTCCAGAAAGCCTCTCCAACAGAATAGACCATGTAGGGAACAGAATATCAGGATTTAAGAAAATCACAGAAGAAATAGATTTGGAGTCCAAAAACAATGACAAACTCAACCACAAATGTGCAAACAGAACATTAGAGAACTGTAGGAAACCTTAAGAATTGGGATCATGGGTATGTAGGAAGGGGAAGAAATACAGACCAAGAACATAAAGAACATTGTCAAAAAATTATTGAAGAAAAATTTCCAAACCTTACAAAAGACAGAGCCACCTAGGTACAGGATATGTAAAAATTACCAAACAGACAGGACCAGAGAAGAGATATCCCATGTTATGTCATAATTAAAACAGAAAACAAAGAGTGAGTACTAAAAGTCACAAGAAAACAACAGCTCATTACATACAAAGCTAAGCCCATTAGAATTACTTCTGGCTTTTCAATAAAATCTCTAAAAGATAAAAAAAGCTTGGAGTAGATTATATCAAAACCTAAGAGAAGGTGGCTACCAACTCAAACATATATATCCAGTAAAATCTTCCCTCATAATATAAGATGAAAGAAAATCTTTTCACAACATAAAACAGCATTATGGTTATATGAGCACAAAGCTTGCCCTACAGAAAATACTGTATGGAATACTCAACATTCAAGAATGAACCAACAAGCAGATGAAGAGAGAAAAAGAAATAAACAAAACTAGTAATCATGTAAAAGCACACAAAGACAAAGAAAACACCAAATTCCACAAATCCTTCAATACAACAGAGATTAGCTCACTCCCCACAATTAAACTCTGAACATTAATGGCCTCAACCCCCAAATCAAAAGACACAGGTGATCATGCTGGATCCATCCATTTTCTGTCTATAAAAAATGTGTCTTACAATTAAACATAAATACCACCTTAGGATAAAAGGATAGTAAAAGATATTACAAGCAAAGGTAAATAAGAAACAAGCAGGTGTGATTACAATAATATCTGAAAAACTAGACTTTAAACAAAATTTTATAAAATAAAAATGTCATATTTTACTCACTAAAGGAAAAATTAAGCAAGAGAATATTATAATCATAAACTTATAATTGTATGCAAGAAACACAGGAATACCTAATTTAATAAAGAATAATATACCAGACAATAAACTGAATATAATAATAATAGGATACTTTAATACCCCACTATTGTCAATAAGCATATCTTCTAACCAGAAAATAAAAAGAAACACTGGATATAAATAACAACATAGATCACTTATACTTAACATACATCTTCAGAAAAATAGACAATATATTAGGGCATAAAACATGTTCCCACAAATTCAGAAAAACTGGCATAAGTCCCTGAATTATATCTGATCACAATGCAATAAAACTACAAATTAACAATAAAACTAACAACAGAAAACACACAATTGCTGGAGACTGAACAAGTATTAAATAATGAATGGGTTGCTGAAGAAGCCAGAAAAGAAATCAATAAATCTATAGTTCTTAATGACAATGAAAAGACAATGTCCCAAAATATATGTGACACAATGAAGACAGTTCTCAGAGTACTGCAACAAATGCCTACTTTATGAAAATAGAGAGATCTCAAATATACAATTTAACTATCTATCTGAAGGCTTTGGGAAAACAAGAATGATCAATACCAAAAGTGCCAGAAAAAAAATTATGAAAATCAAAGCAGAAACCAACACATTGGAAACAAAAAATTAATGAATTCAGGGCTAGAAAAATAGCACGATGGTTAAAGTTGATTGCTTTCAAAGTCTGACAGCCCAGGTTCAATACCCAAGTACCCATCTTAAGTCAGATACACAAAGTAGAGAATACATATAGAGTTTGTTTGCACTGGCAGGAGGAACCTGGCATACCCATACTCTCACTGCCTCTCTTGCACACATGTGTGCACTCTCTCTCTCTCTTTTTCTTTAACTCTATCTCCTACTTTCTGTTACACAAATAAATAAAAACAGTTTCTTTCAAAATGAATAGTAGTTCTTCTTCAAAAGAAAATAAGCAATCTTGATAAATTATTGCCCAAATTAATCAAAAGAAAAATGAGAAAACCATAATCAACAAGATTATAAATGAAAATGGAGACCTAACAATTGATAATAAAATTGAGAGACCCATCAAGACATATTTCAAACACCTGTATTCCACAAAATTGGACAACTTGGAAAAAATGGATGAATTCTTTGATTTATACCACCTATTCAATCAAACTCAGAAAAGGTAAATGACCTTAACAAATCTACTGCTTTTAATTAGATTAAAATGTAATTATAAACTGGTTGTGGCAGCACATGCCTTTAATCCCAGAACTTGGGAGGAAGCAGGAAAGAACTCATATTTGGTACTGGATACCCAGTAATAATGCCATGGACTGGAAGTTCATAGACTCCAGAGAGAAGCCCCCACTTCTCTGAACAAGAAGAGTGGGCTTGCATATAAAAAATTCTTTCAAATATTCATATCCCTTTTAATCCATGCTGCTCTCACTCATGGTTGGAGAATCTGCCTTATTTTACAGATGACAGAGATAACTGAGGAGATCCCTGATTCATCAATACAACAGAAGATAGCTGAATACTTACCATAAGATGTGCCACCTCTATCAGATTTGACAGAGCATATGAGGAATTGCAGAGGTAGCAATGATATGAGCATTGTTCTCACTGTTAGCCAGACGACCAGCTCAAGGGAAACAGGGAAAGAGACTGCAGTTAATCCAAACACATCAAATCAGAAAGCCAGGGGCTACAGAAGACTCAACACTACACCATAATGTTAACAGACCAGCAAAGGCTCAGAGATCATTGCAAAAGAGGGAGTGGGAAAATTGTAAGAGCCACAATGTAGGTGGAAATATCCTGAGGCATAGACTGTACCCAGAAACTAACTGAGACCCAACAGTAAACATCAACACCCCCCCTGAGAAGAGCTCTCAGGGAAAGAGAGAGAGGGGACATAAAACTACACTCTTTTTAAAAATTAAATAAATAAAAATAAATGTTTAGCCATGTGTGGTGGTGCACGCCTTTAATCCCAGCCCTTGGGAGGTAGAGGTAAAAGGATTACCATGAGTTGTAGGCCACCCTGAGACTACATAGTGAATTCCAGGTCAGCGTGAGCTACAGCAAGGCCCTACCTTAGGAAACCAAAAAATAAATTAAGTAAGTAAAATAAAATAAAATGAAATATATTTTTTAAAAAGAAAGAAAACCTGTCCTAATTTTTAAAAGTTGGTAACTGATTACGGAAGTCATCTGACATTGAGCTTTGGATTTCACATGCATGACTATACAGGTCCATGTACACCTACACACACATACACACATACATAAACATATACACAAAATGAACTAATTAATAAATTAATTAAATAGAGGATTTATTAAATATTTTCACTTTCCACTACTTTTTTGCCCAAGAAACTTGAAGTCTGGTCAAGATCTTAATCATGCCTACCTTGTGGGAAAGGAAAAACAAGATCTTTGGGGTTCTTTGGTGGTTTGTAAATCCTAGTAGACCACAGGTGGGAGGGCATAGAGGAGCAAAGTAGGGAATCTGTTAATTCCCATGCTCTCAGGTAGTCCACCAGTCCCCCAATCCCTTCAAGAAACCATCCCAGCCACAGTCCCAGCCTCTGTCCCAGCTGCCATTCCACCAGGTCCTTCTGCATGACTCACAGGTTAAGTGGAGCCAGGTCAACAGGTTAGCATTCCCCTTCACTCCCTCCCTCAGTTTTCCACCACTGGGGACCTCCAATCATGACCACCATCCCACCCACTGCTCCATCATGCATGCACCAGGTCCTTCTGCAGGCTACTCAGACCCAGTACAGTAGGCTAGAATTCCCCTTCCCTCCCCCCTTTGGTTTTTCTGCCAAAGGGGACTTCCATGCTCATGACCACTGTCCAACTCGCCACCCCAACAGGCGCAGAACAGGTTCTCATGCACTTCCTGCAGGAATAGAGTCAGCCACATGGAGGATGGGAACTCAGAACTGGAAGACAAAAATGATGAAACTCTTCATAAGTCCAAAAGTGTCAGTAAGTTCAAAAACTTTTCTAAAAAGAACATGAGGGAACAGAGAGATACCCTTAAATGTTCCATCATTCATGTCATGGGAATACCAGATAGGAAAAAAATTCAGACCAAAGGAATGGAGAACTTATTCAACAAAATTATTGAAGAAAACTTTCCCATCCTCTCAAAAGAAAGTCCCATCAATATGTAAGAAGCCAACAGAACTCTGAATAGACTGGACCAAAGGAGAAATTCTCCAAGACATATTATTAAGACTCTAAGCATCAATAGCAAAGAGAATGTCCTAAAAGCAGATAGGTAGAAACAATGCATTACATATAAAGGTAAGTCCATCAAATTACTTCTGACTTGTCAATGGCAACCCTGAAAGCCAGAAGGGCCTGGAATGGAACACTGGGAAGTCTAAGAACTTATGGCTTCCAACCCAAAATACTCTACCCAGCAAATGTATTGCTCATGGTAGATGGTGAAAGAAAAACTTTCCACAATAAGAGCTAGTTTTACAACTATTGGAACACAAACCCAAACCTACAGAGAGCAATTCAGGGAATTCTCCACACAGAAGAAGCAAATATCCAATCACAAGTGCCTACAAGAAGCAGATCACAATAAACAAACTCAGAGAAGGCACAAAAAACTACAAAGCCCAATAGAACACAAAACCACATAAACCATCACAATATGGCAGAGATTAAATCAAACCTCACAATTATTACCCTAAATATTATTTTTTATAATTATTGCTTATTTCCATGAAGCTGGTACAGACAGTGTCCATTGAAAACCCATGTCACAGGCCAAAAAGTACAAACAAAATCAAAAAGAACAGTGTTCTTGTATACACTTCAGCATGAGTAACTTTATTAGCTGTTAATGAAAATTAGAACTTTTCTGAATCTTCTGACAGGATCTCTTTCATGTTAAAATGCTTTCTTTCTAGGTTAAGCCATCTTTGGAATTAGTCATGACCTCATTGTGTCTGTCACTTGACTCCAAACTTGATATTCTTTTGGTCTAGACCTTCAGATTTTAAAAGTAGCTTCAAGTTGAGGAAAGGTCATTTTCCTACAGTTCAGTTCTCTGAAAAACTTCCATCTCCCACTGACAATCGTAGTTCAGGAATGAAGCAATCACATGCTACAGCTTCAGAACCAACTTGAAGGTCATTACGAGTGTTCAAATTGGTTGATCTTATTTATCACCACAAACCTGAAAATGCAGTCCTGAAAAAGTTGACCTCTCTGAGCACACATGAAGTATTAAAAAGGATAAGGCAACATGAAGGGGGCTGAGGTCTGATCACTAAAAATCAGCACAATGAAAACAACTAGTAATGAATATTAAACAGTAGGATTCAAATTATGGTATGTTCTAAAGAGGTGGAGTACCAGTATTCAATCTTGTTTTGAACACATTACAAAAACACTAGTTTTTAAAAATAAAAAAGGATTGAGGGGAAAAAAAAATAAAAATAACTAAACCCTAAGGTGATCCCCCGTTTGTTCCTGATAAACTTCAATCACATTTTCTTCCTCCATTCCCAGTTCTTTTGGAGTATGATTATCAGCAATTCTTTGACCTTCAAAGAGAAACCTGAGTGAATTCATTGGAACGCCCTATCTTTGACAGTATGGTTCTTTGAGTTTCTTGAGATGTGTTGTCATTTTCACTTTGAAGTGAATCTCACTGTTATCCTGCCCAATAACTTTTAGTTTAATGTATTCTCCTTCCTTCCTATCACCCAAATCCTCAGTTGAAGGTTTTGCCTCCTGGTTAGACATGGTGATAGCCACTTTGCCCAGGAGTGTCTCCAGGGCCTCAGGCACATAAAAGCTAGCTCTGGGGTTTTTATCCATTACCCTAAATATTAATGGTGTTAATTCACTCATAAAGATACATACAGGGTGGATTAACAGGATGGATTAAAAAATTAGATTCCTTAATCTGCTGTCTTCAAGAAACCCACCTCACCACTAAAGAAAAACACATCCTCAGGGTGAAAGGGTGAAAATTATATTACAAGCAAATGGAAATAAGAAACAAGCAAAAGTAGCTATACTAAATCATATAAAACAGATTTCAAAACCAAAAGTGATCAAAAAAGACAATACCACTTCTTACTTATCAAGGGAATGATCCAACAAGAGGATATCACAATGAATATTTATGCATCAAACCCAGGTGCACCACAATTCATAAAACAAAACCTACTTGATAACAAAACAGAAATAACCACCAACACCATCATAGTCAGGGAATTCAATACTCCATTATCATCAATAGATAGATCATCCAAACAGAAAGTTAACAGTGAAGTAAGAGAGCCCAACAAAACAAAATATCAATTATACCTAATGGACATATGGAGCACATTCTCCTCCATATCCACAGATTACACATTCTTCTCATCACCCCATAAAACATTCTCTAAAATAGATCAAATACTGGACCATAAATTCTGCCTACATATAGTTAGGAAGATCGACATAATTTCCTGAGTGATATCAGATCACAATGCTGTATTGCTAGAAACTAACAACAAAAGATGCACCAGGAATCCCACCAACTCCTGGAAACTGAACTACATACTTTAAACAATAAATTGGCAATGGATGAAATAAAGAATGAAATCGCAATATTTCTAAAGTTGAACAACAATGAGAACACATCTTACCAAAACTTATGGGACACAGTGAAGGTAACTCTTAAAGACAAATCCATAGTACTACATGCTTTGATAACAAAAAGAGATCCCAAATCAATAACGTATCAATCTACCTAAAGTCATTGGAAAAACAATAAGAATCCAAACCAACAAGATCCAGACAGAAAGACCTAATAAAGAACAGTAAGAAATTGAGGAATTGGAAACCAAGAAAACAAGAAAATTGATGAAGCAAAGAACTGGTTATTTGAAAAAATAAACAAGATTGATAAAACCCTGGCTAATTTGACCAAGATTTAAAAAAAAAAAATGGAAGCTTGATTTTAATAAAATAAGAAATGAAAAACAAGAGAACACAGCAGACATAAGTGAAATTAGGAGAAACATCAGGACTTACTTCAAATACCTCTATTCTACAAAACTGGTAATACGGAGGAAATGGATGAATTCCTGAACACATACCACCTACCAAAGCTAAATTCAGAGCAGATTAATCTCCTACCCAAATTTATCACACCCATTGAGATTGAAAAGATGATCAAATCCTCCCCAAAAAGAAGACTAGAGGACCAGATGGCTTCTCAGCTGAATTCTATCAAACGTTCATGGAAGAATAGAAACCAATTTTTTTCAAACTGTGCAATATAAGCAGAGAACAGGGAAAGTTCCACAACTCCTTTTATGAAGCTTAATACTAAAACCAGGCAGAGATGCCACAAGTAAAGAAAACTATAGGCCTACTTCCCCAATGAACTTAGATGAAAAGATCTTCAACAAAATCCTCACAAACTGTATTCAACAACACATCCAAAGCATTATCCAACTTGATAAAGTAGGCTTTATCCCAGGAATGCAGGGTTAGTTCAACATATGGAAATCTGACATACAACACACCATATAAATAAGTTTAAACACAAAAACTACATGATCATTTCAGTAGATGAAGAAAAGACCTTTGACAAAATACAACCTCACTTCATGATTAAAACATTTCAGTGAATAGACATGGATGTTTTATATTTTAACATAATAAAGCCTATATATAAAACTCCTAAAGTCCAAATAATACTTAATGGGGAGACTGAAGGAATTCCTACTGAAATCAGGAACAAGACAGGAACAAGACACTCTGACCTCTGCTCTTCAACATCCTACTGGAAGTACTAGCTCAAGCAATAATACAGGACAAAGAAACAAAAGGGATAGAAATTGGAAAGGAAGAAGTTAATTTAGCCCTATTTGTGATGACACAATTCTATACATAAGTGACTTGAGAATCTCAGAAACCTTAAAAGTGATAAATTTATTCATCAAGGTAGCCAGATACAGAATCAACACACACACACACACACACACACACACACACACACACACAAATGTTGTCTTTCTATATGCAAAAGACAAAGATACAGAGAAAGAAATTAGCAACATTGTCCCATTTTCGATAGCAACCAAAAAATAAATTAAATACAATACTATGAAATAACATTCATCAAGTGTGTGAAAGATGTATATAATGAAAACATAAAAACACTCACAAAAGAAATTGAGGAGGACTTGAGAAAATGGAAGGACCTCCCATGCTCTTGGACAGGCAAAATTAACATTGTGAAAGTGGCAATATTACCAAAAGCAATACACAGATTTAATGCAATAGCAGTAAAAATCACATTTTTCTTCATAGAGATAGAAAAAAATTATCTCAAATTCACATGGAATGTCAGAAGACCTCAGATATCCAAGCATACCCATTGCAAAAGAAACACTTTTGGAGGCATCACCATACCTGATCTAAAGATATATTACAAAACCATAGTAACAAAAACAACATGGTACTGGCATATGCCAGAGTCTGCCAGCTACAACAGTTTGAGCCTGATGGCGAGTGAGGATTAAAGAAAGACAAGAGACAAGAGTACAAGAAAGGACTCCAGACAAAGGCTGAAGCTCCATTTATTTCTCAGCAGTCCTTTTATAAGCTCTTGCAAACAATAAGCCAATGTACAAAAATATTCCATGACCTTAACATAAGTTTCTATCAAAACAACTTCTTTCTGTTACAGAGTCTTGCACCTCGACCATGTCTCAGTGCAAAAGTTATTCAAAGATTGGGAGACAGATAAACCCTCTGTTCCCAGCAATAACTTCCTCATACAAGCACAAGAGTTAAAGGATTGGTTAGTTCTTGCCAGAAATGCTGAATTGACACAATCTTGCTTGCTTGCAGGTGCAAAACCTCTTCTTGTTGCCACACAGCCCAGTGCTACAGATTCAAGACCAGCCCAATGGCTCCTGACAGCTCCCCTTTTTTATTTTTTTATGAATCAGGTCCTTCTGGACATTGGCACAGAAAGACATGCCTGTCTAAGGTTGTTCTCTATGATATTTGGTCCTTACTCATCATTGGTACATGAATTCTATCATTCATGTCATCTTAGGTTGACCTAACTTGAGAGAATCTTACCTATCATTGACTACCAGCTTCTGCAGGAGCTTTAAGATAACTTCTCAGGAAGACAGGGTCAGGTCCATAGCTGTATCCCATGCACTTCTGCATGGATGTCCATAAGGGATCTCAAAAGACATTTAATGAGTTTTGGCAGGAGGCACAGAATAAACAAAAGACAAACACCTGTAGCAGCAAAGCTTATCCAAGAAGTGAGAGAATTCCATCCAGACTAGGCAGACTTAAATGTAGCTATTAAGTCATCATCAGCTTTAGCTGCATCAAAATTAAGATGATTATTTTGCAAAGTTAAAATCTCTGATTGCAACTGAATCAAGCCCAAGGAAATATTGTCATTATACCAAATACCTCTTAAATGCATTTTTAACTTTTTCCAATGCTGTTGACTGTCATTATATTTTTTAGAAGTAACACAAATCCATTGATAACCTGCATGGCACTCCAAACGAGTTCTAACTTTCAATCCCTAATATCTCTTCACCCAAATATGTAACTACATCATACAGAGCATCTATTTTTGTTCCAATTTTCTATCTATATTTTCTTGAGTTCCTAGAGTTACAGAAACATTTCTGGATAATTCATTAACAAAGTGTGCAGTCTGAACTTCTTGTGACAAAGTGATAGCTGCAGTACTAGCAGTAGCTAACAATGCAATAAAGCTAGAATACCTGCAATTACCAATCCTATTACTCTTTTTGTTCTACTTAAAGCATTCTTTACTTCCTATAACACTTGTATTACTTTGTCAGAGTACCAAGGCTTTGTTATATTAACAGGAATCATAACAAATGATGGTTGCTTAAAAATCATAACTTGACTACCATAGGAAGATTCTGAAACACAATTAGACAAGGTACAATTGTTACATGTAACATTAAACATTTCTTCAGTCCATATAATATTTATCTCTTTTATTATCATAGGATAAGGTGGGGTAGCACAAGCTATGGCCCTTCCCTTTGGGAGAGATGAACTGTCATTCCCGGAGGAGATGACGCTCATTCCACCCATGGCCAGAACAACTTTCCATAGGCAAGTCTGTTAGAAGTCCTCATAAGACCACCAAAGTCCAGCAGAGAGTCCACCCGACCAGCCAATCACCCATTCAGTTTTCCTCACTCTCCCAGGATTTCCTGACCAGTCCTTGACATGCCTTCCATCCCAGAGACATTATATATGATGTAAGCAGTCCCAACACACCTGTTCCAATGCAAAGACCTATTAAAACAAGGCGGTTGTCTCTCACAGGGGACAAAAGCATCTGGTGACTCAGCTCCCCTGACTTGATTCCCCAAGGGGAGCCAAATGTTGACTTGTGAAATAGACACTTGAGTTTTCTTTTTCCCATTATCTGCCATATGCTTTACAGTTACATTCCTAAATTGAATTGTCAAACATCCAGGTTCTTCTCTCTTAGTCAGGCACATTGGAATACCAGTGCCATGACTGCTATAATTGACTCCAGATTTCTGATGAACTTGCATATTTTTACTGGACAATGTAACTAGTAAACAAGCATTGTTTACCAGCACTATGATTTCCTTATTTCCCCATGTTGCAGGGTTCAAGATTGGTGGATCATGTACATAGGCCCAATATAGCTCACTGTGGACCATCAGAAGCAACATTATCAGGAGTATTCTTCATATGCTCAATCCGTGTGAACCAGACCAACCTTTCTGGCAACTACCTGGCATTGTCAGCATCCTGTAGGAAAATACAAACATGCCCTCATCCCCATATTAATACGTGGTTGGGGCCATGCCATTGTCCATCAATGGAGTCCTTCCATCTAACCTGAGCAAAAGTGTCCAGTGTTCTAGGATGCCATAATCTGTTGGCTGAAGAATGACCAGATGCATCTACATTTAAAAAATTTAAAATAAAGAGTACATGATTTAAAGCATTCTGTGGTGACCAAGGGTATGACTCCCCATTTTAATTTTTTGCAATTGATTCTTCAAAGCCCCATGTGCATGTTTAACAATTCCTTGTCCCTTGGGGTTGTAAGGTATGCCTGTTTTATGAACAATTGATAATTAGGCAAAAAAGTACTGAAAAGATTGACTAGTGTAACCTTTACCATTATCTGTTTTTATAATTGATGGTATACCTGCTACAGCAAAACATTTAATACAATGTGCTACAACATGCCTAGTAGCTTCTCCAGTCTGTGCAGTAGCCATCAAAAATCCTGAGTACCAATGGATACATGAACATATTTTAATTTTCCAAATTCAGGAATATAAGTCACATCCATTTGCTACAAATGATTTGCTTTCAATCCTCTCGAGTTTACTCCATATTGTGGGATTGAATGATATTCAGGACAGGTATTACATTGTCCACAATCTGTCTAGCAGCCTCTCTAGTAATTTGAAAATCATTTAGGGTTAGGTAATTTGAAAATCACTTAGGGTTTGTAGCCCATCTTTCCTGAGTTGAATTTTTTGTAGGAATATGGTTTTTGGATATAGTCTATGAACTAAATATGAATATGGTGGCTCAGTTTGACCTTTTCTGGAGCTATAATTAATCCTTGCTCTTTTAAGGCCCTCTGTAAATGTGCATAAGCTGTTAATAATAATTCCTCCTGTTTATGTGCCAAGAAAATATCATCCATATAATGAATAATATATACCTGAAGATAGGTCCGTCTGGTCTTTGTTACAGCTTGAGCTACAAACTTTTGACACAAGGTGGGGCTGTTAGCCATACCCTGGGGCAACACTTTCCAGTGATATCTTTTTACAGGTTCCTTAAAATTGATAGAAGGTACACTAAAGGCAAATCTCTTACAATCTTGAGGAGCAAGAGGGATAGTATAAAAACAATCCTTTCAATCTAAGATAATTGTATAGGTGTCCTGGGGAATAGCTGAAGGAGTAAGCAACCCAGGGTATAAAGCTCCTATCAATTCCTCAGTTTCATTTACTTTTCTAAGATCATGGAATAACCTCCATTTCCCTGACTTCTTTTTAATAACAAAAATTGGAGAATTCTAAGGTGAGTTTGAAGGAGTGATATGGCCATTTTCAAGCTGTTCCTGTATTAACTGTTCTGCAGCTTAAATTTTCTCAGCAATAAGAAGCCATTGATCCACCCACACATGGTCCTCACTTTTCCAAGTTATGGGATCTGCATGAAGTACAGGTTGTTCAATGACCCCCTCTAAAAATACCCCAAGCCTGCCCTTGGAAGCCTAGGTACTGGTGATATCAGTTCTAGCCATCCTTGTCCATTTTTGCCCAAACCTGGAGCTAGCAAGAGTCCCTGATTTAACATTTGACTGGTAACTGCAATACTAGGACTGTAAAGGTAAACCCCCATGTAATTCATGACATCCCTTCCCCATAAGTTAACAAGTAAGCCTGAGATAATATATGGCTGAAAATTCCTTCATGCCCTTCCTCATCCCTCCATTGTAACAAATCAATACTCTATTCTGGACTCTGAGTTTGTCCTATTCCCTGCAACTGAGTCACAGGGAACTTTTTAGGCAAGTTAGGAGGCCACTGATCAGCTGTAAGTACTGAAATATCAGTTCCTATCTAGCAAACTCTGGAACTTCCTACCATTAAGATATAAAGTTAGGACTTCCGGTTAAGATGGCGGCATAGGTACCATGCCAAAGCAGCCTGGGGGAGGGGGGTGAAGACCAAAAAAACTCAGCAAAATACAACTTTTACTAAAAAGTGAGGTGTATAGGAAATTGAAACAGCAGGAAAGTAGAAGAGATCCAGAGCATCCAGAGCCCACACAAGCTGGCAAAAGCGGCTCTGGCAGCTCCGCCAACCGCAGCGGCAGCAGTGAAACAGAAAGCGGCAAGACTTGGCTCCAGCTGCAGGAAAAGCCAGATGCAGGGATTTTCCAATCACACCGGTGCTCTCCTCAACTCAGGAAACGTGAAGGGAGAACGGCAGTGAGCAACGAAGGAGCAGACCACGAGGTAGAAGAACATGTGGAACAGCAAGAGAACCAGAGTAGCTGTGGCACCCTCCCCTCCCCCACAACCTGAGCCCAGCTCCAGCAAACAGAGCAGTGGTCCCGGAACCCGGCCAAGCCAACTTGAGCTGACAGTGGACGGAAGCAGGAACAGAGTTTGGCAGCAACATCAGTGGCTCCAGCACTGGTAACAGTGGCCCCAGCAGTGGCAGATCCAGTTGGGGCAGTGGTGGCAGACCCAGCAGCAGACCCAGGAGCAGTAGCAGCAGATCCAGGAGTGGCAGCAGTGGCAGATCCCAAAGCAGCAGCTTCAGTGGCAGCAGCGGCAGTGGAGACAGCAGCAGCAGCTTCAGCAGCAGTGGTGGCTCCAACAGTGGCAGCTACAGCAGCAGCAGAGGCACAACAGTGGTGTGCCCAGCAGCAGCAGCTTCAGCAGCAGCGGCGATAGACCCAGCAACGGCAGCTTTAGCAGCAGCAGTTCCAGCAGCTGGGGTGCTGATCTGGAGGGCCACACTTGCCAGGCTTGGTTTGCCCCACAGGAAAAGATAGTGCCCAGCTCCAGAAATCAGAACAGCAGCCCAATGACCCAGGCAGCAGCTTGACTGAGACCCAAATCATCCAACGTAACTGGAATTGCACCAGGGAAGGGTATCACTTGGTTGCAAGCTGACTTGGATCCCACAGCAGACCAGAAATCTTAACCTCTTTGTTGATAGAGGATCTGGTCATTATAATAACTACTCTTGCATCCATACTTGGGGCTATTTTTGATTGAATATGTACAGTATTTAGTTCAATTTTAGAATCTACCTGTACTTTACTCCACTCAGCCTGCTTGAATACTCCCATAGAAGGGAAACTCAACCTATAGGAACACATTTGTAGATACTCTGAGAGTCTTAAGAGCCACACCTAACACCTTAAGCTCTGACCCTGAAAATATATAACATCAAATCAATAGATACAGCTAGGAATACCCAGCTAGCTAGAAAATCCAAGCATTAACTTAATCCAAGATGCAAAAACATATACATTATAACACAAGAAACACTAAAAAGCAAGACAATATAAATCCACCTAAAGGTATTAATGCATCAGAAATGTCCTCCAGTGAGAACGAGTTAGAGGAAATGCCTGAGAAAGAGTTCAAAATAATGATTATAAATATGTTCAAAGAGGTCAAAGAACAAATCAAAAGAATCAAGGAAGAAATCAAAGAAGAAATCAAAGAGGAAATCAAAGGAATCAAAGAAGAAGCAGGACACCAATTTCATGAAAAAAAGAAGGCAATAAAAGACATAAATAAGAAAATAGAAATAATAAAGAAAAACCAGTCAGAATTACTAGCAATGAAGAACACAGTTAATGAAATAAAAAACTCTGTGGAAAATCTCACCAGTAGGATGGATGAGGGAGAAGACAGAATATCTAAGCTAGAAGACCAGGTGGCAGATCTAATACAGTCCAACAAAGAGAAAGACAAACTTATAGAAAGGTATGAGTGGGAATTTCAAGATATTCGGAACACTATGAAAATATCAAATATAAGAATTCAGGGCATAGTAGAAGGAGAAGCATTCCACTCCAAAGGCATACTAGGCATCTTCAACAAAATCATAGAAGAATATTTCCCCCAGTTTGGGAAAGAGGGGCCAATGCAGATACAGGAAGCCTTTAGAACCCTAGCCAGACAAAACCTGGAATGAAACTCTCCTCGCCATATTATAATCAAACTTCCAAACATGCACACCAAAGAAAAAATACTGAAAGCAGTTAGAGAGAAAAATCAAGTTACCTACAAAAGAAAGCCCATCAGGATTACAGCAGATTATTCAACACAAACATTTAAAGCCAGAAGGGTTTGGAGTGATGTATTACAAGTTCTGAAAGATAACAACTGTCAACCAAGGTTACTTTATCCTGCAAAGTTATCCATTCAAATAGATGGAAAAATAAGGACATTCCATGACAAAAGCAGGTTAAAGGAGTATATGAAGACAAAACTAGCTCTACAGAAAATACTTGACAGAATCCTCCATGCTGAAGAAAAGGAAAAGCAAACATATAAGGAACCTAGAAAAAACAAGCAGTACTCAAATACTAGTTTATAAAAGAGAGCACAGGTAGAACCGGAACCACACACACACACAAAAAGGCATACATAAATACACACTTTTCAATAATATCTCTTAATATCAATGGCCTCAATGCCCCAACGAAAAGACATAGGTTTGCAGACTGGGTTAAGAAGCAGGATCCTACAATTTGTTGTCTCCAAGAAACTCACTTTTCTACAAAGCATAGACATTATCTTAGGGTGAAAGGTTGGAAGATGGTGTTTCAAGCAAATAGGCCTAGAAAAAAGTAGGGGTTGCTATTCTAATATCTGACAAGGTAGACTTTAGTCCAACGTTAGTCAAGAAAGATAAGGAAGGTCACTTTATATTGATTAAGGGCACACTCCAACAGGAGGACATTACAATCCTACACAAATATGCACCTAACATGGGGGCTTCCAAATTCATCAAACACTATTAGAACTAAGGTCAATGATAACACCAAACACAGTGGTGGTGGGTGACTTTAACACCACACTCTCATCAATTGCCCGGTCATCCCAGGAAAAATAAACAGAGAGGCATCTGGACTAAATGAGGTCATAGAAGGAATGGACCTAACAAATATATACAGGACATTTCATCCAAAGGCTGCAGAACATACATTCTTTTCAGCAGCACATGGAACATTCTCTAAAATAGACCATATATTATGACACAAAGCAAATCTTAACAAATTCAGGAAAATTGAAATAATTCCTTGCATTCTATCTGATCCACAATGGAATTAAACTACAAATCAGTAGCAAGAAAGGCTAGAGAGCATACACAAAATCATGGAAACTAAACAATACACTACTAAATGATGAATGGGTCAATGAAGAAATCAAGAAGGAAATCAAAAAACTATAGAGTCCAACAATAATGAGAACACAACATATCAAAATCTTTGGGACACAATTAAGGCAGTCCTAAGAAGTAAATTCATAGCCTTAAGTGCCTATATTAAGAAATTAGAAAGGTCGCAAGTAAACGACCTAATATTTCACTTTAAAGCCTTGGAAAAAGAAGAACAAGGCAAACCAAAAATCAGCAGACACGAAATAATAAAGATTAGGGCAGAAATTAATGAAATAGAAACAAAAAGAACAATCCAAAGAATCAATGAAACAAAGAGTTGGTTCTTTGAAAGGATAAACAAGATTGATAAACCCTTAGTAAATCTGACAAAAAGAAAGAGAGAAGAGACACAAATTAATAAAATCAGAGATGACAAAGGTAACATCACAACAGATTCCAGAAAAACTCAAAAAATCATAGGGACATACTATAAAAGCATATACTCCACAAAGTATGAAAATCTGAAAGAAATGGATGATTTCCTTGACTTATATGACCTACCTAAATTAAATCAAAATGAGATTAACCACTTAAATAGACCTATAACAAACATGGAGATCCGAACAGTTATCAATAATTTCCCAAATAAAAACAGCCCAGGCCCATATAGATTCACTGCTGAATTTTACCAGAACTTTAAGGAAGAGCTAACACCATTGCTTCTTAAGCATTTCCAGGAAATAGAAAAAGAAGGAATTCTACCAAACTCCTTCTATAAGGCCAGCATCACCCTGATACCAAAACTAGGCAAAGATAGAACAAAAAAAGAAAATTAGAGACCAATCTCCCTCATGAACATAGATGCAAAAATTCTCAACAAAATGCTGGCAAACAGAATGCAAGAGTATATCAAAAAGATCATTCACCCTAACCAATAGGCTTTATTCCAGAGATGCAGGGATGGTTCAACATATGCAAATCTATAAATGTAATACATTACATAAATGGGCGAATGACAAAAACCACATGATCATCTCATTAGACACAGAGAAAACATTTGACAAAATCCAACATCCCTTTATGATAAGAGTCCTACAGAGACTGGGAGTAGAAGGAACATATCTCAATAGAATAAAGGGTATTTATGACAAGCCTACAGCCAACATATTACTAAATGGGGAAAAACTGGAAACTTTTCCACTAAAATCAGGAACAAGAGAAGGGTGTCTACTGTCCCCACTTTTATTTGATATAGTTTTGGAAATATAGTTTGATATAGTTTTTATTTGATATGTTTTTATTTGATATAATTTTGTCTTCATAGCAATAAGGCAAGAGACACACTTAAAAGGGATACAAATTGGAAAGGAAGTGATCAATTATCATAATTTGCAGATGACATGATTCTATACATAAAGGACCCTAAAGACTCTACTAGCAAACTGTTAGAGCTGATCAAAACCTACAGCAATATAGCAGGATACAAAATAAATACACAGAAATCAGTAGCGTTCATATATGCTAACAACAAACACACAGAAGATGAAATCAGAGAATCACTCCCATTCACAATTGCATCAAATAAATAAATAAATAAAGTGCCTTTGAATAAACCTAACCAAGGAAGTAAAGAATCTCTAAAATGAGAACTTTAACACACTCAAGTGAGAAATTGCAGAAGACACTAGAAAGTGGAGAAACATCCCTTGTTCCTGGATTGGAAGAATCAATATTGTGAATATGGCAATCTTACCTAAGGCAATCTACGCATATAATGCAATTCCTATCAAAATTCCAAAGGCTTTCTTCATGGAAATATAAAATACAATCCAAAAATACATTTGGAATCACAAAAAACCTCGAATATCTAAAATAATACTGAGCAACAAAAATAAGGCTGGTGTTATCACCATACCGGATTTTAACCTATACTACAGAGCCATAGTAACAAAAACAGCATGGTACTGGCACAAAAAAGACATGTAGATCAGTGGAACAGAATAGAGGACCCAGATGTAAGCCCAAGTAGCTATAGCCACCTGATATTCAATAAAAATGCCAAAAATACTCATTGGAGAAGAGACAGCCTCTTCAGCAAATGGTGTTTTGAAAACTGGATATATATCTGCAGAAGGATGAAAATAGATTCTTCTCTTTCACCATGCACAAGAATTAAGTCCAAATGGAGTAAAGACTTTGACATCAGACTAGAAACTCTGATACTGCTGGAGGAAAAAGTAGGGGAAACCCTTCAACATATTGGTCTTGGCAAAGACTTTCTGAATACAACCCCAATTGCTCAGGCAATAAACCCACAGATTAATCACTGGGACCTCATGAAATTACAAAGATTTTGCACTGCAAAGGACACAGTGAAAAAAGCAATGAGGCAACCTACAGAATGGGAAAAAATCTTTGCCAGCTATATATCTGATAGAGGATTAATATCTAGGATATACAAAGAACTCAAAAAGTTAAATAATAAGGAATCAAACAAGCCAATCAAAAAATGGCCTATGGAGCTAAAGAGCATTCTCAGAGGAAGAAATATGAATGGCATATATGAGCATCTAAAAAAAAGTTCTTCGTCTCTAGTCATCAGGAAAATGCAGATTAAAACTACATTGAGATTCCATCTCACTCCTGTCAGATTGGCCACCATCATGAAAACAAATGATCATAAATGTTGGTGGGGATGTGGAAAAAGAGCAACCCTTCTACACTGCTGTCTGGAATGCAATCTGGTCCAGCCATTGTCGAAAACATTTGGAGGTTCCTAAAACAGCTAAAGATTGATCTACCATATGACCCAGCTATAGCACTCCGAGGCATATATTCTAAGGACTCATCTCATTTCCTTAGAAGTACGTGCTCTACCATGTTTATTGGTGCTCAATTTATAATAGCTGGGAAACGGAACCAGCCTAGATGTCCCTCAACTGATAAGTGGATCATGAAGATGTGGCACATTTCAACAATGGAGTTCTACTCAGCGGTAAAGAAAAATGAAGTTATGAAATTTGCAGAAAAATGGATGGACCTGAAAGCCAAGCGCCACATGTTCTCTCTCATATGTGGATCCTAGCTACAGATGATTGGGCTTCTGCATGAGAAGGAAAATTCTTGGTAGCAGAGGCCAGTAAGTAAAAAAGGAGACATAAATGGAAGAGAAAGGAAGGGAGGAGAGTACTTAATAGGTTGTTATTGTATATATGTAAGTACAATGATTGTAATGGGGAGGTAATATGATGGAGAATGTAATTTCAAAGGTTAAAGTTTGGGGGTGGGGTTGGAGGGAATTACCATGGGACTTTTTTTATAATCATGGAAAATGTTAATAAAAATTTTAAAAAAATTTAAAAAAAGAAATAAAATATTTTTAACAACAACAACAAAAAAGATATAAAGTTAATTCTTGTCTGTGTGATCCAATGGCCTGGATCCAGTAAGCATCTGAAGGACCAAACCCTACATCACCTCTTTTGTTTCAGTTACTAGCATTCTTAATTTGTAGTTGGGGGAGCAATATTAATTGTCCTAATCATTGTCCCTTATTAATTACTGATATTACTTCAGGGGAATGGGTTATAAATTTAATTTCCCTTTCATAATCAGAATCAATCACTCTAGGAGCCACTGAGATTTCTTCCATGTAGAACTACTTCTCCCTAATAGTAGCCCAACAGATCCTTTAGGTAATGGCCCATAAACACCTGCTGGTAAGGCCTGTATTCCAATTTCTGGGGTTAATACTATGTAGGTGGCCAAACTGAGGTCCAGTCCTGTGCTGCCTGGGGTTGCTCTGCAGAGGTCCTGAACAGATTGTTTTGCCCGGTGATAAAGTTCTGTAGTACTCCATAACATTGTTGCTGGGCCTGAAGCTGGCCCCTTCTGTTTCCCTGTGAGAGAGGATCTCCCATATTACCATGTTTAGATTTACGTACATTGGCCCAGTGTTTAGCTATCTCTTACACTTTGGGCACAACCCTGATTCCTTTCTGGGTGATTCATTCTTTTGTTTCTGAGGGCATTGATGTCCTGATGTCCCATTTGACCACATCCAAAACAACTCCCTGGGGGACCATTAATTTTTTTCTTATTTCCTTTTTGTTGTTGAAAAAGAACCTCCTTTACTGACTTCCCTTGAAGGCCAGCAGCTAAGGTTATCCCTTGTGTATAGGATGGACCTATGTCAGAACATAGTGTAATGTAATCAGATATGTTCCCCTTTTTTCTAAATGGTCTTAAGGCAGTTTGACAAGCAGAATTGGCATTCTCATAGGCTAATAACTTCACAAGGGCAATTCCTGCTTCAGAATCTCCAAGCAATCTGCTAGCAGCTTGTAATAATCTAACCACAAAGTTTTGATATAATTCATTAGGTCCTTGCCTGATTTTTTGACAGGCCTTCAGTCCCCCTCCCAATGGATGGAAGTTTATGCCAAGCCTTTTTAGCTTGTGCCTTAACCTGAGCTTAAACACCTGCATCAAACTGTAATTGATTCCCAAGTTCTTGATATCATCCCTCTCCTGCCAACATCTCAAAAGTAATTGGTATCCCCTGAGCCTTATTCACCTCAGCAGTGGCCTGACAATTCTCCACATATTCTGTTTTCCACAATAGATAGTATCCTCCTGACAAACAGTCCTTTGCCACTTGCTTCCAATCCCCAGGAGGGAGTGCCTCAAATGCCATGGCGCCTATCATAGCAAGCAGGAAATGAGCCATAGGGCCATATTGCACACAAGTTGCTTTTAATTCCTTCAGTTGCTTAAAAGGGAAAGGGTTATGTGATCTGACTCTACTCTCATGACCATCATCTTGCTCAAAAACAGGGTACACATTAAATCCCTACACATCTTCTCCTCTTTACACCACTCCTGCAAGAGTGGCTTGCAGGGATGAGACAGAGGGCCTAATCAAATATAAAGGATGAAACTCACCCACGGGTTTTGACACTACTGCTATGACAGGAGGTTTCCATACAGCAGGAGGATTGGGAGTGACTAGACTTCCTGGAGCATGCTTTCCCTGAAGTTGTTGTTCTTGCAAAGACAGTGATTCAACCATGCCCTGTATGTAAATGTTGCACCTCCTCTGAACATTGTTCTCTCTGTTCACCTTCAGATTTAGTAAAGGCTATAAAGGTGGAAAGCCCTCCTCTTGATTATTTTTTGCAGCCTCTTCCTTTAATTCTGCTTCTTCATCTGAGTCTGATCAAGACAGCATTATTCTTCTTTAAACAAAAGCTTAAATCCAGACTCTGGCTCCTCAGGCAGACAGGAAGACTTAGTTTCATTTTCTATTTCCTCACCAAGAAGTGGTCCTTCAGCTTTACTAGAAGCTGCATTTGATTGAACTTTCTCTCTTTCATGTCTAGGATCTAAACTATCTCTAACTAAAGCCCATAAACTAAGTGTTTCTACTGGTATCTTATTCGGCCCATGGGCATCATAATACTCTTGAAGCTTAGTCCCTACTCTTTGCCAGGTTTTTAAATCAACAGTTCCTCATTCAGGAAACCAAGGACAAACTTTCTCTACAAAATCCAAGAAATTACTAAATTGCTGCTGACTAACTTTAGCTCCTCAAGCATGCAACATATTTTTAAGCATATGTACAAAAAGCATGCAGCTACTGCCCTGATCCATGTTTTAATTTCTATACACACTCACTTACTGCTCCTCTCTTTATTTCTTGAGCACTCCTTCCAATCCAGTGGTGTCCTTCACTTCAGATCCCCATTTTTTTAAGCCCCACATTGGGCACCACCTGCAGGAGCCTGCCAGCTACAACAGTTAGAGCCTGATGGGGAGTGAGGATTAAAGAAAGACAAGAGTACAAGAAAAGACTCCAGACAAAGGCTGAATCTCTGTTTATTTCTCAGCAGTCCTTTTATAAGCTCTTGCAAACAATAAGCCAATATACAAAAATATTCCATGACCTTTACATAAGTTTCTGTCAAAACAACTTCTTCCTGTTACAGAGACACGCACCTCGACCACATAAGTGCAAAAGTTATTCAAAGATTGGGAGACAGAAAGACCCTCTGTTCCCAGCAATAACTTCCTCATACAAGCACAAGAGTTACAGGGTCAGTCATCTCTTGCCCAGAAATGCTGAATTTACACAATCATGCTTGCTTACAGGTGCAAAAAGTCTTGTTGCCACATTGCTCAATGCTACAGATTCAAGGCCAGCCCAGTGGCTCCCAACATGTATAAAAACAGGATTATAGGCCAATGAAACAGAATCAAGGACCTGGACTTTGGGGCAAGTAACTAAAGATACTTGATATACAACAAAAGCCCTAACAATGCAGACTGGAAAAAAGACAGCATCTTCAACAAATGGTGTTGGAAAACCTGAATAACCATATGCAGAAAAATGAAACTATATCTACGATTCTCTCCATGCACAAAAATCAAGTCCAATTGGATCAAAGACCTCAATATAGGACCAGAAACTCTGCTACTACTGGAAGAAAAAAATAGGAGAAACTTTCCATGATATAGGAATGGGAAAAGACTTCCTGAACAAAACCAACACATTACTTCAGGAAATTAAATAATTACTCATCCAGGGGGATCTCATGAAGCTGAAAAGTTTTTTCACAGACAATCATTCAATAAGCAGAGCCATTAGGTTTTCCACAGAATGGGAGAAAATATTTGTTGGCTATACAACTGACAGAGGCCTAGTTTCTAGAATCTATACAGAACTCAAAAACCTAAATAATAAAAAGACAACCTACTCACAAAATGGGTCAGAGAATTGAACAGGGATGTCTCAGAGGAAGAAATGTTCAATATCCTTAACCATCAGGAAAATTCAAAGCAAAACAATTATCAGATTCTACCTTACTCCAGTAAGCATAGCAAACATTAAAAATATCAAATGAAGTCAAATGTTGGTGAGGATGTGGAGAAATAGGAACCCTCATTCACTGTTGGTGGGAATGCGAGATGTTACAACCACTATGGAAAACAATATGGAGACTCATAAGAATTTTAACTATAGAGTTATCAACAGACCCAGTTATTCCCTTACTGGGTATTTACCTTAAAAGCTTCATGCATCAGTTCATAGAGAATTGCTCAGCCATGTCAGCTGCTGATTTCATATCAGCTAAGAACTGGAATCAACCCAGGTGTCCATCATTAGATGAATGGATAACCAAGATGTGGTATATCTACATGATAGAATTCTACCCAGCAGTAAGGAAAAATCACACAATTAAATTTGAAGAAAAATCGTTGAACTTGGAACAGATCATTCACAGTGAACTTACCCAATCACAGAAAGAATTGTTGCATGGTTTCACTCATCTGTTGCTCCTAACCTAAATCTATCTGAGATGCTGACATACCTCATATATATCTGGAAGAAGAGTAGGGCTGGAGGGGAAAATGCAAAAACTGGACTGAAATGGAACTGGTACCATGAAATCCTATATCCTGAAAGACAGACTAAAAGGTAGAACCTTCATCAGGTCCTTAGAGGGAACACCTGAATCACAGGGCCCTGGAGAGGTATGATGAAGACTAACCTTAAACTTATCCTGTTTCTCTCTCTCTCTCTCTCTTCCTCCCTCCCTCTTTCTGTCTTCTCTCTTTCTCTTTTATATTACTTATCTTTTTCTTCTTTCTTTTTCCTTGTCACTAGCCTGTAACTCCCAGTGCCAGCATGCGGTTAACATCCACAATGAGCTGTTGAACAGAGAGACCAACAAAGTTTCCCAAAAGGAGACTGATTTTTGTCAGAAGACTTTATTAACCACTAAAGTTTAATGGTAAGACCTTACTGCCAAAGATACCATATGCTGTTGGTACAGAACACAGAGAAACATGCCTGGAATCTGAGAGAGAGTCAGTCCCCAGACAATTAGCTTGTTTAGTGCTATAAAGTGCTACATGAGCCACTGGGTGAAAATGTCCAACATCTGTCCAAGCAACTTTTGTTCTATGCTGTGCTCAGAAGCAAACAACCTGATGTGATGCTCACCCAAGTGCAATAGTGGCACACAGCCAACCTGGGTAACCAACTGCTCTTGAGTTGGTTAATGTATCCCCTCAGTGGACCAGAACCCATAGCTGGAACTGGAAAACAAGTCAACCATATCCAAAAAATGAGTTCATGCTCCAATATCAAGCTCTCACCTATTAAATTCTATCTAAAATAATAATGGTTACCCCATTTATCTGGTGCTGACTTCACTCTCCCTTGGAGAATCTGCTTCTTTTTTTTAAGATGTAACTTTATTTATTATTTTTATTTATTTATTTATTTATTTATTTATTTATTTATTTATTTGACAAAGAGAGAAAGAGAGAATGGGCCTCCAGCTTCTGAAAACAAACTCCAGGTGCATTCACTCCCCTTGTGAATCTGGTTAATGTGGTCCTGGGGAATTGAACCTAGGTCCTTTGGCATTGCAGGCAAAAACCTTAACTGCTAAGCCATCCCTCCAGCCCAGAATCTACTTTTTTTTCATATGAACATAGAATCTGAGGAGAGAATCAGACCATCACCCCTCACCAGATCCCCAGATGAAACCATAGAGTAACTGGGGAAATGAACAAGCATGCTACTTTCTTGGTGAACCTATTACCAGCACAAGTGTGAAGGAGATAAACACAGAGATCACTCAGTTCAAAGACATAGAGGCTACCAAGATCTCATCACTGAAGTAGACCTAAAATGAGCCCAACATGGCTCAGGAAAATTTATGGAAGAGGGGGTGGAAAGATTGTTAGAGCCACAAATTGGTACATTATTCACAGATACATTGTCACTTCCCCACACCTGATGGTTAACCCCAAAATGCACCACTCACAATCCCCAACTAAGAAAGTCTCTTCAGAGGGGGCAGGACAGGGAGGAGGCTAACAATGGTACCAACATGGCTGTTTACACACTGAGTATGTATATAACTAATAATAATAATAATAATAAAGAAACTTACAGGACCCTGGGTATATGCAGTCCAGTTCACATTGCTGGTAGAAATCACCCAACCAAGAACAGCTTCTGGGAAAATGAGATTTATTTTGGCTTACAGGCTTGAGGGGAAGCACCATGATGGCATGAGCAGAGGGTGGACATCGCCCCCTGGCCAAAATAAGGCGGACCACAGCAATAGGAGGGTGTGCCAAACACTGGTATGGGGAAACTGGCTATAACACCCGTAAGCCCACTACCAACAATACACTCCCTCCAGGAAGCATTAATTCCCAAATATCCATCACTGGGAACCTAGCATTCAGAATGCCTGAATCAAACCACCACAGTTATACTGTTATACAAATAAAATAAATAAATCATGAATGATATTTTCAAACAATTCTGTGGCTCTAGCTGTTGTAATAAAGTGACTTTTTGGAATATGTAAATTTTTCTTTTTATTAAATATGAAAGCAGATTTGCATCTAAGGAAATGTATATGCTTGTGATATATGAATTTTGTGTTCCTTGTACACCAGTGCACCAATAATTTGAGGTGTTCCTGCACCCTTGCACTATGAATTTGAAAAATTCATAGAATCCATGAACCAGAAGATAATGTTCAGAAAGGTATTATTACTAGGGGGAGAAAATAATGGAGCTTAAGCCTAGGACATAAGAGAAGGAATCAAGGGAAGCACTAACCCAGGGAGGTAAGAAGGGTTTTGAGAAGTCCCATTAGGGAAGAAGGCAGAGATCTTTCCCAAGGAGGCAAGCAAGACTTTGAAAAGCCCACCTCAAGACTCATATCTCAAGTTTTTTAAATGGGGAGTGACTATATGAAGAAGTCCAGGTCAGCAGGTTATTATGGACAGTGACCAGAATTTATAGCTTTGCTAGTAGTATTGGGTAAGGATCAGAATTTCTGTCCTCTCGGAAGGTGCCAGGTTCCCCTGACAGGTAGCGCTGGGGAAGGACCAGGCCCACTGGTTCCTCCCAAGGGCTTGAGGAGGATGGTGGGTGTCAACAGCAAAGAACACACTGAGCCAGGAGTCTTTTCAAAGCAAGATCTCACTTTATTATAACAGGCAGGTGTTTATATAGCATTGAGAATGAAGGAGGGGATCTCAGAATGGGGTAAGGTGTAAAGGCCAATAGCATACCCCGACTTTTGTAATGATCAGTTCTAAGCGAGTGCACGTGGGAACTCTTACTCCATACTTGGAAATAGCAGGCAAGAGGCAATTTGGCACCCTGCTGAGTCATTGCTGGCCAGAGACAGGTCGCCAAACTTTACCTAGGTTCAAGAAGTTTCACTAGGCCTCACGTCTGGGCCTCTCAAGGCCCAACATCTCCCCCTTTTGTTTTTGTAAAAACATGGCCCCTGCCTTAGGTTGTCCCCCTTGGGGATCTTATCCATCAGTGGGTACCACGTCTTGTAGTTCGGGGGAGGGGGGAGTCACTCCATGGCCTGTCTTAGGTTGCTCTGAGGCATGTAAGGATGTACCTGTCTTTGACTCTTGATGCAGTTTTGCATAAGATCTGTCTTGGGTTGTCTCAAACATCATCTCAGCCTTACCTGTCATTGGACACACAGAGGATGGAAAGGGGAAATATCATCATAGGAGGAGTTTATCTCCTGGGTTGCCAATCTGTGATAATGTATCTCAATTCTTGGAGTCTTATAGCCTTGACACGACTTTGAATAAATTGTAAGAGCTTATTAAAGACGCAGGGCCTGAAAGTAAGGATTAGGAGAAGAGACAGTAAAGGTCCAAGCAAGAGAAATAAATAAGGCAAGAAGCCATGGAGTGCTGTCCAGAGTGGTTATCCTGGAGTTCTTTTTGTCTCTTTTCAAAATCTTCTTTTAGTCTTTTTACTCTATTTTGGACAGTCCCAAACCGATTGGCATAGAAGCAGCATTTTTCCTGTAGAAACAAACAAATTCCTCCTTTTTCAGCAGTTAGAAGGTCCAAATGTTACCTGTTTTGGAGGACCACGTCAGCCAAAGAATCCAACTGTTTTTGTAAATCTAGGAGGGTTTGGGAAACAGCATTCATATGCTGGATTAGCTGAGAGGAGAGTTTTCGATACATGTGGGATGCTATCCCCATGCCAGCATGAGGCCATACAAGAAGTGATTCCCAGGCCTACCAACAGGGCAATCATTTGGACCACCCTTTTTGAGTGCCCCCCTATAAGATCAAAAGAAGGTATAGGCATGGGTTCATCTCCAGGAACAATATCAATGTTGGGTAGTAGGGTAGCCAGGGCACATATTCCAGTCCAATTTTGGGGCAAAAAGCTTAAGGCTAGATCACCCCCATATAGGATAACCATCCCAGAGGTGGGGCATCCATGGCTGTTTGCAATTGAGATATTATACTCACAAGATAAGGGTAAATGGTTCCCACACCAATACTAGAATTATCAGGATTTGGGGGGGGGCAGAAACACTTAGTGAGTGTGATTGGTATCCCTGAATCTCAATGGGGGTGTCACTTTACAGTCAGAAGGAGCTGAGGAAAGTGTGGTATTAGTTGTGGTGTTGGAGATTACTGCAAGTGATCATGGTGTGCCAGCTTTAAGGCATAGCCAGCAATCTTGAGCTAGTGATGGTGTAGTTTGGTTTAGGATATCAAATACCAACTGGAGTATATCCTCTGTAAGGGGGTCTAGGCTTAAGTGACCCCTGGACACAGGGAGTGCTATGGGGTTATATTGAAAGTGTGGAAATTGGGATAGGATGGTATTTTCAATCTGTTTTTCAACTTCCTTTTTACAAATTTGGTCTTGTACTCCTCCTCCATCTGTATAACCAATAGGAGCCTTAAGTTGCCAACATATGGGTTGGCCCAAAGTGCCTTGACAGGGGTTCCAAGCATAACCCATATCTCCTGAAATCTATCCACTTTCTCCCATTGGGTGTAGGGTATTTCTTATACTGGTCCAATAAACCTTCCCCCCACCGGAGCATTGTTGTACCTCATTATAACATCCCGTATGAATTGTTGAGTAAAAGGTTTTACATGGTCATGGACCTGGTTGGCCATCCACCTGAGGGATGACCTTACGCTTTTTAACACACACCCACTTATTTTGGTAAGAGCCAGGGTCAAGAAACAAAACTGTAGTTTTATCACTAAAGTCTACCTGAGAGAGGATTTGTTTGTTAATGGGTTTGGTGTTGTATATTTCCCCACTGTAATCACAAGGTTTACCTCTCTATTTTGCCAGAATAATCCTGGCATCATGTGGGTTCCCAAATCTGGCCTCACTCACCACAGTCACCACAGGGAGGACCAGGTAGAACAGTGTCCTCATTGTCTTGGGGCTCTCCTGGAAGAGAAGGAGAGCTAGCTTCCTCAGTGGTAGGACTACTCCCTGGGAATAGGGCTTGGTCATCCTACTGCTGTGGTAAGTGTTTTAGGTCTCTCACTGTACCCAAATGGGACTCTTTTCTTCTTGGTGGAAGACACACCTGAACCCTCTTCCTACTGTGAGGAGTGGTTCTGGTCCCCTACAGGCCCCAGTCAACGAGTCTGTCCATTTAACTTTGACTGAACTATATGTAGCAGAAGACAACCAACGTTTATGAAATGAAGATAATTTTTCATTTCTTGAAAAATTTAAAATATTTAAGGTGAATAATGCTTTCTTTAGCTGATAATGGGGGGGGGGAATTCCCGCTTTTGTTTTGTAATTGTGATTAAATGTTTGGTTATGTCTTTCAACAATAGCCTGGCCCCGAGGGTTGTATGGGATGCCTGTGGAATGTATGATCTACAAAGTTTGGAGAAAGTTTGTAAAAGTTTTGCTTATAAAGCAGGGACCATTATCTCTTTTAATTCATTCAGGCAGTCTGAGGGTGGCAAAGCATTGAAGCATGTGGCTAATAGCATGTTTGTATTTTTCCCCAACATGTGCTGATGCTCAACAGGCATGGGAGAATGTATCAACTGATAGGAAAATATATTTGAGTTTTCCAAGTGGGGAAAAATGTGTAACATCTATTTGTCAAAGGTGGTTAGGGCGGAGACCCCGAGGGTTACTCCTGGAGATTTGGACGGGGGGAGGAACTTAGAGGAAGGGTTGACAAGATTTGCATGTCCTAACAATCTTTTTAAGATCTTTATTTGGTATTTGAGGGAATCTTTGTTTGAGGCTTCTCCAGTTGGTTTGAGTTAATGAATGAAATTGCATTGCCTCTGAGACTGTGTGACAATGAGCTGTAGAGGCCAATTTGTCAGTCAAACTGTTTCCCTCGGATAGGAAACTTGGCAAATTTTGATGGCCTCGAAGGTGTTGTATAAAAATGGGGTGGACTCTTTGTTTGAGTAAGGTATGAGCTTGTATCATTAGGGGGACATAGGGTTGTAATCAAGTCTAATATGAGCTTCAGTAAGGTTTGGTAATAGATTGAACACATAGAGGTTGTCAGAAAACAGGTTAAATGGCTCTCGAATGGTGTCCAGGGCCAGAGCAACTGCAAAGAGCTCTTTGAACTGTGCTGACCCCCTGATTTCCCAAGAGATAGACTTGAAGGGCTCAGGTTTTATTTCCAGCTTGAGAAGAGGGTACACAACCAGGGAAGCCCCCAGTTGTCCCCCGTCAATAAAAACCTTGAGAAAGTTAGGGTTGGGTTGAGGTAGAAAGAGTCTGAGTGTCTTCTACTCCAACCTAGAGAAAGAACTCATCCATTTGTGAGAGCTTTGGTGGCAGTCTATAGTGCCCAGGAACCCCTCAAGTGCCAAAGCAACTCTTGCATTATTCTTCTGGAGCCAAGTGAAATCAGTTATCTTATAGGGGCAATGATGGAGTGGGGCTCAATACCAAAGAGTCTAATGGCAGTTACCCTTACTTTAATGATACAATCAGGTACTTGGTTACTTAAAGAATAGACCCTAGGGGCCCCACCGATTGAGAGGTGAATCCACTGAATAGGCTTGCCCTTTTGAGCCAGCAGGGCAGTTATCAGAGTCTCCCCAGGGAAAAGGTAGAGGGAAAGAGGGAGATCATGGTCGAATTGTTTGAGATTGGAGTTATATATGGCCTCCTGGACTCTATGGAGTATTTGCCTCTGCCCAGATATTAGGGTTACTTGGGATGAAAGATCAAGGCCCCTTAGGAGGTCGAACAAGGGGGATAATTCCTCAGTGGTTATAGGTATCCAGGGCCAAGAGCCTCTGGAGTTGAGGCAAGGGGTAAGAATCCTGACTATAAAGTTGTGGTTTAACAAGTGAAACTGAATCTAGGGTAAGGATTGAGGCCAGGATCTTTAAGGAAGGTACAGTTTGGACTTTTTCAGGAGCCACTTTGAAGTTGTGGGTATGAAGGATGTTTAAGCATTGGTGGGTAAGATCCTGGAGTGTGGAAGGATTAAGACACCCAAGGATAATGTCATCCATGTAAATACAAAACAGAATATCGGAGAGATTAATCAGGGAAGAGAAAATGGATGACAGATAATATTGACAAATGGGTGGGCCATTAGCCATACCCTGAGGTAAAATGGCCCACTCAAACCTTTTATCCAGGCCTCAGTAGTTAACTGAGGGTATAGAGAATGCAAATTTTTCCATGTCCTCTGAGTGAAGGGGGATAGAGAGGAAGCAATCTTTAATGTCAATGATAGTGAGATAACATATATTGGGAATAGCTGGGATCCATGGGAGTCCCCTCTGGGGGGTTCTGAAGGAGACCATAAACTCATTTATCCTTCTTTAATCATGTAAAAACCTCCAAGATCCATTAGTTTTTTTTTTTTTTTTTTTTTTTTTTTTATGACAGACAGGAGAGTTCCAGGGTCTAATGGAGGACAGATGTGTCCATCTGCCAATTGTTGATCAACAAGTATGGGAGTTGGTGTAATTTTAGAGAAAAGAGAGGCCACTGATCAACCCATATAGGACCCCCCCAGTTTCCACTGAATTTTAAATGGAGAGGACTGAGCAGTGGCCCTTAGGATTGGGGGTGTTCATCAGAGTGTTTTTGTCTGAGTTGTTTAAAATAAGGGTCATCCCTATGATTGGGATGACATTCCCTCCCTTCCTCAAACTGTTGTTGATACTCTTCTTCAACTAGCGAATCATTATAAAAGGCCTTATAGTCAGTGGTGATAAAGGCCTCAGCATCTCTGAGGATGTCTTGCCCCAATAAGTTAGCAGTGCGCCTTGTCACCACAAAAGGGCGGACTCCTCCCCTGCCCCCATCCAAGTCAGTCCAAGGGAACCACGTGGCAGTCTCTCAGGAGGTGGACTGCCTACCAACTCCCAACAGCAGAGGGCTGGGCATGAGCTGCCAGGAGGGGGGCAATTCTTCCTTTTCAAGACCATGCAGTCTGCTCCATTGTCAATGAGAAACTTGAGTAAACAGCCCCATGCCTGGAGGGCTTGGTTATCAGAAAGATTAAGGCCTCTACTTTTGAGCAGAACCCGTAGCGACTCTAAGGCAGGATTTGGTTTAGATGACAACTGTCCCATGTTATAAAGTCAGGAGAGGAGTGTCTGTAAAATTAGGGCAACAGCACCACACAGACACACGAGCACAACACAAACACAAAGGACCCAAAAAATAGCTAAACATGCTGCAAAATTAAGTTCAGATTTAGGCCCATGACAGCCAGATGAGTCTGTGTCCTTAGGGGACGGCTTGATGATACCAAACATGGTACAGATGGGAGCAGATATCCCCAGCAGGTTTTCTCTGTCTTCCAGGACGGAGACCCCACTCAAATGACGGGGCAATACTCCTCAATTCTCCTCCAGGTCTGCCCACATGGTGTGTCCACCAGGGACATATGACCCATTCAGATATACAGATGCTGCAGATGCAGCTGGCTGGCAAACCAAAAGAGAAAGGAAACGAAGAGATGTTGACAAGCAAGCACGGGTTACAGAAGCAAAGGTTAGCACATTAGATATGAGTACTGCCTCATAACTTATGAGGGCACACTTATCCACACACCAATTGACCTCCTCAATGAGAATTCCTCACACGGGGCACCAGTCTGCCAGGTTTCCCTGGCAGGTAGTGGTGGGGAAGGACCAGGCCCACTGGTTCTTCCCAAGGCCTTGAGGAGGAAGGTGGGTGTTGACAGCCAAGAACACCCCGAACCAGGAGTCTTGTCAAAGCAGGGTCTTTAAGACATTTCAATCTAGGCTTAAATCTGAAATTTGAAATCTGAAAAAGAACAATGATTTGGCTTTATACTATTTGAAGAAACATTAAAAGAGAAGTGATTAGTCCTCATGCAAATATAATAATATTTCAGAGCTGAAAGTATTCTGATGAACACTTTGTAAGAAAAAAAATCATACTTTTAGACATGAAGAATAGAAACCATAACTATTTTGTCTATCTATTAGAATGGGGAATCTTTCTCTTCAATCATTGCTATAAGTCTGAAAGAAAAAGGTGCATTCTATGATACAAAGCTTATGTCAGGATTTTGTAATAGGTAAGTTCAGGCTTCTAATCCAATAAACAAACTGGTCACTTGTGAAATTTATGAAAAGAAAGAGAATTTCACTATTTCCCAATTACCGGTGCCTGTATAATCATAGGTTGGTTATAATATCTAAAAATTAATAATAAGACCATAATTAAAAGCAGAAATATAATGCCCCATTAAATATTTTTTGATAAATATAAATATAAAAACACACTGATCATGCTAGGTACTCTTTAAGTTGTGGAAACTATACGAAGATACTAATATATATGCTATATGTGCCAAAACATTGATTATTTCAAAATTAATCTTCTCTTTATTATGAGTCAAAGACAGTTGTTTTAGCTCATTCAGCAATGTAACATATCCTGAACACTTTGTACAAATTACTACCCTAGATAATATGAGTAACACAAAATGACAAATTCATTATACATATAATGAGCATACAATGTAGTTCAGTGATTTATAAAATTTATTAATAAGGATCAGAAGCTTTAGTACACTTATGTGTTTGATGTGGGTTCTTACAGTAGAAGAGTGGGAGGACACATTGAAGTCAAAGTCCATATTCTCGTAAAGTTGTCTTTATTTTATTCATATCTCTACTTCCTTTTGCACTAGTTATTTTTTTTTTCCCCAAGGTAGGGTCTTCCTCTAGCAGAGGCTGACCTGAAATAATTCACTATGTAGACTCAGGCTGGCCTTGAACTCACAGTGAGTGGTCCTCCTACCTCTGCCTCCCAATGCTTAGATTAAAGGTATGGGCCAACATGTCTGGCATCCATTTTACACTAATTTAAAAGAATTTTCCTCTAATTATTGAGTAGAAACTTTGGGTGAGCACATCATTTATTTGTACTATCATTTCCCTCCTCTTTTCCCTCATTCCACTTACCATCATCCTCAGTGGAATTGAAGGCATTTATCATGGGGCTATGGATTATGAGTTGTGGAAGTAGCAGTCAGTTAATGTGGGGAGGGGAAATGTCTCTGTATATTCTCTCTTACCCTTTTTTGCACAGGCTGTCTTTTCCCTTTAACTTTATGCTGGTCTCATTCTCTGTTGGAGAATCTGCTTTTCTTTTACAGAAGGCAGTAGAAAACAAGGATAACCAAAAGATAAGAAAAGAAAGCTGACTCCCTAACAGGAGCTGAGCCACCCCTAGAACATCAGCTAGGGTCCAGGTGAAACCACAGAGGAACTGGCAACATGACAAGGGTGCTTCTTCCATGGAAAATTTTAAAGTTTTTGAAGAGTATTTTTTTTAATTAATTAATTTATTTTTTGTTTTTCATTTTTTGTTTGTGTTTTTACTAACAACTTCCATAATTGTAAACAATATCCCATGGTAATGTTCTCCCTCCTCCCCCCACTATCTCTTTTGGAACTCCACTGTCTATCAATCCCCTCCCTCTTTCAATCAATCACTATTATTTTGATGTCATGATCGTTTCTCCTATTATTAAGCTCTTGTGTAGGTAGTGTCAGGCACTGTGAGACCATGGATATCCAAGCCATTTTGTGTCTGGGGGGGAGCATGTTGTAAAGAGTCCTATCCTTCCTTTGGCTCTTACATTCTTTCTTCCACCTCTTCTGCAATGGACCCTGAGCCTTGGAAGGTGTGAATGATATTTAAGTGCTGAGCATCTCTCTGCCATTTTTTCTTAGCAACATGGTGCCTTCTAAGTCATCCCAAGTTCACTGCCTGGAGAATTGAGCCTCAAGCCAGGATCCTTAGGCTTCACAGGAAAATGCTTAACCACTAAGCCATCTCTTCAGCCCCAGATATGAGAGTTATAATAACACCATGGACAATAATATTATTATTAACATTAATTACAGATAATACTGTGGTGGTTTGGATCAGATGTCCTCCATAAAATCATGTTCCTTGAATGTTTGATCCTCAGCTGGTGGCAATTTGCGAGGTGGAGTCTTACTGGAGACATCTGTCACTGAGGGTGGACTTTGAGGTTTATTACCTCTAGCTTGCTAGTATTAGTTTAGCTCACTCTCCTGCTGCTGCTTACCACCTGCTGTTGGTAAGAAGGTATTGTCCAGCCTCTGCTCAGGCCAAGCCCCTGCCATTATGAAACTTCCTCTTAAGAGTGCAAGGCAAAATAAAAACCTTTCGTCCCATCAGCTGCTTTTGGCTGGGTGCTTTATCCCAGCAACCTGAAGATATCTACAAGGATACTCTTCAAGGAAATAGAAATCAAAAGGTAAGGCAAACAGGCAGCATTACCTCAAAGAAATTAAAATGACACAGAATGTAAAGAACAGAGTTGTTGACAATGGAGGTAATTAAAGCACATGCTTTTTTTATGTCCATGACTTAACTCAGAAAGATGTCAAAAGTTGGATAGTGAAGATTAGATACAGGTTTACAAAGAGATGGTAACACCATTTTTAACTGATTGTTTTAATTTGTATTGAAGAGTAGAAATCCTTTTCCTGGAAATTAAGATCCAAATCTCTCTGTACATTGTTTACATAGCTTTTTCACAATGAACTTTTTTTGTTTTTAATCTATCAAACTTACCATTCATTTTATTAAATGGCTTCTTTTTCATATTCAGAAGTAACCTTCCTTTTCCCTAAATAATACATTTAGATTAATGTGTGTTTTCATATTTGTATAATTCAGAGAAGTTTTTAATATTTTTCTTGTCCACTTTTTATAAGCTTTAAAATAATTTTTCTTTGCCTTGAGATTATTATCAAGAAAAGCACCTCTTCTCTACCTAAAGCTTTGAAAACTAGGCAAACTTTACACATTTTAACAAGTATGTTTGAATCCATGAATAGTAATATCAGTTGTTAAGAGAACCAATTATTGCATTTGATCTGGATGAATTTTAAAAGAATATAATGTTCAGTACTCAAAGGATAATAAATATTTGCCACCATGATGTTCATTTTTACACAAAGGAACACAAACTTGGAGACATGAATGTGCAAAGGTCATTTATCATTTGCTCATGCATTTGAGGAAGAGCAGTTGTATTCCTACATGTTTTTTTTTAAGATCATACTGTAATTCGTTTGTACAAAATCAAAGAAATACTTGTATTCTAGAAGAAATATGAAATGATTAATTTATAAGCAGGCTGGAGACTTTTTTCTGCCATTGTTTTATTTTTTATTATTTGAGAGAGAAAGAGAGGAAGAAAGAGGCAGATGGAGAGAGAATGGACATGTCAAGTCTTCTAGCCACCACAAACAAACTTCAAATGTATATGCCCCTCTGTGCATCTGGATTACATGGGTACTAGGGAATCAAACCTGGGTCCTAGGCAAGTACCTTAAAGGCTAAGCCATCTCTCTAGCCTTTTGTTTGAATTTTAATCACATCAGTTTTTAAATTTTTTTATATTTTAAGTATTTAATTAATTTATTTATTTGATAGAGAAAGAGGGAGAGAGAGAGTTCATCAATGCCTCCAGCCAATGCAGATGAACTTCAGACACGTGTGCCTCCTTACGCATCTAGCTAACATGGGTCCTGGGTAATTGAACATGGGTCCTTTGGCTTTGCAAGCAAATGCCTTAACTGTTAAGTCATCCTTCCAGTCCTCATATCATTTTTTGATTAAAAGGTTGTAAAATCTCAAGTAATATCTTAAGATAACATTAAGATGAGATGATGTTATACTTACGGAGAATGTTTCTCTAAAATATATGACAAGTGTCATTATAAAAGCAATGCCCAGTCTGGAACACAAGCCTAGAGGATGACTGCCAGGTAAGAACAGGGAATTGGAGTGACGTCTTTACAAACCAGCATTCTATTTCTATTATTTCTATCTATATTATATTATATATAAGCTATAATACCATCAACCCAGTTAGCCATGTTAGGAACTGAAAACTGTGTTTCAATTTGACCTTTCCCTGTTCTTCCAATAATTTATTGACTGATGAGTCAATAAATCCTCCCAATCTGTCTCTTTAAGATCACTACTATATTCTTTCTATTGCTTGTGTTAGTCATTTTTATGCTTGTATAAATAACTTTAAGGAAGAAGAATATAAACAACTTGAAGGAGGGAGAATTTATTTTAGTTCATAGGTTCAACACTTCTGCCGATAGTTGATGACTACCTTGGTTCTGGGGCTAGGGAGGCAGGACACTATGGCAGAAGACGAAAGGCAGAAACAGAGATAAGATGCCAGGCACAAAATATCCTTCAAAAAATAATTTGAACAACTTACTCCCTTCACCTAGGCCCAACCTCCCTATGAGACCACCATGTTGTGAATCTATCAAAAGATCATCCTATTGATTAGGGAAGAATCCTCATAACTCAATTACACCTCCATGACCAGATAATCTCTCAGTGACTAGGGCCAAGGCTTCAACACTTCAACAATATCATTTGGGATATTCCCCATTTGCTTCTTGGTCCATAATAATAATTTTCTCCACCTGGATTAATGTGTTCCAACTCAGAGCTTTACCTAAATTCTCTTTTCAAGTCTACTGTCCAACACAAATCTGATCATGTAATTTCCCTTCAATACTTTCTAGATCCATTGCCTTTACATTTCACTTATTACCTTTTAATACCATAATGAATGTCTTGTTCTATGTTTTCATATTGCAGTCCTTACCTCTCATGTTCTATAATCTTTCTGAGTATCTCACAGATTTTTAGAAAATATAGTCTATTATCCATCAAAATTTTTTCACATGTTCAGTTTCCACATTGCTATCATGACTTGGCTCATTTACTATAACTTACCTGTGTATGTGCAAATGAACATGCACATGCACACACACACACACACACACACACACACACACACCTGAAAGCTGTCTACCAAGTAGAGATAAGTTACCCTATTCTAAGCACCTGTAGCACTCTCTCCTACCTCTAGAATAGAGCCTATGCTGTAATTATATACTTTCTCCAACACATAAAATGTTCCAGAAAGTTTTCTTCCCCATTAACTATTTAATGTAGTAAAGTTCCTGGTCCATAATTGGTATCAAAAAGATATTGATTGAATGACCAGAGAAGATATAAAATCCTTCCCATAGACAGTATTTTTAAGTAATAGGTGGCTTATGTAAGGCTTTAAACAATAAAAGATCTGTGCAAAATGTACAGATGATGCTGCAGTCAGGTTTGCATTACTGTCAGAAAACCACCTGACCAAGAGAAGTTTGTGGGAAAAAGGGTTTATTTTGACTTACAGGCTCAAGGGGAAACTCCATGATGGCAGGAGAAAATGATAACATGAGCAGAGGGAGGACATCACTCCTTGGCCAACATAAGATGGACAATAGCAACAGGAGAGTGTGCTAAACACTGGCAAGGGGTCACTGGCTATAATAGCCATAAGCCTGCCCACAACAATTCACTGCCTCCAGGAGGTTTTAATTACCAAATTGCCATCAGCTGGGAACTTAGCTGTAGGGAGCAGGTGTGGCAGCCATTCCAAGATGGCGCCCGGGACAGCTGCCAAGTCGTATGATTTGCACCTGACTTCCTTATGCACCCCTGAATAGCCACGTCCGCAGTGCGCCATCTTGGAATGGCTTCCATACCCGCTCCCTACAATTCCCCCTTTTCTTATTGTTTATGGCAGAGAGAATGCCTGTCTTAGGTTGCCCCCTGTGACAATGCTCCTTACCCGTCATGGGGAGTCAAACAGCATTGGTTTAATCCCTGTCTTAGGTTGGTAGCATGTCCAGGGAGTCTTACCCATCTTTGACTACTTCTCTAGCATGCCAAGCTACACTTGAGGAGATTGTCCCATCTCCATTGCTGCAAATGCTTGTAGAAGCAAGGCTTGATTCTTTTGTTGACAAACTCTCATGTTACATATGCACCAGAACGCTAGGCAACTGATGAGGAGCAGGCATAGGGCTAACCCCCCCACAGTCCAGCCCATTCCTTCAGATGAGACATTTCTTGAAGAATCCAATCGGTTAATCCAGAAGCTAGAGAGGCATCCACTCTGGTTGAATTTATGTGGACAATGGACTGTCGCAGTTCCCTCAGCTTGGTATCCAGCTTGTGAGACCAATTACCTGTAATATAGCTAGAAAGCTCTCGGGAAAGATTACCAGCAGCACTTGCATTATGGAAAGGAACAGAGGTTACACACAATCCTGGATAACGCCATTGGCATCGTAGCTGCGCTAACTCCATCAAAACATCCGCTTGTTCCTGGACTAAATCTACTCTTTGATTAAGCAAAAGGATACCTGCTTTTAATTGGCTATTTATATTACCTTGCACATCTAAGGCCTCTGCTACTCCTGCTGACAGATTATTCAAGGTAGCTGCAGTCTGTACTGTACTGGTTAACACCACTGTGGCAGCCGTGGTAGCAGTAGCTGACACAGCAATGGCTGTAAGGATGGCTGCAGTAATGCCAAAATCTCTTTTAGATCTAAACAAGGTCACAGCAGAAGAAGCCTCCACAGGCCAGGGAACATACCAAGGCATGCGGGCAACAACAGCCAATTGATGCTCAGAAGCATTCCAGCACATCATATAAAAACAGGTATCATTACTACAATGTAAAACACTATCATTATGACTACCATTATATACTATAAAAACAAAAGGAGGCCACACACACACTGGCGTAGGCCGAAAGGAAATATTCTGTCCAGGACTCAGCTCTTGTACGGAGGCCTCAAAAGTTCCATTCCAAATAAAACTAGCATTTCCTATACCTCTGCCTGCAATCATCGCCATGAGCGATAAATCAGTACAGCTCCCATTTACACCGCACAAAAGCCAAACGGAGAGTTTCTAATTGGGCTACCACATAGGCAGTGGTAATGCCATAGGCTCGAACCCCTTCAGCTTACTTTTGAATTATTTCCAATCAAGTGGCTCATGATAGCAGTTACCTTGGGCATCCTGAAATACAGGAAAACACTGAGCTCATAGCTCCCTCCAAACCTCAGGGTGCAAACTCTGTCCCGAAACTCCATTAGGAGCATATGGAGGCAGATGCTGCGGTCGTGGTGCTGAAGGTTCTACTTTTAGTTTCACTCTTCCTAAACTTTCAGCTATGCTTTCATGCTTGTCTTCAGAGACCTCCTCATCGGCAGAACTCTCAGCAGCCTCAGATCTCTGCGACCGCTCCTCTCTTAACTGCTCCAATGCCTCTGTGCCCTTTTCTAGTTCCGCTCCACAGCCCTCCTTATCCTCTATACAATTCCTAACTAGCTCCCAAACTGGCAGCACCCCGGTCAGCAGTATGCCCTGCTCTTCAGCAAACTTTAAATCCTTCCCTAGCTTCTCCCAACTGGGTGCCATAAGACGTCCTGATACTGAAAACCAGGGTGCAACTTCATCAACCGCCCCTAAAACTTTCTCAACAGTAGCTTTCTTAAGGCCAACTCCTTTCACTTTTAAAATACTTCGGAGGGCCTGACTGACTGAACTGGCAGAAGATGTATTTCCCATAGTGCTTGTGCAACTTGTCCCTCTATCGGGAACCTTATTGTCTCTTGCCGAGAACTTGCCCTCGTCCCACTTACCTGGGAACTTACCAGCTAGCTGCTCTGACTAAGATGAGTTCGTAACATCCCCCATACGGGCCACCACTTGTCGCTTCTCAGTCTGACCAGCAGAAAGGAACGACGCCACACAATGTTCTTCTCAAAGCAGTTTATTCAGGAACCTTAACCGCATGCTAAGAAAGAAAAAAAAATGAATCCCAAGCCCTTCCCAGTCCATCCTTAAATCCATAGCCTGCACCACTCAGAGTCTGCCGTGTAAGTCTCTTCAATAGGCTCATGTCAGCACAACGTCAGATGGTCTGTCTTGCATAGCAACGAGTCTGCGCAGTGCGCACTGCGGACGTGGCTATTCAGGGGTGTATAAGGAAGTCAGGTGCAAATCATACGACTTGGCAGCCGTCCCGGGCGAGATCTTGGAATGGCTGCCACACCCGCTCCCTACACTTAGCATTCGGAATACCTAAGTTTATGGGAACACCTGAATGAAACCACCTCATTCCACCCCTGGACCCCACAAACTGATAACCATACATGATGTAAAATGCAATGCATTCAGTCCAACTTTTTAAAAGTCTGCATAATATTTTAATCACTCCCAGTGATATTTAAATATCCTCATAGTCTGAGATCTTTTAACTGAGCCATAATAGCAAAATAACCTCAAAAAAAAAAAAACATAATTGGATAGAAAAAAACATTCACACTGCAAAAGATAGCATTGGGTATAGCAAGAAATAATTCAACCAATACAAGATTTAAAACAATCAGTACAAACATCACACTCTATAGCTCTAAGTCAATTCTACCTAGTGAAAAATCTCCAAGTCTGATAATTCTAACCAGCAACAAGTCTCTGGAGTTCTAATTCCACCCCTTACGCTAGGATACTCACAGTCCTGGAAAACTCCATTTGGGGAAGGCACTCTTAGCAGCTTTCTCATGGTCCTGGCATCTCCACTTGGTCTCCACTGCAACCCACAGTTCATCCTCATGGCTCCATTGGGTCTCCATGCAGGCAACCCAGCAAACCTGCTACATATTGCCCGTGGCCATTTCCAAAACACAAAACTGGGTTGCAAATTCAATGACCCTCTCATTCTTGCATTTCTTATGCCCCACAATACCAGGTGAGGTGCCAAATTGTTAATCCACAGGGGAGTAAAGCAGACTTTGAAGAACAGGGCACTCCTTCAGCCCTCAGGCACCTCCAAAAGACTATTCTTTCTGTGGTTCCAATGAAGGTCACTTGGGCCCAATCTCAATGGTTATAATATTTCAATTACAGCTAAACAGTCAGCAGTTTCACCCGAAGATTTCAATTTTTTTTTTCTGTGCCATATCCTTTTGCTCACACCAATCCATTTCTACACCAAGCAACCCTGCTCAAGTTCTCAGGACATGGGCATAACAGCAAGCCACTCATACAAACTGCTTCTAGCCCAGTTCAAGCAAAGCTCTTTCTCACCCTCATAGCCAAACTTCACAGTCCTTAGTTCTTACTGCATTCATGTTTTTCAACTCTGACCACAATAATCCATCAAGATGTAATGTACTTAACTTGCACTGCAAGGTCTCTCTTAGGCCAATCCTTCCACATTCCTCCTGAAAATGAACTCTGAAAGGACAAAGTCACATAGTCAGGTGCCCAGCAGAAATCCACCCCACTCCTCTGGTAACAACTTTACTGTTACAGTCAGGTCACATTGCTAGCAGAAAACCACCTGACCAAGGGTGGCTCGAGGGAAAAAGGGATTATTTTGGTTTATAGGCTCAAGGGGAAGCTCCATGATGGCAGGAGAATGTGATAACATGAGCAGAGGGTGGAAATCATCACCTAGGCAGCATCAGATGGACAATAGCCACAGTAGTGTGTGCCAAATACTGGGAAGGGGAAACTGGCTATAACACCCATAAGCCCACCTCCATCAATATACTGCTTCTAGGAGGTGTCAATTTACAAATCACTATCAGCTGGGAATCTAGCATTCAGAATATTTAAGTTTATGGGAGACACCTGAATCAAACCACCACAGATAGATTCACATGCAAATCTCTAAACACATCACATTCTATGTTGGTAATCTTATGCTGTTATTCAGAAAGTACTTCTATTATTTAGACACAACCATAGCAGTAACAGAAAACTTTGGTGTAAAAAATTAACCTCACATAAAAAGCTACCTTACTTGTTAGTGGCACTGGGTTACAGAGATACATATGAAAAATAATAAAGCTTATTTGCTCACTTCATCTTACAATATAGAAAATATAATTTTAGAAAGTGCTATTAACTATTGAGCCAACTTTACCTCTTAATGTGTCCATAAAAAATATATGCTTAATAAATAAAAACAGAAAACATAATTTGTGCATGATTAAAAATACTAAGGTATGATATCAAAAGGCCAATTTACATTTGGTTGAAACATAATATGGCTCCTTTAGAATGCTATAGTGAGGACCTATACTATTTATGGGTATAATTGTTGTTTAAAGATGACTGTGAGCTCCTTGTAAGGAGGGATCAACCTTCAATTTTGGTGTCTTGGGAAATAGCTAGAATTCAGCCTATAACAAAAAATGAAGGAAAAATACCAATGCAGAAATACATATATATATATATGAAATACATTGGCAACTAAATCAAACACTAGGACTATATATCAAAGATGTCAAAAAAAAGTTGTCAATATTGATGTTAAATCTAGACTAAAATCTAAATGTTAAATGTTTTACTGTAAATTTAATTCTAAGCAAACTCAAAATTCTAGAAAGATTTTTCTTTAATAAACTCTTTTTCATTGCATGAAGATATATGTACTTCCTAAGTCCATTTCCTTTTTTGTATACTTATGAGAATACAGTTCACTGAACCCATGCATGTAGGCAAAAATGTGAAACTATCTCTAACCAATGGGTTTTTAGCAAATACAATGTGTGTCAACCCTGATGCATCAAGGGGTTCCCATGGTGGTACCATACATGAAGAGATAGCTGCATGATGGAATGATTTCTCTTATCCTGCTCTCATGGAGCCTTTAACAAGAAACTTTTAATAATTTTAATAGTTTCACTCTATGGGATTTGGTTATTCTTTGTTACCACAAAATATCCTAAACTAGATTAAACCAGCATAATTATTTTCTTTCAGTAGAAGCTTTAGAATTATGCTATTATGTTAATAAGTTTAACAAGAAAAACTAGAAATCTTTTTAAGTTTTACCTTACTGAGACTATATTGCTGAAGTCTCTTGGTCTAAAAACAAACAGTATATCATAGAAAATAAAATAAAATCAATGTCTCCACAAGTCTTTAATTACTTTGATATTTAACATATGCAAAAGAGAAGTTAATGTAGACAATTAATTTAGTCTCAATCTACCCTACTACCCTAGGGAAGTATAAAAATTGTTTGCTACTAGAAGTGACCTTTAAATAATGGAAAAAATGGTCTAGCACTGGTCACCTTAGGGATGCAACGTGGTATTTAAGAAAGGAGATCTCCTGTTGAAGGCAGATTTTGGCAGCTGTTCCTGTATTCATATTGGCAGCAACTTAGACAACACTATGACTTTATATCCCAAAAAAGTCATCAGGGTAAACGTAACTACTGTATTTTCTTATGAAAAGAATTAAAAACCTTATACTCACTAGCTTAAAGCTCTAAGCTCAAATGGGCCTTAAATGTAATTTCTTTTTATCACCCTAAATAAGAAAGATTTGATCCACACAGCACATTGTCCAAGGTCAGTGGCAGAGGCAAAAGTAGGAACTTGGGTCATCAACTGAGCAGGCCATTTACTTAGATATTTAAGAAGCAATGAGTGAGAAAATATGTACAAACTGTTATTTTGAAAAGTTCAGATATAAAATTCTATCATTAATTTTTGCCCATTGATTAATATCTGACCTAAGATAATCAATAGATAATCACTACCACCAACATATATCCAATTTTGAAAAAAACACATCACTCATTAGACTATAGCAATATGGCATTATCTAGGACGTGTTAACCCCAAAGGACAGAAAATAAAAATATAAGTCTAAAATACTCTATCCATTTTCTGGTTATCCTTCAGGTCTTCCTGCCTCAGGAAGGCTGTCCAGTCTACACAGAGGTGCTGAGCTGAGCTCATGAGCATACAGCCTTTGCAAATAGAAAATCTTTAGCTCTAAGCTGCCATCTATAATTTCTTAAAGCCTTTTAAACAAGAGGTCAGAGTTTTCATTTTTCACAGGGTTCTATGTAGCTGGCCCTCATGCTGTTTACTGCTTCTGATGTTTATACACATTTCAATATCTATATTTCCCCTTCATAACGTTTATGCACTTAAGTATATAAATATTGATCTGTAGTCTGTTTCTACTCTTATAGTGTAAATGCCTCAAAAAATGAGGTAGTGGGTTTTATTCTTATCCCCATTTTTTTAATTCATACTAGCTTGAGTTACTAAGATAAAACAGCTCTGGGGGCTGGGGAGATGGCTCAGCTGCAAATGCACTTCTATACAAAGCTTAATGACCCTAGTTTGATTCCCCAGTACCCAAGTAAAGCCAGATTCAAAAAGTGGTGCATGTATCTGGAGTTCTTTTGCAGAAGCTAGAGGCTCCGGAATGGCCCTTCTTATTCTGTCACTCTCCACCCCGCCCCCCTTTAAACACACCTGCACAAATCCATTGTCCATATTAACTTTTCTTTTGCATGTTAAATATCAAAATAATTAAAGACATATAGATATTGGGTTACTTCATTTTTTTAATTTGAAGTTTTATTTTTTTATTGACAACTTCCATAATTATAGACAATAAACCATGGTAATTCCCCCTACACACACTTGGAAACTCCACTCTCCATCATGCCCCTTCCCCCTTACAATCAGTCTCTTTTTTATTCTGATTTCATCATCTTTTCCTCCTGTTACGATAGTCTTATGTACTAGTGTCAGTCACTGCAAGGTCATGGATAAACAGGCCATTTTGTGTCTCAAGAAGTACATTGTAATGAGTCCTACCCTTCCTTTGGTTCTTACATTCTTTCTTCCACCTCTTCCACAATGGATCCTGACCCTTGAAAGTTGTGATAGAGATGTTTCAGTTCTGAGCACATCTCTGCCACTTCTTTGCAGCATGGTGTCTTCTGAGTCATCCCAAGGTCCCCACCTTCTGAAAAGAGGAGCTTCTCTAACCAAAAGTGAGAATAACATTAATATATGGGTATGGACATTAAGCGAAATGTTTACTGGGCATTTTGGTGAATATAGTATACACATTTGGCCAGACACCTGCAGATGTTACACCCTAGGGCTCATGATATCCCCTGTCATAGGTTTTCAGTATCAGGCATGTATCCCATGGTGTGAGATTCCAGTCCAATTAGAATACAGTTGTTTTCTCCCATAACAGACTATTGCACCCATTGACTTATTTGACCTGGCTGGTCAAATTTAAGGCTTGCAGTGTCCACTGTTGTTTATCTCCACTGGTGATTTCTCTCTCACCCATGGAATTACATGCAGTATAGCTTTTTTCCAGCTTTCTGTCAGATGGTCTACAGAGAGGAGGTCTTCAGCTCAACTCCAACAGAATTTCCCAGTGATCTTTCAGGCCAACTATGTGGAGTCTTCAGAAATCAGGTCTTATCATCTATATTTGTTGGATTACCAAGAGCCTTGACAATGGCCTGAAATATTTTGGGGGGTATCAGGGACCACCCTGGCCAACAACTCTCTGGAGGGTATCCTATCCCTGGCACTGAAAAATTTCTAGTAACAATCTATTGCTTCTGGGTGTGCCAGTATCCAAAAAAAGTACATTTCCACATGACTTATTCATACCTTCTTAGATTTTGATTAGCCCTCCTCCCACTTTTCCTTTACTTAATCTCCTCCTCTGACCTCACTTAGGTCTTTCCGCCCCCAGTAATCTGTTCTTCTACTAATATACGTACAATACCATCCTCTTACATTCCCCCTCCCTCCCTTTAATTCCTTTTATACCCCCTTTCTAGCTTACTGACCTCTGTTACTGAGTTTTATTCCAAATCAGATGGCTGTCTGCCACATTTCTCAGTGATAGAGGGCTACCTAGCATGTGCTAGGTCCTAGGGTTACTCTCCAGCACTAGGAAAATTAAACAAAACAGAAATGAGAGAGAGAGAGACAGGGAGAATAAATGTCTTAGAACTTCTCATAAGTATAGTCTCCTTGAAAATAAATAAAATATTAAAAAATAGCTCTTAAAATAATGCTTTGATTAAATAGTGGAATGAGTAAGCCAATAGTAAATGGGTAATAAAAGCTAGTGAAAATATTGAATATGAATAGATTGGTAAGCAGCTTGGAAATTTTGGAAGAGGTGAAGAAAAATTAAGATGAACATACTGGGTTGTGGGATCCAAGCGAGAAGAATTTGACATGTGTCACAGGAGGAAATACAAGATGTCAGAGGCTTTTCAAAACAAAATAAAATCTTTTTGAATATCAGCATTTCCAAGTGTAATTTTTTTATATTTCAACACTAAATGCCCTCTATATAACCTTAAGGTATATTTTAATGTGCAATAGCATATTACATTTCATGCCAACATAAAACCAGCCTTATGCATATATACTCAGAAAACATAAAATTACCATATTAAGAGTATGAATTTACAAATCAGAATATATGCAATTTTATTTGAGTTAAATGTCTGACTACCCGTGTAATATTCAACAACATATTTCACTCTGTTCCCATCTGCATAAAAGTTGTATCAATTACTTTCTCATTGACTAGAAGTAACATAGAATTAAAAAGGCTTAGTTCAGCGTACACTTCCAGAGGGTTGAGTCCATGACAGGAAATGCATGGTATGCCTGAGTATGAAACCTGTGTCACAGGGCACATTGGCATGGAGAAAGTAGGTATAGTTAATAACAATAGGGTCTAGAAATAACATTCTAAGGCTCTCTCCCAGTGTCATACTTCCTCCAGTAAGGTTCTACTCATAAAGATTCTTCAACTTTCCCATATAGCACCATCACCTGGAATTAAATATTCAAACACAGGAATTTGGGGAAATGCTGAAACCACCAGAGTAGGCAATATGATTTATATTATAAGGCAGAGGAATTGACTTAAGTAATGGCAGCTACAGGAATCTCAGTGATAGATGACTACCCTGGCATGTTCCAGGTCCTAGGATTACTCTCCAATACCAGCAAAACTATCCAAAACAGAAACAAGAGAGAGAGAAAAGTCTTAGTACTTCACATAAGTATACAATACGTATAATGGTTAAATCACTGTGTATGCAATCAATATGATAATTTTGTCAATTTTAATAAAATAATGTAAATAGAAATTATAGACAACAGAAAAGCCATTGTGGGTGAATTCTAGTGTTGCATCTAAATAAATCTTAATAAAAATGTAGCCAGACTAGGGAGAGTGAGATGAGAGAATCATAAGTCCAAGTCATCCTAGGCTACAGAATGAATTTAAAGTTAGCTCGAGAAACCAAGCAAGATCCTGTTTTGACATCAAATATTGTTTAAAGATGAGAGATGTAGCACACAGTGTTACAGTATTTGCTGGCAGACATGAGGCCCTCAGTTCAATCTTTATTACCATAAAAATGGCAATGATATACTCTGTGTGATTACTAAATGTATGCTTTTTTAAAAAAACTGTTGTTATAAAAATTAATATACAGTAACAGCCATTTCTTTATAAACCTATCAAACAAATACTTCAATGAAAGAATGGAATTCTTCTAAGCCTTAGAATTTTCTTATAACCCTGTTCTATTAATTTCTTTTTTTCTCAATTTTTATTAACATTTTCCATGATTATAAAAAATATCCCATGGTAACCCCCCCCTACTTTCCCCTTTGAAATTCCATTCTCCATAATATCCCCTCCCCATCTCAATCAGTCTCTCTTTTATTTTGATGTCATGATCTTTTCCTCCTCTTATGATGGTTTTGTGTAGGTAGTGTCAGGCACTACGAGGTCATGGAAATACAGGCCATTTTATGTGTGGAGGGAACATGTTGTAAGGAGTTACCCTTCCTTTGGCTCTTATATTCTTTCCGCCACCTCTTCCGCATTAGACCCTGAGTCTTAGAAGGTATGATCGAGCTGTTACTCATTGCTCCAGTCACTTCTTTCCAGCACTATGATACCTTCTGAGTTATCCCAAGGTCACTGTCACCTGAAGAGAAGATTCTTTACCCAAAGTGAGAGTGGCATTAATATAAGGATATGAATGTTAAGAGAAGTGGTTACTGGGCAGTTTGATAAGCATAATGTATACATTTTTCCAGACATCAGCAGATGTTATACCCATAGGGCTCATGACTACCCATGTTTTAAGTTTTCAATATCAGGGATGTGTTTCCCCCCATGGAGCGGGCCTCCAGTCCAATTGGAGGGCAGGTGGTTTACAACATGACAGATGTGCCACTATTGCACCCGTTGCCTCATTTGGCCTGGCTGGCCAATTATAAGGCTTGCAGTGTCCACTGTTGAGTATCTTCACTGGTGGTATCTCTTTTTCCCATTGAACTACATGTAGAATGGCTTCTTCCAGCTTTCTGTCAGCTGGTCTACATGGAGGAGGTTATCAGCTCAGTTACAGAAGGATTTCTCAGTAGCCTTGCAGCCCAAGTATGTGGAGTCTTCAGCAATAGGGTCTTACTATCTATTCTTATTTAGTTGAGGATGTTTGCATCTATGTTCATGAGGGAGATTGGTTTGTAATTTTCTTTTTTGTTGTTCTATCTTTGCCTGGTTTTGGTATCAGGGTGATGGTGGCTTTATAGAAGGAGGCTGGTAGGATTTGTTCTTTTTCTATTTTATGGAAAAGCTTAAGAAGCAATGGTCTTAGTTCTTCCCTGATGGTCTGGTAAAATTCAGCAGTGAATCCATCTGGGCCTGGGCTTTTTTTAGTTGGGAGATTTTTGATAATTGCTTGGATCTCCATGCTTGTTATAGGTCTATTTAAGTGATTAATCTCATCTTGATTTAATTTAGGCAGGTCATATAAATCAAGTAAATCACCCACTTCTTTCAGATTTTCATACTTTGTGGAGTATATGCTTTTATTGTATGTCCCTAGGATTGTTTGAATTTCTATGGCATCTGTTGTGATGTTACCTTTTCATCTCTAATTTTACTAATTTCTGCCTCTTCTCTTTCTTTTGGTAAGATTTGCTAAGGGTTTATCAATCTTGTGTACCCTTTCAAAGAACCAACTCTTTGTTTCATTGATTCTTTGGATTTTTTTTTTGTTTTTATTTCATTAATTTCTGCCCTAATGTTTATTATTTCTTCCCGTCTACTGATTTTTGGTTTGCCTTGTTCTTTTTCCAAGGCTTTAAGGTGAAGCATTAAGTTGTTTACTTGCAACTTTTCTAATTTCTTAATATAGGTACTTAAAGCTATAAATTTATGTCTTTGAACTGCCTTCATTGTGTCCCAGAGACTTTGGGATGTTGTGTTCTCATTATCATTTGACTCTATAAATTTTTTTTTAAATTTTTTTATTTATTTGAGAGCGACAGATACAGAGAGAAAGACAGGTAGAGGGAGAGAGAGAATGGGTGCTCCAGGGCTTCCAGCCTCTGCAAACGAACTCCAGACGCATGCCCCCCCCCCTTGTGCATCTGGCTAACGTGGGACCTGGGGAACCGAGCCTCGAACTGGGGTCCTTAGGCTTCACAGGCAAGCACTTAACCGCTAAGCCATCTCTCCAGCCCTATAAATTTTTTGATTTCCCTCTTGATTTCTTTATTGACCCATTGATCATTTAGTAGTGTGTTGTTTAATTTCCATGATTCTGTGTATGCTCTATGGCCTTTCTTGCTATTGATTTGTAGTTTGATTCCACTGTGGTCAGATAGAATGCAAGGAATTATTTCAACTTTCCTGCATTTGTTAAGATTTGCTTTGTGTCCTAATATATGTTCTATTTTAGAGAATGTTCCATGTGCTGCTGAAAATAATGTATATTCTGCAGCATTTGGATGAAATGTCCTGCATATGACTTTGATTCCTTTGATTTCCTCTCTCATTCCTTTTATTTCTTTGAACATATTTATGATCATTCTTTTGAAATCTTTCTCAGGCATTTCCTCTAACTCATTCTCACTGTAGGTCATTTCTGATGCATTAATACTTTTGGTGGATTTATATTGTCTTGATTTTTGGTGTTTCTTGTGTTATAATGTATATTTTTTTGCATCCTGGATTATTTAATGATTGGATTTTCTAGTTAACTGGGTATTATGAGATGTATCAATCAAGCTGACATTATACATCTTCAGGGTAGGAGCTTAGCATGCTAGGTGTGGCTCTCAAAACTCTCAGAGTATCTACAAAAGTGATCCTAGGTGTTGGGTTTGCCTATTATGAGAGTATTCAAGTAGGCTGACTGGAACCAAAAACAGATAGTTTCTAAAATTTAACTAAACAATGTTCACTTTAAATGAAAAACAGCACAGAGTATTTAGCCAAGATTAGGTATTATGACAACCAGATCCTCTGTCTGTCCCTTAGGCTGTTTGGTGCCTCCCCAACTCTCTTAATCCTGACAACAAAGAGGTTAAGATTTCTGGTCTTTTGAGGGTTCCAAATTAGCTTGGACCAGGTGAGACCCTTCCTGGTGTAATCCCAGATACCACTGCTCCTGTTTGAGTCCTGCTGTAGGTTCAAGTAGGTGTGGCTGGGTCCCTGGACCACTGCTCTGTTCACTGGAGCTGGGCACTAGTGGTGGGGGAGGGAGCCGGGCACTGGCAGTGGGGGAGGGGAGGCTGCCAATGCTGCTCTAGTTCTCTCGCTGTTCCACATGTTCTTCTACCTTGTGATCTGCTCCCTTCTCTGTTGTTCACTGTCATTCTCTCTTCATGTTTCTTGGGTTTGTGGAGAGCTCCAGTGTGAGTGGAAAATCCCCTCACCTGGCTTTTCCTATGGCTCAATCCGAGCCTGGCTGATGGCTGGCATGCCACCACCTAGGTCCTGTGCGAAGACTTGCTGGAACTACTTCTGCAGGCCTGTGTGGGTTCTGGATGCTCTGGATCTCTCTACTGCCATTTCAATTTCCTATACACCTCTCTTTTTAGTAAAAGTGTGCATTTTTCTTTTTTTCTTTTTTTTTTCTTTTTTTGTCTTTTTCTCCAATAGGCTGTTTTGGCATGGTACCTACACCAACATCTTAACCAGAAGTCCTATTAATTTACATAATCTAGAAAGAACCACAGTATTGGTTTTTGTCATGTTGGCTTAGTTTTCCTGTGGACTTGCTTGTTATAACTGGAAACGTTCATTACATTCCTTTTTGAATTAGCTATTTCCTTCATTATATTGCTTCTGTAATTACTAATTGTGTTATATTTGCCAAAGCTTATTCAAAAGAATATGAAATATATAGCAGCATATTCCATTTCACAAGTGCACCAGAATTCATTCATTCTCCAGCTGCTGGACGTCACTTCCAGTTTCTTATATTTTTAACTCATTAGACATGTTTGTAATGGGTGTTTTAAATTAATACTCCTGAGATTAATGTGGTATTATGCAGACAGATCTAGAGAAAGCAAGACTTGTGCTTCAGCTTAGTAGTAAACAGCTTTCTAACATGTTCAAGTCCCTGCTTTCAGTCACAAGCACAGCAAAACATAAAGTAACATAAAGTAACCCCTACTCTCTTCAATAAGATGGAACATCTTAAGGCCTTTTTATATTATCTACTGTTTACTTACATGACATTATATTTAATAGTTTTATGATTTTACACATGTTTATTAATTGCTATTGTATACTTGAATAATGCATTTGGGGCATGTGGGTTATATTTCATTTGAAACATTGTATGTTTTAGTCCAACAAATGGTCATATTTCTAGCAAACTTCTTTCATCCTTTAACACATTTTCTGTACAATTTATTATAAGAATGTCCAAATACACAGAACATCTTGATGAAATTGCACAGTGAAACCTCACACAAAATCTCTTTTACAGCCAACAATCCAAATGAGTTCTCCATATCATTATACATCAATCCATTCACCTACCATAGTTTGATACATTTCAAAGTGTGCTGCAAATATTAGTTTCCTTTGTGCTTAAAAAGTTCAGTTTGACAGACTTGTTTGCTTTTCATTAATATAAACCTCTCTTACTCTTTTTATTAGTCCTAAGAATATAGCCTCCATTTGAGGGTGTGGTCATTAGTTTCAAGGTGGATGTTTCTTAGAGTTTCAGTTAAATGCTTGAGGTTCTCATCTAGTATATTTTAGGTCTCACAACACTGAACATACCTTGGTGCCTCCATTCAGATTTCAGCCACTGTCTCTGAGGAGTGTTGGCCTATGCATGCTCAGGCAATGTAGTCCTCAGAAACTTCTCACCATATAAGTATCTGAAAATCCCTCTCTATACTGCGTTTTTCTCTGTAAAATGCCCACAATCCCAGACATCTTCCCAAACTAAGGTCTCTGACTCTTGAATTTTAACTCAAACTTGACTTTGTCCACGGAATATTGCATTAACAACTAGAATAGCACAATCTAAAGGAAATTCCTATGGTGATGAAGATGTTCTATTCTATACTCAATATGGAAGTATGGCTATTGTACTTTAGAAATATGTATATTTTATAGGAAAGAAAGGTTTATTTTGGCTTAAAGACTTGAGGGAAGCTCCATGATGGCAGAAGAGAATGATGGCATGAAGAGATGGTAGACATCACTTCCTGGCCAACATCAGTAAAACAGCAATGGGAGAGTGTACCCTGGAAATACATATTTTTTAATGGATAAACTAAGTTTATAATTTCATTTAATTTTAACTTGATGTGGTTACCATTGGGGAGTTGAAGGTACAGGCTAGTGATAATGCTAATTCTTTTGAAAGGAAAAGGCCTGAAGGGAGAATGAGGGGGGTTCCTTATTTTCCAATGTCTGCTGGCAGGGGCTCCTATAACTGTGGCTCAAGATCAGGCTTTATCTTCACCTTGCAGAGGGCTTGGCAACACCCTCCATGTGGTGCTGGTTTTGCAGGATTGAAGGGTGCCAAGTGGTCATAGAGTGTGTTGAGGTTCTGGAGAGCCACTGGAGTTAGGCAATGTGAAGCAGGGTTGGATCCCCTGCATGGGAGCCATGAAAGGACACTTAATGAAGGTGTGAGGATGAACCATAGATTTCAATGGGGACCCCAATATGTTGGAGATGTCAGGACCTTGGTATGTCTTCCAGGAAGATCTCTGGAATCCAGGCACATCCTGCTAAGGATAAGGGTTGTGGGCTGCACAACTGGAAGAGTAGAACTGCTCAAGACCTTTGAATTTCAGAGGATTTCATCATAAGTACCAGATATCAGACATGGACTTTCACAATTTAGAATTTTCCCTGTTGGATTTCAATCCTGCACTGATCCAGTCTTCCCTTGCTATGTCCTCATTGGCCTCTTTTAGGGTGGTAAGTTTTATTTGTGATATTATGTGTTGGAAGTAAGTAACTTATGTTCTAATTTTACAGAGCTCACAATTAAGAGTAATTTCTTGAGTTCCTGATAAGACTTTAGATTTTTGATTTTGAATTGTGTTGGGGATAAAATCTATGGGACTTTTAAAGTTTGACCAGGACTTCAGTTTAAGATGGTGTCCACCTAACCATGCTTCACCTCATAGGGAAGGAAAGGCAAGATCTTTGGGGTTTTGGGGGTTTGAGAATCCTAGTAGACCTCCAGTGGGAGGGCACAGAGGAGCAAAGTGGGGAATCTGCTGATTCCCACACCCTCAGATAGCCCAAAAGTCCCCCAAACTCCTCAAACAGCCATCCCAGCCACAGTCCCAGGCTCCATCCTAGGCACACTCTACCAGTTTCCTCCTGCACAAACCATAGGCAAAATGGACCCAGGTCAGGATGCTAGTGCCCCCACCCCAGGATTTCCCATCACCCATGTCCCACATGCTGACCCTCTGTGCACAGACCCAGACCTGCCAGCCAATGTTCCACTTCCCACCCTTCTTCAGTTTTCCTGCCACTAGGGACTTCCACCACCACCCCTCTGTAAATGGACCCAGACCAGCAGGTTAGCATTCCCCTTCCCTCTGCTCCTTGGTTTTCCTGCCACCCGCGACCTCCATGGGTGACCACCGTCCCACCTGCCACCTCTCCATGTGCAGACCCAGATCAGCAGGCTAGCATTTCCGTTCCCTTCCTCCTTCAGTTTTCCTGCCACCAAGGACTTCCACATGTGACTTTCATCTCACCCACCGCCCTGTGTGTGGAGCAGGTCCTACTGCACTTCCTGCAGGCTTTGTTCATGGCACTCTCCCCCTTCCAACTATACCACCCGGGCTCCCGCCCATCCCACCATGCGTCACCTAACCCACAGCAGTTCCATATCCCTGCCCTGCCTTGTCACAGGATGAAGCAGTCCTATCTACTCCCTGCTATATGGTCCCAACAGTCCCTGGTTGAGGAGGCAAGGTCCTACAAGAAGCAGATCCCAATAACCAAACTCAGAGAAGCCCACAAAAATTTATAAAGTCCAAGAAAACACCAAACCACCACAATATGGCAAGGATTAAATCACACCTCACAATGATTTGTGCTGCAAATCCCAGGGAAAGAAAGGCAAGACATCACTGGGTCTTTTAGGGGAGAGCAATCTCCAATATATTGCCAGTGGGAGGGCACAGAGGGGGGGAAAACAGAGAATCACTGATCCTCTCACAGGTGGGTAGCCCACCCTTTCCCAAATAGCTGCCATATCCACAGCGCCACCAAACGCCAATCGATCCCTGTGTGCGGAAGCTTAGACTGCTCTGCCCACTTGCCCACTTACTGTTTCAGCCACCACTTGTTCAGGGAGTCCTGGCAATAACAGAGAATTGCTTATTCCCTCACGTGTGGGTAGCCCACCCCTTCCCCCAAGTAGCCACCATATCTACAGGGCCACGCCACCCCGCACACCAATAAATCCCTGTGTGTGGAAGCTTAGACTGCTCTGCCCACTTGCTCAGTTACTACTCCTGCCACCACACATTCAGCAAGCCCAGGCCCACAGCAACTGCCACACAAGCTCTGACTGTGTGTGTCACTTGCACCAGCTCAGGTGCCAACCTCTACCTGTCTGCCATGCCGGCTGGCCACCATTGTCCTGTGGCAGGGGAACACAGACTGCTTCTGGGTCCCAGTGTTCCCACTCCAGAGTTTGGGCTGCTTCAGTGCTTGGTGCCTCACTGTACCTCCTAACTTGAATGCAGGCAGCTTTGGCGCATTACCACTTGAGAGATCAGGTAACTTTGGAGTCCCAGCCAGGCAGTATATCAGGCAGGTTTGGAAAGTGAAAGCCAAAGCCCAGGCTTCTAGGCAACTACCCCAGGCTGCCTAAGATTCCCATTGTGCTTGAGCCCAGGCTGATCCACCCACCTACGTGTCCATAAACTGTGATGGGCAGACCACAGTGCAAAAGAAATAACAAGAAAAATCACATGCAAGAAAATCCAGTTAGATCACTCAGTCCTACAATGAGCATATCTATGCAAAACATAGAAGAGTCATTAGGATCAGAACAACAAAGTGAAGCTATGAGCAATGCAACCCTGACCAAGTTACTGTCAGAACTTGCAGAAAAGCAACAAAGGACCGATAATTGTGTGGATACTGCCTTCACTAAAATAGACCTAATAAATAAGAAAATGGAAGGAGTTCAAAGACAGTTAAGAGATTTGAGGGAGAGAGAGAAAAAAAAGACCTTAAAAATCAGCTGGCCATGCTAAATGAAGACATAAAGTAAGGATGAATTCCAAGAATCATTAACAAAATCAGAAAATGATGTGAAAGGGAGCTTGACAGAGGGATGGAAATTATACATAGAAAAGTAGTAGAAAATGCAAACTTAATTGAACAAGTCCAAAACTCTCTAGAAGCTCTCAAGAATAGAGTCAGTCATGTGGAGGATAGAAACTCTAATCTGGAAGCCAAGATGGAAGAAACAGTTTGAGAGTTCAAAAATTTCAGTAAGTTCAAAAGTTCCTGTGAAAAGAACATGAAGGTATTGTGAGATACACTTAAATATCCTAATATCAGGATCATTGGAATACCAGAAGGAGAAGAAATTCAGACCAAAGGCATGGAGAACTTATTTAACAAAATGATTGAAGAAAACTTCCCCAGTCTCTTAAAAGAAAGGCCCATCAAGACACAAGAAGCTAACAGAACTCCAAACAGACTGGACCAAAGGAGAAACTCTCCAAGACAGATTTTCATTAAGACTCTAAATATTGATACCAAAGAGAAAATCCTAAAAGCAGCTAGGGAAAAACAGCACACCACTTTCAAATGTAATCCCATCAGAATTACTTCAGACTTCTCAATGAAAACCCTGAAAACTAGAAGGGTCTGGAATGAAGCACTGCAAAGTCTAAGAACCTATGGCTTCCAACCCCAACTACTTTACCCAGCAAAAGTATCCCTCATAATAGATAGGGAAAGAAAAACTTTCCATGACAAAACTCAGCTTTACAATTATATGAACACAAAACCAAACCTACAGAGAGTATTTCAGGAAATTCTCCACAGAGAAGAAACAAATAACTAAACTCAAATGCTTATAAGAAGCAGATTATAATAACCAAACTCAGAGTAGGCACAAGAAACTTCAAAGTCCATGAAAACACCAACCCACATATACCGTCACAATATGGCAGGGATCAAATCAAATCTCACAGTCATTACCCTAAATATTAATGGCCTTAATTCACCCATCAAGAGACGTAAGCTAACAGATGGATCAAAAATTAGACCCCTCAATCTGTTGCCTTCAAAAAAATTCACCTCACCACTAAAGACAGACACCTACTTATGGTGAAAGTGTGGAAAACACTATTCCAAGCAAATGGGAATAAGAAACAAGTAGGTGTAGCTATATTATTATGAGATAAAATAGACTTCAAACCCAAAATAATCAAAAAAGACAAAGAAGGCCACTTCCTACTTATCAAGAGAATGATCCATCAGGAGGATATCACAATCACAAATCTGCATGCACCAAACACAGGGGCAGCACAGTTCATAAAACAAAACCTACTTGACAATGAAACAGAAATAACCACCCACACTACTATAGCTGGGGACTTCAATACACCATTATCAGTAATAGACAGATCATTGTAACAGAAACTCAACAGGGAAGTAAGAGAGCTCAACAAAATCATACATCACTTAGACCTAACAGACATGTACAGAACTTTCGATCCCAAATCCACAGACTACACATTCTTCTCAGCAGCCCATGGAATATTCTCCAAAATAGACCATATACTGGGTCAGAAACACTGCCTCCACATATTTAGGAAGATTGACATAATTCCCTGCATGATATCAGATCACAATGCTATATTGCTAGAAATTAACAACATAAGACCCACCAAAAATCCCAACGGCATCTGAAAACTGAACAACACACTTTTAAACTGGAACTTTATTGCCTAACAAGTTACCTTATATTCAAATCAGACCATTGTCAATGAACTTACGTAATCACAGAAAGATAATTGCCACATAGTTTCACTTATCTACAGCAACTAACCTGAATCTACCCATGATGCCAATATACCCATCAGGCATCTTGTGGACTAGACAATAGGATGGGTAGGGAGGGAGGGGAGGGCAACAGAGGGGTGGGAAACACAAATCTAGACCCAAATGGCAATGGTACCATAAAATTCTACTTCCTAAAAGGCAGACTAACTGGATGAACTTTCACCAGGCTCTTAGAGGAAACATCTGAACCACAAGTCACTGGAGTGGGTATGGTGAAGACTAACCCTAATCTTCTACAGCTTTCCTCCCTCCCTCCCCCCTCCCTCTCTCTCTCTCTCTCTCTCTCTCTCTCTTCTCTCTAACTCTCATATATTAGTTATCTTTTTCCTCCTTTTCTTTTTTGTTTAAATAAGCACTTTTTAAAATATTTTTTTTGTTCATTTATTTATTTATTTGAGAGCTACAGACACAGAGAGAAAGACACATAGAGGGAGAGAGAGAGAATGGGTGCGCCAGGGCTTCCAGCCTCTGCAAACAAACTCCAGACGCGTGCGCCCACTTGTGCATCTGGCTAACGTGGGACCTAGAGAACCGAGCCTCGAACCGGGGTCCTTAGGCTTCACAGGCAAGCGCTTAACCACTAAGCCATCTCTCCAACTCTTTTTCCTCCTTTTCTTAGAGGGCACTGGCCTGTAACTCCCAGTACCAGCATGTGGCTATAATCCACAATGAGCTTTTGATCAGAGAGACCTACAAGGTTTCCTAAAAGAAAGACAGATTACTGTCCAGGTACTTGATGAACCACCAAAGTTTAGTGGTAAGACCCAACTGCTGAAGACCCCTTAATGTGGTTGACATGGAAAATGGAATGGCATGGCTGGAAGCTAGAAGAGAATCAATCCCCAGACAGTCAGCGTGTCTAGTGCCAGAAGGTGATACATGGGTGACTGGGGGAAAATGACCAATATCTGTCCAAGCAACTCATGGTCTAGCCTACTTAGCAGCAAATAACCTGTCATGATGCCCACACAAGTGCAATAGTGGTGCATAGCCATGTTGGGGAACCAACCGCTCTTGATTTGGCTAACTGATCCCCTCAGTGGTGTGGGACCCATAGCTTGAGCTGGTAAACAAGTCAGAACCATACCCAAACATAAGCCCACTCTCCATTATCAAGCTACCATCAATTGTGGGCTACAAGTGGGCCTATACATATTAACTCATTAAAAAGTAAGGGTTATCTCATTTGTCCTGGTGCTAACTTACTCTCCCTTGGAGAATCTGCTTCTCTTTTTCAGATAGATTTAGATCCTAAGGAGAGAGCCACCCCATCATTCCTCAAAAGGGCCCTAGCTGAAACTAAGAAAAATTTGTGAAACAAGGAAGGATGCTTCTTTCCTGACAAATCGGATATCAGCACAAAGGGGAAGGAGATCAACATAGAGGAAAATCAACTCCTACCAAATCAGAGAGCCAGAGACTCAGAGGCCCTCAACACCTCATCACTGATCCAGACCAAAAATGAATCCAACATGGCTCAGGGAAATTTTGTGGTAGAGGGGGCAGAAAGAATGTCAGAGCCACATGTTGGGTGGTGGAGAGCTGCAATGTGCCATGCCCTAAAGATGGAGTCGGCTTCCGCCTTCTGCTAGCCCGATAGCGAGTGCTCTCTGGGATAAACAAGTCCTTATGTGGCTGAGGCTGCTTAACTAATTCTGCTTCCTTAATCATGGACCTATCTGCATGGGCCACATGGCTCACTAGGGCTGGCTAGCGCATGACTACTTAGCTTGTGGGTTGGCTCTCCCCGGGGTCAGAAGATTGTTCAAGGTTCCTGAATAAACGGCTTAAAGAAGAGCTCTCGGGTCACGTCATTCTTGCTGGTCGAGGTGGTCACGACAAGTGGTGGCCTGTACAGGGAACCTCTCTCTCGAAGGAGGCTCAGAACTTTTTGCAGTCAGGGCAGTGTTGGTAAGTTCCTTAAGGTAAGGTGGGACAATAAAGATCGTGGGGAAGCGACAACTTGTGCTCTACTCTGTAGATAAAAAGAGAGCAAAGAAGAGTTCGCGGTGATAGCGAACTGAAAGTAAAGTCACTGCAGACCAGTGAGCAGAGTTAAAGGTAAAAGTAACTATAGGCGCTTCTCATTTGCACCCAATTTTTTTGGCTCTTCAGGAGCTGCTTTTGTCAAAGAATTTAAAAGTTAAGAAAAGTACCCTAGAGAGATTTTTGAATGAGTGTGATACTGTTGCTCCCTGGTTTGTGATGTCGGGTAACCTAACGGTCGCGTGCTGGGATAAGTTAGGGAGGGATCTGGACTTCGCTTGGGATCAGGGAACTTTAAAGGCAGGAGTTAGACCAATCTGGAACCTGATTAGATGCTGTTTCAAGGACCAGAGGTACTGCAGAGCAGTGGAGGAAGGACAAACAGCTTTAGAAATGTCAAAGAAAGAAAGATCAGAGAAGTCAGGAGAAAGGGAAACAACAGACATGGACTGCTCTGATACAGATGAGGAGCTACAAGCTTTGGTAGAGAGGATGGACAAACATTCTTTGAAGGATAAGAAGAAGGAAAAAGAAAAGTCAGGGCCCAATAGTATGGTGGGACAGCTGAACAAGATCCCTTCTGCTCCGCCATTGTACGATGAGTCGGGCAACCCAGCTCCCTCGGGAGGTTCAGGACGTTCCTTTTGCCCGGAAGTGTGGCGAGCTGTAAGATCAGAGCTACAACTTGCTTGTCTAGTTTTTCAAGATGCTCAGGGTAACCGCTATGAGGAGCCTCTTGATTTTAAGGTCATCAAGTCCCTAGCTGAGTCAGTCAGAACATATGGCATAACTGCTGCATTCACCATAGCCCAAGTAGAGTCATTGAACAGGCACTGCATGACCCCAAATGATTGGGGTGGACTAGCCTAAGCCTGCTTGAGTCCAGGACAATATTTAGATTGGAGAGCCTTTACAATTGAATTTGCTACAGAGCAGGCTGCTGGGACAGAGATATGTTGCTAGGACAGGGAAGGTTTGCCAACCAGCAGACAGGATATCTTGTACAGGTTTATGGACAAGTCAATCAGATTGCCATTAAGGCATGGAAATCCTTGCCAATCAAAGGAGAAGTCAGTGGTAATCTTACTAAGATTTTACAAGGACTCATGGAGCCATTCTTTGACTTTGTGGCGAGAATGGTAGAAGTGGCAGGAAGGATTTTTGGGGATCTTGATGTTGCTATGCCCCTTATAAAACAGTTAGTTTATGAGCAATGTACAAAAGAATGTAGAGCTGCTATTACCCCATATAAGAGCAAGGGATTGGAGGCTTGGATGAAAGTTTGTAGAGAACTAGGAGGACCCCTGACAAATGCTGGTCTTGCAGCAGCTGTGGTACAGCTGTCTCAAAACAAGAGAGGAGGTTCAAAGGCTTGCTTTAGATGTGGCAAGATGGGACACCTTAAAAGGCAATGCCCTGAGAGGGAAAATACACCAAATACAGGAAACAGCCTATGTCCCAGGCAGCCTGGGCTATGCCAGAAATGTAAAAAGGGGAACCACTGGGCTAATGAATGCCGATCTGCAAAGGACATTAATGGTCAACTTCTTAGTCCAGGTTATGGTGGAGCCCGTCCAAAAAACGGACAGCGGGGCCTGCAAATATATGGGGTAGTAGAGAGTCAGAACAACAACCAGGAAGTGGAGAGATGGCCCACCCTCCGTCATCCGAGGGACTGCAGAGAGCCACTGTGGGCTCAGCAGGATTGGACCTCTGTGCCACCATCAGACTCGTATTAACTCCTTGCATGGGGGTCCAGGTGGTGGGTACTGATTTTAAAAGACCCCTAGCACCGGGTACAGTTGGTTTGTTGCTAGGAAGATCATCGTCAGCCCTACAAGGCCTGATAGTTCATCCAGGTGTGATTGATTCAAATTTTACCAGTGTAGTTAAGATCATGGTGTCTTCCCCTTGAGGGATTGTGGCCATTTCCCCCGGAGATCGTATAGCCCAGTTACTCATTTTACCCAGCCTTCATGAAAGATTTACCACTAATTTACGAGAAAGAGGAGATAAAGGATTTGGGTCCACAGAGAATGATTTAACATTTTTATCCCTGGATCTTGAGCAGAGACCTACATTAAAATTAAGGGTTGAAGGCAAAGAAATTCTTGGGCTTCTGGATACCGGGGAAGATAAAAGTATTATTTCAAAAAGAGACTGGCCATCCAATTGGCCAATACAGGCTTCTTCTCAAACTCTTCAAGGCCTAGGTTATGCAAAAACTCCAGATATGAGTGCAAGACAGTTAAAATGGCAAGATCAGGAGGGACATTCTGGGGTCATGCAACCATATGTGTTAGAACTTGCTCTTTCCCTTTGGGGAAGAGACCTATTAAAAGACATGGGTTTTAAGTTAAGTAATGAATACTCAGAAATTTCCCAAAAGATTATGCAGGATATGGGGTACCATCCAGGGTATGGGATAGGGAAGTACCTGCAAGGACGTAAAAGTCCAATTACCACTCAACAGAGAAGCCCCAGGCAATGTCTGGGTTTTTCATAGGGGCCACTGAGGAAGGGATTCCCATTACTTGGAAGACAGAGGGGCCAGTGTGCGTTCCTCAGTGGCCACTCTCCTCTGAAAAATTAAGTGCTGCTAAGGAATTAGTGGCAGAGCAGTTAATTTTAAAACATATAAAACCTTCAGTGTCACCATGGAATACACCCATATTTGTGATTAAAAAGAAATCTGGTAAATGGCGTTTGCTGCATGATTTGAGAGCTATTAATCAGCAAATGCAGATTAAGGGCCCAGTACAACGAGGGTTGCCATTGTTATCATCATTGCCGGCTTCCTGGCCTATAATCGTTATTGATATTAAAGGTTGTTTTTTCTCCATTCCTCTGTGTCAACAAGATAGTGAAAGGTTTGCATTTACCGTGCCATCCTGCAATCATGAAGAACCAGATCAAAGATATGAATGGGTTGTTTTACCACAGGGCTTGGCTAATAGTCCTACCATGTGTCAATTGTATGTAGGTTCCACCATCCAACCTTTAAGGCAGGAGTTTCCCGCAATTAAATGTGTCCATTATATGGATGACATTTTGCTTGCTGCAAAAGATGAAAAGATTTTAGATAATGCATATATAAAATTAATCGAATTGTTAAAGAAGAAAGGCCTATATATTGCTCCTGAGAAGGTACAAAAGGATGAGGTTGTGAATTACTTAGGAGCCAAAATTAATAAAAATCAAATAGTCCCACAAAAGGTTGATTTGAGAAAAGATAATTTAAAAACCTTAAATGATTTTCAAAAATTATTGGGAGACATTAATTGGGTCCGAAGTTATTTAAAGTTGCCAAATTATGAATTAAGGCCGCTTTATAATATATTGGTGGGTGATTCGGCACTGGATTCCCCTAGACAATTAACAGAAGAAGCTAGACAAGCCTTACAGAAGGTTGAAGAAAGGTTACAAAGTGCCTTTTTACAAAGATGGCAAGAAGGTAAGCCCATTACATTATGCATATTTTCCACCTATAGTCAACCTACAGGTTTATTATGGCAGGATGGACCATTATTATGGATATATCCAAAAGTTTCCCCAGTTAAATCCATAGAACATTATCCCACTGCAGTTGCTGCTCTAGCTTTAAATGGTATACAACAGAGTTTGCAGTTTTTTGGAGTTGCTTCTGCCATGATTATAGTGCCCTATTCTAGTCATCAAATTAAGATCTTATGTGGCACTGTAGATGATTGGGCAATTTTACAGTGTAGTTTTGATGGAGTAATAGATAATCATTATCCAAAACATCCTTTATTATCATTATTCAAGGAACATCCTGTAATCTTTCCTAAAATCACCTCCATATCTCCCCTTAAGGGAGCACCAAATGTATTTACTGATGGTTCAAAGACAGGTTGTGGGGCTTATATGGTAGAGAAGCAGGAACCTGTGTTATGCCAGTTTCAACCAGGCTCTCCTCAAATTGTGGAATTGAAAATCGTGTTATAAGTGTTTAAAAATTGTCAATTTGTATTTAATTTGATTTCAGATTCAGCATATGTAGTTAATGCACTAAAAATTTTAGAAATAGCAGGCCCTATAAAGAATAACAGTACTGTATATGTCTTATTACAAGAGTTACAAAATTTGATTTGGCATAGAAAACATTGCTTTTATATTCAACATATTAGAGCGCATACAGGATTGCCTGGACCATTAAGTAAAGGAAATGATGTTGTTGACCAATGGACCAGGATGGAATGTATATTTTTGAGTTCGTCTTTAGATCAAGCCAAACAATTTCATCAGACTTTCCATGTCAACGCTAAGACCTTACAAATGAAATTTCATCTGTCTCGAGCAGATGCCAGACAGGTAGTTCTAGATTGCCCTCAATGTGTGATTCACCATCATCCTCCCAGTGTAGGGGTAAATCCTAGAGGGTTGATGCCGTTTAAGATCTGGCAGATGGATGTAACACATATTTCAGAATTTGGAACTTTAAGATATGTTCATGTTTCTGTGGACACTGTTCAGGTGTCATTTATGCTACCCCCTTGAGTGGAGAAAAAGCTCACAATGTCATGCTTGGGAGCCTGGGCGGCATGGGGGAAGCTGCAACAACTAAAAACAGATAATGGACCAGCCTACACGGCTCAGACTTTTACCTCCTTCTGCAAACAGATGGAGGTACAGCTTAATCATGGATTACCCTATAATCCTCAAGGACAAGGAATTGTGGAATGTGCTCATCACACCTTAAAAGAATGCTTACAAAAACAAAAAGGGGGAATAGGCCAAGGCTGCACCCCCAAGGAAAGAATATCTCTAGCTCTTTTTACTCTTAATTTTTTAAATTTGGACGTGGATGGCCTTTCTGTGGCAGATCGTCATCAACGTCAAGGTGGATCCCTGAAAGGATATGATAAATGGAAAGATGTGCTCAAGGGAATGTGGCATGGCCCTGATCCTGTATTGATGTGGACAAGAGGGTCTGTTTGTGTTTTTCCGCAGGATCGTCAGGATCCAGTGTGGGTGCCCGAGAGACTGACCAGAAAAGTCCAAAATGAAGATCCTTCCGCTATGGATGCTGATAGGCCTGAGGTGGAGTTTGACTCAGGCGGAACCTCGATGGGGGATCTTGTCAGTGTTTCCAAAGCCTCTTCTGGTTCAATATAATGCCCAACTTTTCCCTCACTTTTTTGCTAGCAATAAAAGTTTAGGTCTCTCCTATTTGCCCTTGGATGGGGAAATTAGTCCCGTTGAAGGCAATGTTAGTGTACCACTAGTGGGAAGTTTGTGCTTTTTGCTGGTAAGTAATATTAGTCAAATAAGCCCATGTGTGATGCTTTATAATCAGTCTGCTGCCTGGATGGAAGCCCCTTGGAGCCCAGGCCAATTTTCAGTTAATGCCTCCTGGATTAGTGGTCGATGGCCTCAGAGTTATGGAGATAGCATGGATGTTCCCCCTCATCCTAGGTGGGCTCCCTTTGTCATGGTGCTATTGGGAGTGATGGCTGGTCTCCTGGTGCTGGCCTTCTTGATGGGCCTGTGGTGTCTATGCAAGATGAGGGTCACACAGCAAAGGAATGCAGCTGTGATTATTCAGGCCTTTACAGCCATTGAGGCAGGACATTCCCCTTATGCATGGCTTGCTGTCATGAAGAGCTAGAATACTCAGCACGTTCAGGTTGCAAGGCAAAGCACTGCACTCTAGGTATGCCGCCTGCAGTTAGCAGCCTAGAGGAGAGCATGTCTGAGAGAAGCGGATTAGTACCGTCCTTTCCTCATAATATCCATCCTTATTCCTGCCTCTGGAAAAATCGGTACTGGATTTCACTACAGAGCTCAGACCTCTACTCTCACCTGTTTCGTTTAAAACAAAACAGGGGAACTGTGGAGAGCTGCGATGTGCCGTGCCCTAAAGATGGCATCGGCTTCTGCCTTCCGCTAGCCCAATAGTGAGCGCTCTCTGGGATAAACAAGTCCTTATTTGGCTGAGGCTGCTTAACTAATTCTGCTTCCTTAATCGTGGACCTATCTGCATGGGCCACGTGGCTCACTAGGGTTGGCTAGTGCAGGACTACTTAGCTTGTGGGTTGGCTCTCCCCGGGGTCAGAAGATTGTTCAAGGTTCCAGAATAAACGGCTTAAAGAAGAGCTCTCGGGTCGCGTCATTCTTGCTGGTCGAGGTGGTCGCGACATTGGGTCATGATATGCAGAGACATTTATCTTACCCATAAATGTAGGCTAACTCCACAATGCATGACCCATATACCGCAACAAGGAGGGGCCAAGGGGAGGGGGTAGGTCACAGATGAGCCTAATAATGCTACCAAATTGACTATACTTGCTGAATACAAAACTAATTAATAAAAATAAATAAATAAATAAGAAAGAAAATGTGGAGAAATGGAAAAAAAAAGTAAAAGCACTATAATGATCTTCCCACAAATTTTTGTTTGCACAGTGCTGTTCTAAACCTGGATTATTTCAATCTTTCTGTGAAATGGATCAAAGCTAGTATTTATACGTGTCTTCTATGTTCACATTCTGCTCTGGGTATGTATCCTCAGAATGGGAATACTCTCCAGAGAATTATCTCCCAAGGTTCTCTCCTTCTGTTTCCTTCCACCCTGCTCTCAGCTGCTCTCTCTTGTGACTCTAGTCTTGGATTCCTGGTCAGAGGTTTGTTTCTGGCTGTTTTTGTGCCTGGTTTTAACCAATGGGAGGCATTCTTACAAAGATTATGTAGGACTGGGCAGAGAAATTCTTCCCTTTCCTTCTTTTGGGTGTCTTGTCTCTGGTAATCTCTGTGTCTCCTCACTCCTAGAGTATCCAGCTCAGCCTTGATACTCTGTGGGCTCCAAGAACACTGTTCCCTCTAAGCAGGGGCTGATGGCTTCCTGCTGTCACAGGCCTTGGGGTCATACTTTGACCCTCTGTGGGAAGTAGCTCCATCACCCACTCCTCACTAGGACCACCAAGGTAAATGTCCCTTGTATGCTGAGTCACTGATGGCTGTTAGGAAGGTCTTTGGACATAGTCACAGGAGTGACAATGATTGTTGTTCCTTGGCATTTCCTCACTACTTTTATTGTATTGCTCTTAGTTATTTAGAAAGCAAAGATATTAGATCTTCTAGTCCAACTGTCTCTATTTGTATATATGTGTGTTATGTAAACTTTCATCTTTCTTGTTCAGAAAACATTATTCACAGTTTTCCTATTAATAATGCTTATGGAATCAGTAGTATTTAATATTGACTACCTTTTAGGGAACTTTAGTATTTATGTCATCATCTTAGTCTGTACCAAGGAGATTTTATTTGCCAAGACTACTCACATGAAATGCTCCAGGTCACATCTCTCAAGCAGTGGCTAAGCATCTCCCCTGACTCATTTGATCATGTTTATGCCATAGGTCAAGGAGCCCCTCAAGGAGCCCAGAGCAAGCAAATATTGAATGAGACTGGACATAGAGACCCAAGTAACAACCACCTGGTGCCTTGGTGAACAGGGAATAGCTGAGACTAGATGGAACCCAAATTTTGGGCAACCAGCTCACCCAGGAGATGCAGAAGTGAGGCTCCCTGAATTTATAAATGCTCTTGGGCTTCTCTGAACTCCACCAGTGGGAATGAGAAAGGACTACTTGCTTCAGATTTCTCCAACACCATTTTCTGCGGTAGAGGTTGAGCGGTGTTGATACCATTTTAGTAATCCTGAGACTATAGCCTAGACTACACACTGAGAGTCAGTACTTGGAGCTGCCACTCCCTTAGGGCAGAGAAAATCCCAGTTTCTGTCACTGTGCCCTAGTGTGTGAGGAGTGCACCCATCCATGTTTGTAAGTAAGTAGGAAGCTACAATGGCAAAACAGCCTCTGAACTCCCAGACACCAGGGCCTTAATCATACTTTCTGAAACAATGTGCTCTGTCCCTGTGGAAGTGCTAGGATTGCTGTAAACCTCCCATGCAAACTGCCCTAGTGCCCAGTGGGCTGGCCTGTGGTCCATCCTCTGAGTGCAGGTGTCTGGTGAAACATGGCCCTCCTTTGTCAGAATGGTAAATCCAATAATACAAGGCTTTCAAACCCAATACCTACTTCACAATTTGTCCTTAATTTTTTTCCTCAGTATTTATGACGTATAGTTGCTTAGCATGGTGCAAGCACTTTAATAAATGAAGAAAATCAAATAAAGCCCTTCAAAAGTTAAAAAGAAAAGAAAAGAAAAGAAACACTGGAGAGAATAGCCATAGATGGCTTATATTTCAACATAATAAAGGCTACACATAAAGCTCCTGAAGCCCAAATAATACTTAATGGGGAGAGAATGAAGGAATTCCCATGAGATCTGGAACAAGACAGTGGTATACACTCTCACCTCTGCTCTTCAACATAGTACTCAAAGACCTAGCTCAAGCAATAATAAGGAGAAATAAATAAAAAAGGATACAAGTTGGAAAGGAAGAAGTTATGTTAGCCCTATTTGCAGACAATATTATATACATAAATGATCCATGAACGTCCATCTCAAAACTCTTAAATGTGATTAACTCCTACAGAAAAGTAGCAGGATACAAATATCAGTTGCCTTTCTACATGAAAAAGACAAAGATACAGAGAAAGAAATTAGTGAAATTGTCCCATCTTCAATAGCAACAACAACAAAAAATACTATGGAATAACATTAATCAAGGATGTGAAAGATCTATATAATGAAAGTATAAGGAGGATTTGAAAAAATAGAAAGACCTCCCATCTACCTAGAGAGACAGAATTAAAATTGTGAGAATGTCAATCATACCAAAAGCAGCATACAGATTTAATGCACTACCAATAAAAATCCCAGCTGTGGGCTGGAGAGATGGCTCAGCAGTTAAGCACTTGCCTCTAAAGCCTAAGGATCCTAGTTCAAGGCTCGATTCCCCAGGACCCACGTTAGCCAGATGCACAAGGGGGCACGCACATCGGGAGTTCATTTGCAGTGGCTGGAGGCCCTGGTGCGCGCTCTCTCTCTCCCTCTTTCCCTCTCTGTCTTTATAAAATAAGTAAATAAAAATAAACAAAATTTTTAAAAAGTCCCAACTGTTTTTCTTCACACAGAGAGAAAAAAATGATCTCAAAATTCATATGGAATGGCAGAAGGCCACAGATATCCAACTATATCCTCAGCAAAATAAACACCTCTGTAGGTAACAACATACCTGATCTAAAGATATATTACAAAGTTATAGTAACAAAACCAGCATGGTACTGGCATAAAAAACAGGATTATAGACCAATGGAACAGAATAGAGCGTCTGGACTTGGATCAAGTTAATACAGCCACTTGATATTTGACAAAGGCCCTAATAATTTAGACTGGAAAAGAGATGCCATCTTCAACAAATGGTGCTGAACAAACTGGATAACCATATGCATAAAAATGAAATTAGATCCACACATCTTGTCATACAAAAAAATTCAAGCCCAAATGGATCAAAGACCTCAATATAAAACTGGAAACTCTGCTACTACTGGAAGAAAAAAAACAGGAGGAACTTTCCACAATATAGGAATGGGAAAAGTCTTACTGAACAAAACCCCAGTAGCTCAGGAAATTAAACAACCACTCCACAATTGGGATCTCATGAAGGTGAATTTTTTTTTTTTTCAGAGACAAACATACAATAAGCAGAGCCAATAGATTTCCCACAGAATGGGAGAAACTTTTTTGCTTGCAATACAACTGACAGAGGCCTAATTTCTAGAATATACAAAGAACTCAAAAACCTAAACAATAAAAAGTCAAACAACCCACTCACAAAATGTGGCAGAGAACTGTACAGAGAGTTCTCAGAGGAAGAAATACAAATAGCAAATACACACTTTAAAAAATGTTCATCATCCCTAATCATTAGGGAAGTGCAAATTAAAATAATGAGGAGATTCCACCTTACCCCAGTAAGGATAGCAAACATTAAAAATCAAATGAAAACAAATTCTAGTGAGTATGTAGAGAAATCAGAACCCTCATTCACTATTGGTGGGAGTGTGACATGTTACAGCCACTATGGAAAGCAACATGGAGACTCTCAAAAAGTTTAACTATAGAGTTACCAACAGACCCAGTTATTCCATTACTGGGCATATACCCTAAAAGCCCCATGCCTCAGTTCAGAGGAATTTGCTCAACATGTTTATAGCTGCTCAATTATAATAGCTAAGAACTGGAATCAACCCAGACGTTCAAATTAGATGGATGAATAACCAAGATGTGGTATATCTACTCAATGGAATTCTACACAGCAGTGCAAAAAAAAAAAAAAAAAAAAAAAAAGACAAAATGAAATTTGAACAAAAATGGTTTAACTTGGACCAGATCATTCTCTGTGACAGTTGTCACATGACCTCACTCATCTATGCCTCCTAACCTGAATCTTCCCAAGATGCTGACATACTTAATAGGCATCTGGAGGACCAGACAATAGTGAGGCGGTGGAGGGGGGAATGGAGGGACAGGGGCAAAGACACAAAACTGGACCCAAATGGAAATGGTACAATAAAATCCTATATTCTAACAGACAGAATAAAGGGCTAAACATTTGCCAGGTCCTTAGAGGGAACACCTGAATCAAAGACCCCTGGAGAGGGTATGATGAAGACTAACCTTAATCTCCTATTTCTCTCTCTCTCTTTCTCTCTCTTTCTGTCTCCATTCTCTTTTTCTATTTTACATTATTGATCTTTTACATCCTTCTTTTTCCTTGGTGCTGGCCTATAACTCCTAGTATAAAGATGTGGTTAACTTCCACAATGAGCTGTTGATCAGAGAGACCTTCAAGATTTCCCAAAAGAAGGCAGATTTTTGTCAGAGCACTTAATTACCCACCAAAGGTTAATGTTAAGACCCAACTGCCAAAGACACCATGTGCTATTGATATGAAACATGGAGAGACCTGGCTGGAATCCAGAAGAGAGTTAGTACCCAGACAGCTAGCTTGTGCAGTGCCAGAGGTTTCTACATGAATGACCAGGGGTAAATGACAAACATCTATCCAAGCAACTCCTGGTCTAAGCTACTCAGCAGCAAATAACCAGACATTATGCTCACCCAAGTACAATAGTGGCACACAGCCATGGTGGGTAACCAAATGCTCTTCAATTGGCTAATGGATCTGCTCTGTAGAACAGAACCTATAGCTTGAACTGAGAAACAAGTCAGAACCATATCCAAAAAATGAGTTTGCTCTCCAATATCAAGTTCCCACCAATATTGGGCTACAAGAGGGCCTACACCTATTAAATTCCCTCTAAAATAATAATGGTTATCCCATTTATTGGGTACTGATTTCACTCTCCATTGGAGAATCTGTTTCTCTTTTTCAGATGGACACAGAATCTGAGGAGAGATTCAGCCTGTCACACCTCACCAGGTCCCCAGCTGAAACAGTAGAGTAATTGGGGAAATGAGCAAGAGTTCTGCTTTCTTGGTGAACCTGGTACCAACACAGGGGTAAAGGAGATGGACACAGAGAACACTTAACTCCTACCAAACCAGATATCCAGTGACACAGAGGCTCCCAAGACCTCATCACTGAAGCAGACCTAAAACAAACCCAACATAGCTCAGGAAAATTTGCATAAGAGGGGACAGAGGACATTATGCACAGAGACACCATCTCTTCCCCATAACTTATGGCTATCCCCACAATGCATGACCCATAATCCCGAAGGAGGAGAGTCCCTTTGGAGGGGGGAGGACAGGGAGGAGTCTAACAATGGTACCAACTTGGCTGTTTACACACAGAGTATGTACATAACTAATAAAGAAAAATGTAATTATAGAAAATAAAGTTAGACCAAATGTATTTTCTATCATGAGTTAGCCATGAGTCTATTGGGTCCAGTGGCAGAATGTGGTGGTTTGGATGTAATGTGTCCCCCATTGACACTGTTTATCACTAAGTGGGGGACTTTAGATTTTATACTCCAGCTTCACTTGTCAGTTTGCTCTCTCTAATTCCTCTATGCTGGTGTGAAGTTATGATCCTAGCTATTTGCTGCTATCATGCTTTCCATGCATAAATAAATATTTATTTAAAAAATAAAAATTCCCCTCAAAACAGGAAGCTAGACATAAACTCTTTCCTTCCATTAGCATTTCTGGTCAGGTCTTTTGTCTCAGCAATAAAAAAGTAACTTATACATTGTCATTTACCTCAAGAAAAGGGACCAAAGCACCAGGCAAGATAAAACCTAGTTCTTCAGTTTTCCCTTGTGATCTCTTAAGTTCTATTTTTGCCTTTCTCAAACCATCTGTAACCCAAAATTTAGACTTGGTTTCCACCTTTATGAAACTGAAGGCAAGTTTTTATTATCAGTGTCCTTGACCTTAGTCCATAGCTGGTATTCAAAAGCATATGCTGGGGCTGTGGAGATACTCAGTGGCTAAACACATTCAATTTCAATGTATACTGGCTCAAATCCAGTTCCCCAGCCACCCATATAAAGCCAGACAGACATTTCTTTGCAGAAGTAAGAGACCTTGGTTTGCTCGTGCTTGTATACATATACACACATACAAATAAATAAATAATTTCTTTTTCAAAAAGAAATGCATTGGTAAATGAAAAAATAAAGGAAGTGCACATTACACTGGGATCTTTCAATGGATTGCCCAAAGGAGTAGGAAGTATTAAGGTAAAAATCTTATTTTCTTCCTACATTTGTGAGAATACAGAAAATTTACAAATCACCTTAACAATGAAGCCAGAGACCAGGAATCATGGAATGACCTAATTTTTCTCTACACAGAGCTTTATTTTTGACATTCAATAGGCTTCCAGAATCTTATGCAGAGAATGCAACACCTCATGCAAAGAAACAAGATTTAGGCTAGTCTCACAGAATCCAGCCCTGAGTGGAATGTTTAGTCCCAAAGCATGAGTACATGATGCAGAAGACCATTTCCCATGCTGGCATGCCATTACTCATTGTGTTTGTCACTTATTGGATGACCTAAAATGAGAGTTCATGCACAGCTTTAATAAAATGTTTTATCCATTTTATCTTAATTCCTTCACTTAATTTGCTTGTCATTGCACATTGGGCTTACTTCAATTAGATGCATAGTTTCTTCTTCAGGTCTCGCAAAAAGACTGAGTGCTCCTTTGAATTATAAGTAATCCTACAAAGGCATGAATAAAGACACAATTATGGAGTGAGTTCAATCTAAGCTGCAGTATGGCTGGAAACACATCTCTCTAAACAAATTCAGAGCAATGTGGAAGGAAGATTGGGATTTGATATAAATTAAATTTCATTGAGGACACATGGGGAGCATTTTCCACATTTACTCTATTTCTTTTTTATTTATTTATTTATTTATTTATTTATTTATTTATTTATTTATTTGAGAGCGTCAGATAGAGAGAGGAAGAGACAGAGAGTGAGAGAGAAAATGGGCATGCCAGGGCTTCCAGCCACTGCAAACAAACTCCAGATGCATCTGGCTAATGTGGGTCCTGGGGAATTGAGGCCTCAAACTGGGCTCCTTAGGCTACACAGGCAAGCACTTAACCACTAAGCCATCTCTCCAGCCCCATTTACTCTATTTCTACATTTAACAAGCTATCTTTAAGATAAAATACTAGGGCTGGAGATATGGGTTAACTGTTAAAAGAGTTTGCCTGAAAAGCCTAAGGACTCTCACTCGATTTCCTAGACCCCACATAAACCAGATACACAAGGTGGCACATGCATCTATAGTTCTTTTTGCAGTGGCTAGAGGCCACAGCATGCCCATTCTCTCTCTCTCTCTTTCTCTCTCTCATAAATTAATAAAAACAAAATATTATACAAGTAAATAAAATAAAATACTAATAGCCACATCTTCTGGTGTCAAAGTTGTTTCCTTACAAAACTAACTATGTTAGTAAGAAAAAAATCACTGCTTTGGGGGAAACTACTTCATTATTCATAAACTATTTTGTCATATAGTTTTAGCATCATGATTAATACCCAAAACAAGGGATGTACACATAATTTTGTGCAATTTGTCATTCTTATTCTTTTTCATTTATTTATTTATTTACTTTTTGGTTTTTTGAGGTATGGTCTCACTCTAGCACAGGCTGACAGGGATTCACTATGGAGTCTCAGGGTGGCCTCGAACTCACAGTGATCCTCCTACCTCTGCCTCCTGAGTGCTGGGATTAAAGGCATGTGCCACCACGCCCAGCTTTCATTCTTTTTTTTCAATTTTTAAAAAATATTTTATTTATTTTACATACACAGAGGAAGAGGCAGATAAAAAAAAAAAAAGAAAGAAAGAAAGAATGGACATGCCAGGGCCTCTAGCCACTGCAAGTGAACTTCATACACTTGTGCCCATTTTGGCATCTTATGTAGGTACTGGAGAATTTAACCTGTGTCCTTAGGTTTCACAGCAAGCCCCTTAATCACTAGCGGCTTTCATTCTTATTCTTATACAAGCTTTTATCATCAGTGATACATATATATAAATTCCAGTGCCAATCTTAAAATAACAAATACTGCTGGCATGTCTCATGCCTATAATCTCAGCACTCAGGAAGCTGAGGTAGGAGGTTCATTGTGAGTTCAAAGCTAGACTAAGCTGCAAAAAGAATTCCAGTTTAGCCTGGGATAGAATGAGACCCTACCTCATCACTCCCTCCAAATAACAACAATGGTAATAATGAATAGTAATGTGCTCATTTGATTTAGGTGCTCTCCATAAACTTGTGTGTTCTGAATACTTGATCCCCAACTGATGGAAGTTTGGGAATTGGAAACTTGTTGGGGTTATATTGTTTGGGTCAGGCTTATGGATGTTTTAGCTAGCTTCTCCTTGCCAGTGTTTTACACACTCTCCTGCAGCTGTTGCCCACCTGATGTTGGCCACTAGATGATGCTCAGCCTCTGTTCATACCACATTTTCCCTTGCCATCATGGAATCTCCTCTCAAATCTGTAAGCCAAAATCAACACTTTCCTCCAAAAAGCTGCTTTTGGTAGAATGCTTTCTGCCAGCAAAAGATTCCACAGATAGAACTGCTTTTTCCAGGATACACAAAAACATTCCATTGAACTGGAAGCTAAGACTTGCCCCTGGTTACTTTGGGCTATTGGTACACTTGAATCAACAGACTAAAATAGGAGTGGTAGTGTTATCATGGATGATTATCCAGATGACGAGGGTAAAATTGGACTACTCTTCAACAATGGAGGTAAGGAAGAATATGTCTGGAATTCAGGAGATCCACTGGTATGTGTATGTGTATTACCATGCCCTGTGATCAAGGTCAATGGGAAATTGTAATAATCCAATCAAGTCACTGTGATAAATGGCCCAAATTCTTCAGGAATGTAGTTATGGATCACCCCACCCAGTAAAGAACCAAGACCTACTGAGGTGCTTACTGAAGGTGGAGGAAATACAGATGGTAGCAGAAGAAAATAGTTACAAATACCAGCTAAGGTCACATGACCAATTACAGAGGACTATCATTTTCATGAGTGTTTCTGTCCCACTTTGTTAAGAGTATACATATGTAAACCAATATTAAAATACCTTTGATTTTCTTCTCTCTATTTTTATATTATGTAACTACTATTGGTTGAGATTATAGCACTAGTTAAATGTTGTTACTGTTTTCACTTAAAAATTAGGTATAATATAAGGAGATATGTTTGGTGACAAGTTGACAAGGGATAGACTTGTGATTCTTAAATTCTATTATCAACTTGACATGATTAGAAATCCACAGATATTCTTCTTGGGCAGGCCTTTAAGGTTGCTTCCGGGTAGGATTGAATAAAGGAGGAAGTCTTACCCCCAAAGTGAGCCCTTCCCTCTGAGTTGGTGGCACTCCTGGTGGTGGGCTTTATGTAAGAAAACTAGGGAGGAAAGAGACACCCTTTCCTTCCACCTGACTGCCTGTGCTACTTACTGGTGAGTGCTTCACTTGCACATGCATCTGTGCATCTATTGTTTGACTATCCTTCATCAGCATTGAACCTGTGGCTCCCTAGGAAGTTTTCAGTTCTTTAGTGCTATATTGAGACGACTGAGACATCTAGCCTTGTGGAACGAACACTTCAAAGACTGCTATTGTTAGACTGCTGTAAGCTAATCCAATAATTCCCTTTTTAATGCAATGCATTCTATCATTTTGGATCCTCTAGAGAGTCCTGGCTAATAAAAGTAATAGTAATAATAAGTAATAAACACTCAGAAAGACTCTACTAGGTTAAGCAAAGGATATGATTATTGCACATTCATCATTGTAGATTTCTTTGCAGTTTCCAACCTTCACATTAACAGTTTTTCCTTCCTTTTATGTTACTTAAAACTTCCTCTTGTACGTTAATGTTTCTTGATAGAGTTCATTACTTAAATTTTACTAGAATTAGAAGCTACATTTTTTGGTTTATTTTCTTGTTTATTTGAGAGTGACAGACAGAGAAAGAGGCAGATAGAGAGGGAGAATGGGCACACCAGGGCCTTTAGCCACTGCAAACAAACTCCAGACACGTGAGCCCCCTTGTGCATCTGGCTATTATGGGTCCTAGGGAATCGAGCTTCAAACTGGGGTCCTCAGGCTTCAGGGAAGAGCTTAGTTGCTAAGACATCTCTCCAGCCCAGAGCTACATTTTTGAAATAGATGACAAAGTGGACTTTATTATTTACCTGCTATAATTCAGGTGGTTTATACTTATGCAACTCTATATCATTAAATGTATTAAATTCTGTAATGGCTATACCTAAATATTTGTAAAAGTTTTTTCTAAGAAGATTCTGGAAAACAGCACACATTAGATCATTCTGCCAACTAATCAATTAGTTTGGGGGGAAAGAAAAGACAAACTGTTCATATTTGATAAGTAGTAATAATCATTCTAAAGGGAGTAGTCTCAAATACAAATCAGATTTGACTGGAAAACAGGGGAAATAAAGTAAGATATCTCAATGGGTAGTTAACTTTCTGAAGAAAGTTTCAGGTGTGTCATGAACTCTTATTACTAATCAAAGCATACACTTTCTCTTTACATCCTTCTTCCTCAATAATACAAGTACATAATTAAAGTGCTGGCAACATGATTTATTGAAATGAGGGTAGAAAGTGTATTTTCACATCTTATCTCATTATTTGAAGCTATACTAAGTTGATAAATCCTTCACAGAACTGTTCATACTTTCCTAGTCTGACTGTGCCTGAGTTGCTGGCATTGCATTGTGCTCATCTTCAGAGAGGAAATTATGACAATTAGTCTTTGAAGCAAGCAGTTGTACTCTTCCTTAGCCAAACAAATAAAGTACTATCATGGTGACACCATTCTTCCAAACCATCTTTGTTATTAACTGTTTAAAAATCTCTTTTTAATTTGACACACTTTGTTTCCATTCTAACATTTTTAAATTTAGATTACAAAGTAACAAATAGGTTTACATATGGGTATTTATGCATATTTCATTTTTGTTGCTTTTCTCCCACTCCAACACTATATGTCTCTCTCATATGTATATATCAGCCTGTAATTGTGTCAGTGTGTTTATACAAATGAGAGAAAATACAGGTAAAAGCCAAGAAGCCTATTTGATGACTTCTCCCTGTCTTTTCCACCAGGAAAACTACCTAAATTTTCTTACTATCTTGACCAAATGTCACTTTTGATTAAGTAAGCTCTTCACAGACTCCTCTGAGCCAGATAAGTCCCTTTCTTGGACATGTTAGGTGAACCAAAACCCTCCTTATCCTTGATTTTCTTTCCTGTTAGAAATGTTTATCTGCAAACTTTGTTTTTGCCCTGAGTTATCAATTCTCACTTTCCCTTTCTGTATTCAGAGTTGAGCAAAACTTCTGTCCCCTACTGCAAAACTTCATTTCAGTAGTTCTATATGTATCTCAGTTTTAACACTTTTCCTTACCATTTTTTAAACATGCTATAACTTTTCTTTAGTGGTTTTATTAAAGTGAATCTCATTCATTAGCTGGGGTGATGCTGAACTGATTTAGGAATATCTAAAACCACTCTCACCTGAAGCTAATGACAGGCCATATATCTTTCACACACAGAATCCTGGGTAGCAAATTTTGCAGCTAGGACTGAACTACTAAGTCCAAGATAAGTCTCCCATTTGAGGCATTTCTCACACTACCTTCGAGGATTTGGTGAAGGTAGAAACAAAAATATTTCTCTTGACATCTAGTTTTCATAAATGACCCATTTTAATATTGTATGATTGATACATCCTATTTCCTCTGCACAGAATTTGTTATTCATCTTTTCCAAGAAACATTCTCAATAATGCCTCAAAGTGCTGACAATAGAAAACCATTACACCTCAAAATGTTTCTTTTTCATACCAATGCCTCCACTAATATATATGGTGTTTATTAGTCTTTCTATCTCAGTCTTCTATTGACAAATGAGAACAAAAACAAAGAAGATGTTTCTACTCATAATGTCTATTTTAAAAAATAATTCGTTGGGAGCTATGAACCAAACCTCGGCCATATTGACAGAAACCTCCATATAGCAAGTTAAGTTTCTATTTCATCATCTAATGATCTATTAGCAGAAATGAAGGAGCCATTATGCCTGGGTGATAGCCTCTCCTGGTGCTGCTGGTAATTGATGAAGAAACAAAGAAATTGCATTTAGCCAGTAACCCTGAGATCTCTGGCCTGATTATGACTCCTTCCCCCTACACCCCTATAAAAACCTATGTGTAAAAATAAACTTCGAGACCTTGACAAATACCTAGCTTGGTCTCCTTCTTGTGTCTGTTTGCCTCCCCCCATTCAGGTTAGCTTCTCCTAGAATCCTTGCTCAACTCCCCACTGGCCGGGGCAATAATTTGCCTCATTAAATTTACCATTGTTTTTGTAAAGTCCTAGTACTATAAGAATGACATAAGATGAAATGGTGAAATATATTCATATCTTGACAATGATAAAGTGTGCTAGAAAACTACAGGAATGCATACAGTGATGCACCCAGTTGTATGTTACATATCAGTATCAGAGCTCTCCAGATAAACATAACTATAAGGAGAGAGATATTTTTATATAAAACTATTACATATATAACATGTGTACCTTATAAATAGTAATATATTCAGTAATAACATATTATATAACATATGCAGTATTATAACATTACCTATAAACATATGTATGGAGAGAGATTATGTAATGAAGAAAGATTGGTTTATTCAATTAGTAAACTTGATAAGTTCCCAAATCTTCAAAGCAATCCAACAGCTAGAAACCTAGAAGGCCAGGGAGAATTATTTTGAGTAATAAAGTAGTTTCTGATAGAATTCTTTCTTGCTTTGGAGAGCCCAGGCTTCATTCTATTAAATCTTCTGACTAATTGGATGAAGCCCACCCATACTATGTAAGATAACATAGTACCTTAGACGTTACTGACCAGTGAATCTTACATAAATTTAACAGCCCCAAGGCTGGAGGGATGGCTTAGCAGTTAAAGTGTTTGCCTGCAAAACCAAAGGACCAATATTCAGTTCCCCAGGACCCGCATTAGCCAGATGCACAAGGGGGTGCAAGTGTCTGGATTCTGTTTGCAGTGGCTGGAAGCCCTGGCATGCCCAGTCTCTCTCTGTCAAGTAAATAAGTAAATAAAGTTTAAATTTAACAGCCCCAGAGTAATTAGAGGAGGAGTTTGTGAGAAAGGCAAACCAATTTTGAGTTTGTTCTTCTTTTGTCAAACAATTTTATCAGTATTGCAATACTGCTAGACCAAAGCTCTGGATAATTTGCCTCACCCAAGTTGTCAAAAAGCTAACCATCACAGCACCAGAATGGAAATTTAGAATTGTCTGTGTAGTAATAGTTATTCATTCATATATATTAATATATATATATGCAGCTAAATGTCTATTTCAGATTAACATATATCCTCAATATTTCCAAGAGTAACATTTATAAGTTAAAAATACAGCATAGGGCTGGAGGGATGGCTTAACACTTAAGGTGCTTACCTGCAAAGGAAGAGGATCAAGGTTTGATTCTCCAGGACCCACATTAGCCAGATGCACAAGGGGGCATATGCCTCTGGAGTTCATTTGCAGTGGCTGGAGGCCCTAGCTAACCCATTCTCTCTCTCTCTCTCCCTCCCTCTCTCCCTGACTCTAATAAATAAAAGAATTTTTTTAAAAAACTACATAGTACATATCTGTCATCACAATTTAACTGGTAATCCTATATATTTAATACTAAAATCTTTAAAGCTAAATAATGCCTCATAGAATTTTATTGAGTATTCCAGATATTCTAGAGTGTATAAAGGAATAAACTGGGTTTTCAGGAAGAGTTATTAAGAAATTTGCAGCTTATAAAAGTGGAAACATGAACCAAAATTATATATTGTGGAAGAGAGGGCCAAAAGAATGTAAAAACCAGACAAGGCAAGGAGTGAATTGGAACAACTCTATCTTCCAGACATGAAGTGGCCATTGTAATTCAAGAACGTACAGATATTGCATTTATCTGCACAAGGCCTGAAACTCATGACCTCCTAGCTGCTGTACTTACCTGCACAAGGCAAGAACATTGCATTTATGACCTCTCAGTTCCACTACCAGTACAAGACAAACAAAACAATGTTAAAAATAGAAAAGAATCATAGAGAAGAGATAGAAGGAAGGTAAAGGAGGAATAAAATATGGTGTACAAATTTAGATAGAAGACTGTGTTAGCAAGGAAAGCATAGGTGAAGGAAACTAATCCCACTCATCACATGGCCTATATTCTAGAAGAAGTTCACAAATAATAATAATAATAATAATAATAGTAATTATTATTATTATTATTGTTATTATTATTATTTTGGTCAGCTCAGGCTGACCTGGAATTCACTCTGTAGTCTCAGGGTGGCCTTGAACTCTTGGCGATCCTCCTACCTCTGCCTCCCGAGTGCTGGGACTAAAGGCATGCACCACCATGACCGGCACAAATAATTATTTTTTTAATATTTTTTATTTATTTGTAAGCAAATGAAAATAGAAGAGAGAAAAACAGAGAGAATAAGTATGCCAGGGTTTCTAGCCACTGCAAACAGACTCCAGATGTATGTGCCACTTTGTGCATCTGGCCTTATGTGGGTACAGGGGAAGTGAACTTGGGTCTTTATGCTCTAGAGGCAAGTACCTTAACTGTTGAGCATCTCTCCAGAACAAATATGAATTTTTTAAAAAAATTGATAATTTTGGGCTGGAGAGATGGGTTAGCAGTTAAGGCACTTGTCTACAAGGCCAAAAGATGTAGGTTAAATTCCCCATGGCCCATGTAAGGCAGGTGCACAAGGTGGAACATGCATCTGAAGGTTATTTTTAGTGGCTGGAGATCCTGGCATGCTCATTCTCTCACAATTTCTTCTCTCTTTCTCTCTCTCTCTCTTTCTTTCTCTCTCATTTTGTCTCTCTCCTTCTTTCTCTTTCTCAAATAAATAAATAAAAATACATATTTTGAATGAATAATTTAAAACAATTACAGATAATGATTACAACAAAATTACATTAAAGGTAAAATTTTAAAGCTAAGGGAACATTCAAATTACTATCATTGCAAAAATAATAAAAAAGATTAAAAGGGCCCTAAGGAAACCAGCAAGTCTGAAAATGCCATCAATGTAATGGGTCAAAGATTTAAGATGAACATAGTGTAGGCAGGGGAAGGACACAAGTTATTCATGTGTGTGTGTGTGTGTGTGTGTGTGTGTGTGTGTGTGTGTGTTTTACATGAACTTTTCCCTGAAATGAGGAATTTACTATGTACATCAACAACATCCAATATAATAGAAACAAAGTTCACAATGAGCTTCATAGACACGTACCAGATAACTAATCAAACTCTTTTTTTAATTTTTAAAATATTTTATTTTTATTTATTCATTTGAGAGTGACAGACAGAGAAAGAAGGGGAGGGGGGATAATTCTAGAATATGGCACACCTAAACTCGTCTAGAAAAGATAAATGATGTAAAGTAGATGATCAATAACAAAACAACCAGCCCAACAAAAAAGTTAGGGATGAAAATGTATCATATAAAAACTGATAGTGAACAATGAATCAAAGCCACTTAATGTTTTTTTATCATTGAATATCTTGGGAATTGTTGGTGAACAGATGGTAAAGTTTATAAACTCCCAATTGCTTAAAATATAACTAATAAATACTAGAAGATGCAGGGTAAAGACGTGGAAGACTGTGTAAAATGTGTAATTATACTTTTGTGAAGAAAGAAACTCATTGATGCTATTTAAAACTAAAAGTTGTAAAATTATGTGATTATACCATTTAATAGGAATTAAGATTTTTTTGGAAAGAAAAAAAGTCCAAGTTTCATAAGTTTTTCCCTTTTCAGTATTGTTTCCCCTCTGTCAGTTTCAAGTGACCTTAAACTTACCATTTTTCTCCTAAATACTTCTACCCAGGGGCCCAAGAGATTGCTTATTGGTTAAGGCCCTTGCCTGTGAAGCCTAAGGATCCAGGTTTGATTCCCCAGTGCCCATGTAAGTCAGCTGCACAAGGTGACACCTACATCTGAAGTTTACAGTTGCTAGAAGCCCTATCTCTATCTGCCTCTCTCTCTATTTCCAATAAATAAATAAATAAATAAAATATTTAAAAATATTTCTACCTATAACATGTTTCCATATGTATTCAAGGAATTGGGTTTGGGATAATTTGTTGCTTTGTAAATTGGCAAACAGCTTGAATTTTCCATCATGACTCTATGGTATTCTGATAGAAAAAAAAAAAAAAAAAAAAACTCATCCACTTGTAGCAGGTAAGATGGTGGCATAGGGGTCACACCAAACCAGCCTAGGGAGGGATTTAAGCAAAACCCTGGCAAAATACACTCTTCTAATGAAAAGTGAAGGAGTACAGGTTATTCTTAGACACAGCAGAGAAGGTGGAGAGACCAAGATCCATCAGAAAAGAGGAAAATAGCCAGATTCCTACTGATGTGCTTGCAGCCCATGATCTACACTCTGTGCATCAACCCAGCACTGCCCTGCCAGGTATGCCAGGTGGCAGCAGCAGAAACCAAACAACAGATCTTTCAACTTAATCAGCCTTCTTGCAAAGTTAGGAAATCTGAAGGAATGACAGCTGAGATCAACTAAAGAGCTACTAAAAGTGTGAGCAACTCCAGAAGTCTGAACTCTCCCATCCCCCACCATCAGAACCATGAACCTCCAGCATCCAGCCCCCAATGGCAGTGCAGCCAGCAGAGTGGATCAGAGGTACAGCTGCACAGCACAACAGGGAGGGATTGAGGCAGGCAGTAGTGAGATTGGAAGCCACCCCAAAAGGTAATGAGGCTCACTGACCAAAATAAATAAATAAATAAAAAATAAAAAACAGGCACATAGGCCTGCATTGCAAGAGCTAATATCTCTTTCCTTGTCAGGGAAGGTTATGGGTTATATATTGTTGGCTAGCTCTACCATTTTCAAATCCTGTATTTGGGGGTTGAATATTGTTGCCTTTGATGTTTTCATATTTTATGACCTTTGCCTTTTGCTTCTGTCATTATTGGGGGCAGGGTCTGATCCAGATCTAGGTTGAACTAGAAACTAATTCAGAACAGAAATCTGTACCTCCCAGCTGACAAGATTAAGGGTGTAGAACAACACAAACCCTTTAGGATTTAGGCTTTATATGACTATCTGTTTGTTTTAATACCCACAATTGCATAGTTTGTGCTGGTTTTTATTGATTGTATATGTTATTCAGTTGAAGTCAATATAATACAAGAAACTCAAAGAATCAAGACAATACAGTTCCACCAAAAAGTATAAATCCATCAGAAATGATTACTAATGAGGCTGTTTTAGATGAAATGCCTAACAAACATTTTAAGAAAATGATAGTGTCTATGCTCAAAGAAATCAGAGAAGAAATGAAGGGAATCAAAGAAGAAGACAGAATTAAAGAAGAAGAAGAAAAAACTTCTGAAAAAGAACACAAGAAACCAGCTTAATGAAATAAAGGGGTCATTACAAGACAAGTCAGGAAATAGAAATACTCAAGAAAAACCTGGGTGAAATTTTACCTCTGAAGAGTACTATCAGTGAAATTAAAAAAATAAATTAATTAATTAATTAAAAAAAAAAACTCTGTGGAAAGTTTCACCAGTAGAATGGATGAAGGAGAGAACAGAATATCTAAAATAGAAGACCAGGCAGCAGACTAATACAGTCCAACAAAGAGAAAGACAAGCTAATAGCAAGGTATGAAAGGGAATTACAAGATATTTGGTACACTAAGAAAAGATCAAACATAAGAATTCAGGGTGGAATAGAAAGAGAAGAATTTTAATCCAGAGGCTTGGTAGGTGTTTTCAACAAAATCATAGGATAAAATTTTCCAAAAATTGGGAAAGAAATGCCAATGCAGATACAAGAAGCTTTTAGAACACCAAACAAACAAAACCTGGGAAGAACCTATCCTCACCGTGTTATAATTAAAATACTAATACACAGATGAAAGAAAATATATTGAAAGCAGTTAGAGAGAAAAGCAAATCACCTACAAAGGCAAGCCCATCAGAATAACTGCGGATTACTCAACACAAACTTTAAAAGCCAGAAGGGCTTGGAATGATGTGTTCCAAGTTCTGTAAGATAACTGTCAACCAAGATTACTTTTTCCTGCAAAGCTATCTATCCAAATTGATGAAGAAATAAGGACATTCCACAACAAAAACAGGCTAAAGGAATTTATGAAAACTAAACCAGCTCTACAGAAAAAATATATATATGGAGAGAGAGAGAGGGACTGGTTGTGAAGAGAAGGAGTTAAGTAGAAGAGGAACAGGGAAAGGTTGACAAAAGAAGGTGCTTGGAGGAGATTATGACCAAAATAATTATGTACATGAATGAAAGTTGTGAATAAAAAGGTTAAAAAAGAAAAAAAATACTTATCTATTTCCAAAGTACAATGGTGGGCCAGATATAAGATAATCAAGCCTATTCTCAAGGTAGGAGAAAATAAAAAAGAGTAACAAGCTTAAAGTTCAGAACCAAACAGGGAAAACAACAATAAATCTTAAAGCTTCATCATAATGTACTTATGGCAGGCAGTTGGAGAGATAGAGGGTACCTATGGCAGACATTTGGAGGGATAGTGTGTATCTATAGCATTCAGTGGGAAGGAGGGAGAGCATCCAGGGCACGCAATGAGGGGGGAATAGCAGGTATCTATGGCATGCAATGGGAGGGAAAGTTGGTATCTATGGGATGCTTTGGGGGAGAGAGAGGATATCTATATCTATGGAAGACAATGGGAGAAAAAGGATATCTATATCTATGGCAGACAGTGGAAGGGGGAGAGGGTGTTCATGGTATGCAGTAGGAGCTATAGCAGGTGTTGCAGTCAGGTGCACATTGATGGCAGAAAAAACCTGACCAAGAGCAGCTTGTGGGGAAAAACATTTATTTTGGCTTACAAACTCAAGAGGAAGCTCCTTGATGGTAGGGGAAAATGATGACATGAGCAGAGAGTGGGCATCACCTCCTGGACAGATGGACAATAGTAACAGAATAGTGTGCCAAACACTGGCAAAAGGAAGCTGGCTATAACACCCAGAAGCCCTCCCCCTAAAATACACTGCCTCCAGGAGGCTTTAATTCCAAAATTATCATCAACTGTTGACTTAGCATTCAGAGCACCTAAGTTTATGCGGCACACCTAAATCAAACCACTACATTCTGCCCCTGGCCCCCATAAGCTGATAGCCATATATAATGTAAAATGCAATGCATTCATTCAACCTTAAAAGTCCCCATAGTTATTATCAATTAGTAATACCAATGATGTTCAAATACCCCCATAGTCCAAGGTCTTTTAACTGAGCCACAACACTGGGAAAGAAATGGCATAGAGTAAACATTCACAGTACAAAAGATGGCATTGGGCATAGCAAAAAAGTATTGAGCAAATACAAGATTTAAACAAGGCAAACATCAAACTGTGTAGCTTCACGTCCAACAACTCTAGTCAATGACAAGTCTCCAATTCTGATCATTATGCCAGTGACAAGTGTCTGAAGTTCCAGTTCCACCGCTCCAGCTAGACTACTCACAGTCCCAGAAAACTTCATCCAGTGCTAGAAGGTCTCCTTGGCAGTCATCCCACAGTCCTGGCATCTCCAATGGGTCTCTGCTGCAACCTACAGGTTCATCCTCATGGCTCCATAGGGTCTTCACACAGGTAATACAACAAGCCTGCTTCACACTGCCCATGGCCATTTCCAAAATACAAAATCATGTTGCAAAATCAATTATCCCCTATTTCCTACATTTGTTATGCTCTAGTAGGTGGGCTGCCAATTTGTTAATCAAGAAGGTAATAGAGAAGACTTTGAAGAATGGGACACTCCTTTAGCATCCAGGCCTCTTCCAAAGAGTCTACATTCTTCCTGTTGTCCCAGTGAAGACCATCTGTCCCAATCTCAGTGGTTGTAATCTCTCAAACAATTGTAGCTGAATGGACAGCAGTTTCAACACAAAGATTTCATTTTCTTCTGTGTCATATCCCTCAGCTCACACCACTTCATTTCTATGCAATTCAACACTGTACAAGTTCTCAGAACATGGGCATAATAGCAAGCCTCTCACCCAACCACTTCTAGCCTAGTTCAGGCAAATCTCTTTTTCACCCTCACAAGCCAAACCTCACAGTCCTTAGTTCTTACTGCATTCAGGCCTTTCAACTCTGACTATAATGGTCCCCCAACAATAAATTGCCTCTAGGAGGCTTTAATGCCCAAATTGTCATCATCTTGGGACATAGCATTCAGAACACCTAAGTATATACTGGACACATGACTCAAACCACCACAGCAGATGTCTATAGTATGCAGTGGGATGGATAGTGGGTGTTTATGGCATGCAGTAGGAGGGATAGAGGTATCTGTATCTATGGCAGACAGTGAGAGGGAGAGAAGGTGTCTTTGGTAGAAATATCAGGTTCAAGCCGGGCGTGGTGGCGCATGCCTTTAATCCCAGCACTCGGGAGGCAGAGGTAGGAGGATCTCCGAGAGTTCCTAAGAAAAGATCACTACATAGTGAATTCCAGGTCAGCCTGAACCAGAGTGAGACCCTACCTCGAAAAACCAAAACAAAAAAAAAAAAAAAAAGAAATATCAGGTTCAAAGATAGGTAGGTTTGACATAAATTACAGTGTGATTCTTCTGATAGGCTACACTTTTCTTAATTTTTAAAGAGTGGCCAAACAAAACAAAAACAAAAACAAAACCACTAAAATCTTTATTTCTAAACTTTGGACCACAGTTGGTAAAGGGCACAGGACTACCACATGATACTGCAGAACTACAGGAAAAGCTAATTGTTGAACAGCCAATACTCTATAAAGTTAAGAAATAAATAAAAATAAAAATAATCAGGGTCCCTGGCTCTATCATTTAGCCAGTAAAAAATGCAAATCTGGAAACCACCTTATTTGTGATATAGCAGATGATCTTAGGAATTAGGTTTCCTTCACTTCAGCCTAAACTTTCATAACTAATCCAAAATTCATTAGCTAGAGATTCTATCATTTATATCCCATTCATTTTAGAGTGATATATCAGGTAGAAAATCACACAAGGCATTTAAGATAAATGACTCCTCACAAAATACATTGCAAATGTTATTCAATGCTAGAGTAAATCAGTAGTATTTTCTTCTATAAAATGAAGGCATTTGTACATTCTGCTATGTATAATCTGTAAGAGTCTCAGAGCTCTCTACCTTTCTCCCCCTCCCACCTAGCCATACTCTACTTAGGACTGATACTTTCAAATTTCACCTTGTTGAGGTAATTGAGAATTCATAGTTGTCTTTTCCCCTCACTGTATAGGGAGACTAGCTCAGGCATTTTAGAATTTCTACTGACTCTTATGCTAATTGACTAAGGCTTTTGCACCAGAGCTGAGAGGAAAAACAAGTTCTTTCTAGCTACTACCTGTTAACACTTCTCCAAAAGAGACAAACCGGGGGGGGGGGGGGGGGGGGGGGGGGGGGCAGGCCAACCTGGCTCCTGGAGGCTCCAGACAATCCTCTTTCCCAACACCACTGAACTGCAATACAGGATCTACCTCTTTGTCCTTCTTTTCCCCCAAAGGGCCTCTTTTTCTTTGTATTAAGTCATTTGAAGTCCCCTTTTACCTTGCTATTTACTCTCCTGCTCCAGAGTTCCCTTCCCACTTGCTCTGAAACATGCAACAATTATATAAAATCTTAGGCACAAGAAACTGTCTATGAGTTTTCAATTCTGAATCTTGAACCTGATGTATCTACTTCATATTACACACTAATAAGTTAAAATTAAACAGTCAGAATTTGAATTACCTTAGGAGTCTATCAACAGATGACTAAAGAGAATGTGACATATATGATGAAAACTTGTGAGATTTTATATATATATATATATATGATGCTTTATCCATAAAGAACCTTGGAGTTATGCTTTTTTTCAGAAAAATGGATATAACAGGAAAAAAATCATGTTAAAATAAATTAAAGGATAAATATCACATGTTTTCTCTCATTTCTGGATCCTAGATACAGATCCATAAAAAATATGTGTATCTAGAACATGAAGATATAAGACTAGGGAAATGAATAATAATAATGGGAGGAAGAAGAAATAGGAGAGTGAAGGCAGGAGAATAGTCAAGCTATATGATATGCTTGGGTGAAGACCATCTCTCTGTGCAATGGATATATGGCTGAATTTTACCTAGTCCATGATCTCCACTTTGGGTGATTCCTCACATTAAGCTGCTTTTTCAATATATGATCCTTTTACAGGCTACGGTTCAGCGTGCTGTGTTTCACTTCTTAAAAAAATGGTTTCATTTGGGAATGAAATGAAAGGATTTTGATTTGGGGTTGAAGTGGTAAACCATGGTGTGTGTGTGTGTGTGTGTGTGTGTGTGTGTGTGTGTGTGTGTGTAGAATGCATATTTGGAACCAGGGAAGCAGAGAAAAGTGTGGGGTTTTAAAGTACAATAGGAAGCTTGTAGGCAATCTCCAGTGTCTCCAAGGACCAATAACAATAGAGAGGTCACTCTAAGGTTAAATTCAGACCCTGGCTGGGTAGAAGTGCTCACAGAAATCTTGGTGCAAGATTACAAGTTTTTCTTTTTTTTTTGTATCAAACTGTAGTTTTTGTCAAAGTCTTTCATCATACTTTTTGCTATTGGGCAAATGTGTGAGTGGAGACTCCTTTCATAGCTTCTTGGATCTATTTAGTTAACATTTGACATAAACGACTCATTATTGTGTCAGACAAATTTGACACGTTATCATTCCAATTCTAGATAATATACTAAGTAATGTAAGCTAATAAGTGACTAGTCCTAGAACTAAAGGTGTATTAATTCTACTTAAACCAATTGGTCAATGAAGTCATCTCAAAGGTGATAGGTTCAGGGAGGACCTTAACACTTTTTTGGGCCCAAGGTTTTAACTAATGCCAGGAGAGAGTCATGGGATTGGGAGCAAAGGGGCAAAGAATCAAAACTCTAGTAGAGACTAGTGGGCTCAAAAGCATGAGAAAGAGAAGCCTAGGAATCCAGGGTATGAGAGAAAGGAGATTTTTAAGGTTTTGTAAGAAGGAGAGGGAGTAGAACTGCACTGGAAGAGAAAGGGATTGAGCACCTGTGATTCAAGGGACTCAAGCTTACATAATGAGGGCTGTATTCCTTCCTTGAGTCCAGATTTCAGGAATGTAAGAACCTTTTTCAGGCAAGTGATGTTTGGATTGCCACATCAGCACCCAGGGCCACAAATAGACTGAAATATTAGTGTCGCAGAGATCTCTTCCCAATCCCTGTCTGCCCTATAACCTTGCCATGCTAGGTCTGCATTTTTGTGACCACCTCTGGGTATGGTAATTGAGGACAGTTCTGGTCTAAGAGGAAGAAAGGTCACCTTCCCTCCCACAGATTCTACCTCTGTGCCTCATATAAGGTCCCTCTCTCACAAGACAATCTCTCTCCTCTCTCCCTGGCCATCAATTGCTCTCTTTCTCCTTTATTGTTCTAGGTGCATGCACTCCCCTTTTTTTCTCTCTGTCCTATTTTCCTATCTCTCCTCCCTTGTCACTTTCTCTGATGCACTGTATCTCATTCCCCCTCTCTCTCCCTCTCTTTCTCTATCTCTCCCTCTTTCCCTCCCTTCTTTCTCTCCCCCTGCCCATTACAACAAATTTGTGGACCAAGAAACTACATGTCAGTCCTCTGATCTCTTTTTCCTTCTGCTCATGCCAGTCTATCTGGGCATTAAATAAAATAAAAGTCTGTGTCCAAGAAACCTGACACAAGAGAATTTCTGGTTCTTTTGATATATAAAGGATGAGGAGGAGACAACAGAAAAATGTTTACTGTAATTTAAAGAGTATGCAAGTGATTGAAAATCTTATTTCAACTATTATTTTTCAATTCTGTTATTTGAAAGATCTGATTTCTTACTAATGAGATTGAAGATAAGGACCACAGATTTGATCCACAGGAAACTTCAGACACAACTTACATTATGACTTGTAAGTAGCAAGGGTTGTGTTTGTTAGTTTGATTGTGCATTGGACATTAATTTCCTTTTGAACATTAAATTCTGACTGTGTTGACAACCCACACAATGTTGGTCTGCCACTTGTAAGCACCAAGAAAATAATTCACAAAAAACATTCAGAAAAACATTAAATGTATTTTTGTTGGAAATGATATACTATGCAGACACCTTGTTAACCCATCTGTTCTTCTCCAGTACTGCTCCCTGGATGATTACCAGTTGAGGTGTGAAAAAAGGAGAGAAATTTTATTTATTTATTTGAGAGAGAGAAAGAAGGGGGGAAAGAGAGAGAGAGAGAGAGAGAGAGAGAGAGCATGGGTGCTCCAGGGCCTCCAGCCACTGCAAATGAACTCCAGACACATGCGCCCCTTTGTGCATCTGGCTGATGTGGGTCCTGGAGAGTCGAACTAGGATCCTTGGCTTTGCAGGCAAATGCCTTAATCATTAAGCCATATCTCCAGCCCAGGAGAGAAATTTTAAGTAGAAGTATTAACTACTAAGGTTCACCATTTCAACATCATAAATTATCCTCTTATCTCACTGAAAGTACTTGCACAGTGTATTCAGCTATGTCCCATTTAGCACCACATTATATAAGTTTTTGCTAATTGTACTTGTTTCCTATATGACATTACCACTGTGGTATGCCATTCATCTTACTGTAAGCTTTCTACTCTCTTGAACAATGTAGAGCACAAAGCAGCATAGGAATGTGTAGTCCCTCACATTATCATTGCCATACTTTAGTGGCCATTTACTAGGATTTGATAATTCATAATGAAGATTATGTAGAGCTCAACATTAAAAATTTAAAGTGGTTTAGTATCTGCTCAATTCACCCATAGTAAAAACTCTTAGCTTTTCCTGCCAATATCATGATATAATCAGTATCAGATGTATCTGTTAATAATCATGAAGACCTAGCCAGCATAGCATTTTGTAATAGAATTGAATTTCAGTTACTTATTCATTCATTCATCTGGACATATAGACATTTCAGTATTTTCTAAGTTTAGGCATTGTGTATATTAAATATAGTATGACATGCATTTTGCCTGCAAAGTATTCACTACTTGACTACCCACTTCAGAAATTTATAAATTTGTAAGTCTCTCAACTTCTCTATGCCTAAGTTTTATTATCTATCAGATGAAGATAATACTGTTAAGTATTGAAAACTATAAAATATGCACAAAGTAGTCAGAACTGCCTTAGCAATATAAAGGGTACTTTTGAAGTGTTAGTATTTATTATAGGGAAAAAAAAGAGAAAAAAAGGGAAGGACTGAAGGAAATAAGGAAGGAAGAAAGGAAGCAAGGATGAAAGGAAATAAAGAAGAAAGGAAAGAAGGAAAGAATAAATGAAGGCGGGAAAGGAAGGGAAAGGAAAGGAAAAGAAAGGGAAGGGAAGGGAAGGGAAGGGAAGGGAAGGGAAGGGAAGGGAAGGGAAGGGAAGGGAAGGAGGAAGGAAGGAAAGGAAAGGAAAGGAAAGGAAAGGAAAGGAAAGGAAAGGAAAGGAAAGGAAAGGAAAGGAAAGGAAAGGAAAGGAAAGGAAAGGAAAGGAAAGGAAAGGAAAGGAAAGGGTACAAGATGCTACATGGGCACAGACATGTGCATATTACACACAAACACATTCAAAAAAGTTGTATAAAAAATTGTTGAAAAATATATGAAGCTACATACTGAAATACATGCACTTATATATTCATATATAGATATTTATATAAATATATTAATAATTGTGTAAATAAACTATATCTTCACTTATATGAAACTACATATAGCATGTGAAGAGGCATGGTATTATAGTAAGTTGAATGTAAAATGTCTGCCATATGCTCATGTGTTTGAATACTTAATGCCCACTTGCTGATGCTACTTGGTAAGATTATAGAACTTTTAGGAAGTGGAGCCCTGTTGGTGGAAGTATGCCACTGGGGACAGGCCTTTAGGTGTTACAGCCCACCCCATTTGGTCTGTGTACTTCCTCCCTGCTAATGTGATGAAGTGACACTGGCTGTCTGTTCCCACCATGCTTTCCTTGTCATGATAGACATCCCCCTGAAACTCTAAGCTGAAATAAACCCTTCTCCTCCTTAAGCTTTTTCTGGTCAAGTATTTGTTCCAACAATGAAAGAGTCACTGATATAGACATCTATTATACTTTTACATACATGTTTTCCAAACATAAAATTCTGATTTCTAATTTAAGTCCATTAAAACTTCCTCAAAATCAAACAGAAGAGAATTTTTTAAAATTTTTTTAGTTTATTTTTATTTATTTATTTGAGAGTAACGCACAGAGAGAAAGAGGCAAAGATAGAGAGACAGAGAGAGAGAGAGAGAGAGAGTGGGCACACCAGGGCCTCCAGCCACTGCAAACAAACTCCACATGTGTGTGCCCCCTTGTGCATCTGGCTAACGTGGGTCCTGGGGAATTGAGCCTTGAACCATGGTCCTTAGGCTTCACAGGCAAACACTTATCCACTAAGCCATCCAGAAGAGAATTTTGAAACAAATATTTCTGTTAATTATTTTATTATTTTTAGAATGGAAGCATCTAGCCACTGGAAAGAAACTCCAGATGCATGTACCACCCTTTGCATCTAGCTTACATGGACGGGAAGGAAACCTGAGTCCTTAGGCTTCACAGGCAATTGTCTTAACCACTAAGCCATCTCTCCATCCCAGACATTTTATCTCTTAATAAGAAAGTCCTTTCTTTGTGTATCTGGAATTTGGAAAGAAATCTGTGGTCACATTCATGGTAACAAAGTCAACACAAGTTTGGAAGGCATGCCCGAGGTGTAAGGTGCTTTTACTTTGTGCCCTACAGAGCAGGATTTATTGACTAATTTTTTTCAGCATAATGATATAAAGCTGGTCTAGTACCCAACACATTATCTATATAGCTGAAGTTCTTCCTGTATATAGTATATGCACATTTATTTTCCAGGGATGCATTTTCATCTGTATGTCTATCACACTCATGTGGCATATACTTCCACATTTTATGAACTGAAGAACACATTCCTTTTCCATGTCTACTTATTCCCACAAAACAGGTCTGGACTCAGTACAGAGATATTAGTGAGCTAATATACCCCCCAAAGTGCCCAACTTATAATTAACACAGTCAGGACACAATGGTACCACTTAGCAGTTCTGGAAGAAGGCCTAGCTTTCTGCCAGACAGTGGATCAGGTGCCCGAGGAATTTGGCCCAACATCTTTGCAGTAGCTCTGGAAAGCCTGCTAAATCACATTCATCATGATTTCTGCCAACAATGTTGCTGAATGTGTTCCACAATTATTTCAAAGCCTTTCTAGAAGTATTTTCTATGGTGACATTCCTATGCTCCACAACACAATCATGGAAAGTCAGCACAGTAAAAAGCTCAGGGTTAACAAACTAGTACCCCGGTTTTACAGATAAAGAATCTAAATAACACAGAAGGATTTAGCTTTTTCTTTTTTTCCAAGTTTCTAATTGTATTCTATCATCTTATAAAGTTGGTTTTGTACTATTTCTACCACACCATCTTCCCTCAAATACATGTTTGCCAGCTAATTCTGAATATAATTATTCTATCAAAATGAGAGATTTTTGTCTCCTAGCTATTCCAGTATTCCTTTCTGTAATTCATTTTCCTCAAATCAGGTTTTTCCTGGGAGTATTTTGGGAAATGCCACTAAAAAATGTATGACTTTGAAATGCATACTACTTTAATCTGAGAGACCATGGGAAAAGTAAATATCAGGGACTTTCTCTGAGTGCCCTTATCTGATAAAAGATAGATTGGACCTTTTTAAAAGCCTCCACAGTCATGAATCACATGCCATGGAGCTTCATCAGCTAGGAGAATCAACTGACATCATTTAGAGACTTGAAATTGTCATGCTCAGACAGACCTTGTTACAGGCTGTTACCTACTCTTCCCCTAAAATTATTTACTCTTAAGTTATCAATTTTCCTCATCTCCTGTTCACTATGAAAAGGGTTTATAGCTGTTAGATTTCTCTGGATTTTGGGAATTCCCTTTGCTTTCCTGTAAGGACCCTTAATAAATACGTAATTTATTAAATATGCAGAATAAATTTTCACATAGTAAATTTGAATTCATTTTATCTTATTAATCTATCTGATAGTAGTTTGTTTCATAAACTCAGTTAGTAAGCCATAGGAGATAGAAGGAAAAAAAATCCCTCCTTCAATTTGCATATAACAAGTGGCTTCTCAGAGATCTTGAAAAACTATATACATATGTATGTATGTACATAAACACACATACTCTTTTTCTGACATGAATCCAGTGCCAGTCCCCATGATGACATCATAGGTCTTACACATCATGAGCCAAATGTAAAATATTTGCTTATTTTTCAATATTCTTCCTACACATATTCCAAAAGCAGGATTTTATCCAGCAAAAGTAAAAATATTCTTTGGGAGCTGTGCATTAAAATTTCTGCTCTGGGGTAAATCTGTTAAACTGTTTAAAACCAAATGATGACAAAATATAAGTCTTGGCCAAAGATGGAGATGTTTTAACAGAATGGGTCCTAAAGAAGAGATAATACTACAAGATAAAATCCTTGAATTTAAAAACATGCAAAAAAAAAAAAAAAACTATATAAAAAAAGGCAAATAAACAAAGACAAAGTGGCCAGAAAAGTAAGCCTCACATGCTTGGGTGGGGGGAAGCCAAATAGAAATATGAGCTCTATTTTTATGCTTGAGTATTTTCACATTTAGTAAAAATATTTATGGTTACATAAAAAAAGAAAAAAAGCCAAATAGGCCAAGAAGCAAAGAAGACCATGAAAGTTATCTTTGGAGGATCAGAATAAAAAGCTTCTTCTAAGTTTCCATGGTGAAATGGGACAGCCAACTGGAAGTTACTACTTTTTTCAACACATAAGTACTTGTGTTGCAAAGGTTAGGTTTTATAAGTGAGGAGAATAGGGGAATGGGAGGTTTGTTAGTGAAGTTAGGTAGGGGAGTTTTCTTCAGGGGATTTTTTTTTTCTGTTAATCAGAAGACTGGATAGTTAGTTAGGGTGTGTCATCAAAACAGGTCAGGTCGCTCTTGATATAAAGTAAACAGGAAATTTTGGCCTAGGGGCAAGGGTAAACAATGAGTCAGGTGGTTTCTGAGGAATATAGTCAGCTTGGTTCTTATATTTTCCTATAAGGCGGCTTTTCATCACCATTTTGTTAGCCCACTCACAGTGACTCGATCTTGGGACTTAGTCTGACCTAATATTACAGCCTTTTATTAATGATAATGAGGTGCTGTTTGGGATTTTGTGTCTACTTCCTCTTGAGTGGGGGTGATGAGTGTTCTAGGGGGTTGGTGGATCCTGCAGCCCATGGGTCGGTGGGTCCACTTGGAGCCAGCGGTTGGAAGATGGCTCCACAGTGGCTACAGGCTGATTAGGGAATAGGCGAGGGAGAGGTCAGTAATAGTTAAAATTTTGATGGGTAAGTTGGTCTATCTGATTTTGGATGCACTTCAGGAGGCAGGGGCCCAATAGGAACAGTAGGCATATTCCAGTCGGGGGTCCCAGCAGTAGCCAGAGCCAGGGCCAGACAGTTCTGAAAATATTCCATTACCCTGCAGCAGGTGGCATTCCCACCTGAGGTCAATTGCCAGATTTTTTTTTAAATTAATTTATTAGTTGTTTTTTTTTTCATCAAATACAGGCAGTTTGGTACCATTGTTTAGGCTCATCTATGATCTACCTCCTCCCATTAGACCCTCCTTGTTGATGTAAATGGGTCGTGCATTGTGGAGTTAGTCCCCAGTTATTGGTATGATAAATGTCTCTGCAAATCATGACCCAACATGTGACTCTGACATTCTTTCTGCCCCCTCTTCCACAAAATTTCCGTGAGCCATGTTTGGTTCATTTATGGTCTGCTTCAGTGCTGAGGTGTTGGGGCCTCTGAGGCTCTGGTTCTCTGATTTGGTAGGTGTTTATTTTTCTCTGTGTTGGTCTCCTTCCCCTTTGTGCTGGTATACGGTTCACAGGAAAACATCACCCTTGCTTGTTTCACCAATTGTCCTTAGTTTCAGTTGGGCCCCTTTTGAGGTGTGTTGGGGCAGCTCTCTCCATAGGATCTGCATCTATCTGAAAAAGAGAAGCAGATTCTCCAACGGAGAGTAAGTTAGCACCCAGAAAGTTGAAATAACACTTACTTTTTTGGTAGACAGATTGATAGGTGTAGGCCCTCTTGTACCCCATGATTGATGATAGCTTGTTATTGTAGAGTGGGCTTGTGTTTGGGTATGGTTCTGACTTGTTTCCCAGCTCCAGCTATGGGTCTAGTACCACTGAGTGGATCAGTTAGCCAAATCAAGAGTAGTTGGTTCCTCACCATGGCTGTGTGCCACTATTGCACTTGTGTGGGCATCACGTCAGGTTATTTGTTGCTAATTAGATTAGAAAATGAGTTGCTTGGACAGATATTGGTCATTTCCCCCAGTCGCCCATGTAGCGCCTTCTGGCACTAGACACGCTGACTGTCTGAGGACTGACTCTCTCCAGGCTTCCAGCCATGCCGTTTGATTTTGCATATCAGCTGCATGTGGAGTCTTCAGCAATAGGGTCTTACCACTGGCCTTTGGTGGGTCATCAAGTACTCTGACAGAGTCTGTCCTTGTTTTGGGAAACCATGTAGGTTTCTCTAATCCAAAGCTCATTGTGGATGGTAGCCCCAAGCTGGAAGTGGGAGTTACAGGCCAGTGCCCACTAAGAAATTGAGGAAAAACATAACTAATATACAAGAGTTAGAGAGGAGAGAGATAGAGGGGAGGGGGGGAGAGGGAGGGATGGAAGATGTAGAAGATTTAGGTTAGTTTTGATCCTACCCTCTCTAGTGTCTTGTGGTTCAGGTGTTTCCTGTAAAGGTCTAGTGAAGGTTCAGCTATTTGGTGTGACTTTTAGGAAGTAGAATTTTATGGTACATATGCCGTTTGGGTCCAGATTACTGTTTTCCACCCTTCAATGCCCTCCCCACCCTCCCATCCATCCTATTGTCTAGTCCATGAGGTGCTTGCTGAGTATGTAAGGTATCTTAGGTAGATTCAGGTTAGGTGTTGTAGATGAGTGAGACCATGTGTCGATTTTTTTTCTGTGATTGGGTAAGTTCACAGAGAATGATCTGTTCCAGGTTCAACCATTTTTCCTCAAATTTATTTGTGTCATTTTTTTTTACTGCTATATAGAATTCCATTGTGTAGATATACCACATCTTTGTTATCCATTCTTCTAATGATGGACATCTGGGTTGATTCCAGCTTTTAGCTATTATGAATTGAGCTGCTACAAACATGGTTGAGCAAATGTCTCTGGCCTTTGGTTTGAAGGTTTTAGGGTAGATGCCCAGTAAGGGTATAACTGGGTCTGTTGGTATCTCTATAGTCAGCTTTTTCAGGAGTCTCCATAACACTTTCCAGAGTGGTTGTACCATCCTGCATTCCCACCAAAAGTGAATGAGTGTCCCTGCTTCTCCACATCCTCACCAGCATTTATTTTCATTTGACTTTTTGTTGTTGGCTGTCCTTATTGGGGTAAGGTGGAATCTCATAGTTGTTTTAATTTGCATTTCTCTGATGATTAGGGATGATGAACATTTTCTTAAGTGTGTGTTTGCCACTTGTATTTCTTCCTCTGTGAATTGCCTGTTCAACTCTGCACCCCATTTTGTGAGTGGGGTATTTGTCTTCTTATTGTTTAGACTTTTGAGTTCTTTGTAAATTCCAGAAATAAGGCCTCTATCAGTTTGATAACCTGCAAATATTTTCTCCCACTCTGTGGGTATTCTATTGGCTTTGCTTATTATATGCTTGTCTGTAAAGAAACTCTTCAGTTTCATATGATCCCATTGTTTGCGTGACTGTTTAAGAACTTGAACCACTGGGGTTTTGTTCAGGAAGTCTTTTTCCATTCCTATATCATGGAAAGTACTTCCTAAATTTTCTTCCAGTAGTATTTGAGTTTTTGGTCTTATGTTGAGGTCTTTGATCCATTTTGATTGGAGTGTAGTGCATGGTGAAATGTGTGGATCAAGTTTTAGTTTCCTGCATGTGGTTATCCAGTTTGTCAGGCACCATTTGTTGAAGATGCTATCTTTTTTCCAGCCTATATTGTTTGGGCCTTTGTCGAATATCAAGTAGCTATAGTTGCTGGACCCAAAATCCAGGTCCTCAAGTCTATTCCACTGGTGTATACTCCTGTTTTTATGCCAGTACCATGCTGTTTTATTACTATGCCTTTGTAGTATAGCTTTAGATCAGGTATGGTGATGCCACCAGAGGTATTTCTTTTGCTGAGGATATGTTTGGATATGTGAGGCCTTCTGCCTTTCCATATTAAATTTGAGGTCATTTTTTCTATCTCTGTGAAGAACACTGTAGGGATTTTAATTGGAATTGCGTTAAACGTATATATTGCCTTTGGTGGGATTGTCATCTTCCCAATGTTAATTCTGCCTATCCAGGAGCATGGGAGGTCTTTCCATCTTTTCAAGTCCTCCCCAATTTCTTTTTTGAGAGTTTTTATATTTTCATTGTATAGATCTTTTGCTTCCTTGGTTAATGTTATTCGAAGGTTTTTTTTTGTTGTTGCTATTGAAAATGGGACTATGTCCTTTATTCCTTTTTCTGTGTCTTTGTCATTTGCATACAGAAATGCTACTGATTTTTGTGCATTGATTTTGTATCCTGCTACTTTGCTATAGGAGTTAATCACCTTCAGGAGTTTTGGGATGGAGTCTCTTGGGTCTCTTACATATACAATCATGTCATCAGCGAATAGAGCTAACTTAACTTCTTCCTTTCCAAATTGTATCCCTTTTATTTCCTTCTCCTGTCTTATTGCTTGGACTTGGACTTCCAGAACTATATTGAAAAGCAGAGGTGAGAGAAGACATCCCTCTCTTGTTCCTGATCTCAATGGGAATTCCTCCAGTCTCTCTCCATTAAGTATTATTTGGGCCTTTGGAGCTTTGTATATTGCCTTTATTATGTTAAGATGTGGACAGGCCATGCTGATTCTCTCCAATGTTTTGATCATGAAGTGATGTTGTATCTTGTCAAAGGCATTTTCTGCATCTATTGAAATGATCATGTGGTTTTGATGTTTAAGCTTGTTTATGTGGTGAATTACATTGACAGATTTTCATATGTTGAACCACCCTTGTGTTCCTGGGATAAATCCCACTTGGTCAAGGTGAATAATGCTTTGATGTGTTGTTGGATTCGGTTTCCAAGTATTTTGTTCAGGATCTTTGCATCTATGTTCATTAGGGAAATAGGCTGGTAGTTTTCTTATCTGTGGCATCTCTGCCTGGTTTTGGGATTAGGGTGATACTAGCTTCATAGAAGGAGTTGGGTAGCTTTCCCTGTTCTTCAATGGTGTGGCACAGTTTTAGAAAGATTGGTTTGAGTTCTTCCATGAAGGTTTGATAAAATTCGGCTAGGAATCCATCTGGTCTTGAACTCTTTTTTATTACTTTTTCAATCTCCGTGAGTGTGATGGGTTCATTGAGGTGATTAATCTGCTCTGAGTTTAGCTTTGGTACATGATATGCATCCAGGAATTTATCCATCTCCTCCACATTTTCCAGTTTTGTGGAGTAGAGGTTTTTGAAATAAGTCCTGATGATTCTCCCAATTTCACTTATGTCTGTTGTGATCTCTCCTTTTTCATTCTGAATTTTGTTAATTTGGAGTCTCTCCTTTTTTTGTTTGATCAAATTGGCCAGAGGTTTGTCAATCTTGTTTATTTTTTCAAAGAACCAGCTCTTTGTTTTGTCAATTGTCTTAATTGTTTCCTTAGTTTCCAATTCATTAATTTCTGCTCTGATTTTAATTATTTCTTTCCTTCTGGAGCTCTTTGGGTTGGATTTTTCTTGTTTTCCAGTGCCTTTAGGTGGATGGTTAGGCTATTGGTTTGGGATCTTTCTGTCTTTTTTATGAAGGCATTGAGTGCTATGAATTTTCCCTGAGGACTGCCTTCATTGTGTCCCATAAGTTTTGGTATGATGTGCTCTCATTGTCATTCAATTCCAGGAATTTTGCAATTGCCTTTTTTATTTCATCCACTATCCATTTATTGTTTAAGAGTGTGCTATTCAGTTTCCAGTTGCCATTGGGGTTCTTGTTGGCTTTTTTGTTGTTGATTTCTAGGAATATAGGATTATGATCTGATATCATGCAGGGAATTATGTCAATTTTCCTAAATATGTGGAGGCAGTCTTTGTGACCCAGTATTTGGTCTATTTTAGAGAATGTTCCATGGGCCGCTGAGAAGAATATGCAGTCTGTGGATTTGGGGTGGAAAGTTCTGTAGATGTCTGTTAGGTCTAAGTGCTCTATGGTTTTGTTGAGCTCTCTTACTTCCCTGTTGAGCTTCTGTTTGGATGATCTGTCTACTATTGATAATGGTGTGTTAAAGTCCCCAGCTATGATGGTGTTGGTGGTTATTTCTGTTTTATTGTCAAGTAGGTTTTGTTTCATGAACTGCGGTGCCCCTTTGTTTGGTGCATACAGATTTATGATTGTAATATCCTCTTGATGGATTGTTCCCTTTATAAGTAGGAAGTAGCCTTCTTTGTCTTTTTTGATTGTTTTTGGTTTGAAGTCAATTTTATCTGATATTAATATAGCTACACCTGCTTGTTTCTTATTCCCATTTTCTTGGAATATTGTTTTCCACCCTTTTACCCTGAGGAGGTTTCTTTCTTTGGTGGTAAGGTGGGTTTCTTGAAGGCAGCAGATTGACAGGTCTAATTTTTTGATCCACCCTGTTAGCTTGTGCCTCTTGATGGGTGAATTAAGGCCATTAATATTTAGGGTGATGACTGTGAGATTTGATTTGATCCCTGCCATGTTGTGGTGGTAGAGGTGTGTTGGCATTTCCATGGAGTTTTTCTGTCTACTCTGGGTTTGGTTGCTGTGATCTGCTTCTTGTAGGCATTTGTGTTTGGTTATTTGTTTCTTCTCTGTGGAGAATTTCCTGGAATACTTTCTGTAGGTTTGGTTTTGTGTTCATATAATTGTAAAGCTGAGTTTTGTCATGGAAAGTTTTCCTTTCACCATCTATTATAAGGGAGACTTTTGCTGGGTAGAGTATTTTGGGTTGGAAGCCATAGTTTCTTAGAGTTTGCAGGGTTTCATTCCAGGCCCTTCTAGCTTTCAGGGTTTCCATTGAGAAGTCTGAAGTAATTCTGATGGGGTTTCCTTTGAAAGTGATGTGCTGTTTTTCCCTAGCTGCTTTTAGGATTTTCTCTTTGGTGTCAATGTTTAACGTCTTAATGATAATATGTCCTGGTGAGTTTCTCCTTGGGTCTAGTCGGTTAGGAGTTCTGTTTGCTTCTTGTATCTTGATTGGCCTTTCTTTTAAGAGATGGGGGAAGTTTTCTTCAATTATTGTGTTAAATAAGTTCTCCATGCCTTTGGTCTGTAATTCTTCTCCTTCTGGTATTCCAATGATTCTGATGTTAGGACGTTTAAGTGTATCCCACAATTCTCTCATGTTCCCTTCACAGGAACTTTTGAATTTACTGAAATTTTTGGACTCTCGAACTGTTTCTTCCATCCTATCTTCCAGATCAGAGTTTCTATTTTCCATTTCACTGACTCTATTCTTGAGGGCCTCTAGCAAGTTTTGGACTTGTTCAATTAAGTTTTCATTTTCTACTACTTTCCTATGTATCACTTTCATCGCTCTGTCCAGCTCCCTTTTCACCTCATTTTCTGATTTTCTTGATGATTCTTGGAAATCATCCTTGCATTTCTTTATGTTTTCACTTAGTGTGGCCAGCTGATTTTTAAGGTCCTCTTTTTTTTCAGTCTTCCTCAGCTCTCTTAGCTCTCTTTGAATTCCTTCCAGTGTCTTATCATATTGCTCTAGCTTAGTGATGGTAGCATCCACACAATTATCTGTCCTTTGTAGCTTTCCTGCCAGTTCTAGCAGTAGGTTGGTCAGGGTTGCATTGTTCATAGCTTCCACTTGATGTTCTGATCCTAAACACTCTTCTATGTTTTGGTTAGATGTAATCCTTGTTGGACTGAGTGATCTTTCTGGATTTTCTTGCATTTTATTTTTCATGTTATTTCTTTTGTGCTGTGGTCTACCCATGTCAGTGTATGGGCAGGTAGGTGGGTGGAGCAGCCTGGGATCTAGCTTAATGAGAATCCAAGGCAGCCTGGGGCAGTTACAAATAGACTGGGTTTTTGCACTCTCTTTCCAAAGCTGCCTATTTATAGCCTGACAGGGGCACCAAAGTTGCCTGAATTCTCACCCAGTAATTCACCAAAGCTGCCTGCCTTCTAGTTTGGAAGCAGACTGAGGCAGCAAGCCCTGAAGCTGCCCAAACTCTTGGTGGGAATACTGGGACCTGCAATCTGACTTAGCTCTTCCGCCTCATGGGAGTGGGGGATGGGTAGCGATGGACAGGTAGGGGATGGTGCCTGAGCTGGCACTAGTGACTCAGTGTGGACTTGTGTGGCCCTTGCTATGGGACTGGGCCTGCTGCACATGCAATTGTAGTGCAGAGGCAGCTGATGTAGGCACGGGATCAGGATATAGCAGAGGCTGGCTGGCAGGCAAGTGATCGGAGCACAGCAGCAGGGGGTCTGGCAGCAGCTTAATCAAGGCAGAGGCGGCCCCTGTGGGCATGGGAACCGAGCACAGCGTGTCTGGCCAACACGCATGATCAGAGCACAAAGGCAGAGATCCCCGCGTGTCAGCACAGCAGGCTGGTAGGCGTGTGATGGGCTGGCGGTCGCGTGAACAGAGCACAGCAGCACAGTGCAGGGCGCAGGGCATAGGGTGTGGGGCGCAGCAGCTGTATGTGTGGAGGTAGACTACCCACTCAAGGGGGGATGCGTGCTTCCCTGTTTTTCTCCACTCTGTGCCCTGCCACTGGCAAGAAGACCCTGATAACCCGTAATTTCTTGCCTTTCTTTGCCCGGGAGCGCGGGGGGGGTGGGGGGCGTGCAGGCGGCGCGGGGAGCACTGGGGCAGGGACATGCGGGCTGGGGAGCTCCGGGTTGTGCTGGAGGGTGCGGGGATGTGTGCTTCCCTGTTTTTCCCCACTGTGTGCCCTCCCACTGGCAAAAAGACCCCGTTAGCCCTTAATTTCTTGCCTTTTTCTCCCTGGTATCTGTAGTGCAGCTAGGCGGTCATCATCTTGGCCGGAAGTCCCAATCTGCCAGATTTTTAAGGTAATTTTTCTTTTATTATTTCAAGTTCCACCTTGCCTGATTGTTTACCATAATAGCAGCATTCATTGTTTAAGAAGCTTCAAGTCTCTCCTTTCTTGGCTGTCAAGAGGTCTAGGTCTTAGCAGTTCTGTAAGATAACTGATGTGAGGTAAGTTGTTCCTATAGAAGTCATAGTGAAGTGTCAGGACCCCCTACCCAGGGTCAAGACCCTCAGGATGTCACCCAGAGATCCGCCGCAAAGAACTGAGATGGTCACTGCAATGCAATTAGCAGCAAGTTCCCTTTATTGTAGTGCAAGCCAAGGCCTGGACCCAATCTCCACACAGACCGTGTGTGTGTGTGAGAGAGTGAGCCCCGACTCGGGGGAGGGTCAGGGGTTTTAAAGGCAAAAACCACAATTATGCATAACAACACGACCTTTGCATTAATTGGGTATTTGGGGTCCTGTGGTTAGGGACTTTCCGCTCATGGCCAGACTGGTTGGGTGTCTGGGGTCCCATGGTTAGGGATTTCTTACTTAGGCTGACTGGTGTTTTACAGACCAAGTTGGGCCGGTTTTTTTGTGGTAAAATGTTCCCCTCAGTTCCCAGTATCTGCAAGGGAGGGGGATTTCTCGGAACTTAAGCTGAGCATACTGACTACAATGGCTACCTGTTTTAATATGGCAGTACTATTGTAAAGCTGGAGTGCCGGCAAGCAGGGTTACAGAAGCTAAAGGCAACATGTTAATTTCTTAGATCTTACAATAGGACTTCAGTGGACCCCTAGACTGTGATACTTAATTCTGCAGCGAGTTTCTCATAGCAGAGTAAGCTATGACCGAGCCCTCCTGTGGCCATCCCTATGAACGTTGTGGAGGCCACTATATTCACCTCTACCATCAAAGGCAGATGAACAGCCCTCCTATACCGGTTATCCTGCTTGTGGAGGAGAAACAGCAGTTGCCCTTCCGTATACATATAGGCTAGGCGCCAGAGTTACTGGGATATGGGGGCCATGTGTATGGGGGGGGGGGGGGAATGAGGGCTTACAAAGTGGAATAGCACCAGAAATAGATTCCCTGTGGCAAGGTGTTTTGTGGTGATTTTGTTGTTTCTTTTTTAAATGATAAAGTTGTTGTTGAAAGTTCCTAGCCAGCATTGAGAGATGTCCTTATGCCAACAGTCAAGGTGGTTTGGAAGGGGAAGAGGGTTAGGGATCTTGAGAGGGGATTCCAGAAACAGGAAGATCCCAAAGTGAAAGTGACATTAAACAAGTAGCTGCAGTTGTGAGAAGTCTTTCAAGTGAAGCACACAGGAAGCAGGTGGTGCAGTTTGTAAGATTAAATTGATTAAAAGGGAAAAGTGAAGAATTAAAAATAGCCATCCATGACATGGTATAAAAGGTAAGATCACTTAGGTCATGTTGAAGTTCACTGTGCCTGTTTGATGTGTATAATAGTCTGATTATGGACATTTTGGACAGTCTTAGGGGGCAGTGTGGAGGCATATAAAAATTCTGATTCGGCCTCCACAGCAAGACTGAGATGGATATAAAGTTGCTCTCTCCATTCCATTGCCCACTTCTGATCCCAAGGCACCCTAACAGTAAAGAGGGTGAGTGATTCCTGAGACTCAAGTTGGGGTGGTTGGGCACTAAAATCTGGTCTGATGGGGTTGGAGAAATATAATTGGCAGAGTGGTGAGATCAAGACAGAGCATCCCCAAATGGTCAAGTCAACCTGATGCCAGGTACTCTTTTATGGAACTAGCCTCAAGGCAGTTGTTAGTTACATCTGTGATGGAGAGGGTAAGAGGGACAAGCTCTGCACAGCCTGTGAAAGGGAAGAAGGGAGAGTTAAGGCATTTGTTGTCTTTGTCCACAGATACAATGTTGAAACATCACTTGCTTGAGATGTGATATATTGGCAGTGCCTTGGTGCTTTGCAGCCATAGGGTGCTGAGGATGACTAAGTGAGGGCCAGTCCACTGTGCTGTGAGGCTTTGTGGGTGATATTGATTGAGGTATACCTGGTCATCAGGGTTAAGAGGGAAGGTGATGGGTCCCTTTGAAGGTTGAGGTAGGAGGCAGGCAGTCAGTATGTTCTTGTAGGAGTTTTCTGACAAGAGTGATAGCTGGTAAGTACCCATGGAGAGAGATATTCTATAAAGAAGGAAAATTTCCTAGTAAGAAAGGACATCTGTATATAAGTTCAAATGGACTGAGGAAAAAGGGAGCATATAGGGTAGACTGGATTTGAGTAAGAGCAAGTGGGAGGAGGGTAGTCCAGGGTCGGTGAAATTCAGAAGTTAGCTTTGAAAGGTGGGTCCTGAGAATGCTAGCCCATTCTACCTGGGCCTGTATGAAATGTGGAGGTTCAAGTTCACTCCCAGGGCCCTGAACAACTTCTGTGTCATCTTAGAGATGAATGCCAGTACATTGTTTGCCTGGATAGTAAGGGAAAGGGCAAAGTGAGATATAATGGACCTGAAAATCTGAGAGGCAACCATGCTTATAGGCTCCCCAGTTGTTTGGAAAGCTTTGACACATCCTGATAAGGTATTTACCATTATGAGAAGGTATTTAGTTTTCCTGTGACGGGGCATGTGGGTGAAATCTATATGCCAGTCAACTCCAGGGAGAGATCCTCAGTGTTGGTGAGATTTGAATGAAGGAGGGGTTAGGCCCCACCTTCTGGGGAGGCCTTAGAGCAAAGAGAGCAGGCTTGTGTCACAGAGGAAACTAGTGAGGAAAGGCAAGGGTGAAAAAGAAGTAGAATGAGGATTATTTGCAGGGGGCAGGCACTGATGTGAAAAAGATTATGTAAGTGGGTTAATATGGTAGTAGCCTTGGGATCATCAGGCAGGCAGTAGAGGTCTTCCAAGAGTAACTAACCCTGTGGGCCCAAGACAACACCCTGTCTTGTGAGAGTCTGTTACTGTTCCAGGATATAGTAAGTGTTAAAGGAGGCTGAGGCAAGGAAAAGAGCAGAAGATATGTGTGTGCTTTTAAGACTAGATTGCCTGGATACTTTATCTGCAAATGAGTTTCTTTAGGCCACAGATTAGGCTAGCTTACCCTGCAATGAATAATGACTACCTTTGTGGGGAGATAAGAAGTTTCTAATAGCTTAAGGATAAGAGTACCATTAGTAATTGAGAGCCTCTTTCCTTCCAGATTATGGCATGGTAATGTAAAATGTGAAAGTTGTATTTACAGCCAGTATTAACAGTTTTAACTGTTTTTTCTTTGGGTAAAGTCAGAGCTCTGGTGAGGGAGATTAAGCTCAGCTTTCTGGGATGTACTTCCCATAGGCAATGGGCCAGTGTCTATTTTCTGCTCAACTGAAACAATAGCATATCCTGCTATTCAGGACCCCTGTGGAGTGGTAGAAGAACTTTCATATATTTACCATGTGTGGTCAGGGTAAGAGAGGAGAGGCAGTAAAATTCCGGGGTTCCAGTAGGTAAGCTCTTCTAAAGTCTCTAGACAAGAGTTTGTAAGTTGTTTAGATAGAGGTACAAGTATATCTGGGTTAAGGGAGGAGCAGGAGTATAAAGTAATGTTTGGGTTGTCTAGAAAGATAATATAAAAAGTTGAAGTTTGGATTGGGTTATGGTTGACAGGCAAGAGTTAGAGAGAAGATCATTGAGCCTATGAGGTAAAAGAACTGTGAGCTTTTGACCAAAGGTGAGTTTTTATACTTATTGGACCAGAAGTGCTGCTTAAACTAAGGTAAATAGACAAGGTTGCCAGCCCTGGACAGAGGTTTCTAATTGTTTAGAGAGGTAGGCCACCAGAGCAAAAAAGGGGCCTTTCATGTGATCCAGAACTCCCAGTGCCATTCCTCCCTTTTCAGTGCTATAGAGAAGAAATGCCTGTTGGAAATCAGGAAGAGTAGGGCTGCTTCTGTCAGCAAAGCATCTCATAGGTGAAAAAAAAAAAAAAAAATAAGCATCTATCTCAGTCTTGGGATCAAGTAGTTCATTTGGGTCCCCCTTAGTTTCATCATAAAGGGGTTTTGCCAGGAGGGAAAAACTGGGAAGCTGTGTTCACAGAAACCCAGCAAAACAAATAAAAGATAAGATTTCTTCCTTAGAGGTAGGATGGGAGAGGGAGCCAAGATGCTGTCTAGGGTTAGTTATTCTGAGGTGGGAGTAAGGAGGAAACCAAGGTACACAACATATGTTACAGAGAGTTGAGCCTTAGTAGGCTCTATAATCTCTTTAATCCTTGGAGCCTAGAAAGTTCAGAAGTTTGTCTGTGTTTCATCCATAAAAGAGGGTTAGCAGAACAGAAGGTTTTCAACATACTCTAAAAGTGTACAAGGTAACAGGTTGAGGGGCAGAAGGTCAGTGGACAGAGCTTGGCCAAACAGATGAGGGCTATCTCTAAATTCTTGAGGGATTACAGTCCAAGTCAGTTGCGTTGCCAAGTGAGTGTCAGAGTCTTCCCAGGTGATAGGGAAGAGATCATAGGATTCAGAGTGGAGAGGTATAGAGAAGAAGCCATCCTTGAGGTTAAGCACTGAGAACTGAGTGGTAGAAGAAGGAATGTGGAAGAGACGTGTATATGGGTTAGGGGTATTGTAGCAAGAAGGAGAAGGTGAAGGGTGGGGGAGGAAGTCAACCTGAAGGAGGTGAGAGATAATGGGTTTAAGTCCCTGATGGTGTTTGAGTGACATTAGATATTGGGGTTAACAAGGGAATACTTGTAGAATCCATGAGTTTGATATGAACAGGAGATTCATGAGAGGCCAGAGTAGGTGATGAAGTGTCCCACACTTGGGGATCAACCTCAGAAGCAAGAAGAGGAAAGTTGGGGTCTTGGTAAGGGAGGGAGCAGGGGTGAGAATGAGGATGGAGGATGAGTGAGGTGTCAAGGAAAGGGATGGTTTTACATGAGGTCTTGGCATGGAAGTGGAGGAGGATAAGAGGGCATCACAAGAAAGGAGTGGGATAGTGGAGTGTCCCAAATATTGCAGGGCAGAGGAACAGTAATGTGAGGGAAATAAGGCCAGCCATCTACACCCACTATGGACATCTGTGAAGGAAGTCTGGCCAGAGTAAGATGTCAGGACTGACCATGTTGATCCTGTATCTGTTATAAATGAGACAGGCCTACCAGCCACTTAGACTGTCACCATGGGCTCCTCCATTGTGATATGGAGAGTATTGTCAGGGGCCAAAGTCCCAGGACACTGTCACTCTTCAGATACCAGGCTAAGGATATTGCTGAGTTGCTCCTGTGGGGGCTGAGGGGAAGGGACTGGCCTACCTGGGTGAGACAGGAAGGGAAAGTTGACCTTTCAGTGGTCCTGAAGTCCTTAGTAAGGACAGGGTCCTGGTAGTGGGCATGGGTTGGGGCAAGCTCTGGCCCAGTTACCAGTGACCAGTGGTACAATAGTTGAAGCAGAGTCCCAGTGGTGATCATTGAGGAACTGATGTCCTCTTTGGAGGAGCCCGCAGAGCCTCAGCAAGGAGCTGGTATTTTTCTTTCTTGCCAGCCTATTGGTCCATTATTGGTCCTCTCAACTGTCCCTGGGGGATTTAACAACCTTTCTCAAGGCAATTGAATTTTTTCCAAATGTCAGGGGCAGATTGACTTAAGAAGTGGCTGTTAAGAATCAAAATTCCTTCCTGATAAGTGGGAATGGGCAGGCATAAGTGCCTCTGTTAGTTGTTCAATGAATTCTGTAAGGTTTTCATTGGGATTTGAGTTATTTAGAGGAGCTTATTAAAGTTCAAAACCTTGTGGGAACCCTTCTGGAGGCCCACCAAGAGGTAGACAACCAACTGGTCATAGGCCACCCTCCCTATGAAAGAGGGGTGTGGGTTTTGAGTAGTAGGGGCAGGGACTTTGTAGTCCCAGTTTGTGTCTTTCCTGGGAACTGGCATAGCACCCACTGGATAGGTTGATCAATTAGGTGGGTATCAATGGCATGGGGCTGGGCAGCCACCCAAGTATGACAAAGATATGCCAGGTAACATTTTTGGCCTGAGTAAGGTAGAAAAATTCTTTAGTATACTTGGCAGGGTCACAATTTGAGACAGGTCAGGCACAGAAAATGCAACCTGGAGTCAAACAATTCCCTCTGTACCTGCCATCTCATGTAGAAGAAAAAATTCCATCTGTATGTGAGTGCATTGAGCAGAGGGGAAAAGGGAGGTAAGGAGAGAGTGTAGGTTATGAGGATTGGTCAGATGGAGGTGATCTGAGGGGTTGAAGAAGAGCAGGAGGAACAGTGGAGGGCAGGTCACTGATGGCATCAGGATCAAGAGCTGAAGGTGGGGGAACTAAGGAGGGCTTGTTGAATTTAGTTTTCTCCCTGAGGCCTTGGGCAGAAGAATCTGGTGAGTAAGGCAAGCAGAGAAAAGAGAAGCATGAACATGTAGACAGAAAAAAGTCTGAAATATAGGATATCTTGGACCACTTGCCTGTACTGTAGCAGAAGTTATCTAAATCAGTAAAAATTTAGAAACCAGAAGTATGATTTTCAGGGCATATAGATCTGTTGTTCAATTTATATTGTGGCCAAGACATATTACAGTAAAAACTTGGGCAGTGAGGTTTAATATTGTCCTGTAGTTTAAGTGGTTTTAAGTTCTTTTTTTGTTGTTGTTTTTTCCTTTATATATTATTGACAAAACTTCTATACTTACAGACAGTAAACCATGATAGTTCCCTCCCCTCCCCCACTTGCCCCTTCACAATTCTGTTTTCCATCATATTCCCTCCCTCTTTCCATTAGTCTCTCTTTTAAGTTGATGTCATCTGCTTCTTCTATTATGAAGGTATTGCTAGGCACTGAGAGGTCATGGATATCAAGGCCAATTTTTGTCTGGACAGTTGCATTGTAAGGAGTGATACCCTTCCTTTGGCTCTTACATTCTTTCCACCACCTCTTCCACAATGGACCCTGAGCCTTGGAGGGTGTGTTTCAGTGCTGGAGACTCTCCTGCTCCTTCTTCTCAGCACAGTGTTGCCTTTTGGGTCATCCCAGTGGTCTTCACAATAAGAAAAGAGAAGCTTCTCTAACCAGAAGTGAGAGTATCATTAATGTATGAATATGAACATTAAGTGTAGTGCTTTCAGGGCAGTTTGGTGAGCATAATATATACATTTATCCAGAAAAATAGCAGGATTTTTACGCCTAAGGCTCATGGCCTTCCTAGCCATAGGCTTTTGATTAGGTTTTCAGTATCAGGCATGTATTCATTCCCATAGAGGGGGCCTTCAGTCCAATTAAAGAGGAGTTGGTTTCGTCCAAAGCAGACATCCCAGTAGTGTACTCATTCAGTCATTTGCCCTATCTGGCCAAACGTGAGACTTCCAGTATCCACTGTTTTCACTGCTGATGACTTCTGTCTCCCATAGGGTTGCATACAGTGCAGCTTTTTCTAGCTTTCAGTTGGCTGGTCTACAGGGAGAATGTTTTCAGATCAGCACCAGCCTTGACTTCTCAGTGATGTTGCTGCTCAGGCATGTGAAGTCTTCAGCAATAGGGTCTTACTATCTGTTTCTATATGGAAGCAAGGGCCATAGCAGTAGCCTGTAATGTTTTGGAGGCAATAGGGAACTCCATGGCCAACAACTCACAGGAAGGTGTCCCATACCAGGGAATGAAAATTTTCTAGTAATAATCTATGTCTTTTGGATGTGCTATTATTCAAAAAGGTAGGTTTTCATATCTTTTTCAGAATATATTGAATTTTGATTTACCCTACCCCCACCCTTTGTTTACACATTCTCTTTCATTGGCCTCACTTAGGCCTTTTCCATCCCTGTAATGTGTTCTTCAACTTAAATATATACAATACAAACCCCTTAAGTCTGTCCATCTTCATTATCCCTTATAGCTAATTTTTGGTTACAGCTCACATGCAAGTCTATACATTTGTAGATAGGATCCATATATGAGAAAGAACATGCAATATTTGCTTTCTGAGCCTGGGTTAACTCAATAGGTATAATCCTTTCCAGATCCATCAACTTCCCTGCAAATTTCATAAATTCATTTTTCTTTGCCACTGAATAGAACACTATTTTGTAAATGTACCACATCTTTATTATCCATTCATCTATGGATGAACATCTAGGCTGGTTCCATTTCCTAGCCATTGTGAATAGAGCAGCAATAAACGTGATTATGCAAGTATCTCTAAGGGAGTGAAAGGAGTCATTAGGATATATGCCTAGGAGAGCTATAGCTAGATCATATGGAAAATCTGTTTTTAGCTGTCTCAAGAACCTCCACACAGATTTCCACAATGGCTGTACCAGAATACATTCCCACCAACAGTGCCAAAGGGTTCCCCTTTTACCACATCCTTGCAAACATTTACTTTCATTTGTTTCCTTGATGGCAGCCTTTCTGACAGGAGAGAGATGGAAACTCAAGGTAGTTTTAATTTGCATTTCCCTGATGACTAAGGATGTAGAACACAGTTTCAGATGTTTATATGCCATCTGTACTTCTTCTGGTAAGAACCCTGTATTAAGTTCCATAGCCCATTTTTTAATTTGGTTGCTTGATTTCTTATTGTTCTGTTTTTTTGAGTTCTTTGCATATTTTTGATATTAATCCTCTGAAAGATGTGTAGCTGGCAAAGATTTTTAACCATTCTGTGTGGTGTCTCTATGCTGTATTCACAGTGTCCTTTGCTGTACAAAAGCTTTGTAATTTCATGAGATCCCAGTGGTTGATTAGTGGTTTTATTTCTTGAGCAATTGGGGTTATATTCAGAAAGCCATTGCATATGCCAATATGTTTAAAGTTTTCTGCTGCCATTTCCTCTAGGAATTTCAGAGTTTCAGGTCTAATATTGAGGTCCCTTATCCAGATGGATTTGATACTTGTGCATGGAGAAAGACAAGGATCTATTTTTATCCTTCTACTTATAGATATCCCTTTTTCCCAGCACCACTTGTTGAAGAGGCTGTCTTTTCTCCAATGAATATTTTTGGCATTTTTGTTAAAAAACAGATGGTTGTAGGTGCCTAGATTAACATCTGGGTCCTCTCTTCTGTTCCATTAATCTATGTCTGTCTTTATGCCAATGCCATGCTGTTTTTGTTATGATAGCTTTTTAATATATCTTAAAGTTGATTATGGTAAGATTGACATTTTCACAATATTGATACTTCCAACCCAAGAACATGGAATGTCTTTCTATTTGTTGTATCTGCATTGGCATTTCTTTCCAATTTGGGGAAATTTTTCTTCTATAATTTTGTTGAAAATGCCAATGAGGCTTCTGGATTGAAATTCTTCTTCTACTATAGGCTGAATTCTTATGTTTGATATTTTTATAGTGTCCTGGATATCTTGAAATTCCCATTCATACCTTTGTATTAGCTTGTCTTTCTCTTTGTTGCACTGTATTAGGTCTGCCACCTGGTCTTCTAGCTTAGATATTCTATTCTTCCTTTGTCCATTCTACTGGTGAGACTTTCCTGAGACTATTTTTATTTGACTGGGTTCTTCAGAGCTAGAATTTCAGCCTAGTTTTTCTTCAGTATTTCTATTTCCTTAATCGTGTCTTGTAATGACTTCCTCATTTCATTAAGCTGGTTTCCTTTGTTTGCTTTCAGGAGTTTGTTAATTCCTTTGTTTTGTTCTTTTATTCCTTGGATTTCTTTGAGTGTAGATACAATCTTTTTTTTTTTTTTTAAATCTTTGTCAGGCATTTTACCTAAAACAGCATGATTAGTGATTATTTTTGATGGATTTATAAATTTTGGTGGGATTGTATTGTCTTGATTCTTTGTGTTTTTTTATTATAATGTAGCAACTTTTGCATCCTGAATTGATTTAATGCTTGGGTTTTTTACTTATCTGCAATGTTCTTAGATGAGGTGATCCAACTTTATATACTTTCAGGATATGATTTTATGGTGCCAAGTGTAGCTCTTATACCCCAGTCCAACCACAGAAGTAGTCCTAGGTGCTAAGTTTTCTTGATAAGCAAGTATTCTAGTGGACTGGGTGGAACAATTACTGGCAAATTTTAAATTTCAACTGAGCAATATACACATTTAATAAAAACCAGCACAGAGTATATAATTGTGGGGATGAAAACAAATAGTTATATAAAGCCCAAATCTCAAGGTTGTGTATTGCTCTACACCCTGTCATCTGGAAGGTAGATAATTCTGTTCTGAATTGGGTTCCAGATCATCCTGTATGTGAATCAGACCCTGCCCTTAATAATGACAGAAGCAAAATGCAAAGACCTTATAAATCTGAAAGCATCAAAGACAATAATATTCAACCCCAAATGCAGCTTATTTGAAAATGGTGAAGCCCACCAAAAATGTGTAATCTGCTGTTATTCACATTGCTGGTAGAAATCACACAGCAAGGAGCAGCTTGTGGGACAAAGAGGTTTATTATGGCTTACAGGCTCAAAGTGAAGCTCCATGATGGCAGGGGTAAAAGATGGCATGAGCAGAGGGTAGGCATCACCCTCTGGCCAACATAAGATGAACAATAGTTAGAGGAGAGTGTACCAAACATTGACAAGGCTGTAGGCCTAGGCACACCTATAAGCACACCCCCAACAATACACTCCAGGATTGTTAATTCCCAAATCTCCATCAGCTGGGATCCTAGCATTTAGCACACCTAAGTTAATGGGGGACACCTGAATCAAACCACTACACTTGCTCTGACTTGGAAAAAAAGATTAGCCCTTCCAAGGCAGGCCTATGTACTTCTTTATTTTTTTGTCAGTTGGCCTCATTACCTTTTGAGGTGGCTTTCAATCTCACCAATGGTGAGTGCCTACCTTGATCCCTCCATGTTGTACTGTGTAGCTGGAGCTCTGATCAGCTGTTCTGGATGTGCTGCCACCAGGGACTGAATACTGGAGGTTTGTGGTTCTGATGGTTGGGGATTAGAAGAGTGCAGAAAAGCTAGAGTTTCTCATATAGTCTGGTCTTCTGGTCTGCCACCCTTTCAGTAGCTCCTTAGTTGATCTCAGCTGTCTTTCCTTCAGACTTATTGACTTTGCAAGGAGGCTGATGATATTGGAAAAATACCCTTGTTTGGGCTCTGTTGCTGTTGCTGATGGGTATAGCTCATGTGCCTCAGTGGGATTCTGACCATTTTCCTCCTTTCTGGTGGATCTTGGTCTCTCCTGCTTCTCTGCTGGGTCTAAGAATAACCTACACTCCTTCACTATTCAGAAGAAGAGTGTATTTTGGTGTGGTTTTGCTTAAATCCCTCCCTAGGCTGGTTTGATGTGGCTCATATGCTGCTATCTTACCTGGAAGTCCAGTAGTTTTAAGTTCTTAATGAGACAAGATAGAGGGGTGGTGGGGCCAATTTAGAGGCTTGTTTCCCATTTCAGGTGAAAAGGAGAGGGTGCAGACACCAAGAGAAGACAGGAAAGGAGGAAAGTGGAGATGGAAGGGAAGAAAGGGGAAAAGTGTTCCAAAGCCAGCAAACTGAGCCAAAGGGTGCCCCTTAGGCTCCAATGAGATGGAGAGGAGAGAGAGAGAGAGAGAGAGAGTCTTGAGATGTCAAGAGTACTTCTTTCTTGAGAACTTGGGGCCCAGAAGCAGGAGAGGGGTGTGGCTTGGCATGTTGACATGGCTCATATGAGAAGGGGATAAACCCAAGACCAGGCCAACCTGTGAGAGACACTTACGAATTAGGAGGGAAGAGACAAAGAAAAGAAGAAGAGTGAGGGCAAATTGTGGTGGACAGGAGAGCCAGCACCAGGCAGAGATAGTCCAAGGCCTTCAGAGAGTCAGTAGCAGTTCAGTAGTCTGGTCTGGGAAAATAAGGTCTGGCCACCCAAGAAGGCAACTGGGAAACTTCTATCTGAGTCATGGCACCAGATGTAAGTTTTGAGAATGACCAAGACCATGCAGGACCAATTTGAAGCAAAGTAAAAGTTTAACTTAGGAAAGACACAAGCTACAGGCTGTCTCATGGGAAAAGAGCACAGCCACCCTGAGTGTGCAAAGGTTAGGTTATATAAGGACTTTTTCTGGAAGGAGGAAAGGGAAATGGGGAGCTTGTTTGTGAAATTGTGTAGGGGAGTTTCTTCATGGGAGTATTTCTGTTAATCACAAGTCAATACATAAAACTAAAAATATCAAATTAACTTATGTGCTCACCTACTTGTAGCATAACTAAAATCTTAAGAAAAATAACTTCTCTTTCTAATCATGTTTTGTGTTCTTTGTCATGCCTAACCCTGGTCAGCCTTGCCATGTCATATCATGAATTCTATGTTTCATGTAGTCTGTCCTTATGTATAATTAAATTATGGTAAGTAATTGTAATAGTGTTTATGGCCATTAAGTGTTCAGATGTTCATAGATGTATTTTGAGATGATTTAAAATTGCTAAAAATTGGTTTTCAAACAATTTAAAATAATTTACTTTTGTACTTTTGACTTTATGCTCATTCATTTTTACTACATGTGTACAAGGTGGCATATACATCTGGAGTTTGATTTCAGTAGCTGTAGGCCTAGGCACACCAATTCTCTCTCTCAACCCCCCCTCTCTGACACACACACACACACTTTCATAACAAAGGTAATCTGTTGGGCTTGCCTCAGAAAAAGAAAAGAATGGGAATGTTTATATAACAAAGTTTGCATTTAATCCTGCTTCTAAAAATTCCTTCTGAATGTTTATTATGACTTAAATCTTTTTTTTTTTTTTTTTTTTTGAGGTAGGTCTCACTCTATCCCAGGCTAACCTGAATTCACTATGTACTTTAAGGGTGGTCTCAAATTCAAGTCAATCCTCCTACCTCTACCTCCCAAGTGCTGTAATTAATGTGAGTTTAATGAAAACACATGGAAATATTGATGTTTTGCCTACATTTTTTAACTGTTAAGCTATACATTTTTTATTTTGAGCCACACCTTCCAAGGTTTTGGAGTTAATATCTAACTTATATAATAATGGTAAAAATAAAAATACAAAAAGAGATCATCAAAATTACAATTGCAAAGTGGGTTTTCATGTAAGATGAAAAGACTTAACATAAAAGGTTGCTTTTCTCTATTGTCTCTTGTCTTAGTTGTTTATATAATTCAAACTTAATTTATAATTAGTTGGTAAATTTATATTGCCGTATTTCATATCAAGGTTAAAATTCAGGTATACATAGGCTTCTTACTATGTTAATCCTTGGCTACTGGAAAAAAAAAAAAAACTGAGTCATTAACAAGATAAAGAAATAGTTTACCTGGACGTGATGGCACATGCCTTTAATCCCACCACTCAGGAGACAGAGGTAGGAGGATCACCATAAGTTCAAGGCCACCCTGAGAGTACATAGTGAATTCTAGGTCTACCTGAGCTAGAGGGAGACCCTACCTCAAAATAAATAAATAAAAATATAAACAAAATGAAGATATATTTTATCTAGTTTTGTCTGTTTGTTTAAGCTCTATGTAAATGTGACATAAAAATAAGATGAGACACCTTTACAGTTCCACCAATCCATCTCAGGGGGTTTTAAAGGAGACAAAATCCATTTTTATGGGTCTGTCTTTAAATTTTTTAAATTTATTTTCAAGCAAAAAGAGAAAGAAAGTCAGACACAGCCCCCCTCCCCGCCCCCAAACACACACACAGAGAATGGGAGCAAAAAGGCCTTTAGGTGTCACATACACCAATTTATGCATTTGGCTTTATGTGGATACTGGGGGATTGAATCCACATCTTTAGGTGTTGTAAGCTCCTTAGCCACTGGGACACTGCTCCAGCCCTCAGGTCCCTTTTGATTGCTCTGCAAGGAATAAAAGTCAACAAGAGTAAAGACCCCCCCCCCCCCAAAGAAAAGGATAAATGAGATGAGAGGAGGGCCCAAGTACTTGCAGTTGCCATAAAAGAGGCCATGGACTCCCACAGATCCAGGACAGAGACAAAAGAAAAAAGGAAATGCCCTTCCCCACCTTAGACAAAGACCAATGGGCTTACTGCAGGAATAGAGGCCACTGGACGGAAGGAACATGTCCAGGAAAAGACCCCATTAGAGAGGAGCATTTAAACCTGCAGTAATCACACCTTCAAAGCTGTCACAGGTCCCTAACATTGAGGGTGACTGGGCTTACTTGTAATTGGCCCCAGTCGTCAGTTATATCCACTGTGACCACCCCACTGGAAGACTCACCAAAGACCCCATCACCATCATAGGAGTAATGAGGTCAACCAAGAAATATCAGTTGTACTGTGATTGTCCATTTGATCCAGCCTGTAGGTCTTTCTACTTAAAGGCAAACAGGAGCTGGCTTATTTCTCAGGCAGAAAAAGACATCCTGCAGCTCCGGTCAAGTGAAGACAGCAGCCATTGGAACTATCAGATTCAGCAAGGTATAATGGTTGTGGACCATGAGATGTAGGGTCTCAGTAACATTGCTGACCCTGCAGATGTCTTGGAGTGCCTGATAATCACTGGTTCCTGGCTGCTTCACTGGGAACACGGGGGTATTCCATGGAGACTGGATATTTTGCAGGACCACCTCATTCTTGAGTCCTTTGATGTGGGGAGAGGTCTATCCTAAGCTGGGCTTCCAGGGAAATCAGATATTGTTTCTGCCTCACCAGAGTGGCATGTGGTTTTAGTGCTACTGGAGGGTGGTCCCTAGCAAGGCCAATCCCACCTAGTGTGTCCCAGACCTGGGAAAACTGCTACAGGTACCAGTTAATATTTATGGCATCTTGAGTCTTTCCCCCTATTGTCTCCTGGTGAAGTATCCATTCCTCAGATGGCAAAGTAATAGTCCCAAAGGGGGCTGTACCCAGCATAGTCTGGCAAGCCCATGAAGTGACTCACCTGAGAAAGATGGCTTTGAAAGACCTGTTGCAAAGATATCTGGTGGTCCTGAGCTTGCCAATGTTAGCCCAGCAGGCCAGTAGAGTCTGCCTGTAGTGTGCACAAAATAACCCAAGCAAGAACTTCGGGCCCCATTGTTGCCACGAAAATGGGGATCCTATCTGTTTGAACATCTAGAAATGTACTTCATGGGAAAAAAAAAAAAAAGCCCAGTAAAGGATATTGTTACTTGCTAGTTATAGTCTGTACCTTTTCAGGCTAGGTAGCAGTCTTTCCCACCCACACCAATAAGGCCCAAGAGGTGTCCCATGTCATGGCCAGAGAAATCATTTTGTGCTTTGGGGTCAGACAATGGCCTAGCTCTTGTCAGCAGAATTCTTTAACAAGTGTTCAAAGCAGTGGGACTAACTTGGAATCCACACACGCAGTACCATCCCCAATCCTCAGGCCAGGTTGAGAGAATGAACAGGACCCTAAAGTCTGCAGTGGTCAAGCACTACTAGGAAACTGACCCTTATTAGCCAGAAATTCAGCCACTTGTAGCCTTTAGAATGTACTACATACCCCTCAAATGTGGGTTTTCTCCTTATAAAATTCTGTTTGGCACCGTCCCCACCACTGCTCCTGAGAAGCTCTGTGGACCCTCCAGAAGTACCGGCAAACTCACCCTCCAGTGGTTCTTAAAGCAGTTAGTGAATACTGCAAAGGAAATTTCTGATTATTTAAATCTGCCCCATCCCCCCCATGACACAAGACTCCCTACATTCCTGGAGCCCAAGAGACTGAGGCTGGGTAAAGATCCAAGTCTTGGGAAGCTTAGAACACCAGATGGGAGGGGCCATACCAAGTTATCCTAACCATTTTCTCAGCTTTCAAAGTTGCAGGTATCAAGACATGGATCCATCACACCCACACAAAGGCAGCCTCTGACCTGGAGCAAACTTGGATGGCAGTAGAAGACTCCTGAGATCCCTTGTGGCTAAAGCTCTTCTAGAAGAAAAGCCAAGATGAAGATCCTGCCCACACCCCAGATCCTGATTGTGACATGCCTCATGACAATGCACATCATACTTAACACACCTCTGACATTGAAGGCCACTCTTACCCAAGATTCTAGGGGCCTCACAGCCAATGTACCTCTGACCTTGGGGGCCTGATCTCTATAATTTCCAGTGCTTGTTCTGGGAATATTCCTTGCACTATCTCCTTCAGATGGTATATGGAACAAGACTCCTCCAGAGCTAAAGAAGAATGAAGAATTACTGGAAAGAAAAGTGTTATGATTGTGAAGACTCTGCTTATTGTGGTCAGACTGGCTGGTAACTGTGGAGGAGGAGATGCTTGGTATCATCTAAAATGATGGTCATGTATTTACTTTACTAGTAAGAAGATGACAGACACACCCTGCTCTGGACAAGGGGTACAAAATATTAATTGTTCTTACTGCAGTACTGCCTCCCAGTATGTTAAGCCTCATTCCTTGCCTTTCCTTCAGGAACAATGCTACTCCTTGGTGAGATCCTGAGACTGAACCCTTCTTCCCAGTTTCCATGCATGTAAAAGTCTGGAATGAAGTAGGTAGCAACTTTCTCTATTGAGGCTCTGAGGAATTCATCATACTTCTGCTGAACAAAAAAAATTCTGTCAAGAAACTTCCCACTGCTATTTTGATAACCCCAGGGAAGCTGGGTACCTGTCTGGCTGTCTTGGAAGAAAGGAGTTCAAAGAAGTTTGCTTCCTTCACACTTGCCATTCCTTCTCCCTCTCTCTCCCTGTCAACATGATCCAAACTTTCTAATATAAATCACTGGCCCAAAGCTATGGGTGGTGACTGTTTCCAGAGTCCCGACTGCCAAGATGCTAACTGTCCCTCTACAACTCACTTTCAATAAAGTCTGATTTCTTTGTCATAGAGATTCTTACTTGTTCCTGTTTTTGGTTGTTGTTGTTGTTTGTTTGTTTTGCACAACCCTGCCTGAGTGAGACTCCAGTGTGACTCAAGATGGCCATAAGGAAGAACTTCCTGATTATTTCTCCTTAACTAATTGTGGTATTTTGCAACCGTGGATCCTTTCTGAGTCTGCACTTTCCTTTTGAGCCCACCAAACAATAAAAGTCCTTCATAAACATTTGACCTTGGCAATAAGGGTCATCACAATTGGATGCATGATTTGTGAAAAGAACCAATCCAAGTTGTTATGTGTTGTTTTCTTCCCCACATTTTCCCTTTCAAGTCCCCTCTCAACTGTGTGGGGTCATCTCTTAGCCATTCTATTTCTAGCTGTGGGCTGGGAGTCCTCTTTCAGTCCTCTTTTTTCCATCTGTGTGTGGAATACCCTTCTTGTTTTATTCCTACTGTGTCTTAAAATATTTTTTTTTTTCAAAATTTACCTTTCTACATGTCTGTAGACAAAATCTTGAAAGCCACTGGCTTGGAGAGTTCTAAACCCTTTGATTTCCCAGAGAGACACTGAAGCTCTCAATCTCATAACAATGCTCCTTTAGAATAAGAATTAGTTTGAGCTGATAATTTTGAGGAACAGCAGACATATGTCTGAAAACAGAGTAAAAGTTTCTCTTTTGTTAAAAAAAAAAAAAAAAAAAACTTACATTGAAGAAATCTCCATTTCCGTGTGTCTCCCTTTCTTTTACAGAAAGGGAACAATTAAATCACAGCCAACTCCTATCAGTGAAGAAAGCAAACAAAGTTGCACAATCAATGTAGATATTGACCTGAGTAAGTACTCTCCACCCTAGAAGGACCAGGGGTAAAACCCTGGTCACAATCCTATGAGAGATGATGCATGACTTTGGTGTTGGGGAGGGGTCTGCCAGCTTTTGAACCCAATTTTGGGGTCTTTATCCTATTTTAATAAAGAATTGATAAAAATGTACTTGAGAAGGGTAAATTAAGAATTTTTGAGTTTATTTAGGGAGGAAATATAGTTTTTGAGTTTTATGCAGAGAAAATAGGTATCTAAGAAAGGGCCAAAGCAGTTTCTCTCTCTCTCTCTCTCTCTCTCTCTCTCTCACACACACACACACACACACACACACACACACAATCTAGAAGCCTATTCAAAACTATTTAGAAGAAACATGCACTTGTGTGGGAGGCACTCCTGTGGAAAGGATGCATGTGGACACAAAACATTTGCCCTGAGCCTCCATATGGAAGAAAGTTAAGAGAGTAAGTGGTAATGGCTTAAGGAAAAATAGCAGAGGGAAATTACCAAAGCAGGGACTGGGAGATTCAGGTGAGAAATGAGTAATAAAGAGAGTCAAGAGAGTTATTATAACCATTGCAGAGTTTAGAGAAATTACACAAATAGCAGGCCCAGAGTTTAGAGGAAATACCCACTGCAGGTTCAGTTTAGAGGAGGTATATTTGTGGTAGAATCATTGTGGTAAATCATACATGTAATCAAACTGAGAAGTTACCCCAAAGCATGACACAGAAAGAAGGCAGGCAAAAGAAAAAAAAAACAAAAACAAAAACATACATACCCTGGCCAAGAGAAATGTTCTCACCTACCCAGCCAAGAGGCCACTTACTTGTGTGTTTAGGGGCACAAGATCGCAGGGAAGAGAGTGGACAGCCTTTATACTCAAATAAAAATGGATTTAGTTATCAGATTCAGGTATGTAAAGAGAAGACCTGATTGGTTCATGGATTCAGGAAGGTGAACCAAAGGCTAGCCCACCTAGTTATTGGAGGCAACAGAGGGGGTACAGTTTTTGTGGATAAAACTGTATCAGACTAGTTTCATTGTTGCCAAGGCAGGGTAACATTTTCTGTTTCTGTTTTTGGGCAACTGTTCCTAACTAAAACAGCCTAAAAGAAGCTAGCATTCTCCTGCCTCAGTGGCAATGTTAAGAGTTAAGACCTAGTGGGAGACTTTTATTTCAGAGGACTTCCCTTGATGGGATATTGGAACCAGCTCCCTGAATCCTCCTGCCTTTCACCCCTGGCCACTAAAGAAAGGGCTTCAGTTGCTGTGTGTACTGAGTTGCCACAGACCCCAAATTAACAGAGCTCAACGATCATGGCATGAAACCTCCTAAGTCATGAGATAAACCATTTCTCAACATACAATGTTTGCCTTGGGTTACAGTAACGGAAACCTGACAAATACACTATACTTTTTGTGGTAACACATTCATAACTGGTTTCCCCAAACACTTTCCTCTATTGTCTTTAGCTGAAAATACTTAAGTTTGAATTCTAAGCCACCTCTCTGATTTTTTTCTTCATTTTCCCTGTGTATTTGTTAGGTTTATATGAAATATATGTGTTCATAAACTGTTTTTCTTTTAAGTCTATCTCCTGGAACACTTGTCCTGGATAAGAACTCAGGGCACAGAGAAGATAATTTTCTCTCCATACCAATACTGATGACAGGAAGTCATTATAAAGGTTAAATAAACTCAGCTCATTCCTTTTTAAAACTAACAACTATCTTTTTGGATTGTCATTGACAAAACTGGTAAGACAGACGTTTGTGATATAAAGCCATAAATAGAATATTCAATCAATTAAGTCAAATAACCACTTAATTCAATTAATTAATTTCAATTTTTATTTTTTTTTAATTCATCAGGAGGGAAAGAAAGAGAGAGAGAGAGAGAAAGGCCACACCGGGGTCTCTTGTCACCACAAATGAACTCCAGATGCATGTACCACAGTGCATCAGGTTTTACATGGGTACTGGGGAATCATAGCTGGGTAGTTAGGCTTTGCATGCACTGAGCCATCTCTCCAGCCCTAATTACTGTTTTTTTATTAATTAGTTTTGTACTCAGCAAATACAGTCAATTTGGTACCATTGTTAGGCTCATCCTACACCTCCCACTGGCCCCTCATTGTTGAGGCATATGGGTCATGCATTGTGGAGTTAGCCCACAGTTATGGGTAGGATCAATGTCTCTGCATATCATGACCCAACATGTGGCTCAGACATTCTTTCCGCCCCCTCTTCTGCAAAATTTCCCTGAGCCATGTTGGTTCATTTTTGGTTTGCTTCAGTGATGAGGTGTTGGGGGCCTCTGGGGCTCTGGTTCTCTGCTTTGGTAGGAGTTGATTTTTCTCTGTCTTGATCTCCTTCACCCTTGTGCTGGTACCCGCTTCACCAAGAAAACAGCACCCTTGCTTGTTTTGCCAATTTTCTTAGTTTTAGCTGGGGCCCTTTTGAGGTATTATGGGGTGGCTCTCTCCTTAGGATTTACATCTATCTGAAAAAGAGAAGCAGATTCTCCAACGGAGAGTAAGGTAGCACCAGACAAATGAGATAACCTTTACTTTTTTATAATTTAATAGGTGTAGGCCCTCTTGTAGCCCACAATTGATGGTAGCTTGATAATGTAGAGTGGGCTTATGTTTGGATGTTTCTGACTTGTTTCCTATATCCAGCTATGGGTCCCGTACCACTGAGGGGATCCATTAGCCAAATCAAGAGTAGTTGGTTTCACACCATGGTTGTACATCATTATTGCACTTGTGTGAGCATCATGATAGGTTATTTGCTGCTAAGTAGGTTAGACCATGAGTTGCTTGGACAGATATTGGTCATTTTCTCCCAGTCGCCCATGTAGCACCTTCTGGCACTAGATGCACTCACTGTCTGGGGACTGACTCTCCTCCAGCTTCCAGCCATGCCATTCCATTTTACTGTCAACTGCATAAGGTATCTTCAGCAGTAGGGTCTTGTCACTAACCTTTGGTGGGTCATCAAGTACTCTGACAGAAATCTGTCTTTCTTTTAGGAAACCTTGTAGGTTTCTCTGATCAAAAGCTCATTGTGGACGATAGCCACATGCTGGTACTGGGAGTTACAGGTTACAGCCCATGAAGAGAAGGAAGACAAATATAAGTAATATAAAAGAGTTAGAGAGAAGAGGGAGAGAGAGAGAGAGAGAGAGAGAGAGAGAGAGAAGCAGTAGAAGATTAAGGTCATTCTTCATCATATCCTCTCCAGGGCCTTGTGGCTCAGGTGTTCTCTCTAAGGGCCAGGTGAAAGTTCAACCATTTGGTCTTTTAGGATGTATAATTTTTTGGTATCATTACCATCTGTGTCCAGCTAAGGGTCTAGTACCACTGAGTGGATCAGTTAGCCAAATCAAGAGCAATTGATTCCTCACCATGGCTGTGTACCACTATTGCACTTGTGTGGGCATCACATCCGGTTATTTGTTGCTAATTAGGTTAAACAATGTGTTGCTTGGACAGATCTTGGTCATTTCCCCCAGTCGCCTATGTAGCGCCTTCTGGCACTAGACACGCTGACTGTCTGGGGACTGACTCTCTCCTGGCTTCCAGCCATGTCATTCCATTTTATGCGTCAGCTGTGTATGAAGTCTTCAGCAATAGGGTCTTATCACTGGCCTTTGGTGGGTCATCAAGTAGGAAGCTGGCCCCAATAATACACTGTCTCAAAGAGGCTTTAATTCCCAAATTGCCATCAACTGGGGATCTAGCATTCAGAATACCTAAGTATGTGGACGAAACCTGAATCAAACCACCACAATACATAACCCAAAACACTTACTAGGAACACCTATAATGGGAATTTATTCCTGAAACAAGAGGTCAGCCAGCTTTTAATGTGACCAAATTCTTAGAATTAGGTTTCAGAAGACTTGTCCAATATTATGACTATATATTCTTTTCATCATTATGTCCAACTTGTGTTCTAGCATTCATGAATGAGGTCAAATTGATAGAATTAAGAAAAAAAGACTAAGTTTACAGGAAAAGTCTTCAACTGAAAAAATAAGGACAACCTCCACAACTACTATAGTTTTTGGATAGTTTTGCATATTTTTAATTGCATCCACTATGAATTGCTTAGGAAGTCAGTACCTTTTACAAATGATCACAGTAACAGAAACTCAAATCAATTCAAATTAGCTTCAGGATAAAAAGGAGAATTCAATGTCCTCTATTAATGAAACTTCCAAGGGTAACTGCCTTACATTTTAGAACACTCTATCTTTCTTTACCTCATAGACTGTACCTTTAGGAATATTGCATTAACTTTTCCTGAAGAGATGTAGACAAACATCTACTTAAGAGGAATTATGGTGCTGATGGGTAATCTTGCAGTAACTGTCTCCAGCCTGCAAAGCACAGCACAGAGCAAGGCAGACAGCTACAGTGTATAGTCCCAACCAGCAGTGGTACGCAGGTGCTACAGTGCCATGGGCTCTAGGATGAAGCCTCTGAGAGAGATCCAGGCCCTGGCTATAGCAGTCTCAGTGGCTGCAGCCCTAGCACCCATGCTCCCAGGTGAATGGCCCTGCATGACAGACAGTCTGTGGCAGTTGTGGAGGTAGAAGAAGGAGCACTCTACTTTATGTTTCACTTGAAGGGGGAGATGGCCTCCCTTCTCCCCATGCACCTAAAGGTACGAGATAGGGATGGAGTCATGGATGCTGCCCTTTGTCAGGTGGACTGGAAAACAAGCACTTGCCCCATGAAGGAAGAACACAAAGATTTTACATGAGTTTGAGAAAAAAACAAAAACCAGAAATCTCAACAGCATGAGCTGACTTTATTAAGAGCCTGAGAGGGGTGTCTCCTATTCCAGCAGTACTATAGTCCTGGGAAGGAGAAAACAAGCTGTGCACATGCCGTGAAGGACTTCACCAGGCCTAGTCATTAGGGTGGGGAGTAGAGCCATACTGGTTGCAGAATTAGGAGGGAGAAGTGAGGATGTTGGAGATGTAGGTTGCATTTTCTGATAATCTAGGACCAGCAAGCTGTGTTTTATTGTGCAAGGTTGTAGGCTGTCTTTTTCTCTGGGCAGATGGTTCAAGGTTGTGGGGCCATTTGCAACCTCCCAATGACTGCAGCCTGTGGGTGGACCTTCTGGCATTTATCCAGTCTTTGTTTGCTGATCCCTTCACAAGGAACCTATGAGATGAGGAACTAGATCCATCATTTGTACAGGGGGAGAAAAGAGGGAAGTGGGTGACCCTATAAAACCCCAGTCCTAGAGCATGCTCACATATATTCCCAGCTCTGGGATCCTTCCCACCCTAGTGGGAGTTTTGTTGGTAACAAAGCCAGTTACCTTCATACTTCAGAGAAAAGCCCCCACTGCTTTCTGGAGAAGAGTGGACTTGCACACTGACAGTCTCTCAAAAAACATTGTTTGTCCTCTTTAACCCAGGCTGCTCTCACTCTTGGCTGGAGAATCTGTTGTAGTTTACAGTTGACAGACAGCCAAGATCCATTGATAAGATAAGAAGCTAGCCTAATGCCCACCGCGAGACTTGCTACCTCTACCACATCGTCCAGGACCTAGGAGACATTGCTGTGGAAGTAGTGCCATGAACGCTCCTCTTATTGCTAGTCTGAAAACCAGCTCCAGGGAGATAGTGACAGGCATGGTGATCAATTAAAACCTATCAAAGCAGAAATATAGAAGCTAAAAAAAGCTTAACACTAAATCAGACTGCCAACAGGCCTGCCATGTCTCAGGGAACATTGCAGAAGAGAGGACATAAAGATTGTGAGAAACACAAAATAGATAGGAATACACTGAGGCATGTTCCCTCCACTACCCCATAGGGACTAACTAAGGTGTTCATGACCACACACTGAATATTATGATATTATTGAGGAGGTCCCTAGGGTTAATGGGAGCTGGAGCAAATGGATAACAACAACAACAATAATAATACCTTGTGATAATGCATATAACATTACACACACACACACACACATATTGAAAATAAATAGTTACCTTTGCTTTCTCTGTTTCTCTGAGTTTCTGACTATCTTGGGGTGTCCAATCCTTTGTTTACCCTGAGTAATGAACTAACAACTAGACAGCACCAGAGGCCCACATCATACTCACCTGTTAGTGTACCAACAACAGAGCAAAGAAATGAATACATCAGAAGTCCAACTTGGACTGAAGATGGCTTAGTGGTTAAAATGCTTGTCTGTGAAGCCTAAGAACCAGGTTCAACTCCTAGTACCCACATAAGCTAGATGCACAAGGTGGTGCAGGAGTCTGGAATTCATTTGCAGTGGCTGGAGGCCCTGGCGGGCCCATTCTTTCTCTATCTGCCCCCCTCTCTCTCTGCCTCTCTCTTTCTCCCTCTCCAACAAATAAATATTTTAAAACAAATAACTCTTTAGAGAGTCCAACTTAGAGAAGCAATGCATTTGCTGAGGTTGTTTACAGGACATACACAACTCAGAGGTAGCTGTATCACTGAAAAGCACACTTGGCATAGGTGATGTTCACACAGACTGCATCACTGAACCTCAACCACAGAACTTGTAGTCATCTTGGCTGATCCAAAGAATCTTCTGTAAAGCAGTTCTTACTACCTATAGGGCTGGGGAGGGGTTTGTGGATCTTGTAGTGTCAGGAACTGCTTAAGGCTTATGAAGTGTTTACTTCATCAGCCATTGAAAACTTTGAAACTTCCTTGAATCATTAACTTGGTATGTTTTAATTTTGAAATTTCTAACTCATTTTCTTCTAGGATTGAATGTTTCTATTTGGAAGAAATTACTATACAATACACAAAAGCAATCACTCAGGATAGAATATTTGACCTAGCCAATTGTAGCAACCCCTATAAAACATTCAAGGTTCAGGAACAGTTCTTAAAGAGTCTAGTTGGCCTGGATCAAGTCACTGGCCAATGTATAAACCTAGTGTTAGGCTCAGAAGATAAAATGTATTCATATTTAAGTGTTGGGTTTCATGGCCCCTTTTATGTCTGGGACAAATTTTAGGAAGTTAGCTCTGTTTCAACATATAAAATAGCTTCCTTGGTGGAAAATCAGATTGGTGATCAGAAAATTGGGAAAGGAAAACTAAGTCAAACAGATGATGTCTACCCAAAGGGACCATTTTGTGACCAAATATTTCAATAGATTCATGAGATATTCTGACTTCACTATGGCAACATAACATTTATCTTCTACCCCAGTAATAGGCTTACTATTGTACAAAGTCATTGTACTTATAAGATCAGACAGGGAGAACTAAGCTTCAGACCATTTATTATAATAAAGTTTACTTTGAATCACATTATCTTACAAGACTGAACTTTGTACTTGTAATAACCACCTACCATTGTAAGAAATCCGATCCAAAATTCAAATATGATTTATCAATTAAAATACAAAAAAAAAAACGTGAAGGAACTAGGGAAATAGCTCAATCATTAAAGACCTTGCTGTATAAGAATGAGGATCTAAGTTTGATCTCCAGAACCCAGGTTAGAAAAAAAAGAAAAAGAAAAAGAACAAATCCCCTGCTCTATAGGGTACATGCTTGTAGTGAGTAAGCCAGAACTCCCAGTGCATTCCCACCTCTCAGTTTCTTGGTCGCCGTACCTGTGCTGCTGGCTTGAGGTGGCCTGGACCCTGCTTGTGTGCTGAGGAAACAGGCTTTTTACTCCACCTTCTGCATTGACCAGCCCCTGGGCCCTCAAGTCCCTGATGTCCTGCTCCAGGGGGTGTATGCTCACTGAGTAGGCCAGAGTTCATTCCCTACTTCCCAGTTCCCTGGTTCCTGTATCCCTGCTGCTGTTTGGGGTAGCACAAGGCCTGAGTGTGGGCTTTGGAAGCAGACCTCTTGCTCCAGTATCCTGGCTGCCCAGTACCTGAGCCCCCAACTCTCTGATTCCCTGAACCAGAGTGTGCACAGGTCACAGTGGGAGTTGGCCTCTTTTTAATGTTTATTATTATTATTAACAACATATTTCATATGAATATATTGTGTGTTGGTACACTTTTCCCCCCCATTCTCTTGGGGATGCTCCTCAGTAGGGTTGCAGGTATTCCCTATGGGGTTGTGGTTTAAGCATTGTGGAAGCAGCAGCTGGTTATTTTGAGGAGGGGAAGAAATGCCCCTGAGCATGATGTCTTAACCTGTGGCTCTTAAAATCTTTCCTCCCCCTCTTCTTTAAAATTCCCTCAGCTGTGGTGGGCAAGTTTTAAGTCTACTTAGTGATGAGCTCTTAGGAGCCTCTGGATCTCTGCTTTGGTATCCTCAGGGTCTGTCTTCTATACCCTGGCACTGATTTCAGGTGCAGCACTCTTGCTAGTTTCCCCAGTTCCTCTGTGGTTTCAGCTGTGGATTGGCTAAAATGTGAGGGGTAGTTTATCTCCTCCAGTCTTGCTACCTTCTGAAAATGTGTCCTACATTCTCCAATGGGGAGTGAAGTCAGCATAGTTTAAATGGTATGAGCATTATTAATTTAGGGGGAATTTGATGTATGGAACCCCTCTTTTAGCCAAAGAATAGTGAGAGCTTGACACTGGAGATCATAATCTTTGTCTCCATAGGATTCTAATCTGGTTCTTAATTTCAGATATTGGTACCTTTATACTGAGCATATCTCTTCGCCAGTCAGGAAGCTATTGGTTACCCACCAAGACTGTGTGCCATTATTTCACTGGTGTGTACATACTGTCAAGGTGTTATTTCTGAGTAGCTTAGACCTATGGTTACTCAGACCATTGTTGGCCACTTTCCTGCAGTAGATCATGTAGCTCTTTACATCACTAGACAGGCTATCTGGGGACTGGGTTTCTTCTGAATTCCAGCCAAGTCTCTACATGCTCTGTGTCAGCAGTATATGGTGTCTTCAGCAATAGGGTCTTAGGTTTTGCCTCAGGTGGGTAATCAAGTGCTTTGACAGAAATCTGTCTTGATTTGAGGACTTCATAAATCTTTCCAATCCACAGCTTAATGTGGGTAGCAACCAATCTCTGGTACTAAAAGTTATGGGCCAGAGACAATGTTTTTTTTCTTTTAAGCTTAGACTTCATCCCACCCTCTCCAAGGCACTACTTTTCAGGTGATAGCTGGCCTTTTTTCTGGGCTCCCCAACTTCCTGACTCTTGGTTCCCAGATGGAATGAGTAGGCCTGACCTCATAGTTCCTCACCTTCCAGTTGCCCAGGTACCTTGGATGAATTGAACACTCCAAAATCAGCACATCTGTGGTTATAATCCCATCCTACTCCAATATGGTTCACATTAAAACAGAGCACTCACTAAACATCGGGGAATGTAGCTGTTCCTTGACCTCTTTTCTTGAGACTTTAGACACAGAGGCATTATCGTACGGCCTTAGTGAAGTTGACTTTAGGCATAGAGGCATTGTCGAGAAAGGCTTTTTTTTTTTTTTTTTTTTCTGTATATAAGCTTGTATCTGCCTGAATAAACTTGAGCCTTGAGATCCATTCCCACTTCCTCCTTCAGAGTCTGTTTGACTCTCATGCTGCAGGTTGGCACAGTGTGGTGCCTGAAACAGGGACCTGAATACGAGGGACTTCAGTGAGGAATGCCAACATCAACCCAGGATCCGCGAAAGAAAGTGAAACTAAAAAGAGGACTGTAGTCATCTGCTCAGTCTTCTGTAATAAGGTAAGTTGGCACAATTATGGGACAAGCAAAGAGTAAAAAGGAGCTAATTGCCGTAGTAAAAGATATTTTTAAAGCACAAGGAATTAGGGTTGTTTCAAGTTCTGTAAGCAAATTTTTTGATTTTGTTAATATAACGAGCCCTTCGTTTATAGAGCAGGGCAGAGAAAATTCTAACAGCAGATGATTGGAATCTCTAGGCAAAGTTTGTTTATCAGGAGGATTTGTTCTTTTTGTTTGTTTGTGTGTGTATATATGTGTGTGTTCATCGTGTTTGCTAGTTATGTTGTGTTTATGACTGTTTGTAACTAAAGAGATGAGATGGATACAGGTAAAATCCCTTTCTCTTCTAGAGAACCATTTCAAGGAAATCAAAGAACTGAGCATAGAAATTAAAAAGAAAAAGTTAAATGTCTTTTGCAGGAATGGATTCACCAGATATTTATTCTAGGTCAACTTCACCTTACATAGAAGATTATTAAAAACAACAGAACTCCCTCTGAAGAGGAAACTTACAATTTGTCAGATATTTTAAAAAATATTTTAATGTCCTGTTACTTAACAGGAGGAGGCAACTGACCTGACTTCTATGGCAGCCTGCCTCAAGATAACAACACAATTTGCCTTAGTTACTCCTAATAAAATTATTTCCAAGTGTGTTATTGGTATTAATGACATAAAATTGTATTAAGGCTACTTTCTTTTTAGTAATAGGATTAATCAATTTGGTGTAATTTTTTAATAGCCTTATAAGAAAGATGGCTAATAAGGGGGGGGATGAATTGACTGAAGGAACTGGGAAGGAATTTTTCAATGTTGGGATATACAGTGCTTGTTAAAAAAAGCCTTTTGAGGGCTGGAGAGATGGCTTAGCGGTTAAGCGCTTGCCTGTGAAGCCTAAGGACCCCGGTTTGAGGCTCGGTTCCCCAGGTCCCACGTTAGCCAGATGCACAAGGGGGCGCACATGTCTGGAGTTCGTTTGCAGAGGCTGGAAGCCCTGGTGCGCCCATTCTCTCTCTCTCCCTCTATCTGTCTTTCTCTCTGTGTCTGTCACTCTCAAATAAATAAATAAATAATTATTTTTTTTAAAAAAAGGCCTTTTGAGTGGTACTTAGATCAGAACGTTAAAGTATGTAAATAAAGGTGTGTGAATGTAAAAAAAAAAAAAAGAAATTTTCAGGCTAAACCTAAACACTATGCCTAAAGTTAGAAGTTTTTAAACTATTTACAAACTCTTAATGAAAAAAAAAAACACCTAATTTTCAGGCTAAAATATGTTGGGATAGCTTGCTTAAGTTTTATCAAATTTAAGTCAGGGGCAAAACATAAAATTGTTTTATGTTAATAAAAATTTCTGTGTACATGAAATCAATACTATCAAGTTTAAGCCAAAATCATTGGATGTCAAATAATGTTTTCTCTTTCAAAAAGATTTATCAAGGGTTATATTAATATTTAGCTAGCTGTTTTGGCTCAGAAAAGACCAGATTCTACTCTATTGTATGTAAAGTAACTGTCTCAATTTTGGCATCTCAAGTCCAGTGCTTATAACAAAATTAACCCTTAAGACATATTCCCTACTTTAGGGTATAGCCTCATACTCAAGCAATGGTCCTCATCTGAGGGAAAAAAAAAATATTTAAGCTCCATGGTTTTGTTTCCAATGTTCTCTGGGTAATTTGTACCCATATAGGTATTTGAACTAATCAAAGATGTTTTCACACAGGTGCTAAGACCTTATACTGTCTTACTTGTCCTTTTCTGATAATTTCTAGGTTAAATTATTTAAGTTTGTAAATCAACTGGTACTGTTTTCAAGACTGGTAGCAGGTTCTGCCTATATTTATAAATGTTAGATATTTAAAATGTGAGATGTGCTTGCTTTCTATACCTCAGATATATGGCTTATGCTGCCACAGTACAACAAAACTTTTAAAGATGGAACAAAATGATTTTAGAAGCCCTTGTGCCATTCTTTAACTAAGTCTATTTCACTAATTAAATGTGCTGTATATGTACTTACATTCAGGCTGGTGTAACTTCCTTTCTAAGTGTGCTAATCACCTATGTAGAAGCCAAAGCCGACTGGAATCATCGGAGTAAAAAGTGTCAATATTTTGGCCTGTGCTTCCATGTTATGAGGCCACTGGAGATGATGGGACACTTCTACACTGGCCCCCTGGTAAGTCACCTGACTTCCTGAACAGCAAGTATATGGAGACCCAAACAAAATTGGTATACAATGTGAAACAGAAGAATAACAATTGAGGAGCAATCAGTCCTCCTGACTTCCCAAAGAAGGGAAAAACTACTTGGCCAGTATGGCCCTGGCTCATCCTAACAGGCAAAAGACACCAGTAAGCTTTAGGGCTACTCCTGTGTCCCTAAAGCCTCTTTGGGGAGCCATTAATGACCTCCAAAATTAATCCTTAATTAACCTTTGTCTATCTGTATGGTCTTAAACACTCAGAAAGAAATGTATAGCCAAAGATAAAATGTACCTTAAATATATGAATGGCCTATCAAGTAACAAAAGAGCTTTCAAGAGGGGAAACAAACTAACATTAAGACATCTTTCCCCCATAACTCTAATTCTATAATAAAGAAAAACAACTATAGATGTTTAAAGGGTTATTTTCAAATCTAAAATATGTAAATAAATTTTGAGACCAAAAAATATATTTGTACAGCATTTAATGGCACCCAATAACTCTTTATTATCAAGATTAAATCTTGTGTATATGTTTCTGATAACTCTGCTAACATCTCATCTGTTTTACAAGCCATGTTGAATACTACTGTGCCATTTAATGAACAGTTCTGAAAGAAAATCTCAGCCAGCTCATCCTCAGATGATCCTGAGACAATCCAAGCCTGTCTACCTGGATTCCCTCGACCTCCAAAAAGACCAGTTTGCTGTGTGCTCACTTCTCATTAACTCCTTACTTTTATTCTTTCTCCCCAATGTTCTCTTTCAAGACTATCTTCCTATACTCTGGGGTCCATTAAAATAGTTCCCCTCTCTGTGAGAGACTCTCTAACTGCAACAAGTCCCCACTTTGTGTCCCGTTCAGCAGGAAATAGTAAATGATCTGAGGTCTTCAACCCACTCCCCTAAAGCAGTTAGAATGTCTTCTCATGATAGGGAGAAATAAAGGGGGATTAGATATACTCTTCCTACAACAAGGCGGACTATGCCAAGCCCTGGGAGAGCAATGTTGTTTTTATATCAACAATTTGGGCATAGTTAGAGATAGCTTAGCCATGGTCCACAAGAAACTAGAGAAATGGGCTAAAGCTAAACAGCAGAATCAAAATTGATATGAATCCATGTTTGATTGGTCCCCATGTCTAATGACCTTGCCTTCAGCCCTAGCTGGACCCGTGACTCTATCTATTATTGTTGTAACTAACCCTTGGAGCCTTCATAATCAATGGACAAATATCTTTTGTCAGGGGATGAATTAATGCTGTATAACTCATGGTGCTAAGTACCCAGTACCATCCTTTACAACCTCTCCCCTAATAAGAACCCAAGATTGGTTCCTTCCAAGTTACAAGTAGAAGGGGTAATGAAGGACTCAGGAAGCCATAATAAGCCTCAGAATCATTAATAGGCCTAAGTTTCTGCTTCCCAGCAAGGTCAGTTTCCTGAGAAGGGGAAATAGACTGTCTGAACCATGCATTCCTGTGGTCATAGATAAAGTTGGCTTAAAATAAATTTGTTTAAAGCTCCTCAAATACACATAGCCAATTACAGAGCTCGATTGGAATGCCATGTAGATTACCAATGGATCTGCATCACCTCTAAAACTTACAATGCTAGTTATGAAAATTGGGTAAAGGTCAATATGCACTTAGAAGGAATTTGGCACCATGATAACATTTCGTTAGATTTGGTTAGGCTTACATTCAGAAATTCTAGCTATACAGAACAGTCATCTTGATTTTGATGCCACTAAGGCTGCTAATGATTTACTTACTGCAATTAAGTCTGTGTTGCCTGGTTGGAATACTCTAAGTTCCTGGATGGGAAGCTTTGCAGCTGTGGGAGTTTGCCTTCTGCTTCTCTTATGCCTATTTTCTTCAAGTGTCTAATGAAGTCTATTGTGAATGTTTGTGCAGAGGTCCAAGGTATGCACTATAGAGCACACCCTTGGCTCCCTCAAACTTTATCTTAATCCTCCCTGAATTTTGTCCAGCTGGTGGCCAGAGATGGGTAAGATCAGGGGAGGAGGCATCCAACCTAAGACAGGGCATGTATTGAAGGATAATACGTTTGTCCTGTTATGGGTAAGGATGTTCTTCTGCCTCTGACAACCTAAGACAGGCACAGTCACTTCTTTTAATAAATAAAGAAGGGGGAGATGTCGGGAGCTGTAGCTGTTCCTTGACCTCTTTTCTTGAGACTTTAGACACAGAAGCATTATCATACGGCCTTGGTGAAGTAGACTTTAGACACAGAGGCATTATTGTACAACCTTGGTGAAGTTGACTTTAGGCACAGAGGCATTGTTGAGAAAGTTTTTTTTTTTTTTTTTTTTTGTTTTTTTCTTTGTGTGTGTGTGTGTGTGTGTGTTTGTTGTTGTTGTTTTGTTTTGTTTTCTGTATATAAGCTTGTGTCTGCCTGAATAAACTTGAGCCTGGATCAGAACTTGTCTCAGATCCATTCCTACTCCCTCCTTCGGGGTCTGTTTGACTCTTGTGCTGCAGGTTGGCTCAACTAAACACACACATCCACCCACATCCATATGAATATGCACATACATGTACACACAGAAAGAGTTTATAAAAAATCCACGCAAATTCTGTTTAAATAGGTTCTCTATAAAGTGACGTTTTTGCTTCTTTTCACTTATTCTGAGTATCCTTTTGACCATTAGCCATGTGGCTGTAGGTGTATGCAGAGTCATGGCTACAGAAGTATGAGGTGGTGATGTGTATTTATAAAGTCCTCCCTTCCCTGTTTCACATAGCTTTTGTTTTGTAGCTATCCTGCATGTACAGGAAGAGATAAGCCTCACAAACAAAAGCACATATAGAAAAATAGCTGATTACAGTGTGTGTCATGAACAGAGCATATCGTCATAACAGTATACATAACATAACAGCATATATCATGAAGAAGGCATAGTATCACAACAGCACACATCATAACAGCATACATCATGAAGAAGATAGTGTGTACTTACTTATAAAGTAATGAGAGTCTTTTTTAAAAAAAAATTTATTAGCATTTTCCATGATGATAAAAAAAAATCCCATGTTAATTCCCTCCACCCCCCACAATGAGAGTCTTAAAAATATTTATTTATTTATTTATTTATTTATAAGAGAGAGAAGGAGGCCGTTAGAGAGAAACAATGAGCATGTCAGGGCCTCTAGCTTCTGCAAAGAAATTCCAGATGCATGTGCCACCTGATGCATCTATCTTATTGTGGGTACTGGGGAACTGAACCTGGGTCCTCAGGCTTCACAGGTAAACGTCCTAACTGCTAAGCCATCTCTCTAGCCCAAATAATGGGACTTTCAAAAAATTTAAAGCTAAGATTGAATCTAAACTGGTTGAGAAAAGCATCAGGGAAATAAATGTAAGTGGCTATGGTTTTTCCTTTGGTTAGGGGAACACAAGCAGAGGTGTTCTTGTTCATGGAGAAGACTTTGAACAAGTAGACTTCTCTCCTGTGAGCATGCTCAAACATGGGGCAAACTGCAAATGTAAATAGATAGTATCTCAATGCTGCTAGCCATCAAATACCACAAATGAAGGACTCATGTTATTAGAGTCTTGGGGTAGACCTACAGCTCTGCCAGTACACAGATAGCTGATGTTGTTAGCTGACAGCAAGCTTCCGGGTTTACTCTATCACTGGCTGGCAGAAGTGTAACTGGTGTGCAGCCAATGTGAAGTCAATGTGAAGGTTGAAATTAGCTGAAAATAGAACTACCACATAACACATCTATACCACTTCTGGGTAAATAGTTGCAAGATTCTCAGTCAATGTATCACAGACATATTTGCACATCCATGTTTAGTGTTTCACTACTCACAACAGACAGGAAATGGAACTAGTCTAAGATGTCTGTCAACAGATGAATGGATAAAGAAATTATGGTACTGGGCTGGAGAGATGCCTTAGCAGTGAAGCACTTGCCTATGAAGCCTAAGGATCCAGGTTCGAGGCTCAATTCTCCAGGTCCCACATTAGCCAGATGCACAAGGGGGTGCATGCATCTGGAGTTCATTTGCAGTGGCTGGAGGCCCTAGCTCACCCATTTTCTCTCTCTCTCTCTCTACCTGCCTCTTTCTCTGTCTGTCACTTTCAAGTTAGTAAATAAAAATAAACAAAAAATATTTAAGAAATGGTGGTACATGTACATAATTAAATTTTATTTGACATTAAAAAATTATCTTATTTACTGGAAAATGAGTGGAACTATAGATCATTATGGTAAATAACTTAAAGCAGACCCAGAAAGACAAATATTGTTTCTTTTCTTTCATATGTAGACTAGTATTTTAAAAGTGTGGTGTGTGTGTGAAGTAATAAAAGTAAAATGAGGGCCATAAAGGAGGAGAAGTTCTTAAGAGAGAGGGTGAATAAAAAGGAAGATCAGTCGGGCATGGTGGCACACGCCTTTAATCCCATCACTTGGGAGGCAGAGGTAGGATTGCCGTGAATTCAAGGCCACCAGGTTAGCCTGGGACAGAGTGAGACTTAACCTCAAAAACCCAAAATAAATAAATAAATAAAATAATAAAAGGAATGGGATACAAGTGATGGTGCCATGAAAGCATATTGAGTAATCATTCAGGGGAAGGATGAGGCCTAGTAAAGGGGGAAGCAGTCCACGAAGGGATGAATAAGACTAAACTATAAAGACATATTGTTGAATTGTCACAATGAAACCTATTAGTTTTGCACATTAACTTAAAAAAAAAATTAATGAAAAGACCAAAATTAGTCTTTGGGTTTCCCTATAACTTAAATGAAGGATATTGCACTTCAGAGTTACTGTGTTGACTAAGCAAGTAAGAGGGGAGGAATTAAAATAGCCTAAGTCATAGTAAAAATACAACAAATGTTACTTCCCTTAACTTTCTAGATTTCAGATTTATCAGGCTGTTATGATCATCTTTTAGATAGGGAAACATTTTCCACTCACTCATAAATATATGAATAATAAATATAAATATATGCATTATATTAAATTATGTTTGTATTTGCAAAATTGGTTTAGTTAGTTATTACATATGTTATATATTTAAACATATTTGAATATATAAATAAATATAGTCAAATACATATTTGTTTACAAGGGAACTACAGGTCAAAGGAAAGACTAACTCAACAACTAGGTAGCAAGGTTGGGTCTCAATGTAGCTCAGGCTGTCCTGGAATTCTCTATGTAGTCTCAGGGTGTTCTTGGACTCAGGGTGATCCACCTACCACTTCCTCCTGAGTGCTGGGATTAAAGGTGTGTACCACCACACCCAGATTAATTTATAATACTTTTAATACTACAAAAAGAATTCCAGTAAACATCCATCCTGCCACAAAGACACTTACAAGTAGAAGATGTCCTCCATGTTGTATGACCAAGATAACCATAGCCTTTTCCTCAGTTTGGCTCAACTGTGGATCTGACTTTCTTCTGCCTCTAGGTCTGTGATCTTCCCTATTTAACACATTTTCTTCAGAAAATGTGCAGCTATAAATTCTTCATCATGTCTTTTCAAGTAGGTGCCAAGATTTCCCAGCTTTTTACCAGTTTTACAAAGCAGGGAAATGGCTTTTTCAAGGACTTAGAATCCAACTCTTAGAAACTTAATCACCAAGGAAGGCAGTGCTCCTATCTCTGTTTAAAGATATTAATATTTCTCCTACCTTAAGAAAAAATTAGTTTATTTAATAGTAAAGGATAATTAGAAAACAGAGTTTGGAGGATACTAAGGGGTGTCAAGGAGGGAAAAGTGGGAGCAAACCAATAAAACAAATTGTATTCAAAAACGTCAGAATAAATGATACCTGACTTTCTTTATGATTATGAAAACTTAAAAATGTGAAATAAAATATGCATGAACTGTGACACCCACCCCACTCCAAACAGCTCTTCTCTCTTTCTCTCCCTCTCTCTGTATGTGTTTGTGTGTCACTTTGTTTTGCGTTATTTTGCTGCTTTGGAGATAGATTCCTCATCTATCCCATGTTGGTCTTAAATTCACTGTGTATCCCAGGCTGACATCAAGTTTGATATCCTCCTGCTTCAACTGGGATTGCATGGTGCATCACTACACTTAGCCACCCCACATGTAAACCTGAAGAATCAAGTTAATAATGACCTTGGGACTCAGAAAACCACAAAGTGTGATACTTTGACATGTTGAGAACTTTGAACTAAAGACATTACATAAGCCTGAAACTTCCAAAGAACTAAGGTCTCTGTAATCTACCTCTGTCCTCCTGTCATATCCCTGGTACAGGAGAAACAGACCCAGAAGCTCCTTTATGTGACTAAAGGAATTTCTTCCAAAAGAAATTCAATTTCTTGGCAATCCCTCCCCAAAATTCCCATATGTAGGGAGCATGAAGAAGTCACCATGACCAGACAGCTCTTCATCGACTCTTCTTAGATCAGTGTTAAGGGACTGCATACACAACCACCTGCTCAGTAAGGCAGTCTTTTTTCACAGTGTAGTTCTGTCCCTCACCTTACTAAAACTTGCATCCCACCCCCATAGTCCAAAGCAACCATTACACACCATTATCACTTTTTCTGTCCACTGATTTCTCTTAAAAATCCCTGCTTATCCAATCATAGAACACTGAGAAATCAAGGTGTTTCATTCAGGTTCACATTGCTGCCATAAGTCACCTGACCAAAAGCTGCTTTGCAGTGAAAAAAAAAAAAAAAGTTTATTTTGACTTACAGACTTGAGAGGAAGCTCCATGAAGGGAAAATAATGACAGGAGGAGAGAGTAGACATCACCTCCTGGCCAACATAAGATGGACAATAGCAACAGGAGAGTGTGCCAAACACTGGCAAAGGGATGCTGGCTATAATATCCATAAGACTGCCCCAACAATAGACTGCCACTAGGAGGATTTAATTTCTAAATCTTCATCAGCAGGAATCCTAGCATTTAGAATGCCTAAGTTTATGGGGGACACCTGAATCAAACCAGCCCATTCTACCCCTGGACCCCATAAACTGATAACCATATTTCATGTAAAATGCAATGCATTCAGTCCCTTTAAAAGTCCTCATTGTTTGTATCAATCCTATTGATGATGAAACATTCCCATAGTCCAAGGTCATTTAACTGAGTGATAATACCAAAACTGGCCCCCCAACTCCACAGTGGCACAAAATAAACACTGCAAAAAAAAATGGCATTGGGCATAACAAAGAAATATCCAACCCATACAAGATTTAAACAGGGCAAATATCAAACTCTGTAGCTCCAAGTCCAACAACTCTAGTCAGTGACAAATCTCCAAGTACGATAATTCTAACCACTGACAAGTCTCTGGAGTTCCAATTCCATCCATACAACTAGGCTACTCACAATCCTGGTAAACTTCATCTGGGCCTGGCAGCTTTCCTTAGCAGCCATCTCATGGTTCTCACATCTCCACTGCAACCCCCAGTTCATCCTCACATCTCCTTCACGTCTCCATGCAGGCTTCCAGCAAACCTGTCTCACACTGCCCATGGCCATTTCCAAAACACAAGACTGTGTTGCAAATTCAGTGACCTCTTTCCTGCATTTCTTATACTCCACAATACCAGGTGGGGTTCCAATTTGTTAGTCCAGGAGAGAATAAAGAAGACTGAAAAATAGGACACCCCTTGAGCATTCAGGCCACTTCAAAAGAGTCAAACTTCTTCCTGTTGCCCTACTGCAGGTCAGCTGGCTCCATTTCAAGGATGGTAATCTCTCATACAATTGCAGCTGAACATGCAGAAGTTTCAGCTCAAAGATTTCTTTCTGTGTCATACCCCTCTACTCACACCAGTCCATTTCTATGAAATGCAACCCTGCACAAATTCTCAGGACACAGTAATAACAGCAAACCTCTCACACAAACTGCTTCTAGCCCAAGAAAAAAGCTCTTTCTCATCTCAACAAGCCAAACCTCACAATCCATAGGTCTTTCTGCATTGAGGTCTTTCAACTCTGACCAGAATAGTCCATCAAGCTTTACTTACAGCACTGCAAAGAATCTTTTAGGCCAAGGTTTCAAATCCTTCCATATTCCTCTTGAAAATCACTCCAAAAGGCCAAAGTTACACAGTCAGGTGTCTAGAAGCAATCCTACTTCTCAGGTACCAACAATACTGTTGCAGTCAGGTTTGCATTGCTGGCATAAATCACAGCTTGTGGGTGAAAAGGGAGGGGTTGTTTTGACTTACAGATGTGAGGGGAAGCTCCATGATGGCAAGAGGAAATGATGGCATGAGCAGAGGGAGGACAACATAAGGTGGACAATAGCAACATAATAGTGTGCAAAATACTGGCAAGGGAATGCTGATTATAATAACCATAATCCTACCTCCCCTGACCAACAATAGACTGCCTCCAGGAGGCTTTAATTCCAAAATCTCCATCAGCTGGAAACCCAGCATTCAGAACAACTAAATTTATAGGGGACACCTGAATCAAACCACCACACAAGCTGAAATTGAGGTAGGAACTGTCTTCCTGCTGGCTAGCTGTCATAATGCTGAGAAGTGCTATGCATACTGTTGGGAGATAAGTTTCACCTACAGTGTAAACAAACAGTGGATCCTGAAAGCTATATAAGCAACCAGCCAGGTTAAATGTACCCACAGATGCAATAGTGGCAAATACGTTATGGGGGTAATCAACTGTTCTATAATTGTATATTTCTCAATGGGAAGAAATTCATGTCTGGTATTGAGAAGCAAGTCAGAAGCCTAGGCTTGGAAAGTCATGGACACTAGAAGAAATTGTCCACTATTTTGTTGTTGTTTGTTTTGTTTTATGATTTTTCTCTCTCTCCCTCTCTCTCTCTCTCTCCCTCTCTCTCTTTGCTAAGTGGAGAGGTTATGCTCACCAAGTTTATTTCCTTTCATCAACAGTGCTGTTCATTTTGGTTAGAGAATCTGCTTTTTAGAGATGGTGTTAAATGCTGAGATGACCCAAGACCCATCCAGAAGAGAAAACTGAGAAGAGAAAACTGGATGAATCACTTTTATCTTACCCATCAGGGTCCAGGAAACATTACTGAGGAAGTGGAAGATTAAATATGAGTGTTGTTCTCACTGCTAACCTGAGCATCTTCTTCATCAAGATGATGGTACACAGTGAGGAGACTCAAAACTAACAAAAGCAGAAAGTATGAGACTTCTGGGAGCTTAACATCATGGCTTAGGGAAGATTGAAGAAAGAGAACATTGAAAGAATGGATAAGCCACAGGGTGGGAAGGCTGTGAGACACTGTCCTTTCCCAAGGAACCTACAGTGACCCTGTAGTGATCCCCAATTTCCCTACTGAGGAGACCCTTAAGTGAAATAGGGGCAAGGGAGAGGTGATAAAACTCATGTTCCTAATGGGACCATGACCACTTTGTAAAGTTTCCAATAAAAAGAAAAAAAAATCTCTTCCTATTTACCCTTTGCTCTGCCCCTGTGAAGAGGGGATCATGTTTCTGAATGTCAATGAGTTATTGGGTAATCAGTTTTCTGTAATTTTCAATGCATGAAATAAAGTTGAATGTAATGTTGGTACTATACAGTGGTATCATTCGCTGCTAGACACCTGATTCTGTGGCTTTGGCCTTTTGGATATGATTTTCAAGAGGAATGTGAATGAATTTAAAACCTTGGCCTAAGAGATGCCTTGCAGTGCTGTAAGTACAGCTTAATGGATTATTCTGGTCAGAGTTGCAAGATCTGAATCCAGTAAGGACTATGACTGTGAGGTTTGGCTTATGAGGGTGAAAAGGAGCTTTGTCTGGACTGGGCTAGAAGCAGTTTGTGTAAGAGGTTTATTGTTATGGCAGTGTCCTGAGAAGTTGTGAAGGGCGGCATTGCATAGAAATGGACTGGTGTGAGCAGAGGGATGGCATAGAAAAACAAAATGGAATCTTTGGGCCTAAATAGCTACCTGTTCACCTGCCATTGATTGAGAGATTACAACCATTGAGATTGTGCCAGCTGACCTGCACTGGAGCAACAGGAAGAATGTAAACTCTTTGAAGAGATCTGAGTGCCCAAGGGTTGTCCTGTTCTTCAAAGTCTGCTTTATTCCCCCCCCCCCATTAACAAACTGGCACCCTACCTGGTGTTGTAGAGTATAAGAAAGGCAGGAAAGAGAGGGTCATTGAGTTGCAACATGGTCTTGTGTTTTAGAAATAGCCATGGATAATGTGAAGCAGCTTTGCTGGATGTCTGGAGACCCCATGGAGCTGTGAGGATGAACCATGGATTGCAATAGAGACCCAGTTGAGATGTCCCAACCATGAAATGGCTGCTAAGGAAAGCTGCTGACCTAGATGAAATTTTCCAAGATGGTGAGTAGCCTAGCTGGAGAGGTGGAATTGGAACTCCAGAGACTTGTTGCTGGTTGGAATTATCAGACTTGGAGATTTGTCACTGAGTAGTTGTTGGACTTGGAGCTACAGAGTTTGATGTTTTACCTTTTTAAATCTTGCATTGGTTGCATATTTCTTTGCTGTACTCAATGCCATCATTTGCAGTGAGTGTTTATCCTGTGCTATTATGGGATTTGGGATTTGGGATTTGGGTTTTGGTTTTTGGTTTTTTGGGTTTTGGGTTTTTTTTTTTTTTTTTGATATTAGGGCTCAGTTAAAAGACCTTGGATTGGAACTTCCAGTTAAGATGGAAGCATAGGTACCATGCCAAAGCAGCCTGGGGGGGGGGAGACCAGAAAAATACACACTTTTACTAAAAAGTGAGGTGTATAGGAAATTGAAGCAGCAGCGGAGAAGTAGGAAAGATCCAGAGCATCCAGAGACCTCACAGGCCGGCAAAAGCACCCCAGCATCTCCGCCAACTGCAGCGGAGGCAGCACACCAGAAAGCCACCAGACTCGGCTCCAGCCGCAGGAAAAGCCAGGTGCGGGAATTTTCCCCTCACACCGGCACTCTCCGCAACTCAGGAAATGTGAAGGGAGAGCAGCAGTGAGCAACGGAGGAGCAGACCATGAGGTAGAAGAACACATGGAACAGCGAGAGAACCAGAGCAGCTGCAGCTCCCTCCCCGCCTCCACTGCCTGAGCCCAGCTCCAGCAAGCAGAGCAGCGGTCACGGAACCAGCCACACCAACGTGGGCTGACAGTGGGACCAAAGCAGGAGCAGCATCCAGGAGCAATATCAGGCCTCCAGCACCGGTAACAGTGGCCCCAGCAGTAGCAGACCCAGGAGCGGCAGCAGTGGCAGACCCAGCAGCAGCAGACCCAGGAGTGGCAGCAGTGGCAGACCCAGCAGCAGCTGCTTCAGTGGCAGCAGAAGTGGACCCACCAGCAGCAGCTTCAGCAGCAGCAGTGGCTCCAGAAGTGGCACCTACAGCAGAAGCAGCAGGAGAGGCAGCAGCAGCAGTGGACCCAGGAGCAGCAGCTTCAGCTGCTGACAGACCCAGCAGAGGCAGCTTTCACAGCAGCAGTTCCAGCAGTGGGGGTGCTGATCTCCAGGGCCAGAGTGGCCAGGCCCAGTTTGCCCCACATGAAAAGCCAGTGCCCAGATCCAGAAAAAACAGCAGCCCAACGACCAAGGCAGCAACTTGACTGAGACCAAATCATTCAAGGTAACTGGGATTGCACCAGGGAAGGGTCTCACTTGGTCACAAGCAGACTTGGATCCCTCAACAGACCAGAAATCTTAACCTCTATGTTGATAGAGGATCTGGTTGTTATAATAACTACTCTGGCATATATACTTGGATCTGTTTTTGATTGAATGGGTACAGTGTTTAGTTAACTTTTAGAATCTACCTGTATTTTATTCCAGTCAGCCTACTTGAATACTCCCATAGCAGGGAAACCTTTGTAGATACTCTGAGAGTCTTAAGAGCCACACCTAACACCTTAAGCTCCTACCCTGAAAATATATAACATCAAATCAATTGATACAGCTAAGAATACCCAGCTAGCTAGACAATCCAAGCATTAACGTAATCGAAGAAGCAAAAATATATACATTATAACACAAGAAACATTAAAAAGCAAGATGATATAAATCCACCTAAAAGTACAAATGCATCAGAAATGACCTCCAGTGAGAACGAGTTAGAGGAAATGCCTGAAAAAGATTTCAAAAGAATGATTGTAAATATGTTCAAAGAAGTCAGAGAACAAATCAAAGGAGTCAAAGAGGAACTTAAAGAGGAAATCAAAGAAGATGCAGGACACGAATTTCATGAAATAAAGAAGGCGATACAAGACATAAATAAGGAAATAGAAATAATAAATAAAAACCAGTCAGAATTAGTAGCAATGAAGAACACAGTTAATGAAATAAAAAAACTCTGTAGAAAATCTCACCAGTAGAATGGATGAAGGAGAGGACAGAATATCTAAGCTAGAAGACCAGGTGGCAGATCTAATACAGTCCAACAAGGAGAAAGACAAACTTATAAAAAAGCATGAGTGGGAATTTCAAGATATTCGGGACACTATGAAAAGATCAAATATAAGAATTCAGGGGGGCTGGAGAGATGGATTAGCAGTTAAGCGCTTGCCTGTGAAGCCTAAGGACCCTGGTTCGAAGCTCGGTTCTCCAGGTCCCATGTTAGCCAAATGCACAAGGGGGCGCACGTGTCTGGAGTTCGTTTGCAGAGGCTGGAAGCCCTGGCATGCACATTCTCTCTCTCTCCCTCTATCTGTCTGTATCTCTGTGTATGTCTCTCTCAAATAAATAATTAATTAATTAAAATATATATATATAAAGATTCAGGGCATAGTAGAAGGAGAAGAATTCCACTCCAAAGGCATAGTAAAAAAAGCCGGGGTTGCTATCCTAATATCTGACAGACAGATTTTAGTCCAACGTTAGTCAAGAAAGATAAGGAAGGTCACTTTTATTGATTAAGGGCACACTCCAGCAGGAGGACATTACAATCCTAAACATATGTGCACCTAACATGAGGGCTCCCAAATTCATCAATCAAACACTATTAGAACTAAGGTCACAGATAACACCAAACACAGTGGTAGTGGGTGACTTTAACACCCCACTCTCATCAATTGACAGGTCACCCTTAGAAAAAATAAACAGAGTCATCTGGAATAAATGAGGTTATAGAGGAATAGACCTAACAGATATATACAGGACATTTCATCCAAAGGCTGCAGAATATACATTCTTTTCAGCAGCACATGGAACATTCTCTAAAATAGACCATATATTAGGACACAAAGCAAATCTTAACAAATTCAGGAATATTGAAATAATTCCTTGCATTCTATCTGACCACAATTGAATAAAACTACAAATCAGTAGCAAGAAAGGCTATAGAACATACACAAAATCATGGAAACTAAACAATACACTACTAAATGATGAATGGGCCAATGAAGAAATCAAGAAGGAAATCAAAAATTTATAGAGTCAAACGATAATGAGAACACAACATATCAAAATCTCTGGGATACAATGAAGGCAGTTCTAAGAGGTATTTTTATAGCCTTAAGTGCCTATATTAAGAAATTAGAAAGGTTACAATAAATTACCTAATGATTCACCTTAAAGCCTTGGAAAATTAAGAACAAGGCAAACCAAAAATCAGTAGGCGAGAAGAAATAATAAAGATTAGGGCAGAAATTAATAAAATAGAAACAAACAAAAAAATAATCCAAAGAATTAATGAAACAAATAGTTGGTTCTTTGAAAGGATAAACAAGACTGAAAAACCTTAGGAAATCTAACCAAAAGAAAGAGAGAAGAGACACAAATTAATAAAATCAGAGATGAACAAGGTTACATCACAACAGATGCCAGAGAAATTCAAAAAATCATAGGGACATACTATAAAAGCATATACTCCACAGAGTATGAAAATCTGAAAGAAATGGATGATTTCCTTGATTTATATGACCTACCTAAATGAAATCAAGATGAGAATAATCACTTAAATAGACCTATAACAAACATGGAGATCTGAACAGTTATCAATAATCTCCCATCTAAAACAGATCCCAGGCCCAGATGGATTCACTGCTGAATTTTACCAGACCTTTAAGGTAGAACTAACACCATTGCTTCTTAAGCTTTTCCAGGAAATAGAAAAAGAAGGAATTCTACCAAACTCCTTCTATGAGGCCAGCATCACCCTGATACCAAAACCAGGCAAAGATAGAACAAAAAAAGAAAATTACAGACCAATCTCCCTCATGAACATAGATGCAAAAATTCTCAACAAAATATTGGCAAACAGAATACAAGAGTATATCAAAAAGATCATTCACCCTGACCATGTAGAGGACATGTAGAGATGCAGGGATGGTTCAATATACGCAAATCTATAAATGTAATACATTATATAAATGGGTTGAAGGACAGAAATCACATGATCATCTCATTGGACTCAGAGAAAGCATTTGACAAAATCCAACATCCCTTCATGATAAAAGTCCTACAGAGACTGGGAATGGAAGGAACATATCTCAATATAATAAAAGGTATCTATGATAAGCCTACAGCCAACATATTACTAAATGGGGAAAACTGGAAGCTTTTCCACTAAAATCAGGAACAAGACAAGGATGTCCACTGTCCCCAATTTATTTAATATAGTTCTGGAAGTCTTAGCCATAGCAATAAGGCAAGAGATACACATAAAAGGGATACAAATTGGAAAGGAAGAGATCAAGATATCATTATTTACAGATGACATTATTCTATACATAAAGGACCCTAAAGACTCTACTAGCAAACTGTTACACTGATCAAAACCTACAGCCATGTAGCAGGATACAAAATAAATACACAGAAATCAGTAGCCTTCATATATGCTAATAACAAACACACAGAGGATGAAATCAGAGAATCACTTCCATTCACAATTGCATCAAAAAAAAAAATAAAGTACCTTGGAATAAACATAACAAAGGAAGTAAAGAATCTCTACAATGAGAACTTTAAAACACTCAAGTGAGAAATTGCAGAAGACACTAGAAAGAGGTAAAACATCCCCTGTTCCTGGATTGGAAGAATCAAAATTGTGAAAATGGCAATTTTACCTAAAGCAGTCTACACATTTAATGCAATCCCAATCAAAATCCCAATAGCATTCTTCATGGAAATAGAAAAGACAATCCAAAAATTCATTTGGAATCACAAAAAAACCTCGAATATCTGAAATAATACTGAGCAACAAAAATAAGGCTGGTGGCATCACCATACCTGATTTTAACCTATACTACAGGGCCATAGTAACAAAAACAGCATGGTACTGGCACAAAAACAAACATGTAGATCAGTGGAACAGAATAGAGGACCCAGATGTAAGCCCAAGTAGCTATAGCCACCTGATATTCGATAAAAATGCCCAAAATACCCATTGGAGAAAAGACAGCCTCTTCAGCAAATGGTGTTGGGAAAACTGGATATATATCTGTTGAAGGATGAAAATAGATTCTTCTCTCTCACCATGCACAAGAATTAAGTCCAAATGGATTAAAGACCTTAACATCAGACCTGAAACTCTGAAACTGCTAGAGAAAAAAGTAGGGGGAACCCTTCAACATGTTGGTCTTGGCAAAGACTTTCTGAATACAACCCCAATTGCTCAGCAATAAACCCACAGATTAATCACTGGGACCTCATGAAATTACAAACATTTTGCACTGAAAAGGACACAGTGAAAAAGCAAAGAGGCCACCTGCAGATATATGGGCCAGCTATATATCTGATAGAGGATTAATATCTAGGATATACAAAGTACTCAAAAAGTTAAATAATAAGGAATCAAACAAGCCAATCAAAAAATGGGCTATGGAGCTAAATAGGGCATTCTGAAAGGAAGAAATACAAATGGCATATAAGCATCTAAAAAAATGTTCTATGTCACTAGCCATCAGGGAAATGCAGATTAAAACTACATTGAGATTCCATCTCACTCCTGTGAGATTGGCCACCATCATGATAACAAATGATCATTAATGTTGGTGGGGATGTGGAAAAAGAGGAACCCTTCTACATTGCTGGTGGGAATGCAGTCTGGTCCAGCCATTGTGGAAATCAGTGTGGAGGTTCCTAAAACAGCTAAAGATTGATCTACCATATGACCCACCTATAGCACTCCTAGGCATATATCCAAAGGACTCATCTCATTTCCTTAGAAGTACGTGCTCAACCATGTTTATTGCTGCTGAATTTATAATAGCTGGGAAATGGAACCAGCTTAGATGTCCCTCAACTGATGAATGGATAATGAAGATGTGGCACATTTATACAATGGAGTTCTACTCAGCGGTAAAGAAAAATGAAGTTATGAAATTTGCAGAAAAATGGACGGACCTAGAAAGGATTATACTAAGTGAGGTTACCCAGGACCAGAAAGCCAAGTGCCACATGTTCTCTCTCATATGTGGATACTAGCTACAGATGATTGGGCTTCTACATGACAATGAAAATACTTAGTAGCAGAGGCCTGTAAGTTAAAAAGGAGACATAAATGGAAGAGAAAGGAAGGGAGGAGGGTACTTAGTAGTTTGTTATTATATATATGTAAGTACAATGACTGTGATGGGGAGGTAATATGATGGAGAATGGAATTTCAAAGGGGAAAGTGTGGGGGGTGTCGCGAGCACTCTCAAAGATGATTGGTTGAGAGGATTCCACTGGCGAAGGTCAATGATACTCAGACACTGATATACTTGCAAAGGAGTTTACTGGGATGAAAGTCACACACAACCAAGTCCAAACTATCACAAATAATATTATAGCTAATATAATATTCATCGCTACATTACTTACACAAGAATATTTCCAACGAGTCTAACATGTATACGACCTGACAACGCAAGATTTGAGTTGGACGTTTTACGACGTTTTGCAACCTGACCAACGCAAGGTTCGAGCTGCGATGTTTTACTTTCGGTTTGCTGCGCTTCCAAGCCGAGTCTTGGTCCGCTGGCATAAGCTAGTGCTCTGGCTTACAGATGATCATTCGGACAGAGTGTCGGGCTGATGAATTCGGATCGGTGATGCGTCTCGCGGGGGTCTCAGCCAGGACTGCTGAGTAACCTTTCAGTCAGTCATAGTGTCGGGGAGACTGAGACAATGGTTGCCTTGCAGCTGGGGTTTTTATACCTTCCAATACTTATCTAATAGTTCCACACACACATCTGCTAATCTCTACTACGTCACTGCACACAGAGTTTTGCTTACAAGCTTTGACTTTGCATTTTTTACTCTCACAACAAACTTGTTTATCCTAAACTGGCCCTGGACCATATGGTGGTCCTTACATGCTCATAACATTCCACCCCCTGACACCTGAAATGTAATCAACATGAAAGGTGTCATGTACTGGTTATCCGCTTCGAATAGGATACCAGAGTTGTCTCACAGGACTGGGGTTTACAGAGTCATATGGTCACCTATCTGATGAGCTTGTAATGTTATCAAAGGGTCTGCATAATTTTATTGGTAAAGCAAGCATTTTCATTCTTCTATAAGTTCTATGCAGTTCGTACCAAGTTTTTTATTTTTTATTTATTTATTTGAGAGTGACAGACACAGAGAGAAAGACAGATAGAGGGAGAGAGAGAGAATGGGCACGCCAGGGCTTCCAGCCTCTGCAAATGAACTCCAGACGCGTGCATCCCCTTGTGCATCTGTCTAACGTGGGACCTGGGGAACCGAGTCTCGAACCGGGGTCCTTAGGCTTCACAGGCAAGTGCTTAACCGCTAAGCCATCTCTTCAGCCCTCGTACCAAGTTTTATAAGCGGAAAATTCTTTAAGCAAATCTCATAAGAGAGGGCGTAATATTATTCTCATAGACCATGATTGCAGTGATTGTGGTTCTGTAGGTGCACTGATTTCAGTGCAACAGTGCCAATCTCCATATAACAATTGCTTAGCTGCTTCCGGTCTATGTCTAATCATATTTCTACAAAGCTCATAATGGGCATGATTGCCTTTACAAATAAAGCATGAAAAAACGCTAGCTAAGATAAGTAGGAATCTGTCGATTGGATGTCTTTCAACATATTCTGTACCGTGACACATGAAATGAGTAAAGAGTAACAATAAGAAATCGTCAGTTCTAGGACCATTTAGGAATCTGGAAGAATATCTTGAGAGGCAAAAGTTGCAATCTGGCATATCATTATGGTGAAAATTGAATCCCATGTGGTAAAATAGGTCCATGATGGGTCTAAGGTGTCTGTTGTAATGATGTCTCAGAGTAATGATCACACCGTTCTTCTGGATTAAATCACATTTCCTTCCAGAGGGATTTTTCTTTGAGCAAGGCATATTTCTTTTTCCTTCTGCAACATAGTAGTAATCTCAACAAAATTATGCATGCAATAAGTATCACTATTACATACATGATTTCCTTAAACCATTCCCACCATCCATGTAGTGGGGTGCAAATAAAGTCGAGTTGTATCAATCTCGCCATATAATCAAAGAAACTACATTTTTTGATTTGTTGTATCCAGTCCTTATGTATCATAGTATTTGTTCTAATCAATCCGACCAGATTATGTGTCTTAGTAATACTATGAGTTAGAGAATATTGTGCTTGTTGTAGTTTCTTGTGGATTGAGTCTAATTGTTTTGAATTAAATTCTGCTACTTTTTCCAATTCTTGTGCTTTTTTTACAAACTGTTCAAAGTGTTCCTTTTCTAGTTGTTGTATAAAGATGTTGGGTGAAGAGTAAAAATGACTTTCTTGTAAGGATAGGGATGTCACCAGTGTCCTATTTAGAGTACTATGTGTTACTTTTGAGCAATTGTGCAAAACCCAGCATCCTGGTTGTGGGTTAAATGAGGAGATGTCATCTTCTTGGGTTGTACTATTGTAGTTGATACATGTGACATTAACATTATCTTTAGTGGTACAGATTAAGAATGACCAATCCCCTAAAACTGTGATGGAATCAATCATGGTCGAGGATGTAAGCCTTGTTTCTGCTAAATTTGTTATTGGTAGGTGTGGATAAATGTATGTATTAGCTCCTAAGTTATAGACATCATCTGTTGGGATGTATACTGGTGTATTGTTTAGGTTTATAAAGAAAAAGTGATCAATCGGTGTCACCCATTGTGCTGTAAGTGTTTTCCATGGGTCCATTTTCTGGTCCCACCTTTGTAGTACAGATTTAGTATGAAATCCTTTATAAGCATTATCTAAGAAAACTTGTATTACATGTATCTTGCAAAAGCCTTCATCACATCTGCTATCTTCATTAGGGTCTAGGAGAGTTTGATATTCAGGGGTCCTTCTCCCTAGGCCTTGAATGAATAGCGTATCTAATTCTCTAGTCATTCTTTCTGCTGCTAGTTTATATTGTAGGCACATAAGGTTATTATGATTGGTTACCATTCCTTCTGTGTGCCATAGTTTGTCTCTTCTGTATTCTCTTTTAAAAATTTCTATTTCAGCACGCATTTGTTGTTGTAAAATATTTAATGAATCAATAGATCCTGATATAGCTGCCAGGGCCTCTGAAGTATGTCTATTGAATTGATTTATATGTGTGAGTTCAGCTTTTATGGATTCTAACATAGCTGCAGATACACCTCTGCCCATAATACCTCCCAGTATGGCTCCTGAAAGGACCGCTCCTAATACCATAAACTGTAAAGGTTTCCTTCCCACCTTTATTGGGGTTGCATATTGTAATTGTTGTAGTTTGTCTGTAATGTACTGACAATATTTTGAGGGTGCTTTAAGAGCTTGTAGGTCGACTATCACAGAGATTTTTCTTATTTTAGGATATAATATAATTTTTGCTGGTGTAGTCATATCTGGTATTATCATGGGTGCCGATACCATATTTGGTGGTCCGGGTGGTGGGCATAAATATCCTTGAGGAAAGTGGGCTGTGAATAAATGAAATTCTTCCTTGTTTTGATTAATTGTTCCTCTATAGATTAGTTTACCATCATGTAATGGGGTTATGCCTTCCCAAAGCTTATGTGTTAGAGGGATGTAATATATTTTATCCCAGTCTATCATAAGAGAATTATTTAAGCCTTTGGGTGTATGTGCGATCCATTCTGCTTGCATCCAATTTTGTTTACGTGGGTGTAGGGTCCATGTTGAAAAATGGTAGGGATGACCCGTGTGTATAGTTGTATGAGCATTATATGATGTTACATTTATGTAGTGCAGCCACATAATAGATGTTGATACATTAGATGTATAGTGTGCAAAGAGTTTTGTTGCCGCAACTACCAATTTATTACCTGCAACTCTAAGGTGATAAGTACTATACGGTAACACATAAGAAATGTTGGTTATTGTTTCTGTAATATTAATTGTTGGTATACTTATTGGGTTGTTTAGGTAGTTGGCATATCCTATGGTTAAGTTCCTTGTTTCAAGGAAATAAGTTGTTTCATTAAATGATATATCATATGGTATTGGAAAATAATCAATGTCTGGTAAGGATACGCATGCTGGAAGGGGTCTTGTTATTTTGTCAAATGACGTAATTTCTATTAGTGATGGAATACCTGGGATATCCTCTGTGCCATTATATACATAATGTGAGGAGTTAAAGATGTAAATATTTGTGGTGTTATGTAAGTATAATACTTTGAGGGGTTGTTGTATGATTACATCTGTTAGGCTATCTATTGTCCATCGTGGTACTGAAATATTATATCTACTATTTGTAAAGGTTGTTATTGTTTTATCTATCTGATATTGTAAGCACAGCACAATTAATGTGCCCTTGCTGGTGGTGTTGGAATTTGTTTTAATGGCTTTGGCACATATGTACTGGGGAATTCCACAAGTGGTCATTAATGAATAATCTCTAAGTTGTCCCCAAGGTTGTGGTAATATTGATATTAGTATGATTGGAAATCTCCAATGTTCCACTCCTAATGCTAAGATTCTATTCCAAAAGGACCAATCCCAATGATATGATGTGTTAGCTTCGGGAATGTATGTTGGTTGTATTTTCTAATATAATGTGTCCAAAGTGGTGTTCCATTATAGTCTATAGGTGTCAAATTACCATAGAAGGGTAAGTTTGGGAACTCAGATACGCATAATATGTTCTATTTTGTAATTTTATGTGGTGAATTATCCCTAATTCCAATTGCCCTGATTTGTAGTTTCTTTAAAAAGGATTTTGGGCATTTGTTCCCCCATGGTTCTGGTAGAGGTGGCATCCCTTCTTTAATAAAGATAGGTGTGAACATATTGTCCACCCATTGGCAGCCTCTAGTTATATTATTAGCGAATGACATATGTAAGGGTAATTCTAGGTCATCAAAAAGAAGTTTAGGACCATATACCTCATAATGGGTACATGGGTCTGGTTTTGGTACTGGTATTGGGATGTTACATGTATCAAAATCTAGGATATCAGTGTCATTGCCATCATCAGTGTCATTATATTCACTATAATCATAGTAGTCAGAGAAGAAGTTCTTGAAAAGATTGGGTTGTTCTATTGAACATCAGGCCATGATAATATCCATAAGCTTGGAAAATCATTGGTTTAAACCAAGATCTCACAAAGGTTGTGTTCATGGCCATTCCACATGTGAAATATGGGTTATATTCTGTGTTAAATTCTTCTATCTGTGTTTCTACTATCCTGTATTTATTATTAACTTTAATATATGCATTTTGTCAATCTTCCATATCCTCCATGCCGAAGCATAGATTGCCATGTGGCTTGTTTTGTTTCCCCATAATTCTATCCCATGGCATTTTAATGGGTTTTGCTCATCTAAATCGGTAGCATTATGGAGCATATCTGCCATGAAAGTTTTATAATGATATGAATGTCCTATTGCTTTCCTATATTCTTCACATCCCATATACCATTGGTATTCCATACAGTAGGAGTATTTTCTCCAAAAGCTAGCAAATATGTTTCTTATTCTGGTAAAAGTTCTTATATCGCTCCATACTTCTGGAAATCTATTAGTAATATTCTGGAACTTAACCTCATATTTATCCCTAATAAATTCTGTATCTTCTTGGGCTGATGTAATTATTATAGTCATAAGAAATGAAACCAACATAATGTGTAATTCATGGCCTTTGTGCCTGGGTGTGCCATGGTGCGATTTTCTACCATGGTGTGGTTCCAAATAAGGAAACAAAAATTCCATACCAGGTCCAATATGGGTAGTGCGATCCAGATGAGCACTACAAAAACAGATAGGAATATTAATGTAAGTTTAATTATCTTGTTCCAGGACCACATTTATGCAATATTTTCTAGTTTAGCTAGTTTGAGATCTCCCTTACCTTGCGTGATCCACGCATTATTTCCTGTTCCTTGGGCCACTATCTCGGCCTTTGTGATCAGATTATTTTTCTGATTCCTGTGGAGACAGAGATGAGGTCTTATTAAATCTCTGTTTCCCTCCACCGGATATTCCAAAAATGGTTGTAATTTTAGGGCTTCTTGTAAGGGGCTATCTCTGTTTAATCTAGGTCTCTCATTTAATTCTAATGTAGAATATAGTAGTGCTTTTCCTAATGGTTCGCCTATTCTGTGTGTTAATTGTGTTTTTAGCAATCCATTAAAACGTTCTATGGCTCCAGCACTTGTTGGATTGTATGCTTTATGAAAGTCCCACATTATTCCTAAATTCTTTGCTATTCTTTGTGTAAGTGTTCCTGTAAAGTGTGATCCCTGGTCGGATTGAATGACTTGTGGTGGTCCATATTGGGCACACCACATTAACAAGGTCATGATGCATGTTTGCTGGTCTGGATGGTTACCTGGTCTTGTCATAGCTAATCCTGTGGTAACATCAACCATAGTGCATGCATATTTATTTCTAAATCTTGGCAATGGTCCAATAACATCAATCTGTACCAGAGTATTAAATCCCATTTTATAACCAATTTTTCCATGATAATTCTTATTGAACCTCAACTTGCTATTAGGACAATTAGCACACATTTTTAAGGCTTGGTTTATAGTATGCCATGTAACCTTCAAATTCCTTTGATCAAACCACTGTTTCAAGGCATGGGCACCAATGTGTCCCATAGTATTGTGGAGATTCAATATCTCCTCTTTATGAATATTAATAGTCTCAGGGGAACCCAATGTTCCCTGTTCTGTATTTTCTGGGTTTTGTATTTTATAAGTTGTTACAATTTTCTTTTTCAGAGGACCAATGTCCTCTACCTTATATATTTTTTGATTTTAATATTGGTTAATAGAGCTGCTAATCTGTCCACAACCTCATTATTCTTATGGGTTTCATCTTGTTTTCCTGTATGGGCATCTACATGATGTACAATAATTTTAACTGTTTCTGAGATTTTATCTAGTTCTTTCCATACCTTATCTGACCATAGTGGTTTACCATTTATTTTCCAGTCTGCTGTACGCCATTTACCTGACCAAACTGCAATTCCATTGGCTACACACCAGGAATCTGTATATAAATTTAGCTCTTTTTTATTTTCTTTTTGAGTTTGTCTTGCAGCTAAAAGTGCTGCAATTACTTCGGCATGTTGTGCAGATTTATCTGTTCCTTGGTCTGTAATAATCATACCATCACTTGGCCTATAGGCAGCAGCTTTTCACTTTACTGTGTTATTAGAGGTTGCTGAAGATCCTTCAGTGAACCAAGTGTTCGGGATGCCTTGTTGGAACTCCTTAATGCCCCACAAACCAATGGTCCGATCTGGGCCAGGTTCCTTTATTTTAGGTATCACCTTTGGACTTATTAGCCATTCTGATTCCTCTGGTGCTGGTTGTGTTCTCTGAGTTCTGGGGTATCTTGCCTTGTGTAGACACTTCATTGTGCTTCACAAAGTCATTTAGATACCATTTCCATTGTAGCACCTTTCCTTCCATGGGCAGTCCAGCCCAGGCTTGCTCTGGTGCCTTAATCCAATCCATGATTGGTATTTCCGTTCTCAGAATGACCTTATGGCCTCTAATTAGAGAATGAGTGGTTCTGCACGCCTCATAGGTTGTCCATATGGTTTTTTCAAATAATGAGAACTTATTATCAGACCAAGGAAACCTTTTACAATAAAATCCAATCGGTGTTAATCTATTTCCTTTTGCAAAAATATTCCAATTGCCGTAACCTGAAGTAAATAATATTTCAATAATAATAATATCACCTAGTTGTATGTAGCCAAGGTCCTTGTATTGTTTGATCAGTTCTAATATAGTGGTCACTGCTTGTTCTTGGGCTGTTTCCCATACAAAATCCTCAGCCTTTTTTATTATTTTATATAATGGCTGGAGTATTCGTTGCAGATATGGTATGTGTTGGCACCAATAGCCAAACATACCAATTAAGTGCTGTACCTGTGTCTTATTTTGTGGTCTCTCTAATGCATTTAATTTTTCTATCACTTCATCTGGGATTTTGGTCCACTAGTTGTCCAATGTACTCCTAGGAACTTAACTTGTTCTGCTGGCCCCTGGATCTTGGATGGATTAATTGTCCAACCATGATCCCTTAAGTGTTGGATTAATTTTTGGGCTGCAGTAGCCACTGTTTCTTTATCTTGTCCTAAAATCAATAGGTTGTCTATGTAAGTTAAAATTTCCACCCCCCGGCACTCAAAGTCCTCTAAAGTGCTAGTTAGGGTGGTATGGGCTATTATTGGACTGTTTAGATAGCCTTGTGGCAGTCTCAGAAACTTATACTGTTTATTCTGCGAGGTGAAAGTAGTAATTTCTTGGGAATCTGTGTGTAAGGGGATACCAAAGAACATGTCTGATAGATCTATAGTCGCCAACCATTTGGGGGATGCTTGTCTAATCCTGAGGAAAATGTCCTCTACATCAGGTAATGAGCCAGGCATTTTTTGACTTTTCTCATTAATTTTCCTGTAATCTACTGTGAATCTCCATTTAACATTGGGTTTCATTACCGGCCAGACGGGTGAATTATAATTAAAACTCTGAATTGGTGCCACTATGCCTTCCTTAAGCAAATCCTTCAATGTATTGGTAATATCCTCAATTCCTCCTTTTATAGGCTATTGAGGGGTAAAAGATGGGGGGATTTTAGGTAATCTTACCGGGTCCATTTTTATCTCTGCTAAATTAACAAATACCTTTTTAATAGCCTTATTATTTAAAAATTCTGGAAATATTTTCCTTATTTCATTAACTCCTAGAATGTTAGAAGGCGCTGTTAAGCTTGCGGCTTCTATATCTATAAGCTTATCATAAACTTGCAAACACACATTTATTAGTGGCGCATCTCTATGAGAATTTACTCCTTGTATAGAAATATATTTTTTAGCTTTTTCTTGATTAGGGTGAGTAGTAATTATACTTATCTGGATACTGGTATCTAGTAGCCACTTGGTAGGTATTAGTTTATTTTTTAATTTTATGGGAATATTTACAAACGGTCTGCTGTCATAGTTTCTTTGGCCAAAAACACGGCGAAAGGGGCCCATGGGTCCCTTAGGCCTTATAGGCATTGTATTTCTATTTCCAAAGGGTCTTATTTTAATATTAAAATAAGGTTTGGGTCTGTCCTTGTTCCCATTAAACCTCTTCCTGGGAAGTGTCCGTGCCTTAACTTGAAAGGACACTACATTTTCTGCTTCAAGTTCTCTAAATCCCTTAAAGAACTGAATAGCATCACCTATAGTTTCTGTACCTTGTAATTTTTTTTTATTTTTTAATTTTTAAATGTTGTGGGGCGCCCTTAATGATGAGCCTTCTAAAAGCAGGTAATAAAGGTGAGGCTTGTGGTGTCTCTGCCTGATTATACACATAATATAATACTCCCAGTTTTCTACAAATTTGTATTGCGTCAGAATATGAATTCCACCTTCCTGCAGTTTCAAATTGAGTTAAATCCAAAGAGGGGAAAGCTAATCTCCAAGCTGCAGTTAGCCAGTCTATCAGGGAATGGGTGTCACCCTTTGAAGTTTCCAAAACATATTCTAAAGCTTCATGAATGGAGGGGTTTTCAATAATACCTCTAATTTTTCTCATTTCTGTTTCATGAAGCATCACTATGTCTGCCCCCTTTTCCCATAATTTTACTAAATACTGGGCATCCTTTAGTCCATTCTGTGCATAATCCCTCCTTAAATCAGACAATTCTTGGGGACTAAAGGTTCTGGACTCCTCTATGCAAGTTCCCGGTTTGGCGGGGGCTTTAGACCAATTAGGAGCTAATCTTTTTATAGCTCCACCCATGGGAGTCCTTTTCATAGTAGTAGTAACCGGGAAGGAGTAAGAAGCACCAGAAGGGTTGATCAGGTCCTTCTGCTTCTTCACAATATTCATGGCTAGCCTTTTGCCCATTATTCTGCCCTTGTCTAAATCTTGCACAGTTTTCATTAATACTGCTGGCACCTGTTTTTTAGAAACTGATTCCACAAAGGGTTTTAATTGGCTCCATTCCTATCCTAGACTGTACTGCTTCAGTAGTAGTTTTCCATTTGTCTTCCTCTTCTGAGGAGGGAGGTTCTCCTGTGACCAGAGAAACCTTTATTCCCTTCAGCTTTTTCATTAGGGAATTCATCTCCACAATAGGTCTGATAACCAATAAAGAAACTTAACTTCTCGTTTGCGAATATACCAGGTCAGATTCGATGGATTTTCTAGCCTTATTAACTGTTCAAATTTTAAATCAGCTCTTCTTTCAATCCTTTTGCTTAGAAATCTGACTAGTGACTCAGTTCCAATGTGCATCAACCCGCTCTTCCCCAGTTCCCTGGGTTGGCTTTGTGGCGTCAAGTTACCAGTACTTCCGCACCCTTAGGGAGGGTGGTGTTTTCCCGGTCGGGCTTTTCCAGCACCAATACCCGCTCTTCCTCCTGTTACAGAGTTGGCTTCGTGGTGGTTGGTACTAACCCATCGGTCACTCAGTCATACACTTAGTTTCAATTTCAAAGCTAGGATTTCTAGAAGCTATAATTTGAGATTGACCTTCTAATTATGGCGGAATCCTGCCGACTACACCAACTGTCCCAAGCACTCTCAAAGATGATTGGTTGAGAGGATTCCGCCAGCGAAGGTCAATGATACTCAGACACTGGTATACTTGCAAAGGAGTTTACTGGGATGAAAGTCACGCACAAGCAAGTCCAAACTATCACAAATAATATTATAGCTAATATAATATTCATCACTACATTACTTACACAAGAATATTTCCAACGAGTCTAACATGTATACGACCTGACAACGAGAGATTTGAGCTGCGACGTTTTACGACCTGACTGACGCGAGGTTCGAGCTGTGACATTTTACTTTCGGTTTGCTGCGCTTCCAAGCCGAGTCTTGGTCCGCTGGCGTAAGCTAGTGCTCTGGCTTATGGATGATCATTCGGACAGAGTGTCGGGCTGATGAATTCGGATCAGTGATGCATCTCGCGGGGGTCTCAGCCAGGACTGCTGAGTAACCTTTCAGTCAGTCATAGTGTCAGGGAGACTGAGACAATGGTTGCCTTGCAGCTGGGGTTTTTATACCTTCCAATACTTATCTAATAGCTCCACACACACATCTGCTAATCTCTACTACGTCACTGCACACAGAGTTTTGCTTACAAGCTTTGACTTTGCATTTTTTACTCTCACAACAAACTTGTTTATCCTGGCCCTGGACCATATGCTGGTCCTTACATGCTCATAACAGGGGGGGAGAGGGAGGGAATTGCCATGGGATTTTTTTTATAATCCTGGGAAATGGTAATAAAAATTTTTTAAAAAAGACCTTGGATTATAGGGATATTTGAACATCATTAGGATTGATAAAAACTATGGGGACATTTAAAGAGACTGAATGCATTGCATTTTACATCATGAATGGTTATCCATTTATGCAGGGCAGAGGCACAATGTGGTGGTTTGATTCAGGTGTTCCCCATAAACTTATGTGTTCCGAATACTAGGTTCCCAGCTGATGGCGATTTGTGAATTAAAACCTCTTGGAGGCAGTGTATTACTGGGTCTGTAAACCAAAATAAACCCTTTTCCCCAAAAGCTGGTCTTGGTTGAGTGATTTTTACCAGCAATGTGAACCTGACCCCAGAAACCAGACTGGCACCATGTCTGCCTTCACTGAGGTGCTGTCCCCAGGCTAGGCCTAAGTTTCAAATTTCCACTTAAGCAGAGGACCTGAGTCACCACCTAGACATGTCCAGGCATGCCCAAGACTTGTCACTTCTGCCTCTCTGCCCCAGCCAAGCAAAAGAATACTGTTTAAACCAACCAATCATGTAACTGCCCCCTACTTCTTTGTTCAAATCCCTGTAAAAACCCTGTCCTCCCATTACTGGGGCCTCTTACACAGAACCACTGTGCTGGTAAATTTAAGAATCTGAGCTTAAGCTGGAAATAAAGCTCTTTGCTTTTGCATGTGTGTTTGGTTCTCCTTGGTGGTCACTGGGCATAACAACTGCAACACTGTCCTAAATTTTAAAATGGTTTTTGTTTCACAGAGCTTGATGAATAATAATAAATAAAAAAATACTAAAGTTGTGGACAGATATTTCACCTTTACAGTTTTCTCTTGATATGTATCCTGTTCACATTTTAACATCTGTCATAAAAACATTACTTAGGGCCACCACGCAGGGCCATGTTTCCAGCCCAGGGCCAAAGACAGGCCCTGGACCTTTAGAAAGGGGCCCTCGGACCCTCACCTGGGAGGCAGTCGCCAGCTCCATCTTCTTAAAGGGGATCCAGCCTCCTCCCACCCATGCACGCCCAGCACGTTCCGTGGGTGGAGGGGGGCAGGGGAGGGGAGCACTGGGCGCCTGGGAAGTGGGGTTGGGGGTGGGGAATTGCGTCCACACCGCCCACCCCGTGCCTCCTCGCTGGACCTCCGGGACCTCAGGGCAGGTTTCCCAAGATCCAGGGGCTTGTCCCAGGTCGTGCCCCACAGTGGCATCCTGATTCCAGGAAAGGCTTTTTCTTGGGGTGGGGGGAGGATGAGGAGCTCACTTGTTTTGTTGTTATAAGGGGGCAGGGTCCGGGCTCTACCCAAACACTGGCTTCTGGCTTCCCTTAACCAAAACTTGTAATGGCAAGTTTATTTACATGGGACTGAAGAGGGGACCTCCCCCCAACCTATGGCAGACAATTGCATCCTACAGTTTTGCACACACCATACCATTGCACCCTAAACCTCCACCCTGTGCGCCGCGCCACAGTTCCTGACTAGCACCTAGTTACCTGGACCAACTAAATTAGGCCTAGGAAGAAAATGCACTCTGAGCTGCAGAGAGTTCATAGAGACAAGGTACCAACTGCATGACATGAATAATCGTACATTAGTTCATAATTATGTAATTTTATCGCTTAATTTGATAATTGGTGTAATAGTATGATTCCTAACATTAACAATGATAAATATAATAATGAAGGTGCATGCTATGTAAACTTGGAGCAAGGTAAAAGCCATGAGTGAAAAAAAAAAAATGGCTTTTTGTGGCATCAAATGGAGAGACCTAGAGCTTTGGTATTAATGGTGAAGGCTGAGTAGGCACTGGCGACACTGGAAAAGGAAATCTTGAAAAGCTCTTGAGCACCAGGCGTAAGTTCATAGGCCAACAGCTTGTGAGCCTAGAACCTTCTCCAGCCATCCTCAGATGCTTGGATCTGCTCTTTAATCTTTTCGTTACCCAACAAATAAACAAAGTTGCCCAAACATTTAGTCTGGCGTCAGAAGAAAGCATCAGAGAATGGTATGCTTTGCAGCTTTCTCAGTTCAGCAAACATGTTATGGACTCTCAGTGTTCCAGACCCTGGGTGAGGATAGTAAGACCAACCACTGATTTTAGAACGTGCCTGGGCCTGGTGTGGTGGCCCATGCCTGTAATCCTAACTTTTGGAAGGCAGAGATAGAAGTTCCAGGTCAGCCTGCACTGCACAATGAAACCTTTCCACAAAAGAAAATAGAGAAAAAATATACTATTTATTAAGTACTGTCAAGTAAATTCAGCTACTTTCTTGTCACTATGTCAGAATACCATCAGAGGCAACATGAGGGGAAAAAAGATTTTACTTTGATAGAGGTTCAGGTACATCATGGAAGAGGGGAGGGCTGGAGGCTTGTGTGGGTTGATCAGCAGTGGGTTTCAGCATGGCTCTGTATTTAAGATTAAGGTTCCAGCTGGATGTGGTGGTGCACATGTTTAATCCCTCCACTCAGAAGGCAAAGGAAGGAGGGTCGCCATGAATTTGAGGCCAGCTTTGAGCTACAGAGTGACAGACAGGTCAGCTGGGGCTAGAATGAGACCCTATCACAAAAGAAAAATAGAAAAAAAAAAAAAAAAACACGAACAAGGGCCCTTTTCAGAGGCCATTGAATATGTATTGCACTAGAGGAAAAGAAGACATATTTGTCTTTGCTTTCAAATTGTTTCTGTGAGCTGGGGAGATGGATCAGTGGGTAAGAGCACTTGCAATACAAACACGAAGACCTGAGTTTAATCCCAAGTATCCCTTTTAAAGCTGGGTGGGTGGGCTGGAGAGAGAGTTTAGCAGTTAGGGCACTTGCCTGCAAGGTCTAAGGACCCAGGTTCAATTCCCCAGGGCCCACATAAGCCAGATACACAAGGTGGCCCATGCGTCTGAAGTTCGTTTGCAGGTGCTGGAGATTTTGGGCACCCATTCTCTCTTTTGCTCTCTCTTAATCTATCTGCATCTCTCTCTCTCTCTCTCTCTCTCTCTCTCTCTCTCTCTCTCTCTCAAATCAATCAATCAATCAATCAATAAGGTATTTTCAAAAAAGAAGGAAAAAAAGCTGCTTGTCACCACACATGAGAGGGATGGAGACAGCACTGGGGCTCTATCGCCAACCAAACTTGCTGAAAAATGACAAGTTCCAGGTTCAGTAAGAGGCCCTATTTCAGGGTAGAAGAGCAATAGAGGACCATCTTCCATATTTCTCTGGCCTCCAAACCTATGTGCACAGGGTACATACATCACATGCTATACCACACCACACACACACACACACACACACACACACACACACACACACTCATTATGTTAAGGTAAGAAAATAAGAAACTGTCCATACTACCCTGAATGAGATAAGAACTTTCTCACTGGAAGCTGAAAAAGTTAAGAAAATGCCATTCCAGAATATGACCCTAAGGCATGTGACTTTAAAGTCCCTTCAAAAACAGTAGGTAGAAGGGCACATTGAACTTCTAGCTATTCCTTAAGAGCAAATGCAATTCCCTTGTGAGAGATGCCTACCTACACCAGACGGAAAGCACCACTGTTACTAATGACAGGAAACTGAAGGTCAGAGAAATCTGAACAGACCAACTGTATTAGGCAGGGTTCTCTAGAGGAACAGAACTGCTAGAATGAATTATTTTAAAGAGGGAATTTATTGGATTAGCTTACGGTAGTCCAATAGCAGTTGCAGGCTCAAGAATCATGGAACCTGGTAGCTTCTCAGTCCATGTGGCCAGATGCCTCAGCAGTCCTGACCTGGCACTGCAGATAGTGCTGGAAGGCCTGGAGGCTTCCTGAGGAGCTGCTTGGTTTTGATCCATGTGGGTTTTCAGTTGACGCTGGTCTTTAGTCCGCACTGGTCTTCAATCCACGCTGGAAGGCAGTGAGCAGCTCCGGCAGCCAAGTGGAAGGAAGGAAGGGAAGAAGAGGCTCTTTTTACCCAGAGCTTCCTTATATCAAGTCCCCATCTGAGCGGGGCCAGCCATACTAGGGAATGTGATCACTCTGGGGGAAGGACTTCCTCCTTTAGTTGACCCTTCCTGGAAGCAACCTCCAAGACCCACCTGAAAGGGATTTCTGTGGATTACTAAACAGATCAAGTTTAGTATATCATAACATAGTCACTTCGCCCAATTTACTATCCTAGCCAAGGCCCTTTGCCTTATCACTTTTCATGCTGTGCCTCTGTTCAATGCAGGACTAAAGTATTTAACTACATCTTACATGAAAAAAAAAATGCCTGTGATTTTTCTCCTATTCATATAACTCATGCCAGCCTAATTCTGCAGTCCAGCCAGGACTCTGGGGTGGAGTTTTATCCTACAAAGCTATCACTGACCCTAATTTAAGTGATGTAAGAGAGAGCCCAGGCCCAAAGTGTTTGCTCTGTAAAAGGAGTGGAAACTTCTTAACAGCTTGCTGATGGGCATTATGTACCCATTTTCTGGGAATTTATCTGTTCCTTCCAGGAGAGAAGCAGGAAGGCTCAGAAAACTCAAGAAGCTAAGGAAATTTAAAAGGTTCAGGAAGCTCAGCAAGTTACAAGACCCTCAAGGCACCTCTTCAAGGTTAGCTAAGGGGTTACAATTGCTGCTGAGAGGTGACTCTCCCAGGCAGAACTGCCTGCCAGTTGTTCAGGGAATTACTGGGATGCGGCTCATCCAAACTGGGGTGGGTTTTTCCTATAAGTAGCCCCAATAAACTCATGGGTTCACTAAGATAGACTTAGCAGGTCATTCTTTTAGTCTATTATTGGCGTCCTATCTGGGATGTATATAAGTTTGATCACATCTCCATGTAGTACAGCACTAAGCAAACTCCCCTGCTCTGTTCTAACACAATCTTTGCCTGTTTGGTGCTCTGGACAACTCAGTGAAGACCTTTGGCAGAGAGCCAGAAACCTTGTGAATAATATGTGAATGCTACTTAACATTAATTTTGATCATGAATAAGTAAAATGACAACCAAACAAGATAACATTCTGATGCTCTTTGTCTCTTGAAACTTCCATGTCATTGTGTTTAGATAAGACTAGCCTGAGGAAAGGAGACAACCTAAAATATGAGACATTCAGGGCTATAATTCCCAATTTGCAGCACAATCATCAACCTAGATTTGAGTCTTGGTAACAAAATCATAATATTGAGAGACTAAAAAATATATATACTTGGTCTTTACAGCCTTGGTTAAAGCCAGACAGCAGTATAGACATTTTAAAATAGACTTAGATAAGGAACTAACTGGCTAACATGCTGACCTCTACTTCTGTAAACCTTGTTTGCTTGCTTAACTGCAGCACCTCCCCACCCAGACTTCAGACTTCTGGGAAGCCCCCACCTCAGAACCTGTCAGAAATACCTAACCACAGGACATCTGGTCTCTTGCAAAAGATAAGAGTCTGCAAACAGCCTGCTGACCAGAGGTCTGGAGGCAAGAGTTAAGCAAGTAACTAAAAATGTCCCCACACGCACCCCCTTAGAACCAATCATTTAAAAAAAATACAATGTGATGTAACCCTTTTGTCCCCTTCCCCACTTTTTCCCTTTATAAACCCCCATTTTTAGAAGGATGGGGCTCTCTCCCACTCCTGCTGCATCAGTCTGTGTGGATAGAGTCCCTGCTTAAGCTTGATGTTAAAAGAATCCTGTTGTTCTTACATTTAAGTGCATTGGTTTTGTGGGTTCACTGGGTGACTCTGGGACCCCTACCCTATTTTGGGGAGGGTCTTGGCACTTCAGTTGGGGGCTCTTCCGGGATCCCCAGAGACCCCCAATGAACCCAAGACTTGAAGGATTCTTCTCTGACTGGTCGGGTGAGTAACTGAGCAATCCTTTTCCTTTTCTTTTTTCTTCCCTTTTTTAACTTTCAGTTTGCTGGCAAGCCGCATTCATGGCATCAGTAATTCTGTAATTCTGAACAGGTCTTATATCCCTGGTGGATGCACCGTAAGGGTAGACCTGGAGGAGGCTCAAGACATCTTGCCCCCTCATCTGAGTGGGGACCCAGTCCCAGAGGACAGATTCAACCTACTGGAGAGACCAGCTCCCATCCATACCATGTTTGGTATTATTGAGCCATCCCTTAAGGACACAGACTCATCTGGTCGTCACTGATCTGAATTTAGCTCTTAAGCATGCACAACTCTTTATTGGGCCCTCTGTGTTTGTGTTGTACTCATGTGTCTGTGTGTTACACTTGCACTGATCCTACGGACACTTTTTCCTTGGATGTTTATAACATGGGAAAGACACCTTCTTCCCCTCTAGGACTCTGTCTGGCACACTGAAAGGACATAAAAAATGTAGCCCAAGAGAATGCAGTAACTGTTAAGAAAGGCAAATGGATCATGCTCTGTACCTCTGAGTGGCCCACCTTTGATGTAGGATGGCCACCAGAGGAAACTATTCACTTGAATACCATATTAGAAGTTGAAAAACTTGTTTTTCGTTTGAGGAGTGGACACCTTGACCAGATTCCTTATATTGTAACCTGGAGAAATCTGATAGAAGAACCTCTCCCTTGGATAAAACTCTTCCTCCCTTTCCTACCCCTTTCTTCACAGGTATTGGCCACCTCTCCAAAAAAAGATCTCAAACCCACTGCAGCTACAGAGATGATGGCCCCCATCCTCACAGGGGGAAATGAGGAAATTGACATCTTCCCTCCTCCCTATGTACTTCCTCCAGACCCTAATCTTTCCCAACCTCCATTAGAGGCCCCAACCCCAGCCAGCCTGCCTTCAAATCCACAGGGATCAGCTCAGGCTACACGGAGCCGGAGGGCAGCTACCCCACAAGTCCCTGACCAGACAGTGGCTTTGCCGCTCCGCCCTGCTGGACCCATTGATGCAGATGGGAACCAGCCCTTTCACTATTGGCCTTTTGCCACCAGTGACCTGTATAATTGGTGTTCTTAGAATGCTCCCTTCTCTGAGAATCCTAGGGGACTGACTAATCTGTTAGAAACTGTGCTTTTCACCCACCAGCCCACCTAGGACGATTGCCAGCAGCTCCTATAGGTTTTATTCACTACTGAAGAGTGAGGCAGGATCATTGAAAGTGCCCACCACAAACTCGTTCCCGGGCCTTCAGGAGACCCCACCACTAACCCTGCCATAATAAATGGCAGTTTCCTGACTACCCGCCCCACTTGGGACTAAAATACAGCACAAGGTAGGGAGAGACTCCTGATTTATTGCCGAACTTTGTAAGCAGGTCTCAGGGCAGCAGCAAGAAAATCTGCCAATATGTCTAAGGTATATAATGTCAGACAGGACCTGATGAGAGTCCAGCCACTTACCTAGAAAGACTCCAAGAAGCCTTTCGTAGATACACTTCATATGAGCCTGAGTCAGGGGAAGCGGCTACCACTGTCATGTTTGCCTTTATTAATCAGGCTGCCCCTGATGTTAAGAAAAAGTTACAATCATTGGAAAGGTTAGGAGAGAAAAACATTAGGGACTTAATAGCAGTGGCAGAAAAGGTCTTTGATAAAAGAGAAAGCATAGAGGAAAAAGAAATTAAACGAGAAAGAAGACAGGAAAGAAGTTTAACTAAGATTTTAGAACTACAACAGACTAAGCATCATCAAAATCTTAAGGAAATTCTGGCTGTCATGGGAAATCTCACCACCTGTGTGAGGAAACACCAATGGAAGGGAGACAATAAAGAAACAAAATCTAAGGTAGGAAAAAAATCAATGTGCTTACTGTAAGGATGAAGGACATTGGGTCTGAGATTGTCCCAAAAAGAAACACCAAGCCAATATCCTGGTGGCCACTCAAGAAGATAGTAACTGAGGGGGACAGGGCTCAGTTCCCCTCCCTGAGCCCAGGCTAATCCTTGATGTGGAGGGGAAGAAAATAACTTTTATGGTGGACACTGGGGCAGAGAATTCGGTACTATTACAAGCAGAGGGACCCTTGACAGAGAAAACTACCTGGGTCCAGGGAGCCACAGGCACCAAACCTTACCAATGGATAACTAGGAGGACTGTTAATTTAGGCACCAACCAGGTGACCCACTCCTTCCTGGTCATACCTGAATGTCCATATCCATTGTTGGGATGTGACTTGTTATCTAAAATGAAAGCCCAGATATCCTTTTCAGAACAAGGGACACAAGTTTCTGCCGTGAGCGGATCCTCTCCTAAATTAAAGACTGCAATAGCCCAAATTCTTGTAACTACCAATCTAATAGAAGAATATAGGCTTTTCCAAAAACATGCCAAGGAGGGGGGACTTTTAGATTCTTCCTGGTTGATAGAATATCCGCAAGCTTGGGCAGAAACTGGTGGGATGGGATATGCACAACACAGGCCCCCCCATACTGGTGGAACTAAAACCCGGAGCCACACCAGTCAGGGTATGACAATACGCAATGCCAATGGAGGCCAAACAGGGGATCACCCCCGACATCAGGTGACTCCTCCAGTTGGTGGTCTTAAAGCCAGTCCAGTCAGCTTGGAACACTCCCCACCTACCAGTAAAAAAGCCTAACTCAAATGACTACCACCCTGTCCAGGATCTGAGGGAAGTAAATAAAAGAACAATGGATATCCACCCAACAGTCCCTAATCCTTAAACTTTGTTGGGAAGTCTAACACCTGAGCTCATTTGGTATACGGTCCTGGACTTAAAAGGTGCATTCTTCAGCCTACCCTTAGCCCCACAGAGCCAACCATACTTCGCCTTTGAATGGCATGATCCAGACATTGGAATCAACGGCCAACTCACCTGGACTCAGCTGCCTTAAGGATTCAAAAACTCTCCTACAATCGATGAGGCTTTACATGAAGATCTCTCAAACTTCCAGGTACATAACCCAGGACTTACTCTGTTACAATATGTACATGATCTTTTAATAGGAGCAGTCCGCCAAGAGATATGCTTGGAGGGAACAAGAGACCTCCTGCAGACATTGGGCAATCTAGGATAGCAAGCCTCTGCTAAAAAGGCCCAGATTTGCAAGCAGCAGGTGACATATCTGGGATACATCCTCCGGCATGGCCAATGTTGGCTGTCAGATGCCCGGAAAGAGACTGTTCTCCAGATCCTGACACCAACCTCACCCAGGCAAGTTAGAGAATTCCTTGGCACAGCGGGGCTTCTGCCATCTGTGGATCCCTGGATTCACAGAACTGGCAAAACCTCTATATGAAGCCACCAAGGAAAACCAGCCTTTCCAATGGATGGATCATCACCAACAAGCTTTTGATGACTTAAAGGTACATCTTCTAGAAGCCCCTGCCCTAAGCCTCCATGATGTGACTAAGTCATTTATGCTCTTCATAGATGAACATGATGGGATAGCAAAGGGAGTCCTCACCCAAAGCTTAGGACCCTGGTGGCACCCTGTTGCCTACTTGTCAAAGAAACTGGACACTGTGGCAGCAGGGTGGCCCCCATGTCTGAGGATTATAGCTGCCATGGCCCTTCTAGTCAAGGATGCAGACAAGCTGACTTTGGGACAAAATCTAACAGTTGCCACCCCACATGCCATTGAGAGGGTACTAAAGCAACTGCCGGACTGCTGGCTCAGCAATGCCCACATGGTCCACTACCAGACTCTGCTCCTGAATCCAGCCAGAATAACTTTCCAGACGCCCATTACTCTGAACCCCGCCACTTTGTTGCCTAATCTGGACTTGGAGATCCCTCTCCATGACTGTGTGGAGATACTGGCTCACATGTACAGTGTAAGGCCAGATCTCAAGGACACCCCCCTCAAAGATGCTGAAGTAAACTGGTTTACAGATGGCAGCAGCTTCATCCAGGATGGACACAGGCACGCAGGGGCCACAGTCACTTCAGGCACAGATGTCATTTGGGCAGAGTCTCTTCCAGCAGGCACATCAGCCCAAAAGGCAGAACTTATAGCCCTCACCAAAGCCTTACAACTAGGGGCTAATAAAAAACTAAACGTATATATGGACAGTCATTACGCATTTGCTATGGCACACGTCCATGGAGCAATATACAGAGAGAGGGGGCTCTTGACAGCTGAAGGAAAAACCATTAAAAACAAGCAAGAGATCCTAGATCTGCTCCAAGCCCTCTGGGGCTCTATACAGGTGGCTATCATTTACTGTCCAGGACACCAGAAAGGGGTCAGACTAATTCCCCAAGGAAACTACTTATCTGATCAGACAGCCAAATGTGTGGCCCTAGCAACTACGATAGCCCCTGTCCTGGTAGACCCCAGAGGCAGAAAATTCCCAGACATTCCAAAATACACCTCAGAAGATTTAACATGGATTAAACAATTAAAAGGGACCCAACAGTCTTATGACTGGTGGAAAACAGACAATGGCCGCCTGATTCTACCTCAAAGACTGGGACAGAGAATTCTAAAAAAAGATCCACCATTCTTCCCATTTAGGAATTAGGATGCAGGAGTTACTGCGTAACTCCCACCTCAAAATAAAAAATGCTAGCCAGACCATTGAGCAAATTGCCAGCCTTCCTGTATGACTAATGCTACAGCTCTTCCCTCCAATCCAGGAACCAGACTGAGAGAAACTAGACCAGGAGCCTATTGGGAATTAGATTTTACTGAAATTAGAACTGGGAAAACAGGATATAAATATCTCTTAGTGTTTGTAGATACATTTTCGGGCTAGGTAGACACCTTCCCTACAAAAACAGAGACTACGCAGGTGGTTGCTAAGAAGACACTAGAAGAGATATTGCCCAGGTATGGCTTCCCAATCTCTCTAGGTTCAGACAATGGACCAGCCTTTATATCTCAGGTAAGTCAGGGAATAGCCACTGCACTGGGGGCCAATTGGAAATTGCATTGTGCTTACCACCCTCAGAGTTCAGGACAGGTAGAAATAATGAATAGAACTCTCAAAGAGACCTTGACTAAATTAGCTTTAGAGACCGGCACTGACTGGGTGTCTTTCCTTCCCTTTGCTCTGTTCTGGGTCTGGATCTCCCCATATCATGTTCTTAACCCCTTATGAGATAATGTTTGGAGTGCCACCTCCTATTATTCCAAACCTCCAAATTGACCTAGCTCAAATGGATGACCAGGACCTAATTCGCTCTTTAAAGCATTTACAGCTCACTCACAAAAAGATCTGGCCACATTTAAGGACCATATATGAAACTGTTGCTCCCCCAAAGCCCCACAGGTTCCAACCATGAGAGAAAGTACTTGTCAGAAAATACCAATGAAAGTTCTTAAAGCCCCGCTGGGAGGGACCCTACGTCATCATCTTGACCACACCTACCACTGTGAAGGTGGACAGAATTGCTGCTTGGATTCATCATATCCACATCTGACCAGCAGGTCCAACAGCTGAACCTGGAGACCACCAGCTACAATGGAAAATCGACCAGGAACACAGCACCCCACTCAAGCTCAAGATCAAATGCTTTTTATCCCAGCCATGCTCCTAACTATATGTACTTCTAGCCCACACCAGGCTGTCACCATCAAATGGATACTCCGAGGTCCGAAGACCTCCCACGAGACCTTAGCAGAGAAGTGCAGTCGCTGGTGATAACTGGCCCGGTGAGTACCAACTTTCCAATCTTCCATCTAGATCTCTGTGACCTGGCCAGAAAGATATGGAGATCTCCAAATCAAAAGAATGGAAATTGTCAGTCCTACCAAGACCATCAAAATGCTGTGGCAACCTGCAGAGATGACTGTCAGGAACAAAAACTTGCCACCGTGCAGTTTTATGCCTGCCCAAATACAAATGACTATGGGACCTGTGGTGGGCAGGGAGATTTCTATTGCTATTAAGTGGGGCTGTGAAACCAGTGCTCCTTGGATAAAAGATAACAATAAGGTCCTTATACTGGTAACTAGAACAAACAATCAGACATCACTGAAAGGGAGAAACCCCATCTCCATTTCAATAACAGAAAAGGGACAGGTGAGCAGGGGATGGGAAGCAGGAAAAATTTGGGGTCTGAGGTTAAATGTTTCAGGAAAAAGGGGAATTCTGTTTCAGATCCAGAAACAGGATGTCCCAACAAGGGCCCCCACCTGCTGCTCCTGGCCTGCCTATCTTAAAACCTGTAGGACCAGTGGCTCTGGACATATCTACTGTAAAGCCCACAGGACGGGCCCCAATCTTAAACACCATGCCCTCAAAAAGTACCCTCACCCCCCAAATTGGGCCACAACTGCAAAGACACCTGCGCAGTTGCCCTGGGACCACTGCTTACCACAGGCCACAATAGCCATGCTTCCCACTGGGGTCCCTGATACGTCCAATTTATTTGGATTACTTAACCTCACTTTCAATTACCTTAACTCAACTACTAGCCTTACCAGAGAAGACTGCTGGCTTTGTCTAGATCCCAGGCCTCCATACTATACCGGTTGGGCTACTATGGGAAACTTGTCATCTCCACAGACAAGCCCATTAAGATGTTAATGGGGAAAATCCCCAGGCCTTACCCTTCGAGCTATAACAGGGAAAGGACTATGTGTAATAAAGAAAAATAAAATTTCTCTTTCCTTAAACACCTTTGTGCCCACAGTATAGTTGCAGGTAATAGTAATTCTTATCTAGTGCCTCCCAATGGAAACTGGTTTGCTTGCACCATGGGCTTGACCACCTGTATACACCCACAAGTTCTTCAGGACTCCAGCATATGTATTATAGTTACTCTATTCCCTCAAGTTTATTACCTTCCCTCCACCTCATATATTGAAACAGCTCTAAAGTATCATAGACAAAAATGAGACTTTGGGGTTTCAGCAATCCTTCTTTCAAAGTTAATTGGAACTGGCATAGCCACAGGAATTGGCACTGGAGCTATGGCCTTAATTAGGGCAAATCATAATTTTCAGGCCCTTAGTAACCTTATAGATTCAGATCTTGCTCAACTAGAAAAGTCCATTCGTCACTTAGAACAGTCAGTGGACTCACTAGCTGAAGTGGTACTCCAAAATAGGAGGGGACTAGATTTACTCTTCCTGCAACAAGGAGGACTAAGCCAAGCATTGGGGGAACAAGGCTGTTTTTATACCAACAACTCAGGAATTGTTAGGGATAGTTTAGCCGTGGTCCGCAAAAAGCTAGAAGAAAGAGCTAAAGCTAGACAAAAGGATCAAAACTGGTATGAATCTATGTTCAACTGGTTCCCATGGCTAACAACCTTACTTTCAACCCTGGCTAGGCCCCTACTTATCTTATTACTGTTACTTACTTTTGGCCCCTGTATTTTAAATAAGCTGGTGCAGTTTATGAAGCAGAGATTGGGCACCATTCAGTTAATGGTCCAGAGAAGTTATTCCTACCAAACTATAACCATTAACATTAATGCAGAAGGATCCGTACTCCCCAACAGAGACCCTAGATAGGCTCTCCAAGGTACATAGAGAGGGGAAATGAGAGACTAAAAATATATATACTTTGTCTTTACAGCCTTGCTTGCTTAACTGCAGTACCTCCCCACCCAGACTTCAGACTTCTGGGAAGCCCCCACCTCAGAACCTCTCAGAAATACCTAACCACAGGACATCTGGCCTCTTGCAAAAGATAAGAGTCTGCAAAGAGTCTGCTGACCAGAGGTCTGGAGACAAGAGTTAAGCAAGTAACTAAAAATGTCCCCATGTGCACCCCCTTAGAACCAATCATTTAAAAAAAAATACAATGTGATATAACCCCTTTGTCCCCTTCCCCACCTTTTCCCTTTATAAACCCCCATTTTTAGAAGGACAGGGCTCTCTCCCACTCCCGCTGCATCGGTCTGTGTGGATAGAGTCCCTGCTTAAGCTTGATATTAAAAGAATCCTATTGTTCTTACATTCAAGTGCATTGGTTTCATGGGTTCACTAGGTGACTCTGGGACCCCGACCCTATTTGGGGGAGGGTCTTAGCACTTCAATATAACAATGACTGGGTAGTTTTCCAGGAAGTTTCTTTTTGTTATAAGCTAGTGTCACATGTTCCCGATGTTTTATTACAAGAGAATGTTGGCATGGTCTCATAATCTCAGTACATTCTAATAAAAACTACTTGAATAGCGAAAAAATATTACTTGGTATTTGTATTACCTTAGTGTTTGCCATTTAATCGATTTTTAAGACATGTTTGTTATCATTGTAATAGGTTATCATTTTTTTTAGGTCAAAAACTTGATAAGAACTAAAACCACCCACTCATACACAGCTTGGACTCTGATGTGCCAAAATATCCCCCTCATAGAGTTTGCTACCCACTTTAAAGCTGCACTTCATGCAGCTATAATTCCCTTACCTTTATTGGTACAGCTGTTACTTTCTGAATTTCTTGGCCAGATGAATTACTCAATCATTTGTAACAGAGGCTTCCACAAACCTTTATCATCTGCTCAGCAGAAGTCATGACATTGTGCCTTAAGTTCCTTCTGAACCCATTGCCTAAGAAAATTGCCTTGTGATTCCTATCATTGCTAAACTAATATATCATGCTTTTATTGACTTAATTAAGCTTATTATTTGGCACTGCAGGATTGAACAATTCACCATTAACTTCCAATTATCAAAAAATTCTAGCTCTGTGCTTTCTACTTTGAGGCATTAATAACATTTGAAAATAGTATTTTCTCTCATCAAGGTAATAATAAACTCCATAATATTTGGCAAGCACATGCTCAAATGCATCTTAGTAAAAACACAAATTTCAGAGCAAAGACAAATGGTAACATCTGACCACCAAAGAGCCCACTCTATGGGCACAAGAGGAAAATTTTGATCTAGCTTCTGAATTCGTCTTTGAAACCTGTTTTCCTTTCTAACATCCAACATCTTTTTGTGGGAAATCCATTCTGTACAGTTCAGCTAGCTCTCCTCTTGCATTAAGGGGGTGGCATGTTGAACCACCAGGGTCACCAAGATCTGCTACCCTTGGGCCACAATAAGTAGCATACTACCCAAGATGGCTCCTTTCAGAGTTAGGTCATGATTTCAGCAGTTCCAGAGAAGAGATACCATGTTTTCTGAAACCTCTAATGGTGTGTTTAGCTTAAGTTTGGCATTTCCTGTGCCCATGATTTTCCTCTAAGGAGAAATTTAGAAAAAAAAATAAAAAAGACAAAACCTAAGGGTTGAAGACAGACTTGTGCCTGATGACTTGGAACTGTTGAACTTAGCCATTGCTGACATATTACTCTGGGATATCTTGTGAATGACTTCAGCATTTAAAATATTAAATTTAAGGAGTCTTAGTTCTAGACACTGTCCAAAGAATGTTATTTCTGTGGTTGAAAAAGCTCCCTAATGGATGGGACCTGGGATGAAGGGAGCAATCCCAAGGTAGGGTTCTAAATGCTGCTCTAGATCTGACTTTTAATATTTGTATATATGTAAATAAGGAGACCTGAGGATGGATACAGGATATAGAATGGGATAAGAGACCATGAAAAGGGAGCAAGAGAAAAGGGGGAAGGAATCATGCAATATGAAAACAGAAAAGAGGACATGGAGGGAGGATAAAAGGAAAGTAATAGAAAAAAAGTAAAATACGTTTGAAAAACAGCATAATGAAACCTGCTTTCTTTGCACACTAAAAAATAAAATAAAATGTCACCCTGAGGCAAGGCAATTTTTGTTTCTCCCAAAGGACACTCATGTTTCTGTGGACCATCAAACTTTAAGCCTCTTGGGTCTGAGTACCAAGTGAGAGTGAAATGAGAGAATTAGCAGGAAGACCCCTCCTATCTTGCCCTTAAAGTTTTATCCACAGCTCTCTTAGGTGTGTGAGTTGAAGGTTACCTCCTTACTGTCATATAAATGCTTCTTGATATCCATCCAAACTGAGTCTTGGTACTTGTGTGTTCCATCAACTTTAAGAAAAACCAATAAATTAGGTTGAGAAAACCTATTTTGCTTTTCTCCTAACTTTGCTCAAGTAAGTATAACTGTCCTGATTCAAAAGTCCTATAGATCTTGGCATGGAATAAGAAAAATAATCTGGGAAACATAAGGCATACACAGTTGCTGGCTGAATTTACTAAATTTACAAGAAATGGGAGGCATGAAAATAGAAAAAAATGTTCATTTTGTGTTCCATGCATATCTAACTCCAATTTTGATTTTATGTCTTATTTTAAATAATCCCTATGTGGATAACATCTTGAATAGGCATGTGCAAGTTGCTTTGGATAAAGTAATCACTAGTGGTTTGATTTTACTTCCTCTCAAATCTTTGTAAAGTATAGTTATGTTGTGCTATGGTTACAAATACCTTGGAATTTCAGTATCTTAGAACAAAATGAAATTCCTTATCAGCACATTCTGTCCTTCTCAGACCTGATGGAATGTTTATTTAGAGATAAGCTCATCTATTGGTAACAAAAGCAGCCACTCACACCTTCTTTTTTTTTTTTTTTTTTTTTTTCCGAGGTAGGGTCTCACTCTAGTCCAGGCTGAGCTAAAATTAACTCTATAGTCTCAGGGTGAACTTGAACTCACGGCGATCCTCCTACCTCGGCCTCCCGAGTGCTGGGATTAAAGGCGTGCGCCACTACGCCCGGCTCACTCACACCTTCTTAACCAAGACTGATATCAACAAGGAACAAGGTAAGGAAATATAATCCTTCCCTGGGAACAGGCAACAAATATGTTGAAATAAGCATATGGTTGACTCTATACAAATTGCTGAATAACAAATTGAAGATTAACAAGCACAGCTATTAATGGAAGTTTTTATTTATATCACTCAATCTGAAAGTTATTTTAAAAGTCCAACTGTTGCAGAACTTCTCTGAAAATATCATTCCAATGCCAGTATGAGTGAAAGTAGGGGAGTTTATTTTCCTGGGGTGGGAGGGTGGCAAAGAGCCTGAGATAGTACTCTAAAGAAGCTCCCTACCCAAGCTGAGATTTTACTTTCACATTATAGTGTGTATAGCTGAAGGGAGGGGTAAGCAGAGAAGTTGGGTTTTACAGAAGTGAGATGTGGCAATTAGCTGGGTTGGCTTATGTAGTTTATATAATTCAAAACAACTTTTAAAACATGCATATCAGTCATTCCTGTAGTCAGGATGCCCAAGCCATGAGCTCTATTTTACTTTATTTTAGCTTAAATTGTCCTCCCTTCTTTGTGATTTTTCCAGCTGCTGACAGAGATAAGTTTAGATTCTCAGCATTTAACTCTTAACAGCAACTTAGTGAATCAGTTCAACTTTCAGCTTCCTTTCTACTACAAAACATGCTTTAAGGGAAGATACATGTCTTATAAATTTATTGAGGGCCTATGATAATCTTGTTTCTGGTTACCCTGCATGAGAAGATATTTGCAAATACCCTGCTATTAAACAAATGGAGACAAGGAGAAAACGTGTATACAACATTAGAAGTTCTGTTGTCCTGCCAACTAACAGGGAGGTGTAGTCTGACAGGCAAATGGAACCGTCTATAGAGTGTAGTGAACTTTTCCCTCTATTTGCATTCACCTTTCTTCTGTAAAGCATGCAGAGGTAGCTATTTATTTGTGAACATAAGACCATCATGAAGGATACAGGGAGGTATTCAGAATTATAAACACTTCCACTGTATCCAGGATTTCCTTAGGCTACAGAGTCCATGATTGACAATGGTAAAAAGCTCACTCTTTTCTCAGTCAGTACGTGATAGGAAGAATAATCGTCATGTCCCTTAATATGCAATCATTCTTAGAACATCCAAGGTAAAGGAAAAAAAAAAAAAAAAGAAAAAACAGAAATACTTCTTGGAGTTGTTGGTAGAATTGTTTGGCAATAAGAAAAAAAAAAAAATGCCCTACTGTAGAGATACTTGCACAACCATGTTTATTGCTGCTCTATTCACAATAGCTAGATTATGGAACCAGCCTAGATGTTCATCAAGCAATGAATGGATAATAAAGATGTGGTACATTTATACAATGGAGTTCTATTCAGCAGTAAAGAAAAATGAAATTATGAAATTTGCAGGGAAATGGACGAATCTGGAAAGGATTATATTAAGTAAGGTAACCCAGGCCCAGAAAGCCAAATATCACATGTTCTCTCTTATATGTGGATAATAGCTACAAATGCTTAGATTTGTATGTGAGTTGGAACCTAAAAATCAGTAACAGAGGCCAGTAAACCAGAAAAAGGCTATAAGGGAGGGAGTAAAAGGAAGAACTTAAGGGAATGATATTATATATATGAAAACAAAACAGATTACAGGGCCTAAATGAAGCCAGGGAAAGAGACTGAGAAAAAGAAGCCAATTTCAAACAAATTTCAAGATGTTCTGAATAAGACATGTGAAAGCCTGCTTTTTTGGTTAATGTCACATTCAGAAGCCATACATTGTTACTAGAAAATTTTCCAAGTCAGGGATGAGATACCTTCAAGTGAGCTGTTGGCCAGGGAGGTCCCTGTTGCCTCCAAAACATTAGATGCTATTGCAAAGACCTTTGGTTTCCCACAAGAAAAAGATGGTAAGACCCTATTACTGAAGACTCCACATGCCTGGGCAGCAAGGTCACTTAGAAATCAAGCTGGTGCTGAGCTGAAAACCTTATCCCTGTAGACTAGCCAACTGAAAGCTGGAAAAGGCTGCACTGCATGAAGCCCTATAGGAGACAGAAGTCATCAGTTGTGAAAACAGTGGACACTGGAAGCTTTAATTTTGGCCAAATGACAGGCTAAATGACAGAATGGGTGCAATACTAACATGTCTGCTCTGAGGAAAACCAGTTTCTCTCTAGTTGGACTGGAGGACTGGTCTATGGGAAGGAATACATGCCTGATACTGAAAACCTCATCAAAAGCCTATGGCAGGGAAGGTCATGAGCCATATGGGTATAAAGCCTGCTCTTGTCTGGCTAAATGCATATATTATGCTCACCAAACTGCCCTGTAAGCACTAAATATAATTCATATATTAATGCTTCTCTCACTTCTGGTTAAAGAAGCTTTTCTTTTCAGATGGCAGTGACCACTGGGATGACACAAAAGGCAACATAGTGCTAGGAAGAACTGTCAGAGGAATATCCAGCTCTAAAACATCTCTGTCACACCCTCTAAGGCTCAGGGTACATTGTGAAAGAGGTGGCAGAAAGAATGAAATAGCCAAAGGAAGGGCACCACTCCTTATAATGCAACTGTCCAGACAGAAATTGGCCTCAATATCCATGACTTTGTAGTGCCTAGCAATACCTTCACCAGACCCTCATAATAGGAGGAATAGATGATGACATGAAAATGAAAGAGAGACTAACAGAGAGAAGGAGGGGATATGATGGAGTGTGGAGTTGTGAAAGGAAAAGTGAGGGAGAATAGGGAATTATCATGGTTTATTGTCTGTAAGTAAGTTGTCAATAAAAATTATACATTAAAAAATAAAAATGTAGTCTCCTATTGTTAATTCTTTTTTGTTGATTTGTTTTGTTAAATCTTGTTTTTTTCCCTAATAGTTTATTTTCAGAATGATGAGAGAGCGAGAGAGAGAGAGTGTGTGTGTGTGCATGGGTGCACCAGGCCTCTAGCCATTGCAAATGAACTCCAGATGCATGCACCACATTGGTACTGAGGAATCAAATCCAGGGTGTTAGCCTTTGTACCCAAACAATAAAACCACTGAGCTATCTCTCCAGCCACAATTCTTTTATTTATTTTTAAGGTTAGCAATATTTTCTTAGTATCCTTTTGGCTTTAGTAAAATGCTTATAAAATAACAAATGGACTTTCTTCTGAAAGGAAATGGAAATAATACTAAGGGAAGTATAAGTTTCAGTTGTAATTCTCTATGAGGAGAAAAATGTATTAGAAGAAAGTTAGGGGGAGCTTGCTGATGTAAATAGACAATAGACAGATTAACAAGAGAAATGTCATAAATTATTTAATGTTCACATACTTACCACATACTTACTTGGACTATATTGTTATAGTCTACATGAGAGAATTATAAACCATTATACTTCTTAAGTTACAAGTCCTTTACTGCTGAAAGTGAAGAATGGGATAATGCCTAGGATGACTCTTAACCCCAAAGGAAGGTGAGATAGGGTTTATAAAGCCAAAATTACAATTGCATGATATCAGATGTAGGCCAGATAATCAATAACATCAAACCAAGGACTAGGGCCAGGTATCAGAAGGTACAGTTAAGCACAAACGATGAGCCACCTAGACCTGCAGAAAACAAGCTTCCAGGCACAGTAGGTATAACTGGGTAAGTATGTTTTATTAGCCAGTATATGGTCTTCAAGGGGGAAAGAGCAGAACAAAAATGGAGTCAGCTAGAATAAAATGGAGTAACTTGGGGAAGGTCATTTACTACTGGTGTTAGGGTAGAGTCAAAGCATTGACTCATTCTCAGGAGATAGGGGGTTGAGGGAAATCAGGCACAGGTGTAGTCAGGGATCCTGTCAGCCTTGTGCCAGGACAGAACAGGTGGTAGGGTATAAAAGAAGGGACCAGGAGGATGCCTCAGAAGTTAAACTGAGCTGCAGTCTAGATCTGTTGGAGAGATGAGATGTTTTAAGAGAGATTGATTGGTCCTTAACCTGGGTATCAGGGAAGATGGTCTCCTGAGTATTCTAGGAAATGGAACTCCCACCCAGGGAGAGAAAAACAGGTCCAGAGAGTTCCTGTAGGCAAGAGATAAGAAGTCATACACCCCCCAATACACACCTTTTTTTTTTTTTTTAATTTTTAGCAAAGTGGAAACTTCCCGTCATGGCCCAGTCACCCTAACTGCCTAAATTCCCCTTCTAAAGAAGTATTTCTAACTGCAATTAAGGAATTAAGGTGGAGGCTGATCTGGCTTCTTCAAGCTAAGTGGAGTCATTGGCTATGGCAGTTGGGAAACTTCTCCAGAGGGACTATCTAGGAGAACCCAAAAGTATATGGGTGGAGTATACAGAGATAATGCTAGGAGAAAATGTTGGGGAGAAAGAATCTACTCCCAGAATTGTTTATCAAATGGCATATTAGTATCTGACATGGTCTGAACCTGTTACTGCAGGTCTTGTAAAGCAGGTGAGGCATTAGGAGAGTTATCAGGAATACATACACACATTAGATAGATAGATAGATAAATAGATAGATAGATAGAGATAGAGATATATAAAAATATCATTTAAACTTTACCAAAATTTAGCATATCTAATATTTAATAGAATGTGACATTATCTCTTTTATAGGGTCTTTAGAGATTTAAAAGCTAAAATTGTAAGCAATGTGACTAAGACACTAATGATTTACAAGACTTTATATGGAATTATTTCAGATGTAAATGTCTAGTGTTATCTACTAGCGTTATCATAGAAGCCCACAGGCACAATATCTAATTGAAGTTTTAAAAGGCTGCATATAAATTGTTTACAATCCTGAAATCCCCTAAGGAATGACTCAGGTAGATGCATTACATTTAATACCTTTACACCTGTTAGAATCTTATTGTAGAACTAAAACTACTAGAGAGGGGCCAACATATTGTAAGGCCTTGTTTTCTTTCTCATTTGGAAAGCTCTTGTGTCTCTGTTTGGTTTTAGAAGAATTAATAGGCCCATTTACATGTTTGAGGCATCCTGTATTTTAGGTTATGCATTTCTCTCTGAGTGTTTAAGACCAAGCATGTAGCTGAAATCTAATCATATATGAACTTTTGGAGGTTAGTGAAGGCTGTCCAATAAACTCCAGGGACCTGGGGGGAACACTAGTTTTTCCAGTACTGGTATTATCTGTTGAGTCAGGGCCATACTAACCAAGTGACCTTTCCTGCTTTGGGAAGCCTAGAGGACTTATTTTTCCTCAGTTGTGACTCTCCTGTTGTACATTGTACACCGTTTCTTGTGTGTTCATTTCCAGGTCTCTATGTACTCCCTCATCAGGAAGAGAGGTTACTTACCAGAGGACCAATATAAACACTTTAGAAGGAACCCATCATCTCCTGTGGCTTTATGACCTGGGGGTGGGGGCCAAATATTGGTCATAGCTCTGATGATTTCAATTGGTTTTGGCTTTCACATAGGTTATTAAAACACTTAAAAAGAAAGTTATGCCAACCTTGAAGGGTGTAGACATATAGTACACATATAGTTAAAGAATGGCTCAAACCTAATACTAGCACAAGGATGAAGAAGATAGACACAGAGAACAATCAATTCCTACCAAACCAGATATCTAGAGACACAGAGGCTCACAAGACCTCATCACTGAAGCAGACCTAAAATGAATCCAACATGGCTCAGGGAAATTTGCAGAAGAGGCGGTGGAAAGAATGTCTGAGCTGCACATTGGGTCATGATATTACTTCCTACTCATAACTGATGGCTAACCCCACAATGCACAACCCATACTCCACAACGAGGAGGGTCCCTTCAGAGAGGAGCAGTCAGGGAGGAGGCTAACAATGGTACCAACTTGACTGTATTCACTCGGTACAAAACTAATAAAAAAAAAATAAAAGTAATTTTGTCTAACATCTAAGTTTAGTTGGCTTGTGACAGTATAAGCCATATCTGAAGCATGGAAAACATGCATTTCTTATCCTTTAAATATCTAATAGTTATAAACACAGGCAGAACATGTTTTTGGCTCTGAAAACTGTATTTTTATCAGCCAATCCAAATCAATTAATTAGACCTAGAAAATGTCAGGAATAGACAAGTAAGACAGCATAGTCTTGGCACCTGTGTTTGAAAACATCTTTGATTAGTCTGGGTGAGACTGGAAATAGAATGGCAGAGCTTGAAATCATTTTTATTTGATGACGATCAGTGTTTGATTGTGAGGCTGTACCCGGAAGCAGAGAATACCTCATAAGAGTTAATTCACTTATAAGCATTGGACTTGAGATTCCCGAAATAAGACAGTTAGTTAAACAAAATCTTGATTAGAACTATTTGATGACCCATAATAGAGTAGAACCTGATTATTGCAGAACTATAACCCTTTGACAAATCATGACTCCAACACATAAAGGAAACTATTAGTATATGTCTAACAGTAATGAGGAAAGAAGTGATGGGGTTGGACCTGGCAGAAGAAACTACCTGGAGGACAGAAAAAAGTCAGGTGGGAGACACTAAGCATGTGCCTTCCCTGTGCAGGTACCTGAACAAGCCCAAATGAACCAAGAAATGTCTCCCTGCAATTGAGTAGCACAGACTAAGGAAACCCTACTAAATCCTTCCCTCCCTCTTGGGCTACCAAAGCAGGGCCTTTACAGGCCTGGGCTTAGGTGGAGAGGCCGTGAAAGGAGAAAGGGAGAGGAGGAAGTGGGTGGGGAAGAGGGATGGCAAGAAATGGAAAATGGCAGAGGAGAGAGAGAGGCAGTGGGGAGGATAGGCACCATGTTTTTCAAAGAACATTCCTATCCAGTACTCTAATTCCCTTGGGGAGTGAGAATTCTGGTTGGAAGTTTGGGGCCAATAGAAAACAAGTGCACCTACAGAGTGTTACAACTCTGATCTACTAAAGAGACTATGGCAGAGGAGAGAGGGTTCTTAGAGTATGGATGAGGTGGGGATTACTTACAGGAGCATGGGTTTTCTCAGCCCCTCCAAACAAACAAACTGCCACCTAAGGAAGAACAGTTCCTTTGCCAGTAGTTTAGAATGGCAGCAATGTCAGCCAGCTGTCCACAATGCACATGACCTCTGTCATTGTTTATTAGGTCCTGTTTAAAGGCTTTGCCAGCGAGGGAGGGATTTCAGCTCTGTGGTGTCTGTTGCAGCATTCCAAGGCTGGCTGCTGGGTGGTTTGTGAGAAATTCATCAGAAAAGGGAGCAGACCAGCATGCCCTTAAGCAAAAGGCCCTCACCTCTTACATAGCAGCAGTGAGGGCAAGGTGCTTCTCACAGAGGAGAAGGTGAGTTACGTGGTTCTGAGTTTCATTTTTAGTAACTGTTTGCACTTTTGGGACACAAGTCTTTAGTTTGAGAGTTTCACAGTAACAAATCAGTCCTGTCATTCTTGATCAAGATGGTTTTATAAGCCAAACAAGGAGCTACAACATTGTTTGTTGATATGTATATTTATACACATATAGTTTTTCAATTTCTATATATATTGATTATATATATATATATATAATATTTTATTTTAGCTATTGCGTCATAGTAGGAAATTTGTATTTCACACATTAAACCTGTGTAGAGGAAATTTTATACTAATAAGACTTATTGGCTCATCAAAAGTTAAGGTAACATTTTTTTATTTTTTATTTTTTTATAGTCTTTAAAAAAAATTTTTTTTTTGGTTTACTTTATTTAGTTATTTGAGAGCAACAGCGAGAGAAAGAGGCAGAGAGAGAGAGAGAGAAAATGGGTGCACCAGGGCTTCCAGCCACTGCAAACGAACTCTAGAAGCATGTGCCCCTTGTGCATCTGGCTAACGTGGGCCCTGCAGAATCCAGCCTTGAACCAGGGTCCTTAGACTTCACAGGCAAGTGCTTAATTGCTAAGCCATCTCTCCAGCCTCCCAGGTAACATTTTTTTAGAAAGTTGGCTTTTTTTGAAAAAATAAAAGTAAATCTTTTTAATTACAAGGATTGTCTAATAATTATTTTAAAATGTTTTCCAATTTAAGTAAATAAGATTTTGACATACTATAGGTTAGAAATGACATTAAAAATACAGCCAGTTAGTACTGTTAGAAATGCCACTTACAGACAGTTCAGGAAGGATTTCTAGACATCTAGAAGATATTTATGTAGATATATGTAATTTTTATTTTTCTGGAAGCTTTTTTGACCTATTGTATAACTGTACAATAATCTTGGAATCAATTTTCCCTTCAGAAAATGTATATGCAAAGAAAAATAGAACAAAAGGTAAGATATTGAAATCACATATAACTCACAAGAAATTGTAAGTGTCTGTCTATAAGATATGGCAAAATGAAATTTTTTTATATGTTTGGCTTGGAAAGCAAAAGTATTTATGTGTTTGTTGGCTTATCTTCTTTTCTTTGTTGTTATTCCTATCATAGCATTGGAAAATCATGAACCATGTCTCCAGTACACTGCCTCTCACAGATGTCTTTAGAACTTTAGTTAATTTCAAACAACAATTAATATAAAGCTAGCCTTTCCTCTCTAAGAGAGCACTTTAAACTTTAAAATTGTAGCTGATATTTTTTAGATGTTTTTATAATTAATGAAATTTGTCTTAAAGCAGCCATTAAGATGTAAAGACATTAATTCAGAAACCATGAAAACTGATTGGATTTGGATGGTAATGGAACAGTTACTCATTGCTGGGACAAAAATCCTGGCCAGAAGTGGCTTATGGAATGAAGGTCTTATTTCAGCTTACAGCTTTAAAGAAAAGCTTCATCATGGCAGAGAAAGCATAGCAGGAGCAGAAGCTAAAAAGCACATTTCCTCAGCAGCAGGCAGAAAGGAGAAAATGTCCACCGAACATCGAATGGGTCTGAACTATTAGACCTCAAGGTCTGCCCCCAGTGACATACTTCATCCAGCATAGTTCTACCTCCCCAAATGTCGACCAGCTATAGATTAAATATGACTATTAATCACAAACACATAAGTTATGGGGAACATTTTACATTCAGATCACCACAAGAATAATGCTGGTTGGTATATTGTATGTATAGCAAATCTGCATACATATTTGGGCAGTCATCTTATTATTATTATTTCAAATGCCAAACACAGATGCCTCATAAAGAGTAAAATTTTACTTAGTTTATAGATTTAAGGTGCAAGATTGGTAGGCCCTATTTTCTTGGGCTTCAGCAAGGTTCCACTTCACAAAGGCTCCAATGGGTGGAGATTGAGTGTGAGGCTTAATAACAAGTACATGTGACCCTGCAGGACATTTCACATTCAAACCATCACACTCCTAAAGGTTTATCACCTACCCAAGTGGTTCCCTAAAGAAAAAACCTTTAATCATAATGGATTCTTGGGGTTATTCAGATCATATCCACTTCTCAAAGTAGGATTCCATTAAATTCACACCAGATATATAATCAGTATTTACTTATTTTCCTTCTGAAACAAATCAGTTTTTATGTTAAACAAGTTTAAATAAAATGTGGTTTTATTTGGGGGGGGCTAGAAAGATAGCAGAAATGTTCTTGCCTGCAAAGCCAAAGGACCTAGGTTTGATTACCCAGGACTCACTTAAGCTAGATGCACAAAGTGGCACCTGTGTCTGGAGTTCTTTTGCAGCTGCCAGAGGCCCTGGTGTGCTCATTTTCTCTATTTGCCTCTTTCTTTCTCTCTCTATCTCTATCTCTCAAATAAATAAAAAATAAAATATTTTTAAAATACGGTTTTTTGGGAGTGGAGGGTGAGACAAAAAAAGTTAAAGTGAGATAGTAGTGTGACCTCATACAATTCAGAAATCATTAGTTTTATTTAGTGGAGGAGTACATTTAAGACGTCCCTTCAGAATTGACTGTGAATGCAGGAATCCATTCAGGAAGGGTAAAGTACATGAACATTATATAAATAAAGTTGTTATGGGAACTACTCTTGCATGAATACAGGAATCCACTCAGGAAGGTTCAAGTACATGTATGCTGTATAAAGTTGTCATGGTACTTACTCTTGCATGAATACAGGAATCCACTCAGAAAGAGACAAGTACATGGACATTGTGTAAATAAACATGCTATAGTAATTACTCTTTCATGGGTCATGATGCAGAGGATCATCATCAATTCAGTAGTGTGATGAATTATAGGAGTTCTAGTACATGGAGACTAGATAGATTAGCTTCATGAGCTTATTTAAAATATGTTGCTTTAACAAAGTGGAAAGGAACAAGTGAAGAAAAAGTTTTATTATTTGTGCACAACATTTTTTAAATTGCTACAAAATTCAATTTAATCACTCACTATATGCTTATTCTCCCACTGAGTCTGTTTTCTGTTTCTATAGTGAGTATACTGAGGTTGGATAGTCAGTAACATAATGCAATTCTACCAATAAAAGGCACATTTTGTTTCAAAAACAAAATCTTTACAAACAACTTTATTTTCTTCCTTCCAAATTTAGTATTTAAAAAATTTTTTTTTTTTTTTTTTTTTTTTTTTTTTTTTTTTTTTTTTTTGGTCTTTCAAGGTAGGGTCTCACTCTAGCTCAGCCTGATCTTAAATTCACAATGTAGTCTCAGGGGCCTCAAATTCATGGCAATCCTCCTACTTCTGCCTCCCAAGTGCTGGGGTTAAAGGCATGTGCCACCACACCCAGCTCAGATTTAGTATTTTGGTTGGTACCTGGAAGTTAACTGATAATACACAGAGTAACAGAAGAAAGGTCATGGTTTATTGAAAAATACATGTGCAATAAAGCATATCATAAAATTGCCCAAATGTAAAGGTGGTTTTTTTTGGAGGGGGTGGGGAGAAGGTTCTTAGGTGGAATTAGTTAGGTAGCTTTATAATTAGGTTGCCAGTCAAGAGAGAGGGTCCAAAGAAGGAACACTGCTTGCCTTGTTCAGCATAACCAGAATTCAGCATCTGACCCAATTTCATCCAGTCAGTTAGCTCTCACCTCCTACTCAGGTGTCCTGATCTCTTGCTGATCCAGCCTCCTGATCCCAGAGCAATCAGTTCTCAGTCAGACTCACCTAAGGGTACCCCCCCCACACACACACCACCACCACCATCACCACCATCATACACACACACACACACACACACACACAGATTAAAAATACGGGTTTACCAGGTGAACAGGCCCCTTTTGTCTGTTCATCTCTCTTGAATCTCTAGGAACCTGGTCTGGTTAGCCTCCCTTGGCTCAGGCCACTGGGGCTAAGAGGAGGGATGGGTACTCACATGTGGACTGTCTACCCACTCCTGCCTTCCACATGGCAGGGGCTCTCTGTACTTCCTTCTTTTTCCTTCTTTTAATGTAATCAAAATTTCTTTAAGTTTTACCCTTTGGTATATAGATCTTAATTCTTTAAATTCATAAAACAAAAATCCATGGTACCCTAAACTTATTGGTGTCCTGGCATATTGGCAAGGAACCTCACCAGTGCTATTGCAGTTATCTGCTGTGATTGGTAATGGATAGTGTATTTTCACAGCAGGTGGGTTTGAATGAAACTCCTGTGGAGATGGCTTGTTGAAATTTTTTTTCTAGAGTCTGTGCATTAGTCCAATGATGGAAAGTGTAGATGAGTTTTCTCTCTACAATTACTTCAGTTCAAGTGCTTCTACTTTAAATGTCCTTTTTATCAACTCTGAGGATATCAGTGTCTCCCTTCAATTGCTTTTCTGCACTCATAGAGCCTAGTCATGTCTGAACTTTTTTTTCTTCAGAGACATAACCAAAAACATGATCAACTGCTAGAAGAAATCGTTCTTTTTTAACGAGTCTTTTTGCCTGGACTTGCGTTTGCATTTTAAAGAGAAACAAGGACTTCCGGTTAAGATGGCGGCGTAGGTACCACGCCAAAACAGCCTGGGGGGGGAAGACCAAAAAAAACTCAGCAAAATAGACACTTTTACTAAAAAGTGAGGTGTATAGGAAGCTGAGGCGGCAGCGGAGAAGTGGAAGAGTTATAGAGCATCCAGAGCCTGCACAGCCGGGAACAGCGGCTCCGGGGCCGCTCGGCTACCCGCCGCAACCGCGGAGCGGCAGAAAACCGCCGGACTCTCGGCTCGAGCCGCAGGACAAGCCAGGTGCGGGATTTTCCCCTCACACCGCGCTCTCCGCAACTCGGGAAACGTGAGGGGAGAGCGGCAGCGAGCAACGGAGGGGGGAGCAGACCGCGAGGTAAAAGCACGCGTGGAACAGCGATACAACCAGGGCAGCCGCGGCTCCCTCCCCTCACCCGCCGCCTGAACCCAGCTCCAGCGAACACAGCAGCGGCCCGGGACCCGGCCACGCCAACTTGGGCTGACGGCGGGACCCAAGCAGGAGCAGAATTCGGCAGCAACTTCAGCGGCTCCAGCACCGGTACCAGTGGCCCCAGCAACAGCGGACCCAGGAGAGACTTCGGGGTGAGCAGCACCAGTGGACACGGCAACGGCAGCTTCAGCAGCGGTGGGGGCTCCGGGGGAGGCAGCTATAACAGCTGCAGAGGCGGCAGCAGCGACTCAGTTTGCCCCGTAGGAAAAGCAAGTGCCCAGCTCCAGAAATCAGAACAGCAGCCCGACGACCCAGGCAGCAACTTGACTGAGACCACAATCACCCAAGGTAACTGTGATTGCACCAGGGAAGGGTCTCACTTGGTCACAAGCTGACTTGGATACCTCAACAGACCAGAAATCTAAACCTCTTTGTTGATAGAGGATCTGGTCATTATAATAACTACTCTTGCATACATACTCGGGGCTGTTTTTGATGGAATGGGTACAGTGTTTAGCTAAATTTTAGAATCTACCAGTATATTATTCCACTCAGCCTGCTTGAATACTCCTATAGCAGGGAAACTCAACCCCTAAGAACATCTTTGTAGATACTCTGAAAGTCTTAAGAGCCACACCTAATACCTTAAGGTCCTACCCTGAAAATATATTACACCAAATCAATTGATACAGCTAAGAATACACAGCTAGCTAGAAAATCCAAGCATTAATTTGATCCAAGATGCAAAAATATATACATTATAACACAAGAAACACTAAAAAGCAAGACGATATAAATTCACCTAAAAGTATTAATGCATCAGAAATGTCCTCCAGTGAGAAAGAGTTAGAGGAAATGCCTGAGAAAGAGTTCAAAAGAATAATTATAAATATGTTCAAAGAGGTCAAAGAACACATGAAAACAATCAAAGAAGAAATCAAAGAGGAAATCAAAGAGGAAATCAAAGGAATCAAAGAAGAGGCAGGACACCAATTTAATGAAATAAAGAAGGCAATACAAGACATAAATAGAGAAATAGAAATAATAAAGAAAAACCAGTCAGAATTACTAGCAATGAAGAACACAGTTAATGAAATAAAAAACTCTGTAGAAAATCTCACCAGTAGGATGGATGAAGGAGAAGACAGAATATCTAAGCTAGAAGATCAGGTGGCAGACCTAATGCAGTCCAACAAAGAGAAAGACAAACTTATAGAAAAGTATGAGTGGGAATTTCAAGATATTCGGGACACTATGAAAAGATCCAATATAAGAATTCAGGGCATAGTAGAAGGAGAAGAATTCCACTCCAGAGGCATAGTAGGCATCTTCAACAAAATCATAGAGGAAAATTTTCCCCAAATTGGGAAAGAGGTGCCAATACAGATACAGGAAGCCTTTAGAACCCCAGCCAGACAAAACCCAGAAAGAAACTCTCCTCGCCACATTATACTCAAACTTCCAAACACACAAACCAAAGAAAAAATATTGAAAGCAGTTAGAGAGAAAAATCAAGTTACCTACAAAAGCAAGCCCATCAGGATTACAGCAGATTATTCAACACAAACTTTTAAAGCCAGAAGGGCCTGGAGTGATATATTCCAAGTTCTGAAAGATAACAACTGTCAACCAAGGTTACTTTATCCTGCAAAGTTATCCATCCAAATAGATGGAGAAATAAAGACATTCCATGACAAAAGCAGGTTAAAGGAATATCTGAAGACAAAAGCAGCTCTACAGAAAATACTTGATAGAATCCTCCATGCTGAACAAAAGGAAAAGCACACATATAAGGAACCTAGAAAAAACCAGCCATACTCAAATACCAGTTAACAGAAGAGAGCACAGGTAGAACAAGTAACACACACACACACACACAAATGGCAAACATAAATACACACCTTTCAATAATATCTCTTAATATCAACGGTCTCAATGCCCCAACGAAAAGACATAGATTTGCAGACTGGGTTAAAAAGCAGGATCCTACAATTTGTTGTCTTCAAGAAACTCACCTTTCTACAAAGGATAGACATTATCTTAGGGTGAAAGGTTGGAAGACGGTGTTTCAAGCAAATGGGCCTAGAAAACAAGCAGGGGTTGCTATCCTAATATCAGACAGGGTGGACTTTAGTCCGAAGTTAGTCAAAAAAGATAAGGAAGGTCACTTTATAATGATTAAGGGCACACTCCAACAGGAGGACATTACAATCCTAAACATATATGCACCTAACATGGGGGCTCCCAAATTCGTCAAACAAACACTATTAGAACTAAGGTCACAGATAACACCAAACACGGTGGTGGTGGGTGACTTTAACACCCCACTCTCATCAATTGACAGGTCATCCAGGGAAAGAATAAACAGAGAGGCATCTGGACTAAATGAGGTCATAGAAGATATGGACCTAACAGATATATACAGGACATTTCATCCAAAGGCTGCAGAATATACATTCTTTTCAGCAGCACATGGAACATTCTCTAAAATAGACCATATATTAGGACACAAAGCAAATCTTAACAAATTCAGGAAAATTGAAATAATTCCTTGCATTCTATCTGACCACAATGGAATTAAACTACAAATCAGTAGCAAGAAAGGCTACAGAGCATACGCAAAATCATGGAAGCTAAACAATACACTACTAAATGATGAGTGGGTCAATGAAGAAATCAAAAAGGAAATCAAAAAATTTATAGAGTCAAATGATAATGAGAACACAACATACCAAAATCTCTGGGACACAATGAAGGCAGTTCTAAGAGGTAAATTTATAGCCTTAAGTGCCTATATTAAGAAATTAGAAAGGTCGCAAGTAAACGACCTAATGCTTCGCCTTAAAGCCTTGGAAAAAGAAGAACAAGGCAAACCAAAAAGTAGTAGACGGGAAGAAATAATAAAGATTAGGGCAGAAATTAATGAAATAGAAACAAAAAGAACAATCCAAAGAATTAATGAAACAAAGAGTTGGTTCTTTGAAAGGATAAACAAGATTGATAAACCCTTAGCAAATCTGACCAAAAGAAAGAGAGAAGAGACACAAATTAATAAAATCAGAGATGAACAAGGTAACATCACAACAGATTCCAGAGAAATTCAAAAAATCATAGGGACATACTATAAAAGCATATACTCCACAAAGTATGAAAATCTGAAAGAAATGGATGATTTCCTTAATCTATATGACCTACCTAAATTAAATCAAAATGAGATTAATCACTTAAATAGACCTATAACAAACATGGAGATCCGAGCAGTTATCAATAATCTCCCAACTAAAAAAAGCCCAGGCCCGGATGGATTCACTGCTGAATTTTACCAGACTTTTAAGGAAGAGCTAACACCATTGCTTCTTAAGCTTTTCCAGGAAATAGAAAAAGAAGGAATCCTACCAAACTCCTTCTATGAGGCCAGCATCACCCTGATACCAAAACCAGGCAAAGATAGAACAAAAAAAGAAAATTACAGACCAATCTCCCTCATGAACATAGATGCAAAAATTCTCAACAAAATCTTGGCAAACAGAATACAAGAGTATATCAAAAAGATCATTCACCCTGACCAAGTAGGCTTTATCCCAGAGATGCAGGGATGGTTCAACATACGCAAATCTATAAATGTAATACATTACATAAATGGGTTGAAGGACAAAAACCACATGATCATCTCATTAGATGCAGAGAAAGCATTTGACAAAATCCAACATCCCTTCATGATAAAAGTCCTACAGAGACTGGGAATAGAAGGAACATATCTCAATATAATAAAGGCTATTTATGACAAGCCTACAGCCAACATATTACTAAATGGGGAAAAACTGGAAGCTTTTCCACTAAAATCAGGAACAAGACAAGGGTGTCCACTGTCTCCACTTCTATTTAATATAGTTTTGGAAGTCTTAGCCATAGCAATAAGGCAAGAGACACACATAAAAGGGATACAAATTGGAAAGGAAGAAATCAAGTTATCACTATTTGCAGATGACATGATTCTATACATAAAGGACCCTAAAGACTCTACTAGCAAGCTGTTAGAGCTAATTAAAGAGAAACAAGGGAGGCTGTATTTGTGATTTAAAGGTGATTACATTTCATGTGGTTGCATTAAGTTTGGCTTTTGTTTTTCTTTAAAGTCACTTTAGGAAAAGAAGAAGGGGCCAAAGGCTATTTTCATTGTTGCCTATTTTGGCTTTATTAGAAGTTTTTAGTTCTTGCATAGTAATCTATCTATGAAAAAATTTAAATTTAATTTGTATTTAAGTTCCCTGCCAGTAAAATTGCAATATTTTAGGTTCTGTTTATTCTTGGGTCATAATCTAGTTTAAAAGTAAAGACATCACCACTTTCAATATCCATTCCATTTTCTTTTCTGTTAGGCCAGAGATGAGGATCTTACAAACCTAAACCAAGAGTTTGTTTACTTTTCCTTGGTTAAACTTCAGTATGGCCCTTCGAGTCAAATAGTTGATATCATGAAATGATTTAAGAATCAGATAAGAGTTAATATTTAGGGCTCACTGAAAACGCAACATAAAAAGCAAACTAAAATAATGAAATTTAATATAGGTAGATAGATATGTTTATTGATTTATTGGAGACAGACAGAGAGAGTGAGTGAGTATGGACATGCCTGGGACCCTGCCACTGCAACCAAATTCCAGACACATGTGCTCCTTTGTACATCTGGGTTTATGTGTGTACTGAGTAACCAAACCCAGGCCATCAGGCTTTGCAAGTGCCTTTAACTGGTGAGCCATTTCTCCAACCTGAAGTTATTAACTTTTGGGAATTTAAATCATAAATGAACACTAGCTATTTTTTTTTAAATTTGGCTAACATTAAGGAAGAAAAATAGACCTCTACTTAACTGTGTTGCTGTTTAAAATTGTTGCTCAGTTTTTATCATAAAGATTTTAAAAATGTGAAATGCATTATTGTGTTAAAGAATTGAAGAAATGTGAAATATCCATGGACCATTTCTACAAGGTTAGTGATTTTCATTGAGGGACAACTCTGGTTCCAAGACATTAGACACTATTGGGGGTATGAATAAAGGGAGAAAATAGAATGCCATTTAAAATATGAAATATTGCTGAATTAAAGCAGATTCTGGAAAGTTTTCTGTCTTCCCTCTCTTTGCCTAAAATGAGGGCATAAATTTATAAGACACAAAAGGTCTTTTGTAACAATGAAAACAAAAGTTAACCAAGGAAGACAATATTAGACTTTATCATATAGAGGTAATAGCAATGAATCTATTAATAAAAATGTTAGTCACATTTCTGTTACTGTAACAAAGCACTTGAGATAAATAGCTAATAAGAAAGAAAGGTTTACCTTGTCTCATAGTTTCAGAGGCTTCCATTCATGTTTGGCCATCTGCTTTTCTTTTGCATCTGTGACAAAGCAGTGTATCATGGTGGGATCACATGTTACAACAAGCTCCTTTGGGCAGCTGGCAAACAGAATGATGGAAGTGGCTGGAATTCCAATATTCCCTTCAATATGCCTCTAGTGCTCTAACTTATCTCCATTAGGTCCCACATATAGCAAACCAGCTTTGTTAACTATCCTTTATCTGCCATTAACTCCCTTCTAATTAGTTGCCATCTTAGAAGTTGCCATTCCTAGGGACTCGGTGGTGTCCCTTTGTCTTGCAATTCCTCTGAAATTTTACTTCTTAATGAAGATGTTGACGAGCTGTGATTTGACACTGACCTTTTGAAAACAAGTCATTTCTTGGATATCTCCCATATATATTTGTAATATAAATGTAAACAAACTTTATTTTGATAAGTTTCTTGTTAATCTGCCCTTTAGGGGGATTGCTTTTCCCTTTTCCACCTTTCCAACTAAGAAGCTACTGGATGGATTTTTCCTCTGACACCTTCCAGCTTCAGGGTAGTTTGGGGTAACAGGTCAGCCTGACAGCTTTTCTGTTTTCCCTCTACATTCTTTTGTTTCTACTATCTGGTAAAACAAATCTTTTGAAACCTAAATAAAATAACCTAAGGAGATTAAAGCAAAATGATTCTACAATACTCAACCATGTACAGGATAGGCCCACAGCACTGAAAGTGCCAAATACTCAAAACAACCAATCACAGCTTGAGAGACACTACTAAGCCTTGATGACACAGGGGAAAGTCCACAGAGCCAGGCATCATGGCTATTATATTTTTAACATTACCAGAAATTGAACTGTGATAACATGTATAATTTATTTATAAACAGAGCAAACAGAAACATCTTTCAGGTAGGGATTAACCATGTGCTGATATGAATTCACATATGAACTCCACCAAGTGTTCAGATGACAATTCTGGCCCCACCCTTTCCATCTGTGCTAAAAAGAAAACAATTACAATTAAACATTTATTATAAAAAAAGGAATCATAAAAAAAGCATAGTTGTGCTCCACAGTTTACATTGATGGGTTAAAATGTGTCTCCAAAACAGATATAGAGCCAATAGTATCAAATTCCTACCCAAGAAATTTTCATTATGCTCTTTCTTACCATATATATATGATGTGCATATGCATGTGCATGCATGCTTATATCTATATAAGTATGTGTGTGAGAAAGTGTGCATGTGTGCATGAAACCAGACGTTCATATGAAGTATTTTTCAATTGCTCTCCATCTGATTTTTTGAGACAGAATCTCTTAATTAACATTGATCTCACCAACTCAGCTATACGAACTAGCTAGCAAGTCCCAGGGAGCCTCCTGTTTCCACCTCCCCAGCTTTGGGATTATAAGTGTGTTCCACTGCTCCCAGCTTTTACCTGGTACTGAGAAGACAAACTCAGGTCCTCATGTTAATGTGGAAAGCTCTTCACTACTTGAACCATCTTCACAGCTCCTGTTTATCCTTTTCTTTTCTTTTTGTATGAATAAACAAACAATCTTAGGGCATCATTTCATTGAGAAATGTCTAAATAAAATTTTATAAGTGATTCATTCATCTTCATTATGAATATATAGGCATTATATTTCTATGAAAAACTATGAAAATATTTATGCTATAATATAAAATTCCATACTTCTCCTTAAAGACCCTCACAAAACAATTCCAAATAGACTGTCTAAACTAAATTTCTTATTTTTGTGTGTTATCTATGATCCAATCACAAATCTGATATTGATTTCAATTCTTGCTCATGTCATACATTCCTTCAAAATTTCCTGACTTTATATCTTGTCCCAGTGTCTTTTTTCTTAGGTAGCTTTGCTCTCCACATCTCTTCTCACACATCCTCAGTTTCAGAAAGTCTTCAAAACCTGAACCTCATATTTCTTCTCAAATACAGTGCATGATATCATCTTTGAATAATTGTTAATCTCTTTTACTTGATAATCATCACTATCTTAATTGTTTACACACATATTATTGGCTAATCTTATTCATTGTGTTACATCAAACACTCAAATACAGTAGAAACCAAATTACTATGTTTGCTGAACTCATGCATATATGAAAGAATAGATTTCAAGGTACATATTAGAAAAAGTCTAAATTCTGGTGAGGGATACAGCTGATGATTCTGGTAGTACTTGAGGAACTTCACTGAATATGTAGTGAAGATCCATTTTCTAATAGATATCTTGGTAGTGTCTTCTCATGTTGGAAAAGAATTTTCCAAGTCTTAAAAAGAAAAGAATAGTTAATGTTATTGTTATAGGCAATAGTTCATGAATAAGGAACATGACATTGACAGAGAACTACTCTCACTAAATCTGGACTATGACAGAGGAAAATGTGTTAGATTTAATAGAGACTGGAAGCAGATAATATTTAGATGTTCTTAAATATGAATTAAATAAAATAGAACAGTTTGAACACATGTTACTTTTCTTTAGCCATACTTTAGATAATGAAAAGAAATATTAATTTATGGTTAGTTTCTCCAAAAAGTTTAAAATACTCCTTCCTTAGTATGGAGATTCAAATGAAATAAATTTATCTAGAATGGTAAACAATGTAAAATATAAAAATGGGCTAAATAAATGGTGTGCATAATGAAACAGGTCAGAGAAATAAAATGAGTTATTGGGGAAGATCAGTAAAGGAAATGGTGGTTGAATTTGTTTATAAGAATGAGTAATATTAAGTGGCCCCAAAGGAATACAAGATAAAAGACATATTAATAGAGACATATCAAAGACAAAAGTGCAGAAATGTGGGTTAATAGCACATGTTCTTGGCCCAATAGGCATAAATAATGAGCAATTGATAAATCTATGCAGGGATTAAAAGAGGGGAAAATAAATACATGAATAAACATCCAAATGGAATAGTAGATAAATTTGTGTTAGCTATTTACTTAATAGTAGTCACTACTCTAATAGTTCTAGATGTGGATTTGTTTAGAAATGACAACAAACTTATCAAATGACCTTTTCCCAACATGCCAACTAAGAAAGTGATATTTAGGAAGGTTAAATTAGAAAACAGAAATACAGCCAACTTATTTTAGCCTCCCAAAGTGCTTCAAAGTGCCAGAGTTATAATACACAGTATTTGAATTCAAATATACTCATTTCCGGGCTGGAGAGATGGCTTAGCGGTTAAGCGCTTGCCTGTGAAGCCTAAGGACTCCGGTTCGAGGCTCGGTTCCCCAGGTCCCACGTTAGCCAGATGCACAAGGGGGCGCACGCGTCTGGAGTTCGTTTGCAGAGGCTGGAAGCCCTGGCGCGCCCATTCTCTCTCTCTCCCTCTATCTGTCTTTCTCTCTGTGTCTTTCTCTCTCAAATAAATAAATAAATTAAAAAAAAATATATATACTCATTTCAAAGACTGTGTATTTTTACTACTCATATTTTGACTATATATTTTACAAACTGAAGCTCCTCATAGTCTTGAATTCATAATTAGCAGAGGAAACCACTGTTGAAATTTCATGCCTATGCCGAGCCTGTTGCCAATTAGTTTGATTTCCACATTTAACTTTAGTCAGGTCAGATACAACAACCATAGGCTCTTAGCTGAAAGGCTGCTAAGCGTGTTGAACAGTCTAACACATGGTCCACAGGTCTTTGTTAATGTTATTATTTTAATTAATCCTTTAAAAACATCTTTCTTATTCGCAAAAAAAGCAGGTTCTAAAATTAGCATTATAAATGAGGCCAAAAGCCAGTGCTTTGCAATTCTAAGGAAGTTATGAGGAGACAGCACTGATTTTCCTTGACTTTCCTCCTGTGCAGGGTGGCTCAGACCACACAGGGCATAGACCTGAGAGAGACACTTCAGAACTGCATTGTAGTAACTTCAGAGGAAAATGCCATATTATATCATTTCAGCATTCATGGATAGACTTTAAAGCTTATAAAAAATTAGGGCAGGGAATAATAAACTATGTTTAGAACTTCCTACTAAAAATTGATCCCTATGCACAAGGGGGCGCACACATCTGGAGTTCGTTTTCAGTAGCTGGAGGCCCTGGTGTGCCCATTCTCTCTCTCTGTCTCTGCCTCTTTCTCTCTATGCTGTTGCTCTCAAATATAAATAAATAAACAAAAAAAATTATCTCTATCCTACTTCTCTCTTTGTTTTTGTCACTTCCCAACATCCACTAAGCAGGTACAGACATATGTCAACACAGAGTCACTTGTTACTGTGTGGCTTCAAAATGGATGCCTTTCAGAAAGATTATTTTTAGATTAATATACTACTTAATTGTATATACTATCCAGGGTGTTTGGATAAAAACGAAATTAATGCACAACATGCAAAATATAATTTAATAGAGGGCCAAGGGAATGCATTCTAATGCTCCCTGAATTGACTGTACTCACAGCTTTTATTCAGATTTAGAGAAGCTATGGGGAGTCTGAGCATAAGATAAATCATGAGTGTGCATTATATTACATCATGAGTTGGTTGTGCTTATTTCATCAGAAAATCTTTGGAGAAACTGTGGGTTCCTGTTTTTCGAGAAGCTCTACCCAAGGTGCATAGTCTTCCATGCCCCTAGATTTAGCCTGTGCAAATATGAGCCATTTGCTGGGCCAGAGAGATGGCTTAGCCGTTAAGTGCTTGCTGGTGAAGCCTCAGGTCCCAAGTTTGAGGCTTGACTCCCCAGGACCCACATTAGCCAGATGCACAAGGGAGGCGCACATGTCTGGAGTTTGTTTGCAGTGGCTAGAGGCCCTGGTGCACCCATTCTCTCCCTCTCTCTCTCTCTCTCTCTCTCTGTCTCTCTCTCTCTCTCTCTGCCTCTTCCTCTCCCTGTCTGTCATTCTCAAATAAATAAACAACAAAATTACTTTTAAAAAAGTTAGGGCTGGAGAGATGGCTTAGCGGTTAAGCGCTTGCCTGTGAAGCCTAAGGACCCCGGTCCAAGGCTCGATTCCCCAGGACCCACGTTAGCCAGATGCACAAGGGGGCATACACATCTGGAGTTTGTTTGCAGTGGCTAAAAGCCCTGGAGTGCCCATTCTCTCTCTCTCTACCTATCTACCCCCCCCCTCTCTCTGTCACTCTTAATAAATAAAAATGAACAAAAAAAATTAGCCTTTTGCCAATTAGCTTGACCTCCACACTTAACTTTAGTCAGGTCAGATACAGCAAGCATAGGATCAGAGATAAAAGGTAACTGTGTGCAATACACAGGGAAATCTATAAAGAAGAGGTAATTCCTTTAAAAAATATTTACTGTGGGGCTTGGTGGCCCATGCCTTTAATCTCAGCACTCAGGAGGCAGAGGTAAGAGTATTGCTGTGAGTTTGAAGCCAGCCTGAGACTACTAAGTATTTACTTATTTAGCAAAACCTTTATAGATTTGCATCAATGTTAAAGTTAAGTAACTGAATGTGCTGTATGTGTGTGTATGTTTTCATGTGTGTGTGAGGTGTGTGTGATGTGCATACATGTGTGTATGTGTTGGTACAATGTGCATGAGTATGTGTGTATAGAAGCCTAAGGTTGAAGTTGGGTGTCTTCCTAGATGGTTTTCTACCTTATATATTGATACAGAGACTTTTGCTTGATCTCAGACCTCACTTATTGACTAGTCTGCCTCAGCAGCTAACTCAAGCAATTCCCTGTCTCTATCTCCTGAGCACTGGGATTACAAATGGACTGCCACATCTGCTTGACATTTATGTGGGTGCTGGGGTCTGATATATGGTATTCATACTTGGGCCACAAACATTTTACCAAATGAGCATCTTCCCAGCCCCATCCCTTCCATTTTAGTATGCAAATTTCTGTTTGCATCAAGAATATTAGACTCAAGTACTTTAATATTAGACCCAAGTCCTTTTTTTTTGTTTGTTTGTTTTTTTGAGGTAGGGTCTCACAGTAGCCCAGGCTGACCTGGAATTCAGTATGCAGTCTCAGGGTGGCCTTGAATTCATGGTGATCCTCCTACCTCTGCCTCTGAGTGCTGGGATTAAAGGCATATGAGTCCACGCCCGGCCCAAGTACTTTGAATCTAATATGCATTAGCACTGTTGCTGCCCCATCTCCCTGGAACAAAATTCACAATTTCATACACTTATCCTTTAATTGAATCCTCGTCATGTGCAAGAAAATAAATCACTTGGATCTCATTTAGAATATAAATAAGTGTCTTCTAATACTAATTTGGGCACATATATACATATATATATATATATATATATACATATATATATATATCCCTTTTTCTCACTAACAAAAATTAACAAAATATATTCTATTATGTTGGTTTGAAATATTTTAGGAGAATAAAATATAGATATTTTAGGTACCTGAAATATAGATCCAGCAGAAGTCTCTTGTACTCTGTCACCTACAGTTTATTCCTTTAGTATTTTCTTTGCTATTCTGTAGTTATGGTCTTTCCTCTCATCTCTTGGAAATATACTTTTTAATTTTAATATTTTATTTTTATTTCTATTTATTTATTTTAGGGAATGAATGGGTGCACCAGAACCTGTAGCCACTGTAAATGAACTCAAAATGCACACAGCACCAGGTACACCTGGTTTACATGGGTACTGGGGAATAGAACCTGGGTCCTTAGGCTTCACAGGCAAGCACTTTAACCAGTAAGCCATCTCTCCAGCCCAAAAATATACTTTTTATATATAAATAAGACAGTCATTTAATCTACTTTTGGTCTATTTTTACTTTTCTTAGAAGGAACATATTAACATATAATATACAGCATCTGTGTACATTTTACTATACATTTGAGAACCTATATAAATTTTATTTCCTGCATAGCAGCTTATGCTGAGGTTTTAATAAAACAGCAACAGTAAGAAAAAAAAGTAATCCCATAAGTTTATGTTTTATGCTTAAATTGTATTGTGGACTTGATCAGATTAGGGAGTAAGAAACATGTCTCTTGGGTGTGCTTATGAAGCTTTCCAGGGAGTATTAACTGAGCAGAAAACCCTTTCTTCAGAGTGGATGGCTCTTCAGGTGAGGAACTGTAGTTAAGAAAGCTCCAGAATATTAGGTCAAGATGGGCTTCCCAAAAAAAGGAGTCACCAAAGACAGCAGGATGGCACAGAGATGTAAGTAAGTGGGTCATCTACATTCCTCAAGGAATTGTCCAGCCATTATCCCTTTCCTGCCAAAAAATGCCCCAGATCCAGATTTACTGCCCCCTTATCTCCTACTGGGTCACTTCTGGTCTCACCCTATGGCTAATGTAAAGAACAAAGAAATTCTTCCCTTCCTCACCTTCCCCCAGCTGAAGACATCTTTATAGGGTACTATCTGTGATTTCAAAGCTGACTGCTCCACTTTTGAGAGTCAGTCCTGGCAGCTCCTGTTTTTCCTGAACAAAACCTTCCATCTCTGCCTCAGAGTGCTCTCTGTGGTCATGGTCTCTCCTGAACTTTACATCTAGTGCCTGACTCAGATAGTGAGGCTCCCAGTTGCCCTCTTGGGTGGCCATATCCTCTCCTCCTCTATCCCCTCCTGCCCACCATAATCATTGTCAGAGGAATGGAATGTACCCTTTGTGTGAGGTTGCAGGCACTGAAGGAATCATTCACGTTCACATTCCTTTTGCCATGTTTGAATAATTTCTGATTAAAAAATGGCTAGGGTCTTTCTCCACTCATCCAACTCACTACACGAAGAATTTCTTTCCCTACCTCACCCAGGTCTATGACCTAACCTGACATGATTTCTTTGTAGTTCTTTCCTCCACTCTCACTCCTGATGAACGAGAACATGTCTGGGTGGCTACTCAGGCTCATGCTGATGAGACTCACTTAACTGATATCACTTTCCCAGTGGGAACACTTGCTGTCCCCAGAGAGAACCCTGACTGGGAATACCATGCTCCTGCTAACTCCGCAGGAAGGGTATCCTGTAATACAATGATTCTCTGCCTCTTGGCTGGCCTCCAAAAGACATCTCATAAGTTTTTCAGTTTTGACAAACTCTGGATGCTTACCCAGAAGCCTAATTAAAATCCAGCTGAATTTCTGAGATGCCTTAACTGAGGCGCTCACCCAATACACTCGGCTCAACTCAGCTTTCCAAGAGTGCATGATAATTCTCAATATCCATTTCCTGTCCCAATCTGCCCCTGACATCAGGAAAAAAAACTTAAACACTTAGAAAAGGGCCCTCATACCCATCAGGGAGATCTGCTTGACCTGACATTTAAAGTTTTTAACAACAGAGAGAACTAGGAACAGACTTAGAGTGTGGCCAGAGACAGGCAGCATTTCCAGATCCTGGCTGAGGCCCTAAGGCCTCCTCCAAAAAAGATGATGGGGCCACAATGCTCACCACCAGGACCCTGCTGCAAGTCAGGCCACACCAGCCACTGGGCAAAAACCTGTCACAGCCCATGCCTGTTCCCAGGGCCCTGTCCTCACTGCATACTTGCTGGACACTGGAAGGTGGACTGTCCTTCTTTGTCTTGACAAGATAGACCAACCCCTTTCCCTCATGGGAGCCAATTGCTGATCTTCTGGGACTGGTGGCTGAAGATTGACTGTGCCCTGGGACCTTGGTTCCCACCACCACTCTCCATATCACAGTGGAGGAGCCCAGGGTCACAGTCCAGATAGCTGGAAGGCCTATAACATTTCTGATTGATATGGGGGCCAGTTGGTCAGTCCTGAAATTCTACACTGGTAAAACTTTTCACTTGCAGATCTCCGTGTCAAGTATTGACAGCCTATCCCACTTCCCAAGCATCCCCCCTCCCTTACCCTGTGTAGTCAGGAAGACTCCCTTCTCCCATTCATTTATTGTAATACCCTCTTGCCCTGCTCCTCTCTTAGGTCAGGATCTTATGCAAAAACTGTCTCTGTCTCTAATTTTCCACCCACACTGTCTTCCTCCTCATGCCAACAACCTCCCTTACAAAGGATCCAGGCTTTCCCCAACCTGACCCAAAGTTAATTCCAGGCTGTGGATTCCTTGCCAGCACTAGCCTTTCATCACACACCTATCCTCATCAGTCAAAGACCCACATCCTTTCCCTGCAACCCTCAAGACCCAATCTCACTTAAACACTGCCAAGTTCTCAAACCTATTACTTCTCATCTGCTCCAAGCTGCACTCCTTCTCCCCACTCACTCCCCTTCCGGTACTCTGATCTTGCCTCTTATTAAACCTGATGGGACCTACCGCTTAGTCCAAGACTTGCACCTACTTAATACTGCTGTTATGCCCATTTATCCAGTAGTCCCCTATACTCTCCTCTCTCACATCCCCTCCTCTCCTCCACTACTCATTTTTCAGTTCTTGACCTCAAAGATGGCTTCTTCTCCATCCCCCTTCACTCTGATTCCTAAATTCTCTTTGCTTTCACTTCAGAAAACCACAATACTCAAACTGCTTCTCAACTCACCTGGACTGTCCTTCTCCAGGGTTTTAGAGACATCCCCTACCTATTTGGGAAAGCTCTTTCCAAAGACCTTTTGCCCCTGGATCTGTTTCCCAGCACACTTTTACAACATGCAGACGTTCTTTTGCTCTGCTCACCATCCTAGGACCACAAAGCAGGCTACTCCTGGGGGATCTCTACTGCTTACCTGATCTCGAAGCTACTACCATCCTGACCCACCTACATAATCTATTTCATGTGGGAGCCCACCCTCTACAAAGATTCATAACACTGATCCTTTTCCATCCTTACCTCTCCTCCCTAATCTCCTCTGTAACACAGGCTTGCTCACTCTGCACCAAGGCTTTTCCACAAGGGAGAGTCCATACCCCTCCATCTTTCAAACCCCACCAACACAGGGGCTCACTTCCCAGGGCGGACTGGCAGATAGATTTTACTCACATGCTTTCTTACAAAAATGTATCCACTATGGTGGATACTTTCTCAGAGTATGTTGAAGTTTTTCCTATGACAGGAGAAACTGCAAGCATAGTTGCCTCTCACATTCTTGAGTCTATTCTGCCCCACTTTGGCCTTCCCCTTACCATTCAATCAGACAATGGACCAGCCTTCATTTCCAAGGTAACCCAGGAAGTATCTAGAACCTTGGGAATAAATTGGGAACTTCATATTTCCATGTAGGCCTCAGTCCTCAGGCAAAGTAGAAAGAGCAAATACCATTCTCAAAACTCATCTGTCTAAACTGACTTCTCAACTTCACCTGTCCTGGATGCAGCTACTCCCACTTGCCCTCACCCTAATCAGAGCTACCCCTCAGACCCTCCTCCTTCCTTAGCCCTTTTGAACTCATATATGGGTGCGCTTCCTGTTGAACAACCTCCCCCCACTACCAGATGTACTACTACTACATCTCTCCATGGGTACTTACCATCTTTCACCTTTATCCAGTATCTATTATAGGAACCTGTCAACCACCTTCTTTCCCAAGCACCAGAGGGAGTCGCAACTCTCTCACTTAACCCTGGAGATCTAGTCTGCCTTAAGCAGTCTTGCCCACAGGGTCTCAAGCCACTCTAGAATGCATCTCATCTGGTGATCCTAATGACCACCATGGCTGCAAAGCTTCAGGCCACCCCCAGTTGGATCCACTTATCACAGATAAAGAGAATCAAGCCACCTCCGTCCTACCTACCTCATCCAGGAATAAGTACACTGCCACCCCAATGGGCACTCTTAAACTTAAACTGTCTCATGTTACCAATTTTCCCCCAATTCCAGAATGTTCCTCTAGACACTAATGCCCTTATGCTTCCTCTCTCTTGTCCCAAGCCCTCTATCCCTTGCTTCTGAGTGCTCATCTCCACCTTGTGCCTGGGGTTTTGATGTCATAGCCATTGACAAGGATAACGAGCTCCTTAATTTTTCCTCCATTCCTCTCACAGGGTGTGCGGAGTCCATCTCCCTCACCTTCTCTATAATAGATGTTGCCAACAACTGCCCTGAAGCCAGCTCAATACAAGAATGGTATGAAAGAAGTCTCTGCTTTGCTAAGGACCAAGTCATAACTGTATGCTACACCGGCTCTGTTGGAGGGTACTCACTATTGTTCTCTACATTCTGTTGGTACCACTACTTTCACCCAACTAAGTACTATGGCATCCAACCACCACAGCTCAAATTTCAGAGGGTACTCACAATTTTTTCAGTCACAGACCCATGGGACCAAAAGTGGGCAGATGGGATGGCAGGGGTGGCAACCCAATACAATATGAGATCTTGCTGTGGGGGCAGAATAGAAATATCCTTTCAAAGTGCCCATGAGACTACCCAAAATGCCCATATCCAGACAGTTATAGACATCAAACAGGGTCATGGCAAGCTCCAGAAAAAATCTGCATGATCTAACCTTCTCTACCACACCCTGAATGTCCATCCTTAATTCTTTTCTGTCCTTCCTCAATCAACTCAATCTTACCAATCACACTGCCTACTCCTGTGTGCTTTCCTTGAGCACCGCTCATTATTGCAATCCCACTGTACAATGTAACCTCTGTTTCAGACATTCCCTGCTTTACCATTCTCTCTTTCAAACCACTTTGATTTCTGGCATGACATCTCTCAACACTGGTCAGGAGCCTTTGGGAATAACTCTATTGTTAAAAACCACACCTTACCTAAGGGAATTTATTTTTGGTGTGACTCCATGCTGTATACTTGCATCTCTCTGAGAACTCACTCGTGCCCTTGCACCCCAGTCACAGAGGGAGAACTGGCAGTCCTTCTTCCTAAGTGGGCTCATTACAAAAGTGCTGTCCACTTGCCTGTAATGGTAGGGCTAAGTCTGGAAGCCTCTATAACTGCCACAGGACTGGCTACAGAAGGCCTAAGCCACAGCCTAATCTCCTATGAAAGGCTTTCCACAGAACTAAGAATTGCAGTCCAGGGATCATTGGAGGCCCTGTGACTACTACAAGAGCAACTTGCTTCTCTGACCTTAGTCATGTAACAGAACTGCCAAGCCCTAGACCTCTTGACAGTGGACAAAAGAAGGACATTTATTTTTGATCATTGGCTTGCTGTTATAACTAATACTCTTTTAAACAATATATGTATTATGTATGTCAATTGGCTCTATTTTCTATTGTGTGGTTGTCTTTGATATGCCCAGGACAGCTAGATGCTAAGTATGCTCTTGCTAGTTTTGCTGTGGGAGGACAAAGGGCTGATTCCCTTGAAAAGCTCAAGGCTACAGAACACATACCCATCCTTCACTTCTTTGGTTTCACCTGCTGAGGCTGCACCCTTGCTGGCCAATGAAAGATTTTGTAGGATATTAGGGAAAATGAGTGCCCATAATCCACTTTTTCTACCATCCACAAGTCATCAAACTTGTCTACTCAAAAAAAAAAAAAAATGACTTTTTACTTCTGTCTTCATTCATCCTTTTATTTATTTATTTATTCAATATGCTAACACATGTTATGTTGTTTCAATTTTTGTGATGATGTTATGGTGAGGACCCCCCCCCAAGGGAAGATCACTCAGATACCGAGTAGTAGGAAGGACTCTTTATTGGCCAGTTAGTGACTATAGCCAGGACTAGGGAGCCTGGATGAATTCCCAAGCTATATTGCAGGGCTCTTTTTATAGGAAAAAAAAAATCACATTTTAGTTTTACAGTTCAGAAGTTCAGTAATCATAGTCCTACAAAAACTAGAGTTATTTTCCAGTAATCATAATCTTACAAAAACAAGAGTTAATGTCAGTTGATTTTAGAAAAGAAAACGAACTTGTCTGTAATCTCTCCTTCCTACATTTTCCCTCTTCTGCAACTGCAATCAAGCAGCAGTTAATACAGAAGGTAAAAATTGCATTTAGCAACAGTAAGAAAAACATCTTGTCTTGTGGTGACCCATTGTGTTAAAGCAAGCCAAGCATAAAGTTCAAGTGCAGGTGAGACCATATCCTGAAGCACCAGCTAAGCTGAACTTCCTTGTACAAGTTCACAATATGGAAGTCACTTATGTCCTTCTCCAGCTTAGGCCCTTGTCACATTCCCATTGGTTCTATGGGCATGAGTCAAATCATAGACTCACCTTCAGTGGGTAGCAGATTAAGTGATTAGTTATTTTTCCCTCAGTTATGTTTCTTAGTTTAGGGAGAATGGAAGGAGTCCTTCCAAACATTATATCATAAGGAGAGAAGCCTTCCTGATATGGGGTGTATCTGGTTCTAAGAAGACCAAAAGGCAAGAGGTTGATCAAACTTTTGCCTGTATCTATGACTAGTTGAGTGAGAGTTTCCTTTAATGTCCTATACATTCTTCCCATTTGACCTGAACTCTGTGGTCTATAAGCACAATGTGATTTCCAATTGATATTTAGGGCCTTTGCCAAATGTTGAGATATTTTGGCCATGAAGACTGAGCCATTGTCACACCCCAAAGTAAGGGGCAAGTCAGACTGAGGAACTAATTCTTGAAGAAACTTCTTATCTACTATAGAAACATTCTCTGTTTTAGTAAGAAAAGTTTCCACCCATCCAGAAAATGTGTCTACAAAAACTAAAAGGTATTTATACCCAAAAGTAGTAGATATGATTTCAGTAAAGTCCAATTCTCAATATTTTCTGGGTGTAGCACCTATTGCTTATATTCCTTCCAGGGTCTATTTTCCCCCTTTTTGGTTTACCTGGGCACAGGACAAACACCTGGACATGGTATCTTTCATGATCTGGTCCAGTCAGGGGATGTAATAGCTGGGTTTGAGGAGTTCAGTTATCCATGTGACTCCCAGATGTATAGACTGGAAAGCTGGGTCACTAACTGTCTTCCCAAGGTTGCTTGGAGAATGGATCTCCCATCTGGTAACAGCAACCATCTTCTCAGTTGACACCTTCTTGCTGAACCCAGGTGTCCTCCTCTGAGATATAGGTAGGCTTATGAGGCAGGCTGCATTCTGGTATCATGACAAAGATCTTGACAGGCCCCACTGATTTTAGGGTCACCTCAGGGGTGGTTAAGTCTGCTGCTCTGTTTCCATGAGCTTCAGGGGAATCTACCTTCTGATGTCCTTTACAATGGACAATGACCACATTTCTTGGTAGCCAAATGGCCTCTAACAGGTCCAAAATCTCTTCTTTGTTCTTTATTTTTTTTTTTCCCAGCTGAAGTGAGGGCCCCCATTTGTAGTATAATGCTTTATGCACTTGAGCCATGGCAAAAGCATATCATATGGCAACATGCTGGCTGGGTTGAAGGCTGAAGTTCTGCAGAAACTTATATAGGGCTGGGCTAGAAGCAAAGCACAGTAATGAGTTACTTGGACATTTGACATCTAGTATTCAGGGGTACCTCTCAAAAGGGCTTCAACCAAGTGTGGAGTGGTGAGAAGTTCCTGTCCCAGGGTTAATTTATTGACCTCTTTCATCAATATTGCAGTCACAGTCAAAGCTCTTAGGCAGGGTAGGTAGCTTGCTGAGATGGAGTGGAGTCTTTGAGATAAATAAAGTACTGGCCAGCTCCAAGTTCCCAATTGCCCTGGCCAGTGGGGAGTCAAACAAAGAAGCAAGGTGAAAATCAACCTGAATGAAATAAGGCAAACAGACACCAGAAGGAGACCATGCTAGACGTTTGTCACGGCCTCGAGTTTATTCTTACACATAGGTTTATATAGGGTTGTAGGGGGAAGGGGACATGGTCAGGGCAAAGAGTTGTAGGGGGAAGGGGACTTGGCCAGGGCAAGGAGTTGTCAGGAAACCTAGAGGGGATGTAATTAGGTGTTCATCTAATCTTGCCTCACTGGCTTAACATCCTGACTGCAACAGGCTTCACATCCTGACCATAAACTGGTCTTTTGCAAAAGATAAGATTCTGTAAGCAGTTTGCTAACCGGTTCCAGAAGTACCTTACAGAAAGCTGGATGGACCAGCTCTCTGAGTAATGAGTCAGTTTATGAGCAGGCCCAGGCAAGATGGAGAGGCTTTTGCTCTATGGCTCCCGACACCCAATGTTTGGGTGAGGACCACCTCTGTTATCCCTCTAACCTCATCTACATTCAGATGAAAGGGCTTGGTGATGTCTAGGAGGGCAAGCACTGTTGTAGACTCAAGGGCCTCTTTTATTGTCTTAAAAGTCTCTTGTTTAGTCTCAGTCCATTTGAAAGATTCTTTCCCTCTGAAAATGGCTTATAGGTGTTTTGCTATTTCTGCAAATCCTACGATGTTTCTCTTGCTGTTCCTAAATGCAGTTTTTAGCTTGCACTTGCTTTCAGTTGCCGGAAACTAAAAATGCAGGAAGGGGAGAGTCTGGAAAAGTTCCTGTTTTTACTAAAATCAATAGAAATTTACTCTTGTTTTTATAAGTTTATGATTACTGAACTTTAAAACTAAGATGTGAAATCTTATTTGTTTTTTGTTTTTTTTCCTACAAAAGGAGCCCTGAAATATAGCTTGCAAATTCATTCAGGCTCCCTAGTCCTATCCTATCTGTAGTCACTGGATGACCAATAAAGATCACTTTTCTACTATTGGTGTCCAGGTGGTTTTGCTTTGTTGTTTTCACCATAACATCTGGAGGCCTCAGTGAGATCTCTAGGGGGTCTAAGGCCCCTGGATATGGCGACAGTGCTCCTGAGACCATCCTGAGGGGAGGTGCCACATGAGCCGTTCTAGGTCCCCAGGACTCTCCCAACACTGCCTGAGGTAGAAAGAGGGCCTCTTCTGGAAAACCTCCAGAGTTAGGTCTGGTTTGAGTTAACTCACTGTTTGGATACCTTGGAAATCAGACATGGCAATAACCTCAGTTTCCAGGGACCTGAGGGAGACATCACCAGGCTCTCTGGTTTTGGTCCAGAGTGATTGTGTAAATGGCCACTGTGAGTGTGCAGTGCAGCTGCACTATGTTATTGAACTGTTGGCTTTTGTGTGCTATTACTAGATATTAGAATAAATGGTTTACATTCTGGTGGTTCTAATAAGTGGAATCCTAGTTTTCCTCCTCCTAATTCTTGGTCTTATTGCAGTGACTCCCCAGACCTGGATACTCTTCAAATGTGCTTTCTTGCTATTTCTTTTTGGTTTTGTTCTTCAGTAGTGATTCTTCTCTGTTGCCATCCTTATTTTAATCTTTCCTGGGGGAACTCCACTGGTCATTTGTCATTTGATTTATACTTTTCCACCTAATCTATAAGGTCATGGGAAATTCAGCGAGCTGCCCAAAATTCCTCGGAGGCTTCATCCCTTAAGACTTTAAGGGAATACTTATTGAAATCATAGAACCTATTTAGTCTCAGACAGTATTCCTAGAATTGGGGCTCTATCAATGAAAAAGAAAACTGACAAGAATTTCTGCCTCATTGGAGCTTCTATTTGTACTTAAGAACACTTCCCATCATTCCACACTGCATCTTAGTAGAGAAGTAATAAAGATTACCTTTGTGGACTAAGTTAAAAGTATTATTTAGAAACAATGAAAAAGAAGAGGACAAAAAAAAAAAAAAAAAAAAAAAAACACCTGCTTCTCTTTCTACCTAAAACTGGGCAGATTTGCCAGTATCGATGTCTTGGTGTTTGGCATAGGTTTTCAGTACACAATTTTTTCCCTGATTATCTTACACTGCTCAGTGTACCCTGCTATTTTGTACATAAAGATTGATTTGGAAATATGTAGCAACAATAAGACTGGAGGTGATTTTTTTGTGTGTGCGGGATTTGAAAATGAAGGCTTTTTGTTCTCCTCCATCAATTTCCCACAAAAAGTTCTTTCATTAGCTGAGTGTAAAAGTGGACTGCTGTTGGAAGCTACTGTGCTTGGAAACTGATGTCCTGAGAAATAAAGGAAGAAAAAAAGAATACATTTTGTTGGGTTTTTTTTTGGGGGGGGTGTATTATTGAGTTCCTAGTCAAGATGTTTTCTGGGTGTATTTTAATATTAGCAACCAAAACAATGTAATTATTATTTAGGCCTCTTGGCTGATACCATTTTTTGTTATGTGCAATAAAAATTTTCTCAGTTCTTCAATATGTAACAAGTGTTTAGTAAATATAACAGTTATGTTTTGAGTCAAATGACAAAATGTTTTACTTTAACAGAGAATTACTTAAAGTATGAATATATTTTAAAGTATAATAGACACCCTGGCTCTTGTTTTTCAAACATATGGACTATAAACTTTAAGTTTTAAAATTTCTCTTCTAGAATGGAGTACTAAAATGAGAAGGTCTAGAAGGAATTGTATGCATTTAAATTCTTTAATTTACCATACAAATTAAAAACTTACTATGTTTATTACTCCCACCACTTTGCCTCACACCTCTTGCATTCCTTTCATTTAACTAGGACTTGCTCTTTCTTACCCCTGGCAAATGCTGCTAAAACCTGGAATCTGACAGGCCTCACAAGCATGTAATTTTACTTTAACTAAATTCTAAACACCAGTAAGAGGTGAAATCGACATGGGAACTATTAAAGAGTCTTATCTACAGTGACACAACTGCTACCCCTAAATATCTGTTAACTAGCAAAGAATTATAGTGTAACAGCTCTAAGATTTCTGGTGATATCTGCATGAATCTCAAATAGATTCATTACATTCAGATATACCACATAAAGGACTTTCAGAATTTTAAGTGATTAAGACTTTTTAATAGTAACCCCAGTAAATTACATTCTAAAAGTAGATGTATTATTTAAATACTGCAGTTTAGCAGAACATACATAACTATGCTAATGATATTACCACTTGCTAGAAAGGGACATTTACAACAACATTCCTATTGTTGAGAGCTTTTAAATGATATTATTTCAAGTAAAGTGCACTCTCCCCACCACCTCCTGAAAGTGCTACCTGCCATTCTTCCCATCTCCCTGGAGATGAATTAAAAATAAAGAAGGGAGAAAATGTAGATGTCCATACGATGCAGAATTTGCTCTTTTGAAATCCTCACTGTACTAGCTAGAATATGATAGAGATATAAATTATGAAAAAATAATGAGATTGAAGTATATTGGAAATATGGATCTAAATTCTTACAACTTGCAGACCAAAAGTAGTCTGTAGAGACTGTTCTAGAGACAGCAGTGCCATTAGCATCTTGTAAGCTCTAAATTTGAAGCAGTAGAAGAAAGGAATTATGTCTGTGAAATGCCACAGGCCCCATTGATTTGTCTCTCATCACTCTACATAAATATTTTAACAGGAATTTAACTTTGATTTTAGTCGTATGATTCATAGTTTTATTGCACACCATCATTTTGTCTCAAATGAGATTTTTAATACAATTTGTCTTCATCCTTCTTTTGTTTGATAAGAACAATTTTGATATGCAAAGTAACAATGTTTTTATTTACCCAAGAGTGTTGCCATAAGCTTATTTTTAGCCATGAATTCTATTTATTTTAATGTAATTTATAAGGTTCCATGTTTTCGTTAGGGCCTCAGGGCATTAGGAAAGTAGCAGCTGTGAGAAGTTGAGCTAAAATAATGTTTCAAGTGGGTGTTCTTACGGGATGTAAGCTTGGATGTGTTGGTTAAGTGAGTTTGTGGAGCTCTGCTCTTTAGATTAGTGTCACTGAGGTTCATCAAATGGAGTAAGATGATGGTGGAAAGTGTGGGTTGAGTGGAATCATACTTTATTTAAGCTTATGTTCTATTCTATTTGACCATGGCCATTCAGTGAAAGTGAGAAGCAATCTTGTTGAGACCTCTAGGGAAAAAGTAGCAAGTATTGCTTTCCACTTGCTTACTGAGAAAAAGTATAGTACTAAGCAGATTATCAACTCAATATGGTCAAGATATTAAAGAACCATTTGCCAGTGGGTCAAGAGTAGTTTGGGCAACCATGGTCTTGAGTTTTCTTTGAAAATATTTGGACATAACTTTTTAATTTAAAATAAATACATATAATTTTAAAATAAATAAAAATAAGCAGAAAGAGTTGAGAGACTACTAAGATAATTACAGTCTAAAAATATTCATCAGAACATGTTGAAATTGAAATGGAGTCTGGGAGAACAAAAGTGGGTCCATCTTCTATTGGAAAAGGTAGTATATTAAGACCTAAAGACATGATGTTTTGCAACAATTTTGTTTATATAGGAGGAAGAGGTAATTTCTGCTTTTGTCTTAGTGACAACCACCATCAGAGCTCTAACTTCCAAGAACCTGTCTTTACCTAAGCTAGTAATGAAAAATAATATGATATTTTTTCCACTCACAATCCTATACATTATGTTTGCAAATTGCTATTTCATTGCTTTGATTTGTGTAAGTAGTTTGAACTGTGGCATAAAATCCAACAAGTATTCCTCTTCCCCGTATGTAATAAACATGAGTGTCTTTCTGAAAATGCATGGTGACAACATTGCAAAGAAATTGTTCATATGTTAATAAATGGACATGGTTTAAGTTAAAATTATTAGTTAAGAATTATTTGCCAAGTTATTACTTACACATGGTCCTCTGTAGTATTTTCATTGTTTCATAACTTACTCTATCATTTGTATTTTCTATGAGGAAGGCCTTTCATTTTTATGTTTGTTTGATTATAAATAATTTTTTTGGTCATTTTTTATTTATTTATTTGAGAGCGACAGACACAGAGAGAAAGACAGATAGAGGGAGAGAGAGAGAATGGGCGAGCCAGGGCTTCCAGCCACTGGAAACAAACTCCAGATGCGTGCGCCCCCTTGTGCATCTGGCTAACGTGGGACCTGCGGAACCGAGCCTTGAACCGGGGTCCTTAGGCTTCACAGGCAAGCGCTTAACCACTAAGCCATCTCTCCAGCCGATTATAAATAATTTTTAATTTATATAAAACAGACATTAAATTCACTGTATTTATGCTACCTGACTCTCTGGAAGTGCTTATTCTACCATTTTCATGTGGATTCTAGCTATGCATAGGGACCTGATTCATATACTGTCCTTGATTGTTCAGGCATTCCTTTGTGTCTGCATGAATCACATGGTTCTGAATACCAGGGATAAAATTCTACAATTATGTCCTCTAAAAATGTATCTCTCTCCAACTTCCTGGGAACATGCCATACTCTTTCCTTCTTTTTATTTATTTATTTACTTATTTATTTATTTATTTATTTATTTATTTGAGAGCAACAGACACAGAGAGAAAGACAGATAGAGGGAAAGAGAGAGAACCGGGGTCCTTAGGCTTCACAGGCAAGCGCTTAACCACTAAGCCGTCTCTCCAGCCCTCCTTCTTTTAGTTCTGAATAGATCATTCCATATTGTGAGTTCTTTGATGCTGTATTCTCTATTTGCGTTGCATCCCTGTTAGTTACTTTGGAGAGTCTTCCATATACTCAGCATGCAAAATGTTTATTAAGTAGATGGATAACCTTGCATGTGTTGTGAAGACACAATTGTCTAAGCACAAATAGCTTCAGCACATATCTTTTTTTGTTTGTTTTCACTAAGTTAAATTAATAAACTAAGGTAAGTAAATTCAATCCAGTATAGGTTTTAACTAGTGTACAACATACCATGTTGTTGGTTAACTAAGGTTTTAAATCCTGAATACATCATTTATGTTGTATCTGAGTTTCTGCGCTGCTAAAATCAGATGAAGATGATTTGTAAGGAACTAAGGTATTGAATATTCAATCTAGTGGGATAAAGTGTGTGGATCCTGAACCTATATATGGTATGAGTTGAAACCTCCAAAAATGTTAGTACTATAATTATTGGCCTTGAACTCATGGCAATCCTCCTACCTCTGCTTCCCTAGTGCTGAGGTTAAAAGGCATATGCCACCTTGCCTGGCTAGAAGCTTCTTTTGACATAGATAAATAGCTACTAATTCCTATATTCTTAATTGTAAAAATGCCAAATTATGGGAAAGGGATAAATTCCAGAAGTTTTATCACATTACTTCACCAAGTAGTTTTTCACTAAGCAGATTATTAAGACCCCCAAAACATACCAATATATGATATGGATCTTAGATAGATTTTTGGAGTTAGAAAAGGAGGAACACAAGTATGTGTGGCTTGTTTGCGTGTTCTTCCAACATTACCAACTTTTTTTTTAAATTTTTTTTTAATTTATTTATTCGAGAGCGACAGACACAGAGAGAAAGACAGATAGAGGGAGAGAGAGAGAGAATGGGCGCGCCAGGGCTTCCAGCCTCTGCAAACGAACTCCAGACGGGTGCACCCCCTTGTGCATCTGGCTAACGTGGGACCTGGGGAACCGAGCCTCGAACCGGGGTCCTTAGGCTTCACAGGCAAGCTCTTAACCGCTAAGCCATCTCTCCAGCCCCAACATTACCAACTTTTATAACTATTAACCTAAAATGAAGGTAGTGAGTGGGTTTGGGGAATTTTCCATATTACTTTTGCAACTTTTCTTTACATATAACATTTTTAAAGTAAAATAATTTAAAACAAAATAAAATACATTGATAACAAAATCATATTTTACTAAGAAAGATTTCTGGGTTTTATTGATATTCTTGGGCTTTGCATGTATATGCATTGTGCCTGCATGTGTGTTTAAATGTACATGGACACACATATGTATATGTGTATGTGCACTTGTGTGTGCACATGTGGGTGCCAGCATTTAATTTGGATGTCTTTCTCAATCATTCTCTACCATATTTACGGAAACTGGGTCTCTCACTTTATTCCAGTGCTCACCATTTCAGCTAGTGTAGCTAACCAGCTTGCCCCAGGTATCTTCTGTCTCCACCTCCCAAGCACTAACTTTACAGGAAGGCCACCATACTTGCCTATATATATGGATGCCAGAGATATGAATCCAGGTCCTCATACTTGCCTGGAAAGTACTTTAACAATTGAGTCATCTCCCTGACCCTATTCTATTACTTTGTGCCATCATTTTTACCATGACAAAATAGTTGCAAACTATGCATTTCAGTTGTTCCAATTAAGATAAAAGATGGTATTACTATATAATCAACTTATAGGATGGTGCTAATTATCAGATAACTTTATTGAAAGGTTGCTTGCTTTCATCTCTGATATGTAATTACCTATCATCTTCCTATCTTTTATAAGCTGTCTTATCTTTCTTTTTGTATTTATTTAACTTCTCTCTTTTAATATTTAAATTTTTACTTATTTATTCAAGAGAATGAGAGAAAGAAAGAGGAAGATAGAGAGATAGAATGAGAGAGAGAGAAAGAGAGAGAATGGGAGTGCCAGGTCTTCCAACCACTGCAAATGAATCCAGACACATGTGCCACCTTGTGGATCTGACTTTACATGGTTCTAGGGAATTGAGCTTGGGTCTTAAGGCTTGCAGGCAAGGTAAGCTCCAAGCCAGCTCTCTAGCCCTCTCTCTCTCACTCTCTTTCTTTCTCTTTCATTGTTGTTAAAGATTATTCAAAGTAACTTTAACTTTCATTTTCAGTTATAGAGTATGAACCATGTATGTAAAGGCAATGGGATGAATTTCTTCTAGCCAAAAGGATTTAGTAATACATTATTCAACCATCATACTAATGCTGCTTCTTAGGCAGATGAAAGATTTTAGAAGCTTGTACTCATTTTGAGACTGAAAGTATGACCTAATGTTCTAGAAGTGCCATTAAAAAATGCAAGGATACCGCCTATCAGTTCTGCTAAGATATTTGTCTTTATAATATATAGAAAACTTCAATAAACCCCACTTTATTTGTAATTTTTAGGATTCCTTTGTTAGCACAATATTTATCTCAAAGTATCCCTAAATAAGTTTAACACATGAGATAACACTTAGGAGGAAGCATAACACTTAAAGAATTTACTGTCTGCACATATGAGGCAAGGATGACACAATGCCTCTGGTGGAATGGAGATAGTTTTACACAATGATTAATGATAGAAGTCACCAAGTCTCCATACACATGACCTTCCTCACACTGACACTTTATATTTCCCATTAGTCTTAGAGAAGAATATTTTTTTTCTTGTGGTTCTTATGCTTACTTCACCTGTAAATTTCTATTTGGTATAATCCTAATGTTACCTTAAAGTCAGAATTGATATTTTACTTTGTATAAGGAATTAGGGGGGATTTAGTTTTTTTCTAGAAGAGCCTCCCACACTATAAAATTTTCCATTGTTTTTAAATTACAACTGAATCTATAATCTTCTTCCACCACTCCAAGCCCTCAGCCCACCAATTCTCTGTTAACAAATGTCGATACTATTAGCAAAGTCTCAGCAATCTTACTTGGAAAGCATGGATTACAAAATGCCTATTCCTATAATAATGTAATTCAGTTTTTAGCCTCGTCTCAGATGGTCAGGTGATGAAAGGTTTCAAGGGAATACATTCCATGAGTGTGTGTTAAAGTGCTTGAAAAGAGCCAGGATCAGTAAGCAATCATCAGAAGAAAGTAGCCACAAGGAGCAAAACATATCTCAAAATAATTAAGTTACTCATTGAAGGCACAATAAAACTATGTCACACAGGTTTCTGGTTTTCTTATTTGGTACAATGCATGCCTATGCTATACTTAAATTGAAGAGGCATAGACTTCTTGCTGAAATAAAAGAATCTTTGTAAAGTCAGTGGTCCTAGAATGAAGTGTACAGTGGCTATTGTTACTGGCACAAAACCTGTAGAATATTAATCCAACATGTCATCATGGATAGTGGAGGAGGGCTAAAATAATGGCATAGAAATAGAAGAGACACTAGTTGGAAAAAAAGATTATCAGTGGGAGGTGGGTGGGGTAAGAGAGGTAAAAGAAACTAATGGGAGGAGAATCCAGATGTGGTGACACACACCTTTAATCCCAGCCCTTGGGAGGCAGACATAGGAGGATTGCAGACGAAGGAGTTTGAGGCCACCCTGAGACTACATAATGAATTCCAGGTCAGCCTGGCCTAGAGCAAGACTCACCTTGATAAACCAAAAAAATAATAAAATAAATAAAATTAAATTAGAAAAAGAAAGTTATGGGAGGGGATTATGGTAAAAATAAATTATGTATATGGAAAAAAGAACAAAATGTGTATGCAAGTGCTACAATCAAAATCATTACTTTATTAGTCATAAAACTAATAAAAAATTGCAAAATTTTTAAAAGAAAAGTAAACTAGGGTTAGAGTTATAAGTATTGAGCAAGAGAGTGAAGTCCTTTCCTTTCACATAGTAGACCCATCCTGAATCTGGCTTCCCAATAAGTATTTAAGGGTAAGGTATTATAGACAATTCCACATTGCTGGGATGAACACCTAAACCAAACACAGTTTATGGAGGGAGAGGAAGGGGTTCATTTCAAGCTTATAGATACAGGGGAAGTTCCATCAATGGCAGAAGAAGTTGGCTCCTAATCATAAACCCAAGCAAAGAGACAAATCACCACTAGTCTGCCAACACCATAAAAGGAACCCAGTCAGAGGTCAAACTCTCTGCATATTTTGGGGGTGTAATTCAGATTTGCCCCAAGTTACACCTTAGGGCTGAATTCCAGGATCCATCAGCCAGACAGCTAGAGTCCAAAGTTACAATCTTTAATACAACACTTAACTCTATGGGGGTGGGGGGAGGAGTATCATTTCAAACCACTACATTTGGACCCTGGGCCTCAATAATCTCATATTATGAATTGTATTCAGTCCAACTTCAAAGGGCCCATAGTCATTACTAACTTTAAGACTATTTCAAAGTTCCAAGTTCCATCTGAGATTCAAGTCTGAGTGCTGTAAAATCAAAACAAGTCACATACTCCCAATATATTATGTTACCAATGTATAATCAATAACCGTCAGGTAAACATCAAACATCTGCAGTTCAAGTCTGATGTCCCTAACCCATAATTAAAGTCTCTAGATTTTTAATATTCATCCATCCATCTACTCAGTTGTGCTGAGTAGTCAGGGAAACTCCCATTCCAAACCAAAAGCTCGCCATGGTAGCCCTTGGCTCAGTCATGGTATATACCAAACATCTTGGGGTCTCCATTGCAAACCATGGCCCATCTTCCAATGACTTCAGTGGTCTCTTTATCAGGGTTGGAATTCAGATCTGCTCCCAGTGACACCTTAGGGCTGGACTCCAGGATCTGCCCCCAGTGACACCTCCTCCATCCAGGAAGCCAGAAACCCAAGTTATAAGCTTTAATAATACACCCGAGTCAAGCTACCACAGTTAGATCAGATAGTTAGCCAATGTGGTTGCTGTGAATTAAAGCCAGTAAGAGGTTAGATAGATTCCTGGAAGAACATCTTTTTATCAGACAGATCAGTTTATTTGCCCTTTGGATTTGTGTCTGCCAGCCTAAATCATTAGCAAACCCTGATTTAAATATTATATTTTCTTTCTTTCTTTATTAAGTAGAATCCTTGCATGTATATTCACGTATTTGTACCATCATTTCCTTCCTATCTGCCCCCATTCCACTGGGAGACTTCCTTAGTGGAATTATGGGTATTCATCATTGAGTTGTGGGTTATGAGTAGTAAAAGCAGCAGTTAGTCATTGTGGGTGGAAGGGGTGTGTGTGAAATGCCTCTGAATATTCCTTCATACTCTGTGGCTCTTATATTCTTTCTGCCCCCTCTTCTGTAAAATTTTCTGAGACTTGGTGGTTGTGATTTAAGTCTACTTTAGTATTGAGTTCTCAGCAACTTCTAGATTTCTGCTTTGGTACATTTTGAGTATTCTCAGTGTCTGTCTCTGTCACCCTGGCTCAGGTTATCAGGTTCTCTGTGGAAGCAGCACTCTTGTTCCTGTTGAATCTCTATTATTTCCCCTGGACCCTAGCTGCTGTTTCAGGGATGGTTTGTTTCCTGCCAAGGAGTCAGATATTAAAATTTTTACCAGCTGTGCTGCTAAAATGTTTTAAAAGAAAACAGTTTATATATAAGAAGTTCCCAGAGTCAAGAGTCCTTCACCTAGCCAAGAGCAAGCAGGAATTTTTAAGATTGAGCCTCCTCATACCATTTAAGCATTTTCTCATAATTGTCATCCATGGATGACAGGAGTTTAATTCTGTGTAAGGTAGATATAGATTTTGTATTAGAGGACACTAGAACTTTTAGTGTTAAAAATGTAATATAGGGGGCTGGAGAGATGGATTAGTGGCAACTCCTGAGGACCTAGGTTTGATTCCCAAGTACCCATGTAAGCCAGATGTATATGGTGGCACATGCGTCTGGAGTTTGCACTGGCTAGAAGCCCTCGTAAGCCCATTCTTTCTCTATCTGCCTCCTTCTCTCTCTCTCTCTCTCTCTCTCTCTCAAGTAAATAAATAAAATGTAATAGATTAATCACCAATTAGCACATCTACATTCTTTCTCAATGTATACTATGTAGATAGTTTTGACCCTGTGTTGAACTGAGGCTTGATTTCATCCCCTCAGGTGTTAATATTTCATACTTCTAGTTATTTAGTTTCTTGTTAGGATTGGTAATGCATTGGGTTCATAGATAGACAGTTATTCTAGCTAGGATAAATGAAACTAATTGTGCAATTTCTAGTTTTACTTTGGAACCAAATCTGGTATTACATTCAATTCTTTATCTGTTCATTTTGGATCCAAAGATAAAATAAAGGTGTATTGTATAATTAAATATTTTTTTCATGTTTTATTCTTTGTCTTCTGGTGGACAAAAATCAATTAAGGGAGGTTAATTTTGGTTCCATTAATGATTAATAATAACACATAGTTAGGCATTTTGCAGTGATGTGTTGGAATTGGATTATCAGGGATGGTTGGTAAATATTCAAAAATTTTGTGAGCTGGGTACTCAGCCATTAGTAATTTGACATTGGTCATAGTAGAGAATTTATATCAATACATAAATTAGAATTTCTTTTTTTCTGGGTGTACTGCAGCACTTTATTTTTCTTTACACAATGATGTGTTGCTGGGGCCTAATGTTCTCACTTAACAGTAGAAAATCAAAATTTGTTGTCATTTCTTTAAGAATTGAGTATAAAAACCTTACATAAATGAAAGGGATGAATAAATTTACAGATGTAAATCCAAATGTTCCCAACGCAAGGCAAGGAGTAACTGACGGTGGTCAGGAGGGAAAACACCAGGATGGAAATTGGGTCCTAAGGCTCTGACCTTCCCACCATTAGACAGGCAAGATGGAAGTGACAACCGGTTCAGGAACGCTTGACAGTCTCAAGAAATCCTGAAACAGTCTGTGCGGAAGTTAACACCCTGCACAGATCACTGCACTGTGCTCACAGTCCCACCAGTGGGGATATCTCTTCCTAAGCCAGGAAGCGACAGAGTCACATGGACCAGATATGCACAGGGTATTAAACATATACCAAGGTAACAGGTATTCATATCTGCTGGAAGGTGGAGAGTGATGCTAGGATGGAGCCCTAATCCACACAGAGTACTTGTGCTCAAGAGGGAGCAATGATCTTAATTTTCATTATGCTGTGTGCCAGGGCTGTGATCTCCTTCTTCATCCTGTCAACTGGGTACATGGTGGTAAAACCAGAAAGCACTGTGTTGACATACAGGTCCTTGTGAATGTCCACTTCACACTTCATGATGGAGTTGAAGGTAGTCTCGTGGATGCCACAGGACTCCATACCTAGGAAGGAAGGCTGGAAAAGGGCCTCTGGACACTGGAACCACCCTTTTCCAGTGGTGATCACCTGCTGATTGGACAGCTCCTAGCTCTTTTCCAACGAGGAGGAGAAGGATGCAGCAGTAGCCATTTCTTGCTCAAAGTCTAGGGCAACATAGCACAGCTTCTGCTTGATGTCATATACAATCTCTGCTCAACTGTGGTGGTGATGTTGTAGCCTCTCTCAGTCAGGATTGTCATGTGGTAGTCCTTCAGGTCCTTGCCAGCCAGGTCCAGATACAACATGGCACGGGGAAGGACATAGCCCTCATAGATAAACACAATATATGTGACCCTGTCATCATAGTCTATGACAATGCCAGTGGTGTACCCAGAGGTGTACAGGGACAGCACTGCCTGAATGGCCACATACATGGCAGGGTTGCTGAAAGTCTCAAGCATGATCTGAATCATCTTCTCCCTGTTGACCTTGGGGCTCAGGGGGGCCTCAGTCAATAGCACTGGGTGTTCCTCAGGGGCCACAGGCAGCTCATTGTGAAAGGTGTGGTGCCAGATCTTCTCCATGTCATCCAAGTTAGTGACAATGCTGTGATCGATGGGGTAATTTGGGGTCAGAATGCCTCTCTTGCTCTGGGCCTTGTCCCTCTCATAGGGGTCCTTCTGACCCATGCCCACCATGACACCCTAGTGTCAAGGGGCCCAACGATGGAGGGGGACATGGCCCTGGAGGTGTCTTCATCTGCAAAGCCATCTTTGCACATACCAGAACCATTGTCGATGAGGCGATTTCTTCTTCCATGGTGATTGGCGAAAAACTGAGCAATGGAGCAGCGAGAAGACATGGAGCAGCATCTGTGATTGAGACCAGAAATTAGAATTTCTATTAATAAGAGGCCTTCTTTCTTCCCTTACTCCCTCCTCCTCCAGGGAGTTGGTTTATCAGCATGGCATTGAGTTTCATTTGCTTCATAGATATAACATAAACCTTGCTATGTTTTGAAGTGAAGTGTATTGATTTTGAAGAGTTGGTACTTGTTAGAGAAGATCTCAACTTTTAAAGGAAAAGAAGAAATATATGTGTGTTTTGCTTTTATTGTGCCCATGATTTTGGAATTTTGGATTTTTGGAATCTTAGATTTTGGATTTTCTGAGGAAAGTTACTTTTACGATATTAAATAAACAGCAAAAGTGGGCTGCTCAATAGCATACATTCTAGAAACATATATATTCTGATTGCTATTACAGATGGATTCTGACAAGGAATTTATTATATAAACACATATCTCATTTAGATACTAAAGTATATAATTAGTACCAGGGACTTTGCCTTATAGGATAATTTATTCTGCTTTTTGCTCTTTGGAGACAGGCCATTGATTCTTCTGCATTATTACTGCTGGCTACATCTGTAGATAAGTGTCCTGTGTTAACTGAAGTTTTTGGTTTTAACAAACTTTGAGGCTAACTGAAGTCATAAAATTATTTGTGTGTATTTTTCATTCAAGTATTTGTGTCAAGTGAAGACCACAGAAACAGTGGGGGATGAGATGGGCTAGTACAGGACGAGTTGGAAGTAGAGCTTCAAATCTGCAGTTCTCCTTTTATCAACTATAAATTCTGAATCAATTACCTCTTCTCCAGGAAATGACTTCAAATTTGGTAGACTAAAACAATATTTATTCTCTTAAAATTAAAGAAGGTCAGAGGTCTAAGATAAATTTCAGTTGGCTAAAATCATGGTGTTTGCAGGACAGTACACTCCAGAAGTTGACTCTGGTGCCAAGAGTATGTTCATTTGCCTGTTCCATATGCCAAATTTGTTTTCCTTGGCTCAGGCCGCTTCCCTCCATTTTCCAAGCCACCAGCAAAGCACCCATGTTCTGTCATTACATTGACTTCCATTTCTATGGCAAATTCTGCCTCTGCTTCCCTCTTATCAGGACCCCTGTGATTTCATCTAGTACCCACACAGATAACCACTGTGATCTCCCCTGTCAAAATCCTTAATCACATTTACAAAACCTGTTTTCACATGTAAAGTAGGACCCCAAACTAAAACTTTGCCTTCTCTTTTCTCCATTTGCTTACTTCTTCTACCTGTAGAAATAGCCACCAAATTTCCTCTATTAATCATGTGTTAAACCATAATGAAGCCAAGTATACTTTCCTTTCCTTTGTGAAACAATGTGAAGAACAGGCAAAAAATAATATATGTAGTACATGTTATATCAACAACTTATTACTTATATTCCTTCTAAGAAGGCATTGGCTGTTGGGTATTTCATTAGCTTGGGGCATATTAATCAATACACTACATTAATTAGTAATCAATTAAGCTCATAAACATTAATGATGACCTTGAAACAGCTTCTGAATTTTTGAAGAATGATGTTACAAGTAATGTTACAGTAGCTTCAAAAAGATAGTGTTTAAAATCTTAATTTTTCAACAATATTTCTCAAAATATAAATCAAGATGTTAAGAATTCTCTGGTGCTTCATGCAGCAAATGAATAGGACAAGCGTTGGTCTAGAATTTGCCCCACTACCTGGATGCACAATAAAGCCACTGCAGGGCCATGGGGGTTGGAAGGGAGTTTTCAAAGAAATGACTCTGAGCCATGATCTATTTCCATTGGTCTGGTTTAGCATATGGTCAATACTTAGCTACCTTGCTTGGCCATTCTGATATCCTAGCAACCTTGAGAAAACACTGAGTTTTGAAATTGAACATTCTGAATAAGGCAGTAGGATAACCAGTATCTCACTGGTAAGTAGAGCTGCTGTCTAGATCTTCACAGCCTGAAGGATGTGGGCCCCTTTATTTAAAACACCAGTGGTTAAATTCTTCTTTAAACTTGAAACCTTCTCTATTCTTGATTTCTTTTGGTATTCATTGGATGCCCATTAAGTTTCCTAATCATATTAGATTTTTTTAATTACTTATTATTCCCTTTGACATCCATTTACTTGATATAATCATAATATCTACTAGTTTTTGAAAAATCCAAAACATACCAAAAAGTATGAGGAAGAAAACAAATTACTTCTTTTTTATTTTTTTAATTAAAAATATTGTTGTTTTACCTTTATTTATTTATTTATTTGAGAGTGAAAGCAAGAGAGAGGAATAGAGAGAGAGAGAGGAAGATAGAGAGAATGGGTACGCTAGGGCCTCCAGCCACTGCAAACAAACTCCAGATGCATGCGCCCCCTTGTGCATCTGGCTAACATGGGTCCTGGGGAATCGAGCCTCGAACCAGGGTCCTTAGGCTTCACAGGCAAGCGCTTAACTGCTAAGCCATTTCTCCAGCCCACAAATTACTTCTTATGCTTCATAAAATAGCCCTTATTAAAGTTCAGCATAACAAATTGAGATCCTTCTATATCCAGATATATTTGGCACTTAACATTTTATTTCATGTTTAATTATATTCTGATTGCATTTCCATGTCTTATATTTCCCAAACCACTATTTTATTATTGCATTGTATTTCAAAGAATATTAAAACATAACTGATTAATTTCTTACTTAGATCATTTAATTTTTTTCTCTGTTTAGATGACACCATAAAATAAGTTCGTATACAACTCTTCAACTCTTTGATTAATTTGTCATACATTTTCAGGAGTAAAATTGCTAAACTTATAAAATTCTGATTTTTGTGGACAGTGATTGATTGTAATTTCAAAGTAGTTAGTAGATGAGAGTTTGAACATTACTTACACAAAGAAATGATAGAATGTCAATTGCTCTGATCTGATAATGACACATGGTTTACTTGTATTAAAATGTTATAGTGAACAACTTGAAAATATGGATCATTATTACACAGCAGTTAAATATATTAAAGTATATTTTTGTAGTTATTTATTTGGAGAGACAGAGAGGCAGAGGGGGTAGAGAATTTGTGCACCAGGGCCTCCAGACACTTCAAACAAACTACAGACTGATGTACCACCTTTTGTGCATCTGTCTTACGTGGGTCCTAAGGAATGGACTTGAGTCCTGTGGCTTTTCAGGGCATCTCTCCAGCCCTTAAAATATATTTTTGCAAAAGCAAGCTTGTAATACACATAGCTTTCTCAATAACTTTAAAATTATATTAATGTACATAATTTATTGGAATCTGATTCTTCTGTATAAACACAATTTTAAAATAATCTAAGAGATAATTACTGAAGACTTGTTGATATTATGGTAAGCTAGGAAGAAGAAATATTTTCTATGTTAATGACTGATTCTGTTTCTATTTTATTTTATTTATTTTTCTTAATGAACCTGTGATGCAGAACCATGACCCTCATAAGTGTTTATTTTGTTTTCATTCCCTTAAGGGAGATAGGAAAAGCAATGGGCCCTGGAGTTGAATGATTGCATTTTTCCTAAATCATTAGAAACATTTTGTGACTCTTCCCAGTGGAGCCTACAACTTTATAATAGTGAATGCTCAAGCATATTACAAAGGACTACTTTTCTCCTTCCCATGTCATAGATTCACAGGGAATTTTCTTGCATCTTTGCTATTAGAAACTGTGGGGGTCTGTAGAGCTAATCAATCTCAGTGTATGGGATCTGATAGGATGTGTAGCTGAAATTTGAGGAAAAATGGTTGAACCTGAAACAGATCATTCTTAATGAACTTACCCAATCACAGAAAAAAAAAATCGACACATAGTCTCACTCATCTACAACACCTAACCTGAATCTACCCAAGATACCTTATATACTCAGCAAGCACCTCATGGACTAGACAATAGGATGGAATGGAGGGCGGGGAGGGCATCGAAGGGTGGAAAACAGTAATCTGGACCCAAACGGCACTGGTACCATAAAATTCTACTTCCTAAAAGTCAGACCAAATGGCTGAACCTTCACTAGACCTTTACAGGAAACACCTGAACCACAAGACACTGGAGAGGGTAGGATCAAAACTAACCTAAATCTTCTACATCTTCCCTCCCTCCCTCTCCCCCTCTCCCCTCTATCTCTCTCCTCTCTAACTCTTGTATGTTAGTTATGTTTTTCCTCAATTTATTAGTGGGCACTGGCCTGTAACCCCCCCACTTCCAGCTTGGTGCTACCATCCACAATGAGCTTTTGATCAGAGAAACCTACAAGGTTTCCCAAAACAATGACAGACTTCTGTCAGAGTACTTGATGACCCACCAAAGGCCAGTGGTAAGACCCTATTGCTGAAGACTCCATATGCAGCTGATACACAAAATCGAACGGCATGGCTGGAAGCCAGGAGAGAATCAGTCCCCAGACAGTCAGCGTGCCTAGTGCCAGAAGGCACTACATGGGCGACTGGGGGAAACGACCAATATCTGTCCAAGCAACCCATTGTCTAATCTAATTAGCAACAAATAACCTGACGTGATGCCCACACAAGTGCAATAGTGGCACACAGCCATGGTGAGGAACCAACTACTCTTGATTTGGCTAACTGATCCACTCAGTGGTACTAGACCCATAGCTGGAGCTGGGAAACAAGTCAGAACCATACCCAAACACAAACCCACTCTACAATATCAAGCTATCATCAATCATGGGGAACAAGAGGGCCTACACCTATCAATCTGTCTATCAAAAAAGTAAGTGTTATTTCAATTTTCTTGGTGCTAACTTACTCTCCGTTGGAGAATCTGCTTCTCTTTTTCAGATAGATGCAGATCCTATGGAGAGAGCTGCCCCAACATACCTCAAAAGGGGCCCAGCTGAAACAAAGGACAATTGGTGAAACAAGCAAGGGTGATGTTTTCCTGTGAACCGGATACCAGCACAAAGGGGAAGGAGACCAACGCAGAGAAAAATCAACTCCTACCAAATCAGAGAGCCAGAGCCTCAGAGGCCCCCAACACCTCAGCCCTTAAGCAGACCAAAAATGAACCCAACATGGCTCAGGGAAATTTTGTGGAAGAGGGGGCAGAAAGAATGTCAGAGTCACATGTTGGGTCATGATTTGCAGAGACATTTATCATACCAATAACTGGGGACTAACTCCACAATGCACGACCCATTTACGTCAACAAGGAGGGTCTAATGGGAGGAAGTAGATCATAGATGAGCCTAAACAATGGTACCAAACTGCCTGTATTTGATGAAAAGAAAACTAATAAATCAAATTTTAAAAAAAAGAATATGAAAAAAAAAGATGGTCTATGTTTCCTTCCAGTAATTTCAAGTTACACAAATACTTTCCAGTATTCTCAAAAGTTGATGGTTCCAGAGCTTCTACCACATAAATGTTCATTCCATCTATGACTTTCTGTGTTCACATGTCATTATGGTTATAGGGGTGACAGTTTACACTAGCCTTATTCTTCTTATGGCTCCCCAAAATCATGCATTTTTAATTTGTTCTATTTTTCTTGCCTCAAGTGTATGATGGCTTCCAAGTTCTGCATATACTAAAGCTGTGTTTGAAAGCCCATCATAATATTTTTTAATCAGTTTCCAATTACATAATTACATTATTTATACTTTTACTATCAAATGATATTAACAATTTTATTTTGCCATTTCTTCATTCACTAATTCTCTAAGACAATGAATTTCTATCATTTTCTTCCTCCCAGAAATTTCAATATTTCATGTTCTATCCTTACCTTAAGCTCATGATGTTAGCTTCAATTTTATTGAGAAAACTGAAGCAACTGGAAAACAACCTTATTAAGCTTTTATCACCACACTGAATTGTCTACATTGGCACAAACTTCTCTCTGCCTGTAACTATGTTTTCATTCATGACTAATCCATTCCTTTCATGAAAGCCCTTTCCACTATGGCTTTATCCAGAATATTACAATAGAAATCTGCCCAATTTCTGGCATCTTCTCTTTGGAATGGACCATTTTTCTAACTTCAAAATAATTTCCCTAAAGGAAAGAAATATATTTATTTATTTTTATTAGTTTTGTACTCAGTGAATACAGTCAAGTCGGTACCATTGTTAGCCTCCTCCCTGTCCTCCACCCTCCACAGAGACCCTCCTTGTTGGGTATATAGGTTGTGCATTGTGCAGTTAGCCATCAATTATGGGTATGAGGAAATGTCTTCTGTGTATCATGACCCAACGTGTGGCTCTGACATTCTTTCTTCCCCCTCTTCCACGATTTTCCCTGAGCCATGTTGGGTTTATTTTAGGTCTGCTTCAGTGATGAGGTCTTGGGAGCCTCTGTATCCCTGGATATCTATCTGGTTTTGTAGGAGTTGATTGTTCCCTGTGTCTATCTTCTTCACCTGTGTGCTGGTACCAGGTTCACCAAGAATACAGCACTCTTGCTTGTTTCCCCATTTATTCTTAGTTTTAGCTGGGGCCCTTTTGAGGTATGATGGGGTGGTTCTCTCTTTAGGATCTGCCTCTGTCTGAAAAAGAGAAGCAGATTCTCTGCTAAAGAGTAAAGTTAGCACAAGATAAATGGGATAAACATTACTTTTTAGAGAGAATTTAATAGGTGTTGGCTCTCTTTTAGCCCACGATTGGTAGTATCTTGATAATGGAGGGCTCGTTTTTGGATATGGTTCTGACTTGTTACCCAGCTCCAACTGCGGGTTCAGTTCCTCTAAGCAGATCAGTTAGCCAAATCAAGAGCAGTTGGTTTCCCTCCATGGCTGTGTGCCACTATTGCACTTCTGTGATCATCACCTCAAGTGTTTTGCTGCTAAATAGGTTAGACCATGAGTTTCTTGGACAGGTATTGGTCATTTTTTCCCCAGTCACTCCTGTAGCACCTTATGGCACTAGATGAGCTGTCAGGGGACTGACTCTCTTCCGGTTTCCAGCCATGTCACTCCATGTTACATGCTAACAGCATATGGTGTCTTCAGAAGTAGGCTCTTAGCACTAATCTTTGGTGGGTCATCAAGTACTCTGACAGAAATCTGTTTTCTTTTGGGAAAACCTTGTCAGTGTCTCTGACCAAAAGCTCATTGTGGATGACAGCCACCTGCTGGTACTGGGAGTTACAGGTCAGTGCCCATAAAGAGAGGGAGGAAAAAGATAAGTATTATAAAAGAGATAGAGAGATGAGAGAGAAGAGGTGGGGGAGAGGCCTCCAGCACTGAAATCAAGCTCCTGTGCCACCTTGTGGGCATGTGAGACCTTGCACTTGAGTTACCCTGTGCATGAGTCACCTTGTGGGACCTGGAGAGTCAACCATGGATCCTTAGGCTGTGCAGGTAGGCGCTTTATTGGCTAAGCCATCTCTCTAGCCCCTCTTCAATTCTTTCTAAAAACCACTTAACTATGGCTGAGAAACTATGTCCCACTAAAAAATGCTGAGGGAAAGGAACTTACTTGTTTCTTCTTTTTTTCCTATCCCTTTCCTTATCCATTCCTGGAAACTTGATCTTTCATTGGCTTTTACTTTTCATGGTTCACTCCATCACATTGGCAATGCTCTTGTTTAGATGGCATACATGGTCAAGGACAGCATACATCTGTTGAGTCAAGTTAGCCTGCTTGAGGTGGGAAGAAGGCATACATGACTACTTCCAGTTTTTAGTCATGTCCCAGGAATTATATAGAGGTAGTCTGAATAAGCCCTCACATGTGTTTTATCAGTGGATTTTTAGTTTTATAATCTTGTCTATACTTACCAGCAGTGTCTCTATACACATTGTATGTACAAAGTCCTGGGATTTGAATCCTGTGTTAGTTCACTTGGTGTCTATAGATAACAATAGACTTGGCTATATAATCTAATTTTCATGTGCATATTTTCTTTTATAAATTTTTTAATTAATAAAATTTCTTTATAAGTACTCAGTTTTGATTGTATCTTCCCCTTCACCCATCTCTTCCCTATCTTTCTGCTCCCATCCCCACTTGTGACCCCCAATTCCATTATTCCTTTTTGAGTTTTATATCACCTATCATTACCTTCTCTCTCACACTCCCACTTAAAGACACCCACACACATATTTTTACGGCCCTTTTCTATTTTTCTGCCATCTATACACTTTTGTTTCCACAAAACACACTTATATTTACATTTTGTATAGATAAATAAAAAACTTTATCTTTAAACATTTTCTGTTTCTGTATAGAACATAAATAGTCTTAGAACTACATATGTTTCTTCTCCATTTGTTCAATATAAATTCAAAACGCTTAGCTCATTGACATATTTCTTTGATTTGTTAGGTGATAAATGAGCCTCATCCCATTATTCATAAGCCATCTGAGTGATAGTAGCAGCGATACTGAACATTCTGTTGATAAGGACAGTACATGCAGAGGACAGCATTGTGAGGAAAGCAGTCAAACCCTAATTTTATTTTACTGATTAACTGTGTCACATTAAAAATGACTGATTAACCTTATTTTACCTCAGTTTCCTTAAATATGCATTATGTAATTTAACTGACAATTCATTAAGCACTGAAATTTTATTTATTGTGATAAAATGATTTCTAATAAAATGGAGGTAGACAAATAACTGAATTGTGTGGGATGGAATGGATATTAATTAATTTATATGGTGAATAAAATTGATACTTCACACTGTGAAGTGAGAAAAGAAATTGTGTTCAATGAGATTCTTATTGTAAAATTAGTTCATCACATAAGAACATATGGCAGGTACTGTCAGCCATACTGACAACAGTGCCAGAACTTAAGTGTTGTTGGCTACATTTGGATAGAGTTTAGAAAGAAAAGAATATAGCTGTAAGCTACCCTCTTGCCCATTCACCTTAGCTTAGGAACTCTCCAAGAGAGCAGATGGTATTGCATGTCAAGATATGAATCACTATCAAGTGATCACCCACAATGCCTTAGCAAGAAGCATTGACCAGCCTCAAAGGGCAATATTTTTATTAATATTGGTGTTAATTACATAAATGTCCTTGTTGTAGGAATCATATTATGATAACAAAACTCTATAACCTGTAAACTAAATAGTAAGAGTCAACAAATTATTTTTATGTAACATGTAATGGATTTTTGAGACTTTAATGTCCCACTGACGTTCATCAGTGTAGAAAATAGGACACCAACCATTTCTTTCTTTTTACTTAGTTTTGTCAGATATATATATATATATATATATATATATATATATATATGTCTTAACAAGATAATATTCAAAGCTATCATTACAGTATTATCTTGTTACTTAGAGTATGTGTTCTAAATTTGTTATGTTTATTATAATTATAATGTAAGTTATGGAAGAGTTTGGGTTTGATCTGGTAAGTCATTGCTCTGATAAGGGGTTCACAAAAAGCCAACATGCTACTTGGAAGAATCATGGAAATTTCTTTGACATTTTAAAAATCTTGTCTATGTGGACTGATCTTGCTGACCAGAATACAGAATACAGTCTCTGTCTCCCTCTCCCTCTCCCTCTCTCTCTCTCTCTCTGTCTTTTGGAAAATCCCAATACAGGGCTGGAGAGATGGCTTTGCAGTTAAGCGCTTGCCTGTGAAGCCTAAGGACCCCGGTTCGAGGCTTGGTTCCCCAGGTCCCACATTAGCCAGATGCACAAGGGGGCGCACGTGTCTGGAGTTCATTTGCAGAGGCTGGAAGCCCTGGCGTTCCCATTCTCTCTCTCCCTCTATCTGTCTTTCTTTCTGTGTCTGTCGCTCTCAAATAAATAAATAAATCAATAAGTAAATAAATAAAAAGAATGTCTCATCATTTATAAAAAAAAAAAAAGAAAATCCCAATACATTTTTGTTGCATTTACTCAGTATATTTCAATCACTTTGTTTACATTATCTAGCATCATTCTCAGTAATTACCTGAAATATGTCTAGGATATCATGATGGTTTTTCTAACAGAGTTTAATAGTTAGGTTATGTCTCTGATCTTATTGGCATTTTAAACAAAATAACTTGAGCTCAAAAAGAGAAATCTAGCAAGACATGGTGATATACATGCATAACTGTAGCATTCTGGAGGCAGAGGCAGAAGGATGTGAAGTTCACGGCCAGTCTGATCTATATAGAGATAGTTTGTCTATAAAACAAATCTAATTGATGGCAAAAGTTACACAAAATGATGATTCTTTTCTAACATGGGGAAGTTATGATTTGATGGATCCTAAAAGTCTTTTGTAGACACAAGAAAAAGGGCTGTTTCAGGAAGAAAACCCATGTTTTACTTGTGAATTGAGACTGTAATCTGTTGTAGTGGGAGTATGAGTATATGAGTGTATAGCCTTTTCTGTCATGAAGAGGAGGGTGGCCAATGCAGAGCAGTAGACTTGGATCTTTTAGGGTTAAACAATCCCTTCAGCCACTCAGCCAAGTAACAAATGTCTCTGTGTCATGCTTGCAAACTGTCAGATGGAGAAAACAGTGTACATCTGTTGTATTAGTCGGGGTTCTCTAGAAAAACAGAACTCATAGAATTAGTTATATATATTTTTAAAGGAATTATTGGATTAGTTTTTGGCAGTCTACAGGGCTGAATATCAAGGAACCTGGTAGCTGTTCTTTCCATGTGGTTGAATGTCTCTGCAGTCCCAATCTAGCACTGAAGGCCTAAAGGATTCCTGAAGAGCCACTGGTTTTCAGTCCACATGGGAAGGCTGAGGAGACTTGGTTCCAGTACCGACAAAGGATAACCAAACAGGAAAGATGCACATACAAGTGCATCCACGCACCAACAAGCAGCACAGGCAGCCAGGTATGAGGAACAGACTCTCTTCCTTACATAAATCCCCTCTCTGGTAGGGCTACTCACTCTGAAGGAAAGCCTTACTCTGGAGGAAAAATCTTCTCCTTCAGTCAATCTTTCCTTGAAGCAACCTCAGAGACCCAACCAAGAGAATGTCTTTAAATTCCTAATCAGATCAAGTTGGCAACAGAACTTAACCAGCATACCTATCTATGACGTAGTGTTAGTATGAGAAGGAAGGCAAAGTCTCTAGAATCTTTGCATTGTATCTGGTAGGGTTTTCTTCTTATGCTGTTTGTTGACTAGCTCTTCTCATACTATTTTAAAACCTATATTATGTACTCTAGGAAAAATAATGCAAATTGTAAATATATCAAGGCAAGAGTAATAAAATAAAAGTTGAATGGGGCTATTTAGAAATATGGCTCAGTAACTATTTAATGTTATGACTGAAAATCCTCATACATTCTTTCCATATCTCAGTGCTACAACTAAAAGGAAGACAATGATATGAACTTATCACAAGAGTGTTGGTTAATACAATTTGGTAACTCGATTTCCCAAATATTTAACTAAGCGCAACCCTTGCTTACATAAAATCTCACCATGCTAAACCCTTTCATGTAATTCATTTTGGAAGATCATATGTCTATATGATTCTGCTTCACCTCTCTGCTCCATTAGTAGATATGACGCCTGATGAGTTGAATAAATAAATGAGAATAATCATGGAATGCCTGTGCTTTTCCTCCTAAAATCCTGAACAACATTAGCATACTTGGCATATAGTAGGAATCTAAACAAGTATATTTGCAGTAAGTAATTTGGTCATATTCCCATTTACAATCTTTCAAGGAAAAGGAAATTAAAGCACTTTTTAAAACATGTAAAATATGATAAAATCACTGGGTTAAACTTAAATAAGATGAATATAGAATAAATCACATTTTTCTCCCTTGAGTTATCCTATTCCCCTACAGTTTTTTTGGACTTTTTAGATGTCATACTTAGGAGTCATAAGTAACAGTTTCTTAAATATATAAAGTGTACTTGTCCTTCTTTGAAAAGTTTAGTGCCATTATGGATGAAGAAACAGGACTCCGGTTAAGATGGCAGCATAGGTACCATGCCAAAGCAGCTAGGGGGGAATAAGCCAAAAAAAAAAAAAAAAAACCCTCAGCAAAATATACACTTTTACTAAAAAGTGAGGTGTATAGGAAATTGAAATGACGGTGGAGCAGTAGGAGAGATCCAAAGCCCAAAGAGTCCACATAGGCTAGCAGAAGTAGCTCTTGCAGGTCTGCTTGAACTGCAGGAAAAGCCAGGTGAAGGGATTTTCCACTCACACTGGAGGTCTCCACATATTCAAGAAACATGAAGGAAGAACAGCAGTGAACAATGGAGGAGCAGATCACAAGATAGAAGAACACATGGAACAGCGAGAGAACTAGAGCAGCATCACAGCCTCCCCTCCCCTACCACCAGTGCCCAGTTCCAGCAAACAGAGCAGCAGTCCAGAGACCAGGCCACACCAACTTGAACCTACACCAGGACACAAGCAGGAGCAGAGGTAACTGGGATTACACCAGAAAAGGGTCTCACCTGGTCACAAACTGACATGGAACCCTCAACAGATCAGAAATCTTAACCTCCTTGTTGTCAGGGTTAAGGGTGTGGGCAGGGCACCACACACCACAAGGGACAGTTAGAGGATCTGGGTGTCATAATACCTAATCTTGGATAAATACTCTGAGAGTCTTGAGAACCACACCTAACGCCTTAAGCTCCTACCCTGAAGTTATATAAAATTAGATTATCTGATACATCTAATAATACCCAGCTAACTAGAAAAGCCAATCATCAAATAATCCAAGATGCAAATATACATTCATTATCATAAGAAACACCAAAAATCAAGACAATATAAATCCATCAAAAAGTATTAATACATCAGAAATGACCTCCAGTGAGAACAGGTTAGAGGAAATGCTTGAGAAAAATTTCAAAAGAATGATTAAAAATATGTTCAGAGAAGCCAAAGAAGAAATCAAAGGAATGAAAGAGGAAATCAAAGAAAACACAGGACACCAATTTAATGAAATAAAGAGGTCAATACAAGACATAAATAAGGAAATAGAAATAATAAAGAAAAAACAGAATTACTAGCAATGAAGAACACAGTTAATGAAATAAAATACTCTGTAGAAAATCTCACCAGTAGAATGGATGTAGGAAAGGACAGAATATCTAAGCTGGAAGACCAGGTGGCAGATCTAATACAGTCCAACAAAGAGAAAGACAAACTAATAGAAAAATATGAGTGGGAATTTCAAGATATTTGAGTCACCATGAAAAGATCAAACATAAGAATTCTGGGCATAGTAGAAGGAGAAGAATTTCACCCCAAAGGCATTGTAGGCATCTTCAACAAAATCATAAATCAACAAAATCATAAATCAACAAAATCCCAAATTGGGAAAGAGGTGCCAATGCAAATACAGGAATCCTTTAGAACACCAGCCAGAGAAAACGAGGAAAGAACCTCTCCTCGCCATATTATAATCAAACTAAGAAACACACAAACCAAAGAAAAAATATTGAAAGCAGTCAGAAAGAAAAATCAAGTTACCTACAAAGGCAAGCCTATCAGGATTACAGCAGATTACTCAACACAAACTTTAAAAACCAGAAGGGCCTGGAGTGATGTATTCCAAGTCCTGAAAGATAACAACTGTCAACCAAGGTTACTTTAGTCTGCAAAACTATCCATTGAAATAGACGGAGAAATAAGGACATTCCATGAAAAAAGCAGGCTCATGGAGTATTTGAAGACAAAACCAGCTCTACAGAAAATACTTGAAAGAATCCTCCATGCTGAAAAAAAAGATAAGCACACATATAAGGAACTGGGAAAAAACAAACAATACTCAGATACTAGTTAACAAAAGAGAGCAAAGGTAAAACTAGAAGAACTGCAAAAAATTGCAAAAATGAATACATACTTTTTAATAATATCTCTTAATATCAACGGCCTCAATGCCCCAACCAAAAGGCATAGGTTCGCAGACTGGGTTAAAAAGCAGGATCCTTCAATTTGATGCCTCCAAGAAATCCACCTTTCTAGAAAGAATGTATACCATATTAGGGTGAAAGGTTGGAAAACGCTGTTTTAAGCAAATGGACCTAGAAAACAAGCACAGGTTACTATCCTAATATCTGACAAGGTAGACTTCAGTCCAATATGAGTTAAGAAACCTAAAGAAGGTCACTATATATTGATTAAAGGCACCCTCCAACAGGAGGCCATTACAATCCTAAACACATATGCACCTAACATGGGGGCCTCCAAATACATCAAACAAACGTTATTAGAACTAAAGTCACAGATAACATCACAGTGACAGTGGGTGACTTTAACACCCCACTCTCAACAATTGATAGGTCATCCTGGGAAAAAATAAACAGAGAGACATCTGGACTAAATGAGGTCATAGAAGGAATGGACCTAACAGATATCTACAGGACATTTCATCCAAATGCTCCAGAAAATACATTCTTTTCAGCAGCACATGGAACATTTCTAAAATAGACCATATATTAGGACACAAAACAAATCTTTAAAAATTCAGAAAAATTGAAATAATTCCTTGCATTCTATCTGACCACAATGGAATCAAACTACAAATCAACAGCAAGAAAGGCTATAGAGCAGACACAGAATCATGGAAATTAAACAACGCACTACAAAATGATGAATGGGTCAATGAAGAAATCAAGAAGGAAATCAAAAATTTTATAGATTTAAATGATAATGAAAACACAGCATCCCCATATCTCTGGAACACAGTGAAGGCAATCTGAAGAGATAAATTAAGTTTAAGTGCCTACATTAAGAAATTAGAAAAGTCACAAGTAAACAACCTAATGCTTCACCTTAAAGCCTTGGAAAAAGAACAAAAAGGCAAACCAAAAATCAGTAGATGGGAAGAAATAATAAACATTAGGGCAGAAATTAATGAAATATAAACAACAACAACAACAAAAAAAAAACAGTCTAAAGAATCAATGAAACAAAGAATTGGTTCTTTGAAAGGATAAACAAGATTGATAAACCCTTAACAAATCTGACCAAAAGAAAGAGAGAAGAAGCAGAAATTAATAAAATTAGAGATGAAAAAGGTAACATCACAACAGATGCCAGAGAAATTCAAAAAATCATAGGGACATACTATAAAAGCATATACTCCACAAAGTATGAAAATCTGAAAGAAATGGATGATTTCCTAGATTTATATGACCTACCTAAATGAAATCAAGATGAGAATAATCACTTAAATAGACCTATAACAAACATGGAGATCTGAACAGTTATCAATAATCTCCCAACTAAAAAAGGCCCAGGCCCAGATGAATTTTATCAGACCTTCAGGAAAGAACTAACATCATTGCTTCTTAAGGTTTTCCATAAAATAGTAAAAGAAGGAATCCTACCAAAGTCCTTCTATGAAGCCAGCATCACCCTGACACCAAAAGCAAGCAAAGATAGGACAAAAAAAGAAAATTAAAGACCAGTCTCCCTCATGAACATAGATGCAAAATTTGTCAACAAAATATTAGCAAACAGAATTCAAGAATATATCAGAAAGATCATTCACCCTAACCAAGTAGGCTTTATCCCAGAGATGCAGGGATGGTTCAACATATGCAAATTGATATTATATACATGGCTGAAGGAAAAAAAAATCATATGAGCACTTGATAAAGTCCAACATCCCTTCATGATAAAAGTCCTACAGGGACTGGGAATAGAAGAAACATATCTCATGTAATAAAGGCTATTTATGGCAAGCCTACAGCCAACATATTACTAAATGGGGAAAAGTGGAAGCTTTTCCACTAAAATCAGGAACAAGTCAAGGGTGTCCACTGTCACCACTTTTATTTAATATAGTACTGGTAGTCTTAACCATAGCAATTAGCCAATAGACACACATAAACGGGATACAAATTAGAAAGGAAGAAATCAAGTTATCATTATTTGCAGATGACATGATTTTATATATAACGGACCCTAAAGACTCTACCAACAAACTGTTAGAGCGGATAAACAGCTACAGCCATGTAGCAGGATACAAAATAAACACACATAAATCACTAGCATTCCTATGTGCTAACAACAAACATATAGAGAATGAAATTAGAGAATCACTCCCATTCACAATTGCATCAAAGAAAATAAAGTACATTTGAACCAACCTAACCAAGGAAGTAAAGGGTCTCTACAAAACACTCTATAAAACACTCAAGCAAGAAATTGCAGAAGACACTAGGAAATCAAAAAACATCCCTTGTTCCTGGATTGGAAGAATCAATATTGTGAAAATGGCAATCTTACCAAAAGCAATCTACACATTTAATGCAATTCCCATCAAAATTCCAATGGAATTCTTCACAAAAATAGAGAAAACAATCCAAAAATTCATTTTGAATCACAAAAGACCTCAAATATCTAAAATAATACTGAGCAACAAAAATAAGTCAGGAGGTATCACCATACCTTATTTTAACCTATATTACAGAGCCATAATAACAAAAACAGCATGGTACTGGCACAAAAGCAGATATGTAGATTAATGGCACAGAATAGAGGACCCAGATATAAGTTCAGGTAGCTATAGCCACCTGATATTTGATAAAAATGCCAAAAATACTAATTGGAGAAAAGACAGCCTCTTCAGCAAATGTTGCTGGGAAAACTGGATATGCATCTGTAGAAGGATGAAAATAGATTCTTCTCTCTCTCCATGCACAAGAATTAAATCCAAATGGAATAAAGACCTTAACATAAGACCTGAAACTCTGAAATTGTAGAGGAAAAAGTAGGGGAAACCCTTCAACATATTGGTATTGGCAAAAACTGTCTGAATACAGCTCCAATTGCTCAGGCAATAAAACCACAGATTAGCCACTGTGACCCATGAAATTACAAAGATTTTGTACTGCTAAGGACACAGTGAATAAAGCAAAGAGGCAACCTACAGAATGGGAAAAAAATCTTGGCCAGCTATACATCTGAAAGAGGATTAATATCTAGGATATACAAATAAATCAAAAAGTTATATAATAAGCAGTCAAATGAGTTAATTAAATAGTGGGCTATGGAGCTAAATAGAGAGTTCTCAAAAGAAGAAATACGGATGGCATATAAGCATCTAAAAAAATGTTCTACATCCCTAGTCATCAGGGAAATACAGATTAAAACTACATTGAGAATCCATCTCACTCCTATAAGATTGGCTACCATCATGGAAACAAATGATCATAAATGCTGGTGGGGATGTAGAAAAAGAGGAACCCTTCTACACTGCTGGTGGGAATGTAATCTGGTCCAGCCATTGTGGAAATCAGTATGGAGGTTCCTAAGACAGCTAAAAATTGATCTACCATATGACCCAGCTATAGCACTCCTAGGCATATATCCTAAGGACTCCTCCCATTTCCTTAGAGGTACATGCTCAACCATGTTTATTGCTGCTCAATTCATAATAGCTGGGAAATGGAACCAGCTTAGTTGTCCCTCAACAGATGAGTGGATAATGAAGATGTGGCACATTTATACAATGGAGTTCTACTCAATGGTCAAGGAAAATGAAGTTATGAAATTTGCAGGAAAGTGGATGGATCTGGAAAGTGAGGTAACCCAGGCCCAGAAAGCCAAGCGCCACATGTTCTCCCTCATATGTGGATCCTAGCTACAGATTATTGGGCTTCTGTGTGAGAAGGAAAAAACTCAGTAGCAGAGGCCAATAAATTAAATAGGAGATATAAAGGGAAGAAAAAGGAAGGGAGGAGGGTACTTAATATGTTGGTATTGTATATATGTAAGTAGAAGAATAGATTAATGGGGGTGAAAAGGCCCAAAGTGAGGTCAGGGGAAGAGATTGAGTAAAGGAAAGCTGGAGGGAGGGCTAATAAAAGTCTTAGAGGATGCAATTAAATCATATGGAATCCTCTGGTTTTGGACAATGAAACACTCAGGAGCCATAGATCGTTGTTAGAAAATTTTCAGTGCCAGGGATAGGATACCTTCCAGTGAGTTGTTGGCCAGTGTGTTCCCTGATGCCCCCAAAACATTAGAGGCCATTACTGAGGTCCTTGTTTCCCACCAGGTATAAATGGTAAGACCCTATTGCTGAAGACTCCCCATACTTGGGCTGCAAGGCCATTGAGATATCCTGCCGGAACTGAGTTAATAACCTCCTCCATGTAGACCAGCTGACAGAAAGCTGGAAGAAGCCATTCTACATGTAGTTCAATGGGAGAAAGAGATACCACCAGTGAAGATATTCAACAGTGGACACTGCAAGCCTTATAAATGGCCAGCCAAGCCAAATGAGCCAACGGGTGCAATAGTGGCAGGTCTGTGATGGTGGATACCAACTGCCCTGGGATTGGACTGGAGGCGTGCTCCATGGGGGGGGGGACACATCCCTGATACGGAAAACTTAAAACAGGGGTGGTCGTGAGCTGTAGGGGTGTAACATCTGCTGATGTCTGGAAAAACATATATACTATGCTTATCAATCTGCCCAGTAATCACTTCTCTTAATATTTATACCTTTATATTAATGCTACTCTCACTTTGGGTAGAGAATCTTCTCTTTTCAGATGGCAGTGACCTTGGGATAACTCAGAAGGTATCATAGTGCTGGAAAGAAGTGACTGTAGTACTGAGTATCATCTCGATCACACCTTCCTAGAGTCGGGGTCTAATGAGGAAGAGGTGGCAGAAAGAATGTAAGAGCCAACGTGCTCCCTCCAGACATAAAATGGCCTGGGTAACCATGGCCTCATAGTGCCTGACACTACCTACACAAGACCATCATAAGAGGAGGAAAAGATCATGACATCAAAATAAAAGAGAGGCTGGTTGAGATGGGGAGGGGACATGATGGAGAATGGAATTTCAAAAGGGTAAGTGGGGGGGGGGAGGGTATATTACCGTGGGATATTTTTTATAATCATGGAAAATGTTAATAAAAATTGAGAAAAATTAATAAAAATTAAAAAAGAAAAGTTTAGTACCAATAAAAAGATATGTAAATCTTCTATGAAAAAAAAAATGGAGGGGCTGGAGAGATGGCTTAGCGGTTAAGCCCTTGCCTGTGAAGCCTAAGGACCTAGGTTCAAGGCTTGATTCCCCAGGACCCATGTTAGCCAGATGCACAAGGGGCACATGCGTCTTGTGTTTGTTCGCAGTGGCTGGAGGCCCTGGTGCGCCCATTCTCATTCTCTCTCTCTCTCTGTATCTCTCTGTCTCTCACTCTTCCTCATCTGCCTCTTACTCTCTCTGTCTGTTGCTCTCAAATAAATAAAAATAAACAAAATTTTTTTTTAAAAAAATGGAAAGCAAAATTGTGAACCAAGTCAAGGTTTTATAAAACACTGATATGTATATGCTTGCCTTTGAAGTAATTTACTTTAATCCCTCATTAGAGATTCAATCTTTAGTCATGTATTATTATGAAACTAATAAAATTTCGAATCACTAATGAATGGACTTATAGAAATAAGATCAAATTTAGTTCTTCTATTTATAAACTCTGAATATTTTACATTTTATGTTACTGCTTTTTAGACTTTCAGTGACTAGATAAATAAGGTTCCAGGTTTTACATTTATGAAGATATAAATAAATGAGCAGAGGTATGTCCACATTGCCTAGGGATTAAGGGTGTAAATGGTGATATAACTGCCAGAAAGGTATAAGCAGGACAGCCTGCCCAACTTCCAACCAGTAAAAGTCAGCCTAGATCTAGTCTTAGCTTTTCTTTTTTAATTTATGGTTTATTTATTTATTTGAGAGTGACAGAGCAGAGAAAGAGACAGATAGAGATAGAGAATGGGTGAGCCAGGGCCTCCAGCCACTGCAAACAAACTCCAGATGTGTGTGACCCCTTGTGCCTCTGGCTAACGTGGGTCCTGGGGAATCAAGCCTCAAACCGGGATCCTTAGGCTTTATAGGCAAGTGCTTAACTGATAAGCCATCTCTCCAGACCCCCAGTCCTAGCTTTTAAGTGTGCACAACAGGAACAAAACCCATCATTAAAAGAAGGAAAAATTATCTGGAAATTTTGTTACCTAAATTGTGTGTATTTTTCAATCTTCAGCTTCACTAATTATACATCTTGTTTGTAAGTTGGTTCTTTTCTCCTCATGTACTCTCTTCTGTACATTCTTTTAAAGTCTTGTAAGTCTGAGACCTTTGTCAAGAAATATTTCATTAAACAACACTATGGAGCTGTGGGGAACCTCTGGACTTTCTGGCTGACATAATGGTCTTCCTAGTGTACTCACCATCAGGAGATACTGATATCAGGAAGGTTGACACAAGCTACTTAGGCAGTGATCAGGGTGGGTTTGACAAAACTTGTCAGCAAGCCTCCTGCCTTGTTTTATTTTATTTTTGTTTGTTTGGTTTTTCAATGGAGGGATTCCTTCTAGCCAGGCTAACCTGGAATTTACGATGTAGTCTCAGGCTGGCCTTGAACTCACCTTGATCCTCCTACCTCTACTTCCCAAGTGCTAGGATTAAAGGCCCGCACCACCATGCCTGGTCTTTCTTGCCTTTGTTAAAATTTACTGAGTAGGAATACTTGAAGGGGGTCATAGAACACTGGGAATGGCTTGAGCTTTTGAAATTAAGCAGGTGGGTTTTATCTATTGAATTTCTATTTACTCTCAGCTTTGCACAATAACAGTAAGAAGTGGTAACATATGAGCAAAAATTGACCCTTATCCTCTGAATCATTATACTTGTGATTGATGGATGAATGAATATGAGAGGTCAGTTTGTTCCCTTATTACTGACGGAAGACAAATAATTTGCTCAGTGGTGAATCAAGTTGAAGTGACGGACCCTCTAGGGAACTTTGTCTGAGATCATGTCCAAGCTTGGCTTCATCCACATGTAAATCCACCTTCTTTTGCTCCCTTATTAATTTCTGAGAGCATCTCCATAATAAACCTTTTGAGTCCTTATGTTAAAGTTTGCTTCCAGGAAATATGACTTAAAGAATTTGTGTTCACTTTGAAAGTTCCTGCTGAGGATAAGAGAAGAGAGGTGCAGGATGCCTGCCAGAATATGATGAGCAAAATACTCCCTTATTTAGTTTGCTGGATTTCTTAGATTTCTGCATGCTATTATTCTGTCTAACTCTATGTACATTTTACAGATTCAAGTTCTAAAGCCCTCAATTGTATAATCCTTTTTTTAAAAGTTTTTATTTATTTATTTATTTGAGAAAGAGAGAGAGACAGCAAGAGAGAGACAGAGACAGAGAGAGAATAGGCACACCAGGGCCTCTAGCTGCTACAAATGAACTCTGGACACATGCACCACCTCATGCATATGGCTTTCGTGGGTCCTGGGGAATCAAACTTAGGTCCGTTGGCTTTGCAGGCAAGCACCTTAACCACTAAGCCATCTCCCTAGCCCATATAATCCTTTTAAAAACTAGACAGTTGGCTTCCACAGAAAGTTTAATGATGAGTATGCTGTTAACCATTTGGGGTTTCTGAGCCATGTTACTAGTTAACATTTAAATGAACATTGAATCAACCAATTCTAGATTTTAAATTGCTGACTCACCATGTATGATGGCCAGTGGTTAGAATATAAGGTTAGTTTATCTATAACTTCATATTTTTTCAGTCTTTATTAAATGAGAATATCTAAGAAGGTTGTGGTTTGGGGACAAAATCTGACATGCATGTAGTAATTGTTGAACAAATGTTAGCTTGTTGTAGCTTTTTACTCCCATTGTATTTGAGCTCCACTCCAAAATTCCAGTTGCCATTTACATTCACCTGTTCATGAGGTTCTTCTAGGCACACTGCTGTTCTATTATGGGAGTATATGCTCTCCCAGTTTATTCATTAGCCTAAGGAGAGGTTGGGAGGTTCCTAAACACATCTCTAGGCCCCTAGATCTTGTCTAGTAAGTTATTGTTTCAAGATCTACATCAAGAAAATATTTTCACTCATTGTGGTATATGTAATATTAATTCAGTTAGGCTAGAATTTGTAGACTGCAAATTCTGTGTTAATTTTACTAAAATGGAACAATCATTTTTACTGTTCTTCACTGATCAGAACTTAGAGTTATAAAATTATAGATTACAATTCCAATGAGTATTAATATTATTTTGAATTTTTTTGAAGCATGCCCAACAGACTGGCCTTTGTTTATGTGTGTTTGAGAGAGAATGAGCTAAAGAAAGGGAGAAATAAAGAGACAGAATTGGCATACCAGGGCCTCCAGCCACTATAATTGAGCTCCAGATGCATGTATCACCTTGTGTGCATGGCTTGTGAGGGACCTGGAGAGTTGAACATGGGTCCTTAGGCTTTTCAGGTAAGTGCCTTAACTACTAAATCATCTCTCTAGCCCTGTTTTAAAAATTTTAAAACCATAATAGACAATTCTGTCTATAGGATAGTTTGCATTAAGTTATGCTTAACGATCAAGGTTTGACTTAAAATAACTGTTATTCTTAGTGTTATGTTATTATAAATTTATTATAGTGGTATTTATAAGAATCTTGAGGTGGGACATTCAAATTTTCCCTTGCAATTTTCTATCTTTTATTAAAAAAAATAAAATAGTATAATCTATCATTGCCCTTAAAATATGACCTTACATATAGTTCCAGCAAAACTTACATATTCCTTTGGAAAGGTTTTATGTGAGTGATTATTATTCATCTCTAAGTTTGCAAATTATTCTCTTTTTCCTTCTGCTATGAGTACCATTGAGAAAGACTACTGGGTTTCATAGGAGCACAGGTTAAAATGTTTTTTTTTTGTTGTTGTTGTTGTTGTTATTCTTGTTGTTTTGTTTTGTTTTGTTTTGTTTTGTTTATTAAGGTAGGGTCTCACTCTAGCCCAGGCTGACCTGGAATTCATGATGTACTCTCAGAATGGCCTCGAACTCATGGCAGTCCTCCTACCTCTGCCTCCCAAGTGCTGGGATTAAGGGTGTGCACCACCACACAGGTTTAAAGATGCTTTATAAATGCTGTCACTAGACCTCTAATTGAGGACACTTCCTGAGCACCCAGCAAGCAACTGCCTGGCTGAGATTTCACAAGACTTCTCTAAACACTTGGTTTTCACATGTTTCCTCCACAGATGCACATATAATTTTCACATGCTTTCTCCATAGATGAACATATCTTCATCACATGTTTTTCCCACAGATTAGCATATCATCTTCACATGCTTTCTCCATAGGTGAACATGTCAGTGGGAGACAGTTATTAGCCCTATGTGCCATTGTGAATTTCTTTGATAAATTGACACTTTAATGTATCTTCCTTTCTGACACTGCATTTTATTCACTTTATGCTGAGTATCTGCAAAGACAATGGATTCATCATTTATATATATATAGCCTGATAATTTATAGTTCTAAATGCAACCTATCACCTCCCTCCTTGCTTTGAATTTAAGAGGAGAGGGGGAAAATTCAGTCAATTTGATCCAGAATATTGGGTCTAATGGAGAGATAAGGATAATAAAGGCATGTTTTATTAAGGAAAATACAGAAAAATACTCTCAAGAGTGTTTTCTGTAACAAAGAAAGTGAAATCTACCAGACCAGGAACTTGGAGCTAGGATTATACAGATGGAAAAGCCCCTAAGTGTCAAGGCAAGCATTTCTGCTGGCATCCAAGTAAGAAAAAGTTATACTTTTTGAGTTAGAACTCAGAAAAGCAGGTGGGCTCAAAATGAAAGTATGAGAGCAATTGCACCAAAGGAGGGGGTTCTGCATGTTTAAGTCCATTATCTCATTAAATGGATAGTTATTCCTCCCATCTCTTTAGCTCATCTGTGAGGGGAGGCCTCTTGACAGGCTTCTGTGACCAGGGGACTTTGTTTCTCTGGTTAACAGGAAGTACCTCTTCTCTTTCTAATGCTATCAGGGAAACAGGAGATGGGGTTCTTTCCTTCAGTGACCTCCAAGCCTACACAAGACATTCCTCCTTTTAACTGTTAAGACCCTAGAATCATTTAGCAATAGGTGGCAACTCAATCGAGCTTCTTCAGGCTAAAATGGAACATAGTGATGTTCTTCTGTAGCCCCTACTTAAATCATGTGGGACAGGCTGAGCCTGTGTTCCTAACTGACTAACTGTAAAAGAAAATTACCATGTTTTTAATCTCTATCAAACTTGCACTAGACTTATGCCTCAGCTTTTAATAGTTATAAACATCCAGTGATCACAGTGTCAATTTAATTTGATTACTTTCAAGGCTTAATTCTTACATATTGGAGGCATTTTTAATGTGCCAATTTCTGGGTATGTAAGTTAAATTAGCAAAAGTTCATCAATTTACACATTTTTGTGAAATATATATTTAAGGGAAAGGGGAAAAAACTTTGTCATGGTAATATATTGGTGTGACAAGCTACTTTAATATAATAGTGTGGCTTAAAATAATGACAGTCCAAAGACAAGCATACAGGATAAATGATAGCAAACATATGGGGAAAAATTAACCAGTGTAAAAGTAGAATGGTGCAGTCATCTGGAAACTGTTTATGAGTCTACATGGTTGAACATCACCTCACAAGTTAGCAGTTACAAACTAGATATCTTCCAGAAAGAAACTGAAACTCATGTTCATAAAAAAGACATATCTATGAAAGTTCAAAGCATGTTAACTCAACAAAGAGGAACACTCTGTATGTCCATTGGCTGGTGAACAGGTAAATGAAAGGCAGTAAAAATATACCAGGCATACTACTCAATAACAAGAGATGAAGTACATGTCCATGCTACCTCATGTCGGCATTCAGACAAATGACAGAAGTCAAAGAAAAGAAGTGGCATACTGTCTGATCTCATTGATTTGAGATGTCCACCAAGTGCACGTGTATCTAGAAAGAAAGCAGATTAGTGGTTGGCTGCTGCAGTGATTTGATTCAGTTTTCCTGTACAAACTTGGGTGTTCTAAGTACTAGGGACACAGCTGGTGGCAATTTGGGAATTGGAGCCATCTGGAGGCATTTTTTTCATTGGGGGCAAGCTTATATAGCTAGCATCCATTTGCCAGTGTTTGGCACACTCTCCTGATGCCATTTTTATACCTGATGTTGGCCAAGAGGTAATGTCCACCCTCTGGTCATGCCACAATTTTCCTTGCTATCATAGAGTTTCTTTTTGAGTCTGTAAGCAAAATAAACCCTTTCCTTCCATAACTTGCTCTTTGTTGAGTGTTTTTTTTTTTTTTTTTTTTTTTTTACCAGCATTGTGAAGCTGACTGCAACAGTATATTGGTACTGAGAGGTGGGGTTGATACTGCTAGAAACCTGACTTGTGGCTTTTGACCTTTTGGAGCTGATTTATAAGAGGAATGTAGAAAGATTTGAAACCTTAGCCAAAGAGATAACTTACAGTGCTGTAAGTACAGCTTGATGGATTTTTCTGGTTAGAAGCAAAAGACCTGAATGCAGTAAAAACTATTGACTATGATGTTTGGTTTATGAGGGTGAGAAAGAGCTTTGTTTGGATTGGTCTAGAAGTAGTTTGTGTGAGAGACTTGCTATGATCTGTTTGCTTAATTCCTGATAACTTGTGCAGGGTTGCATTCATAAAAGTGGATTGGTGTGAGATGATGGATATGGTGCAGAAAGAAATGAAATCTTTGAGCTGAAAGTACTGCCCATTTAATGCAACTGTTTGAGAGCTTACAACCATTAATATTGGGCCAGCTGATCTGGACTGGGGCAATAGGAACAGTGCAGACTCTTTTGAAGGAGTCTGAATGCTGAAAGAGCATCCTGTTCCTCAAAGTCTGTTTTATTGTCCCATGGAGATTAGAGATTATATATATATATATAATCTTATTATATAATTATTTTATATATATATATGTATATGTATATGTATGTATGTGTATATATATATATATATATATATATATATATATATATATGTATGTATGTATAGAGAGAGAGAGAGAGAGAGAGAGAGGAGGGAGAGAATGGGCATGCCATGCCTCTAGCCAATGCAAACAAACTCCAGATGTATGAGTCACTTTGCACATCTGTTTAATGTGGGTCCTAGGGAATCAAACCTGTGTCCTTAGGCTTTGTAAGCATTCACCCTAACTGCTAAACCATCTCTTCAGCCTGTATTCATTTTTTTTTAAGTTTATATTTTCTAATTCTCTTTGCTAAGGTTTGGAAAAGTTGTTTTTCAAACTTCCCAAGAAAATCTGTGTGTGTGTGTGTGTGTGTGTCCACACACATGCACACATGTGCTAGGCTTTCTCATATAGACAAAATTGACAGGTAGATACAAAGGATAGACAAGTGAATTGGTAGATGGATTAAGAGAATAGCAAGAAAGATAAATGTGAGATTAAATTTACTGGGGGGGGGGGGACAGATTCCTACATGCTAATTAGAAAGGCTGAAAGGTCCCCCAACAGGCCATTTGCAAGGTTATAAAAGCAAGGCTATCCCTGACTCCAGAAAAGAGACCAATTTTGTACTTCCTCTGCTGTGATATTCTACTGAGCCATTGGCTGATAGTATGGTGTCATTCACTGAGGGCTGATCTTCACTCAGTAATCTTCAGCTCACAAGCCAGGATCTTCTGAAAATACCTGCACAAATATATACCTGCAGGAACAGTGATTTACCACCTATCTATAGATCTCAGCATACTTGAGATAACCTCTAATATTAATCAGCACTAAAGTGGCATGTTAAGGTAAGTTTTAACCAGGGGCCACCAAAAAAGATAGCTCTCTCCACACAAAAAAATAAATTTTCTTTTAACCCTAAAGAATATGCTGGGCATACATTTGAGCACACATTCAAAGTATATACTGCTTGAAATGACAAATGATTGTTATTTAGGATTCTATGAATTTTATTTTCTAATGTGACAGACAATATTGAGTAACTCAATGTATTTTCTTAACTTTGTTTGGCTTTGAAAAACAGAGGAACTCTCAAGTGTACATGGGTAACAGTATCAAAGAATTGCTATGAACACATCCTCTTAAAAACCATCCTCTTAAAAACTCAGCAATCAGAAGATGAGGACTAACCTTCTACAAACAGGAACATAGCAAAAACGGCTAGTTTTCAGCTACTGAATCAGATTGATTTTGTTTATTAGCATCCAAATTTTGTCATTGATTGAAAATAATGCCTTTTTCCCATAGGCACAGATATTTCTAGAAAAGCTAGTGGAAGATAGAATCATTCTGTTCACCCTTCTGTTTCCAGAGCACTTTACAGCTCAATTAACAGTGCAGAAACCTGTGCGGCTCTGATGAGATCTCAAAATCTTACCTAACTTTAATTTACTTTAATTTTACTTTAATTCATTAATTAATGCCCAGTCTGTTAAAAGTATCACTCTGCATGAAGAGGAAAAGAGTGATGAAAGACTGCTCTCAGATAGCCACTGTGCCTGGAAGGTGATGTGCTCCGAAGGTGGATGTCTATTACTGTTGAATTTAAAATTGAGTGAAGAAACACAGGTAGTTAAAGTAGGAAGGGAGCAGAAAGAATTCAGAAAATTTCAGTGCAGAGAAAGATGTTGAAAAAGCCTCATAGAGAATTTAGCAGCACAGTTTGAACTTAGAGAGCCATAGGATATATTCTACTATAAGCACATACAGTAAATAAAATAAAAATGCCTAAGAAAAAAATAATGGTACTTCTTATAAAAGCTCATGTTCAAGCTGGGCATGGTGCTCTCAGTGGTAGTACCACATATTCAAGGCCATCCTGGTCTTCAGAGTGTGTTTCAGGTCAGGCAGGGCTACTCAGTAAAACAACTTTGTCTTCAGGGAGAAAAAAATAGAGGGAGAGGGAAAAGAAGGAAAATGAACAGAATATAAAATAAAATCAGGGGCTGGAGATATGGTTCTCAATAAATAAATAACAACTTAAAAGGAAAAGAAAAGGCTATTTGCAAACATGTTAGCAACTGTTGGAATCTTTATAACCAGGCTTGAGCTATCATTCTCATAGTTCATTCCCATAGGTTTTTCATTATTATTCATTGCCACAGCAGCGAAACAGGTAAGATTTCTTTCCCTACCTGAGCATTCAGAAGAGACACCAACCCTCTCAGGCACCAAACTTCAGCTTTCTGAAAGACTGAATCAGAAGAAATGGCAAGCCCAGGCTACACCCATGCATTGTTATGAGACTGAGACAGCCAACATGCTATATTTTTATCAATGTTTTTTGAGACAGCGTCTCTTGAAGCCCAGGTTTTTCCTTGAACTTGCTATGTAACTATGTAACTGGAGCTGTTTTCAACTTCCAATCCCCCTGCTTGAGTGCTGGGATCACAGGCATGCGCCAGCACACCCACTTTATAGAGTGCTTGTATCAGTCTCAGGACTTTAAGCATGTTAATCAAGCATTCTACCAGCTAAGCCCAAAACGAGCTATTTTAGCTCATTAAGTTTGTGATTATATGTACACCTCCCTAGATAAGAAATACACAAGTCAGTAATTTTCTGTGTATCTATATGCAGGCATTTTCTGTGCAACAGACATTAAATCTTTGCTAATAAACTAGAAGAGAGAAATATGATTCAGTGAGCATTTTGTAAGATTTCCATAAAAGTTTAGTTTGAAAAGTGGACTTTAACTCAAGAAAGTTCTTTAAAAGTTTTAGACAGAGGAAGCAGCATTTGCTCTGAAAGCTGCATTATAGGTCTACTTTGGATCTTCCCCACATTGTGTCCTAAAAGAGTTGCTGGGACTCCTAGAGGTTCTTCTGGCCATTCTCCTAGTGCTGTTCTGTCTCTTTCCTAGCATGGTCCTAGCTTCCCTCCTAGCACTGCCCTGGCCTCTCTCTGAGGTGCTGTCTTGGCCATGTTCCCTAGCTATTTCATTATCACCATCACCATGCATACTAGGGAGTTTGAGTCACCTTGGGCACCAAGATGGGCCTTATCTTTTACATCGCAGAAGGGGGCTTCCAGAACACCAACATGGAGATTTCAGGACTCAATTTTAAAGGAATTTGTAAAGGAGACCAGGAGTCCATGTTCAGGAAGGTGTTTCAACCTTGGATGAAAATAATTGCAGCAGTTCATTGCTAAGGTGTTTATTTCACCCTAGGACAATGTCAGGTTTTGTGTATTTGAAAACATTTCAGAGTTGAATTAAAAGTTATTGATTACAATTTGTATGCATCCAATATGTCTCAGGTTCATTGAATAAAACAATTCTTTTTAAATGTTATTTATTTATTTATTTACTTGTTTGAGAGAAAGAGGCAGGTAGAGGGAGAGAGAGAGAGAGACTGAGAGAGAGAGAACAGATCACCAGGGCCTCTAGCCACTGCAAACAAACTCTAGACACATGTACCACCATGTACATCTGGCTTACATTGGTACTGAGGAATCAAATCTGGGTCCTCAGGCTTCATAGGCAAGCACCTTAACCACTAATGAATTCAGCCTGAATAAAACAATTATTATTTTTTGTTGGGCCCTGAAAGGCCCAGGCGTGAGGCCTAGTGGAACTTCCTGAGCCTAGCTAAAGTTTGGCGACCTGTCTCTGGCCAGCTATGACTCAGCAGGATGCCTAAGGGCTTCTGGCCTGCTACTTCATCGTGGTAATTGTAATTACCATTTCAATAGTTAAAGTTTACTATTGGCCCTTACCTCTTCTCCCACCCTAAAATCCCCGCCTTCGTCCCCAACATGATATAAGCAACTGCTCAGAGTAATAAAGTGAGTTGTTCCTGCATTGCAAAGACTCCCGACTCAGTGTGGTTTTTCTCCGGTATCCAGGAGAGGTTTCTGAGTTGTCTGACACTCATCATCCCCTCAACCCCTAGGGAGGAACCAGCAGGCCTGGTCCTTCCCTCGGCACTACCTGTGCGGGAAGGAGCCCCACAATTTTTTTATTTTTTTGTTCATTTTTATTTATTTATTTGAGAGAGAGAGAGAGAGAGAAAGGGCACAGCAGGGCCTCCAGCCACTGCAAACGAACTCCAGACGCATGTGCCCCCTTGTGCATCTGATGAATGTGGGTCCTGGGGAATCGAGCATCGAACCGAGGTCCTTAGGCTTCACAGGCAAGAGCTTAACTGCTAAGCCATCTCTCCAGCCCTTATTTTTAAAACAAAAGAAATAAATGTAAGGACAATAAATGATCAATATAAAAGCATTAAAGAGGGCTGGAGAGATGGCCTAGCGGTTAAGTGCTTGCCTGTGAAGCCTAAGGACCCCGGTTCGAGGCTCGGTTCCCCAGGTCCCACGTTAGCCAGATGCACAAGGGGGCACACGCGTCTGGAGTTCGTTTGCAGTGGCTAGAAGCCCTGGCGTGCCCATTCTCACTCTCTCTCTCTCTACCTCTCTCCCTCTCTCTCTCTGTGTCACTCTCAATAAATAAAAATGAACAACAACAAAAAAAATTTAAAAAAATAAAAAATAAAAAAATAAATAAAAGCATTAAAGAATATGTTCTCATGAGCCAATCTACCATATTGACAGGCCTGACAGAATTGAGAGAATGAGCAGCTATTATTTCTTTTAGGCTGGCTTCCTGAAAACAGATACATTAAATAAGCTCTTTGCAAATGTTTGGCTTTGGTGCTTTCTTGGTTGGATTCTCTCAGCCATGGTGCAATGCAGGTATTCTCTTTTGTCAACTCATGTGTGTCATCCATATACTTTGAATGTGTGACACATAGGCAGAAAGAATGGCCTTTTCATCAGAACATTCAGAAACTTTTCTCATGCTCTGATCTTGACAGAGGGACATTCAATTCCTCTTGGGAAAAGGGACTGCCATGATGGCTGTTATTTGGGGGGACCCAAAATAGGAATTTTGAATTTGCTGAAGTATTTGACTAAGGATTCTGAGCTCCTAGATATCCATGTCATTTGCTTAGAAATTTTTTACCTGAGTAAAGTATTAAGAAAAGCTATTAAACAATTGAATCCAAAGACATTAAAACAGTCTCAGTGACACCTATTTTGGACTGGGATTTCTATCTGGAACCTGGACTAGCATACATAGCTGTAAATCATTACTTCAGTAAACTGAGAAGATGTCTTAGAGAAAAGTATTTAGAATGCAGTGTTTCTACATTTTAAGGGAATTGCTGAAATCTTTTTAAACTTTTTTTTTTTTTTGCTTATCTACAGCTTTTTTGCTTATTTACAGCTGTCTTTTGTTATCCACAGGACATCTCAGAACCCCTACAAGTAACAAAATCTCAGATGCTCAGGGATCTTTATTAAATGAAAAAGTATTCCCATGTAACTATGCACATCTTTAGTTTATATTTTAGTTTGGCTTTAGATTAGTTGTAATATGAGTACAATCCTCATGCTGTGTAAACTGTATTGTTTCAAGAATGACAAGAAAACAATTCTGTCCATCTTCAGTACAGTTGCATTGTTTTCTCAAATATATTTATTCATAGTTGGGTTCATGGATGCCACATATGCAGAAATATGGATCAGCTAACCAAACATTTACATTTTTTTCTTCTTTCTTGGAAGCATGACATATAATTAATTCCATGAGTCATTAAAATACTTGCCAAACCCTGGCCAATTGGACTGTCTTCTGAGCTAGGCTTCCTGTAACATTCCTTATTCTGTAACATACTTTGTGTAAGCCTTAGCAAGTTATATGACTTCTCTGTCTGCCTTTATTTACTCCTTTATAAAGTGTGGATAAGAATGATGCTTGTTAGAGGCTTACTGTGGGTACCAAGTTAATATACGTCAAACCTTGTACCTTGAGCACAGTAAATGTTTAATGACATATTAAACCCTTAGCTAGTTGATACTGACATGCTTTCTGGCATCCATCTGATAGAAATCTTATTGTTTATTGGTAATAATAATAAAGCTATATCACAGGAATAACAAACAAGGGAAAGAATTTCCTTCCTGTAGACACAAAACGCCACTTTCAGGTGAACTGCAGTTTTTTTTGTAATGTTCTTGAGACATGCTCTGCTTGTCATTATCTGTAGACAGCAACTTTGTGGCATCTTCAGTGTCAGGCACTAGTCTGCAACCTCATCCTTCTTGCTGTATTGAGCTGCCTCATGCCCTTGAAGTAAGTGTGGCCAAGGGATTTGTCCTCATAGGGTCTCTGCCCTCCCAAGGGTCCATCAGTGTTTGTGATGATGAAGCTTCCATTGGTCTGATGTACAGAAGAGGGAGAGATTGAGCAAAGTTAAGACTTTGTCCTTAAGAAAATGGCCAATTTACGTGAAAATCTGAATTAGTGAGATACCACCATTGTATCAGGTGGAAAAAATGAAGTGAGACAGAAAACACTTGGAGTGGTTATTATAAATATTTAAGGGAGTACTCATAAAGGTCTACATGATTAAAAAAAAAACATGGATCTTGTAAAAGCCATACCTAAAAGATATTTCAAAGTCAGAATTGAAACAATCTGACAATTAGAGACAAAGAAAACTGTAATTATAATCAATAAATGTAAAGCCAAGGTTTTAATTCTGATAAATGTATCTCTTCACTAATAGAAACAGAGAATAAAGATGGCTGTGAAGAAAGTAAGGGTTCCATATTGGATCCACTGTGATTTAATAAGTATCTTGGCTTAGATCATCTGGAAATGACAAAGAAGGAATGGTCAACATGAAGGATGAGAATGAGAAGTATAGCATATCTGAATGTGTAGCAATGAGATAGTTTGAAAATTTTTATTTATTTATTTGTGTATATAGGAGAGAGGGGGGGGAGGGAGAGGGAGAAAGAATGGCCTCACTTGGGCCTGATTCTGCCAAAAAAAACTCCAGATGCATGTGCCACTTTGTGCATGTGGATCATGTGGGTATTGGGGAAACCACTGAGTCATCTCTCCAGCCCCTGAGATGAGATATTTTGAGGAAGGGTGTGACAGAATGAGATAGAGAGAAAAACAGGAAAGCAGAGTGATACAGTTTAGTAATAAGGATATTGATTTCAGTTATCTGAATTCCTAGTTGCAGATGGGACAGGAGAATAAAAATACAAGGATCTCCATTGCACATTAAAAGTTTTTCTATCACTTAAATTTCTAATGCAAACATCTCTAGATATTTTAGTTGGATTCTTTACAGTTATCTTCTGGAAAGTTCAGGTTAATCAGCATGCTGTCTTAGATTTTTGAGGTTCCATTATATTATTAATTGTCTCTGAAATTGTTTGTTTTTTACTTTTTTTGAGATCTACACGGTAATCTTTGTGACATTTATTAATTTATAGCTTTTTTCATTCCCAATAAACACAATTAAAATAAGTGCAACTAATTCATCTCAAAAATAACAATTCTGCCCAATACAAGTCTTGAGAATAAGTCACCTTCTCTTGAGATAATTTCACTCTAACCCAAAGCCTTACATTTGCAAGCTCTGGGCTCTGGTATTACTGGTTTGGTTCTATTGGTGGCTATGTGTTTAAAAAGAAAAAGGTGACTGAGTTTGAATGGACATTTATTGATACCATTTTATCTGAATTTTCAGGTAGCAATGTATTCAGAAGTAAAAAAAAACAAGTGATTGCACATGTAGAGATGATCATAGATTTCTTTATATGAAACTTTTATAACTAAAATGTAGCAAGAGAAAGTTAAAATTGTTACATTATGTTGTATCTTAAGATTTAACTCTTTTGAACACATTCATTTAATTTTATCATTAATATTCTTTTTTTCCACTAACAGGTTCTAAAATTATTATATATGTACATAACAATTCATCATTGAATTAGAAAAAATAATTAAAACTAAAAAAGCAATAAAATTAAATAGTAGAAGAGAAAATAGTGAATTATGTTTTATAAATTTGGCTTTTATTTATTTATTTGTTTTTAAAAACATCGTTTTAAAAATTTTTTTATTTACTTATTTGAGAGTGACAGACACAGAGAGAAAGACAGATAGAGGGAGAGAGAGAGAATGGGCGCACCAGGGCTTCCAGCCTCTGCAAACGAACTCCAGACGTGTGCGACCCTTGTGCATCTGGCTAACATGGGACCTGGGGAACCGAGCCTCGAACCGGGGTCCTTAGGCTTCACAGGCAAGCGCTTAACCGCTAAGCCATCTCTCCAGCCTGGCTTTTATTTTATAAGAGTGCTAAGTAGGTGGTTTCTTGGTTTGCATTGTCAACAGACAATGATAATCTAAACTCCCTCTCTTCAGTGAAATGCACTTAAGTAGAAGAATCTCTAATGGAAATAAACTTGAAGTACAGCCTTCAAGAAGAAGCTAGACAAAGTTTCAGATAATCCTATCAAGTCAACATAATTGAGTGGCATTTCTCTGCTAGATTGTAAATATATAGAAATATATATAGAAATGCTGGAGAGGTACTAACTTTTGCCTGGTCTGTGAAATCACTTCTTTTTGAAATAATGTCAATCATTGCCATACAAACCTCTTTCCTAAGGCTTTTACAATATTATGAGAAAGTTTAGTTAAGAGACAACAGCATCATTTAAATATTCAACATTGTATTCCTCCAACTGAGTTTTATCTGATAAAGGCAGACCACATAGTTCTTCAAGAATCTTGTAATTTTTCAAATTTATGAAAAACTTTAGGGGGATGAGGTTAATGGAATTTTAGATGTATTCTGAGAATATTTCTACTTTTTAAAATTTTGCTCTTGATAAGGTCCTTCATAATGAGTTATTTTGGAAATAAATAACTGTGAGTGAAGGAGCAATATCTTGTCATAGATATAGATATAACCAGTTAATTTTTCAGCAAGGAGAGTTTTCTGTCTGAATGAAGGAAGGTTAATGGGAAGATGCCCCGGGTAGAAGCAGGAAGCAGTGAGCTTGTGTGTGTATTAATAACTTTACCAAAGAAGATACTCTGCTCAGCTTCTGTGAATAATTGAGGTCTGAGCTCTTAGAACTTCAATCCACATATTTTTGTGAAGAACTTGTCAGCTCTTCCACCATTTCTCTGCTTGGAAAGAAAAATTCCTAAGTCATATCTGTTTGCTTCCATTTTAATTGCCACACAGCATAATTGCTTCCAAAGGATTATATTCTACTTCCTTTTGTCACAGAGACCACTTAAGCATTAGATTAAAATTTCACATCTTTTATCTGGTGAAGAACTACACACACACCACACATACACCATCCCCCCAGTGAAATACAGACTATAAATAGATTTTTTTTTTTTTGCTATGTGAATTGGGTTTATATAATTAAGATAAGAATATCATGGAAGATTGTCATTTAGTTATGAACATCTCAATGCAAACAAACATGCAATCATTATACCTACATAATGTTTGATTTCATTGAATACAAATTCTGTGATGAGTAATCATGAAAAAGTGTGGTTAAGGTTGTTTCTACAAGGATACCATCAAGTTGAATCATTTAGGTATTTGATAGACACAATTTCATTGTAGCAATTGGAAGGATGCACTGTACAGAGGTGTGTATCTGTGCCTAGTTGTGTGTATGTGGGGTACAATAAGATCAGGTAGGCAAATTTTCGGGACTTAGATGAGTAGAGAATGGATGGGATTACATTAAAGGAGTCAAGATTGTGCAAAATTTAAAATAGGGCCCAAATGGGTTCTCCAAAGAGAGGAACCATAGCTAGTGGTATGTTATGAGCTAAAGAGTACAGAAGTTGAACTTCTAGGTTGGAAGTAGCCTGGAACAACATCTGAGGTGTTGGGCATCAATTCTTTGTGAGTGCTATGGAAGAACAGACAAGTAATGCATCTAAAGCTATATTAGTATATTGGAAATGGGGGATAGCTAAAAATACTGATTTGTTCCCAAAAAAATAAGAGTCTTAGCAAGTACTTTCATATACTGCATTGACTTCCTTACTCCCTCTCAAAAGCATGACAACTTATTTCTGTGTTTTTTGATGTTCTATTTCTGGGTAAATAGATCCCTCATTTCTTGTCACTCTTGTTTCAGATCAGCACACTCCTGAATAGACCATGCTTTAGTCTCACAAATTACTTATCATGTTGCTGACACAAGTTTTCATAGGTTGTTCTTTGCCCAGAAATACTCATTCCACAGATAAACACCCAGTATATACTCTACTTAAAATGGTTTCTTTCAGGTTGGAGAAATGGCTTAGCAGTTAAGCTTTTGCCTGTGAAGCCTAAGGACCCCAGTTTGAGGCTCGATTCCCCAGGACCCACGTTAGCCAGATGCACAAGGGGGCGCATGCATCTGGAATTCGTTTGCAGTGGCTGGAGGCCCTGGTGCGCCCTGTCTCTCCCTCTCTCTCTCCCTCTCTCTCTCTCTCTCTCTCTCTCTCTCTCTCCCTCTTTCTCTCTTTCTGTTGTTCTCAAATAAATAAATAAAAATAAACAAAATAAAAAATGGTTTCTTTCATAAATATCATCTTTGATCATACTTTCAAAAGAGCAAATTAGCAATTTTCCTAGTGCCTACTATATTATACCCTAGAAAAGATAGACTGATTTTTTTATCCTACTGCTGTATCCCCAATATTTCAGAAATATATGGAAAGATGAAATGTATAATACGTAGCAATTCCTTTTTACAAGGAAGATGTAGGGCCCCCCCCACCCAGAAACCAAATAATAAAAATCCTTACACACACAATGTTATTTTCTGTACAGACATACCTCTGATGAAATTTAATTTAGAAATTAGACACAGTAAAATATTAACAGCTAATTAATTTCTTAGCTAATAAATTAATAACTAATAAAACAGAGCAAATATAGCTAAGTACTAAAATAAAAGTTATATAACTTTTGTTGTACTTTGAATGTGAAATGTCCCCTAATAAGCTCATGTATTTGAATACTTGTGGTGTTTTGGAAAGTAGTACAATATTTAAGAGGAAGAGTTTCACTAGAGGAAGTGTGTTATAGGGGTTAGTTGCTAGTTTTTATAGTTCAGTCCTACTTACTGTTCGCTCTTTGCTTCCAGATTATGCTGCAACATGACCACTTGCTTCAAGCTCTTGTCATTATGTCTACCCACCATGAAACTTCCTCTTTCTTAAGTTGCTAGTGGTCAGGTATTTTTTTGAAGCAATGAGAAAATAACCTGTACACTATTAATATTTTTAGAAAGAAATTGTCTATGGATAACTGAAACCATGAAAATAGAACAAAAGATACATGGAAGACTGCTGTATTATTAGCTCTCTTCCTTTGAGTCATAGATTAAAGTCAAGAGACCTTCCTCCAATAAATACTTTGTGAGATATGGAATTTATAAAGACAGTGAAGAAATAACAAAAGCATACAGTATTTGCCCTTCTCTGTTCTCTTACTTCCCTACACCCCAACTTCTTGCTTTCCATTCTCCATTTCAGATTAGCTACACAATCGGCATTTACTTAGCCATAAGACATTTACAAAGCAAGCACTTCTACACAGACCTGCTACTTTCACTCTCTTAAACTGACTTAAACAAATTCTAGCAGTGGCACAGTTTCTTTTTTAGTTATTTAGAGAATACTTTATTAGTTTCTGTAATCAAACCCATGTAGATAAGACTTTATATATTTAATACAGTGTGTTACCCCTGGACAAATGGAAAACAATTAAGTTTAACATTTCCAGACCAAAATGTCTGTTAATTTCTGTACAATGTCAATTCAACATGGTAAACAGGGATTTTTGTTCCCTAAGTTGACAGCACAGCTAAAGTTTCCAAGAATTCAAATTATATATATATGTATATATATTTATATTTATATAAAAAGATCAATAATAGCAGTATGTTATGTATCAATAGCAGCAACAGCTTTTCCAGGTTCTGCAGTCGTCTGAACAAAATTGTAGAGTCATCCAGCACACTTATTAAAAAAAATGTGTAAGAAACAAAACCCCAGAAGACAGCTGAGTTCTGTTACTCTTATTATACCTGGCACCAGTTATTTATTTTTTTGTTTTTATTTTTTTAAGCTTCCCCACCATCATCTGGAAAGAAAACATTCTAGAGTACCATCATTACACACAGCTCTGAAAGCACAGTCACTACTATGCATCTAAAGCAGGTACAAAATATTCTACATTCACAGAGGGATGATACAGTACTGTCCTACATCTATAATACTACAGGATACAATTTAAAAGGCATTATTTGAGACTTGATTCTACTTTTCCAGCAGAGGGCCCAAAGGATGGTACAACACAGCTCTGTAGAGAAATGCACTCTTAGAAAGGATTTCCTTTCATTAGTGGCACAGCTCTAAGTGCTTGTTCTCTTCATGAACATCAGCTAAAAAACGTTGTGGGGAAAAAAAAAAAAAACAATAATCAAGAAAATTCCCCATGAAACAAAACTCCATAACCATTGAATTCATACAAAGATGACCATGTGAAGGTAAGCAAGACTCAAGCTAGCAACCATTTAGCAAATCTGTCATGCCTGAATGATGAGAGCTCTGAGGAAGAGAGGGGAGGCTAAATACTGCTTCAAAGCTTCAGACCACAATCAAAACACAGCATCACTTCAAACAATAGCAGCACCCAAACACTGCTCATGTGGATGCTGACATCAATATTGAATCATCTGCTCATTCATCTGGGAAGGGAAGATCAGTTACTACTGTACTTTGATTGTGTTCAACCCAATCACCACCTTACAAAAATAGAAAGCTGCCGTAATAAAAAATAAGGCTCCTTTATCCAGCACCAGTTATCTTCAGCTCACCCCAGCCTATCCAATGCCATCACCATATCTAAAGAATGTAAGGAAACAAAAAAACCACAGCAGATGGATTACCTTGTCAGCTTACACCTACCTAACATCTACTTGGTTGAAGGTCATGCATCTTCTGTCAGAATTCAGCAAGTTTCTGGAAACAGTGTAGACCTAAAAATCTTTATGGTTAGACAAAACACCAGAAATAGGAGGAAAATAATATGACTGATGAGGAGCTCAGCCTGGCCAGCTGGGTGATCCCAGCTAATCCATCTGCAGTAGCACAATTTTAACAAACCCTTAGAATATACTTTCTCGTTCTGCATCTTTGCTGTTTACCAGTCATTTCTCCTTCAGCATTCTGCCAGCCCTGACCTTGAAGTCATTATTGAACTAACGTTGGCAAGCTCTAGCCATTACAGTTACTATGTTCCTCAGGAAATCTGACTTTGTGAAGTTTCAAATGGGGAAGTTTGTAATGAACACAATATAAATTACAATGCCTCATTAATTTGTTATAGTATACACACACAATAACTGAAGTCCTTTCTAAATTTTGTAGGGCTAACTACTGCTGAAAAACATTTGGCCTTTTTCAAAGATTGCTGGATCCTGTCATTTGATTCCACTTATATAATTGAGTTTCCAAAATACTTGCAGTTCAGTTTGGGAACCCATGGGCAGGAAGCAGATGGATGAGTCATGGGGGAAGAATTAGAAAGTGTGCAAGAACAGTTACCACCTACCAATGTGACTAAAGCCAGTAACTGCAATGGAACTTTTGAATAGATTGCTCTGCCTGTAGAGTATTGCAACTCAGAAAACTCCTCTGTCAGCCTTCTCTGCCATGGAACCATTTGTTTTCTCAGTTGTGTCTAATGGTCCAAAGTAGATTTGATTCCCAAGCCTTGCTACCTTATTTGAATTATCCCTACTTTAGTAATTTGCAGTGGAAACAGGTCTGAGGAGTTTTAAAAACTGTTAGAAATTGTTCTTTTATACTAGGCAGCATGTGATTTATTGTCCAAAGTAAAATGCTTTTGAAAAATAAATGGGATTACTGTAAACAATGGCATCTTATAAGTAGATGAATATTTGTTGGCTAGAATTGGTTTTATAATATTAGTAGGTACAAAATGTTTTCTATATAATTGTTTTATGTAACAAATTATGTTTGCTTTTTATTTATTTTATTTTGGGGGGGATAGTGCTTTTGAGGTAGAGTTTCATGCTATCCCAAGCTGACCTTGAACTCACTCTGTAGCCCCAGGCTAGCCTCAAACTCACAGCAACCCTCCTACTTCTGCCTCCCACCAAGTACTAGGATTAAAGTTGTGTACCTGGATAACAAAAATTTTTTTAATTAATTAATTTATTTATTTGAGAGCGACAGACACAGAGAGAAAGACAGATAGAGGGAGAGAGAGAGAATGGGCGCGCCAGGGCTTACAGCCTCTGCAAACGAACTCCAGACGCGTGCGCCCCTTGTGCATCTGGCTAACATGGGACCTGGGGAACCGAGCCTCGAACGGTGTCCTTAGGCTTCACAGGCAAGCGCTTAACCTCTAATCCATTTCTCCAGCCCAACAAAATTGTTTTTAATCTTATAATAACATCAGTACACAATAATGAAAAATAAAAAGTAGGTAGTAATGATCCTAACAACCAATGATTATCACTAAATTTTCATCATAATTATATTCTTGGTTCTAATAATATGTTATTTATATTTTTCTTAATATTAGTTTTTAATTATTTTTATGTGATTTAGGACAAGTGAGAATCTAAATTGAGAAATGTCTGACAAAATGTTTGCCCTCAACAGGATATTTATGTTTATTTCAAAAGCATCTCTGCAAATCTGGACATGGTGGCACATGCCTATAATCCCAGTACTTGAGAGGCTAAGGTAGGAAGATCACAAGTTCAAGTCTGAGCTGGAATACATAGCAAGACTCTGTCTCAGTACAACAACAACAACAAAGCAAAGCAAAACAAAGTGAAAGTACTTCTTCAAAGAACCAATGAAAGAATACACAAAATAAGACACAGTGCTGAGTAGTCTCTATATCATGTATATGCTACCACACTAATCAGATTACACATTAAATTGCAACCCCCACATAAAATTTTATACTTATTTACTTATAGTTTAATATTTGTAAGTTTTTGACAACTATATATCCTATTTCAATCTTAAAGATATCATTCTTGCTTAGGAACTATTTTGAGTTATAAATGCACTATATTCAGTTCCAAATATATTTCTGCTACCTTATTTTCCTAGTGTATTGAGTAGCTATTACTACATAACAAAGCTTTATAGCACTTTCTGACAAAAAACTAGCTTTGTTATGGTGCAACATATGTAACATATGGTACAACAACAACAACAAGCCATGAAGTTTTCAGGTAACTGGTAGCTGGTGCTTAGAATCATCGGAAGCAATCATTACTCACATATATACCAGGGGAAACACATTACCTACCCACTAGGATCTCAAGTGAACTGCTGTCTGGGACATTACATGTTATCTCATCAAATGACCTATTTGAAAGAGCTTGTTTGAGTTTCCTCAAGTATGACAGATAACAAGAGAAAAGGTCTCAGTGAAACAAATGAAAACATTGCATTTTCATCTTTTAGACTTTTAGACTTAGTAGGAGCACCTATACCTGAACATAATTAATAGGCTTTCTTTGAAAAAGGTATGTTAGTCAAGTTCTGTCCAGAAAGGCTTAATGAACTACAGATACATAATGTCTAGTCTATAATTTAGCCATGTGTTAATTCAAATTTACTGGTAACCATACTGGGATCTTTTTATAGGCCAAGTTTCACTTGCACAGGCCATTGACTTCTCTTGCTCCCAGAGATTTGGGGGTTAAGCAGTCATAACATTCAGCTGTGGTGAAATTTACTGCTTATATTGTCTCACAAAAATTATTTGCACTGTCTTTCTATTTAAAATGAAGTTGAAGCCTATCTCTGAAAAACATTGTGAGGATTATGGTAAGCAAATCTCAAAAACACCTGGCATTAAGCCGGACGTGGTGGCGTATGCCTTTAATCCCAGCTCTCAGGAAGCAGAGGTAGGTGGATTGCCGTGAGTTCGATGCCACCCTGAGACTCCAGAGTGAATTCCAGGTCAGCTTGGGCTAGAGTGAGACCCTACCTTGAAAAACCAAAAAAAAAAAAAAAAAAAACAAAAAAGAAAAAAAAAACCTGGCATACCTATGATAACCTCCAGATTATATCTCTGTGATATACTATCTGGCAGAATTTTCTATAATTTGTCATCTATGGCTGTTAAGTTACGAAAGTCCAAGTTCCACATTACAGCTAAGAAATATTGCATTCACAAGAATGTGATTGAACTAATCTTCAAATTACTCAAACCAAAAAAGCCAGTGGTAATATTTTTAAAACAATCTCTACAATAAGTTTTGAATTATTAAAAAAGAATTTTTAATAAAATGACCCCAAAATAATTACCCAGGAAAATTTGTTCTAAAGACATAGGTTAGCAGGTATGTAGTTCTATCTACATTAGTGAATATTTTGCCTCCTCTGTGTCTTTGGCTTTTTGCAAATGGGAGTGTGCATTCCTGAGTGAAATGAACAAATGAGCTAAAACATTTCAGAGTGAAAGGGAGTGTAATGGAGTAGGATAAACCTAGGTTCTAGACTCAAAAGTTCTATTCACCACCACATACTTTAGGGACATATTGAAGAACTGAGACTTGCTATGTACATGTTTTAAACTGTGGTGATTGTGTTAAATTTCCATGAGTTCCTATACAATTCTAAATTGGGGGAGTTTATATAGGCTCACAGTGGACAAATAACAGAATGATGTTTCTCTTTCTATTGTTATCCTGGCCCCAAAATCACAGTAAAGTAAAATATGACTTTATTTTTACAAAATGCTATTTTATTTTTAGAGCCTAATTCATTTCTCATTTCTGGGTGTCAGAATCTATTCCAAAGGGACACTGAAAAATATACAAAACAAAGTCCATTTTCTTATGTATATGATTTTTAGATAGCTGTTAAGCTTTCAAAATTTTTGATATTACCTTCTGCATACTTTTACTTTTATTTGAACATCAGGTAAAAATCATCATAACATGTGAAAATTACCAAATTAATCACATTTGGGTGTGGGGCATGGCTCAAGGGTGAAAGTCCTTGCTGACAGGCAAGAGGACCTAGATGGAAACCCCAGAACCCTTATAAAAAGCCAGGCATAGCAGCATATGCCTGTAAACACAGCAGTAAGGCATGTGGACACAGGGGAATTACTGAGACTCTGCTTAGCAAGTCAAACTGAAAAATGGTGAGCTACAGATTCAGTGAGAGTCTTTGTCTGAAAGAATTTAAATAGAGAAGGAATAGACAAACACACCAGGTGTCTTTGCCTGTCCTCTATACAAGTGTGCATAGGGCATACACATTTGCAATTTTATACCATATGTACACAGGCATATGGTATAAAATTGGTATAAAATCCTTCAGTTCATTATTTCTCATTGTAAAGACCTTATTCTTTGTTTTCTTACAATTATTTATATTTCACACTCTAGTAAATCCTGTTTCTTTCCCCTCGAATATTCTTTTATGCCTCATAAATATTGTATGCACCCTATATTGTTTGATTGCATACAGTTTGCAGAAAATAATTTTTGTGCACTTTATTCTAATGCTTATTCTCATAACTTGGAATCATATTTTAATGCTTTCTTATTTATCCATGCATACTCATCTGTTATTATTCTTCACTACAGTGCATCCCCAAACTTCAACTACATCTTGCCTAGAGGAAACTGTGACTGCTACCTATTCCTTTACCAACATATTGGGTCATCTTGCTTCTGAATTCATTAGGTCTTTGGTGGGGTATCATCAGGAGCTGTGCTACCATGATACATGGCAAGTGTTTACTTAATCTGCCTAAGTTGTTCCAGTCTTCATGGCAATCTTCATTGTCATTCTACTTAACACCTGCAAAGTTTATTAATTGTTTTGTACAGAAGATCTTCCTCTCATTGATTATAACGTCCTAATGCATAAAAAATACCATGCTAAACTGGTGTGGTGGCACACACCTTTAATCCCAGAACTTGGGAGACAGAGGTAGGAGGATCACCATGAGTTCAAGGCTACCCTGAGACTACAGAGTGGATTCCAGGTCAGCCTGAGATAGAGTGCGACCCTACTTTGAAAAACCAATAAATAAATAAAACAAGCTGCATCTATCTCTTCTACATATGGATTGTTGGCAGGCAAGACTCTTATGAGAAGAATTTTTGTAATGATTCCAATATTTTGAGTCCTTTAAGTTGTAAGACATTGTGCTGTGTGTCAATGTGTTAACCATTCTAATTATGACTTTAATTTGTGTTTTTATTTATTTGTGTGTGTGTTTAAAGGAGGAGCAGTAACAATCACATTTCCGTGTATGTATTAGTTATGGAATACCCACATTTTGGAGTGTGAATTGCCTGATTAAGTCTTTCTACTTTAGGGTGTTTTTTTTTTTTAATTTTTATTTATTTATTTGAGAGCGACAGACACAGAGAGAAGGACAGAGAGAGGGAGAGAGAGAGAATGGGCGCGCCAGGGCTTCCAGCCTCTGCAAACGAACTCCAGACGCGTGCGCCCCCTTGTGCATCTGGCTAACGTGGGACCTGGGGAACCGAGCCTCGAACCGGGGTCCTTAGGCTTCACAGGCAAGCGCTTAACCGCTAAGCCATCTCTCCAGCCCTAGGGTTTTTAATATAATTAGTAAGAAGCCTTTTTTCTGAAAAATGTATATTATCTGAGGAACATGTATTTTGAGCTAAATATTTAGTTCTAAGTTTTCAAACAGTCTCTCTATAAACAAATTATTTTAATTAATGTCACCTTTTTTAACTCTAATAAAATAATCTGTTCCTGTTCCATAGCCATGACGATGCTCTCTTCTATGTTCTACAAATGCTATGTGTGACAATGTTCATATTTAGGTATATGATTCATCTTTAACACTCTTTGTGTATGTGTAAGCCATAATCAAGGAGTGTTTTCATGTGTGTGTTAGTACTCAGTTGACTGTGCATAGCTCTGACAAAATACCAAATACCAGCAAATTAAGGTAGGAGAGATTTACCATGGCTCATAGTTACCATGGTAGGGAAAGCAAAATAGTATCATGGTCTTGGATGGTTGGCCCTTGGGGCCCATGGTTTGTTTACATGTTGGAGGAGCAGCAGAAATAAGGGCTATAAGGTGGAGAGTGAACTTCAAAGTGTAACTCTGTAGGAGACTTTTCAGACTGAAACCATGTCAGAAAATATTTGGGCCATTTACACAAAGTAAAGAGGAACTGTGGAAAAGTTGTTTTCTTTAAGACTGAGATTATTGCAAGTAAGATTTATGTCTATCATTATCCAGCTCTCTGATGTTGGTTAGCACTGTCTGTTATCTCACATCTTTATGACTCAAAGATATGTAGGTTCTCTAAAGTCCTTGTATGAGGAACAAGAAAGTGAAACCATGTGTTATAATTTCTATCTTCCTCTGTTCTCCCCTGCCATCCTCCAAATGTATTTTACATCTCTTCTCTATTATCTCTCACCTTGTAAAACATGTTTCAGGATTTTTTTTCATTTATTTTAAAATCAGAATACAATGCTTCTGAAAACTTCTGAAATATAAGCAGGAATCACATATGCATGTTAAATTATTTTACTTTCCCCATACTTACTTCTTTCTCATCTCTTTATGTAACTACAATTGCATGTGTATGACAATAGTTAATATTGCTGCAGTCAGGTTCACATTGCTGGCAGAAAACACCTGACTAAGAGCAGTTTGTGGGGAAAAGAAGATTTATTTTGGCTTACAGACTCAAGGGGAAGCACGATGATGGCAGGGGAACCAATGGAATGAACAGAGGGTGAACATCGTCTTCTGGCCAACATCAGACAGACAACAGCAACAGGAGAGTGTGCCACACACTGGCAAGAGGAAGCTGGTGATAATAACCATAAGCCAGCCCCCAACAGTACACTGACTCAAGGAAGTGTTAATTCCCAAATCTCCATCAGCTGGAAACCTAGCATTCAGAACACTCAAGTCAATAGGGGACACTTGGATCAAACCACCACACTTTTCCATTAAGTTCTTTTTTTAAAACATTAATTTATTGCTTTTCTTTTCAGCAAATACAGGCAGTTTGGTACCATTGTTTAGGCTTATCCAGGATCTACCCCCTCCCAATGGACCCTCCTTGTTGATGTAAATGGGTCATGCATTGTGGAGTTAGCCCACAGTTATTGGTAGGATAAATGTCTCTGCATATCATGACCCAACATGTGACTCTGACATCCTTTTCGCCCCCTCTTCCACAAAATTTCCCTGAGACATGTTGGGTTCATTTTTGGTCTGTTTCAGTGATGAGGTGTTGGGGCCTCTGAGGCTCTGGCTCTCTGATTTGGTAGAAGTTGATTTTTCTCTGTGTTGGTCTTCTTCCCCTTTGTGCTGGTATCCGGTTAATCAGGAAAAGAGCGCCCGTACTTCTTTTGCCAAATTTCCTTAGTTTCAGTTGGGCCCCTTTTGAGGTATGTTGGGGCAGCTCTCTCCTTAGGATCTACATTTATCTGAAAAACAGAAGCAGATTCTCCAACGGAGAGTAAGTTAGCACCTGGAAAATTGAGATAACACTTCCTTTTTTGATAGAGAGTTTAATGGGTATAGGCCCTCTTGTACCCCATGATTGATGGTAGCTTGATATTGGAGAGTGGGCTTATGTATGGATATGGTTCCGACTTGTTTCCCAGCTCCAGCTATGGGTCTTGTACCACTGAGCAGATCAGTTAGCCAAATCAAGAGCAGTTGGTTTCCCACCATGGCTGTGTGCCACTATTGCACATGTGTGGGCATCACACCAGTTTATTTGTTGATAATTTGGTTAGACCATGAGTTGCTTAGACAGATATTGGTCATTTTCCCCAGTCGCCCATGTAGCACCTTCTGGCACTAGACACGCTGACTGTCTGGGGACTGACTCTCTCCTGGCTTCCAGCCATGCAGTTCCATTTTACGTGTCAGCTGCATATAGTGTCTTCAGCAATAGGGTCTTACCACTGGCCTTTGGTGGGTCATCAAGTACTCATTGTTTTAGGAAACCTTGTATGTCTATCCAATCAAAACCTCATTGTGGATGATAGCCCCATGCTGGTAGCGGGGGTTACAGGTCAGTGCCCACTAAGAAAATGAGGAAAAACGTAACTAATATACAAGAGTTAGAGAGGAGGAGTGGGAGGGGGAGAGGGATGGAGAGAAGATGTAGCAGATTTAGTTTAGTCTTGATCCTACCCTCTCAAGTGTCTTATGGTACAGGTGTTTCCTGTAAGGGTCTAGTGAAGATTCAGCCATTTGGTCTGCCTTTTAGGAAGTAGAATTTTATGGTGCCATTGCCGTTTGGGTCCAGATTAGTGTTTCCCATCCTTTCGATGCCCTCGCCTCCCTTCCCATCCATCCTAGTGTCTAGACCATGAAGTGCGTGCTGGGTATGTAAGGTACCATGGGTAGATTCAGGTTAGGTGTTGCAGATGAGTGAGACTATGTGTCGATTTTTTTTCTGTGATTGGGTAAGTTCACTGAGAATGATCTGTTCCAGGTTCAACCATTTTTCCTCAAATTTCTTTGTGTTGTTTTTTCTTACTGCTGTATAGAATTCCATTGTGTAGATATACCACATGTTCGTTATCCATTCTTCACGTGATGGACATCTGGGTTGATTCCAGCTTTTAGCTATTACATATTGAGCTTCTACAAACATGGTTGAGCAAATCTCTCTGGCCTGTGGTTTGATGGTTTTATGGTAGATGTCCAGTAATGGTATAACTGGGTCTGTTAGTATCTTTATAGTCAGCTTTTTCAGGAGTCTCCATATTGCTTTCCAAAGTGGTTGTACCATCTCTACATTCCCACCAACAGTTCCTGCTTCTCCACATCCTTGCCAGCATTTATTTTCATTTGATTTTTTGATGTTTGCTCTCCTTATTGGGGTAAGGTGGAATCTCATAGTTGTTTTAATTTGCATTTCTCTGATGATTAGGGATGATGAACATTTTCTTAAGTGTGTGTTTGCTATTTGTATATTTTCCTTTGTGAACTGCCTGTTCAACTCTGTGCCCCATTTTGTGAGTGGGGTATTTGTCTTCTTATTGTTTAGACTTTTGAGTTCATTGTAGATTTTAGAGATTAGGCCTCTATCAGTTGGATAACCCGCAAATATTTTCTCCCATTCTGTGGGTATTCTATTGGCTTTGCTTATTCTATGCTTGTCTGTAAAACCCTTCACCTTCACATGATCCCATTGGTTGAGTGACTGTTTAAGAACATGAGCCACTGGGGTTTTGTTCAGGAAGTCTTTTTCCATTCCTATATCATGGAAAGTACTTCCTAAATTTTCTTCCAGTAGTACTCGAGTTTCTGGTCTTATGTTGAGGTCTTTGATCCATTTGGATTTGAGTGTAGTGAATGGTGAAATGTGTGGATCAAGTTTTAGCTTCCTGCATGTGGTTATCCACTTTGTCAGGCACCATTTGTTGAAGATGCTATCTTTTTTCCAGCCTATATGTTTGGGCCTTTGTTGAATATCCAGTAGCTGTAGTTGCTTGACCCTAAATCCAGGTCCTCAAGTCTATTCCATTGGTCTATACTCCTGTTTTTATGCCAGTACCATGCTGTTTTTATTACTGTGGCTTTGTAATATAGCTTTAGATCAGGTATGGTGATGCCACCAGAGGTATTTCTTTTGCTGAGGATATGTTTGGATATGCGAGGCCTTCTGTGTTTCCATATGAAATTTGAGATCATTTTTTCTAGCTCTGTGAAGAACACTGTAGGGATTTTAATTGGAATTGCATTAAATCTATATATTGCCTTTGGTAGGATTGTCATCTTCACAATTTTAATTCTGCCTATCCAGGAGCATGGGATGTCTTTCCATCTTCTCAAGTCCTCCTCAATTTCTTTTTTGAGAGTTTTTATATTTTCATTGTATAGATCTTTTGCTTCCTTGGTTAACGTTATTCCAAGGTATTTTTGTTATTGTTGTTGTTGCTATTGAAAATGGGACTATCTCCCTTATTTCTTTTTCTGTATCTTTGTCATTTGCATACAGAAATGCTACCAATTTTTGTGCATTGATTGTGTATCCTGCTACTTTGCTATAGGAGTTAATCACATTCAGGAGTTTTGGGATGGACTCTCTGGGGTCTCTTACATATACAATCATGTCATCAGCGAATAGAGCTATCTTAATTTCTTCCTTTCCATATTGTATCTCTTTTATTTCTTTCTCCTATCTTATTGCTTGAGCTAGGACTTCCAGAACTATATTGAAAAGCAGAGGTGAGAGAGGACATCCCTGTCTTAATCCTGATCTTAATGGGAATTCCTCCAGTCTCTCTCCATTAAGTATTATTTGGGCCTTTGGAGATTTGTATAGTGCCTTTATTATGTTAAGATGTGAACTGGCCATACCAATTCTCTCCAATGATTTGATCATGAAGTGATGTTGTATCTTGTCAAAGGCCTGCATCTATGGAAATGATCATGTGGTTTTCATGTTTAAACTTGTTTATGTGGTGTATTACATTGACAGATTTTCGTATGTTGATCCACCTTTGTATTCCTGGGATAAATCCCACTTGGTCAAGGTGGATAATGCTTTTGATGTGTTGTTGGATTCGGTTTGCAAGTATTTTGTTCAGGATCTTTGCATCTATGTTCATTAGGGAAATAGGCTGGTAGTTTTCTTTTCTTGTGGCATCTCTGCCTGGTTTTGGGATTAGGGTGATACTAGTTTCATAGATGGAGTTGGGTAGCTTTCCCTGTTCTTCAATTGTGTGGCACAGTTTTAGGAAGATTGGTTTGAGTTCTTCCATGAAGTTTTGATAAAATTCGGCTAGGAATCCATCTGGTCCTGGACTCTTCTTTTTGGGGAGGTTTTTTTTTATTACATTTTCAATCTCCATGAGTGTGATTGGTTCATTGAGGTGATTAATCTGCTCTGAGTTTAGCTTTGGTAGATGATATGTGTCCAGGAATTTATCCATCTCCTCCAAATTTTTCAGTTTTGTGGAGTAGAGGTATTTCAAATAAGTCCTGATGATTCTCCCAATTTCACTGGTGTCTGTTGTGATCTCTCCTTTTTCATTTTGAATTTTGTTAATTTGGAGCCTCTCCTTTTTTTGCTTGATCAAATTGGCCAGTGGCTTGTCAATCTTGTTTATTTTTTCAAATAACCAGCTCTTTGTTTTGTCAATTGCCTTAATTGTTTCCTTGGTTTCCAATTCATTAATTTCGGCTCTGATTTTAATTATTTCTTTCCTTCTGGAGCTCTTTGGGTTGGATTTTTCTTGTTTTTTCAATGCCTTTAGGTGGATGGTTAGACTATTGATTTGGGATCTTTCTGTCTTTTTTAATAAGGCATTGAGTGCTATGAATTTTCCCCTGAGGACTGCCTTCATTGTGTCCCATAAGTTTTGGTATGATGTGTTCTCATTGTCATTCAATTCCAGGAATTTTGCATTTCATTTTTTATTTCATCCACTATCCATTTATTGTTTAAGAATGTGTTGTTCAGTTTCCAGGTGCCGTTGGGATTCTTGGTAGGTCTTTTGTTGTTGATTTCTAGCAATATAGCATTGTGATCTGATATCATGCAGGGAATTATATCAATTTTCCTAAATATGTGGAGGCAGTCTTTGTGACCCAGTATATGGTCTATTTTAGAGAACGTTCCATGGAGTGCTGAGAAGAATGTGTAGTCTGTGGATTTGGGATGGAAAGTTCTGTAGATGTCCGTTATGTCAAATTGTTCTATCGTTTTGTTGAGCTCTCTTACTTCCCTGTTGAGTTTCTGTTTGGATGATATATCTATTACTGATAATGGTGTGTTGAAGTCCCCAGCTATGATGGTGTTGGTGGTTATTTCTGTTTTATTGTCAAGTAGATTTGGTTTTATGAACTGTGGTGCCCCTGTGTTTGGTGTATACAGATTTATGATTGTAATATTCTCATGATGGATTGTTTCCTTGATAAGTAGGAAGTAGCCTTCTTTGTCCTTTTTGATTATTTTTGGTTTGAAGTCTATTTTATCTGATATTAATATAGCTACACCTGTTTGTTTCTTATTCCCATTTGTTTGGAATATTGTTTTCTACCCTTTCACCCTGAGGAGGTTTCTGTCTTTAGTGGTAAGATGGGTTTCTTGAAGGCAGCAAATTGAGGGGTCTAATTTTTTGATCCACCTTGTTAGCTTGTGTCTCTTGATGGGTGAATTAAGGCCATTAATATTTAGGGTGATGACTGTGAGATTTGATTTGATCCCTGCCATGCTGTGGTGGTAGATGTGTGTTGATGTTTTCATGGAATTTGAAATGTTTTGTGTCTACTCTGGGTTTGGTTGTTGTGATCTGCTTCTTTTGAGCTGTGGTCTACCCATGACAGTGTATGGGCAGTTAGATGGGTGGACCAGCCTGGGCTCTAGCTCAATGAGAATCCAAGGTAGCCTGGGGCAGTTGCCAAGCAGCCTTGGTTTTTTCTCTCTTTTGCCAACCTGCCTATCTACTGCCTGACAAGGGGGCCAAAGTTGCCTGAATTCTCACCCAGTAATGCACCAAAGCTGCCTGCCTTCAAACTTGGAAGGAGACTGCGGTAGCAAGCCCTGAAGCTGCCCAAACTCTGGCTGGGATCACTGGGACCTGCAAACAGTCTGTACTCTCCCGCTACAGGGGAGTTGGGGATGGGCGGCGAAGGACAGGTTGGTGATGGCACCTGAGCTGGCGCTAGTGACTCAGTGTGGGCTTGTGTGGGCCTTGCTGTGGGACTGGGCCCACTGCATGTGAAATTGTAGTGAAGAGGCAGCTGCTGTGGACACAGGATCAGGGCACAGCAGAGGCTGCCCACGGGCATGTGATTGGAGCACAGCAGCAGGGTCTGGTGGCCGCCTGATCCCAGCGGCAGTGTTCCCTGTGGGTGTGTTAACCAAGTTCAGCACAGCGGGCCAGCAAGCATGATCAGAGCACAATGGCAGAGGTCCCTGCTGGTGTGGAGATCCCCATGGGTGTTGTGGTGGTTTCTTTCAGGTGTCCCCCATAAACTTAGGTGTTCTGAATGCTAGCTCCCCAGCTGATGGATATTTGGGAATTAATGCCTCCTGGAGGGAGTGTATTGTTGGGGATGGGCTTATGGGTATTAAAGCCAGTTTCCCCTTGCCAGTGTTTGGCACACTCTCCTGTTGCTATGGTCCACCTTATATTGGCCACCCTCTGCTCATGCCATCGTTTTTCCCTGCCATCGTGAAGCTTCCCCTCAAGCCTGTGAGCCAAAATAAACCTCTTTTTCCCAGAAGCTACTCTTGGTTGGGTGATTTCTACCAGCAATGCGACCCAGACTGCAACAGGTGTGCAAACAGAGCACAGCGGTGGAGGTCCCTGCGGGTGTGTGATCAGAGCACAGCCACTTGGGGCTCCGGGCGGGGCAGCTGTATGGGTGTTTAGACTACCCAGCCGAGAGGGGATCCGCGATTCCCTGTTTTTCCCCACTCTTTGCCCTCTCACTGGCAAGAAGACCCTGATAACCCTTAATTTCTTGCCTTTTTTTCCTGGTATTTGCAGCACAGCTAGGTGGTCACCATCTTGGCCGGAAGTCCATCCATTAAGTTCTTAATACTTATGTAAATCTATGGGCTTTCTGTGTTTGCTTTTAATGAGTTTTGAATACTATGCCTTTGAGCTCGCTGACTTTTCTCTTTTCCCATTTATAAACCTGTTTTTTAGTCCCATGCAGAGTATACTTTGCACTTCTTATATTGGTGTTTTTTAATGGCTAGATACTGTACTAGGTCTATTTTAATTAAATTTCAATTCTTTTTTTAAAAAAAATTTTTTTTGTTTATTTTTATTTATTTGAGAACGACAGAGAAAGAGGCAGAGAGAGAGAGAGACAGAGAGAGAGAGAAGAAAGAATGGGTGCGCCAGGGCTTCCAGCCACTGTAGACGAATTCCAGATGCATGCGCTGCCTTGTGCATCTGGCTAGCATGGGTCCTGGGGAATCGAGCCTCGAACCGGGATCCTTAGGCTTCACAAGCAAGCACTTAACCACTAAGCCATCTCTCCAGCCCAATTTCAATTCTTTAATAGTACTTATAGTGTCTGCTTCCTGACTGGATGCAATGTGACCAGCTGCTTCATTCTTCTACTTTCTAGAACAGGTGGAACACATTTTGTTTTATCAGTTTTAGCTCCATCCCTAATGATCCCATTATCATTGCCATTCCTGGGACTATTTATGCTCTCATATTTCTCCTGATATGAATACTCTACTGATATGATAGTCTACTTTCTTTTCTTGCCTGAATGTTTTCCACTGAATGTTGGGCATTGTAGATTTTAAATCAATGAATATTGTTTTGCATTTATTTACCTCTGACAATAGTATCTGACTTTTGTCCTGATACAAAATAAAGTTACTTTAGGTTAGTTTGATTCTTACCTTTTGGTTCTTTTTATGGTGGATCGAGCCTGGATTTTTTTTTTTTAAATCTATTTATTTATTTGAGAGTGACAGACACAGAGAGAAAGACAAATAGAGGGAGACAGAGAATGGGCGCACCAGGGCTTCCAGCCTCTGCAAACGAACTCCAGACACATGCTCCCCCTTGTGCATCTGGCTAACATGGGACCTGGGGAACTGAGCCTTGAACTGGGGTCCTTAGGCTTCACAGGCAAGCACTTAACTGCTAAGCCATCTCTCCAGCCCTAGCCTGGATTTTTTAGACTATATCTAATCAAGTTCTAAAAAATAAATTGTCTTCTGATGAATTAACAAGATTCTCTATAAATAGATTTCTGCCTCACTTGTGGGAAAACAAGTTGATTGCTATGTCCCTTTGTGAATTCTGAAAGGCTCTTTCCTACTTCTTTCTAGTGTATTTCTTTCTACCTTCAGCCATCTTCCTCCCACATATTTATGAAGACATTCAATACTCAAGACTTGCAAGGTCACTGCAATGGTTATTTCAGTTGTCAACTTTATAAGATTTATAGTAACCAGGGAAACCTATCTCTGGTTACATAAGTGAAGGGTAATTTTAGATGAGGTTAAGTGAGGTAAGATGACATACCCTAACTGTGAGCAGAACCTAACTGTGGGCTGGGGTCCTGAGCTGCATAAAAAGAGAAAACTAGTTGAGCAGTAGCATTCATCATGGCCTGCTTCCTGACTGGATACAATGTGACCAGCTGTTTCATGCTCCTGTAACCTTTCCTTTGCTAGCATAATAGTATCTATATCTACTTCAACTGTAAGTCAAAAATATACCTTTCCTTGATTAAATTATTTTGGCAGGCATTAGTTACAACAATTGGAAAAGAAATCACTAAAGAAAGTTAGACCATGAAAAAGGCCATTTTGGTTCATAGGAGTTTGGAATTGGTTTGAGGAGGAATGTAGCATTTCAGATTTTAGGATTTAAAAAGCCCTAGAATGTTGTAATAGACTATTCTGGTAGAAATTTGGGAGACTAGAAGGACAAGAGAAATGCAAAACCACTATCAGGAACTAGGTTGGAGGCCATTCACACATTCTGGGAAAGAATTTGACTGTGTTCTCATACTTTTAATGTGGCTTAATTCAAAAGTAATGAACTAATTCTGTTTTTGTTTTTTTTTAAGCTGGGAAAATTTTAAAAGTGCATGGCTTTCAGGCTGTGACATTGTTATTTATCACTGTTCTTATTCAGATTTATTGCAGGAGGGAGAAAAAGGATGAAAAATATGAAGTTGCAAGGAAAGGAGGATAAGTAATTTAAAGTTCCAAACAAAGAGGGGTCTAAATACAAACCATCTTTTCTGGAAAAGAGAAACCTTGGTCTCTTCACTGAGACAAGACTCTTTACCCACTGAAGGTTCTAACTTGTGACAATGCAAATTCATTTAAAATGAGAAAGTCTAAACAGAATACTGCTGAAAATTGCTTACTAACAGCATCAACACACAAAAGCTGATGCAGTGGAGCTATTGCAATCTGACAGCAGAACTTGAAAATGTACCTCCATTTACTACCCAGTTTGTAGGCATGAAAGATACACTATATAAAGTTCGTGTATGACAAGACCATGTAAGATCACTCTGAGGCAGAAAAAGACTTTTGTTTTTGGTTTTTCGAGGTAGGGTCTTGCTCTAGCCCAGGCTGACCTGGAACTCACTATGTAGTTTCAGCGTGGCCTGGAATTCATGGCATACTTCCTACCTCTGCCTCCCCAGTGCTGGGATTAAAGGGATGCACCACCATGCCCAGCAGAAAAGAGATTTTCATTGGATCCTGAGCTGGCAGGCTGTGTTACAGGAGGAGAGAGAGCAGCCAGCCTGAGTCTGGATGGTTTGGGTATTTATACAATTTTTTTCTTTGGGGTGGTGGTACAGGAGACAAAAGGACCAAGGAATTCAGGGGTACAGCGACCAAACTGAGGAGGTAATCCATTATAGAATAGATTGCCATCAGAAGAGGAGCCAGGTTTTCTCTAAGATCGGCAGGAAACTAAGGTCAAGGACATTGTTAAGTCAGAGGAGTAAGATTTAGGCAATGTGAATATCTAATGTTGAATCAATCAGGTTGCTGTCCTTCTCCTCCATTTCAACTCCATTTTGGGACTCTTGTACTACCTACCTAACACAATACTGAAGGGGTTATGAAGTCTTGCTACATGGCTACAGTAGGCAGGTAATGTGAGGCAAGGTTGGATTCCCTGAAAGGAGGCCCTTGAAAGGCCATTGTATCAAGCTTTGAAGGTGAAGCCAAAGTTGCAATGGATGATTCAGAATGATAGAAATGCCAGGAATATGGGAGGTCTGTCAAGGAAAGCAGTAGGCATGGAGTAGAGCCAAACCCAAGAGAGAAACTCTTTGTGCCACAGGAAGCAGAGTTAGAGAGGTGGGATTGCTCAAGCCCATTGGAGCCTGGATGTTTCTATCACAAGTGCCAGAGACTCCACACTAAGGTTGAAGAGGTTAATTTCATCTTGTTTTAGTACCATCTTTCCTTGTTATGCTGCCCTCCCTCCTTTGTCAATTGGAAATGTTTACACTGTTCTTTTGCATGCTGGATGTATGTGATATTTTTGATGTTATAGAAACTCCCTGTTAAGAGTTTGAGTTTCAAATACATTAAAACAGTTTAAAGTATTGAAGGCTATGGGGACTTTTGAAATTAGACAGAATTACAAATGATGACCAAGAGTCTATGGGGACAAAGGGAAGAGGGTTATCACTTCATAGTAAAATATTTTAATGTTAGATTGTCAACAGGTAGACTTGTGATGATTAATTGCTATTGTCAACTTGACAGGATTTAGAATTGCCATGGAACCAAATCTTTAGGCATGTCTATGAGGGATTTTATATATTGGGTTCATTGAGGTGGGAAGATCCACCTTTAGTGTGTGTAGCACTATTCAATATTCTATGGTCCTAGATTTCAGAAAAAGAAGAAAAGTTGCTAAGCACCGTTATTCATCTTTCTTTTCTTTCTGACTGTGAATTCAATGTAACCACCTGCTTTATGTTTCTGCAGCCCCACCATTATGAGGTAGTTTGAGTAGATGACTCCCAATATATTTAGTGTTTTATTAGTTTGTAGTTTGGATCTGAAGCCACCTGGCTGGAGGAGGTTTCACTGGGTGGATCTTAAGGTGTGGTGGTGGGTTTGAAATTCCAATCTAAAGATATGCAAAGTGCCTAGTTCTTACTGTTGCAGTCCGGTTCGCATTGCTGGTAGAAATCACCCAACCAAGAGCAGCTTCTGGGAAAAAGAGATTTATTTTGGCTTACAGGCTTGAGGGGAAGCTCCACGGTGGCAGCGGAAAACAATGGCATGAGCAGAGGGTGGACATCACCCCCTGGCCAACATAAGGTGGACTACAGCAACAGGAGGGTATGCCAAACACTGGCAGGGGGAAACTGGCTATAAAGCCCATAAGCCCGCGCCCAATAATACACTCCCTCCAGGAGGCATTAATTCCCAAATCTCCATCAGCTGGGAACCTGGCATTCAGAACACCTAAGTTTATGGGGAACACCTGAATCAAACTGTAAGATTCCCGGGGGAGGGGGAATCTTCCGTGGTGGGAGACCCACACCCAAGAACCAAGACCGAGCCACTGGATGCAAAGGCAAGAGGCAGCTTTATTGTTCACACAGGCGCCTGCGGGCACTCCAGTCCTTCGAGAGGCTGAGCGCGCTGGGCAAGGGGAAGGGTCTCTTTTTATAGGGTTAGGGAGAGCAGAAGCAGGTTTACAGAAGCAGAAGCATGATTTCAGTCCCAGCACTGGTTACTTATTAATAGACTTGGGGTCGGTGGGGATCCTTTTTTTGTTTTCTTCTCGGAAACATCCTGACAGGGTTATCTATAGTACATTAGGCGGGGTCAATGGTCATGCTATGGTCACAAGGTTGTCTGCCTGTCTGCATCTGGGGGGCTGTTTTGGGCTCCTGGTATTTTTCCATGGGTTTTACAAAACCACCACATTCCGCCCCTGGCCCCCATAAACTGATATCCATACATGATGTAAAATACAATGCATTCAGTCTGACATTAAAAGTCCCCACAGTTTTTATCAATCCCAGTGATGTTCATACATCCCGATAGTTCAAGATCTTTTAACTGAGCCATAATACCAAAATGTAACCTCAAAAAAACCCATAATGGCACAGAATAAATATTCACACTGCAAAAGATGGCATTTAACATAGCAAAGAAACATTCAACCAATACAAGATTTAAAACAACCAGGGCAAACATCAAACTCTGTAGCTTCATGTGTAGCAACTCTAGCCAGTGACAAATCTTCAAGTCCGATAATTCTAACCAGCAATAAGTCTCTGGCATTCCAATTCTGCCCCTCCAGCTAGGCTACTCACAGTCCTGGAAAACTTCATCGAGGCCGGCAGCTCCTAAGCAGCCATCTCATGGTCCCGGCATCTCCACTGGGTCTCCACTGCAAGCCACGGTTCGTCCTCATGGCCCCATGGGATCTCTATGCAGGCAACCAGCAAACCTGCTTCACATTGCCGATGGCCATTTCCAAAACACAAGACCGTGTTGCAAACTCAATGACCCTCTTTCCAGCATTTCTTATACTCCACAATACCAGGTAGGGTGCCAATTTGTTAATCCAGGGGGGAATAAAGCAGACTTTGAAGAACAGGACACTCCTTGAGCACTCAGGCCCCTTCAAAAGAGTCAACATTCTTTCTGTTGCCCCAGCGCAGGTCAGCTAGCCCAGTCTCAAAGGTTGTAATCTCTCAGCTGCAGCTGAACAGGCAACAGTTCACCCAAAGATTTTTCTTTCTGTGCCATATCCCTCTGCTCACACCAGTTCATTTCTACGCAAAGCAACCCTGCACAACTTCTCAGGACATGGGCACAAGAGCAAGCTTCTCACACAAACTGCTAGCCCAGTCCAAGCACAGCTCTTTCTCACCCTCATAAGCCAAACCTCACAGTCCATAGTTCTTATTGCCTTCAGGTCTTTCAGCTCTGACCAGGATAGACCATCAAGCTGTACTTACAGCACTGCAAGGCATCTCTTAGGCCAATGTTTCAACTCCTTCCACATTCCTCTTGAAAATCAGCTTCAAAAGGCCAAAGCCACACAGTCAGGTGTCTAGCAGCAACCCCACTTCTGGTACCACTTTACTGTTGCAGTCCGGTTCGCATTGCTGGTAGAAATCACCCAACCAAGAGCAGCTTCTGGGAAAAAGAGATTTATTTTGGCTTACAGGCTCGAGGGGAAGCTCCACGATGGCAGGGGAAAACAATGGCATGAGCAGAGGGTGGACATCACCCCCTGGCCAACATAAGGTGGACTACAGCAACAGGAGGGTATGCCAAACACTGGCAGGGGAAAACTGGCTATAAAGCCCATAAGCCCATCCCCAATAATACACTCCCTCCAGGAGGCATTAATTCCCAAATCTCCATCAGCTGGGAACCTGACATTCAGAACACCTAAGTTTATGGGGGACACCTGAATCAAACCACCACACACCTGGAGTTCCTATAGTGCCCTACATGTTGTGGCTTTTCGCTGGTGGCTTACCTGTGCTCTCTCTCTCTCTCTCTTTCTGTCTGTTGGGTCCTTTAAAAGGGAGCCAACTTCTACCATTATGGAACTTCCCCTGGATCTGTAAACTTCCATAGGTATCCCTTCCTCCATAACCATGTCTGGTCTGGAACTTCATCTCATTGAACCTGAAGCTGTCTGCTACACCCTCAAAACTGTAAGTTGAAATAAACCCTGTCTTCCTTTTGCCCCTGTTCCTTTTGACAATGAAGACAGTACATACAGACAATTATCTCATCAGTCCTCTCATCTCTAGAACATTTTACATGAATTGCCTTTCTATGAGCATAATTTTTGTCTCTTTCCCACAAGGAAACCTCCAGGTTTCCCTTCCCTGCCATGCCACCTAGAAACTTTCTTTCAACGATAGAATCTCCTGAAATGACTGCAGAGGTCATTTTATTATCCTCTCAGATAACACAATCACTTGTGCCCATTGTCCAGTACTGAAAACCAATGTCTAATATAATTCTCTAAGTTTCTAGTGGTTTAAAACAGTAGATTGGGAGCTGGGCATGGTGGCACATGCCTTTAATCCCAGCACTCGGGAGGCAGAGGTAGGAGGATCACTGTGAGTTCAAGGACACCCTGAGACTACAGAGTTAATTCCAGGTCCGCCTGGACCAGAGTGAGACCCTACCTTAAAAAAAAAAAAAAAAAAGAAAAAAGAAAAAAAGAAACAGTAGATTGGGCCAGAAAGATGGCTTAGCAGTTAAGTGCATGCCTATGAAGCCAAAGGACCCCAGTTCGTGGCTCCATTCCCCAGGACCCATGTTAGCCAGATGCACAAGCGGGGGGGGGGGGCTGAGGGGTGGGGAGGGTTAGGCTGTCGCATGTGTCTGGAGTCCCTTTGCAGTGGCTGGAGGACCTGGTAGGCCCATCCTCTCTCTTTCTCCCTCTCTCTCCCTCTCATTCTCTCTCTCCCCCTCTTTCTCTCTCTGTCACTCTCAAGTAAATAAATACAAATAAACAAAAAAATTTTAAAAAACAGTAAATGAATTCCATTTCCTATAACTATATCATGACCATAATTAAATTTCTTCTCTTCATTTTAGAGAAAATACTTTAAGGCTTTGTTTTTAGGAGAAAGATTGTTTTCTGTTTTGTCCTTTGTAACCATGTTAAGATTATGACAGATTTCTGTATGTTGAACTGCCCCTGCATTCTTGGGATGAAACAAACTTGATCCAGGTGGTAATGGATTTGATGGGTTGTTGAATTCAGTTTGCGAGGATTTTGTTCAGGATCTTTACATCTAAGTTCATCAGGGAAATAGACCTGTAGTTTTCTTTTCTTGTGGAACCTCTGCCTACTTTTGGTATTAGGGTGACAGTAACTTCATAGAAGTAGCTGGGGAGCTTCCCTTGATCTCCACTTGTGTGGCACAGTTTCAGAAAGATTGGTTTCAGTTCTTCCATGAAGGTTTGATAGAATTCAGCTGAGAAAACATCTGGTCCTTGACTCTTATTTTTTATTTTTTTTTTCTTTCTTTTTTTTTTTTTTTTTTTTGACTCTTCTTTTTGAGGAGGTTTTTTTTTTTTCATATTTTCAATTTCAATGGGTGTGATAGGTTGTTTAGGAGATTAATCTGCTCTGAGTTTAGCTTCGGTAGATGATATGTGTCTAGGAATTTATCCGTTTCCTCTATATTTTCCAATTTTGTAGAGTAGAGGTTTGTGAAGTAAGACCTGATGAGTCTCCCAATTTCACTTATGTCTTTTGTGGTCTCTCCTTTTTCATTTCTAATTTGGTTTATTTGAAATGCCTCTTTCTTTTGGCTTGATCAAATTGGCCAGGGGTTTATCGATCTTGCTTATTTTTTCAAAGAACCAACCCTCTGTTTCATCAATTTTCTTAGTATTCAATGCACTAATTGCTACTCTTATCTTAATTATCTCTTTCTGTCTGGAGATTTTTGGGTTGAATTGTTCTTGCTTTTCCAGTGCCTTTAGGTGGATGGTTAGGTTATTGCTTTGGGATTTCTCTGTCTTTCTTATGAAGACATTTAGTTCTATGAATTTTCCCCTGAGGACCACCTTCATTGTATCACATAAATATTGGTACTATGTGTTCTCATTGTCATTCATTTCTAGAAATTTCTCTATTTCATTTTTTATTTCATCTACTACCCATATATTGTTTAAAGGTGTGCTGTTCAATTTCCTGGAGTCAATGGAATTTTTGGTGGGTATTTTGTTGTTAATTTCTAGCAACATAGCATTGTTATCTGATATCATGCAGGGGATTATGTCAATCTTCCTAAATATATGGAGGCAGGCTAGAGAAGTTTCCATGTGCTGCTGAGAAGAATGTGTAGTCCATGGATTTGGGGTTGGATGTTCTATAGATATCTGTTCAGTCTAAATGTTCTATGGTTTTGTTAGGTTCTCTCACTTCTCTGTTGAGTTTCTGTTTGGATGGTCAATCTATTGCTGATAATGATGTATTGAAGTCCCCAACTATGATGGTGTTGGTGGTTATTTCTGTTTTATTGTTGAGTTGGTTTTCTTTTATGAATTGTGGTATTACCTATGTTTGGTGCATAAAGATTTATGCTTGTAATATCCTTTTGCTGGATTGTTCCCTTGATCAGTAGGAAGTAACCTTTGTCTTTTTTGATAATTTTTGGTTTGAAGTCTACTTTATCCAATATTAGTATGGTTGCACTCTCTTGTTTCTTATTCCCATTTGCTTGGAATATCATTTTCCAACCTTTCACCCTGAGCAGGTGCCTGTCTAGTGGTGAGGTGGGTTTCTTGAAGATAATAGATTGAGGGGTCTAATTTTCTGATCCACCCTATTAGCTTGTTTCTCTTGATGGGTGAATTAAGGCCATTGATATTTAGGGTAATGACTGTGAGGTTTGATTTGATCCCTGCCATATTATGTTGGTTTATGTGGCTTGGTGTTTTCATGGACTTTGACTTTTTTTGTGCCTTCTCTGAGTTAGATTATTGTGATCTGCTTCTTATAGGTACTTAAGTTGGAATATTTGATTCTTCTGTGTGGAGAATTTCCTGAAATACTCTCTGTAGGTTTGGTTTTATGTTCATATAGTTGTAAAGTTGAGTTTTGTCATGGAAGGTTTTTCTTTCACCATCTGTTATGAGGGATACTTTTTCTGGGTAGAGTAGTTTGGGTTGCAAGCCATAGGTTCTTAGAGTTTGTAGTGTTCCATTTCAGGATTTCCATTTATAAGTCTGAAGTGATTCTGATAGGATTACATTTAAATGTGATGTGTTGTTGTTCCCTACCCACATTTAGGACTTTCTCTTTGATGTCAATGTTTAGAGTCTTAATAACAACATGTCTTGGCATGTTTCTCATTTGGTCCAATCTGTTTGGAGTTCTGTTAGCTTCTTGTATCTTGGTGGGCCTTTCTTTTGAGAGAATGGAAAAGTTACCACATAAACAAGGCTAAACACAAAAACCACATGATCATTTCAATAGGTGCAGAAAAGGCCTTTGACAAAATACAACATCACTTCATGATAATAGCATTGGAGAGAATCGACATGGTTGGTTTATATCTTAACACAATAAAAACCAAATACAAAGCTACTAAAGCCCATATAATACTTAGTGGGGAGAGACTAAAGGAATTCCCATTCAGGTCAGGAACAAGAGAGGGGTGTTCACTATCACCTCTGCTCTTTAATATAGTAATGAAAGTCCTAGCTCAAGCAATAGACTGGAGCGAGAAATAAAGGGAAAACAATTTGGAAAGGAAGAAGTCAAATAGCGCTAATCACAGATGGCATGATTCTATATGTAAGAAACCCAAGAGCCTCCATTCTAAAACTCTTAAAGGTGATAAACTCCTCCAGCAAAGTAGCAGGATACAAAATCAATGCACAAAAATTAGTAGCCTTTCTATGCAAATGACAAAGATATGGAGAAAGAAATAAGTGACATTATCCTATTTTCAATAGCTACAAAAAAGTAATAAAATACCTTGGAATAACATTAACCAAAGGAGTGAAAGAGCTATAAAACTAAAACATAAAAAACACTCAAAAAAAACAAGTTGAGGAGGACTTAGGAAAATGGAAAGACCTCCCATGCTCCTGGGTAGGCAGAATTAACATTGTGAAAATGGCAATCCTACTGATGCAGTGAAATTCCCATAAAAATCCCAATATTGTTCTTCGTAGAGGTAGAAAAATTGATCTCAAAATTCATATGGAAAAGCAAAAGGCCTCAGATATCCAAGCATATTATCAGAAAAAAAAAGAAAACACTTCTGGAGGCATCACCATAACTGATCTAAAGCTATATTGCCAAGCCATAGTAATAAAAAAGTATGGTACTGTCATAGAAACAGGACTATAGATTTGAGGACCCAGCATTTGGCTCAAGTAAATAGAGCTACTTGATATTCAACAAAGGCCCTAACAATATAGGCTGGAAAAAAGACAGCATCTTCAAAATGGTGCTGGACAAACTGGATAACCATATGCAAGAAATTGAAACTTGATCCACCCATCTCTCCATGCACAACAAACAAGTCCAAATGGAAACTCAGCTACTACTAGAAACTCAGCTACTACTGGAAGAAAAGTTAGGAGGAACATTCCATGATTTAGGCATGGAAAAAGACTTCCTGAACAAAACCCCAGTAGCACAGGATCTTAAACAACCACTCAACTAATGGGATGTTATGAAGCTGAAAAGTTTCTTCACAGACAAACATAAGCAGTGCCAATAGATTCCTCACAGAATTGGAGAAAACATTTACTGAATATCCAACTAACAGAGGCCTAATTTCTAGAATCTACAAAGAACTAAAAAGCTAAACAATAAAGTCAAACAATCCACTCACAAAATGGGGCAAGGAACTGGTCAGGCAGTTCACATAGGAATAAGTACAAATGGCAAACACACACCTAAGGAAATGTTCATTATCTCTAGTCATCAGGGAAATGCAAATTAAAACAACTATGATATTCCACCTTACCCCAGTAAGGATAGCAAACATTAAAAAAAATCTAATCCAAACAAATGCTGATGAGGATGTGAGAAATAGGAGCCCTCAACCACTGTTGGTGGCATTGGAAGATCATACAACCACTTTGGAAAGAAATATAGAGACTCCCCCAAAAAACTGACCATACAGTTACCAACAGACCCAGTTATTCCCTTACTGGGCATGTACCCTAAAACCTCCAAGTCTCAGCTCAGAGAGGGTTTGCTCAACCATGTTTACAGATGCTCAATTCATGATAGTCAAGAGCTGGAATCAACCCAGATGTTCATAATTAGATGAATGGATAACTAAGATGTGGCATATCTACACAATGGAATTCTACACAGCAGTAAGGAAAAACTACACAATGAAATTTGGAGAAAAATGGTCAAACCTGGAACAGCTTATTCTCACTGAACTCACCCATTTACAGAAAGATAATCACCGCATAGTCTCATTCATCTATAGCTCCTAACCTGAATCTACCCAAGTTGCCAATATACCTACCAAGCATCTCAAGGTCCAGGAAATATGGAGGATAAGGAAGACAGGAGATGGGAGGAACACAAAACTGGACCTAAGAAACAATAATACCACAAAAGTCTATATCCTAAAAGACAGACCAAATGGTTGTACCTCCACCATGCCTTTAGAGGGAACACTGGATTCACAAAGCCCTGGAGAAAGAGAGTACATTGTAAACTTCCCATTATTTCCTCCCATTTCTGCATCTCCCCACCCCTCTCTCTTTCCCTCTTCTCTCTCATCTCTCTATCTTTTTTATATCATTTATCTGGTTCTTCCTTCTCTTCTTGGGTGCTGACCTGTAACACCTGGTACCAGCAGGTGCTTATCATCCACAATGAGCTTTTGATCACAGAGACCTACAAGGTTTCCCAAAGAGGACAGATTTATAGTCCCCCAACAATTAGCGCATCTAATGCCAGAAGGTGCTACATGAGTGACTGGGGGATAAAGACCAATATCTGCCCAAGCAATGCATGGTCTAACCTACTTAGCAGCATACAACCTGATGTGATGCTCATACAAGTGGTGCATAGCCATGGTGGGAAACCAATTGCTCTCAATCTAGCTAACTGATGTGTTCAGTGGAATAGAACCCATAGCTGGAGCTGGGAAACAAGTTAGAACCATATCCAAAACTGAACCTGATCTCCACTAAAACTTTCTATAAAAAACAATGGTTACCACATTTACTTGGTGCTAGCTTTACTCTCATTTGGAGAATTGGCTTCTCTTTTTCAGATAGACACAGATCCTAAGGAGAGAACTGTCCCAACATACCTCACAAGGGCCCTAGATAAAACTAAGAATAATTGGGGAAACACATAAGAATGCTGTTTTCTTGGCAAACTGGGAACCAACACAACAGTGAAGGAGATAGACACAGAGAACAACTAACCCCTTCCAAACCCCAACATGTCATCACTGAAGCAGACCTAATATGAACCCAACATGGCTCAGGGAAATTTGCAGAATAGAGGGCAGAAAGAATGTCAGAGTCATATGTTGGGTCATGATAGCAGAGACATTTCCTCCTGCCCCAAACTAAAGGGTAACCCCACAATGCATAACCCATATACTCCAACAAGGAGGGTCCCTGTGGAGGGGGGTGGGAAGGCAGGAGGCTAACAATGGTAGCAACTTGACTGTATTCACTGACTAAAAAATAAATTAATTCAAAAAAAAAAGATTATGACAATATCTGTAGACATGTTTTATCCAAAATCACCTTTCAAGACATTCTTACTGTGATACAGACATTATATTATTGACAAAGTAGACTTAGCTCTTTTACTACAGCATGCTAATCTTGGGAAACCAGAACCAGGTCCACCATTACTGATTTTGTTTTCTTTTAATTGTAGCAGAAAAGGATGGCATAGATTCTGTACACTAAAATTTAAAAAAAATCTAATAATTTCTGTTAGATAATGAAATGAGCAAAAGACAAACCTGGAGAAATTACTAGCTATTTTGTAGGTTTTGCAGTAAATCCCACAGGTTAGACATTTTACAAGGCAGAAACCCTTCCTCCTTCTCTTGTCTTTACAAGTATAACTGTTACTTAAACATCAATAGATTTGGGAAATGCTGGCTTTCTATAAATGTTTTCAGAAAAAAACACTCTATTTATGAGTATCAATTTTCAAATTAACACAAATAACATCACAGGCCCAACTACTCCATGTAGTAACTTATGTAGGAGAAAATATTTTGAGTGTTACATATTTTATGCTGTATTGTCCATTACACAGTTAATACCAAAAGCAGTTTATTTAATATTCAGAACAATTGGCCAAGTAATTTAAGGCATATATATATATATATATATATATATATATATAAAGTTTTATGTTTAAAAAAACATAGCACATTGCCTTTTCTATTTTATCTTGGTTTTCTATGATATAGGTTTACTTCTCATGTCCTAGAAAATTAATATTAATAATAACTTGTTATTAATATTTTTATAGATAGAATATTCTTAATACTTAAATGATAAAAATTAAGAAGAAAATTTAGCCTAGTATAATTAGTATAATTCTGTGTAACCATTTTATTGACTTAGCTTAATCTGCATCTTCATGACATTTTTAATCATGTTAAAAGGAGTGAAAGAACAGACTACAAATAGAGATCCCAAGTTACAAAATATTTAACTTCTGCCCACATTTGAAAAACAACTTAAAGGAAGACAATTCAGAAAAATTAAGAGAGTTAACTTTATTCAATATTTTATCCCATTTAGGTTTATTTCTTTTAATATTAGATGTAATAACTCTGCAGTAGTTTAACAGATGTGGTAGGAAAGTCTTTTTATTGGGAATTAGAACCATATTAATATAGCTTGAGTTAAGTACTAATTATTTAGCAATTAGGCATAAATTCCTCAAATTCATTCTTAATCTCCTCAGAACTAAGGAATGAGAATTTTCAAAGGCAGCATTATTTGAAGTGTTCTATAATACAAAACAACATGAAAAGGTTGGCCTTTGGTGTATTTAATTCCTGACAAATCAATGATAAAGGGAGCAGGGGAAAATTTTTGCCTTGGATATTCGTGTAAATAGAGCTTTGTAAAATATTGGAGAATAGCAAATGTATATCCAGCTTGCTAAAAGGTATGAGTAACAATGGATTCTGTCATTACTTTCTACTGATACTGAGAAATGTAGGAATGTAAAATAATGGAGTAATTGGGATGCAGGCTAGTGTTGACCTCTTTAAAATTGTCTGATTTAATCTGGAACCGAAATGAAGAAAAAACAGCCATGGAGAAATTCAGACAAGAACTATGCAAGTAGAATGAATAAGTGAAAGGGTTTGGATAGGGAGAGATGAGATGCATGGAGATAAAGGCAAGGATAAGGGTAGGTGGAATCATTTGGATTGTAGTAAACCAGAAGTAGTGAAGTATAAAGTGATAAATAATATATCTATGATACTTTTTTCAGATGATGCTTAGCTGCTCTATGGGAGTGGACTACAGAATGAGATAACTGTAGGAGATTGTTCCAGCTATGAATAAAGGTGAAACAAAAATAAAAATAATCTCACATGTTTTCCCTCATAGATTAGACATAGCCTTAAATAATATATATATATATATATATATATATATATATATATATATATATGTGTGTGTGTGTGTGTGTGTGTGTGTGTGTGTGTGTGAGAAAATGTCATAATAAACCCATTTGTATGTATATAAAACAAACTACTAAAAACCTAATTGGAATAATTCATGTATTAGTAAGCCAAGTGAATCTCTGAGGTTTATTTTGGAAGAAGATATGACAAAGAAAATTAGTTACTAATTAGTTACTATTTAGTATTTAGGAAAGAACTTGCTTTTACTGGAACATTAATTGGGTGAGTCGTGGTATGACTACTTTATAGGAATTAAAAAGAAAAAATAAACTAGAAAATATTTTGTTTATTTTGGTAAAAATGTATCTGAATGTTAGTTTAAGTCATGGTAAGTGTAACTTTGCAACAAAATCAACTTTGGCCTATCAGAGTCTGAATACATTTTGTCATAATGACTCATTAATCTTTTCTACACATACTCTTTAAAAAAAGAACTTTCTGTGTGGGTTCCTAGGTCCTCCCTCTGGGGCTGGCCATGGTCCTCCTGAAGGCACCCAGGAAACTGGAGTGCTAAGTGCAAGAATCACTCTCAGGAGACAGTTTCTATGAACAGCTCTAGTTTATTGTCAGGGAAAATGGGTTATAAGCAGTTGAGGGTCTTAAGGGGATTGGATGTACAAGGTTGCTTGCTGATGCCTAATTAGCATATGGAGACATCAATTTCAGCTCGTGGGCAATGGCAGGGGGATGGGCTGTGCAAGGTGCTAGCTGATATATATAAGGAGTTTCCTAGGCAACGGCCACAGGGTTATGGGCAAAACCTAAGTCTTATCTGAAAGTCCAGGCATCCTGTGCTTGGAGAGGGAATGGCTTTATTTGCAGCTGATCTCAGGATCTGAGATTTTTGTCCAGGGTTCCAGGCTCACTGCAACCCCCAATAATAGGGGTGAGGATCTTGGCTCCCTGCAACCCCAGAGAATGAGGGGAGGAGCTCCCCTACCAGTCTGGTCCCCAAAATATGACTAGCAGTTCAGGCTGCTGTGACCTCTTCATAGCCTGGGAACTTTGTATCAGTCAACTTAGGTTTGTTTTAACCAAGGGCCCTGTCTATGTTCAACATTTCTGGACTTTTTCTTCTGTGTAGTTATCACTTCCTAGTCTCTAGCAGATTATTTTAAATCTATAAAAATATTTTGGGGGGGCTGGAGTTAAGGCATAGCAGTTAAGATACTTGCCTGTGAAGCCTAAGGATCCAGGTTCAATTCCCTAGTCCCCACTTAAGCCAGATGCACAATGTAGCACATACATCTGCAGTTTGTTTGCAGTGGCTAGAGGCCCTGCCACAACTATTCTTTCTTTTTGCCTCTTCCTCTTTCTTGCTTTCACTCTCTCTCCCCCTCTCTCTATCAAATAGATAGATAAATAAATAAATAACTAAATAAATTTTTAAAGTATTCTTTTTAGTGCTCCTAGGTAGCCTTTGGCCTGACACAAACCTCCTTCACTTTTTGCAAATTCACTCATTTTTTTTTATGGATTTTTCATTAATACATAGCTCTTCTGTCACTGTTTTCCAACAACTTTGGCTGACATTATTTTAACTTCTCTCTTAATCTGAGGTCTTAATAATTTATTGCCTGACATAATTGAAATCATTTCATGATAGTGATCACCCTATCCTCAATGCCCACACTAGTTTTTTTTTTTAATTCATTTTTAGAATTTTATATTACAATGCAAGTCATGTAGTAACAAGTAACTTCTCAACCCAAATGTATTTCAAAGTGATACAGCATGGAGTTGGCCCCTGATGAGAAAAGAAACAATTGTATGTAAAAGTCTTAAATGGGTAAGAAGAGGAAAGGCTTTGAACCAGAAAAAAAAAATTTTCTTTTAATGAAATCATGAACTTTTATTATCCTCAACAGAAGGGTCAAGCCTGAAGTCCATGAAGTTGAGTCACCCCACCAATGAAGGTAAAAACTATAGTAGCAGTACCCAGAACCTCTCAGACCTAGCTGCCCTGCTGGTGGCCTTTAGGAGCAATCACAGATGAGGATACCAAAGCTCTCCTGCCTGCAGTCAGCCTCTACCCCTTCCCAGGTGGCACCTGGGAAGAAACAGCTCACTCAGCACCTGGGAAGAAATAAGTCAGCTCCTTGGAGAGATGGTGAGAATCCACAGGTGTGATACCTGATCTCTTCCAAGTCCGTGTCCTGTGACTCTCAGATGGCATCTCTTGCTGTCCTGCCAGCAAATGTGATTTTGGAAAGGAAAATGTGGAATAAGCCAAGTCCCTATCACTTTGAGTCTGAACTCTCACTGGACTTGGCAGACTTGTTTCCGTTTTTTCTTCTTTTTCTTTTCTTCTTTTCTTGTGTTTTTCTTTCTTTTTCTTTTTCTCGTGTTTCTCTTTATATTCTGAAGAACTGGAGCTGCTCCCATCCTCATCTGAGGTAGAATCCTCCAGTAACTGTTTTAATTGCTGTATCTACTCTGAACTGTTCTAATTTTTGGTTGCCTTTGATAAAGAATGGGCATTCTTTGTCTCCTGTTTGGTGACCATATCGTTTGCAACGCCAACACTGCATAACGTTGACTTCTTTCCCCAGGGGCATCCAAAGTCCTTTAGTTGGTTCATGAGCCAGAAATTCTCTGGCATGTTCATTGCCGGGTACATCTGGTATACAGTCTTCTGGCTTAATCTCATCTTCCTTGATGAGCCCAGGAGGAGGCTTCTCATAAAAGGACTCCAGGTGCTTGAGCTGCTGCAGCTGCTGCAGGTAGTGGCGCCGCCGCTTCTGCTCCCCCGGCTGTTTCTGCTCCCGCCACCGCCGCAGCTCCTGCTCCGGAGGCTCCTGCAGCCACCGCGCGCCCCACGCCCCTGCGTCATTGAGCCCCGGTGGAGACGACATAGCGGCCGCGGGGACCCGTTCCGGACCGGCGGCAGGCCGGCCACACTTCCCCAGAAAATTATTTTATAAGATGTCAGAAGCAAATGAGGCAGAGTGAATACTAAGAAGTAATTTAAATGTACCACCAAATCACTGTGAATTGCCATAATTTAGCAGACTATCCACACCTATAAGACTTATTCATCATTAAATTCTGAGTAGACAAATGCATTGTTGCAAATTTTTATAGTTTTCTGGGGTATCTGTAGTATTTGCACCAAATAGTTCTTCAGCTATTATCTCAATAATGAATATTATTTGTTTACTAGACATGTGCTATTTGTTGTCTACTTTGAACCAAGCTGCAAATATACAAAATAGAGGTGAAGGAAGACACATTTATAGACATCTAAAAATTATAATTGACATTAGGAATGTATTCAATATTATCAGCTAAAAGTATATGTACAAGACTTCCAGGTAAGATGGTGGCATAGGAAACAAGCCAAACAAGCTTAGGGAGGGATCTAAGCAAAACAAACTCTTATTCTGAAAAATAAAGGAGTATAGCTTATTCTTAGACACAGAGAAAAAGCTGGAGAGACCAAGATCCACGAGAAAGGAGAAAAACAGCTAGAGTCACACTGAGGCACTTGCAGCCCACTATCAGTGCTCTGCACCCCCCCCCCCCACCACCGCGGGTCACCTCGCTAGGCATGCCAGGCAGCAGCAGCAGTAGAGACCAAGCAACAGATTTTCAACTTCATCAGCCTTCTTGCAAAGTTAAAAAATCTGAAGGAACGACAGCTGAGATCAATTAAAGTGCTACTGAAACTGCGAGCAACTCCAGAAGTCTGAACCTCACATCCCCACCATCAGAACAGTGAACCTCCAGCATTCAGCCCCTAGTGGTAGGTCAGCCAGCAGAGCTGATCAGAGGTACAGATGCACAACACTGCACAACACACCATGAAGGGATCAAGGCCAGCACTCAGCATTGGTGAGATTGGAAGCCACCCTAAAATGTAACAAGGTAGACTGACAAAATAAAAAGACAGGTACAGAGATCAACATTGCAAAAGCAAATCTCTCTTTCCTTTTCAGGGCAGGTTATGGGGTATATATTCTTGGTCGGCTTTACCATTTTCAAATAAGCTGTATTTGAATATTGTTGCCTTTGATGCTTTCATATATAGAAAGTCTTTGTTTTTTGCTTCTATCATTAATGGGGATAGGTCTGATCCAGATCCAGGTTGACCTGGAACCCAGTTCAGAACAGAAATCTCTATCTACCAGCTGATGAGATTAAGAGTATAGAACCACATACACACATCCTTAGGGATTTTGGCTTCATACAACTATTTGTATGTTTTAATGCCCACAATTACATACTCTGTGCTAGTTTTTATTGATAGTGTATGTTAATTGAAGTTTAGAATTTGCCAGTAAATTATTCCACCCAGTCCACTAGAATACTTGCTTAGCAAGAAAACTCAACACCTCAACACTTCTGTGGCTTGAATGAGAGACAAGAGTTATACCTAGCACCTTGAACTCATATCCTGAGGGTATATAGACATGGATTGCCACATCTGGGAACACTGCAGATAAGTAGAAAACCAAGCATAAAATCAATTCAGTATGCAAAAGTTGCCCCAATATAATACAAGAAATTCAAAGAATCAAGACAATACAGTCCATCAAAAAACATAAATCCATGAGAAATGATTACCAATGAGATTATTTTAGATGAAATGCCTGACAAAGATTACAAGAAAATAATAGTATCTATGCTCAAAGAAATCAGAGAAGAAATGAAGGGAATCAAAGACGAAAACAAAGAAATTAAAGAAGAAAACAAACTTCTGAAAGAGAACACAGGAAACCACCTTAATGAAATAAAGAGATCATTACAAGACATGAGTAAGGAAATAGAAATACTGAAGAAAAACCAGGCTGAAACCCTGGCTCTGAAGAATACAGCCAATGTAAATATATTTAAAAAAATGTGTGGAAAGTCTCTGCAGTAGAGTGGATGAAGGAGAGAACAGAATATCTAAACTAAAAGACTAGGTGGCAGATGTAATACAGTCCCACAAAGAGAAAGACAAGCTAATACCAAGGTATGAATGACAATTCCAAAATATCTGGGACAATATGAGAAGATCAAACATAAGAATTCAGGGTATAACAGAAGGAGAAGAATTTCAATTATGAGTTGCTGCTCTATTCACAATAGTTAGGAAATGGAACCAGCATAGATGTCCATCCAAAAATGAATGGATAATAAAGATGTTGTACATCTACACAATGGAGTTCTATGCAGTGGTAAAGAAAAATGAAATTATGAAATTTTCAAGGAAATGGATAGATCTGGAAAGGATTAAACTAAGTGAGATAACCCAGTCCCAGAAGCCAAACGTCGAATGTTCTTTCTTATATGTGGATCATAGCTACAAATGTATAGACATGTGTATTATTTGGAACCAAAAGTCAGTAGCAGAGGCCCATAAGCTAAGAAAAGGCTATAAGGGAGGGAGGAGAGGGAAAGTCTTAAGGAAATGGTAATGTATATATGTAAGGAGAAGAACAGATTACTGGGAGGGGAAAGGCCTAAGTGATGTTAGGGCAAGGGATTGTATAAAACAAAATTGGGGGGCATAGGGTCAATCAAAATTCAAGATATTCTGAATAATACATATGAAAATCTACCTTCTCAAACAATGGCACATCCAGAAGCCAAAGATTGTTACTAGAGAATTTTCCGTGCCAGGGATGGAATACCTTCCAGTGAGTTGTTGGTCAGGGAGGTAGGTCACAGTTGCCTCCAAAACATAATACCTATTGCCAAAGCCCTTAGTTTCCTGTGAGAAATTGATGGTAAGACACTATTGCTGAAGACTTCACATGCCTGAGTAGCAAAGTCACTGAGAAATTAAGCTGGTGCTGAGCAGAAAACCTTCTTCCTATAGCCCAGCCAACTGAAAGCTGGAAGAAGGTGCACTGTATGTAATCTTATGGGTGACAGAAGTCATCATCTGTGAAAACAGTGGAGACTGGAAACCTCAACTTTGGCCAGATAGGCCAAGTGACTGAACAAGAGCAATAGTGGCATGTCTGCTCTTGTGGAATCCAATTGCTCTCTAATTGGTCTGAAGGCCCACTTTATGGAAGGGAATATGTGCCTGGTACTGAAAACCTGATCAAAAGCCTATGGCAGGGGAGGTCATGAGCCTTAAGGGTGTAAAGCCTGCTGTTGTAGAGATAAATGCATATATTACACTCACCAACTTGCTCTGAAAGCAATACAGTTAATGTTCATACCCATATATTAATGCTACTCTCACTCCTGGTTAGAGAAGCTTCTCTTTTCAGATAGTAATGTCCACTGGGATGACCCAAAAGGCAACATAGTGCTGAGAGGAAGGGATGAAGGAGTGTCCAGCACTGAAACATCTCACACCCTCCAAAGCTCCAAGGCATTGCAGAATGGGTGGCAGAAAGAATGTAAGAGCTAAAGGGAGGGTACCACTCCTTACATGCAACTGTCTGGACAGAATTTGGCCTCGATATCCAGGACCTCACAGTGCCTAGCAATACCCACACAAGACCCTCAAAATAGGAGAAAAAGATAATGACATCAGTTAAAAAAGAGACTAATGGAGAGAGGGAGGGGATATAGTGGTGAGCAGAGTTATGAAGGGGAAAGTAGAGGAAGGGAGTGGAGGGAAATACCATGATTTGTTGTCTGTAAGTATAGAACTTGTATATATATATACATACATACATATATGTGTGTGTGTGTGTGTGTGTGTGTGTGTTTGTACAAGTCTGTGAAAGCAGTGTTTTACAGAGTACCACACTTATATATGAATAAGAGAAACTTGACCTATACTGATTCTAGTTTTCACTAAAACCAGTGAAATTAATATTACTTTTTAAAAATGTGATTAAAATTATTTGAAAATTTACATTGTAGTATTACTATAGATATCTCATAGACTATATTCACAAAACTATTTAGTTCTTTAAACATATTTAGTTACTGTCAACAGTAAATTAAATTTTGAAATAACATTATATTGGTATATTAAAATTTAGATTTTAAGTATTTTTATGTGATTAATATTTATGTAATATACCTATATTCCTTTGTCTCTCATCTGTGCTAAAGGCAAAATATTGTTGAATGTTTTCATTATGAGGACATATATTAAAGATTCTTCAGAAATTGGAAGACCAGAGAAAACCAAAGAAAGAAAAATAAGAGAAATTTGGGTAACTAAAAATAGAATATGTTTTATCCTTCACAATATGTTACATCTTTTTCAATTCCATCATAAGACAAGATGTTTATCAAAGTTACTGCTTTATCTGCAAGTATATGTAAATAATATAGATTCTAGGGCTGTACCTTGCAGGAAATAAAAGCAATTGAAGGACATTTTAAGTAATGAAATAACCAAAACTTACACCTATTTATAAGCAAATAACTGTGACAGATCTTTTGGCCATCTACCTTATCCTTGGTTTTAGAACACTTGCTTGCTTTATATATTTCAAAATAGTCACATAGATTATATAATAAAACTGTAATATGAAGGATGAAAATAGAATGTTTTCATATATAAACTTTATGTAAGTACAGTAAATAAATAGCAACTTAAGAACAGGAAAAAAAAATAGTTACTGCTTTATTAGATATGAACCTGACATTGTGTGAGTGAGGGAGAAAGAAAATGTGACATCTATGGTTATACTTCTATAAGGAAGTGATGCCTGGTTATATAGTGGCAAGCTATTTTAATAGAACTTTATACTTTCTCAATAATAGATGACCTTTAAACTACTATTGAAGCTACTATCTTACAATATTCCTTCATTTATTAACTGTCCCTTTCCTTAAGATTCTTGGCATTATATAGCAGAAATATGGACACATGCATTGAAAATAGAGAAAATGATTTAACCATAAACCATTAATTTAACCATTAACTCAAGGCTCTCAATTTTAATTCTTGTTTTTAACATTATTTGAGGGTTTGCAAGATGATGGCAGCTACTAAGTAGGTTTTTTATGAGAGAGAACCACAAACTTTATATCTCTGACCATTAAATTAGTTATAAAGGGCATTTGACTTTTCAGACTTGGTAGAGTTCATTAACATGGTAGGATAGTCTTATAGAATAGCATTATGAGACATTATTGTTGGGTAAATCACCTGGATAATAAGACAGTAAGAAATTATAAGCTCACTTCATTTCCCCCACCACCTAACTCTCCATATATATCTGTTTGTGTATATAAGGTGTGTGTGTGTGTAAAAATCTACTAGAATGGCTAATGAGTTGAATTACTCAAAAAGAAGATAAAAATGAACATGATTGCATGCCTTTAATCCCAGCACTTGGGAGGCAGAGGTAGGAGGATCGCCGAGAGTTTGAGGCCACCGTGAGACTACATAGTGAATTTCAGGTCAGCCTGAGCCAGAGTAAGACCCTACCTCAAAAAACCAAAAAAAGAAAAAAAAAAAAGAACATGATTGGAAGCCAAGTAATGAGTCTAAGGCCATGTTGAAGGAAAATTAAATTTCCTTCTGATTGAATATTGAAATTTTATATGCAAGTCCTTAGCACCCTAGAGGACAGAAAAGATTTGAACTTCTCATTTACTCAGAACTTTCTCTCACACAGGTTATGAATTCTAGATGATAAAGAAATGTCAAATCACTACTTGGTATAACATCATTAATGATTTGCTCATTTTCTTTTTCTTTATTAAACTTCCCCAATGTCTCAAATTACTTTTAAACACCACACTCCAGTTTCCTCAAAAAAAATCATGATTTTCAGGAAAGTAGGATGCTTGAATGACTACTTGCTGCTTAAAAAATAATGTGACAAGTACAATTCTATGTTTTTTGCATCTGGAGCTTAAAAAATATAACTCATATTTAGTATAAACTGACAAAATGAATATCATTGAGAGAGTGTGTGATATACCCCTGAGCCCTTCTCATTTCTTCTCACATATGAGACTAACCCTAACAGAGATTTGAGGACATGAGGAAAAGAGGTAAGAGCATAGATTGCATATAATATACAAGTTATTTTATAAAGTGATTTAATAAGTGACTGTGGTGACAAGTAAATTAACTTTACAGAGGAAAAATATCTGGTCTTAATTCTAGGTACATAGTGAAACTGGATCTGGGTTTCAACTCACTGGAACTGCTAGACAAACATTCTTGATTCATATAAGTTTTAAATGCTTATTAAACACTTTATTATTAAATTATATTGAACTTCTCTTAGAAACAACTCCTCTGATCTCAATGTTAATCAACTTGGAAATCTAAGTATTTCTTATTTAATTGAGGAATTTTCTCAACCAAATGTAAGTTTTTTTGTGAAATTCATTATGCAATATGACAATTTAAAATTAAATAAAACATTATTGCTATAAAATATGGAAGAAATTTTAAATTCAGTTTTATAATATTTTTCAATATTTTATTTTTCCAAATTTTTATTTATTACAGAGACGTAGAGAGAATGAGCATGCCAAGGACTATAGCCACTGCAAATGAACTCGAGATGGGTTCTGGAGAATCAAACATTTGTTCTTAGGCTTCTGAGGCAGGTACCTTAACCATTAAGCATTTCTCTTGTCAAATAATTTTCAAATTATAATTACAATCCATGCAGATCCTACTTTGTTATAACAATTTTGCACTGAATGATTCTATTTTTGTGAATATTTTCTTGAGGCTAGTATAAGTACGACAAATTGTATAAGTATTTTCTCAAGGAGCACTTTCCTTTACACAGAATTCTGGAATACAGAACAGAAAATATTCAATGGTAGCTCAAATTCTTTATAGTTAAATGGAAATTCTCCTACAGAAAAGATAGCTTCATAAATAAGACTGCAATTACCCAAATATCTTCCATACAAAACAGACACAAATATTGTTTATTTCCCAAATTTCATTTGTTTTCTGTGAGACTATTGGTACAGATATTGAGTCTGCCTAAATCACTAGTAATTACCTTATTTGCTGTGAGATGGATGTTGAAATGGAAATCAATGGTGTTCTTCTTCTTCCTTATTCTTGTACCTGAAAAAACTTAAAGTCATTTACATGTTTGAATCTGATTTAGCCAGGCATTGTTGTGTATACCTTTAATTCCAGCAGAGGTGGGAGGATCACCACTATGAGTTTGAGACCAATTGGAGACCACAGAGTGAGTTCCAAGTCAGCCTCTGTTAAAGTGAGATCCTATTTCAAAAAAAAAAAAAAAACAAAAAATTATGTGTGTGTATGCACGTGCATGCCTGTGTGAGATTAATAACCAGTTTACAAGTATTACTTTTCTTTTGCCTGCCCAAATTGGTTAACATTCTGAGAAAACAGTTTTGAAATGTTGTCTTACTAACAATAATCCAAACCAAAGGCTAAAATATGTGTCCTAATAATTGTCCATATAGACTTCCGGTTAAGATGGCGGCATAGGTACCAGGCCAAAGCAGCCTAGGGGGGAAAAAGACCAAAAAAACTCAGCAAAATACACACTTTTACTAAAAAGTGAGGTGTATAGGAAATTGAAGCGGCAGCGGAGAAGTAGAAGAGTTATAGAGCATCCAGAGCCTGCACAGGTGGGAAAAGCGGCTCTGGCAGCTTGGCCAACAACCGCAACTGCGGCGCAGCAGAAAACCGCCAGACTCAGCTCGAACCGCAGGAAAAGCCAGGTGCGGTATTTTCCCCTCACACCGCGCTCTCCGCAATTCGGGAAACGTGAGGGGAGAGTGGCAGCGAGCAACGGAGGAGCAGACCGCGAGGTAGAAGAACACGTGGAACAGCGAGACAACCAGAGCAGCCGCGGCTCCCTCCCCTCCCCCGCTGCCTAAACCCAGCTCCAGCGAACAGAGCAGCGGCCCGGGACTTGGCCACGCCAACTTGGGCTGACAACGGGACCCAAGCAGGAGCAGAGTTCAGGAGCAACATCAGCGGCTCCAGCACTGGTACCAGCGGCCCCAGCAGCAGCAGACCCAGGAGTGGCAGCAGCAGCAGATCCCGCAGCAGCAGCTTCAGGGGGAGCAGCGGCAGTGGACACAGCAGCAGCAGCTTCAGCAGCAGTGGTGGCTTCAGCAGTGGCAGCTACAGCAGCAGCAGAGGCAGCAGCAGCGGCTCAGTTTGCCCCGTAGAAAAAGCAAGTGCCCAGCTCCAGAAATCAGAACAGCAGCCCGAAGACCCAGGCAGCAACTTGACTGAGACCTAAATCACCCAAGGTAACTGGGACTGCACCAGGGAAGGGTCTCACTTGGTCACAAGCTGACTTGGATCCCTCAACAGACCAGAAATCTTAACCTCTTTGTTGATAGAGGATCTGGTCAATAACTACTCTTGCATACATACTCGGGGATGTTTTTGATTGAATGTGTACAGTGTTTAGTTAAATTTTAGAATCTACCTGTATTTTATTCCACTCAGCCTGCTTGAATACTCCTATAGCAGGGAAACTCAACCCCTAAGAACATCTTTGTAGATACTCTGAGAGTCTTAAGAGCCACACCTAATACCTTAAGGTCCTACCCTGAAAATATATTACATCAAATCAATTGATACAGCTAAGAATACACAGCTAGCTAGAAAATCCAAGCATTAACTTAATCCAAGATGCAAAAATATATACATTATAACACAAGAAACACTAAAAAGCAAGACGATATAAATCCACCTAAAAGTATTAATGCATCAGAAATGTCCTCCAGTGAGAAAGAGTTAGAGGAAATGCCAGAGAAAGAGTTCAAAAGAATAATTATAAATATGTTCAAAGAGGTCAAAGAACACATGAAAACAATCAAAGAAGAAATCAAAGAGGAAATCAAAGGAATCAAAGAAGCGGCAGGACACCAATTTAATGAAATAAAGAAGGCAATACAAGACATAAATAGGGAAATAGAAATAATAAAGAAAAACCAGTCAGAATTACTAGCAATGAAGAACACAGTTAATGAAATAAAAAACTCTGTAGAAAATATCACCAGTAGGATGGATGAGGGAGAGTACAGAATATCTAAGCTAGAAGACCAGGTGGCAGACCTAATGCAGTCCAACAAAGAGAAAGACAAACTTATAGAAAAATATGAGTGGGAATTTCAAGATATTCGGGACACTATGAAAAGATCCAATATAAGAATTCAGGGCATAGTAGAAGGAGAAGAACTCCACTCCAGAGGCATAGTAGGCATCTTCAACAAAATCATAGAGGAAAATTTCCCCCAAATTGGGAAAGAGGTGCCAATACAGATACAGGAAGCCTTTAGAACCCCAGCCAGACAAAACCCAGAAAGAACCTCTCCTCGCCATATTATAATCAAGCTTCCAAACACACACACCCAAGAAAAAATATTGAAAGCAGTTAGAGAGAAAAATCAAGTTACCTACAAAAGCAAGCCCATCAGGATTACAGCAGATTATTCAACACAAACTTTTAAAGCCAGAAGGGCTTGGAGTGATATATTCCAAGTTCTGAAAGATAACAACTGCCAACCAAGGTTACTTTATCCTGCAAAGTTATCCATTCAAATAGATGGAGAAATAAAGACATTCCATGACAAAAGCAGGTTAAAGGAGTATTTGAAGATAATTGTCCATATAAATCTTCCATATAAGAAGGGAGCTAAAATTTACTTGGATTTAATAAGATGCCAGGTAGCATGTTGAGGTTTTCACCACATTATTATCCTTCTGTTGCCCTTTTTCTCTCCAATTTTACCCCTGAGTAACTGTGCCACAGAAAGAAAAACAAATCTTTCCCTGCTTCTTGAAGTACTAAATGGAAACCCTTTAAACTAATCTTTGATTTGTAAAACAGTACACGGGACTAGATCAGGATCCATGTTTCCATCGCCTTCATTGAAGTATTGTCACAATTCTGTTCATCTAAGAGCAGCTCTGTCATTAAAAAGGTACTTGCTTGGAGATCATAAGCCCATTGTGTACAGTTTAGTTGGGCTCACAGACACTGTTTCCATAAACACTCTGTGGTAGTTTGAATAGATGGCCCCTGACATATTCAGTGTTTTATTACTTTTGAAATAACTAAATTAACTAACTGGACTCCATGATAGGCTTCAGCAAAACACCTCCCAGGCTAGGCCTAAAATTAGAACAAAGGGCCATTAATCAGTGACTGTCCTGGCCAGAGAAAAGCTGAGTCACTTCTTGGAAATTCAAGGTCTCTCAGCCCCAACCAATCAAAAATATATAGATATAAAAGACTAATCAAATGCAATCCTTGTTCAAATTAGCCAGTCAAACTGTAGAACAAATTGCCCCTCAGAACCTTCCTCAGTTATGCTTAAAAGAGCCTGTCAACTCCTCTTGGGGTCACCATTTTTATATGAATGGTTGACCCCTGCATGCTGGCTGACTCTGCAGAATAAACGCTCTTTGATTTTATATACTCTTTGAGTCTAGGGTCTTTCTTCAGTGATTCTCAGACCTTTACAATTGTGAGCTTGTTCAGGATTGCTGAGAACCCCCAGAATCAATAGAACAATTACTGGAGGGCATTTAGGTCTCTGCCGATCAATGAGTTGGGTGCCTCTTTGTGTGTCTCTGGTAGCCTTTGTTTCATTTTCAAAAAAATCTGATATCTGGACACAATCTGGAGGCCCAGGGAGGTAAGGCTGATGAGCCACTAATTACCTCAGGGCCAGGGAGTGGGGAGGGGTGTCCTGAGGATCCTCCAGACCCTGGTGGAGCTGGATAGCTCCAAACTGTTGGAGCCTGAAAATTCCAGCCTGACTCTGGTTTTGATAAAAGGAGACAGGTAACACCCATCTGGCAGAGCCCATTCATAGGACAGGCTGCCAACTGCAGCATTTGAGTGTCTTTTTCATTTTCCAGGAAATTTGTTTTTGTGTCTGTGTATCTGTGTGTTGTTTGTCCTTTTCCGGTTTCTTGAAATATTGTAGAAAAGTATTATGGGATAGGCAACTAGTTCCACCCCTTTAGACCTAGTCCAGTCACATTTTCAGGACTTCCAACACATGGCAGAAAATTTGGGTCTGACACTGCAGTTGGGAAAACTAACCATATTTTGTAGGAATGATTGGCCAACTTTCAATGTAGGATGGCTGGAGGGAGGCACTTTTCATCTCCCTACAATTTACCAGGTCAAAGGTATTGAGCATGGGAATCATGAACATCCTGACCAGGTCCCATACATTATAGCTTGGCAATATCTAGTGGAAAGCCCCCTCCCTGTTAGCTCCAATTTGCTGCCAGCCCCAGCCATACTGCCTATCAGGGAACCAAAGCCTCCAGAGGATCATAAGCCAGAAGTCCTGCCCTCTCTGTCCCCAAGGAAGATCTCTACCTGCCCTCCTATATATATGCCCCCACACCACCTGTACCACAAGTAAGAGATGCCAATCAGGGTCCTGGGGAAGAAGGAGGAAACATGATCAGTCTTCCCCTCATGTGAGCCCAAGCTGCAAGACAGGTAGACTCCACTGTGGTTGCACTGCCTTTGTGAGCAACAACCCTCCCCCCACTCCACCCATCAGGATGGCCAACAGTTTGTGACTCATGTCTTTTTTCTACCAGTGACCTGTCTAATTGGAAGATGAAGATTCCAAAATTTTTCAGAGAAACACTTGGTCCTCTTAGACTTGTTAGATTCAATAATGATAACTCACCAGCCCACTTGGGATGACTGTCAGCAGCTTTTATAGGTTCTCTTTACACCAGAGGAAACAGAAAAAATTCTCTGCTGGCAAGCTAGTTCCTGGACCTAACAGCCAACCCACAGTCATGCAGGCCATCATAGATGTGGCTTTTTTTCTGACTCGCCCTGACTGGGACCCCAACAACCTTGACAGTAAGGAGAAACTCAAAGCCTACCAACAGATTGTGATGGGGGGGGGTCTCCTAGAGGATGTCAAGAAGCCCACAAATTTATCTAAGGTAGGACAGGTTATACAAGGTAAAGAGGAAAACCCGGAGGCCTTTTTAGAAAGGCTACTAGAAGCCTACCAGACTTATACACCTCTGGATGCAGAAGCAAGAGAAAACCAGTCTGCTGTAAACATGGCTTTTGTCAACCAGGTGGTGCCAGACATCCACAGAAAGCTCCAATGACTGAAGGGTTTTCCAAGTAAGCAAACGTCAGAGCTAGTAGCAATAGCAGAAAAAGTTTGCAGTAACAGGGAGACTCCAGAAGACAAAAAACTAGAGGCCTGGCCAAAATATTATTGGCTACCATAGAAATTCTGACCCAAGGGAATTAAAGAACATGGCTTATGGGAGAAACAGGGGCAAACCAACCCCCCAATCAAGAGGGGAAAAGTCATACTGACCCCGTCTCCAAAAGGACCAATGTGCTTATTGTAAAGAGATGGGACATTTGAAAAATGAATGTCCACAAAAGAAAGACAAGAGTCCTAAAGTTCTGGAGATAGCAGAACTCAGTGACTGAGGGCATCAGGGTTCATGTCCCCTCCATGAGCCCTGGGTTACCTTGAAGGTGGAGGGGAAGCCAATAAATTTTTTAGTCAACACTGGAGCCCAACATTTGATTCTGAAACAGCCCATAGGACACTTGTCCACCAAAAAGACATGGGTCCAGGGGGCCACTGGGACAAATCAATACTCATGGACTACTCAAAGAAAAGTGGACTTAAGACTGGGATGGGTAACCCATTCATTCATGGTCATATCTGGGTGCCCATATCCACTCTTGGAGCAAGACCTTTTAACTCAAATGGGGGCACAACTCCATTTTAACCCCGAGGGAGTACAGGTTCTTAACCAGAATGGTTTGATACACGTGTTAACTGTGTCATTGGAGGAAGAATATAAACTCTACACCTCTCCCTCCCAAGCCACCCCTGAAAGCCCATATCTGAGGGAACTATGGGAAAGGATTCTGGGTGTATGGGCAGAAAGAAATCAGACTGAGCTGGCCAACTACTGGGCCCCAGTCATAGTCCAACTGAGGGCTAATGCCAGACCAATCCCAGTCCACCAATACTCTATGCCCCAAGAGGCCAAACTGGGAATAACACCTTACATAAACTGACTTTGGGAACAAGGGATATTAGTCCTTTGTCAGTCCGCCTGGGATACTCCTCTCCTGCCAGCAAAGAAGCCCCACTCCAATGACTGCTGGCCTGTGCAGAATCTGAGGAAAATTAATAAATAGGTAGAAGACATCCACCCCACAGTGCCAAACCTGCACACTCTCCTAAGTGCTCTGCCACCTGAGCACAATGTGTGCATGGTGCTGGGCCTCAAGGACACATTCTTCAGTCTGCCACTGGTGCTGGAGTCCAGCCCTGGCTTGAAGGAGGGTCCCTGAAGAAGGGTGTGAAAGGGAGCAGGGCAATAACGACTTGAAGTCAAGTTCTGGTGCAAGCTGACAGGCTAATGCTGAAGGCAACTGACTTTCTCCCTCTCTCTCTCTCTCTCTCTCTCTCTCTCTCTCTGCTTCTCTGTTTCTATATTTTTTTCTTTTTCTATTTTTTCCTTTTTCTCTTTTTTTGTCTTTTTCTCTGTTCCCTGTTTTTCCCTGCTTCTATGCTTCCATGCTTCTCTGCTGCCAAAGCTCTTAGCCTCAGTCTTTTATTTTCTGATCACGTCATGCAAGAATAATCTTCAAGAAAGGCACAGTTTCATAGAATTCATAGAAATATTTTCTTCTTCCTTTTCATCAAACAGTCCTATAATTATTCACCTCAAGTAAAGTTGTCAGGCCCCTATAATGATTAACTGTTTTCACATTTTCCCCATGTATGTGCAGTCAGGCACCTGTGATTTCCTGAACTTCTACTTTCAATTACTATATTAGATGTGAAAGAAAAAAGAACCACAAGTTGGGATTCCCATCATTAATCACTGATCCAATAGATCCATTTATCCTTCAATCATTTACTTTGAATTTTCCTTTTCACATCCCTCCAATACTTAGACTTTGGTCCCCCCAGTTGAACTCTTTCTGACTTTGGTTGTTTTTCTGTAAGGATTCTTGATAAAGAGTCATAGTTTGCTGCAATTGCCACCATTGAGAAAAATTAGTCATAGAACAATTTTTACATTGTTCCAACAGGTTCATTGTTTCCTCCTAAGTGTACTGTACTCCATGCCTGACTTTAATTAAGTCCTTTAAGGAAAACAATTATCTCCAACCCATTTTCTTGTTTACCCAATCCTATGCCAGAGCCTCTTTCACATACATTGACCAATACTTCACCAATACCAATTTTTACTGGAAAAGTAAACTTAGAGATTGGGACACCAATTGAAAGAGAGAAAGACAAACATTATACAGAAAACCATAGGTATCTGCAGCATAGAGAGCCAAAGATGTTTCTATAGAGGGGCTACATTGGACTTCAAGGAAGAGATAGCTGGGCCATGTGTCATGCAGCTCTTCAGTGCTTGATTCCTTGTGATCCTGAAATGGCATGCTTGCTAATTCCAGCACACTGGACCCGCCAGTCAACCTTGATTTGCCTTTGAATAGAGCGATCCAGAATGTGAATTTAATGGACAATTAACTTGGACAAGACTGTTGCAAGGATTTAAAATCTCACCCACCATCTTTGATGAGGCACTCCATGAGGATCTGGGTGAATACCACCAGGCCCACCCCCAAATAACGCTCTTGCAGTATGTAGATGACCTCCTTATAGCAGCCTCAGATGAAGTAGCCTGCCATTCAGCCACAGAAGCATTGCTGAGAGAATTGGACTGCAAGGGGTATTGAATTTCAGCCAGAAAGGCACAGCTCTGCCAGAGAGAAGTAACATACCTTGGGTACATATTCAAGGCAGGGCAATGCCTGTTGTCTCTATCCTGCAAAGAAACAATCCTCAACTTTCCCCACCCCAGAACCTGGTGATAGGTATGTTGAGTTTTTAGGGTCAGTGGGATTTTGTAGACTCTGGATACCCAGATTTACAGACATTTCCAAGCCTCTCTATGAGGCCATGAGGGGACAAGAAAATTCCCTTGAATGGACCCCAGAAAGGGCAATGGCCTTTCTCCAGTTTTAAAAAAAAAGGCCCTCCCTGAAGCCCTGGCATTAGCTTTGCCAGACATCCACAAACCTTTCCATCTTTACATTGATGAGAACAAAGGCATAGGTAAAGGGGTATTGACTCAAACTCTCAGCCCTTGGAAAAGGCCAATTGCTTACCTATGAAAGAAATTAGACCCAGTGGCAATGGAATGGCCCCATGCCTCCAAATAATAGCAGCCACCACTTTATTAGTCAAAGACTCAGATAAACTGACTTTGGGCCAAACCCTGAGAGTGACTACTCCTCATGCTATTGAAGGAGTGCTAAAGCAGCCCCTGATAGGTGGCTACCTAATGCCAGACTGACCCTTATCAAGCTCTTCTTCTCAACCCCCCATGTGTTCAATTTGCCAACAGTCAGGTCCTCAATCCTGCAATGCTGTTACCCGATCCAGGTCTAGACAGTCCCATAAATGACTGCTTGGAGATCTTGAGCAGTTTACAAGGGATCTGACCAGATCTCAATGATGTTCCCCTTAAAGGGGCAGAGCTGACCTGGTATACAGATAGAAGCAGCTTCCTTAAGGATGGTGTCCGGTATGCAGGAGCTGCAGTGACAATGGAAGAAACAACTGTATGGTCAGAAGCCCTCCCTCCAGGTATGTCTGCCCAGAAAGCTGAACTCATAGCCCTGACCAAGGCCTTAAACATGGGCCAAGAAAAGAAACTTAATATCTATAATGGTAGCCATTATGCCTTTGCAATGGTACATGTTCATGGGACCATTTATAGAGAAAGGGGACTATTGACAACAGAAGGAAAAACCATTAAAAATAAACAGGAAATTCTGGACCTCTTGTGGGCTATTTGCTCCCCAGAGAGATAGCAATCATGAACTTCCCTGGTCACCAAAAAGGGGATGTTCCTATTTCCAAAGGGAATAACAGGGTTGACAAGGCAGCTGGAAAGGCAGCCCTCCAGGTTGCTACTACCCTAGTAGCAAAATTACCTCCAATGGTGGTGCCCACATTGCCAGAAATGCCAAACTATGCTGATTCAGAACTAAGGGGGATTGAGACTTGCACAGCAGCCTATAAAAAACAAGGATGGTATAAGACTCCTGATATAAGGATTATCCTCCCATCAGACTTTGACAGCTAACTCATCAGACAAATACTTTAGAGTACTCATCTAGGACAACAGAAGATTGAGGACTTACTTAGATGGGCCCACCTTAAAGCCTTTGACTTGAGACAAAAAACAGAAGAAGCCATAACACAATGCCAGGCCTGTTGCCTAGTCAATGCAAAAAGTGGAGTTTCCCAGTAAGGAACTAGGGAAAGGGGGACCTGGCCAGGAATAAATTGGGAAATTGACTTCACAGAAATAAAACCTGGTTTGTATGGGTACCGGTATTTACTAGTGTTTATAGACACCTTTTCAGGATGAACTGAAGCCTTTCCAACAAAGAATGAAACAGCTTCAACTGTGGCTAAAAGACTACTCTGGATGACATTATTCCACAGTAGGGTTCACCTGTTCTTTTGGGATCAGACAATGGGCCATCCTTCATCTCGCAGGTAACCCAGGCTATAATTAAAATTGTGGGGATTAATTGGAAGCTTCATCGTGTGTATCATCCCCAGAGTTCAGGACAGGTAGAACAAATGAATTAGACCTTAAAGGAGACCCTAACTAAATTAACCCTTGAAAGTGGTAGTGACTAGGTATCTCTCCTTCCTTTTGCCCTTTTCCAAGTTGGAAACTCCCCCTATACCATGGGGCTGACTCCCTTTGAAATCATGTATGCAAGACCCCCACCATTGTTACCTAATATAAAAGCAGAAATGTTAACTGAATTTGATGACAAGAGATTCCTCTCCTCTTTACATGCTTTATTCCAGGTACAAGAACAACTCTGGCCTCAGCTACAGGCCATTTATGAGGAGACACCTTCACCCACACCCCACGGATTCAAGCCAGGAGATCTAGTGCTCATCAAGAGACACGGGAGAAAGACTCTTGAACCTGGCTGGAAGGGACCCTGTGCTATGATCCTGACCACTCAAACTGCAATCAAAGTGGATGGAGTTCCTACCTGGATACACCACTCTCACATGAAGCCTATTGACCCATAGGAAAACCACCCAAATGACTGCACCCTTGAAGTAAAACCTGGACTGTGGCATGCTGTTGCGCATCCATGAGACCCACTCAAACTAAGGATTTGTAAGCCAGGAACTAAGACTTAATGATGGCTAAATCTTTTCATGTACTGATAATCTCTTGTTGCTTAATAACCTCTATTGTTGCGAACCCACATCAACCCTATAATCTTACATGGATGCTCACTAATATGGACACAGGGAAAATAGTCAACTCTGCTTCTCATGTAGCACCTCCTGAAACCTGGTTTCCCAATTTGATATTTTATTTATGTGGCCTAGTAGGAGACTCCTGGGATTATGCATACACAGAATATGACAGAGAACTTGGTCTGTCCCCAGCCTATGGATATCACTCACCTGATACCCAAACTAATATGAAAAGACAGGTTTTCTATGTATTCCCCAGTCATGCTAGAAACCCTGAGCAACAAGCTAATTGTGGTGGCCCAGAATGTTATTAGTATGGCTCATGGGGATGTGAATCCATGGGAATTATCTATTCTCCCTCCCCCATAAAGACAGATCACATCACTGTTACTAGAATCATGGAGCCAATTTCTTGCTATCGGTCCCAATGATGTTATCAGCTACTGATTAAATTTACTGATAATGGGGAAATGGTCACTACATGGGAACTTGGTAAAAACTAGGGATTAGGGTTATATATATCAGGAAAGGATCCAGGGACATTATTCACCCTATGGCTTCATGTCCAACCATTAGAGACCATCCAGGCCGCTGCAGTACTTGTGGGACCAAGTCCCATTTTGGCCTTGCCTCCCATCTCACAACAGCTGACATTATCTTCTCCAATCCCCGACAGTTCCCTTGTCAGAAGCACTAATATGCCTTTTGCTATGCCACCTCCAAGGCTTCAGATGCTTCCCTAGCATTTGAATTACAGTTACTCAACTTCACCTATGGATTCCTCAACTCCACTACTAACCTCACTAGGGAGAACTTTTGACTTTGCTTAGAACCACAACTGCCACACCAACTCCAGTGGAGTCTGTGTGACCTGTTCACCAGGCCAAGGTTAAAGCTTCAAGGAGGAAAGCCTCCTGGAAGGACATGCATTTTCCAGGCTTGTGGTGCCTTTTGCTGCTCTCTAATAGCTGTTTTCTTCATTAATTACTGTTCTGTTCCTGACATGTGACAGCAGCATGATTTTCTTTCATAATTTAGTAGAAATTATATATGGAACAGTTTACAAAAATTGAGTCACCTTGTGATGTGATGCTTCCTCTGAAGAACCCGCTGTTGTTTCAAGCCATAGTCAGAATTCCAAGGACCAGAACCAATCGATGAACCATTACCTTATTACAGGAGTGTATAGGAATGGGGATATGCTTGTAAACAATGGTGGGAAGCATGTTTCTTGGTATTCTTTAACTTCTGTGGACAGACTTGCTAACTCGAGGCCACCTTGGTGCTTGCTTACTAAAGCACAAAGAGAAAGCATTAGGAAACAACTGGGATCCAATTGTGAGAAGGCAGGCTTTGATACAACTACATTTTTATGGCATGGTTCAAGGAAAAAAAAAAATATTAGAGTTAAATACTTGATGCTTGAAGCAGGCTAAAAACCAAAAGTCATTTGTAACCACTGACTGTCTAACATTAATTTTGGTGAGACATTAACTATTAAATATGTGATTGTAATTTTTACTCATGTATTTGTGCCTCGATTCCTGGAACAGGCTGTTCATAGAAATTTTATCACATGGATACAAAGGCTAAGTTTAGCAGCAGAATTGTATATAATCTGATACTCTACTTCAGTAAAATATACTCAGATACATTAACCGTGTGTGTGTGTGTGTGTGTGTGTTTGTCACTTCACTGACTCCTTGCCCACCTCCCAAGGCCCCATCTTCCCTTGGAGTGGTTGTCCCTGCTTTGCCAGTGCGGGGCACACGACCCCCTTACTATGCTGGCTGGGCCACTACAGGAATTCTGTCAACACCAATGAGAAGCCTACCATGATGCTCTTGGGGAAAATCCCCAGTCCTTACTCTACAATCTGTCACTGCAAAGGGACTATGTGTACTAGGTGCAGGAGGAAAACTGGATAACTTTGCCTGTGGTGGTTTGATTCAGGTGTCCCCCATAAACTTAGGTGTTCTGAATGCTAGTTCCCCAGCTGATGGATATTTGGGAATTAATGCCTCCTGGAGGGAGTGTATTGTTGGGGGTGGGCTTATGGGTGTTATAGCCAGTTTCCCCACGCCGGTGTTTGACACACTCTCCTGTTGCTATTGTCCACCTTATGTTGGCCAGGGGGTGATGTACACCCTCTGCTCATGCCATCATTTTCCCTGACACTGTGGGGTTTCCCCTTGAACTTGTAAACCAAAATAAATCCTCTTTTTCCCATGAGCTGCTTTTGGTTGGGTGATTTCTACCAGCAATGTGAACTGAACTGCAACATTGCCCAACTCAAACATCTCTGTAATCATACTCTTACTGCAGTCACTGGTAACTTCTATCTGGTGCCCCTTAATGGAACTTGGCTTGCATGCACTATGGGACTGACTTCTTGACCTGCAGATCCTTCAGCACACTACCTATCTATCTATTCTAGTTACTCTGTTCTTCAGGTTTACTACTTACATTTTGATAACTATATAGAAACCATAGAATATCATCACTTTAGATGGAAACATGATTTTGGAATATCAGCAATCCTTACAACTTTGATAGGGACTGGTATATCTGCAGGGATTGGCACTGGTACTATGGCCCTAATTAAAGCATACAAGACTTATTAGACCTTGACTAAACTAATAGATTCTGATCTTGCCCAATAAGAAAAGTCAGTCCATCACTTAGAACAGTCCCTGGATTCACTGGCTGAGGTGGTACTACAAAATGGAAGGGGGCTAGACTTACTTTTCCTCCAACAAGGGGGACTCTGTCAGGCTTTAGGAGAGCAATGTTGTTTCTATGTCAACAATTCAGGTGTTATTAGGGATAGCCTGGCCATAGTCCAGAAGAGACTAAAAGAAAGGGCCAAAATGAGACAAGAAAATCCAAACTGGTATGAGTTATTATTCAACTGGTCCCTCTGGCTAATGACCCTGATCTCCTCCCTTACAGGCCCACTTATTCTCCTTTTGCTTGCTTTTACTTGTGGACCATGTATCATCAATGCATTAATCAAATTTGTTAAAGACTGCTTAGCCACAGTACAACTAATGGTCCTAAGGCAACAATATCAACCCCTGGAAACATGTTAAAGATTTGAGATGAGACCATACTCAAGGGGGGAATGTAAGAACTAAATTGGCACCATGATAGGCTTCAGCAAAACACCTCCCAGGCTAGGCCTAAAATTAGAACAAAGGGCCATTAATCAGTGACTGTCCTGGCCAGAGAAAAGCTGAGTCATTTCCTGGGAATTCAAGGTCTCTTGACCCCAACCAATCAAAAATATATAGATATAAAAGACTAATCAAATGCAATCCTTGTTCAAATTAGCCAGTCAAACTGTAGAACAAATGGTCCATCAGAACCTTCCTTAGTTTTGCTTAAAAGAGCCTGTGAGCTCCTCTTGGGGTCACCATTTTTATATGAATGGTTGACCCCTGTATGCTGGCTAACTCTGCAGAATAAACACTCTTTGCTTTTACATGCTATTTGAGTCTGGGGCCTTTCTTCAGCAATTCTTGGACCTTTACACTTTGTAGTTTGCATCTGCAGCCATCTGGCTGGAGGTGGCTTCACTGGGCAGATCTTAAGGTGTGGTGGTGGGTTTGAGATTTCAATCTAAAGATATGCAAGGTGTGCTGTACTGTGTGTCTCCTGACTTTTAGTCTTGTGCTTCTCTCTGTGTGTTTGGTCCTGTGAAAACAGGCCAGCTTCTTCTGCCACTCTGGAACTTCCTCTGGATCTGTAAGCTTGTATAAATCCCTTCCTCCATAACTGTGGCTGGTCTGGATATTCATCTCAGCAAACCTAAAGCTGTCTGCAACACACTCTAATGCACTGCATCTGAAGTATATTCCTGGAACACCCACTGTACCTCCTGAAATCTAGAAGAAAAAACAAACTTGTATGCTTCTCCAAAGATAAGTCATCCAATTCTAGGTGTGGGGCTGTTTCACCAAGCTCTCTGGAGAGTCTCATACACTTTGAAAAACAGACATTGAACAAGTTATTAACTTATATAAAAAAATTCTCAGTCTCCTATATGAATACATTTTTCAATTTATATTAAAGTCAACAATGTAAGAATCCATAGGATTTAGGATACATCTCTACCACTGATATGTAAATTATGATAGAGGTAAGAACATTCCTTTGGAGAAGTGGAGAGGAAACTGCAGCAACTTATAAAACTCTGTTAAGTTGGCCTGTGAAATACGGTGTCATCAAACTTAAATGCTAGTGTATATAATATCTGCCATATATTTATACACACACAAAAACACACATGACCCGCTATATCCTTGGATTCTGTATCTAAGGATTCAACAACTGTGAAATAAAAAATGTTTTTCAATGCTGAATCTGCTAAATATGCACATAATTTTTATTATCATTTTTCCCTACACAATATATTTAAATAGCAATGCATTATATTAGGCATTCTAAGTAATCTAGAAATTACTTAACTTATTTAAAAATATTTAAAGAAGGAGTTCCTTGCACAAACAGTGTGTGGGTGGGTGCGGCTGTCTGCAGTGAGTAAGCCAGACCTATTTCTGGGCTCCTCCCACCTCCTGGGTATGAGTTCCTTCCCAGACAGTGAGTGGGCAGAGCAGCAATCTGGAGTGAATAGGGTAGAACCATTTCTTAGCTTCTCTTACTTCCCCCATCTGAGTTCCTTGTATGGACACTGTGTGGGTGGGTGTGGTGGTCTGAAATGAATAGGACAGAATCATTTCTGGGAACCACACACCTCCCAGGTCTGAGTTCCTTGCTTGGATAGTGTGTGGGCAGGTGTGGTGGTCTGGATTGAGTAGGCAGGACCCATTTCTGGGTTCCTCATATGTCTCTGGTCTAAGTTCCTTGCTTGTACAGTGTGGACAGGCATAGTAGTCTGGAATGAGTAAGCCAGATCCATTTCCAGGCACCTCCCACCTCCTTGGTCTGAGTTCCTTGCCCAGACAGTGTGCATGCAGGCTTGGTGGTCTACAGTGAACAAGTCAGAATCATTTCTGGGTTCCACACACATCACATGCCTGAGTTCCTTGCTCAGACAGTGTGTAGGTGGGTGTGGTGGTTGAGACTGAGTAAGCTAGACCCAATTCCAGGCTCCTCCCACTTCCAGGGTCTGAGTTCCTTGTACAGACAGTGTGTGGCCAGGCACAGCTGTCTGGAGTGAGTAGGGCAGGCTGATTTCCAGGCTCTTTCCACCTCCCGTGTCTGAGACAGTGTGTGGCAGGAACACCAGTCTGGAATGAGTAGGCCAGACCCACTTTAGGGTTCTTCTCACCTCCCAGGTCTGAGTTCTTTGGATGAACAGTGTGTGGGAAGGTGCAGAGGTCTGGATTATGTAGGCCAGACCCATTTCTGGGCTCCTTCCACCTCCTGGGTCTGAGTTCATTGTGTGAACAGTGTGTGGACAAGTGTAGCAGTCTAGAGTAGGCAAAAGCAAATTCTGGGCCCCTCCCACCTCTGAGGTCTGCATTCCTGTCAGACTTGGGCAGGGCCCTGGGTTTAAGCAAGCCTAAACTGTCTGACACAAAGGCCCCAGGCTATGGAGAAGTCACAGCAGCCTGAACTGCTGGTGATATCGCTGGGACCAGTCTGGCAGAGAGCTCCTCACTCATTCTTGGGGATCACAGTGAGCCTTGACCCCCAGAAAAAATCTCAGACCCTGAGATCAGCAGGAAGTAGAGCCACTGCCTCTCTAAGCACCTGATACCTGGACATTCAGATAAGACTTAGGTTTTGCCCATAAACCTGTGACCTTTGGCCAGTTGCCTAGGAAACTCCTTATGAGCCAGCGACCTTTGCACAGCCCATCCCCCTGCAACTGTCTTCCGGCCACTATATAGATCACCTGACTCTGTCCCTATGTGCTGGAATGAACGTCCCTCGGCATCGGCTAGCAACCTTTGAACCCACCAATCCCCTTAGGACCCTCTTCTTGCTTTTAACTGCTTATAAGCCCATTTCCCTATTGAATAAATGAGCTGTTCACAGAAACTGCCTCCCAAAAATGGCTTTACATTGCACCCACAACCTCACTCTCCACGGTTGCCTGGATATTTTCAGGGAACTGAGGCCCTGAGAATCCAGGGACCCACAACTTGCACCTTAGCAGGGACCCTCTGAGATGCGCCAAGGTAAGTGTGTGCACTCTCCCAGATGTATGATTGCCATCCCCCCATGTTCTTTGCCTTCAAGTTTTGTTTTTTGGTTTTTTGTTGTTGTTGTTGTTGTTGTTGTTGTTGTTTTTGAGGTAGGGACTCACTCTGGCTCAGGCTGACCTGGAATTCACTATGTAGTCTCAGGATGGCCTCAAACACAAGGTCATCCTCCTACCTCTCTCTGTCTCCCTAGTGCTGGGATTAAAGGCATGTGCCACAATGCCCAGTTGCCTCAACATTTTTGAAGGCTGACAGGTTTGTCTTTTTCTTCCTATATTTTCAGTTCATGCCATCACTAGGGACTACACATGACTAAGTGGCAAATGTTGTCTCTTGGCTGAGGCCACTCATTGGTATTGACTGAAGGCCAGCCATCCTCTTCCTGGACCCTTACAGTCGTTGGGCATTGGCAAAGACTGGCTACATATTTCTCTCCAACACAAAACACTGGTAACACATGAACCTCTTAAAAGCCTATAGGGCAAGTCACCAGTCTTTTAAACATGTAGAAAGGCTTACATCTGTATTATTTGGAAATCCTCCAAAGTACTATTCAGCCCTTGGAAACATTGCCCTCTGGTCTTGGCATTTCTACTCTTTTTCTATCATGGGCAACATTGCCTCTGACCAGAAGAAATCACAGATTCATGGATTAAGGGCTCTCCTGAAAGTTAGGGGAATTAAGCTCTCCCAGAGAGATGCTGCCTCTTTTTGGATAGAAGTCCTCCAGGTTGCCCCTAGATACCCTACAACTATAACAAGCTATTTCCAACCCTGCCTTACTGATATTCCCCTCTTTGATTCCAGTCAAGGTGTGCCTCTCCACCTGTCCAGCTCTAAGCCAACAAGAGCTGAATGACTCCTCAATATTTCCATGACCAAGAACACTTTTGTCAAAACATCCACTCTCCTATGGTGTGAAGGGCTAACCACCCCATGAATATATATTTCCTCTCCCACTTATTTTCCCCAGTTTTGATTATTCCACAGCTGTATCTCTATGAGGAATAGGAAGCAGCCTATCAGCTCTGTCTGTGCCAACCAAGAGAAATTTTCATCCCTCTGCTGGTGGGCCTCAGCCTGACACTGTCCCTGGGTGCCTCCAGTGCTTCAGGAGCCACTCTTGCCCAGACCAACCACCTCATGGGGGATTTTCAAGACAAGCTTAACCAGGCCATGATATTCACCACCAACACTTTGGAATCTCTTCAGAGACAATTTAACTCTCTCATGGGTGTGGTGCTCCAAAGCCATAGACCCTTAGACCTCATTGCTGCTGAATATGGGGGGACATGTGTCGTCTTATGAGAAGAATGTTGTGTTTTTGTTAATGAATCAAATGTTGAACAAGATGTTAAAACTCTCTCAAAAAAAAAAAAAAAAACTCCACAAGTTGCTGCTTGATTGCTACAAGCCAGAGAACCCCATTAACTGATTTTCTAACCCTTTACTCACTTGGCTTCTCCCCCTCCTTAGTCCCCTCCTATTACTTTTAGCCACCACCCCATCAAATTTCTCAGACAACAAATAACTAATATTACTAAATTGCTACTAACCATTTGACTAAGCTTAATGAGGACTTGATCAAATGCAAGAATGAAATCCAGGAAGCATCAAGAAAAACAGAACTTGAAATTATATCTCAAAAAAAGATGGATATGATACAAAATAACACAACAGAAAACAAAAATCAAATAGAAATTATAAAAAAGCTCTCTAGAACCATTCACCAACAGAGTTACTCATGTGGAAGGCAGAATCTCTGACCTGGTAGATGAGACAGAAAAAAATTGATCAGAAGGCAAAAACATTGATAAGTTCAAAAAATCAATTGAACAGAACATGAGGGAACTGTGAGATACCTAACAATAACCAAATATCCGGATCATGGGTATACCAGAAGGAGACAAAATCCAGAAGACACTGGAATGGAACACTTCAAAGACTGAAATCTATGACTCCCAATCCAAGTTAAAAGAATCCCTCAAAATAAATGGTGAAAAAAAAAACTTTCTATGAAAACAGTGAACTCTATGATTATATGAACACAAAGCCAAACCTACAGAGAATACTTGAATGAATACTCCACAAGGAACACTCAAACAACCAATCTCAAGAGACAACAAGAAGAAGATCACAATAAAGCAGTACATAACACAAGAAAGCACCAAACCCCAGAAAATTTATCATGGCAGGGATTAATTCAAACCTCACAGTAATAACCCTAAATATTAATGGTCTTAACTCATCCATCAAAAGACAGGTGAGTGGGATAGATTAAAAAAAAAAAAAAAAAACACCTGGACCCTTCTATCTGCTCTCTTCAAGAAACCCACCTCACCACTAAAGATAGAAAACTCCTCAGTGTAAAAGGTTGGAAAGTGATATTCCAAGCAAAGGGAAATAAAAAAAACAAGCAGGTGTTCCTCTATTAATATCTGATAAAATAGACTGCAAGCCAAAAGTAATCAAAAGGGACAAAAAAGGCCACTTCTTACTCATCAAAGGAATGATCCAACTTGAGCACATCACTATCATAAATACATATGCTCCAAGCACAGATGTAATGAAGTTTATACATAAAAATCTACTCAACAATAAAACAGAAATAAATACCAACACTCTTATAGTAGGAAATTTCAATACTCCACTATCATCAATAGACAGATCATTGAAGCAGAAAATAAACAGGGAAACAGAAGAGCTCAACAACATCATAGACCAAGTAGTCCTGAGGGATATCTACAGAATTTTCCACACCAAGTCTACAGAATACACATTCTTCTCAACAGCCCACAGAACCTTCTCCAATACTGGCCATATATTAGACTAGAAAGTATGCAACCATAAATTCAAGAAAATTGAAGTAACTTCCTGCATCATGTCAGATCACAATGCTTTAAAGCTAGAAATTAACAAGGGACATATCTAGAACTCCACCAGCTCCTGGAGACTAAACAACACACTTTTAAAGGGGTGGTGGAAGAAATCAAAAAAGAAATTGTAAAATTCCTAGAATTAAATGAAAATTAAAACACAACCTATCAAATCATTGGGATACAATGAAGGTAGTCATAGCCCTAAATGCCTTGATTACAAAGACAGAGAGATCCCAAATTGATGACCTGACTGTCCACCTAAAGGCACTGGAGAAAAACAAGAAGAATCCAACCCAAAGATCTCTAGAGGGAAAGAAATAATCAAGATTAGAGTAGAAATTAATGAATTAGAAGCTAAAAATACAATTAAATAAATCAATGAAATGAAAAGCTTGTCCTTTAATAAAAAATAAACAAGATTGACAAACCCCTGGCCAAACTGACCAAGAAAAAAAAAAAAAAAAAGAGAAGTCTAAAATTAACACAACCAGTAATGAAAAAGGAGAGATCACAACCAACATACAAAAACTGAAAGATCATTGGGGCATACTTCCAAAACATCTACTCCACAAATTAAATTATCTTGAAGAAATGGATAACTTGCTAGACACATACCACACCAAAAACTAAACTCAGAGCATATTAATCTCCTAGAAATACACAAACACACAAACACACACAAAATAAAAAAACCTACTACATCCATGGAGATTGAACAGGTAATCAAAAATCTCACCAAAAAAGAAAAGTTCAGGACTGGATGGCTACTCAGCTGAGTTCTATCAATCCTTTGTAGAAGAACTGAAATGAATTTTTCTAAAACTAGTCCATGTAATTGGAGACGGGGAATCTTCCCCAACTCCTTTTATGAAGCTAGCATCACCCTAATACTGAAAACAGAAATGCAACAGGAAATGCAACAAGGAAAGAAAATTATAGGCATAAATCCCTAATGAACTTAGATTCAAAGATTCTGAACAAATTACTTGCAAACCAAATTCAACAACAGATTAAAAGCATTATCCCAGGGATGCAGGGCTGACTTAATATATGGAAATCGGTCAATGTAATACACTACATAAAAAAAACTGAACCATAAGAACTACATGATCATCTCAATTAAGGCAGAGAAGGCCTTCAGCAAAATACAACACCACTTCATGATGAAAACATGATGAAAACATGATGAATAAGCATGAAGGATTTATATCTCAACACAATAAAGGCTATATCGAGAGCTTCTAAAGCCTAAGTTATACTTAATGGGAAAATACTCAAGGAGTTCCCACTGAGATCAGGAAGAAGACAGGGTGCCCGCTCTTACCAATACTCTTCAACATAATGCTAGAAGTACTAGCCCAAGCAATAAGACAGGAGAAAGAAATAAAAGGGATTCAAACTGGAAAGGAAGTAGTCATGTTAGCTCTCTTTGCAGATGACATGATTCTATATATATGTGACCCAAAATCTCCATCTCAAAACCTTTAAAGGTGACAAATTCTTTCAGTGAAGTGGCAGGATACAAAACCAACGCACAAAACTCAGTAGCTGTTCTATATTCAAAGGACAAATTACAGAGAAATAACTCAGTGAGGCTGTCCCATTTTCATTACCAACAACCCAATTAAATACCTTGGAATAACAATAACAAAGGATATGAAAGAACTATCTAATGAAAATAAAATAACAACACTCAAGAAAGAAATAGAGGTAGACTTGAGAAGATGGAACAACCTCCCATACTCCTGAATAGGTAGAATTTATATTATGAAAATGGCAATTCTACCAAAAGCAATATAAAGATTTAATGCAATACCAATAAAAATACCAGCATCTTTCTTCACAGAGATTGAAAAATGATCTCAAAATTAATATGAAATGACAGAAGGCTTCATGTATGCAATCATACCCTCAGCAAAAGAAACATCTCTGGTGGTATCACAAAACCTGATCTAAAGCTATATTACAAAGCCATAGTGACAAAAACAGCATGGTAATGGAGGAAAACCCAGAAACATAGACTAATGGAATAGAAATGAAGACCCAGACCTTAGGGCAAGCAACTACAGCTGCTTGAACTTTGACAAAGGTGCCAATAATGTGGACTGGAGAAAAGACAGCATCTTCAACAAATGGTGTTGGACAAATTGCATGACTATATGTAAAAATATGAAATTAGACCCACTCATTTTGCCATATACAAAAATCAAGGCCAAACAATTTAAAGACTTCAATGTAAGTCCTGAAACTCTTTAACTTTGGTAAGAAAAAATAAGAGGCATTCTCCAAGATATAGAACTGGTAAAAGTCTTCTGGAACAAAACTCCAGTAGCCAAAGTAAGCAAGTACTCAACCAATGGGATCTCAAGAAGCTAAAAATCTTTTGCACAGACAAACATGCCATAAGCAGAACCAATAAATTACTCACTGAGTGGGAGAAAATCTTTGCTAGCTAGGCCACTAACAGAAACTTAACATCTAGAATCTACAAAGATCTCCATTAACTAAACAATAAAAAAAGAAAAATCAAAAAACTCACCCCAAAAGTAGGGTACAGATCTAAACAGGGAGTTCTGGAGGAAGAATTACAAATGGCTAACTCACACTTAAGAAAATGTTCAACATCCCTAACCATTAGTGAAATGCAAATTAAAATGACTATGAGATTCCACCTTACCCCTATAAGGATAGTAAACATTAAAATATCAAATGAAAACAAATGTTAACAAGGATGTGGAGAAATAGGAACACTCATTCACTGTTAGTGGGAATGTAAGCTGGTACAATCACTATGAAAATTAATTTGCAAACACCTGAAAAAGATGAATATAGAGTTACCAAGGGACCCTGTTATTTCCTTACTGGACATTTACCCTAAAAGCTCCACATCTCAGTTCAGAAATATTTCCTCCACCATGTGTATAGCTGCTCAATTCATAATAGCTAAAACCTGGAATCAACCCATGAGCTCAACATTGGATGAATGGACAGCCAAAATGTGGTATATCTACACGATGGAATTCTACTCAGCAGTAAAAAAAAAAAGAAAAAGAAAAAGAAAAAAAGAAAAATGCTTGAACTGGAACAGATCATTCTAAGTGAACTCACACAATCACAGAAAGACAACTGTCACATGATCTCACTCATCTGCAGTTCCTAACCTGAGTCAGCCCAAGTTGCTGACATAACTGAATAGAATCTGGAGATGAGACTTGGACAATAGAGAGGGTAGGGCTTGGGGGAAGGAAAGGGGGACACAAAATTGAACCCTAGTTGAACTGGTACCATGGAATCCTATATCTTGTAAATCAAACTAAAAAGTGGAACCCTCAATAGAACCTTAGAGGGAGCACCTGAATCAAAGGGCCCTGGAGACAGTAAGATGAAGCCTAACCTCAAATATATTCTGTTTCTCTCTCTTCTATGGCTTTTTCTTTTCTGTTTTCCATTGGTGTTGGCCTGTAATTCTCTGTACCAGGATGTGGTCTACATACACAATGAGCTGTTCATCAGAGAGACATACTATATCTCCCAAAAGAAACAAGACAGACTTCTGTCAGAGCACTTGATTACTCACCAGAGGCTAATGGTATGACCCTATTCCTGAAAACCCCAAAAGCTGTTGTCATGGAGCATGGAGAGTCCTGGTTGAAATTTGGAGGAGAGCCAGTCTCCAGACAATTAGCCTATCTAGTGCTAGAAGGTGCTACATGAGCCACTTGGGGAAGATGGCCAACATCTGTCCAAGCAACCCAAAGTCTAAGTGACTCAGAAGCAAACAACCTGATGTGATGCTTACACGAGTGCAATAGTGGCACAAGCCATAGTGGGTAACCAACGGGTCTTGGATTGACTAACAGATCTGTTCAATGGAAAGGAAACCATATCTGGAACTGGGAAATATGTCAGAATCCTACCCAGATAATTATTCTGCTTTCCATTGTTAAGCTCCCACTTACCTTAGAGTATAAAGAGGGTCTGAACCTTTTTAATTCTCTCTAAATTAATAATGGCTATCCTATTTAACTGGTGCTGACTTCATTCTCTGTTGCAAAATCTGATTCTCTTCTTCAGACAGAAGCTGAACCTGAGGGGATTAACAACCCAGTGCACACCACCCTGGCACCTGCTGAAGCCACAAAGGAATCAGGGAAATGAGCAAGAGTGCTGCTTTCTTGGTTAAGCTGATATCAGCACAAAGGTGATGGAAAAAGATACTGAGGACATTCATCCTCAACAAGGAAGGCCTCTTCAGAAAAGGGGTAGGGAGGAGGGAAAGGATGGTACCAATATGTGATGCTTACATACAAAATATGTCCATATCTAATAATAAAAAATGTTGAAAGCATATGTGAGGATAATACATATTTTATATATTTTAGTATTTACAGGAGTTATTGATACTAATTAACCATGGATACTGAAAGATACTATATATATGTATAAACACAACACACACATAATTGAGTTTCTAAGCTGAGTGAACCCAACTTTAAATGTCTACCTTGAAAAAGGTAAAGAGCACTTCTAAGAGAAATCATATGATTTTTGTGGTAAGAATTGTTTAGTAGCCAAAAAGGAAAAAGACAAAAGGCTGCAGACTAGAAACAGCATGGAACAAAACACATTCTGCATGCAATCTGACATATTAGTTCATATTTTTCCCTTGATTTTGAAAGTGCACTGAAAAAATAACAAAACAAATCAATTTTTATTTGAAAAGAAAAACATTTCAGGCATCACCCAATTGTAGTCAAATGCAAGCTACCAAAATAGTGTGGGAACAATGAATTTTTAGTACACAGTTTCAAAGAGGTTACAAATAGAACCATAAAATATATCAATTTTTTTTCCATATACTACTTTTCATATAAGTTTTGACTGTTTGTATGGATATATATTGTACTACCATTTTCAGTATTCTTTGTTTTTTTGTTTCAATGCCTGTTCATTGAATTTCTACAGCCATAGCAAGGTCCAACACTGGAAAGAGTAGAAAAGCATAGCTCAGAGTTATTCAATAATAATGCATCAACCAAAGCAATCCATTAGAATTATTTACAAAAAATTTCTAAGTGCTATTAGCAAGTTCAGGATGGTGTAAAATTGTGTGAGGTAGGCTTCCAACATAGTTTTAGTCCTATAATAATAAAAATTAAAATATGAGAAGGAGTTAGCCATGCAAAAGTTGCTATAGACTGAGGGGTTAACACAAACAAAACAGTTTTCATGAAAAAATTACTTGTAAGTTGAAAAATAAAGAAAAAGTGCTGCTGTAAAATACTATGAAATTATTCACAGTAGATTGAGGATGAAGAAAGGAAACAAATTTACAAGTATGGGAAGTGTCAGAGGTAAAGGAATTGTACCTAGGCAGTGGAATCTTTCCTATAACCCCATCTCTGTCTCATTACTTCAATTTGTCACAGAGGTATACCTAAACATTGCTTTAAGATCAGAAAATCTCATAACACCAGAGTGCTGCTGTGGAGAGTTGTGGTGGTATTGAAAGTGAAAGAGGAGTAAGGTACTGAGTCAAGGATAGAAGCCCAAAGAGGGAACAAAGAGATCCTATTCTGTCCATCCCGACAAAATTAAAACTTGGCTCTGATCCTGTTTTAAGGAGATGGCTGCCAGTGACATGCCAAGAACAAACTTCCTGCTTCTTCCTTGGATCAGCTTCTCTGAATCAGCTGCTCAGTCTACTAAACAATCATATCTTGGCCCTTCTTGGGTCAGCCCCTTGTGTCCTTGAACTAGTGAGGTCTCTGCTTACACATTTCAGTCTAATGAGGAGGCTCACCCTAATTAGATGTCTGATGTGTATAAAGGAGGTTGGGCCACTCCTGCTCCTTCTACTTTTGCCCTAGGACATGTCCTGAACATCTATGGAAGTCTGGCTTTCCCCTACCTAGGGAAACCTAACCTGGCTTGATAGGGGAGAGGATTTACCTCAGCCTGGGTACTTTTCTGTTTGTCTTCTGTGTCTTTTGGGTACCTTCTCACTTTGATTACATGTATAACTTTTCAGATCTCTGAGCACTTTACTATTTCTTAGTCCTCTCTACCCTTTTATTTGAAGGTGATCTTTTAGTTCTCATGCTTTGTCTTCCACATGTAGATGTCTCTGTCTTCCCTCTGCTTTTTACAACAGGGCAAGTAGAATTCTTCTCTGGTTTGATTCTTTCAGCAAGTTTTCTCCCTGGATCTTAATTCCCCCTAAAATGAACCTCACAATTCATAATTTCTCCCTAAATAAACTCAGTAATTCATAATTTATCATTCTTGAGTCCATTTTTATCAATTCTTTGTTAGAATAAGGACCTAAAAACTGAGGTTCACAAGTCTGGGAGACCCCCTTGAGCCCATCAGTATTCAATTAATAGTCATTGAAACAATAAAACAGTACTCAAATCCTCCATCAGTATTGTGATATAGTTGTGCAGGGTAGTAAGTGTGGAATGTTTTCCGTCACCTTCAATCTCCATGTTATAATATATTATTGCTTTATCATAATATTACATAAGTGATAAATGTAAATTTCAATATTCTTGGAAGTCTTTATCTTCTAGGTATGATTGAAAAACAGCCAGGAAATTCTATCTAAAAGTGTGGTTCCTTTGTTCTACTTTTTTGATATTATGTTTCCAACCTAACAGAGCAATATAAACAAATGAGTTAAAATGTGAATGGTTTATATACATGGGCTACTAGAAGTCATTTCATGTGGATTTTAGCATTGAATTTCAATCATCTTTTAATATTCTTATTAATACTTAGATACCTTTGAGCATATGAGTTTCTTACACTAAAAGTCATATATATATATGTATATATAGATACATCTTTATATATATATGTACATATATATACATACATACATATATATGACAGATTTTTTGCTTCAGAATAAAACAAAACAAAAACAGTAATATTTTGAATAGAAAATTACACTTCAGTAGTAATACAAATCATATTAGTCAAAGGTCTCTAGAGGATAGAACCAATAGAATGAAAATATATTTAAAAGGATATTTATTGGGTTATCTTATAAGTTACAGCTAGATAGTCCAACCAATAGCTGCATTAAGACTGGATAGTCAAACACCTGGACTATTCAGTCTATGAGGCTGGATTGTGACTGGAGAGTCAGGGAACCCCACAGCTGCTTAGTCCTGGTTGGATGCAGCTGTGCTTCAGTGTTCTGGTAGGAACTATTGACATATGATTCCATGAACTAAGCTTATATTTAAGGTGTTAAACACTTCTTTTAAGTAATAGTATTGTTACTAGAAGTGACTTTATTTCATCTAGATTTATGCTTAGACAATTCTTAAGACCTGTTAGTTTTGTACTAGCAAAGGTAGGCAAACTAACAATGGTGTGCAAACCAGTTAAATGTGGGCCACAATCTTTCCTGGAATGATCATATCTCAAAGTGTTTTTAATATTCAAAATTATGCATCCAGGTTAGTATCAACTCAATGTAGATTAGAAATTTAACTGTTCCACGCCCTAGAATCTCCTCTGTGTTTTTAAAATATTTTTTAATTTATTTTTTGAGAGGAGAGAGAAAGAGAAAAGCAGATATATAGAAAGACTAAGCATACCACAGCCTTTAGCCACTGCAAATGAACTTGAGACACATGTGATACCTTGTGAATCTGACTTTATGTGGGCACTGGATAATCTAACCTGGGTCATTTGGCTTTTCCAGCAAGCACCTTAACCACTGAGCCATCACTCTATCCCCTCTCTTCTGTGTGTTTTTAATTAATCATAGTTCCTCTTTCCCCCCAATGGCCATCCTAAAACTTATGCAAATTAGCTATATTTTCTTATAATTTTAAAACTACAATATATTCTGTTTTTACTTTGAATTGATGGCATATATTTTTTCATATAAATCACTGTATTATAGCTATATTACAATGTATGCCCTTCAATTTCACACACATGTGTATGTGTAGATAGCCTGATTGGCATGCATACATATATATGCTACATACTTTTGCATGTAGAACTGCAATTCATTCATTGTCGTTTCATATATATATGATCTTGTAATTTTACTATGACTTGTACATCCATTCTGCTATTTAGACTTATTTACATTCCTATAGGCCATAATTCTGTGAACATCCTCCTATACATCTTCATGCAAATACATATAAGCTTCTCTAAGGTGTATAATTGTTGGCCTATAAATACATGTCTCTCCAACTTTTGTAGATGCTACACATTATTTTTTTCAGTAAATAGATTCTATGATGTTGATTTACTAACAGAAAGTTGTCTAGGGAGTGCTTGCTGATAGACTTAGTCCCCATGGAGATGGAAAGGAAGTAAGAGTGAGCAAAACAAAATCATAGTCAGCTTCACAGAAATACTTGAAGCTGTTTTGATGCTTTACTGTTTTAAGTTAAGACTCTGGACTCAAGCTAGTAGATGCTTTCATTGCAAAGTCATTAGATGCCAGCTTTGCTAAGGAAGGAGCAAGCACCTTTGTGAAAAGCTGGTGCACTGAAAGCAATGCTTGGAGAAGGCCAAAGGCCAGGAGCTAAGGGTTATGCAACAGTACTGATCCCTTTCTGGCAACTGGAAAAACAAATTCTTCAGTCCAGAAAAGGTAACTGTGTCCAAAAAAACAGTGATCACTACAGTATAGTACTAATTGTATTTCCAAAGCAGTTGTTCTTCAAACCCTTAAATGGTATCTCCAAAAACATTAAAGAGAGGGATGTATTTTCAGCTTCCTCATGGCCTTGTGATGCACATCTAATCATGATAAATAGAGCATTACTCCACAACCCCCCCTTTGATTGTTCAGTCCAAATAAGGTTTTTAAACAGGGAAAAAATGAGTTGGGAGATGGTTCAATGGTTAAAGGTGCTTGTTTGCTAAGCTTGCCAGTCCAGGTTTCATTCCCTACCACCCATGTAAAGCCAGATACACAACATGGTACATGCATCTAGAGTTCATTTTCAGTAGCAACCACCCACCTCTTCCACAAATAAATTTAAAAATTTAGAAGAAACGTGATCATTGTTTTAGAAAAGTGATGTAACCTCCTAATTAACATATGGGGAAGGGTTTGCTTTAAATATGGAGAAGTTTGGGGGGAAAAGGAGCTTACAGGAAAGAGGTGCAAGAGGTAGAAGCCATTTTTTGAGGCTGTAGTGAGAGTCCACTGTGAGAGAATTTGTTCTATATTAGTTCATACATTTTATCTACAAATGCCCAGTCATTGTTTACATAGCCCCTCTTCCTACCATTGCCCAAGGGTGTATGTCTTGAGGCTGTAATTGGTAACTCAAGAGCTTCCAGCACCAAACCTATTCATAATACAGAAGAGTGATGTCTCTTTGTAGTGTACTTATTTCGATGAAAACTAATTTGGAGCTGGAAAGATGGCTTAGCAGATAAGGTGCTTGCCTGTGGAGCCTAAGGACCCAGGTTCAATTCCCCAATACCCACATAAGCCAGATGCTCATGCCCTTTCTCTCTCTCTCTCACCATGTGTATGTATGTGTATATATATATATATATATATATATATATATATATATATATATATATATATGTATGTATATGTATATATAAAATTTGGAGGGGGCTATTTTATAGAGCAATACAATAATGAAGCTCTGACATTTGGGAAGAGGGAGCTGATCTTACTAATTTATATAAGAAAATAAGTAACTTTCCAGGGCTGGGGCTCAGCACATTAAAATACTTACTGTGCATAAATGAGGGCCAGAGGAGGCCTTGCCTGCCCCAAGTTCAACTCTCCAGAACCCATTAAAAATAGCTTGGCATGGCCACACATTCCAGCCTCCATTTGTATGGGAAGCACAGATTGGTCAGCTAGTTTGATTAGAAACAGCAACTCTATGTGCGGTGAGAGATTATTTTAAGAAATCAAGCAGGAATGCCACAATGGAAGACACTTGATATTCTCTTCTGGCCTCCACACATATGTCTACAGGGTATGTGCATATCTGCACATACATTGCACCACACATAACACATACACATGCACATACAACTATTGAGTTTGTTTTTTGTATCCTAGCCTAATTATTACTTTGTTTTCAGAAGTAAAGGCTATTTATCCCTTGTAAGGACAAAGAGACTTATACAACTGAAGCATGGCCACTGGTATGAAATTTCAAACAGCTCTGATTTGCAGGAATCTTCAAGTTTGATTTTTTTTTAATTTTTTTGTTTATTTTTGTTTACTTATTTGAAAGCAACAGACAGAAAGAGAGAGAGAAAGATATATAGAGAGAATGGACATGCCAGGTCCTCCAGCCACTGCATACAAACTCCAGACACATGTGTCCACTTGTGCATCTGGCTAATGTGGGTCCTGTGGAATTGAGCTTCAGACTGGGGTCCTTAGGCTTCACAAGCAAGCTTTTAACCACTAAGCCATCTCTCCAGTCCAAGTTTGATGGTTTTAAATGAATGTAACAAAATGCTTCCTGCCAAGCGGTCAATTAATTAAGGAATTATTATACCTCTGACATACCCATAATTTATTAATGAGGACTGTACCAAACCTGATACTCATTTTATCATCTTATTTTATCAATTAAAAAAGCACAAATGAGTTCAAAAGGATTTTCTGGGGTCACAGAGCAAGTCCATGGTGAACTCTTAAGTCTATTAATGCCAGTCAGGGTGAATGAAGCACTACTAGCAGGCTCTGCTCACTCAGTGATACTGCATGAACAAAAGGTCAGATGTGTGCTACTGAGATTTCCTCTGGATGAGTCTTACTGACCTGTAGAATTGAGCCTTCTGCATGGCCAAGCCTTACTATTGACAGCTCAACAGTAAATGAAACCCTGGCTAAGCAGCCCTAACCAGAGCTGTAGAATGATCAGAAAGATGTCACATGTCTAAATACAGCATTAATGAAGAGGACAAACACTTTACCAACAACATTTTGTTCAATTTACACAACTAAGTATTATGCTGAAAATCATGGCCGTGAAGTGTTCATGATATTAAAATGCCTGTGATCTGCATTCACATAACAGTGAAAACTTTAGAGACAATGTTCAAAATTGATCCACCCAAGAATATCAGAAGCAAGCAGGTATTCCCTTACTAGTACACATATATTGTCAGCAATCCCATCAATACAGAAACATATGAAATAAAACAATGGAAGCTCACTCACTTCTTTATGATTATACCCCTTCATATCAATTAAAATAGTATGTATCATTTAGGGCATTCTACTATAAATTAATACTTGTGTGTGTTCATTACATAAAAATAAGATGATTTAATATTTCTCAGCTTTTTTCAGCAGACGTTTTGATTTTATATGTAATAAAACTCAGTCTTTTCTATGCTTAAAGAGTTTTTTTGAATTCATTCTCTACTTCTCTCACATCCAAACTGGTTGTGAGCAAATCATATAGATCCTAACTTAAGTATATATCCAGAATAATCCTCACACTAGTGGGAGCAGCCATCATATCTTATCCAGTCCTGTACCATGTAGCCTTTTCTATGAGGGGTAGCTGGATCCTTTTTCCCCTTCAGCTGGTTGTCAAAGTAACAACTAAAAAGATACTTTATTTTTTTAATTTAGTTTTATTAGTTATGGACATACTTAGTATGTAAAAACCACATGTTGATACCACCCTATCACTCATTCCTGCCCCTTTTCTGAAGGGGCCCTTCTCATCAGGGATGCAGGTCATCCCCATGGAGGTTGTTGGTCATGCACTGTGGAGGCAGCAGTCAGTTGTGGGGAAGAGGTAATATCTCTGTTCATAATGTCTCAACTTGTGACTCTAACAATCTTTCCTCCCGCTCTTCTGCAAAATTCCCTGAGCGGCGTTGTGTGCATTTTAAGTCTACTTCAGTGATAGGTTCTTTAAGGGCCTCTGGATCTCTGGTTTGGAAGGTGTTGAGTGTCCTCAGTATCTATCTCCTCCACCCTTGTGCTGATATCAGGTTCACAGAGAAAGCAGCACTCTTGCTCATTTCCCCACTTCCTGTGTGGTTTCAGCTAGGGTTCGGGTGAAGTGCAATGGGTTATATATCTCCTCAGGTCCTACTCCTGTCTGAAAAAGAGAAGCAGATTCTCCAAGAGAGAGTGAAGTAAGCACAGGTTAAATGGGATAACATTATTAATTTAGAGAGATTTGATGGGTGTAGACCCTCTTATGGCTCAAGATTAATAGTAGCTTGATATTGGAAAGCAAATTTCATTATCTCGATAAGATTCTGACTTGTTTCTCAGTTCCAGATATAGGTTCCTTTCCACTGAGCAGATCTATTAGCAACGGCAGTGTGTAGGCGATGGTGCAGTCCTGATGGCCAGTTGCAGGGAAGGTGGGTAGATAGTGTGTCCTGGTAGTGGAGTCAGGAAGATTCTTTATTTTAAAGCAGAAGTTATCACTCCTTTTGCTTAAAAATATCATATGACACTGAAAGTAAAAGCCAAGAGTAAATCCAGAAATGCAACTCCATATGTGGAACAACTGCCAGCTCCATACACCTTTGCCATTACTGTTGTGACTTTATCTCCTGTTTTCCCTTCACTTACTCTGCTGTAGCCCCATAGCCACACTTCTGTCCCTTAAACATCTCAGTCATACTCCTACCCCACCTCCAGCCATTATTGTTGCTCCCTTCATGATTATTGTGTGCTCATTTGCAATATCTTTAACATCCTCCAGGGCTGAGTTTACAAGGATGCCTTCCCTGCTATTGTGTCTAAAATTCTACAACCATGGTGGGTCCCAACCCCTTTCACACCACACTCTATTTCTACTTACAATGCTTTATTTTATAATATACTGTGATTTCATTTTTATTTATTTCATTTCTTTTTACCAAGAGAATATAATCTGTGACAAGGATTTCTTTCACTATTGTAGTATTTAGGAGTTGCATCTAATTTTTGAGTGAATGAATAAATTAAATTAATAAATATACCATACATTTTTTGCTTAATAATTTCATGTGCATTTTGCCTGGGTATTGTATATAGAAGTTTTGAAGACTATGAGATATTCTTCTAAGTGGGTAACACATTTATATAGTCATTTAATTCTTAATGAATGCTTTCTTCTTTTAGGTATAGTAAACATATTTTCAGACACATATTTCTATATGGGCTCTTTTGCTTTATGTCAAAGCACTTTGTATTTTTTTTCTGTCCTTTATATAATTATTCTAGCCCCACCATATGGGCTATCAAGCCATGTGGGTGTCTTGTCTTGGTTCTGTATTTCCCTAAACAAACATGATAATTAAATGATTATACTTCTTATTCTTATTTTATTCAATTCTTCAATTAAAATTAGACACACAAAAAATATTAGACATGAACCTAGGGTTTGAGGTTCAAGGACTTTCCTGAACCCTAGAACCTTGTTACAACCTCAGTAGGTAAAAGTACATATAGTACAAACATGAGAACTTGAATTTGATTGCCAGTATCCAAGTAAAATTATGGCCATGAGCAGGTATTCCCATAACCCAGTTCTGAATGGTGGGGAGATAGAAGAATCATGGGTGAACTGGCCAGCCAATTTGACAAATAGTGACAGCTGTAGGTTCAGTGAGAGTCTCTGTCTTAAATAAATAATGCAGAGTACTCACAGAGGAGGACATGGAAAGTGAATATCTACACACACACATATTCACACATACATACACACTGACACAAACCATACATACTGTTCACTCACAGCAAAAATGGAAGAAATTAGCTTAATATTTTGATAAGTACATTCATATGGCTCTATGTTCCTAAGAATTATTATTTAAAATCCATTTCTACGCTTAACTTGTCATTACTTCATGTTCATGGTAAATTTGAATCTACAACTATATGCAATGATTCATAGAAGAGAATTAAATATTAAAATTCAAATTATACTTCATTTGCCTTAAGAATGCAAGATATAAAGAATGGGGCAATAATTGAGACATTATGCCTACTTTAGGTGAGTTCATTATTCTCAATTCTTCATACCCTTTCTGCTTTATAATTATGCATATAAATCCTTTACCACATTTGCTGTTTCATTTTCTCATATAGAAAACCAACCCCAGCTCCAATACTTTGCAATTGAAAATATTTTAATTGAAGTTAAAGAGAATGACCTAGTTCTAAAAGCCTTAAGACTTAATATGTACATCTGTTCATGTGCTTACATCCAGTGATCACAAAAAGAAAACAATCTTCAAAAAGTTTTTAACTTCTCAATGTGGGAACCCACATGAGACACATGGAATAAACCTCAACTTTATTGGCGCCTGGAGCTGAGCAACAGTTACTAACTACAGTGCAGACCAGTTAGGAATAAAAATAAATGTTGGATATTATAAGCCAGAGACTGAGGATGATTATTATATGGCATAGTTACTGTAGTAGCTGACTAATTCACTGTCATTCACACTTGTCTGGCTCTGCTTGCTCATGATAGTAAAACTTTAATAGATAGCTTCAGATTTCTGGAATTAACTTCCAGACAGATACAGTTTATAGGAGGAAGGGATTTATTTCAAGCTTACAGATCCAGGGGAAGTTCCATTAATGGTGGAAAACCTCAGCTCCCTTTCACAGATCTAGCAGAGAGAAACAACCAAACAGCCAGCTAAAACCAAAAACAACAGACACAAACCTGCAGCAAGCAGGACTCCCAGTTCTCAGACTTCTTTGCATACCTTTGGGCTGGAATTCAAATCTACCCCAGTGACATGCCTCCTCATAGCAGGAGTCTGCTTGCTAGGGGATGAAGCTACTGGAGATTTGCAGGAATTTTATCCTTAATAAAACATACCTGAGGCTATGGGGGACATGATTTAAACTACCACATTCTGCCCCTGGCCCCCACAGCCTCATAATCATCCCATACTACAAATTGTATTCACACCAACTTGAAAGGTCCCATAAGATTTACCGACTTTAGGAATGTCTCTTAACTCTGAGTCCAGTAAAATCAAAGCAAGTTACATTTCCAGCATATAATGGCACAAGCAAAACATTTCCATTGCTATAAGGCATAACAAGGAGAGACTGGGCCAATGCAAAATCAGTCACCATTAGATACCATCAAACAAAGTTTGTGCATTTTCCATTTCTGTGCCTCCATCTGGACTGTGAAAGCTAGGGAAAACTTCTAACCCAAGGTGACAGAATTTCATGGTAGCTTTTGTAAAGTCCTGGTATGTCTAAAACATCCAAAATATCTTTAGGTCGCCACTGCAAACCATGATCCACCCTCAGCTCCATACACTTTGGGACATTTTAAGCAGGAATATCCTGCTTCCCATGCTGCATCTCAGCAGCAGCACCTACTTAATTTCAGACAATGACCTCACTGGCCATGCAGGGAAATCTCCATGTTTCACATGACACATCTCAGCAGCAGCTCCTGAAAACATGTGTACTTTATGACCCATTTCCATGTATATTTCATGCTTCTAAAAACAACATCAGGTTTGCAGTGACACAGTCCTTTTGTTAATCAAAAGAGGAAATCATGACCTTAAAGAGTAGATTTCTTTCTTTCAGTCATCTCCTTTGAAAAGAGTTTACATTTCTACCACTCAGTCTTTCCTGTGTGAAAATTACCTTAGGCATCTTTTTCATTACTTCAATTTAAAGTAGTTGGGCCATGTTTGATGATGGAATCACTTTGATAATAACAGATTCAATAACCTAAAACATGTCTCTGTGCCAGTACTTTTAAACTTACATAAGTTTTTCCTGTGATAAGCCATACATCTTTTGGTTCTATATGTTCCACCAAGAACACCAATCTCTTACTTTTAAACCCAACCTTGATTAAACTCTTAAGGCTTAAACAAAAGAATGTGGCCAGCCTTTATGCCAGTAGCCCACTTCCAACACACTTTTCTGCTGTCTTAGCTTCTCCATTGAAAGTTCCAAAGCCAAGCCTTCAAATACAATTATATCTTCATTTAGCATTTTGAAACTCTCAAGATAATAGTCCATATAATTCAGCTTACCTAGCTGTGAGGGTCCTGCAGTTATAAGTACCAAGTCCTTTCATAGTCCTCCTCCAGAACAGAAGTTCCAAAAGAGCAAAATCTACATGGTCAGATACATCTCCAATACCACCCCATTATTGATACCAAATTTCTGTAGTAGACAGCTTCACATTGCTGGGATGAACTTACAAATGGATACAGTTTATGAGAGGAAGAAATTTATTTCAAGCCTATAGATCCAGGGAAAGTTCCATTAATGGCAGAAGAAACTTGCTCCCTCTCACATACCCAAGCACAAAGAAACAGCCAAACAGCCAGCAAAAACCAGGAGTAAGCACCAACCTTGTAGCAAGAAGGACCCCCAGAGCTCAGACTTCTCTGCATACCTTTGGGCTGGAATTCAGATGCAAATCCAGTGGCATGCCCCTTTACAGCAAGAGTCTGCCTCCTAGGGGCTTAAACTGCTAGAGATTTAAGCAGGAAGTTTAACTTTAATAAAAATACCTGAGGCTATGGGGGCATACATATTGTTTTCAATAAATATTTCAAACATTATGAGTGTGATAGGTTTATTTAGGAGATTAATCTGGTCTCAGTTTAGCTTTGATAGGTGGTCTAGGTGTATGTAGGTGTTCATCCATTTCTTCCAGATTATCCAATATAGTAGAGTAGAGGACTTAGAAATATGCCCTGATGATTCTTCCAATTTCACTGATGTCTGTTGTGACCTCTCCCTTTTCATTTCTAATTGTGTTAAATCAAGACTTTTGGTTTTCATTTAAGCAAGTTGGCCAGGAGTTTATCAGTCTTAGTCTGTGCCATATTGGTGACTTTATGGGGTTTGATGCTTTCTTGGGCTTTGTACTTTTTTGAGCATGCTCTAGGTTTAGTTAGTGTTATCTTTTTCTTGTGGGCTCTTGAGATTGGCTGTTCAATTTTCCTGTATGGAGAATTCCCTGAAATATTCTCTGTAGTTTTGGCTTTGTGTTCACATAATGATAGACCTGGCTTTTATCATGGGAAGTTTTCCTCTCACCCTCTGCTATGAGGGACACTTTCACTGGAGACAGTACTTTGGGTTAGAAGTCATAATTTGTAGACTTTGAAGTGTTTCATTCCAGGCCATTCTGGCATTCACAGTTTCATTGAGAAAACTGAGGTAATACTGATGGAATTTCCTTTGTATATACTGTGTTCTTTCTCCCTTTGAGAACACTCATTGTTTTTACTGTTTGGAGTCTTGCAGATTTCCTTATTTGGTCCTATTTACTTGGAGTTCTGTGAGCTTATTGTATCTGGATAGGGCTCTCTTCTGAGAGAGGAAAAGCTTTCTTCAGTAATTTTGTTGAATATAGTGTCCTTGTCTTTGGCCTAAATTTCTTTCCCTTCTGGTATACCCATGCTCTGGACATTTGGTCATTTTAGGGTATCCCACAGTTCTGTCATATTCTTGTCACATGAGTTTTTGAACTTTTCAAAGTTATTGGACTCCTGAGTTGTTTCTTTTGTCTTGTCTTCCAGATTTGATGTTCTGTTCTCTACCTGTTTAACTCTGCTAGTGTTTGATTCTAGGGAAGCTTTTACAAGCTCTATTTGGTTGGTATTTTCTGTTGAATTTTTCTGTATAGTATCCAATCCTTTGTCTAATTCCAATTTCAGGTTGTGGTTTGGTTCCCTTGATGCTTCTTGGAATTCATTCTTGAATTATTTATGTCTTTATTAAACTTAATCAACTAGTTATTGAGATGTTCTTCTATTTTTTTCTTTTCTTCCTCTCTCTCTCTCTCTCTCTCTCTTTTTTTTTTTTTTTTTTTTTTTTTTGAGGCAAGTCCAACAACAGACTGGCCATTGTATTTTTATGTGTGTGAGAGAAAGAGATTGAATAGGCATGCCAGGGCCTCCAGCCACTGCAATTGAACTCCAGATGTGTGAGCCACCTTATGAACTTGTGCCACTTTGTGCATCTGACTTTCATGAAGTCTGAAGAGTCAAACATGAGTCGTTAGGCTTCACAGACAAGCACCTTAATCACTAAGCCATCTTTCTAGTCCAAGATCCTATATTTTTTGATTCACCTTCAATTCATTCATCTCTTTTATAAATTTTTATTTATTTATTTGAAAGGGACAGAGAGAGAGAGAGAGAAAGAGAATGGGCGCACCAGGGCTTCCACACACTGCAAACGAACTCCAGATGCGTGCACCCCCTTGTGCATCTGGCTAACCTGGGTCCTGGGGAATCGAGCCACGAACTGGGGTCCTTAGGCTTCACAGGCAAGCGATTAACTGCTAAGCCATCTCTCCAGCCCTCATTCATCTCTCTTATGAAGTCTGTTTTTCTTCAATTAAGGTAAACTTAGAGATTAAAGCTGTGTTCTATAAGAAATGATTCCACTCAATTTCAGTTATATAATTGTTTCTTAAAATAGCTGACAAATATTTTTAAAAAGATGGTAATGTCCTGTTACTTAAAAGGACGAGGTAACTGACCTGACTTCTAGGCCAGCCTGCCTCAAGATAATAATATTTGCCCTAATTTAGTGTCTTATTGATATTAATGACATAAAATTTTGTTAGACTACTCACTTGTTAGTGAGTAATAGGATTAATTTGGTGTAATTTTTTTTATTTTATTTTTTTTAATTTTTATTAACATTTTCCATGATTATTAAATATATCCCATGGTAATTCCCTCCCTCCCCACCCCCACACTTTCCCATTTGAAATTCCATTCTTCATCATATTACCTCCCCATTACAATCATTGTAATTACATATATACAATATCAACCTATTAAGTATCCTCCTCCCTTCCTTTTTCCACCCTTTATGTCTCCTTTTCAACTTACTGGCCTCTGCTACTAAGTATTTTCATTCTCACACAGAAGCCCAGTCATCTGTAGCTAGGATCCACATATGAGAGAGAACATGTGGCGCTTGGCTTTCTGGGCCTGGGTAACCTGACTTAGTATAATACTTTCCAGGTCCATCCATTTTTCTGCAAATTTCATAACTTCATTTTTCTTTACCGCTGAGTAGAACTCCATTGTATAAATGTACCACATCTTCATTATCCACTCATCTGTTGAGGGACATCTAGGCTGGTTCCATTTCCCAGCTATTATAAATTGAGCAGCAATAAACATGGTTGAGCATGTACTTCTAAGGAAATGAGATGAGTCCTTTGGATATATGCCTAGGAGCGCTATAGCTGGGTCATATGGTAGATCAATCTCGAGCTGTTTTAGGAACCTCCACACTGATTTCCACAATGGCTGGACCAGATTGCATTCCCACCAGCAGTGCAGAAGGGTTCCTTTTTTTCCACATCCCCGCCAACATTTATGATCATTTGTTTTCATGATGGTGGCCAATCTGACAGGGGTGAGATGGAATCTCAATGTAGTTTTAATCTGCATTTCCCTGACGACTAGTGATGTAGAACATTTTTTTAGATGCTTATATGCCATTCATATTCCTTCCTTTAAGAACTCTTTATGTAGCTCCATAGCCCATTTTTTGATTGGCTTGTTTGATTCCTTATTATTTAACTTTTTGAGTTCTTTGTATATCCTAGATATTAATCCTCTATCAGATATATAGCTGGCGAAGATTTTTTCCCATTCTGTAGGTTGCCTCTTTGCTTTTTTCACTGTGTCCTTTGCAGTGCAAAATCTTTGTAATTTCATTAGGTCCCAGTGGTTAATCTGTGGTTTTATTGCCTGAGCAATTGGGGTTGTATTCAGAAAGTCTTTGCCAAGACCAATATGTTGAAGGGTTTCCCCTACTTTTTCCTCTAGCAGTTTCAAAGTTTCTGGTCTGATGTTAAGGTCTTTAATCCATTTGGAATTAATACTTGTGCATGGCGAGAGAGAAGAATCTATTTTCATCCTTCTGCAGATATTTATCCAGTGTTCAAAACACCATTTGCTGAAGAGGCTGTCTCTTCTCCAATGAGTATTTTTGGCATTTTTATCGAATATCAGGTGGCTATAGCTACTTGGGCTTACATCTGGGTCCTCTAATCTGTTCCAGTGATCTACATGTCTGTTTTTCTGCCAGTACCATGCTGTTTTTGTTACTATGGCTCTGTAGTATAGGTTAAAATCAGGTATGGTGATACCACCAGCCTCTTTTTTGTTGCTCAGTATTATTTTAGATATTCGAGGTTTTTTGTGATTCCAAATGAATTTTTGGATTGTTTTTCTATTTCCATGAAGAAAGCCTTTGGAATTTTGATAGGGATTGCATTAAATGTGTAGATTGCTTTAGGTAAGATTGCCTTTTTCACGATATTGATTCTTCCAATCCAGGAACAAGGGATGTTTCTCCACTTTCTAGTGTCTTCTGCAATTTCTCGCTTGAGTGTTTTAAAGTTCTCATTGTAGAGATTCTTTACTTCCTTGGTTAGGTTTATTCCAAGGTACTTTATTTTCTCTGATGCAATTGTGAATGGGAGTGATTCTCTGATTTCATCCTCTGTGTGTTTGTTGTTAGCATATATGAAGGCTACTGATTTCTGTGTATTTATTTTGTATCCTGCTACATTGCTGTAGGTTTTGATCAGCTCTAACAGCTTGCTAGTAGAGTCTTTAGGGTCCTTTATGTATAGAATCATGTCATCTGCAAATAATGATAACTTGATTTCTTCCTTTCCAATTTGTATCCCTTTTATATGTGTCTCTTGTCTTATTGCTATGGCTAAGACTTCCAAAAGTATATTAAATAGAAGTGGGGACAGTGGACACCCTTGTCTTGTTCCTGATTTTAGTGGAAAAGCTTCCAATTTTTCCCCATTTAGTAATATGTTGGCTGTAGGCTTATAATAAATAGCCTGTATTATATTGAGATATGTTCCTTCTATTCCCAGTCTCTGTAGGACTTTTATCATGAAGGGATGTTGGATTTTGTCAAATGCTTTCTATGCATCTAATGAGATGATCATGTGATTTTTGTCCTTCAACCCATTTATGTAATGTATTACATTTATAGATTTGCGTATGTTGAACCATCCCTGCATCTCTGGGATAAAGCCTACTTGGTCAGGGAAAATGATCTTTTTGATATACTCTTGTATTCTGTTTGCCAATATTTTGTTGAGAATTTTTGCATCTATGTTCATGAGGGAGATTGGTCTGTAATTTTCTTTTTTTGTTCTATCTTTGCCTGGTTTTGGTATCAGGGTGATGCTGGCCTCATAGAAGGGGTTTGGTAGAATTCCTTCTTTTTCTGTTTCCTGGAAAAGGTTAAGAAGCAATGGTGTTAACTCTTCCTTAAAAGTCTGGTAAAATTCAGCAGTGAATCCGTCCGGGCCTGGGCCTTTTTTAGTTGGGAGATTATTGATAACTGTTCGGATCTCCATGTTTGTTATAGGTCTATTTAAGTGGTTAATCTCATTTTGATTTAATTTAGGTAGGTCATATAGATCAAGGAAATCATCCATTTCTTTCAGATTTTCATACTTTGTGGAGTATATGCTTTTATAGTATGTCCCTATGATTTTTTGAATTTCTCTGGAATCTGTTGTGATGTTACCTTGTTCATCTCTGATTTTATTAATTTGTGTCTCTTCTCTCTTTCTTTTGGTCAGGTTTGCTAAGGGTTTATCAATCTTGTTTATCCTTTCAAAGAACCAACTCTTTGTTTCATTAATTCTTTGGATTGTTCTTTTTGTTTCTATTTCATTAATTTCTGCCCTAATGTTTATTATTTCTTCCCATCTACTGATTTTTGGTTTGCCTTGTTCTTCTTTTTCCAAGGCTTTAAGGCGAAGCATTAGTTTGTTTACTTGTGACCTTTCTAATTTCTTAATATAGGCACTTAAGGCTATAAATTTACCTCTTAGAACTGCCTTCATTGTGTCCCAGAGATTTTGGTATGTTGTGTTCTCATTATCATTTGACTCTATAAATTTTTTGATTTCCTTTTTGATTTCTTCATTGACCCACTCATCATTTAGTAGTGTATTGTTTAGTTTCCATGATTTTGTGTATGCTCTATAGCCTTTCTTGCTACTGATTTGTAGTTTAATTCCATTGTGGTCAGATAGAATGCAAGGAATTATTTCAATTTTCCTGAATTTGTTAAGATTTGCTTTGTGTCCTAATATATGGTCTATTTTAGAGAATGTTCCATGTGCTGCTGAAAAGAATGTATATTCTGCAGCCTTTGGATGAAATGTCCTGTATATATCTGTTAGGTCCATTCCTTCTATGACCTCATTTAGTCCAGATGCCTCTCTGTTTATTCTTTCCCTGGATGACCTGTCAATTGATGAGAGTGGGGTGTTAAAGTCACCCACCACCACTGTGTTTGGTGTTATCTGTGACCTTAGTTCTAATAGCGTTTGTTTGACGAATTTGGGAGCCCCCATGTTGGGTGCATATATGTTTAGGATTGTAATGTCCTCCTGTTGGAGTGTGCCCTTAATCAATATAAAGTGACCTTCCTTATCTTTCTTGACTAATGTCAGACTAAAGTCTACCCTGTCTGATATTAGGATAGCAACCCCTGCTTGTTTTCTAGGCCCATTTGCTTGAAACACCGTCTTCCAACCTTTCACCCTAAGATTATGTCTATCCTTTGTAGAAAGGTGAGTATTTTGGAGACAACAAATTGTAGGATCCTGCTTTTTAACCCAGTCTGCAAATCTATGTCTTTTCGTTGGGGCATTGAGACTGTTCATATTAAGAGATATTATTGAAAGGTGTGTATTTATGTTTGCCATTTTTGTGTGTGTGTGTGTTTCTGGTTCTACCTGTGCTCTCTTCTGTTAACTGGTATTTGAGTACAGCTTATTTTTTCTAGGTTCCTTATATGTGTGCTTTTCCTTTTGTTCAGCATGGAGGATTCTATCAAGTATTTTCTGTAGAGCTGCTTTTGTCTTCAAATACTCCTTTAACCTGCTTTTGTCATGGAATGTCTTTATTTCTCCATCTATTTGAATGGATAACTTTGCAGGATAAAGTAACCTTGATTGACAGTTGTTATCTTTCAGAACTTGGAATATATCACTCCAAGCCCTTCTGTCTTTAAAAGTTTGTGTTGAATAATCTGCTGTAATCCTGATGGGTTTGCTTCTGTAGGTAACTTGATGTTTCTCTCTAACCACTTTTAATATTTTTTCTTTGGTGTGTGTGTTCGGAAGTTTGATTATAATATGGCGAGGAGAGGTTCTTTCTGGGTTTTGTCTGGCTGGGGTTCTAAAGGCTTCCTGTATCTGTATTGGCACCTCTTTCCCAATTTGGGGGAAATTTTCCTCTATGATTTTGTTGAAGATGCCTACTATGCCTCTGGAGTGGAGTTCTTCTCCTTCTACTATGCCCTGAATTCTTATATTGGATCTTTTCATAGTGTCCCGAATATCTTGAAATTCCCACTCATACTTTTCTATAAGTTTGTCTTTCTCTTTGTTGGACTGCATTAGGTCTGCCACCTGGTCTTCTAGCTTAGATATTCTGTCCTCTCCCTCATCCATCCTACTGGTGAGATTTTCTACAGAGTTTTTTATTTCATTAACTGTGTTCTTCATTGCTAGTAATTCTGACTGGTTTTTCTTTATTATTTCTATTTCCCTATTTATGTCTTGTATTGCCTTCTTTATTTCATTAAATTGGTGTCCTGCCTCTTCTTTGATTCCTTTGATTTCCTCTTTGATTTCCTCTTTGATTTCTTCTTTGATTGTTTTCATGTGTTCTTTGACCTCTTTGAACATATTTATAATTATTCTTTTGAACTCTTTCTCTGGCATTTCCTCTAACTCTTTCTCACTCCAGGACATTTCTGATGCATTAATACTTTTAGGTGGATTTATATCGTCTTGCTTTTTAGTGTTTCTTGTGTTATAATGTATATATTTTTGCATCTTGGATTAAGTTAATGCTTGGATTTTCTAGCTAGCTGTGTATTCTTAGCTGTATCAATTGATTTGATGTAATATATTTTCAGGGTAGGACCTTAAGGTATTAGGTGTGGCTCTTAAGACTCTCAGAGTATCTACAATGATGTTCTTAGGGGTTGAGTTTCCCTGCTATAGGAGTATTCAAGCAGGCTGAGTGGAATAAAATACAGGTAGATTCTAAAATTTAACTAAACACTGTACACATTTAATCAAAAACAGCCCCGAGTATGTATGCAAGAGTAGTTATTATAATGACCAGATCCTCTATCAACAAAGAGGTTTAGATTTCTGGTCTGTTGAGGGATCCAAGTCAGCTTGTGACCAAGTGAGACCCTTCCCTGGTGCAATCCCAGTTACCTTGGGTGATTTTGGTCTCAGTCAAGTTGCTGCCTGGGTCGTCAGGCTGCTGTTCTGATTTCTGGAGCTGGGCACTTGCTTTTCCTGCGGGGCAAACTGAGCTGCTGCTGCTGCCTCTGCTGCTGCTGTAGCTGCCACTGCTGGAGCCACCACTGCTGCTGAAGCTGCTGCTGCTGTGTCCACTGCCGCTGCTCCCCCTGAAGCTGCTGCTGCGGGATCTGCTGCTGCCACTCCTGGGTCTGCTGCTGCTGGGGCCGCTGGTATCGGTGCTGGAGCCGCTGACGTTGCTCCCGAACTCTGCTCCTGCTTGGGTCCCGTTGTCAGCCCAACTTGGTGTGGCCGGGTCCCGGGCTGCTGCTCTGTTTTCTGGAGCTGGGTTCAGGCGGTGGGGGAGGGGAGGGAGCCGCGGCTGCTCTGGTTGTCTCGCTGTTCCACGTGTTCTTCTACCTCGTGGTCTGCTCCTCCGTTGCTCGCTGCCACTCTCCCCTCACGTTTCCGAGTTGCGGAGAGCGCGGTGTGAGGGGAAAATCCCGCACCTGGCTTTTCCTGCGGCTCGAGCCGAGTCTGGCAGTTTTCTGCTGCGCCGCGGCCGCGGCGGTTGGCCGAGCTGCCGGAGCCACTTTTCCCACCTGTGAAGGCTCTGGATGCTCTATAACTTTTCTACTTCTCCGCTGCCGCTTCAATTTCCTATATACCTCACTTTTTAGTAAAAGTGTGTATTTTGCTGAGTTTTTTTGGTCTTTTTCCCCCCTAGGCTGCTTTGGAGTGGTACCTACGCCGCCATCTTAACTGGAAGTCTCTAAAAAAAATCTGGTGTAATTTTTTAATAGCCTTATAAGAAAGATAATCACTTCTCAGCCTTTTGGCTAAGATCACATGTAGTATCTATTTTTATCAGTTTAATATCTGATATGTCCGCTATCTGAGGACAATATATTAAATGGATTTTTGGAGCTCAGATTTGGAATAGGAGCTTGCTCCGTCTACTCCACGCATCGACCTGGTATTGCAGTACTTCCAGGAATGGTGCACCCCCCCTCAGGGGAATAAAAAATATATATATAATTAATGATGGGGTGAGATGAATTGATTGAAGGAACTGGGAAAGAATTTTTCAATGTTGGGACATAGAATGCTCATTAAAAATGCTTTTTGAGTGGTACTGAGAATGTTAAAGTATGTGGATAAAGATGTGAGTATGTAGGAAAGAATTTTCAGGCTAAACCTAAACGCCATGCCTAAAGTTAGGATTCTTCAACTGCTTACAGACTCTTAAGGATACTCTAAAAGTTTTGTATAGGCACATAATCTTAATCTAAATTTATCTTACATTAGACACAGGTGATTCCTATGTTAGGTGGGTCACAAAGTCATAAGTACAGATGTAATTGGGGGTTTAACCAAGTTAAACATAGACAAGAGTCTATCACCTTGTGTATTGCAAATGGGTAAATTTACTATATAAAAACAAACAACTTCGAAATACGAAAGAAATGTCAGGATGCTTATCTCTCTGCTCTGTAATTTCATTTTGCTCTTGCTTTCCAACATATGCTACTTAAATTCATGGAAAGCTGGACTCTGAAAAAAACAAACAAACAGATGGAACCCCCTTTATCTCAAACCCCATACAAGTTTAAGCCATGTGTCCCCCAGACTCTGACTAGAGACAAAAATGGCCAATTGTCTCTGACAAGGAAAAACAAATACAGCATATAACTGGTTCTCTTTAGTTCATCTCTTATGAACACCTAAAGTCACATCTGTTAGATAAAGTCTCTCACTAGACAAAATGTTAAATAGATAAACTGAGTCTTAAGATAAGGCCTCACTCATTAACAGGTCACTAATGCTAATTTGTTATGATTTAAGGGTTATAAAACTGGCCTTAAGACTTTCTCATATAGTAAATTAGGTTCCTCTTTTCATCAAGGTTTTAAGTATTCTAAAGATAAAGGCTCACATAGAAATGGTTAATTTCCAAAAGTGAAATACTCATACCTAAAGACATTGTGACTTTACAGATAGCTTTTGTCTTATTTATGCTAATTTTATTGAATTGCCATAACTAAGTTTAATCACTTAGGTTTATGTGATTTAATTTCAATAATAATAACTTTCATCTTCCTGGGATATGTTGGATTAGCTTACTTAAGTTTTATCAAACTTAAGTCATGGGTAAAACATAAAATTGTTTTATGTTTATAAAAAATTTCTATAGTACATAAAATAAATACCTATCAAGTTTAAGCCAAAATCAATGGTTGTCAAATAATATTTCAAAATCTTTATCAAGGGTTATATTAATATTTACTTAGCTGTTTTGGCTCAAAAAAGACCAAATTCTACTCTATTGTATGTAAAGTAACTGTCTCAATTTTGGCATCATGATAACTTTTTGTTAGATTTGGTTAACTTACATTAAAAAATTCTAACTATACAAAACAGTCATCTTTATTTTGATGCTACTAAGGCTATTAGTGATTTATTTACTACAATTAAGTCTGTGTTGCCTGGTTGGGACTCTCTAAGTTCCTGGATAGGCAGCTTTACAGCTGTGGGAGTTTGCCTTCTGCTTCTCTTATGCCTATTGCCTACTTTCTTCAAGAATTTAATGAATTCTATTGTAAATGTTCACACAGAGGTCCGAGCTATACACTATAGGACATGTCCCTGGCTCTCTCATACTTTATCCTAGTTCTCCCTGAATTTTGTCCACTGATGGCCAGAGACGGATAAGAAAGAAGAAGGAGAATCTGAAACAGAGAAACCTGCTGGGTCAAAAAACACTGAGGATAAGGTAATCTCCATTGTGATGGGCTGAGCCAACAATGGTACTTTAAAACTTTTAAAATGACAGGTTTATCTTAACAGGTGGTCGGAGGACAGAGGCCCCTGCAGTGGTGTTTCTGAATTGCCCTTAAAATGGAGATTGCTCCAGGACCTTAGAAAAATTAATAAGGCCATGGTACCTATGGGAGCCCTGCAACCAGGCCTCCCCACTCCAGTAGCAATTCCTGCAGGATATTGTAAAATCATTATTGACCTAAAAGATTACATTTTCCCTTATACCCTGAGAATTGTCAGCATTTTACATTTAGTTTACCTGTGGTAAATTTTAGAGGCCCTAAAGATAGTGGAGGCTACAATTCTGAGCCAAAGGGTCACTTTTATCTCTTATGAAATGCCTCTTCTCCTGATCATTTGTGCCACTGACTTTACACCCACTGGGATGTTCTGGCAGGAGGAGCCCCTCTTCTGGGTCCATTTACCCTCCAAAAGTTAAAAACAGGGGATTTATATCCCATAAAAGGCTCTCCAAGAAATATTCTTCATCATACACTGTTTGTCCTAAACTTTTTAACCCTTGACACTCAAGGAAAGTCAGCAGCTGATTGCTTTTGGCACACAAATACAAAAAATACCTTTGCTAAAGCCATGTTGAAAGATCCTTTAACTTTAAAATGGAATGGCCCAGACCCAGTATTCATTTGGGGCCAAGGATCAGTATGCATGTCTGAAACCAAAGAAAATGCTACGAGATGGCTACCAAAGAGACTTGTAAAACAAGCTGATGATCCTCCAGTGACATCTCACATATCTAGGGAAGAAACACTTCCCTGAGAGAATCTCCCTTTTTTCCCTAACAGGACAAAGCTAGAAGGACCTCTACTTATCTTAATCCTCTCACTCACAGTCGGACCCATTATTATAATTAAAATCATGTCTTTTATATGTCAACAGATTAAAGCCTTTAAGGTGCAGCTTTTACAGGTCCATTATCACAGACTGGAGCTGGCGGATCCAGGTGTTGCCACTGAAGACCTACCACCTGCAGCTGCCACTCTCACTTTATCTTACATTTTGTACTTATTTACTATACTACTGTCTTCTACACCTCTGCTATCACTGCGGTCTTCCTGTCTTGGCCAAATAGCTAGCCCTCTTTTAGGAGCTGCATAGGATCCAGTCGTATACATATCAGCTCACAATGAAGTGAGTGTGTTATGGGCACCAACCTGGGTGCGAGGCAAAGCACTGCAGGGGAAGGTCCTTATCTGACCACTTCTGGATTCCCTGAGAGGTATATCTGGCTTGCATGGAGGTTGGTACCATAACTGTTATCACTAAGGCCATGCCTCGCTCTCAGGCCACATAAGGCCCTGCCTCCCCTCCCCAAAAGGTACCAAGGGCCAAAGATTGTGGGAAAAAGATATCCCACGGGAGGAGTCAGTCCCTACTCCCCCAGTTGGTTAATGCCCACCACTGCTAAGTGGGCCTTCCCTCTTTTTGAATAAAAGAAGGGAGGAGATGTTGGGAGCCATGAACCAAACCTCGGCCATGTTAACAGAGACTGCCATATAACAAGTTAAAGTTTCTACTTCCTCACCTAATACTCAACTACCAGAAACAAAGACTGCCATATAGCAAGTTCAGTTTCTACTTCCTCACCTAATATTCAACTACCAGAAACAAAGGGATCGTATACCTGGCCAAACATTCCCCCATCCTGCCAGTAGCTAATGAAGAAACAAAGGCATTGTGGTTTAACCAGTAACTCTGTGATCTTTGCCCTAACTATGTCCCCTTCTCCCTACAACTCCTTGCCCTGACCATGTCCCCTTCCCCCTACAACCCTATATAAACCTACATGCAAAAATAAACTCTCGAGGCCGTGACAAATGTCTAGCATGGTCTCCTTCTTGTGTCTGTTTGTCTTTCACCCAGGTTAGCTTCTTGAGTCCTTGTTCAACTCCCCACTGGCTGTGGCAATAGGGATTGTGGAAGTTACAAATGCGGCTGCATCTCTGGGCTTGTGGCTCACAGGAGAGCTATGGTTGGACATCTGCTGTCTCTTTAGCCAACAATCATAGCTGTACCTTGCCTATGGGGCCTTAGCTCTTGTCTATGCTCCCTTACTGTATGCAGCTGAGTAGTTCATGGAGGATTCACTGGTAATCCCTGTCAGGTGGCTGCTAGGTATTCCTGTGCTCCCTGTCTGAGACAGGACAGCTGTAATCAAGGGGGCAATGGTAAGCAGACATCAATAGTGTGGAGGGAATTTAGGGGCAGGGAAAGGTATGGGACACCAGCCTCCTGTGACCCTAGGCATGCCCCACATACTCAGAAATCCTGACCACACAGGCCCTAACACAAGGAGCACCTCCCTGGCTTGAACCACAGAAGCCCCAGACATGAGGAGCCCCTCATTTTCTGGGACCACACAGGTCCCAAACATGCCACACCCTCATTTGAAAGTACCATAAAGGCCATGGGCATGCCAAACCCCTCACTAGCCAGTGCCGCACCAAATGTTGATGTTTTCTGATGATGATAAAATACTTTTAATTTTACCAAATTTATGTCATTTGTCATAAACTTTCTAGAAAGAAAAATAAATCTATCCTTTAAAAATGTAGCCTGCTACTCATAATTTATGGCTAACTCCACAAAGCATGACCCATAGTCCACAACAAGGAGGGTACCAGGGGTGGGAGGGAGCAGACAGGGAGGAGGCTAACAATGGTACCAACTTTACTGTATACACTGAGTACAAACCTAATAATAAATAAACAAATATCTTTAAAAAAATAAAAATGTAGCTGGAAAATAACATGACTCCAAAAGAGTAAGTACTAGAGATATAGAAAGTGAAGGGGAAAAGGATATAGAGATTAGAAAGAGTTATAGAGGGAGGGGTGGATATAATCAAAATACATGATATGCATGTATGAAAGTGTCTTAATAAAATCTCTTGCTCTATAAAATTAATATATACTATTAGAAAAGGTTTTATAAAAGATGTAGTTGATGAATATTAGTTGAGTGCACATGGTCCCAGGGAGCTGATGGGCAGAGTGATGAGGTACAGAATTTGCTCTGTAGGAGTTCAAATTCCTAGAGAGAAGTCAGATAGTTAAACCACTAAGCAAAACTCTGTAAGTGAAATACTTTGATGATACACAGATAAGTGCAGAAATAGACCAAAGAAGGAAGTGATATATTGGGGAAAGAAGGAGAGACCAGGAAGGCTATTTTTAAACTGTTACTCATTTTATAATTGAGCAATGTATATTGAGCAGTTAACGTATAATAAGACTTGTATCAGTGCTAGGATTCTTAGAATGAGAAAAGCATATTAAGATTCTTGTGCTCAAAGACCTTAAACTCCTAAACTCCAGTGGGGAAGATGACAATAAATAAAACATAAATTGATACATAATTGAAAAAACCCACAATATTACTGTAATGAAAAAGTAATGCAACAGAAAAGCAAGGAAGTTCAGGAATATGGGCAGAGCATGGAAGGGAGCTTTGAGTAGCTAAATTGCAATCCAAATAGGGAAAGCAGAGAAAGGACCATGGGGAATGAGAGAAAATAGGAACAAAAATTTGGAGACAGTGAGAAAAATAGCAGTGCAAATGCCTGCAATAAAGTTACTCAAGAAACAAAAAACAAGTCAATCCAAATATCTGCAAATAAGGTCATACCTTCTATATGGAATATAGGGACAGGTTAGCAATCAAAGATAATTGTGGAGTTAAAGAATATTGTTCAAAGTTATTGCATGAGTCAATAGGAAGGTTTCATAAAAGTAAAAAGCTTTGGGCTGGGGAAATGGATTAGAGATTAAAGACAATTGCTTACAGAATTTGCTGGCCTGGGTTCAATTCCCAAGCACCCATGTAAGCCAGATGCACAAAGTGACATGTGTCTGGAGAGTATGTTTGTAGCAGCAGAAGCTCTGGCTCAACCATAATGCAAGCATTTCTTTCTGTGTCACTCTAGACAGAAACTAAGCTGCCCTAGTGTCCATCAGGATTCAGGCATAGTTAGCATCCAAATGGCTTAGTTATAGTAGCAGAATAGTAAGCTTCAGTACAGGGTGTCACCATTTCCAGGGGAGATAAGGCAGCTTAACTGGTCAAGTACATGGACCTGTGGCATCAGGCAAAAAAAAAATGCTTCATTTTTTTTGGCAAAGACATCCTGAATATGGATATTTCAAACTTCTGGCAAAGCAATATAGAGAATCATTGTACATGTTTATGTATAGAATCACTCCATTGCTTTAAACTTGTAATGTATATTATATATCATTTTTAGGAGTTTGAAATTACCAGATAGCCAGGCATGGTGGCACACGCTTTTAATTACAGCACTTGGGAGGCCAAGGTAGGAGGATTGTTGTGAGTTTGAGGCCAGCCTGAGATTACTTTGTGAAATTACCAGATAGTTGCATGATGTTACTTTCCTACATAGGAAGTGAAACATTCAGGAGCATTTAAAATGAAATGTGATTTGAGTGATTTCTAAGATTATACAATACTGCCTGGGAAATCAGAAACAAAGTCCATAGTTATCATTTCTCCTGGGTAGCACAGCATAAATCCTGGTTGAAGTAGACTTTGAAGAAGTGTTGAGCATGTATGGAGAGTCTCGAGAGTGAAATAATCTTTGGAGTTTAGGTTTTATCCTGTGAGAAATAGGGAATGTTGATTCCTTGTGAGCAAAGAACTAACTAGATCAAAGAAGAATATTAGTGCATATTCTTTAAAGAATAGTAGGTAGAAGAAATTATTTTCAAGCATAGATGCTAAATACTCTGCTAGTATGTTTATTTGTAATGCAGTGATCTGTGGGTCCAGGGTCTTCAGGCTGGCTGCAGTCCCCCAAGGAGTCCAGCAAGGTTGTAAAATAGGGCTAGATGGTGCAGCTGATTAGTAGAAACCTTAGCAATATTAGTTACTTGTTGTCTGAGAAATTTGTTGAGGCAGGGGGCTAAAAGTAATAGGATTCCTCTAGCAAGGAGGGGATAAGAAGGGAGAGAAGCCAAGTAACTAAAGGGTTAGAAAACCAGGTGATGGGGTCCTTAGGCTTGTAGCGGTCACAAAGCAACTTGTGGGGTTTTTTGAGAGTTTTAACATCTTGTTCAACAACATTTGATTCATTAACAAAACAACAGCATTCTTCTCCCACAACCACACATGTCCCCCATATTTAGCAGTAATGAGGTCTAATGCTCTATGTTTTTGAAGTCCCACACCCATGAGAGACTTTAATTGTTTCTGAAGAGATTCGAGGCTATCAGTGGTGGATAGCATGGCCTAGTCAAGCTTGTCTCGGAAGTCTCCCGCAAGGTGGTTGGTCTGTGCAAGAGTGGCTCCTGCGCCACTGGAGGCACGAAGGGAAAGTGTCAAGCAGAGGCCTACCAGCAGCCAGATGAAAATTTCTCCTGGTTGGTGCCAATGGAGCTGATAAGCCACATCTTCTTCCTTATAGAGATACACCTGTGGAACAGTCAAGACTGGGGAACAATAAGTGTGAGAGGAAATATTTATGCATGGGGTAGTTAGCCCTTCATACCATAGGAGAGCAGGTGCCTTGACACAAGTGGTCTTGATTATGGAAATATTGAGGAGGCATTCAGCTCTGATAGGCTTAGAGCTGGTCAGGCAGAGAGACAAAACTTGACCAGAATCAAAGAGGGGAATATCAGTAAGGCAGGGTTGGTAATAGCTTATTATAGATGTAGGGTATTCTAGGGGGGCAATAATGAGAACTGTGGTTAGCAGGGGGCAGGTAGGAGATGCACAAAAGAAGAAGTTAGAAGCACTAGGACAGTTAGTAAAGGGAAGAAAGTTGGCCATATATTGGATATATTGTGTCCATGTTATAGTGGCTTGGATTTTCTCTGTGACTTGTTTTTCCTGTGAGAGAATATGATGGCTAGTTTGCACCGGGCAGGAAGCAGGGATATACTGTCTAGAAATATGAAGAGTACCAGAAGGAGATGATGAATAGTAGATACTAGCATGGAGTTATCCTCCAGCTTTCATTCCAGGGATCTTGTATGGAAAGTGTACATTCTCTCCTTTTCCAGGAGGCTTTGAAGATAGCGTCTGGATTCCAAAAGCTGTCAATGACACAGTAATTATATCAGCATCCTCCATAATAGTCCCAGTCTTTAAGTCACTCTTTGTTTGTATGGCCATAGGCCAAGCATGCCATGCTATTTATGCAAACCATAGACTTCAGATAGGTAAAGAAGGTAACACTGTCTTGGCAGCACTTAGGAGGCCAATATCCTATGCTAGTGATTGATAGGTCTCCTGGGCTTTAAAGCACCATCCTCCAAGTGGGAGAGGGGTGATGAGAGAGGTGGCAAGAGAGAAAATAGCATTGGAATGTAAGATTGTTAAAGCTACCAACAAAATGGATGAGAGGGGGGCTGAAGAGATGGCTTAGCGGTTAAGCGCTTGCCTGTGAAGCCTAAGGACCCTGGTTCGAGGCTTGGTTCCCCAGGTCCCACGTTAGCCAGATGCACAAGGGGGCGCACACGTCTGGAGTTCGTTTGCAGAGGCTGGAAGCCCTGGCGCGCCCATTCTCTCTCTCTCCCTCTATCTGTCTTTCTCTCTGTGTCTGTCGCTCTCAAATAAATAAATAAATAATTAAAAAAAAAATGGATGAGAGGAAGGCCTCTGGTGGCCATATGGCTTTGGCTTCATCCACAAGGTCATAGACATCCCCCCGAGGGGACTCCCTTTTTCAACCAGTGGGGGCAGTACTTTCTCCATTTCTCCCATCTCTGATTTGTCAGCATCTGATCAGCCATCTCTTTGGTCAGTGAGGTGGAATTGGACATTTTGAGCCATAACCCAAATGGGCCTGGATTGGTCCTGTGAGAAGACACAAGCAAATCCCCAGGTCCCTACCATATTCCATCTAAGGGATCTCGCCATCACACCATGCAATCAGTGTATGCCAGTGGAGGGTGATAGGAGGGTATTGGGAGTTTTATATATATTGAAAAGGTTTAAAGTAGTCAGAGACATGGCTAACTGAAGGTTGGATGGGTAGGTGTTGGGCTGTTCTTTTAATGTTGGGCTTTTAAGGTTTGGTGTGTTCTTTCTACCTTGGCCTTGTGGGCTATGTGGAATTCCTTGGTGAGGGAGCCAGGTAAGGGGCTGTGAGAACTTGTGGGTTGCACAAAGGTGTGGGGGGGACTTCTTTTGCCAATGAGGTTGGAGACTTTTATCAGCAGAAGTGAAAGACGGTTTTCATCTAACCGGATATGTGAGCAAGCAAGCCAGGGAGTAAGTTAACAGCATAGATGCTATCTGAAAAGAGATTAAGGAGGCCTTCTTCCTCAAGGAGTGCCAAATGGATGGCATATAGTTCCTTATATTGTGGGGAATCTGTCAGGAACTTCTTTAAAAATGATGGTGGGAGGTTGATTCCCTGGGTGGTAAAGAACTACTGCTACTCCTTTGTTTCCCCTGCCTCTAAAAATGGTGGTGGGGGGGCCCTCTGGGGATTTTTTTTTTTTTTTTTTTGGAAAAGAGGTGGGGAGGGAGCCATTTTAGAAGGGGTATTGCAGGAATCCAATTTTCATTAGGGTAGTGGTGGTCAATTTGACCAGCAAAGACTATTAGGCTGATGGCAAATTGGGAGTGGTTCCTAAATAGCCATTGTATATCAGGGAGGGTGAAGGGAGTTATGCTAGTGACAGGTTCTTTGCCCAAGGTTTGGAGAATCAGGTCTTGCCTAGTTTTGATCATGTCCGCAAGGGTGTCAAGCTATGTTAATATACATGGGGGGTCACCAATGGAAGTGTGGAGCTAATCCAGGACTCCTTGGGTTTGGAATAGCACTACTTTCACAGTTTGGGAGTAGTTAAATATCATAAAGCTGAATTGGCTTGTCTGGTGAGTACTGGGCACACGCCATATCAGAAAATATGCTATTGATTTAGGTTAATGCTTGCCCCAGCCAGCGGGGAGTTGAACAAGGACTCAAGGAGAAGCTAACCTGGGTGAAAGACAAACAGACACAAGAAGGAGACCATGCTAGGCATTTGTCATGGCCTCGAGAGTTTATTCTTACATGTATGTTTATATAGGGTTGTAGGGGGAAGAGGACATGGTCAGGGCAAGGAGTTATAGGGGAAAGGGGACACAGTTAAGGCAATGATCACAGAGTTACTGCAATGCCTTTGTTTCTCCATCAGCTACCGGCAGGATGGGGGAGTGTTTGGCCAGGTGTACGATCCCATTGTTTCTGGTAGTTGAACATTAGGTGAGGAAGTAGAAATTTAACTTGTTATATGGCATTCTTTGTTTGTGGTAGTTGAGTATTAGGTGAGGAAGTAAAAACTTAACTTGCTATATGGCAGTCTCTGTTAACATGGCCGAGGTTTGGTTCATAGCTCCCAACATCTCCTCCCTTCTTTTATACAAATAGAGGGGAAGGCCTGCTTTGCAGCGGTGGGCATTAACCAACTGGGACCATACTCCTCCCATGGGATGTCTTTTTCCCACAATCTTTGGCCCTTGGTACCTTTTGGGGAGGGGAGGAAGGGCCTATGTGGCCTGAGAGTGAGGCAAAGCCTTAGTGATAACAGTTATGGTACCAACCTCCATGCAAGCCAGGTATACCTCTCAGGGAATTCAGAAGCGGTCAGATAGGGACCTTCCCTTGAGGTGCTTTGCTTTGCACCCACGTTGGTGTCCATATCACACTCACTTTATTGTGAGTTGATATGCATAGGTCTGAATCCTATGCATCTCCTAAAGGAGGGGTAGCTATTTGGCCAAGACAGGTAGACCACAGCGATAGCAGGGGTGTAGAGGACAGCAGTATAGTAAATATGTACAGAATGTAAGATAAAGGGAGAGTGACAGCTGCAAGGAGCAGGTCTTCAGTGGCAACACCTGGATCCGCCAACTCCAGTCTGTGATAATGGACCTGTAAAGGCTGCATCTTAATGGCTTTAATCTGTTGACATATAAAAGACATGATTTTAATTATAATAACGGGTCCCATTGCAAGTGAGAGGATTAAGATAAGTAGAGGTCCTGGTACTGATGGCAACCAGGAGAGGAAGGGGAGTCACCTGGCTCATCAAGGCCCTGATCAATCAGGTCCAATCAATGATAATGGATTTGGATGGGCTTGGAAATGATACTGTCAATCTGTCGTCAGATGAAGTGAATGAACTTGTTAATAAAAGATGGTCCTAGCGTGAATATGAGAATGAGGCTAATTAGGGGTCCAACTAGGGGCATGAGAAGGGTGAATAGGGAGGACTTCCACCAATCATTGGCAGCTGATGAAAATTTTTGTCTTTGGAGATCTAGGCTGATCTCATGTAATTTTTTTACTTGGGTTTCTATTAGGCCCGTCTCATTAACATAATAGCAACATTCCTCTCCCAGAAAGAGGCAAGTGCCTCCCTATTCTGTGGTGAGCAGATCTAGTGCTCTCTGATTTTGTAAAGCTGACTGACATTATCTGTCTTTGCAAGGAGGAGAGGGACTCAACAGACGCTTCTATGGCTAATTGGAATTGTTGGGACAATTGTGCTGTACAGACAAGGTCTCCTCCAGCAAGGCCGGCAGTCACTACGGAGGTTGCCAGGGAGATGCCCGCCACAAGGGGGAGGAAGACAGCTCTCTTCTGATGATTGGCAGGATGGAAGGCTGGTTCCAGAAGTGTAGCAGGAGTCCGAAGTGTCAATTGTGGCACCAAGGTTACTGGAAGGCAACGCTGGTCAGAGAGGGATCTGGAGATATTTTTGTAGAGGGTTTTGTTACACCAGAAAAAGAAGCCTTGAGGGGCATAGAGTGTGGAGGAATTAAGGGAGAGAGTCTTATTGCAGAGGGGAGAGTTGCCTCCATAGCAAAAGGGGAATTTGTCTCGAAGAAAGTCAGAAAATAATGGAACTTCTGGGATGGAGTTAGTGGGATGCCTTGGAGTAGAGGAAAGATTAAGGGGAGCAAGATAAGGAACAGCCGTAAGAGGGGGGCGCCCGAGGCGGGGCATAGAAAACAAGCAGAGAGGTTACCAATTTTTGTCATTTCAGCAACCATTAGGCCTTCTCTGAGCAGGGCTAGCCAAGAGAAGGGGTTGGAGGCAGAGGATAGGCGTGAGGAAAGTTCCTTTTCAGCTTGTAGTATGTTAGACTATACCGTGGACTGAACTTGTGACATAGCTGCACTAAATATAGATCTTGCTAGAGGGCCACTTTTGAATTTTGTTCATATACATGGCCCCTTGGACCATGGAGGTCCAGTGCGAGTCCCAGGGGTCCCAGATAATGAGGGAATACCCACTGTCATTGCTCCAGAATTTATGGCCAGACCATCTGGAGCCCAGGATTTGACCCTCGGCAGGGACAGAGGCACTCCAAGTGGTACGCCAGTGCCAAGGGCATCCAACGCTCTCCTCAATATAATGAGTTTTGCATTTGTCCTGCTTCTGATCGAAAAGGAAGCACAGAACGGGAGCAACTTTATTTGGGTGATGTTTAAAGTCTGTAAAATTTAATAAAATAGGCTTGGCACAGCCTGTAGGTGAACAGTCAGCAGTAGCCAAAAGTTGTCCACATTGTTGTGTCTGATCATAGGTGGTCCAGTTTTCTGTAAGATAGAATCGCCAGGCAAATGGGGATGTGGAGGGCCAAGCAGCTGGAAGATGTATCAGTAGCAGCAGGCACCAGGTGAAGGTTGTCATTATGTTATATATGTCTAGAAAGAAGCCTTTGCAGAGTTAAAGCAAGAGCAACACACGAGCACAACACAGACACAGAAGGCCCAATAGAGAGCTGTGTGTCCTTGATGGCCAGATGAGCCTGTATCCTCCAGGGACAGTTCAATGATGCCAAACAGAGTGTGAATGAGAGTAGGCCCCTCCAGCAGGCCAGCTGTGTCCTCCAGGGCAGGGTTGTCTTGAGGTCCTTCCAGCGTTGCCCTGTTAGGAAAAAAAGGAAGATTCTCTCAGGGAAGTGTTTCTTCCCTGGATATGTGAGATGTCACTGGAGGATCATCAGCTTGTTTTACAAGTGTCTCTGGCAACCATCTCGCAGCATTTTCTTTGGTGTCAAACAAGCATACTGATCCTTGGCCCCAAATGAGTACTGGGTCTGGGCCATTCCATTTTAAAGTTAAAGGATCTTTGCACATGGCTTTAGCAAAGGTATTTTTTTGTATTTGTGTGCCAAATGTGATCAGCAGCTGAATTTCCCTGAGTATCAAGGGTTAAAAAGTTTAGGACAAACAAGGCATGATGAAGGATATTTCTTGCAGAGCCTTTTATGGGATATAAATTCCCCTTTTTTAACTTTTGGAGGGTATGTTTAATAGCTTGATGGGCTCGCTCAACAGTTCCTTGGCCCTGGGGATTGTATGGTATGCCTGTAATATGTTTAATTTGTAACTGATAACAGAAATTTTGGAATTTTTTCCCAGTATATCCAGGACCATTATCAGTTTTAATAATTTGAGGCTTTCCCATGACACCAAGACAATTGAGTACATGAGCAATGACATTTTTTGAAGCTTCTCCAGCATGGAGGCTGGCAAAAATGAATCCACTAAAGGTATCCACACTAACATGGAGGTACTTAAGATTACCAACTGAGGGAACATGTGTTACATCCATTTGCCAGATCTCTTTGGGAATTAAACCTCTAGGATCCATGCCTAAGTGGGGAATGGGTAGGAGGGTGACACAGTTTGTGCATTGTTTGACTATCTGGCAAGATTGTTCCCTAGTGATTTTAAAAAGAAGATGCAAGGTTTGAGCATTAAGGTGATGTACAGAGTGAGCTGCTTTGGCCTGGGCCACAGGATCGAGCTCAACAAGGAAGGCAAGCTGGGTGGCTTTATCAGTCATAGTATTGCCTGTGGCTAGAGGCCCAGGGAGCCCAGAATAAGCATGAATATGGCCTATATAAAAAGGATGTTGCCTAAAATGTATGCATTGCTGGATGGAGAAAAACAGGGGTAGCATTTGTGGTGGGTTTTATGTATGGCACAGTTTCTAATAGGGGGATAAACTGAGAAATATAAGCACTATCAGTATACAGATTGAAGGAAGTATTTGGAAGTTGTTGAAAAACCTGTAAAACAGCAAAAAGTTCCACCAGTTGAGCAGAGTGGAAAGGGGATTGTAGGGAAGTGGTTTGACTATCTATAGTGAAGGATGCCATTCCATTAGAGGAGCCATCACTGAAAACTAGGGGGACATGAGGAAGAAGTCAGGGAGAAGTTAATGTAGGAAAAACAAATGGCTGAATTCTCAGAAAGTGTAGAAGTTTGTTAGCAGGGTAGTGGTTATCAAGGGAACCCTGAAAAGAGGTGCAAGACATTACCCAGTCATCATCATTCTGTATTAACCACTTTATTTGGGTAGTACGCTTTTATCAGGGTCCTTACCAAATATTTTTCTGCTTTTGTCACATCCAATTTTTATTAACTCTGCCACCCATGAGGTGTAAGGGGTAAGGACTTTGGGAGGTAAAGCGGGTAAATGGACCCAGAAGAGGGGACCCTCCTGCCAGAACACCCTGGTGGGTATAAAGTCAGTGGCACAAATGACCAGGAAAAGAGGCTTTAATAAGAGATAAAAGTGACCCTTTGGCTCAGAATTGCAGCCTCCACTATCTTTATGGATTCTAGGGCGGGGGCTGTTAATGAGTGGCCTGAAGCAGGATCTGGGTCTTCTTTTAGGATGTCAAACAAGGGTTTAAGCTCTCTAGTAGTTAGCTTAAGATAAGGCCTGAGCCAATTGATATCTCCTATGAGTTTTTGAAAATCATTTAAAGTTTTTAGATGGTTAGTCCTAAGTTGAATCTTTTGTGAAAGAATTTTGTTATGAAAAAGTTCAAAGCCTAAGAATAAGCAAGGAGGTTTTAATTGAATTTTATCAGGAACTATCTGAAGACCAGCCCTGGTAAGGGCCTCAGAAAGCTCTTGAGAGCAAATAAGGAGTTCAGTGGGATCAGGACCGGCCAAGAGGATGTCATCAATATAATGAATGATATACAAAGAAGGCCATGTATGTCTAAATGGATCTATATTTTGGGCCATAAATTTTTTGACATAGCGTAGGGCTGTTAGCCATCCCTTGGGGCAACACTTTCCATTGGAATCTCTGCATGGGGCCTCTAAAGTTTACCACAGGTAAACTAAATGCAAAATGCTGTCTATCTTCAGGGTGCAGGGGAATTGTAAAAAAGCAATCCTTTAGGTCAATAATGATTTTACAATATCCTGCAGGAATTGCTACTGGAGTGGGGAGGCCTGGTTGTAGGGCCCCCATAGGTACCATGGCCTTATTAATTTCTCTGAGGTCCTGGAGCAATCTCCATTTTCCAGACGTTTTCTTTATAACGAAGATAGGAGTATTCCAAGGAGAGGTAGTAGGTACAATATGGCCTGCAGCAAGTTGTTCCTGCACTAACATCGTGGCTGCAGTTAATTTTTCAGAGGCCAAAGGCCATTGAGCAACCCAGACAGGTTCTGTTGTTTTCCAAGATATTTTATCTGCATGGGGTACAGGCATGTCAACAGCCATTAGGATAAATTTTTATAGCCTATTCCAGCACAATCAGTCTTTATAGTAACTGGTATTAGCTCTTTTGTTTCCTGTGAATGTTTTCCCAGTCCCTGTCCCAGGCAGAAGCCTTGGTTAAACATTTGGTGAGCTACCAACTCATTAGGGCTGCACATAATAAATTTCATTTGAGAGAGGATGTCTCGGCCCCAGAGATTAATGGGCAGGCCTGTGACCACATAAGGCTGAACAGTGCCTTGGTTTCCTTCCTCATCCTCCCATTGAGTGACTTCAGAGCTTTGTAAGGGTTTAGAGGCCTGTCTGATTCCTTTGAGATGAGTCATGGAAGCAGTGAGAAGCCAAGATGCAGGACAATTTTTACTGGAATTAATTGTGGCATCTGCTCCGGTGTTTATAAGACCTTCAAAGGTTTTTCCTTTTAACTTTAAATTAAGAAGGGGCCTTGCTTGAGTGACCTCTTGTGCCAAGTAAATGTCTGATGACCCAAACCCATAGGTACCTCTCTTTTGTTTCTGGCAGGGTGCTTTATTATTGAGGGGCAATAGTATTAACTGAGCAATTTGTTGTCCAGGAAGAATGGTAATAGGCCCTTGAAGGGCAGTGGCCATGAGTTTAATTTCCCCAGTATAATCATTATCAACGACCCCTGGAGAAATGGCAATGCCCTGAATGGTTGAACTGGCATGTCCCAAGATAAGGCCAAAAGTGTTTTTTGGCAAGGGACCAAAAACTCCTGTGGCCAGGACCTGAGTCCCCCCCCCCCCCGCATTAGTATTGTTCTGGAGGCAGAACAGAGGTCCAGTCCTGCATTTCCAGGGGTTGCCCAGGAGAGGGCAGAGATGTCACACTTTGGGTAGACTGGGGAAAGAACCTGATAACCCCAGTGTTCTGGCCGGGGATCATCCTGGGGCCCTGGGGTAGGTGCCCTGTTAAGTTTCCCTGCTTTTGTGGTAAGGGGTTTCCCTGGATATTTGTTTTAGAATGACACTCAGAGGCCCAGTGTTTGCCACACTTACAATGTGGACAGAGGGAGGAAGGAGGCGGGCATGTAGCCCTAGGGGTGGTACATTCTCTGGAAAAATGACCTGGCATTTTACATTTAAAGCAAGTTTTATTGTTGTTTCCCTGTGTGAAACCTTTCAGGGTGGCTCCTATCACTAACCCAATGCTGCGAGAAGTAGGGTCCACATCTACACATAATTGGATGAAGTCAGAGATACTTTTACCACAGAGGAAGGGGCGCGTGGCTGCCTGGCAGGCTGAATTGGCATTCTCAAAGGCAAGATGTCTTATGAATTCATTATCTGTTTTTCCCCGTTCCCATAAGCCATTCTGCAGCCTCAGTGAGCCTCCCGACAAAGTCGCTATATGGCTCATTAGCTCCTTGTTTTACTCTGGTCAAGGAAGTCATAGTTCCTTTAGATGGGAGATTTTGCCACGCCTTAAGGGCAGCATGTTGGATTTGTGAGAGTAACCCAGGGGAGAATTTTGCCTGGTCCTGATTAGTATCATAAGGAGCATTGCACAAAGGTTTATCTAGCATCCAGGACTTAGAAGAGGATCCAGCAGACGCCTTGTGGCAGGCGGTATCCCGACATCTCTCAGTATAATCAGTCTGCCACAGGAGGAAATCTCCTTGTGTCAGGACGGCCTTGGCAAGCATTTTCCAATCATTTACCAAAAGCCAATCATCACTAAGGGCCTCTAGTAAGGACATGGTAAAGGGAGCAGTAGGTCCATAAGAGGAAACAGCATTTTTTAGTTCCTTGATATGTTTAAAATTTAAAGAGTGATACTGTTGGGGCTTAATAACAATATTTTTGCCAGTAGGCAGCTCACTGTCCTCATCTGAACAAGAAGATTGTTCAGAGGGTTCCTCTTTTTCAGATTCTTTTTCCTCGGATCCAGATTTAGCCCCGCTTGATTCAGGTGGTAGGCTGGCTAAGGAATCAGTTTTAGTTTTAGCTTGAGCATGCGTTATAGGAAATGCATGAAGGGTCTTAGGAGGTTTGATTTTAGTCTTTGTATGTCGGACGGGGACGGGAGCAGGGGAGTGGATTTCTAAGTCTAAGCCATGGAGTTGTTTAAGTAAGGTGGCCTTTTCTTTTTTAACTGCAAGGAGGGTTTTAGTGATTGGGCTTCCCGGGAGAGTTGGTGGAACGCCTGTCGAGTTATTGCTTCTAAATCACAGTCAAGGGTTACAGGGGCACAAGGCTGATGTGGCTCAGGTATGCAAAGATGAGGTGGGGGGTCTGCTATGGGTGCTGTAGGAGGTGACCAGTTAGAGTTTTGCCATGGCATTAGGAGGCTGCAGGGAGGATGGGCTTTTGTTACCTTTTAACATATCAAATAAGGGTTGTAAATCACGGATGGGGATAGGAAGCCAAGGCCACAGCCAATTGAAGTTCCCCAGAATGCTCTGAAGTGAGGGCAATGTAAGCTTCTGGGGAAAGGAGAGTGTGGATTTAAGAGGTTGGGAAGAGGTAAGGGAGAGTTCTACCCCCAGAGAAGTTATGAGTGGACTTTATTTGGGGTGATTTTGAAGCCTACTTCAGCGAGGAAAGGTATTAATTGATCCCTGACCTTGGCTGGTGAGGTGGAGGTGACTTTCCATAGTAGGATGTCATCCATGTAATGATTCATATTAAGGCCTTGATCTAAATGTGGCCTTAATGCCTTAGCAACTGCTTCTTGGCATATAGTAGGACTATTAGCCATACCTTGGGGCAGAACCATCCACTCAAACTTTTGGCAGGTTCTGCATTATTGATAGAGGTGACAAAGAACACAAACCATTGTTGGTCTCAGTTGTGCAGGAGGATAGAAAAGAAACAATCCTTAATATCAATAGCAAGTGTGGGTGTTGGCTGATATGGGCAACACAAGGGGCAGTTCTCCTTGAGGGGCTTCCCAAATGAGCATGGCTTTATTGATGGCCCTAAGATCTTGTAGCAATCTTGATCCTTCTGAGCCCTTTTGGATTACCAACACAGGAGTGTTTCATGGACTCGAGGAGGGGCAGATGTGATTAAGTTACTAACTGTTACTAACTGATTTAAGATATCAAATCCTTGGCAGAAGCCACTATTCAAACCAGATTGGCTCATTCTAGGCAGGTAGTTTTGTTCTTAACAGTGGCCTTTAGGATTGGGGGTGACATCAGAGAAGGTATCTCTCATAGTCTTCTATCTGAATGCATTCTCCCTCTATATTACTGGTGATAACTACATGTAGGGCCTCAATAATGTCTCTCCCTAGCAGGTTAGTTGTTACATCTGTCACTAGGGGTCAGATGAGACCTGTAGTTTCATCTGGGTCCTTCCACTTAAAGGCTTCTTTGGTAACATATGCTTGTGAAGGACCATCTACCCCAATTAATTGGGGCCCGGGAATTAATTCCCAGTGTTGGGGAATTTCAGATTGCTTTAGGACTTTTTTTAATATTCCCCAGTATGAGTTAGACATTTGAAAATGTTTCCTACAATCTCTATGGCCACCTAGGGTGGGCCCCCTCTAGGGTGTTTCTTTCCCATTGTATATTAAAGGTTTTTCCTCTTATTGGCAGGGCTGAGGATTGCCACTTTGGGATTTTAAAGGCTCTAGAGGTTTTCCATCTTTGTCATAAATAGAGTGGCAGTCTTTTTTCCAATAATACCCCTTGCAACATCTAGGACAAACTGTTATTTTTTTGGGGGGGGGCATCTTTAGCGGCCTGATGTTCAGGGCATTCCCTTCTCTAATGATCTTCTTCTCTGCAATTGAAGCATTTGCCTCTGGGTTTTAAGGCCACTGTGAAAGTCTGTGCCAGAGAGGTGGCCTTATATGAGACAGTCCTGATATCCTGAATGGCAACTATCCATTTATCATAATGCTCATCCTTGATGCTTTGTAAAACTAGTCTATATTCTCAAGTCATGCCTTCCCAAATACTGCTTTTCAGAAGGAGTTCCCTGGCCATTGGGTTGGGGATTTTTCTATCTAAATTGGTTCTTGCCCTTAATATAAATTTAGAGAGGGTCTCCTCCAGTTTCTGACAAAGAAACAGTAAGGAAGAGGTATTATCCTGGGTGCTGAGGGCTGGGGGGTTATTCTATCCTATGCTTGGAGGTTGCAGAGGTGAACTTGGTCATAGAACCCTGGGGGCTATTGGGTCTGTTGAAGGCCTGTGGAGAAATTGCCCTGTTTGAATAATTCAGCAAATACCCAGGGGATGGTCTCTTGATTTGGGTTTCTGTTTATTTTTTGGAAGCATTCATCTCTATAGAGGGCTTCCCATTGAAGGAACAGGGGACTAAGCAGTGAGGTCCAGCAGATATCACACCAGTCCTGGGGGTTATTAATGGAGCCCTGCAGGCTCAGGAGGAGGGACTTAGTCTATGGTGTATGGATCCCATCCTCGCTAATGGCCTGTCTGAGTTTGTTAAGATCACCAGTTTGATAGGGATTCCAATCTAGGGGCCAATCCCAAGTCAGTTGAACACTAATGGGAAAGGCTGCTACTTCCTCATTGAATGTCTTTTTATTGTTGTCTCAGGCCTTGCATAGTTGTTGGGTAATTATAAGTGGGGTAGTGATGGAGGAGGGTACTGGTCAGAGGAATTTATCATGTTAGGATTCTTTTTTGCTGCATGAGTCCAGAGGGGGCAGCCTGTATGGGGGCATCTCGGATAGAGAAGCAGCTATGGCACAAGGGTGGATAAAGGGGAGTGGGTGTAGGGGAGTTTGGGATTGATGTTTCTTTAATTTCTTCTGTTGATTTTTCAAGGGAACTGAGCTCCACCACTGGCTTGTCCTCAGGACTCCTCTCATGAGACTCATCATGTGGTTTTTGAGTTGAGGTGGTTTTAGGCAGGCTAATGCATTACATAACAGCTGCTATGATTGGGAGAAACAAGAGAGAGACAGAGTTCCTGTACATCTCATCTCCTGGCTAAATAAGCTATATGGGTCAAAATGTCTGGGTCATATAGATCCCCAGAAATCATCCAGCGGGCAGCCTGGAGGACTTCTTTCCAAAAAGAAGCAGCCTCTCTCTGGAAGAGCTTAATTCCCCTAACGTTCAGGAGAGCCCTTAATCCATGAATCTGTGATTGCTTTTGGCAGGATACAATGTTACCCATGATAGAAAAAGAGTGGACATGCCAAGACCAGTGGGCAACATTACGGAGGGCTGATTAGCAACATGGAGGATTCCCTCCAACAATCTGACATGAGCCTTTCCACAAGTTTAAGAGGCCAGCGACCTGCCCTCCAGGCTTTTAACAGGTCCATGTATTACTGTTTTTGTTTGCTGGTTGGTTGGTTTTTTTTTTGTGTGTGTGTGTGTGTGTGTGTGTGTGTGTGTGTGTGTGTGTGCGTGCGTGTGTGTGCGTGTGTGTGTGTGTGTGTTGGGGAGAAATATATAGAGGGTGGTATATCTACACAATGGAATTCTATATGGCAGTAAGAAAAAAATGACACAATGAAATTTGAGAAAAAATGGTTGAACCTGGACAGATCATTCTCAGTGAACTTACCCAATCACAGAAAAAAAAAATTGCCACCTAGTCTCACTCATCTACAGCACCTAACCTGAATCTATCCAAGATTCCTTAAATGCCCAGCAAGCATCTTGTAGACTAGACAATAGGATGGATGGGGAGGGAGTCAAGGGCTACGTAGGGGGTAGGAAACACAAATCTAGACCCAAACGGCAATGGTACCATAAAATTCTACTTCCAAAAAGGTAGACCAATTGGCTGAACCTTCACCAGGCCCTTAGAGGGAAAACCTGAGCCACAAGACACTGGAGAGGGTATGATGAAGATGGACCTTAATCTTCTACAGCTTCTCTCTCTCTCTCTCTCTCTCTCTCTCTCTCTCTCTCTCTCTCTCTCTCTCGTTTCTAAGTCTTTTATATTAGTTATCTTTTTCTCCCTGTTCTTAGTGGGCACTGACAAGTAACTCCCAGTACCAGCATGTGGCTATCATCCACAATGAACTTTTGAACAGAGAGACCTACAGCGTTTCATAAAAGAAAGACAGATTTCTGTCACAGTACTTGATGACCTACCAAAGGTTAGTGGTAAGACCCTATTGCTGAAGGCACCCTATGTGTTTGATACATAAAATGGAATGGCATGGCTGGAAGCTGGAAGAGAGTCAGTCCCCAGACAATCAGCACGTCTAGTGGCAGAAGGTGCTACATGAGTGACTGGGGGAAAATTACCAATATCTATCCAAGAAACTCATGGTCTAACCTACTTAGCAGCAAATAATCTGCCATGATGCTCACACAAGTGCAATAATGGCACACAGCCATGGTGGGGAACCAACTGCTCTTGATTTGGCTAACTGATCCCCTCAGTGGTATGGTACCCATAGCTGGAGCTGGGAAACAAGCCAGAAACATATCAAAACATAAGCCCACTCTCCATTAACAAGCTACTACCAATCATGAGCTACAAGATGGCCTACACCTATTAAATTCTCCATTAAAAAGTAAGAGGTATCTCATTTGTCTGGTGCTAACATACACTCCATTGGAGAATCTGCTTCTCTTTTTCAGATACATGTAGATCCTAAGGAGAGAGCCACCCCATCATACCTCAAAAGGTCCCTAGCTGAAACTAAGAAAAATTGGCAAAACAAGCAAGGGTGCTGTTTTTGTGGTGAACCAGGTACAAGCACAAGGGTGAAGGAGATCAACACAGAAAAAAATCAACTCCTACCAAATCAGAGATCCAGAGACCCAGAGTCCCCCAACACCTCATCATTAAAGCAGACCAAAAATGAACCCAACATGGCTCAGGGAAATTTTGCAGAAGAGGGGGCGGAAAGAATGTCAGAGCCACATGTTGGGTCATGATATGCAGAGACATTTATCCTACCCATAACTGTGGGCTAACTCCACAATGCATGACCCATATACCTTAACAAAGAGGGGCCAGGGGGAGGGATTAGGGCATGGATGAGCCTAACAATGGTACCAAATTGACTGTATTCGCTGAGTACAAAACTAATTATATATATATCTCAAAGACTGAAAAAAAGAGGTCAATGTGTTTGTTTGTTTGTGTGTGTGTGTGTGTGTGTGTGTGTGTGTGTGTGTGTGTGTGTGTGTTTTGGAGGGAAATATGTAGAGGTTCTTTGCCAATGCCCAATGGGCTGTTGGGGTCCAGGCAGAGGACAGCAGCCCTTCAGTCAATACCAAAGAGTGGACTTGTCAGTTCATACTGTCTAGTCTCTCCTGATGGTGTGAACTGAAAATAAAGGAGGAAAAAGAGAAACCTTCCAGCCCTCAAATCATGGAGGCAAAGGCCTGATGTCCCCCAAATGACAATCGCCCATCTGAGAGAGCTCCCCCTTACCTCAGTGCATCTTACAGTGTCCCTGTTCTGGCACCAGCTGTGGGTCCCTGGGTTCTCGGGCTGGCTGTGATCTCCTAAGCAGTCCTGGCACTATGGAGAGCAAGGTTGTGCATGCAATGAAAGAAAGAATCACTTTCAGGAGACAGTCACAGTGAACAGCTTGGTTTAATGGTTAGGGAAATGGGCTTATAAATAGTGGAGGGTCCTCAGAGGATTGGATATATAAGGTTGCTTGCTGATGCCTAATTAGCATACATTACAGCACATAGGCAATGGCAAAGGGCTGATACCACATAAGGTGTTTCCTAGGCAACTGGCCAAAGGTCACAGGTCTATGGGCAAAGCCTAAGTCTTATCTGAATGTCCAGGTATCTCAGGCTTAAAGAGGGAGTGACCTTACTTACTGCCTATCTCAGGGTCTGAGATTTTGTCTAGGGATTCAGGCTCACTGCAACCCCTGAAAATGGGGGAGGGGCTCCCCTGTCATTCTGGTCCCTGAGATATGACAGGAGGTTCAGTTTGCTATGAACTCTCCATAGCCTGGGTATCAAGCAGCTTAGGTTTGCTTTAACCCAGTGCCCTGCCTATGTCCAACAGTGATCCTTGCTGTGCCCGTGAAAGTGCAAGATAGAATTACAGGGATAGGGTTGTACAGAATTCAAATGAGGAACTTGAGAAACTTTGTACTAGATTTCCTGGCTCTTTTTGTGTGTTCAGGGGTTATGTGTGTATAGCCAAGCGTGTAGGGTATGAATAATTATGTTAATTTTGTATAATGGCTGTGAGTTATACATAAGGCTCAGAAGATAAAAGAAAAAGCACAGATGGGCTGGAGAGATGGCTTAGCGGTTAAGCGCCTGCCTGTGAAGCGTAAGGACCCCGGTTAGAGGCTCGGTTCCCCAGGTCCCACATTAGCCAGATGCACAAGGGGGCGCACGCGTCTGGAGTTCTTTGCAGAGGCTGGAGGCCCTGGCACGCCCATTCTCTCTCTCTCCCTCTATCTGTCTTTCTCTCTGTGTCTGTTGCTCTCAAATAAATAAATTAAAAATTAAAAAAAAAAAAGAAAAAGCACAGAAAAGAGAAAGTAAAGCTGAGAATGATTTTCATGTTGCATAACTGATTAAAGATAGCATTGCCAATAACAGAATTGATGGGGAGCAAAATTATGTCTAATTTTAAGTTCATACACAACATTCACTGAACAAGACACTGTTTTAAATACATCCCTGTTTTGTAGGTTGTACATAAATCTGAAGGTACATATTCTTCCTGTTTTTTTTAAATGAAACTTTAAAATCTGAGTCACAAAGAAGATGTATGCAGTGAAGTAAATGAAAGCATTTGCATAGAATAGCATTTATAGTTCTCCATGGCAAGAGAGATAGAAAAGACATATGTGCTGAAGTAAAAGGAGGTAGGATTTAACTCAGAGGTAGAGAGTTTTCATAGCAAGAACATATCCCTGAATTTAGTCCCCAGCATTTGGTATCAAACTTATTTAAAAAAAAAAAAAGAAAGAAAGAAAGAATGATAGTCTGACTCGATGACTAGAAGCCCACTGAGTAAAAATCAAATGACTGTAACAATCTAGATTTAGACAGTCCTGTCTAGTCCAAGACAATGACATAGTCTTACTATATTTGGCATTCTTTTTTTATGCGTTATGATTTTTTTTAAATTTCTTATGTATATAGCCATGTTGGTACCATCATTAGCCTACTCCCTGTCTTCCCCTATGTGAAGGGACCCTAATCAATGGGGGATGTGGTTCTTGCATTGTGGGGTTAACCATCAGTTATGGGGAAGAGGCAAGGTCTCTGTGCATAATGTCCCAACTTGTGGCTCCAACAATCTTCCTGCACCCCTCCCTCCCCGCCTTCCATGAATTTCCCTGAGCAATGTTGGATTTGTTTTAGGTATACTTCAGTGATGAGGTCTTGAGAGCCTCTGTGTCTCTGTATATCTGATTTGACAGGAGGTGAGTATTCTCTGTGTCTAGTTTCTTCACCCTTGTGCTGGTAACAAGTTCATCAAGAAAGCAACACTCTTGCTCATTTTGCCAATTACTCTATGGTTTCCACTGGGGCCCTGGTGAGGTGTGATGGGCTGATTTTCCCCTCAGCTTCTGTGTCCAACTGAAAAAGAGTAGCAAATTCTCCAACAGAGAGTGATGTCAGTACCAGATAAAAGAGGTAGCCATTATTATTTTAGAGAGAAGTTAGTAGGCATAGGCCCTCTTGTAGCCACAATTAGTGGGGGATTGATATTGGAGAGCAGACTCATTTTTTGGATATAGTTCTGAATTTTTTCAAATGTTCCACCTATGGGTTCCATTCCACTGAGCAGATCCATTAGTAAAATCGAGAACAGCTGATTACCCACCATGGCTGTTTGCCACTATTGCATTTATGTGAGCATCACATCAGGTTGTTTGCTGCTGAGTAGCTTAGACCACAAGTTGCTTGAAAAAATGGTCATTTTCACAGAGTTGCTCATGTAGCATCTTCTGGCACTAGACAAGCTAACTGTCTGGGGATTGACTCTTCCAGATTCTGCCAGGTCACTCTACATTCAGTACCAACAGCATATGGTGTCTTTAGAAATAGGGTGTTACCATTACTCTTTGGTGGTCATCAAGTACTCTGACAGAAATCTGTGTACTTTTGGGAAACTTTGTATATTTCTCTGATCAACAGCTCATTGTGGATGCTAACTGCATGCTGGGACTGGGAGTTACAGGCCAGTGCCAAGGGAAAATTAGGAAGAAAAAGATAGGTAATATAAAAATGAAAGAAGGAAAAGAGAGTAAAACAGGAGAAGTTTAAGGTTAGACTTCATCATACCCTCTCCAGGGCCCTGTGATCCAGATGTTCCCACTAAGAACCTAATGAAGGGTCAACCTTTAGTCTGTCTTTAAGGATATGGAATTTTATGGCACTATTTCTGTTTGGGTCCAGTTTGTGCCACTCCCCTTCTTACCCTTCCCTCATGCCCCACCATCAGTATTGTCTAGTCCTTAGGATAATTGTTAGGTATGACAACAACTTGGGCATATTCAGGTTAGGAGTAACAGATGAGTGAGACCATGCAGCAATTGTCTTTCTGTGATGGGGTGAGTTCACTGATAATGATCTGTTCCAATTTCAACTATTTTTCCTTGTTGCTGTGTAGAGTTCCATACATCATGTAGATATACCACATTTTGTTTATCCATTTGTCTAAGGATGGACATCTGGGTTGATTGAAGCTGCCACCTGGTCTTCTAGCTTGGATATTCTGTCCTCTCCTTCATCCATTCTACTGGTGAGATTTTCTACAGGTGGCAGATCTAATACAGACACCTACTATGCCTTTTGAGTGAAATTCTTCTCCTTCTACTATGTCCTGAATTATAATATTTGATCTTTTCATAGTGTCCCGAATATCTTGAAATTCCCACTCATACTTTTCTATAAGTTTGTCTTGAGTAATCTTCTGTAATCCTGATAAGCTTGCCTTTGTAGGTAACTTGATTTTTCTCTCTGACAACTTTCAATATTTTTTCTTTGGTTTTTATTTTGGTAGTTTGATTATAATATGACGAGGAGAGGTTCTTTCCATGTTTTGTCTGGCTGGTGTTCTAAAGGATTCCTGTATCTGCATTGGCACCTCTTTCTTTATTATTTCTATTTCCCTATTTATGTCTTGTATTGCCTTCTTTATTTCATGAAATTGGTGTCCTGCATCTTCTTTGATTCCTTTGATTTCCTCTTTAAGCTCCTCTTTGACTCCTTTGATTTGTACTCTGACTTCTTTAAACATATTTACAATCATTCTTTTGAAATCTTTTTCAGGCATTTCCTCTAACTCATTCTCACTGGAGGCCATTTCTGATGCATTAATATTTTTAGGTGGATTTATATTGTCTTGCTTTTTAGTGTTTCTTGTGTTATAATGTATATATTTTTGCATCTTGGATTAAGTTAATGCTTGGACTTTGTAGCTAGCTGGGTATTCTTAGCTATATCAATTGATTTGATGTTATATATTTTCAGGGTAGGAGCTTAAGGTGTTAGATGTGGCTCTTAAGACTCTGAGAGTATCTACAAAGGTGCTCCTACGGGTTGAGTTTGCCTTCTATGGGAGTATGCAAGTTGGCTGAGTGGAATAAAATACCGGTAGATTCTAAAAGTTAACTAAACACTGTACCCATTCAGTCAAAAACAGCCCCAAGTATGTATGCCAGAGTAGTTATTATAATAACCAGATCCTCTATCAACACAGAGGTTAAGATTTCTGGTCTGTTGAGGGATCCCAGTCAGCTTGTGACCAAGTGAGACCCTTCCCTGCTGCAAACCCAGTTACCTTGGATGATTTTGGTCTCAGTCAAGTTGCTGCCTGGGTCGTTGGGCTGCTGTTCTGATTTCTGGAGCTGGGCACTAGCTTTTCCTGTGGGGCAAACCAAGCCTGGCAAGTGTGGCCCTGCAGATCAGCACCCCTGCTGCTGGAACTGCTGCTGCTTCTGGGTCTGCTGTTGTTGCCACTCCTGGGTCTGCCGCTGCTGACGCTCCTGGGGCTGCTGCTGGGGCTGCTGGTACCGGTTCCGGAGCTGCCGATGTTGCTGCCGAACTCTGCTCCTGCTTGGGTCCCGCTGTCGGCTCAAGTTGGCGTGGCCGGGTCCCGGGAAGCTGCTCTGTTCGCTGGAGCTGGGCTCAAGCGGTGGGGGAGGGGAGAGAGCCGCAGCTGCTCTGGTTCTCTCGCTGCTCCAGGTGTTCTTCTACCTCGTGGTCTGCTCCTCCGTTGCTCACTGCCGCTCTCCCTTCACGTTTCCTGAGTTGTGGAGAGCGCAGTGTGAGGGGAAGCTCCTGCACCTGGCTTTTCCTATGGCTGGAACCGAGTCTGCCGGCTTTCTGGTGTGCCCCGCTGCTGTGGCAGTTGGCAGAGCTGGCAGGACCACTTTTGCCGGCCTGTGTGGGCTCTGGATGCTCTGGATCTCTCCTACTTCTCTGCTGCCACTTCAGTTTCCTATACACCTCACTTTTTAGTAAAAGTGTGTATTTTGCTGAGGTTTTTTGGTCTTTTTCCCCCCAGGCTGCTTTGGCGTGGTACCTACGCCGCCATCTTAACCGGAAGTCTCGAGATCATTTTTTTCTATATCTATGAATAAAAAAATGTTGGGATTTTTATTGGTATTGCATTAAATCTGTATATAGCTTTAGGTAAGATTATCATTTTTACAATCCTAATTCTACCTATGCAGGAGCATGGGATGTCTTACCACTTTCTCAAGTACTCCTCAATTTCTTTCTGGAGTGGTTTTTGTTTTCATTGGTTAGGTCTTTCATATCCGTGTTAAATATCCAAGGTATTTTATTCTATTTGTTTCTTTTGAAAATGGGACTATGTCACTAATTTCTTTCTCTGTATCTTTGTCTTTTGTGTATAGAAAGGCTACTGGCTTTTGTGCATTGATTTTGTATCCTGCTACTTTGCTGAATGAGTTAATCACCTTTAAATGTTTTGAAATGGAGGTTCTTGGGTGATTTATGTTTACAACCATGTCATCTGCAAATATGGCTAACTTACAGTCTTCCTTTACAATTTCTATCCCTTTTATTTATTACTCATGTCTTATTGTTTGAGCTAGGACTTCAACTACTTTGTTGAAGAACAGAGGTGAGAGTGGACAACCTTGTCTTGTTCCTGATATCAATGGGAATTCCTTCAGTCTCTCCCCATTAAGTATTATTTGGCCTACCCATGTCTATTCTCTCCAATGTTTTGATCATGAAATTATGCTGTATTTTGTCAATGGCCTTTTCTGCATCTATTGAAATGATCATGTGGTTTTTGTGCTTAAGCTTATTTATGTGGTGTATTACATTGACAGATTTCCAGATGTTCAACCACCCCTGTGTTCCTGGGATGAAGCCTACTTGATCAAGGTTGGTAATGCTTTTGATGTGTTGCTTTTGATGTGTTGTTGATTTCAGTTTTGGAGGATATTGTTCAGGATCTTTGAGTCTAAGTTCATCAGGGAAATAATCCTATACTTTTATTTTCTTGATGTATTTCTGCCTAGCCTTGGTACTGGGTGATAGTAGGTTTGTAGAAGGAATTGGGGAGCTTTCCCTGTTCTCAGAATTGTGTGGCACAGTTTAAGGAATATTGATTTCAGTTCTTCCAAGAAGGTTTGTGTCCCTTAAGTTTTGGTTCATTGTGTTCTCATTGTCATTCATTTCTAGAAATTTAGAAATTTCTTTATTTTTTTCATTTTGTCCACTACCCATTTATTGTTTAAAAGTGTGTCACTCAGTTTTCAGGAGCTGATGGGATTCCTGGCACATTTTTTTGTTGTTAATTACTAGCAATGTAGCATTGTGATCTTATATCATGCAAGAAATTATGTTGATCTTCCTAAATATATGGTGGCAGGCTTTATGGTCCTGTATATGATCTATTTTAGACAATGTTCCATGGGCTGCTGAGAAGAATGTGTAATCTGTGGATTTGGGGTAGAATGTTATGTAGATGTCCATTAGGTCTAATTGATATAAGGTTTTGTTGAGCTCTCTTACTTTCCTGTTAATTTTCTGCATGGATGATCTATCTATTGCTGATAGTGCAGTATTGAATCCCTAACTATGATAGTGTTGGTGGTTATTTCTGTTTCATTGTCAATTAGACTTTTTATGAGTTGTGGTGCTTCTGTGTCTGCTGCATAAAGATTTCTGATTATGGACTTCCTGTTAAGATGGTGGCATAGGTACCATGCCAAAGAAGCCTGGGGGGGAAAACGACCAAAACAACTCATCAAAATACACACTTTTAATAAAAAGTGAGGTGTATAGGAAATTGAAGCAGCAGCAGAGAAGTAGAAGAGATCCAGAGCATCCAGAGCCTGCACAGGCTGGCAAAAGTGGCCCAGGCAGCTCTGCCAACCGCCGCAGCGGCGGTGCACCAGAAAGGGGCCAGGCTTAGCTCCAGCTGTAGGAAAAGCCAGGTGCAGGAGCTTCCCCTCACACCGGCACTCTCTGCAACTCAAGAAACGTGAAGGGAGAGTGGCAGTAAGCAATGGAGGAGCAGACCACAAGGTAGAAGAACAAGTGGAACAGTGAGAGAACCAGAGCAGCTGTGGCTCCCTCCCCTCCTGCACCGCCTGAGCCCAGCTCCAGCGAACAGACCAGTAGTCCCAGGACCCATCCACGCCAACTTGAGCCAACAGCGGGACCCAAGCAGGAGCAGAGTTCGGCAGCAACATCAGTGGCTCTGGCACCGGTAACAGCAGCCCCAATAGCAGCAGATCCAGTAGCGGCAGCAGTGGCAGACCCAGCAGCAGCAGACCCAGTAGCGGCAGCAGCGGCAGAACCAGCAGCAGCGTCAGTGGCAGCAACAGAAGTGGACCCAGCAGCAACAGCTACAGCAGCAGCAGTGGCTCCAGAAGTGGCAGCTACAGCAGCAGCAGCAGCAGCAGAGGCAGCAGCAGTTGTGGGCCCAGCAGCAGCAACTTCAGCTGCTGAAAGACCCAGCAGAGGCAGCTTTAGCAGCAGCAGTTCCAGAAGTGGGGGTGCTGAGCTGCACGGCCATGGTTGCCAGGCTTGGTTTGCCCCACAGGAAAAGCCAGTGCCCAGCTCCAGAATTCAGAACAGCAGCCTGACGACCAGGCAGCAACTTGACTGAGACCAAAATCATCCATAAATGAGATTACACCAGGGAATGGACTCACTTGGTCACAAGCTGACTTGGATCCCTCAACAGACCGGAAATCTTAACCTCTATGTTGGTAGAGGATCTGGTTGCTATAATAAATACTCTGGCATACATACTTGGGACTGTTTTTGATTGAATGGGTACAGTCTTTAGTTAGCTTTTAGAATCTACATGTATTTTATTCCACTCAGCCTACTTGAATACTCCCATAGAAGGCAAACTCAACCCCTAGGAGCACCTTTGTAGATACTCTGAGAGTCTTAAGAGCCACGTCTAACACGTTAAGCTCCTACCCTGAAAATATATAACATCAAATCAATTGATACAGCTAAGAATACCCAGCTAGCTACAAAATCCAAGCATTAACTTAATCCAAGATGCAAATATATACATTTATAATAACACAAGAAACACTAAAAGCCAAGATGATATAAATCCACCCAAACATATTAATGCATCTGAAATGACCTCCAGTGAGAATGAGTTAGAGGAAATGCCTGAAAAAGATTTCAAAAGAATGATTGTAAATATGTTCAAAGAAGTCAGAGAACAAATCAAAGGAGTCATAGGAAATCAAAAGAATCAAAGAAGACGCAGGACACCAAATTCATGAAATAAAGAAGGTAATACAAGACATACATAAGGAAATAGAAATAATAAAGAAAAACCAGTCAGAATTACTAGCAGTGAAGAACACAGTTAATGAAATAAAAAAACTATGTAGAAAATCTCACCAGTAGAATTGATGAAGGAGAGGACAGAATATCTAAGCTAGAAGACCAGGTGGCAGATCTAATACAGTCCAACAAAGAGAAAGACAAACTTATAGAAAAGTATGAGTGGGAATTTCAAGATATTCAGTATGAAAAGATCAAATATAAGAACTCAGGGCATAGTAGAAGGAGAAGAATTCCACTCCAAAGGCATAGTAGGCATCTTCAACAAAATCATAGAGGAAAATTTCCCCATATTGGGAAAGAAGTGCCAATGCAGATACAGAAAGCCTTTAGAACGCCAGCCAGAAAAAAACCTGGAAAGAACCTCTCTTCATCGTATTATAATCAAACTTCCAAACACACATACCAAAGAAAAAATATTGAAAGCAGTTAGAGAGAAAAATCAAGTTACCTACAAAAGCAAGCCCATCAGGATTATACCAGATTATTCAACAGAAACTTTTAAAGCCAGAAGGGCTAGGAGTGGTATATTCCAAGTTCTGAAAGATAACATCTGTCAACCAAGGTTACTTTATCCTGCAAAGTTATCCATTCAAATAGATGGAGAAATAAGGACATTCCATGACAAAAGCAGGTTAAAGAGTAGTTGAAGACAAAAGCAGCTCTACAGAAAATACTTGATAGAATCCTCCATGCTGAAGAAAAGGAAAAGCACACATATAAGGAACCTAGAAAAAACAAGCAATACTAAAATACTAGTTAACACAAGAGAGCACAGGTAGAACCGGAACCACAAAAAAAAAAAAAAAAAAAAGTCACACCTAAATACACACCTTTCAATAATATCTCTTAATATCAACGGCCTCAATGCCTCAACGAAAAGACATACGTTTTCAGAGTGGGTTAAACAGCAGGATCCTACAATTTGTTGTCTCCAAGAAATTCACCTTTCTACAAAGGATAGACATTATCTTAGGGTGAAAGGTTGGAAGATGGTCTTTCAAGAAAATGGGCCTAGAAAACAAACAGGGGTTGCTATCCTAATATCTGACAAGGTAGACTTTAGTCCAACCAGGAAGGTGAAGCCAGGGGCCTGGTTCTGCAAGAAGCTCTCAGAGTCCAGGCAGCCCATGCCAGCAGCAGGGCAATAGACCTAGAGCAGGAAGCTGGGAGGATGAGGGGAAACAGGGAGATCTGGCCTACTTACTTTGTGTGTGCACCCTCTGGAGCAGGGGATCCATGAGTTTGGGACCCAGGGACCCTTCCTTATTTAACATTTGATGACCACCATTTGTAAAGTTGACCCTCAAACAAATGGGACTATAAATTTTTACAATTTTTATTTTGTATTTGAAAATGTGTACCAACTGTCTTTAAAAAATGTGCTGTTTGTCTTTGAAATTTTATTTGTTGGGATATTTAAATTTTAACAAACTCAAAAAAAAGATATATTACAAGTACATTTATAAAAAGGAAAATTTTAGAAATAAACTAAGTACCCAACTATAGGAAATGATTAAATTATACTTCCATACATTGTAATTATATATACTCATTAAAGAAACATGTTAATAAAGATATTGTATTATATTTAGAATTGTTTCTAATATAATTCTGAAAAAGAATTTCAAACCGTAATACTCATATTTTCTGAGTTATCACTTTTCATCACTCCCTCCATTTATATACTTTCTGGGGCCCAGAGCAGAAGTGAATAGAAGGCAGAGGAACAAATGAATAAAATTAAGCACATAGACTGATGGATCCCCCACATTTTAAATAATAAACATCAATGAAGCTATCTTAGTTCATGTGTTTCATGAGAGTAGGAACCAGGCCTGTATGTCATAATCATTGACCATTGCAAAATTCAAGTGCAGAGGACTTCAAGAGAGTGGCAGTATACCATTAAACTGAGTGTGTGACTCTTATAAGTTTCCAACTTTTGGACCTAGTTACTGCACTGGGCACTTACCATTGAAGTTATATTGGTTGGGACCATGTTATATCCTCCCTTCTGAACAATACAAGGTACTTTGTAGGTTCAGTTCTACCCACCTAGCTTTCTTTTTGTTACTAAGGACTATTATTAAAATGTTTACTAGCAGACCTGTCTGATTAAATATTTTGCCTATAAGCATTTCCACAAACATATCTGATAAATTTAGTTATATTATTTTGTGCCCATTGCCAGTCCACTAAATTTCTTTTACTATTTAGCTTGCCATCTAAGATTTTGCTTCATAACTGCCCCAAAGCACTATTACAGATAATACAGTCAGAAAAAAAGTTATAGAACTGCCATAGACTTTGATACTTAAGAACCCTAGTTAAGTCACTAAAGCATATCAACACCCTCTTCTTTTTTCTTTTTAATTTTTATTAACATTTTCCATGATTATAAAATATATCCCATGGTAATTCCCTCCCTCCCCACCCCCACACTTTCCCATTTGAAATTCCATTCTCCGTCATATTACCTCCCCATTACAATCATTGTAATTACATATATACAATATCAACCTATTAAGTATCCTCCTCCCTTCCTTTCTCTACCCTTTATGTCTCCTTTTTAACTTACTGGCCTCTGCTACTAAGTATTTTCATTCTCACGCAGAAGCCCAGTCATCTGTAGCTAGGATTCACATATGAGAGAGAACATGTGGCACTTGGCTTTCTGGGTCTGGGTTACCTCACTTAGTATAATACTTTCCAGGTCCATCCATTTTTCTGTAAATTTAATAACTTCATTTTGTTTTACCGCTGAGTAGAACTCCATTGTATAAATGTGCCACATCTTCATTATCCACTCATCTGTTGAGGACATCTAGGCTGGTTCCATTTCCCAGCTACTATAAATTGAGCAGCAATAAACATGGTTGAGCACATACTTCTAAGGAAATGAGATGAGTCCTTTGGATATATGCCTAGGAGTGCTATAGCTGGGTCATATGGTACATCAATCTCTAGCTGGTTTAGAAACTTCCACACTGTTTTAAACAATGGCTTGACCAGATTGCATTCCCACCAGCAGTGCAGAAGGGTTCCTTTTTTTCCACATCCCTGCCAACATTTATGATCATTTGTTTTCATGATGGTGGCCAATCTGACAGGAGTGAGATGGAAGCTCAACATAGTTTTAATCTGCATTTCCCTGATGACTAGTGATGTAGAACATTTTTTTTAGATGCTTATATGCCATTCGTATTTCTTCCTTTGAGAACTCTCTATTTAGTTCCATAGCTCATTTTTTGATTGGCTTGTTTGATTACTTATTATTTAACTTTTCGAGTTCTTTGTATATCCTAGATATTAATCCTTTATCAGAAATATAGCTGGCAAAGATTTTTTCCCATTCTGTAAGTTGTCTCTTTGCTTTTTGCACTGTGTCCTTTGCGGTGCAAAATCTTTGTAATTTCATTAGGTCCCAGTGGTTAATCTGTGGTTTTATTGCCTGAGCAATTGGGGTTGTATTCAGAAAGTCTTTGCCAAGACCAATATGTTGAAGGATTTCCCCTACTTTTTCCTCTAGCACTTTTAGAGTTTTTGGTCTGATGTTAAGGTCTTTAATCCATTTGGACTTAATTCTTGAGCATGGCAAAAGAGAAGAATCTATTTTCATCCTTCTGCAGATATATATCCAGTTTTCAAAAAACCATTTGCTGAAGAGGCTGTCTCTTCTCCAATTAGTATTTTTGGCATTTTTATCGAATATCAGGTGGCTATAGCTACTTGGGCTTAAATCTGGGTCCTCTGTTCTGTTCCACTGATCTACATGTCTGTTTTTGTGCCAGTACCATGCTGTTTTTGTTACTATGGCTCTGTAGTATAGGTTAAAATCAGGTATGGTGATACCACCAGCCTCTTTTTTGTTGCTCAGTATTATTTTAGATATTCAAGGTTTTTTGTGATTACAAATGAAGTTTTGGATTGTTTTTTCTATTTCCATGAAGAAAGCCTTTGGAATTTTGATAGGGATTGCATTAAATGTGTAGATTGCTTTAGGTAAGATTGCCATTTTCACGATATTGATTCTTCCAATCCAGGAACAAGGGATGTTTCTCCACTTTCTAGTGTCTTCTGCAATTTCTCGCTTGAGTGTTTTAAAGTTCTCATTGTAGAGATTCTTTACTTCCTTGGTTAGGTTTATTCCAAGGTATTTTATTTTTTTTTTATGCAATTGTGAATGGGAGTGATTCTCTGATTTCATCCTCTGTGTGTTTGTTGTTAGCATATATGAAGGCTACTGATTTCTGTGTATTTATTTTGTATCCTGCTACATTGCTGTAGGTTTTGATCAGCTCTAACAGCTTGCTAGTAGAGTCTTTAGGGTCCTTTATGTATAGAATCATGTCATCTGCAAAAAATGATAACTTGATCTCTTCCTTTCCAAATTGTATCCCTTTTATGTGTGTCTCTTTCCTTATTGCTATGGCTAAGACTTCCAGAACTATATTAAATAAAAGTGGGGACAGTGGACATCCTTGTCTTGTTCCTGATTTTAGTGGAAAAGCTTCCAGTTTTTCCCCATTTAGTAATATGTTGGCTGTAAGCTTGTCATAAATAGCCTTTATTATATTGAGATATGTTCCTTCTTTTCCCAGTCTCTGTAGGACTTTTATCATGAAGGGATGTTGGATTTTGTCAAATGCTTTCTCTGCATCTAATGAGATGATCATGTGATTTTTGTCCTTCAACCCGTTTATGTAATGTATTACATTTATAGATTTGCGTATGTTGAACCATCCCTGCATCTCTGGGATAAAGCCTACTTGGTCAGGGAAAATGATCTTTTTGATATACTCTTGTATTCTGTTTGCCAATATTTTGTTGAGAATTTTTGCATCTATGTTCATGAGGGAGATTGGTCTGTAAATTTCTTTTTTTGTTCTATCTTTGCCTGGTTTTGGTATCAGGGTGATGCTGGCCTCATAGAAGGAGTTTGGTAGAATTCCTTCTTTTTCTATTTCCTGGAAAAGCTTAAGAAGCAATGGTGTTAGCTCTTCCTTAAAAGTCTGGTAAAATTCAGCCGTGAATCCGTCCGGGCCTGGGCTTTTTTTAGTTGGGAGATTATTGATAACTGTTCGGATCTCCATGTTTGTTATAGGTCTATTTAAGTGATTAATCTCATTTTGATTTAATTTAGGTAGGTCATATAAATCAAGGAAATCATCCATTTCTTTCAGATTTTCATACTTTGTGGAGTATATGCTTTCATAGTATGTCCCTATGATTTTTTGAATTTCTCTGGAATCTGTTGGGATGTTACCTTGTTCATCTCTGATTTTATTAATTTGTGTCTCTTCTCTCTTTCTTTTCATCAGATTTACTAAGGGTTTATCAATCTTGTTTATCCTTTCAAAGAACCAACTCTTTGTTTCATTGATTCTTTGGATTGTTCTTTTTGTTTCTATTTCATTAACTTCTGCCCTAATCTTTATTATTTCTTCCCGTCTACTGATTTTTGGTTTGCCTTGTTCTTCTTTTTCCAAGGCTTTAAGGCGAAGCATTAGTTCGTTTACTTGCACCTTTCTAATTTCTTAATGTAGGCACTCAAGGCTATAAATTTACCTCTTAGAACTACCTTCATTGTGTCCCAGAGATTTTGTTATGTTGTGATCTCATTATCATTTGACTCTATAAATTCTTTGATTTCCTTTTTGATTTCTTCTTTGACCCATTCATCATTTAGTAGTGTATTGTTTAGTTTCCATGATTTTGTGTATGCTCTATAGCCTTTCTTGCTACTGATTTGTAGTTTAATTCCATTGTGGTCAGATTGAATGCAAGGAATTATTTCAATTTTCCTGAATTTGTTAAGATTTGCTTTGTGTCCTAATATATGGTCTATTTTAGAGAATGTTCCATGTGTTGCTGAAAAGAATGTATATTCTGCAGCCTCTGGATCAAATGTCCTATATATATCTGTTAAGTCCTTTCCTTCTATGATCTCATTTAGTCTAGATGCCTCTCTGTTTATTCTTTCCCGGTATGACCTGTCAATTGATGAGAGTGGGGTGTTAAAGTCACCCACCACCACTGTGTTTCATGTTATCTGTGACCTTAGTTCTAATAGAGTTTGTTTGACGAATTTGGGAGTCCCCATGTTAGGTGCATATATGTTTAGGATTGTAATGTCCTCCTGTTGGAGTGTGCCCTTAATCAATATAAAGTGACCTTCCTTATCTTTCTTGACTAATGTCAGACTAAAGTCTACCCTGTCTGATATTAGGATAGCAACCCCTGCTTGTTTTCTAGGCCCATTTGCTTGAAACACCGTCTTCCAACCTTTCACCCTAAGATAATGTCTATCCTTTGTAGAAAGGTGAGTATCTTGGAGACAACAAATTGTAGGATCCTGCTTTTTAACCCAGTCGGCAAATCTATGTCTTTTCATTGGGGCATTGAGGCCATTGATATTAAGAGATATTATTGAAAGGTGTGTATTTTTGTTTGCCATGTGTGTGTGTGTGTGTGTGTGTGTGTGTGTGTGTGTGTGTGTGTGTGTGTGTTTCTGGTTCTACCTGCACTCTCCTCTGTTAACTAGTATTTGAGTATTGCTTGTTTTTTCTAGGTTCCTTATATGTGTGCTTTTCCTTTTCTTCAGCATGGAGGATTCTATCAAGTATTTTCTGTAGAGCTGCTTTTGTCTTCAAATACTCCTTTAACCTGCTTTTGTCATGGAATGTCTTTATTTCTCCATCTATTTGAATGGATAATTTTGCAGGATAAAGTAACCTTGGTTGACTGTTGTTACCTTTCAGAACTTGGAATATATCACTCCAAGCACTTCTGGCCTTAAAAGTTTGTGTTGAATAATCTGCTGCAATCCTTATGGGCTTGCTTTTGTAGGTAACTTGATTTTTCTCTCTAACTGCTTTCAATATCTTTTCTTTGGTGTGTGTGTTTGGAAGTTTGATTATAATATGGCGAGGAGAGTTTTTCTGGGTTTTGTCTGGCTGGGGTTCTAAAGGCTTCCTGTATCTGCATTGGCACCTCTTTCCCAATTTGGGGGAAATTTTCTTCTATGATTTTGTTGAAGATGCCTACTATGCATCTGGAGTAGGGTTCTTCTCCTTCTACTATGCCCTGAATTCTTATATTGGATCTTTTCATAGTGTCCCGAATATCTTGAAATTCCCACTCATACTTTTCTATAAGTTTGTCTTTCTCTTTGTTAGACTGCGTTAGGTCTGCCACCTGGTCTTCTAGCTTAGATATTCTGTCCTCTCCCTCATCCATCGTAGGGGTGAGATTTTCTACAGATTTTTTCATTTCATTAACTGTGTTCTTCATTGCTAGTAATTCTGACTGGTTTTTCTTTATTATTTCTATTTCCTTATTTATGTCTTGTATTGCCTTCTTTATTTCATGAAATTGGTGTCCTGCCTCTTCTTTGATTCCTTTGATTTCCCCTTTGATTTCCTCTTTGATTGTTTTGATGTGTTCTTTGACCTCTTTGAACATGTTTATAATCATTCTTTTGAACTCTTTCTCAGGCATTTCCTCTAACTCTTTCTCACTGGAGGACATTTCTGATGCATTAATACTTTTAGGTGGATTTATATCGTCTTGCTTTTTAGTGTTTCTTGTGTTATAATGTATATATTTTTGCATCTTGGATTAAGTTAATGCTTGGATTTTCTAGCTAGCTGTGTATTCTTAGCTGTATCAATTGATTTGGTGTAATATATTTTCAGGGTAGTACCTTACGTTGTTAGGTGTGGCTCTTAAGACTCTCAGAGTATCTACAAAGATGTTCTTAGGGGTTGAGTTTCCCTGCTATAGGAGTTTTCAAGCAGGCTGAGTGGAATAAAATACAGGTAGATTCTAAAATTTAACTAAACACTGTACCCATTCAATCAAAAACAGCCCCGAGTATGTATGCAAGAGTAGTTATTATAACAACCAGATCCTCTATCAACAAAGAGGTTAAGATTTCTGGTCTGTTGTGGGATCCAAGTCAGCTTGCGACCAAGTGTGACCCTTCCCTGGTGCAATCCCAGTTACCTTGGATGATTTTGGTCTCAGTCAAGTTGCTGCCTGTGCCGTCGGGCTGCTGTTCTGATTTCTGGAGCTGGGCACTTGCTTTTCCTGTGGGGCAAACCCAGCCTGGCAAGTGTGGCGCTGCAGATCTGCACCCCTGCTGCTGGAACTGCTGCTGCTCAAGCTACCCCTGCTGGGTCTGTAGCCACTGGTGCTGAAGGTGTTGCTGCTGGACCCACCGCTGCTGCTGCCTCTGCTGCTGCTGTAGCTGCCACTGCTGGAGCCACCACTGCTGCTGAAGCTGCTGCTGTTGTGTCCACTGCCGCTGCTCTCCCTGAAGCTGCTGCTGCCGAGTCTGCTGCTGCTGCCACTCCTGGGTCTACTGCTGCTGGGGCCACTGTTACTGGTGCTGGAGCTCCTGATGTTGCTGCTGAACTCTGCTCCTGCTTGGGTCCCACTGTCAGCCCAGGTTGGCGTGGCCGGGTCCCGGGCTCAGGCGGTGCCGGAGGGGAGGGAGCCGTAGGTACTCTGCTTCTCTCGCTGCTCCAAGCGTTCTTCTACCTCGCAGTCTGCTTCTCCGTTGCTCGCTGCCGCTCTCCCCTCACATTTCCCGAGTTGCAGAGAGCACCGGTGTGAGGGAAAGCTCCGGCACCTGGCTTTTCCTGCGGCTGGAGCCCAGCCTGGTGGCTTTCTGGTGCGCTGCCGCTGCCGGAGCTGCTTTTCCCGCCTGTGCAGACTCTGGATGCTCTGGAACTCTTCTACTTCTCCGCTGCCACTTCAATTTCCTATACACCTCACTTTTTAGTAAACGTGTGTATTTTGCTGAGTTTTTTTGATCTTTTTCCCCCCACGCTTTGGCGTGGTACCTACGCTGCCATCTTAACCAGAAGTCCAACACCCTCTTCTTACCATTTAATATGTCTAGAGGCATTAAGAAATGCTCCAGCAGAGATGGCTTAGCAGGGCACACTCTCCTGTTGCTATTTTCCATCTTATGTTGGCCAGGGGGTGATGTCCACCAGGACCAGTCTGGAGGGGTGGAATTGGAACTCCAGAGACTTGCTGTTGTTAGAATTATTGGACTTGGAGATTTGTCACTGGCTAGAGTTGTTGGACTTGAAGCTACAGAGTTTGATGTTCACCTTGTTTTAAATCTTATATTGGCTGAATATTTCTTTGCTATGCCCAATGCCACCTTTTGCAGCCTGAATGTTTATTCTGTGCCATAATGTTTTTTTTTTTGTTTTGTTTTTGTTTTTTGTATTATGGCTCAGTTAAAAGATCGTGGACTATGGGGATGTATGAACATCATTGGAATTGATTAAAATTATGGGGACTATTAAAGTTGTACCAAATGCATTGTATTTTACATAATGTATAGTTATCAGTTTATTGGAGCCAGGGGTGGAATGTGGTGGTTTGATTCAGGTGTCCCCCATAAACTTAGGTGTTCTGAATGCTAGGTTCCAAGTTGATAGAGATTTGGAATTAATGCCTCCTGGAGGGAGTGTATTGTTGGGGGTGGGCTTAAGGTTATTGTTGCCACTTTCCCCATGTCACTGTTTGGCATGTTCTTCTGTTGCTATTGTCCATCTTATGTTGGCCAGGGGGTGATGTCCACCCTCTGCTCATGCCATTTTTTTCCCCTGCTATCGTGGAGCTTCCCCTTGAGCCTGTAAGCCAAAATAAACCTCCTGTACCCACAAAAAAGAGATGGCTTAGCAGTTAAGGCGCTTGCCTGCAAAGCCAAAGGACCTAGGTTTGACTCCCCAGGACCTACGTAAGCCAGATGCACAAGGGAACACATGTATCTGGAGTTTGTTTGCAGTGGCTGGAGGCCCTGGTGCACCCATTCTCTCTCTCCCTACCTGCCTATTTCTCTATCTTTCTCTCTCAAATAAATAAGTAAAAATAAAATATTTTTAAAAGAGACATGCTCCAGCGTTTTTTCAACTTGGTGAGGGTTCACTTGAAAGTTGATTACTCTGGAATTTCTTGGTGCTTAAAGTCCTGAAGTGAATGTATATGGAGTTATAAAAGAATATTGTCACTGGGAAATTTAAAATATGAAGTGCTATAGATAGAATATTCAAATGCAGCCCTAGTTTATGGTCTCAGATTCAATTACTTTCTGATATAATGAATGGGAAATGGTTTAGTTACATCAAATTGTAAGGTAGAGGATTCAGTGGTGGGGTTTAGAAGCAATGGAATAGTATTTTGTTTCCTTTGAGGTGGCTATGTGGGCCAGCCATCATTCTAGACAGTGCAGCAGTCTGACAGCTGTTATGGGCTATGTGGAGTCACCTTGCTTTTTCCTTTATGTTATAAAACATAAAATTAAGAAAAAAGGAACAAACATATATTTTAGACCAGCTTCATTTAGAAATGAGGAAACTGTGACCCAGGAGACAATTTAAAGATCATATGATTTTCATGTCATGGAATGTTATTCTCCTTTTGATTTTTTTCACATTATTTGAAAATTTAAAAATCACTGTCAGCTAAGGCATAAAAATCACTGAGTGTCTAGATTAAGTTTTTGAACTATAGAATTGGATGATTTTGCCATGAAACATTTTTCAAAAATAGTCAAATGAAAGAATAAATGAGAAATTTTCAAAGTAATAAACATGTGAATGAACTGAATGCAATTAATTAGTACATGATTTGGATAATAAATATAACATTATCCAGAAATTATAATTTAACCTAGTTAGGTTGTGCCTAATGTCCTAATTCTTAAAGTTTTAAGGGTACAGATAGTACAGTTAAGTTCATTTTGCATTATAAAACAGATGCATACTTATGGAAAAATTGGAAGTTTAAAGTCATAGATAGACTAAAACTCTAGTCCTCAGGATTAAGAGTAAACATTAACCTTCAAATATGCTGTTGAACAAGCCTCTTTGATGTTTCAAGGCAACAGGGATTCTTGAGTTTTCCTTAAATAAGCAGTACTCACAGTGCAAGATTACCACAACCAAAAGGTCAGCACAAGAGTAGAAGGTCCTTCTGGAGCATGATCCATGATGTGTCTAGCTGTGCCTGCCCAAGCACAAGCTTCCTCAAGCTGCCTAGAAAATGGGGCAGCCCTGAACTCTAGCAGCTGTGGGTACTTTACTAAAGCACTGGCTGGGAAGTAATACTCAGCATGAGGCTCTGCTCTGCTTCAGATGTCCTGACCCAAGGGCAGGATTATCTGTTCTGTTAGGAATCCACCTGTGCAAAGAGGCCTTTGAAATGTCTTTGTCTTTTATCCTGTCTGCCTACCCTGCATGGTAAGACAGGGAAGCATAACAGAATACATAGTTGAAGAATCTTTATTCCTGCATGCTGCCCCTTTGAGTCCATGTCTCCCTCTAAGCTGGGTGTGCCTGCACTGGAATAATTCTGGTACAGTTCTGTTTCTTCAGGACAGAGAACCTCCCATAAGGCTGCCTAAGTAATCACATCTCTGCTGAGGCCAGCTTCCCATGTTAACTACACTGATGCTTCATCTCTAGAGATTGTACAATCCCATCTAAGGTTCAGAGTTGCTCTTCCTGGAAACCACCAGCAATGCTCTTTCAATTTGGTTTCCCTTTTTTTCTTTCCTTTCCCCTTGTCCAGAAAATCTCTGTTTTGGTGAGTGGATGTAGAAAGATTATAGCCAATGTTCTCACTACCTATACTTGCCTAACTCATTTGTCTCTGCTTTCAGAACTGTCTTTTTTCCTCAGGGCTTAGACTTTTGCAAACCTCTTGTAGTAATGTAGTTTTTCATGGCTACTCTATGTAAGGTTTGGGAGTGACCAAGAACACCCAGACCACTCTGAGGCAAAGATGAAAACTTTTATTTGGGAAAAGCATGAGCTGCCAGGGCTGGCTCACAAGAGAGGAGCACAGCCAACCTGCGTTTTCAGGTAGTGGGCTGTATAGAGCTTTTATCAGTTGGGGATGGTGAAGAAAGAAAAAGAACTCTTGTTAAGTTGGATAGAAAAGTTCCTTTAGGGGACATCATTACATTAATCATTTAAAATAACTAGGGTGTGGCAGAGCGAGCGGGACTTGCAGGCTGCACTGGTGGTCGTGGGCAGCGTTCCCATGCCATAGGTTGTCCTCAGTATGCGTCACAGAGTGGGGAACCTCCCTAGACAGCCAAGACAAACAAGCCCAGTAACAGAGATATGTGACAGAATCCAGAAGGATGTCTGGGGACTTGCCACTCAACATTAACATCAAGGAACCGCGATGGGGTCAAAGCACTTTTGTTGGCCGAGCCAATCATTTCTTCACTGTAACTGACCCCAGGAATATCCTCTTAACAAATGAACAACTAGAGAATGCAAGAAAAGTAGTGCGCAATTATAGACATGGGGGTCATCCCTCTGGGCCTTAGAGAGAATGAGCTGTGGAAAGCAAAGTACATCTAGGACTGGGCTTTCCACCCTGACACGGGTGATAGGAAGAATATCAGCTCAGGTTCCGATCAACATGACGATCACAGGCTGTATGATGACATTCTATAGGACCATGCCGGCTGTGGTGCTCTGGCAGTGGATCAACCAGTCGTTCAGCGCCGTCGTCAATTATACCAACAGAAGCAGAGATGCTCCCCTCACTGTGAAGGAATTGGGAACAGCTTATGTTTCTGCAACAACTGGTGCAGTGGCGACAGCCCTAGGACTTAATGCACTAACCAAGCATGTCTCACCACTGATAGGCCATTTTGCTCCCTTTGCTGCTGTGGCTGCTGCTAATTGCATTAATATTCCATTAATGAGGCAAAGAGAACTCAAGGTTGGCATTCCTGTCACGGATGAAAATGGCGTCCGTTTGGGCAACTGGACCAATGCAGCAAAACAAGCCATCACACAGGTGGTCATTTCCAGGATCCTCATGGCAGCGCCCGGCATGGCCATTCCTCCATTCATTATGAACACATTGGAAAAGAAAGCCTTTTGGAAGAGGTTCCCCTGGATGAATGCACCCATTCAAGTCACATTACTTGGTTTCTGTTTGGTGTTTGCCACACCTTTGTGCTGTGCTCTGTTTCCTCAGAAAAGTTCCATGTCTGTGTCAAGCTTGGAGACCGAGTTGCAGGCCAGCCTCCAAGAGAACCATCCTGAACTACGGCGCATGTACTTTATTTAACAAGGGCCTGTGAAGTAGGGAAGGAACCCTGGCCAGCTCTTCCTGTCATCTGTCCAGCTCCAGCAGCCTCCGAGGGAATCCTGTTTGCCTGGGGCTGTCCCAGTTACCAAAATTCCTTCAAGATCCCCTGGGGGAGGAGCCAAGCTGTTCCTGAAGACACAGTGCCTGGTACAGGTCAGATGTCTGACACACATCTGACCACATGGGCCTCCCTTACGTTGGAATCACAGTCATTTACAAAACAATACCTTTCTGGTAGATTTTAATGCAACTTCAAAGACAACATCCCAGCTCTCATCTGGAGCTTTCAAGAGCACTGGTAGGCATAGAGTAGGTGCTGTGTGTGTGTATGTATGTGTGTGTGTGTGTGTGTGTGTGTATGTTCAGTAAATATTTATTATTAGTGGAAAAGTTATACATTCAAAGGATTGAATTTCATTACTACTTTGGTTTCAAATCAAGGAGGTCCCAGCAGTTGGGAACAAAAGTTCTCAGGCTGAATGTAAAAAGTTAATTTAAATGCTAAGGAGACTTGGTTTCCAGTTTGACAGTAGACACTCCCAAAGTAGATGAATGATGAAGGTTACATATTATTGGTAGGTTTTCTTGATTGACTTAAAGTCGTTTTATGTTCTTACAAAGATAGTCATCTTCTTGCAATTATTGACCAGCAAATAGTCAAGTAACTTACATATACGAATGTCAGGTATTAGAACTATAATTAATACCAGTGCTATATGACTAGGGTGAAACTGGTGTATTGGATTTTTATACATGAAACCCCAGTTCCCACTCCCTCCCCACTTATCTTCTTTTGGTATCCTTATAGAATTCTTTGGTTTTCACGAAGATACAAAGATAATACGTTAATGAATCATTAACAGTGAATTTTACTTGAATGTCATATATTACATTCCACCCTGTTTAAAATCACGAAGCTGTGTGTGGTGGTTTGATTCAGGTGTCCCCCATAAACTTAGGTGTTCTGAATGCTAGGTTCCCAGCTGATGGATATTTGGGAATTAACGCCTCCTGGAGGGAGTGTATTGTTGGGGGCGGGCTTATGGGCTTTATAGCCAGTTTCCCCATGCCAGTGTTTGGCACACCCTCCTGTTGCTGTGGTCCATCTTCTGTTGGCCAGGGGGTGATGTCCACCCTCTGCTCATGCCATCGTTTTTCCCTGCCATCGTGGAGCTTCCCCTCGAGCCTGTAAGCCAAAATAAATCTCTTTTTCCCAGAAGCAGCTCTTGGTTGGGTGACTTCTACCAGCAATGCGAACCGGACCGCAACACTGTGTGCCACTGTTTACATCACTGTAGTGACTTCACGTGTATTTAATAGAGCAGAAGTTATGTTTGAAGACTATAGACGCTCAGTGTCACATACAAGACAGTTTGTTCATTGAGTTGAGTGTAGATCATTGTATGTCAGAGATCTTGAAGTGAAAAAAATGAAAAACTATTTAGTTTTGATAGATCGTTTTTTTTTCCTGCCAATGTGTCCAGACTGAATTTCCTCATAAAGACAAAAAATGGTGTGCCTTGTGTCTTGTTTCTCTCTCCTCTGAAAGAGTCAACGAAGCTAAAGCTCTCCGAGCTTCCCTTGTGCCATGATAAGCTTTCCCATAACATATTTATTGCCATCAATACTTCTCTTTAAAAAGGGATTTTTTATTGTAAAAAAAGCTTGAAATTTCATGAGGTGCATTGTTAAAAAGAAGTGAAAGTCCTTGAGGCCTACCTCCCACCCCCAGCTGACCTCAGAGTCCTTACCCCAGTTAATATACAGCTCTATCTAAGAAGATTTACCTTTGGTAAAAAATTAGTGACTGGTTGGAAGAATGTTGCACATTCTGGAAAGATGCAGCTAAGATGTAGTTATGCAATTCATCATGAAAGTAGACATGCGTCTTTTTAAACTTACTTTCTTGAAGCTTCAGACTCTTAATGCTTTTATATAGGAATGAATATTCAGTGTCTTGTTTAATCGTGATTTATTTTTTTAAAAAAGGAAAAGAACAAACGAACTAAAATTGGCAATCCTTGCTGATCTTTTTCTGGAGGTTAAAAAATAATCCACTTGAAGTTCAATAAACTTGTAAATGTAGATAGTTGTTAATATTTCTATTAACATGAAATAAAGAATTATGATTGTAAGTAAAAAAAAAAAAAATAGCTAGGGTGTAACACCAGAACAGTGACCATGTGACTTTCTAGATAAGGAGGCAGGAATCCATGACCTAGGGCATTGTTAGGCTAGGAGGGAGATAATGACAAATGGTTTCTTGAAGAATGTGGATAATCTACTTCATTATGCATTTATCACCATTCTGCTGACCATGGTGACTGCATCTTGGGAGTTCATCCTGATTTAACACTCCAGAGCAGAAGCCAAGCACAGGACTCCAGTCTGCTGGGGTGATGGATATTGCTGGGGAAGTTGCAGTTAAACCCCATAGGATGTAGCCAGTTATTTTGGATGAGGAGGAGCAGGTTACCCACATTCTATTTTGGCCATTGTGCCACTAACTGGTGTGAATCTTCTATCTCATTATTTAAATCTGGATCCACTATATCATGTTATCAGTATTGTTATCTTGTAAATTGTAGCTAATAAAACCATAGCAGATTTGAAATAGCCTTCATTACTATTGGAAAATGTTGTACAGAGAGGCTGCATGTGGGGCAATGAATGGTCTACAATAGAAGAAAACCCAGAATATGGCCTAGTCCAAGCAAAGACATACAGATGTTGATTGTACTGAGTAGGCAAAGGATACTTTGGGCTGGTACTCTGTTTTCTGGCTTTGTTTTAATTTTTTATTTTTTATTTGTTGTAATCTTTTTGACATGAGTTGAAGAAAATGACCTCAACACCATAGCAGCCATGAAAGCTGTTTTATATAAATAACAGTACCCACCCCATGGATTATGTAACAGCTAGGAGCACATGAAAGACTTCTTGTTCAAGCAGTCTCCATGATGGTTTGACCTCATGAGTGAAGGACCCATCAGTAGTCCTCTAGATCAACTAACAAGTCACTTTGTTATTGCTTTCTCTCTTGTACCTACAATTGCTTTGGATGATCAGAGTTCTGATTTGCTGTGATAATGGTCATAACAGGACTGCACTCCTCCCTATCTCCAGTGAGTTGGTGGCTCTTCTCCTTTGGAGTTATCTTGCACTTGTTTTTTTGTTTTTGTTTTTGTTTTTTTTCCTCTTACATCCTACCTATGAGAAGCTAAATTTAGCCATGGGTAGGCAGATATTAGGCCATACCCTTGGCCTGAGTATCTCAGCTTGCCCAGCCTGCTTCGGTGCCAGGACTCAATTCACCCAATCAGACATCTCTCTAGCAAGCACCCTACCCAAGTGGGTGGATTCCTTCTTTAAGCCAAGGCCAATGGGCTGGGATACCTGTTGCAGGTATACCTACCTTTTCCTGAGTGCAGACTCTAAAATATTTGTTCCCACAGAGAAGGGTTCTTCTCCCTGGTCCCTGAGCTGCACACAACCGGGTTTTCACACTGGTAATATTATCTAAGGGAATTCATATTGTTAGTGTTTTTACTTTTTAATTTCTTTGGAAGTGCACACTTATTTTAAACCCCTTCTCACAGATTTTTGGATCCAAGGTCCATGTTTGTTCTCAGACAATGTGGTGTGCTTTCCCTGATCTCTCCAGTTACTTTCCTTTCCTCTTTCTCTCTTAAACCCTCCACCTATTTTCTTCCCTCACATCCCTTATGTCTGAATATAGTGTGTTGGCATAGAAATCATTTGTGGACCATCCTTATTATCAACCTGTTATGTTTGTTAATTAGTAATTCAAAACTATTATGCTGCCTTGTATTCCAAATAAGAGGTGAAAATGGAACATAAAGTAGATATAACTCATAAATTGTTGTCTATAAATTCCAGGGTAATATCAGGTTTATATTATAAGCTGGGGCATATTTATAATGTTTAGTACAATGTTTGTAATATGCTGTGCTTTACTTTGTGCACAAAAATTACAATGTGGGGGGATCAAAATGTTGTGGGGTCCAGTGTTGTACAAGTAAGACCACTGACTCAGAGAGTGCTGAGTGAGAACCTATGCATCAGGACTGCACATCAGAGGCTGGGATCTCTGACAGCAGCCCCAAACTTCTCTGGAGTGTCAGCTTTTATTGGAGAAAATCACAAGATGGTTTTGGCAAAACAAGATGACACAACTCACATGTTACAATTACAGCCATAAAGTAAGTTTAAACATAAAGGGGGTTTCGGTGCATCACAATAGGGACTTTCCATTCTTAGAAGATTACAGGGAAATTTAAAAAAATAAAAAGAACTTGTGAAACCGGTCTGTTTTTCAGCTACAGGATGCACCTGGGGCTGGGGGGGAGGTAAGCCTGTGATTAGGATTCTCAGTAATGTCCTGCTTATCTATCCTTATGGATATTGCTTAATAATGTAGGCCTGTGGTAATGTTACCCACCATCCCTATCTGCTTCATATAAAGAAATGTAAAGAAATCTAACATTTTGCTCTCTTTACAAAATATTTATTTTTGGGATTGAGGAAAGAAAACATGCTACATATTCCAGCATGCTGCTTAGTAAACACAGAGTATATATGCAATGTATCCATGTTAATATTTTGGGACAAGAGAGATGATAATAAAGGATAAGGCTGAGATTAGTGCCAGATTTTAAAATTAAAAAAAAAAACAACAAAAACTTGTAACCAATGCCAAAGGTCTCCACCTCATTTTTGTCCTCCTGGGGTTCTCTGTGGGCCTCATGTTTGTGCAGAAACTAAGTATGTTCCTTAGAATACCTATGGGGATAATTTTTCTCTGGCTTCTTTGACATTGGAGAAATTGGTCAGCAAGAGACTTCTCTTGATGTGTTTCTAAGAATTTGATGTATTTGGATGACTCTGAGTCTCAGGTATTGTCTGAACATCTTCCAGAACGATATTAATTTTATGCTAGTGGGCCTGGCCTCCAGTTCTAGAAGTACAAGAAGTGTTACCTAAGTTAAGGACACTTATAAGTCCATATATGTTCTGACTTCCCCAGATTACTCCATTATATGGGGTTGGTATTCAGAAATGATTATGGCTATATCCTCATGTAAAGGTTTTGATGGGAGCTGACAGAAAGCTAGAGGAAGCCATTCTACATGTAGTTCAATGGGAGAAAGAGATACCACCAGAGAAGATACTCAACAGTGGACACTGCAAGCCTGATAATTGGACATCCAGGCCAAATGGTGGAAACCAACTGCCCTCCAATTGGACTGGAGGCCCGCTCCATGGGAGGGAATACATCCCTGATACTGAAAACTTAAAACAGGGGTATTCATGAGCCCTAGGGGTGTAACATCTGCTGATGTCTGGATAAATGTATATGCTGTGTTTATCAAACTGCCCAGTGAGGACTTCTCTTGATATTAATATTCTTATATTAATGCTACTCTCACTTTGGGTAGTGAATCTTCTCTTTTCAGATGGCAGTGACCTTAGGATGACTCAGAAGGTATCATGGTGCTGGAAAGAAGTGACTGGAGTACTGAGTAACATCTCAATCACACTTTCCAAGGCTCATGGGCTAATGCAGAAGAGGTGGTAGAAAGAATGTAAGAGCCAAAGGAAGGGTAGGACTCCTTACAACGTGCTCCCTCCAGACATAAAATAGCCTGGATATCCATGACCTCATAGTGCCTGACACTACCTAAACAAGACCATCATAAGACTAGGAAAAGATCATGATATCAAAATAAAAGAGAGACTGATTGAGATGGGGAGGGGATATGATGGAATTTCAAAGGGGAAAGTGGGGGGAGGGAGGGTATTACCATGGGATACTTTTTATAATCATGGAATGTTAATAAAAATTGAAATAAATAAATAATTTTTTTAAAAAAGGCTTTAATGGGAGATTTAAAAAGAAAAACTGGAAAATAGATCTAAGGAAACAAAAGGGTGAAAAAGAGGAAAACTGAGTATTTTCAAAGTTTATCATACACATGTAAAAATATCACAGTAAATCATTTTATACAATTAATACATACTAATTAATAATGTACCAATTTAAATGAAGACTTCCTCAGACATTCTTTTAATTCAGTGAAGACATTAGGATGAAACTCCATCCACTTCTGTGTGAGAATTGAAGTAAATCAATTAATTATTGATTTCATGCAAGTCTTGGAGATTCCCAGGGCAGCCTCTGAATGCCAGGGTGTTTTAAGTGGTAAAAGAAAATACGAGATATAAAGGCAAGCAGGTTGCTTCAATGGCAAAGCACTGCATTTGGATTTAAAGTAGAGTTAGGTTACCTTGATTTCTTTTGGAATCCCTGTCTAGTTATTGGTGGTGAAACTCCTGTAAGAGATCAATGTGGAAATTTTGGGAGGACTTTTGAGATTATGGTAAAGATAAGGATGAGTATGAGGAATACTTCCCAGAAAGTCCAGAACTACATACAGGAATATGAATAAAAGAGTATATATTGATTTCACATGGCAGAATTATTTGGCATAAAATGCCATGCCATCCATATGAGCACTGATATCAGCATGTGGGGATAAGTACACTGTTTATATACAAATAGGTCTGTGCTGTTCAAGACAGTCTCATGACTTGAAATGTATTTGAACCACACACCTAAATTCAAATTTATCTTCTCTTCCAGTCTAAGGATAAATGTTGCCTATGACAGGGAAGTAAAGGCTTGAATTTGCATATGATACATCATATGACTTAAACATTAGCCCATGGATGAAATGCCTATTCCATATCTTATTTTCTATATTTGTAAGGATTTCTCTATTTAAACTTCTTGGTTGGAAATTAAGAATTGGGAAAATAGATCAACCAGGGCCCAAATTAACAAACTCAATTTATTTTTTACATTGCAGATTCAGTAGCAAAAGGAAAAAGCCATATTATGTAGCAAGCTACATGTGACATATGATTTTTTAACTTGTAATTCAATTTAATGGGTTAATGAAAAAGCTTCAGAAGTTAGAAAAGAGTTAATTATGCATTAGAGAGAAGAAAAAATTTTAATATAGAAAGTTGCTTATTGCATAATTTAATGGTTATTTTTTTTAATGTAGAACATTGCTTATTAGATAATTGTATTGGTTATCTTTTGTTTAAATCCAATAACAGATTTTCCTAGAGAAGGTAGAGCTATGGCTTTGGGCCAGAACATACCACTTAAGAGATTTTTGATTAATCATCGTAACTTAAAGGCAGACTCAGAACAACTGGCCTAAAAAGGTTAAAGAAGTGCCCCACCATGTGGACAAAAAGCCTTTAAAGGTTTAAATGTGCTGGAGGGGAATCTGCACAAAGTTACCCAAAGCATAGCTTTAATCTGATTTTTATTTTTTTGGCTAATAAAATAAAATTCTTTGCTGTGCTCCAAGGCACAGATTAAATCCCAAGGATTAAGATTTAAATATGACAATGATCAAAATAGACATCTGATAAAAGTTTAGAATGGTAAAGGAACTAATCATATCAGTATGGAGTAAAGACTGAAAATATGCTTTCAAAAATGTTAGTATAGGGCTGGAGAGATGGATTAGCGGTTAAGCACTTGCCTGTGAAGCCTAAGGACCCCAGTTCGAGGCTCGGTTCCCCAGGTCCCACGTTAGCTAGATGCACAAGGGGGTGCACGCGTCTGGAGTTCGTTTGCAGAGGGTGGAAGCCCTGGCGTGCCCATTCTCTCTCTCCCCCTCTATCTGTCTTTCTCTGTGTGTCTGTCTCTCTCAAATAAATAAATAAATAAATTTTTTTAAAAAATATGTTAGTATATGAGGTGCTGGAGAGATGGCTTAAGATGGTTAAGGTGCTTACTTGAGAAACCAAAGGACCCAGGTTCAATTCCCCAGTACCCATGTAAGTCAGATGCACAAGGGGGGTACATGTATCTAGAGTTCATTTACATTGGCTAGAGGCCCTGGCACACCCATTCGCTCTCTCTCTCTGTCTGTCTGTCAGAGACCATGACCTCACTGCCCTGAGGACAAAAGAGAACTAGCAGTCCTCATGCAGCCCCTCCCCCGAGAATAAACAGCTGCTCTGGGAGACTTCACAAGAGAGATTCCAAGAAGATGCTCCAGAAGATTACGGCCAGGTGGCTCTACTTCCTCCTTCCTTGTACCCCCTCCCCTTTTTTCCCCCCTTATTGCCCTACCTGCTGGTTGATTATAAAAGAGCTAAAAAATCCAATGAGACCTTGACAAAACCTCCACTTGGTCTCCTTCTTTCCCACCCATTCTTTCAGGTTGCAGCCCTCCTCGACCACCCTGTGTAACATTGGCCCCGCAGGTCGGGGGCAAGTGGCGCCCAACGTAGGGGCTCAAGGCATGGGTCTCGACCGGACGACTAACCGTGCTGGAGATCTCCTTGGGATGCCGAGAGACATTTTGAAGAGAGCCCCACCATTTTGTCGCTCGCAATTTCAGCTACGGACACAGTAAGTCAGGACTCTTATTTTTCATTCTCGTCCGATTTTCAGAACGGGCCAAAAGCTTAGTAAAGAGGCTCTTTTTCTTAAGGATTTAAAGAGCTCACTCAGGGAAAGAGGAATTAGAGTTAAGAAAAAGGACCTCATTAATTTTTTTGTTTTCATTGACAAAGTGTGTCCCTGGTTCATTATTTCTGGTCCTGATAATCATCCTGAAAAATGACAAAAGGTCGGTAAAGACCTAAATTGCCGTATTCTAGAGGAGGGACCTGATTCTGTTCCCTCCACGATTTTCTCCTACTGGGGACTCATAAGAGACATAGTGGAGGAAGCGCATTCAGATCCAGATAAACAACAACTCCTTTCTGTCGCTGAGTACTGCCTCCGCCCTCTCTCCTGCAGCGTTTCTTTAGTTTCACTTTCTTCTCCTCCTGAGAAATCCCCTTGCCCGTCAGTCATTATTGATATGGGTTGTAGCTCCAATAACTCTGGTGCCCCCCGAAAAATAGAAAAATTATATCCGCCCTTACCAGAGCCTATTCCCCACAAAACTGCTTCTCGATGTACGCCCCTCATTAACCCAGTTTTTTCAAAAAACTGTGATCCCGAGCCACTCGATCTGGGTGATGCTGCTTCTCTTGAGGAGGAGGATGCTAAATACCATAATCCTGACTGGCCTCCCGCTGCATCGGCCCCCCCTTTCAGACCGCCCCCTTACCCCTCCCAGCTTTGTGCACCCACTCTATTACCCACTCTGCAACCTCCAGGGTTTCACCCCTCTACACTTACTGGTGCCAAAGAACATCTCACTAAACAGATAACTGAATTACGGGATGTGCTTAAGCTTCAAAAAGAGTTTGCTCAATTATCTACAGATTTAAGCTGTTTACAAGCTTCAATTAACGAGACAATACTTAAACCCCCCAAAAAAGTCTTATACTGTCTCTGATCCAAAACCACTAAATTTGGAATGAGGACATGATTCTTCTAGAAAAGGGTGGTGTAATCCACTCAATATCAGCTTCACGCCAGAAGGCAAAAGACAGGATTGGACCAACAGAGGCTTTGAGTGGGGCCTTAGGTTATATGCCTATGGGACAGACCCCGGCCTCACTTTTAAAATTAAACTTCTTAAAAAAAACCCTCAATTCTCTAAAAATCCCATTCTTCATCAGCCCCCTCCCAGCCAGGCTAAAAACATACACCCCCCCCCCTCTCTCAACACCACAAGCTGTTACTGATGTCACTCTATTTCGACCTACCCTACCGTTAGGATTGCCTTCATCGGCAGACCTTATTCTGACCATGGTTAACACCTCTATAGAGGCCATACATCAGACCAATATATCTGAATTTCAGGAATGCTGGGTATGTTATTCACCTCGACCCCCTTTTTATGAAGGGATAGCCTTATATGCAGAATTAACAGTGACCAATGACACCATGGCTTTACAGTGGCAATGGCAAGATGGGGTTGGCCTCACGGTCACCCAGGTATCTGGGTGTGGGGTGTGCCTCCTGGGTCCGTCCATGCTTCCCCCTATAGAGCTTCAAACAATCTGCAATCTCACTCATGTTGTTAACTCTAGCTTTCTCTATATTGTTGCCCCTGCTGGCACTTACTTTGCATGCTCTACTGGTCTCATTCCTTACGTTGTAACTTCCACCTTCTTAGCTCACAAAGATTATTGTGTCCTTGTACAACTCTTCCCCAAGCTAACAATACATTCCAAAGATGAGTTCCTCCATTTTTGGGAGGGAGCCTATCACTGCCATCACTCTTGCTGTTATCCTAGGGTTGGGTGCCGCAGGAGCAGGCACAGGCATCGCTTCATTAGTCACATCCCAACAACAATTTAATCAACTCTCTTTGTCAGTAGATAAGGACTTGCATGAATTACAAAAGGGTCTTCAAGACTTAAAGGACTCTATGGTATCCTTGTCTGAAGTAGTCCTCCAAAACAGACCTGGGCTAGACCTAGTCTTTCTACAAGAGGGGGGACTCTGTGCTGCACTTAAGGAAGAATGTTGTTTTTATACAGACAAAACTGGCCTAGTTCAAATAGTATTGACAAGGTCCGTTCCAGTTTGGAGGAACAAAAGTGTAACTGGGAAAAGCAGGAGTCATGGTACCAAAACTGGTTCTCCTCTTCTCTTCTGTTTTCCACATTACTCCCCTCTATTCTTGGTCCCTTCGTAGGACTCCTCCTTCTTCTTTCTTTTGGACCTTGGGCATTTAAATGACTAACTTCTTTTGTCAAAGAACAGGTTGATTCTGCCACCAGAAATTCGGTGTCTGTCCATTACCACAGATTGCAGCTACAAGAAGAAGAGGGCCAAACTCATGAGGCACCCCTTGGCTCTCCTTTGGCCCGACTTGATTTTTCTCCCTTGGCTAACAATAGGTCATGGTTTCAATTCCCTAAATGGCTGTGAGGCTCCCAATGACGGGATTATTATGGTACCAAGCCCAGAGGCACACCACTAAGCTATGGCCGCAGCCAGAGACGAGAATATTGTAGGGCCCATTCCCTGGAGGCCATCCACATAGCCTAAGACAGGCGGATCACCTTCCATGAGCTGTGATTGCGGCCAATGACAGGATTATTGTGGATCCAGGGGTGGAGGCAGCCCTCATAGCTTAAACAGGCGGGCCATCTTCAGTAACTGGTGCTGGGACTGGAAGCATACCATATAGCCTAAGACAGGGTACCTCGCCCATTTCAATTATACAAAGAGGGAGGAAATTTCAGAGACCATGACCTCACTGCCCTGAGGACAAAAGAGAACTAGCAGCCCTCATGCAGTCCCTCCCCCGAGAACAAACAGCTGCTCTGGGAGACGTCACAAGAGAGATTCTGAGAAGATGCTCCAGAAGATTACGGCCAGGTAGCCCTACTTCCTCCTTCCTTGTACCCCTCCCCCCTTTTCCCCCCTTATTGCCCTACCTGCTGGTTGATTATAAAAGAGCTAAAAAATCCAACATGAAACGAGTCCTTGACAAAACCTCTGCTTGGTCTCCTTCTTCTTTCCCGCCCATTCTTTCAGGTTGCAGCCCTCCTTGACCACCCCGCGTAACATTGGCCCCGCAGGTCGGGGGCATCTGTCTACTTTATCTCTCTTTCTCTCTGCTTGCAAATAAATAAAATAAAAATTTTAAATGTTAATATATGATTTATCTTCAAAAAATAATAATAGACCTGAACAAACATTTCTGTGTTTCACCAGGCCTCCTGACTCACACATTTTAATCACAGTGAGAAAACACAGAAATCTGTCTGTATTGTGGTTTACCTCCACACATTCTTGCAAGCAAGATTTTCAGGATACAGTAAACATGCTACAAATTGGCACAGAGAAGGCACTGTTACTACTTAATTAAATTTCATTGCTAAGTTTGAAATGAGTGAATAAGGTGTGTGATTTTACTTGTTACAAGGTATGCTGCTAATTAAAAAAAAAAAAAAGTTACTTCCTAACCTTACTGGAAGGCTGGAAGGATTTGACAATCTGTTGCTGATGGTAATATTAAAAGCTAATAATTCTTTGATAACCTTGAATAGAGTCACAGGGCAGCAACTTAACTCTGTGTCATCAGAAGTATAATTTGGAGTAAAGGAACCAGAGAACACTGACCATTTTCTGTTTATCTAGGCATTTCCCTAGGAATCTTTTGTTAACCAAATTTCTTACATTAATTTATTTTCTTTGTTTTGGTACTAGAAAAGTTTAATAATCGAAAGTTCTAGATGCTGCATTTCCAATTAGCTTAAGGTCTACTATATAATATAAAATATATAAACATACAGTATAATCAGTTGCATAAATAATAAAGAAAAAATATTCATCAGAAGTTATTTTCTCTTGGGCTGGAGAGATGGCTTAGCAGTTAAGGTACTTGCCTGCAAGCCTAAGGACCCAGTTTCAATTCCCCAATACCCACATAAGCCAGATACACAAGGTGGCACATACATCTGGAATTTATTTGGAGTGACTAAAGTCCCTGGTACACCCATTCTAAGCCTCGCCATCTGTCTTCTTCTCTTGTTCAAATAAATAAATATATTAAAAAAGAAGTTATGATCTCTCAAATACTCTAACACTGACATTATTTACATCCTCTCTCTTATTAGGCATGAATTTGGTTACATGTAAAGTGGAATCTGAAAGTTTTATTCCATTATTACTAAGTTTTATGAAATGAGAAGGGATATGGATAAAAGCCAAATATCTGGTATCTTCTATCTTGACAAATTATCTACATATTATGAAAGAAGTTGTAGTAAAAAGGAGATTTTGTGTTTGTGACATTGCAGTCCTAGAATATATGTCAATAGAGATCTAAAGAATAATTTTGTGTTGTCAGTTGTGTCAAATTTAAGAAGAGAAGATGAGAAGGCAGAGGCCACATGCCTTGAGAGAAGACACAAAACATGAATACATGTTCCGGTTAGGCAAAAGAGTCTGAGGGTTTGGGAACACTCCACCTAGAATGGTCATCTTTCATCTCATAATTTTCATCTGATTCAGTAGTCATTCTCTGGATTTATGTAAGGAAAACCACTTTCTCTTTTGAAGTCCTTGTGAGGCTATCTTTGTCCCCAGCCTGCAGAGAAGAAGCTGTGACAGTTACTGCATCATGCAGTGAATGCCTCCATTGAAGGGTATCTCTGCATTAGAATTTAGGATTACTGGAAGGATTTTCAGATTTTTCAGGTTACTTCTCCTTAACTTTTGTTAATGTTGTTGAGTGATGGACATTGATACAAAAACCTCACATATTCTGCCTCTTTCTGCCACTGAATTATGCCTCATTGTCTCCATTAACTTTTGCAGAGATGGCATTTATTATACCTTGTGCTCATCCATATAATGTGTATAGTCTTCTTCACATTGCTGCTCAGAAAGAAGTCTTCAGCCAAGAATCCTGCAATGCGAATGGCATGTGTTTCCTAATGCTTTGAGTATGTGAACTAAAGTTCCCAGAAAAGTGCTGCATCTTCTACACCTACTTCCAGCAAGGCTGAATAGACTGATAAAATTCCTGTGATCACAGAGATGGAATGATTCAAGTCAGAGTCAAATTACCTTAGGTTATCTTTAGGTCCTCAATAGCTATTAATTGTCCACCTCTGTTTTTGACTATCAGTTGACTAGTTGTGATCCTTTTTGGAACATAAAAACAGACTACAAGATTCCACCAGCTGAAGAGCTAAGAATGACATCAGATCACATCTGAAGTCTATGGTGGAGATTCCCCCCTCCCTCATCCCTTACTTTGCTATAATCCACTTACCTGATGGGCAGCCAATGTACTTAAAAAGAACCTTGATTAATGATTTTCTTTTGATCTATAGATATAAAATCTTCATGTAATTGGTAACATGTTGCAAAATGGAATTTGGGATAATCTAAGTCTATGTTCTTGGGCCATGGTCACTCATATTTGGCTCCAGAATAAGCTATTTCTCATCTTTTTTGCAGTGAGAGCCAGGCAGTCTTGGAAGCTTGATATGCAGCCACTGGGACTTTGCACATTTAGCCCAAAATTGAGGTGGTTAAGCAAGTAGCCAATGAGCAAAAACCACTCTTGAAAGAAATGTATGATATCTTTTTATCAAGAAAAGTGAAATGGTGCTCATAATCAGGGCTTCTGTTTAGCATGGTAGTAGAAGTATTCATCAATGCAGCATGACAAGGAAATAATTGAAAGGCATTTTTTTTTTTCCTTTGTAAAGGAAGAAATAACTTTAATATGCCTTGGGCCACAATTCATCTGAAACAGGGTGTTAGGGGTTCAGGAAAGTACTTAAATCTCAAATGCTGAGTTTGCATTTGCCTTTAGCCAAAAAATTTGGGAAAGCAAACTGAGAATAATAATTATTAAATTATTATATGTATTTAGGGAAGTACAGAGCCAAGGGAAGGAAAATGAATACACTCACATGACTTGAGAACCCATGTGGTGGGCTGAAGAAAACCTGTGAAAAGGACTGAAAAGCTCCTGTAAAGTTTGGGAGTGACCAAGACCACAGAGACCACTCTGAGGCAAAGATGGAAGTGTTTATTCTGGGAGAACACAGCTGCCAGAACTGACTTTCAAGAGCAGAGCACAGCCAACTTTGAAATTACAGACAGTGGGCTATATAGAGCTCTTCAGTTGGGGGAAGGTGAGGAAGGGAAAAGAACTCCTTTGTTCTTTACATTAGCCATTTCAAATAGCTAGGGTGTGAGACTAGAAGTGGCCAGGTAACCAGGGAGATTAAGGCACAGGAAATTTAGACCTGGGGCATTGTTAGGCAAGGAAGGGATAATGGGTGGGCTGTGTCTTGAGGAATGTGGATGACCCACTTCCTGTGTCTGTCACCATCCTGCTATCTTTGGTGACTCTATTTTGTCCTGCTCTAACAGCTCCTACCATGTGGAGAGGAGGAAGAGGTAAAGAGCCCATGTGGAGAAACTCACCAGAAGCTGCACAGTCAGGAGTGATCAGTCAGCCCATAGAGCTTGCTCTACACCCCCCCTCCCCCCCCCCACAAACACATTTGTAATGTTATTTTTGTGGGCCTTACCTTCTGGCTCAGGTGAGCCAGAGTGAGGGCTTATTGGTCCAGGCTAGGGGCTGTCTCTAGAAGAGGTTAGCCATGACACGAAGTTCTGCAGGAAATGCTTGACTAACTACAATGTTAGAATTAAATCCTAGGAAAGAAGACTTTCCAGGAGGGTCCCAAATTGATAGGGAAGAGATAAGAGGTCAGCTCATACTTTGACCTCTAGCAAAGTAAAGTCTACAAGGATCCTTCCAGGGATCCAGATACCCTAAATGCCTCATAAAGCTACCTGACTCTCTCTCAGGTCTACATAGGAAATTCAAAAACACAAATTGCCAATCAGAATTATGAAAAGTCCCATAGCTCAGGAAATTAAACAGTCACTCAACCATTGTAATCTCATGAAGCTGAAAAGTTTCTTCATAGGCAAACATACAATAAGCAGAGCCAATAGATAACCCACAGAATGGGAGAAAATTTTTGCTGGCTGTAAAACTGACAGAGGCCTAATTTCAGGAATATACAAAGAACTAAAAAAAATAAAAATAAAAAAATAACCAAAACAAACATTGAATCATCAAACAACCTACTCACAAAATAGGGTAGAGAACTGATCAGGGAATTCTCAGAGGAAGAAATACAAATGGCAAATACACACTTATAAAAACGTTCAAGATCCATAACCATCAGGGAAATGCAAATTACAACAACTATGAGATTCCACCTTGTCCCACTAAGGATAATAAACAGAAAATCAAGTGAAACAAATTATGGAGAGGATGTAAAGAAATAGGAACCATCATTCATTATTGGTAGGAATGTAAGATGGTACAACCACTACAGAAAGAATATGGAGGCTCCAAGAAAGATTGACTATAAAGTTACCAACAGATCATGTTTACAGCTGCTCAATTCATAATAGCTAAGAACTGTAATCAACCCAGATGTTCATCATTAGATGAATGGATAACCAAAATGTGGTATATCTACATGAAGGAATTCTACACATTAGTAAGGAAAAAATGACACAATAAAATCTGAAGAAAAATGGTTGAATTTAGAGCAGATCATTCTCAGCAAACTCAATCACAGAAAGATAGTCTTTGCATGGTCTCCCTCATCTGTGGCTCTTAACATGGATCTTCCTGAGATGCTGACATATCTAAGAGGCATCTCAAGGACCAGACAATAGGGAGGGTGGGGCAGGGATTCAAAACTGGACCCAATGAATGAAACTGGCACCATAAAATCCTATGTCCTGAAAGACATACTAAAAGGTTGAATCTTTATCAAGTCCTTAGAGGGAATACCTGAATCAAAGGGCCCTGGAGAGGGTATGATAAAGACTAACCTTAATCTTGTCCTTTTTCTCTCTCTCTCCTCTCTCTTTCTCTTTTCTTTTATATTAACTATCTTTTTCTTCCTTCTTTTTACTTGGGTCTGGCTTGTAACTCCCCGTACCAGGACACGATTAACATCCACAATGAGCTGTTGATCAGAGACATACAAAGTTTCCCAAAAGAAAAAAGACTTCTGTCAGAGAACTTTATTACCCACCAAAAGTTAATAGTAATACCCTACTGCTGAAGACACCATATGCTGTTGGTACAGAACATGGAGAGACCTAGCAGGAATCTGGAAGAGAGTAAGTCCCCAAACAGTTAGCTTGACTAGTGCCAGAAGGTGTTACATGAGCAACTGGAGGAAATGGTCAACATCTGTCCAAGCAACTCATGGACTAAGCTAGTCAGCAGCAAACAAACTCATGTGATGCTCACTCAAGTGCAATAGTGGCACAAAGCTATGGAGGGTAACCAACTGCTCTTGAATTAGCTAATGAATACATTCAGTGGAATGGAACACATAGCTGGACCTGGAAAACAAGTCAGAATCATATACAAAAAGTGATTTCACTTTCCAATATTAAGCTCACATTAATCTTGGACTACAGAGGGCCAAAGCCTGTTAAATTCTTTCTAAAATAATAATGGTTATTCCATTTATCCAGTGCTGACTTCACTCTCCAATGGAGATTCTACTTCTCCTTTTCAGATGGACATAGAACCTGAGTAGAGGCCATCACACTTCACCAAGGCCCCAGAAGAAACCATAGAGGAACTGGAGAAATGAGTAAGAGTGCTGCTTTCTTGGTGAACCTGGTACCAGCACAAGGGAGAAGGAGATAGACACAGAGAACACTCAACTCATACCAAACCAGATATCCAGAGACACAGAAACTCCCAAGACCTTTTTACTGAAGGAGACCTAAAAGAAACACAACATGGCTCAGGGAAATTCATGGAACAGGAGGCGGAAAGATTGTTAGAGTCACAAGTTGGGACATTATGCACAGAGACATTGTGTCTTCCCCATAAGTGATGCTTAACCCCACAATGCATGACTCACAATTCCCAATGAAGAGAGTACCTTCAGAGGGGAGAGGACAGGTAAAAGGCTAACAATGGCACTAACATGTGCTGTACACACACAGTATGTACATAACTAATAAAAAATATCAAAAAAGTTAGATCACAAAACAAATTCAAAGAAACAGCAACATTTGAAGTGTAATGTTAAAACACTACTTTTAGTAGAAGCAGAGACTATAAAATAACTATTATATAACCAAAGATATGTATGAACTTTGAAATTTATCTATATCTATATCTAATCTGTATCTATCTACATATCCTCTTGGTATCGATATTGGTGGTGAATTGGATCTAGAAAGCCCTAAGGTTATCTAAGGATTGCCAAGTCCATCCGATAAACTAGGATAATATGTGCATATAACTTGTATTCATCCTTTTGTGTAATTTAAATAATTTGTACATTACTTATGTCTGGTAGGACAAGAATCCCAGGATGAAGTCAAAATGAAGGAAGAGAATAACATCAGCCTGATTGATGCAACTTTAGAGACTTTTTTAAAAATATATTTTTATTGACAATTTCTATACTTACAAAAAATACACCATGATAATTCCCTCCCCTCCCTCACTTTCCTTTTCACAACTCCAGTCTCCATCACATCCCTTCCCTATCTCCCTTAGTCTCTCTTTTATTTGGATGTCATTATCTTTTTCTCCTATTATGAGGGTCTTGCTAGGGACTGTGAGGTCATGGATATCAAGGCCAATTTCTGTCTGGGCAGTTGCATTATAAGGAGTGGTACCCTGCCTTTGGTTCTTCTATTCCTTCTGCTACCCCTTCTGCAATGGATCCTGAGCATTGGAGGGGATGATAAAGATATTTTAGAGCTATACACTCCTCTGTCACTTCTTCTCAGCACTATATTGCCTTTTGTGTCATCCTAGTGATCATCACCATCTTAAAAGACAAGCATCTCTAACCAAAAGTTAAATATATGAATATGAACATTAAGAGTAGTCATTGAGGGCAGTTTGGTGACCATAACATATGCATTTGGCCAGATAAGAGCAGGCTTTATACCCCTAAGGCTCATGACCCCTCCTGCCATAGGCTTTTGATTAGGTTTTCTGTACTAGGCATGTATTCCCTCCCATAGAGTGTGCCTCCAGTCCAATTAGAGAGCAGTTGGTCTCCCCCAGAGCAAACATGCCACTATTGTACCTGTTTGGTCACTTGGCCTGTCTGGCCAAACTTGAGGCTTCCAGTGTACTCTGTTTTCACTGATGTCAACTTCCATCTCCCATAGGGCTGCATGCAGTGCAGGTTTTCTCCAGCTTTCAGTTAGCTGGTCTATAGGGAAAAGGTTTTCAGCTCAGCACCAGCTTGACTTATCAGTGACTTTGCTACTCAAGCATGTGGAGTCTTCTGCAGTAGGGTCTTACCATGTTTCTCAAGGGAAACCAAGGGGCTTGACAATAGCCTGTAATATGTTGGAGGCCAATAGGGACCTCCCTGGCCAACAACTCACTGGAATGTATCAAATGCCTGGAAATGAAAATTTTCTAGTAGCAATCGATGGCTTCTGGATGTGCCATTATTTAAAAACATAGATTTTCATATGTCTTATTCAGAATATCTTAAATTGATTGACCCTTCCCCCCTGCCCTTATTTTACACAATCTCTTCCCCTGATCTCACTTAGGCCTTCTCCCCACTCTTCTACTTACATATATACAATACCATCCCCTTAAGTCCTTCTCTCTCCTCCCTCCATTACATCCTTTTTCTAGCTTACTGGCCTCTGCTACTGATTTGTGGTTCCAGCTCACACACAAGTCTATACATTTGTAGCTAGGATCCACATATGAGAGAGAACATGTGATGTTTGGCTTTCTGGGCCTGAGTTACCTCACTAGTATGAACCTTTCCAGATCCATCCATTTCCCTGCAAATTTCATTTCAATGGCTGTACCAGATTACAATCCCACCAACAGTGTAGAAGGGTTCCCCTTTTTCGACCTTCTTGCCAAAATTTATTGTCATTTTTTTTTTTTTTTCTGATGGTAGCCATTCTAACAGGAGTGAGATGGAATCTCAAAGTAGTTTTGATTTGCATTGCTCTGATGGCTAATGACATAGAGCACTTTTTAGATATTTGTATGCCATCTGTATTACTTCTGGTGAGAACTCTCTCTTTACTTTCATAGCCCTTTTTTTAAATTTTTATTTATTTATTTATTTGAGAGCGACAGACACAGAGAGAAAGACAGACAGAGGGAGAAAGAGAATGGGCGTGCCAGGGCTTCCAGCCTCTGCAAACGAACTCCAGACGTATGCGCCCCCTTGTGCATCTGGCTAACGTGGGACCTGGGGAACCGAGCCTCGAACTGGGGTCCTTAGGCTTCACAGGCAAGCGCTTAACCGCTAAGCCATCTCTCCAGCCCCCATAGCCCATTTTTTAATTGGGTTTTTGATTTCTTACTATTCTGTGTTTTGAGTTCTTTGTATATTCTATCAGGTGTGTAGCTGACAAAGATTTTCTCCCATTCTGTAGGTTGTCTTTTTGCTCTATTTACAGTGTCCTTTTCTGTTCAAAAACTTTGTAATTTCATGAGACCCAGTGGTTGATTAGTGGATTAACATCTGAGTCCTCTATTCTTTTCCATTGAACTACCTGTCTCTCTTTGTGCCAATGCCATGCTGTTTTTGTTACTATGGTTTTGTAGTATAGCTTAAAATCTGATATGGTGATACCACCAGCCTTATTTTTGTTGCTCAAAATTGTTTTGGCTATTTGAGGTTTCTTGTGCTTTCAAATGAATTTTCAGATTTTTTTCTATTTCTGTAAGGAATGACATTGGAATTTTAATGGGGATTCGTTAAATATGCAGACTGCTTTTGGTAAGATTGACATTTTCACAATATTGATTCTTCTAATTGAAGAACATGGGATGTCTCTCCATTTCCTTGTGTCTTCTGCAATTTCTTGTTTGAGTGTTTTAAAATTCTTATTGTAGAGATCCTTCACTTCCTTGGTTAAGTTTATTCCATGGTACTTTTTTTTTCCTAAGGCAAATATGAATGGGAGAGATTCCCTGATTTCATCCTCTGCATGTTTGTTGTTAGTACATAGAAAGCTACTGATTTCTGTGCAATTGGTTTGTATGCTGCTACATTGCTAAAATGTTTATCAGTGCTAACAGTTTGCTGACAGAATCTTTAGGGTCCTTTGTGTATAAAATTACATCATCTGCAAATAATAACAATTTGATTTCCTCCTTTCTAATTTGTATCCCTTTTATGAGTGTCTCTTGCCTTATTGTTATAGCTAAGACTTTCAGTATTATATTAAATAAAAAAGGTCAATGGACATTCTTGTGTTGTTCCTGAATATAGTGGGAAAGCTTCAAGTTTTTCCCCATTTAGTATTATATTGGCTGTAGGATTGTTATAAATAGCTTTTATTTTGTTAAGATATATTCCTTCTGTTCCAAAGTTCTGTAACACTTTTACCGTGAAAGGATGTTAGATTTTGTCACATGCGTTTTCTGTATCTATTGAGATGATCATGTGATTTTTGTCCTTCAGACCATTGATATGATGTATTACATTTATTGATTTGTGTATGTTGAACCATCCCTGCATCCCTGGAATAAAGCCAACTTGGTCCAGTTAATAATCTTTCTGATATATTCTTGTATTCTGCTTGCCAATATTTTGCTCAGAATTTTTTCGTCTATGTTCATGAGGCAGAGTGTTTTTTTTTTTTTTTTTTTTTGTGGTTGTTGCTGTTGTTCTGTCTTTTCCTGGGTTTGGTATAAGGGTGCTGGCTTCATAGAAGGAGTTTGGTAGACTTACTTCCTTTTCTATTTTATGGAAAAGTTTGAGAAACATGGGTGTTAGTTCTTCCATGAAGGTCTGGTAAAATTCACCAGTGAATCTATCACCTTCCTCCTCCCTCCCCACCCAGGAATGTCTCTCAGGACTTAGGTTGGCCTGCTCTAGCTCTTGAAGGTCTCCCTCCCTTGCTTTTGTGGAAACTATACTGATACATCAGGCCAAACCCCTCTCCAGTTTCTGGGCTCCCCAAGTCTTGACAAAGAAGTGCTTTCAACACCTTGGGACTCTCTCTGTCACACTCACTGAGCCCTGAAGGGTGACTTTCAACTCAGTTTGCTGGCTTGCTCCTTCTTCACCACCCCAAACTCTCTGTGCTGGGAGAGGAGAAGGAAGTTCCTTGCACCTCCTCACACTGCCATTGGCCATGCTCAAAGAGGGACCAACTTGCTCCTCCCCTCCTTTCCCCCCCCTCTGTCCTCCTCTCTGCTGGATTCCCTCAGCCATTCTCAGCACTTAGGTAACCTGCTTCAGCTTCTCTGTCTTCTGCTATTGTGCCTGGAGGACTGCATCAAGCATAAGGCACTGAACCACTGTAATTTACATACTCCTGCCTCCCTTACAGCCTAATATCCCATCCACTCTTGTCTGTGCCACCCCCTCACAGCAGCCACCACCACATGCACTCACCCTCTCTTCCCCACCCCTTTCTTTCCCCACCTCCTAAGTACTCATTCTTCACAACTAATAATTACTCCTTAAGGAATTTCTCCTTCTCTCTTCTTTACAAGAGTCTCCTCTATACACTTTCTTCTCCCTCTCATCCAAGATGGGAAATAAGACTTCAAAAACCGTCCCTATCACTGGGTGTGGTGATACACGCCTTTAATTCCAGCACTCAGGAAGCAGAGGTAGGAGGATCACCATGAGTTTGAGGCCATCCTGAGAATACAGTGAATTCCAGGTCAACCTGGGCTAGAGTGACACCCTACCTTAAAAAAACAACCAACCAAACAAGCAAAAACAAAACAAACAAACAAAAATTGTCCCTATCACCCCTCTGGCTTGTCTACTTCAAAACTTTAAGAAATTAGGCATCCAAGATGATATCAAACCTCCCCATTTAATCTTTTCTTGCAACACAGTCTGTCCTCAATATAAATTAGACACTGGAGCCAGATGGCCTAAAAATGGCAGTTTTGATTTCCAAATTCTTTCTGAATTACAAAAATTCTGCCAATGCACTAGGAAATAGTCCCAATTTCTTTATATTCAATCATTTTTTGATTTATGTGCTTCTTCTTCTTTCTGCTGTATTTGCCCCACTCACCAGATTCTTCTAGCCAAAAGCTTAGGGGCCAAATCAAATTCAACACCCCCTCCTTACTCTTCTCCACCTTCAGCTCTTGGTCCAGGCACCATACATGACCTGACCCCTACTTCTCCTATTACCCACAGAGAACTGACAAGTGAAAACTTAACCCCCTAGCTCATCTCCATTCAATCCATTCTCACCATCACCACACTCTGTCCCCTCCCTTCTCTCCTCCTGCTCAATGGACCTGCTCATGCACAGATAATAGTCTTTCGCCTATGAGAGGTGGTAGGCACTGAGGGAATGGTAAGTGTCCATGTCCATGTGTGAAACTTTCTCAAATTGAAGCATTACAAAGATACTTTTTTTTTCTGACCCTGCCCACTATATTAAGGAATTCTGCTATCATACTCAGGCCTGTGACTTAACCTGGCATAATCTCTATGTTGTTCTCCATTCAATTCTCACCCCAGAAGAATGTGAGCATTACTGGATGGCTGCCCAGGCCCCCACTGATGATATCCATCTAATTGATCCAGCCTATCCAGTTGGCACTGTGGCACTTCCCAGGAAAAAGCCACACTGGGGCTACCAGGTCCTTGCTCCTACCACTCAGGACCCACATCCCCCTTCCAGGAAGGATGCATGGAACTGGACAGATGCCTGCCTCTTGGTAGGCCTCCAGAAAGCCTCCCAAGGTTGTTAACTTTAATATGCTTTCTTCTCTATACCTATCCACCCCAAATCCTAATGATCTCTTCACTTTCACCTGAGAAGACCCTGACATCCACAATGCAACTCAACTAACCTGGACTGGACTCCCTCAAGGGTTTAGAGACAGAACTCACTTGTTTGGCCAAGCTCTGTCCACTGATCTCGTTTCCTTCAACCTGTCACCTAGCACTTTTACAATACGTCAATGACCTCTGCTCAGCTCACCCTCTCTTCTAGACTCCAGGTGACACACATCAAGCTTCTCAACTTAATAAGCTTTAGGGGCTACAGAGTTTCCCCCCACTAAGGCTCAACTCTCTCTAACCAAAGTTAAGTACTAGATACCTTCTAACTATGGTAGACACTTTCTCAGGATATATTGAATCCTTCCCAAGAACTGGGAAAACATAGTTGCCTCCCACCTCCTCGAGTCCATTCTACTTCACTTTGGCCTTCCTCTTGCTATCCAATCTGACAATGTACCATCTTTTATCTCTCAGGTAACACAATGTGATAGTTAAGGTGTTGTCAACTTGATCTGTTTAGTAATCCACAGGCTGCTTCTAGGAAGGATCAACTAAAGGAGGAGGTCTTTCTCCCAGGGTGAGCCCTTCCCCCAGAGTGGGCGGCCCCACTCAGAGAGGGACTTGATATAAGGAAGCTCTGGGTAGAAGAGTTCCCTTTTTTCCTTCCTTCCTTCCACTTGGCTGCAGGAGCTGCTCCCTACCTTCTAGCGTGGACAGAAGACCAGTACAGACTAAAGACCAACATCAACTGAAGATCCACGTGGACCGAAACCCAGTGGCTCCTCAGGAAGCCTCCAGGCTTTCTGGCACCATCTGCAGTGCCAGGTTGGGACTGCTGAGGCATCTGGCCACGTGGACTGAGCAGCTACCAGGTTCAGTGATTCTCGGGCCTGCAACTGCTATTGGACTACTGTAAGCTAATCCAATAAATTCCCTTTATAAAATATTTCATTCTAGTAATTCTAGTAATTCATTCTAGAGAACCCTGACTAATACAGATTTTGGTACCAGGAGTGGTTCTAGAGAAACAGAATTGTAAGGATGGATTTCTCTAATGGGCTTAGTGCTATCTGGGGTTGGTTCTCCAATTTCAGTGCTACCAAAGGCCCTACTGGTGATAAGGAGAGTGCCTGTACTGGAAATAAAGAGGGCCTAATAATCCATGGTGTGCACTATTTAAAGAACTCCATGAGATAGATGTATTTGGTGACCCTGACTCATGTCTTGTGAAGAGCAAGGAATTTAGTGACTCTGTATTTAAAACATTTGAATATTTGTGGAAAAGTAAGACCAATGATGAGGCTGGTTGGTTGCTTTTAGCATCTCTAGACAAACTACTGAGGGAACAGCAGAAGCTCAAAAAGGAAAATTCCAAGCTTAAGACCCACATACATGATCTCAAGGTTTCTAAAGGTACTCTGGAGGAGAGTCTTCTCTCTAGCCAGAACAGGGCTCAAATTGCAGAAAACCAAACCCAAGCTCTCATTGTGAGATTAGCTAACTTGCAACGTAAGCTTAAATCCCAGCCTCACCAACTATCAGAAGTTAAAGTGAGGGCACTGATTGGAAAAGAGTGGGATCCTGTGACTTGGGATGGTGATGTGTGGGAAGACCCTGAAGAACCTGGGGACATTGAAGTGTTAGATTCTGAAGAAGATGTTTTGGATGAAAATATGACCTGCCCTCCCTTAGCACCAGTTGTATCCCCACCCCCACATCCTGAAGGATTATCCTCCCCACCCTTGCCTGGGGGAATTCATCCCTCTTTGTCTGAGGAATCAGCAGAAAATGCTGGTGATTCTCAGTTCCCACCCATCTTTGCCTCTAGGCCTATAACCAGAGGAAAGGCTAGGCAGGCTCCTTAAGGTGAGATAGAAAGTGTGACACAGGAGGAGGTGAGGTACACTCCTAAAGAACTTCAGGAGTTTTCTAACTTGTACAGGCAGAAGCATGGGGAATATGTGTGGGAATGGATTTTAAGGGTATGGGATGATGGAGGAAGGAACATAAGATTAGATTAGGCTGAATTTACTGAAATGGGCCCATTGAGCAGAGATTTTAGATTTAACAATGCAGCTCGTGCAGTTGGAAGGGGTGCCAAGAGTTTATTTGATTGGTTGACTGAAGTATGGCTCCAAAGATGGCCTACTGTGAATGAGCTTGAGCTGCCTGATATCCCTTGGCTTAATGTCGATGAAGGGATTAAAAAGCTCAGAGAACTTGGAATGCTGGAGTGGATTTGCCATCTAAACTCATCTTTGCTCCCACAATGGGAGCGACCAGAAAATGTGTCTTAGTGAAACTAAGACTATGAGAAACAGATTTGTGAGGGGAGCGCCAGCATACTTAAAGTCCTCTATCATTGCTCTTTTATGTAAAGAAGACCTCACAGTGGGAGCTGCAGTTGCTGCATTAGGTGATTGAGATGCAATGGGCATAACTGGATCTCGGGGTAACAAGGGCCAAGTGGCAGCGCTGAATCGCCAAAGGCGGGGTGAACGTGTTTTTCATAATAGACAGCGTAGGCAAAATTATGCACATAATGGTATGACTCGTATGGACCTTTGGCATTGGCTGATTAATCATGGTGTTCCCAGAAGTCAAATAAATAAGAATCCTACTGAGTTTCTTCTTGATCTGTATAAGCAGAAAAGTTCCACAGCAAGGGGACAAAAAGCCACTTTGAATTATAGCAACAGAGAATCCAGGCCTCTTAATCAGTTTCCAGACTTGAGCCAGTTTACAGATCCTGAGCCCCTTGATTGAAGTGTTGGCCGGTTCCCTCGGGGAAGGACCCCCCCTACCATTGCCAAAAGTTTCAATATTAAACTTACACCTATCCTTCCTCAGAGGGACCTGCGGCCTTTTGCTAGGGTAACTGTACACTGGGGGAAAGGAAATAATCAGACCTTTCAGGGCCTACTGGACACTGGCTCTGAATTGACATTGATTCCAGGAGACCCCAAAAAGCACCATGGCCCTTCAGTTAAAGTAGGTGCTTACGGAGGTCAGGTGATCAATGGAGTTTTGGCGAATGTTAGATTGACAGTGGGTCCCCTGGGTCCCCGAACGCATCCTGTGGTTATTTCCCCAGTCCCAGAATGCATAATTGGGATAGATATACTTAGCAGTTGGCAGAATGGCAGAACCCCCACATTGGTTCCCTGACTTGTGGAGTAAGGGCTATTATGGTTGGAAAGGCCAAATGGAAGCCATTGAGGCTCTCACCACCAGGGAAAATAGTGAATCAAAAACAATATCGCATCCCTGGAGGGATTTCAGAAATTAATGCCACTATAACAGACTTGAAGGATGCAGGGGTGGTGGTTCCCACCACATCTCCCTTTAACTCTCCTATTTGGCCTGTTCAGAAGACAGATGGATCCTGGAGAATGACAGTGGATTATCGGAAACTTAATCAGGTGGTGACTCCAATTGCAGCTGCTGTACCAGATGTGGTTTCTTTACTTGAGCAGATTAACACGTCTCCTAGTACCTGGTATGCAGCTATTGATCTTGCAAATGCTTTCTTCTCCATACCTGTCCATAGGGACCACCAGAAGCAATTTGCCTTCAGCTGGCAAGGTCAGCAGTACACATTTACTGTTTTACCTCAAGGTTATATTAACTCTCCTGCCCTATGTCATAGCTTAGTTCGCAGGGACCTTGATCGCCTGTCCCTTCCACACGGTGTCACGTTGGTCCATTATATTGATGACATAATGCTAATTGGATCAAATGAGCAGAAGGTGGCAACCACTCTGGAGTTGCTGGTACAGCATATGCGCATCAGGGGATGGGAAATAAATCCATCCAAAATTCAAGGACCTTCCACCTCAGTGAAATTTCTAGGAGTTCAGTGGTGTGGGGCATGCAGGGATATTCCTTCTAAGGTGAAGGACAAGTTGTTGCATTTGGCCCCTCCTACCACTAAGAAAGAAGCACAACGTCTAGTGGGCCTATTTGGATTTTGGAGACAGCACATTCCTCACTTGGGTGTCTTACTCCATCCCATATACCAAGTGACTCGGAAAGCTGCTAGTTTTCATTGGGGCCCAGAACAAGAGAAGGATCTTCAACAGGTGCAGGCTGCTGTGCAGGCTGCTCTACCCCTTGGGCCGTATGATCCAGCAGATCCGATGGTACTTGAGGTTTCAGTGGCAGACAGGGACGCTGTTTGGAGCCTTTGGCAGGCCCCCATAGGTGAATCACAGTGGAGGCCCTTGGGATTTTGGAGCAAGGCCCTGCCATCATCTGCAGACAATTATTCTTCCTTTGAGAGACAGCTCTTGGCCTGCTATTGCGCCTTAGTGGAAACTGAACGTTTGACAATGTGCCATCAAGTTACTATGCGACCCGAGCTGCCCATTATGAGCTGGGTGTTGTCTGACCCACCAGGCCATAAAGTTGGACGTGCACAGCAGCAGTCCATCATTAAGTGGAAGTGGTATATACGTGATTGGGCTCGAGCAGGCCCTGAAGGTATGAGTAAGTTACATGAGGAAGTTGCCCAAATGCCTATGGTTGCTACACCTGTTGCAATGCCTTCTGTCCCCAAGCATGCACCTATGGCATCATGGGGTGTGCCCTATGATCAACTGACTGAGGAGGAGAGATCTAGGGTATGGTTTACAGATGGCTCAGCACGTTATGCCAGCACTGCCCAGAAGTGGACAGCTGCAGCATTACAGCCCCTTTCTGGGACAACTCTGAAGGACTGTGGTGAAGGGAAGTCTTCACAATGGGCAGAACTTCGGGCAGTGCATATGGTTGTGCATTTTGCTTGGAAGAAAAAATGGCCAGATGTGCGGTTATACACTGACTCATGGGCTGTGGCCAATGGTTTGGCTGGATGGTCTGGGACTTGGAAGGAGCACAGTTGGAAAATTGGTGAAAAGGACATTTAGGGAAGGTGTATGTGGATAGACCTCTCTGAATGGGCAAAGGATATAAGGATACTTGTGTCCCATGTCAGTGCTCATCAGAAGGTGACCTCACTGGAGGATGACTTTAATAATCAAGTAGATAAGCTGACCCATTCTGTGGATAGTGGTCAACCTCCTTCCTCAGCCACCCCTGTCATTGCCCAATGGGCCCATGAACAAAGTGGCCATGGTGGCAGAGATGCAGGCTATGCATGGGCCCAACAACATGGACTTCCACTAACTAAGGCTGACCTGGCTACGGCTACTGCTGAGTGCCAAATTTGCCAACAGCAGAGGCCAACTCTGAGCCCCCGATATGGTAGTATTCCTCGGGGTGACCAGCCAGCAACCTGGTGGCAGGTTGACTACATTGGACCTCTTCCATCATGGAAAGGGCAGCGTTTTGTCCTTACTGGAATAGACACTTATTCTGGGTATGCATTTGCCTTTCCTTAACGTAGCGCTTCTGCCAAAACTACCATCCGTGGGCTTACAGAACGCCTTATCCACCGTCATGGCATTCCACACAGCATTGCTTCTGACCAAGGAACTCACTTCACCACCAAGGAAGTACGGCAGTGGGCTCATGATCATGGAATTCACTGGTCTTACCATGTGCCCCACCATCCTGAAGCAGCTGGCTTGATAGAACGGTGGAATGGCCTTTTGAAGAAACAGCTACAGTGCCAACTAGGTGGCAACAGCTTGGAGGGCTGGGGGAGTGTCCTCCAGCAGGCTGTATATGCTCTGAATCAGCGTCCTATATATGGTACTGTTTCTCCTATAGCCCGGATTCACGGGTCCAGGAATCAAGGGGTGGAAATGGGAATGGTCCCACTTGACATCACCCCAAGTGACCCGTTAGCTAGATTTTTGCTTCCTGTTCTCACAACCTTACGCTCTGCTGGACTACAAGTCTTGGTCCCAGAGGGGGGAGTTCTTTTGCCAGGAGACACAAAGAACATTCTATTGAACTGGAAGCTAAGACTTCCCCCTGGTCACTTTGGGTTCCTAATGCACTTGAGTGAACAGGCTGAGAAAGGAGTTACAGTGATTGCAGGGGTGATTGATCCAGATTACCAGGGGGAAATTGGGCTGCTCCTCCACAATGGCGGTAAGGAAGAGTATGCCTGGAGTGCAGGAGATCCTTTAGGGCGTCTGTTAGTGTTACCATGTCCTGTTGTCAAAGTCAATGGACGACTGCAACAACCCAATAGAAGTAGTGTGATAAATGGCCCAGATCCTTCAGGAATGAAGGTATGGGTTACCCCTCCAGGTAAAGAACCAAGACCTGCTGAGGTGCTTGCTGAAGGTGGAGGGAATACAGAATGGGTAGTAGAAGAAGGCAGTTACAAATATCAGCTAAGGCCACGTGATCAGTTACAGAAACGAGGACTGTGATTGCAATGTTTTTGTCCTGCCTTGATAACAGAGTGTTTGTATCTACACCAATATTAAGATTGTATCATTAGCTAAACTGTTGAATTTATATTAGACCCATTGTATTAGAGACTAAGCTTGTGTTGGGGGGAAGATTTTGCGGTTCCGGTTGTACGTGGAATAGTTATGCCATGTTAGACGGAATTATGAGCTTGTTACTGTTTTCATTTGGAAATTAAGTATGATGTAAGGAGACATGATTTGATGCCAAGTTGACAAGGGGTGGACTTGTGATAGTTAAGGTGTTGTCAACTTGATCTGTTTAGTAATCCACAGGCTGCTTCTAGGAAGGATCAACTAAAGGAGGAGGTCTTTCTCCCAGGGTGAGCCCTTCCCCCAGAGTGGGCGGCCCTGCTCAGAGAGGGACTTGATATAAGGAAGTTCTGGGTAGAAGAGTTCCCTTTTTTCCTTCCTTCCTTCCACTTGGCTGCAGGAGCTGCTCCCTACCTTCTAGCGTGGACAGAAGACCAGTACAGACTAAAGACCAACATCAACTGAAGATCCACATGGACCGAAACCCAGTGGCTCCTCAGGAAGCCTCCAGGCTTTCTGGCACCATCTGCAGTGCCGGGTTGGGACTGCTGAGGCATCTGGCCACGTGGACTGAGCAGCTACCAGGTTCAGTGATTCTCGGGCCTGCAACTGCTATTGGACTACTGTAGGCTAATCCAATAAATTCCCTTTATAAAATAATTCATTCTAGTAATTCTGTTCCTCTAGAGAATCCTGACTAATACACGCAAGAAGTATCTAGAGCCCTGGTGTAGACTGGCAACTGCATATTCCATACAGACCCCACGCCTTAGGCAAGGTGGAAAGGGCAAATGCCATTCTTAAAACCCACCTCTTAAAGTTAACCTCTGACATCCACTTGCCTTGGATCCATCTCCTCCTACTTGCCCTTGCACCAATCAGATCTACTCCTCAGGCTCCCTCTTTTATAAGCCCCTTTGAACTCACATATGGGTGCCCTCTCCTCCTGGAAAACCTTCCTCCTCTAACAGACATTCCTCTCCGTGGGTACTTAACAATATTCATTCTCATTAGAAACCTTCTCTGAGAACATGATGACCACCTTCTACCTCAACCATCAAAAGAACCCATTACACTCTCTCTTAACCCTGGTAATCAGGTATGTCTTAAGCAATCTTGCCCCCAGATTCTCACATCCCACTAGATTGGACCACAACTGGTTATTATCACCACTCCTATGGCAGCACAGCTCCAAGGCATTGCCAACTGGTTCCATCTATCCCAACTCAAATGGGTAAAGACATCACTGCCTGACTCTGACCCAGCAGAGGATAATTACTCTTCTACCTCAGTTAGTCCCCTTTAACTCAAAATCTCCCATATCCCTGCACTCCCCACCATATCAAAATGCATCTCATAGGGGCACTAATATCTCCCTATCTTTCTTTATGATGTACTCGTTTTACTTTGCCTCCAAATGTTCATCCCCACCTTGCACTTGGCGTTTTGATGCATTAGCTACAGACAGAAATGACAAACCCCTTACATCTGCCTTTTGCTCTATATCAGGACGCACAATACACATCTCCCTTTCCTTCTTCATTCTTGATGCTTCCACTGGACCTCATCATTGTGTTTTTAACTCCCATAACCTTGCCAAGCATGGCCTAAATTTATTTGCCTGATTCAGGACCAGACTAACACTGACTGCATGAAAAATACCCAATGGAGGAGATTCCCCCAATGGAGTTGGAGATATCATTACACTAAACAAGGCTATGGCATCACTCCACAACAACTTAGACAATGAGGGAGAAATGTTACTTTTATAATTATTGATTTCTGGAACCAGAAATGGGCAAATGGAATGGGGGGAGTGGCCTACTTAGTAAACATAGTGGATAGGACCTTCCATGGGAGAAAATACAGGTTTTCAAGTCACTCCAAACAGTACCAGGAATGCCCAAAATTCTTTCACACATGCAGTTCAAGCTATACAACAAGCTCAAGATGATCTTCAACACAACCTTTATGACCTTTCTCTTTCTACCCCACCTTGGATGTCTATCCTAAATTCCTCACTCTTACTGCTCAACCAGCTCAATTTAGTAAACCATACTGGCTGTTTTCCTTGTGCTTCTCTTCAACAGCCTCTTATTACTGAAATACTCCTATTCAATATCACTTCCAACTTTAGGATCCACTTGCCCCTAGGAACCCATCTCTTCCTTTTCTGTTCCTCTCTCCCCTTCAGTACTTCTTGACTGCTGGCATAAGGACACTTCTAAATGTTGGCCAGGGACATTATAAAAATATCTCTATCTCTAACAACCACCAAACTGGTAGGGATTTACTTCTCAGGTAATTCTGCTGTGTACACTTGTATCTCCCCCATAGGACATACAGGCCCCTGTCACCTTGCTACCTAACATCACTCTCTATATGGAGAGTGAACTATACTACTCTCTCCTCCAACATGCTCAACACCCTAACTATCATATCTGAAGAGCAGTTCATTTACCTGTACTAATAGGAATAAGTCTTGTCTCCCCTATAGCAGCTACAGGGCTGGCTGCAGGGGGCTAGGATATAGCCTAATTTCTAATCAACAATTTTCCACAGTACTCAATATAGCCATTAAGGACTCTGCTATGGCCCTTCACCTGCTGCAGCAACAGCTCACCTCATTGGTGTCAATAGTCCTTCAGAACCACTGAGCCCTCACCCTCAACACAGCCAAGAAGGGAGGAACCTGTTTCTTCGTAAACAAGGTATGTTGTTACTATATAAACCAATTGGGTAAAGTATAATTAGAGATTAAAAAAAAATCCAAACTCTGATGGAATCTGTCCTGGCACTGTCCTCAGAACCATGGGATTTCTTTGGAAGTGTTTGGTCTTGGCTGAAACCATTACTTGGGCCATTAACAGGGATATTTCTTTAACTCTTACTAGCCCCCTGTCTTTGGAAATATATCTAAAACCAGGTACACAATCTCACACATCCATCATTCAACCAACTTTTATTAACCTGTTCCTCTTCCACTCAATACCAACTTATAGCTTCCTCATGCCCTACTCCTCAGCACCTGCTCCAAGGAGACTTGCCATCCGCTGACACCAGCATCCACTGAAACACATGACCATACCCCACCACAGCAAGAAGCATCAATGAACGATGATCAGGCCCCCTTATGCTTAACAAAATGCTGGAATGTTAGGTAGGACAAGAGTCCCAAGATGGAGTCAAGATGAAGGAAGAGAACAGGAGCAGCCTGATTGATGCAACTTTAGATGTATTTCTTTCAAAGATTTTATTTGTTTATTTATTAGGGACAGAGAAAGGGGAGGGGGGCAGCAGAAAGTGAGAATGGGCACACCAGGGCCTCCAGCCAATGCAAACAAACTCCAGATGCATGTACCACCATGTGCATCTGGCTTATGTGGGGCCTGGAGAATTGAACCTGGATCCTTGGGCTTCCCAGGCATGTGCCATAGCCACTAAGCCATCTCTCCAGCCCACAAATGTAGATGTTTATATTGCCTAACCCACTCACCTGACTTAACAATGCCCGGGCCATAGTTTCTTGCTGATCTTAGGGGCAGCCTGGCTCTTCTCCTGGTGACACCCTTCAACCATTTGATCTCTGTCAACTCTGATACCTAGCTTCTCTATTTAGCCTCTGATGTTCCCTGCATCCCCCATCCTTTTCCTTCTGTATCCCTCTCCCAAAAGGAAAAACTGTATAAAAACCCACACTATCCAGAGTCATGCCAGCTGTTCTCTCTCTGTCCTGTGAGACAGCCCAGCAGCTCAGGCCCCAATAAACAGCTATTTTCCTGCCTCAGATTGGTCCTGTGTGATCTTTGGTCATTCATGAACCTTAAAACTTATACCAAATATACTGCAAACACTATGCAAATAGTTGTTATACTATATTGTTAGGACACAATGGTAAGGACAAATTTGTATTCATGCTTTTTCTGACCATTTTTGATCCACAGATGGTCTAATCCATAATGTGCAGAACCCAAAAATAACAAGGACCAAACAGGCATATACATATATTTGGGTAAAACATGCCTACATAAATAATGATTGCAATGCATAAAATTGCCTAAATAACTATAAGTAAATACTATATATCTTAGGTAAAAGAAAAGAAGTTTTATGAAAATATTCATGACAAACTAATTTCTATAAATTCTCCAAAAGAATTGTGCTAAAATGCCTGAATAGTTCCTCATAGAAATGATGCAGAAATGCTAAAACTTCACAGAAAATAAACTATTCATTATAGTTGAAATATTGTGAAATTATATCACTATGGAGAGCTTGCCTTTTCCACTACCAAAAGTTATTTGGAGGGCTGATTCACCAGTAACCATGTAAGCCAGATGCACAAAGTGGCACAAGCATCTGGAGTTCATTTGTACTGGCTAAAGTCCCTAGTGCACTCATTCTCCCCCTGCCCTTGTCTCTTTCTCTCTTTTGCAAATAAATTACGTGTGTGTGTGTGTGTGTGTGTGTGTGTGTGTGTGTGTGTGTGTATGCATATCTGAATTGATATATTAAGAACAGTGGTTTGTGGTCTGGTGTTCTAACTTTTATTTCAGTGACTTCTAACACATATTTCATATATTATAAAATATGTATGTACATTCATATGTAGAAATAAATTTTTGTAATTTCTTTATTGAGTTTATCACAAATAAATATCAACTTTATGAAAACAATAACAAAAGAAAAGTAGACATCAAGGACTGAGGGAAAGGAGACCTTTATCATTTGTACTTATTTTCTTCCAAAAGTATAAAATGGATTATTCTTTGTCCTTGTTAAACTAAATATAAATACTGGAAACTTTCTGATATCAAAATAGTAGGACTTCACCACGGCTGAGGCAGAGACATAGAAGATATAGAGAAATGGCAAGGAGTAATCAAAAGAGTACAGAAAGGGAAATGTCAAGTAACTTTTTAGATTCTGCAAGTGAGACAACTTCTAATGCTTTCAACAAAAATAATTCTAGCAATGAGCAAAACAGGATCGTAGGTTGATTGCTAGTTGATACTGTAGATGACTTCAAACCAAGTTCCTCCTACTATCTCATTGTATATTTCTCGGTAACTGACATCCATGCCATTAAAATGTTTACACACTGATTGTGAGCTGTTTCTGATAACGTTAGGATGACATAGTTGCACTGTAAAATTATACACGTTTTAAGTAGAAGTTGTTGCTTTGTTTTCTTTGAAAAACAGTAATATTGTTCAAATTTAGGTCCCTTACAAAAATTGGATTCTCTAGAACCAGATGCTGAGAAAACTGTGATGTGAAGAATAAGAGATCAACATCTAAGGAAGGGAAGAGGGGAAGAGATGATAGTGAAATAGAGGGCAAGGAGAAATTGAGCTATGATACAATACCAATTGAGTCACAGAGCAGGGGTTCTCGCCCAACGAATCTATTAAGATAAACCATGGTTTGCAGTTGGAGACCCAATAGAGATACCAGGACTATTGGATGACTGCTAAGGACAGCTGGCAGGACAAAATGAAGTTTTCCAGGACTGTGAGCAGTGTAGCTGGAAGGGCAGAATTGGAATTTCACAATCCATAGCTCTTATTGCATTCAGGTCTTTTAACTCTGACCAGAATAGTCCATCAAATTGCACTTATAGCACTTCAAGGTATCTCTTAGGCCAAGATTTTAAATCTTTCCACACTTCTCATGAAAATCAGTTCAAAAGGGGCCAAAAGCCACACAGATTGATTTCTAGAAGAAATATTCCCACTTCTCAGTACCAATTTTACTATTGCAATCAGGTATGCATTGCTGGCAGGAAACACCCAACCAAGAGCAGCTCGTGGAAGTACATGGTTTATTTTCGCTGACTTGAGGAAAAGCTCCATTATGGCAAAGGAAAATGATGGTTTCAGCAAAGGGTGGGCATTACCTCCTGGCCAATATCAGATGGACAACAGCAACATGAGAGTGTGCCAAACATTGCAAGGGGAAACTGGCTATAGCACCCATAATCCCATCCCCAATGATACACTGTCTCTAGGAGGTTTCAATTGTCAAATTGCTACCAGCTGAGGACATAAGCATTCAGAACACATAAGTTTATGGGGGACACCTGCATCGAACCACCACAGTTAGGTTGACTTAAACCGTTATAATGCTAGCTAATACTTGTGTTTGTTGTACAATTTCTCATTATTGTATCTGCTTAGGTGAATCCCAAGACCATAGGACTCCTGTTAGCCTCTTGTAATATCTCAGTGTCATCTGACTATTCTTCCTTCCAAATACTCACTCACAGTACAAGCTAGCACAAGAACAGTCACTCAGCAACACCTGGCCAATGGCAGAACTTTCCTGATTGTGTCTTCAATGGTTCCAGTAACGACACTGCTTTTCCAAACTTTCTCTGTTTGCCCACATTCATAGATTTTATGTATTGGAAGGAAATGGTTGATACATTCTATATGTCTGAATCAATTTAAAAAAAAACACTATGGATATCCTTTAGAAAGAAAAAGAGAGAGAAAGGGAAAGACTTGTTAATAATTAGGATATTGGTCCAAGAATCTGTTTCTGAATGTTTGCAGATGATTCTGATATCCACCAGAGTTGTATGATTTTGCTATCATGCTTCAAGTGCAGAAGTGCTCTCATCATAAGAAAGTACCACTAACAGATTTCTCAAAATGCTCTGGCAGGTGACACTAATAATTGATGGAGAGGTAGGATTCAAGCTTTTCCTAAAACCAAAGTGAAGACCTATGCAGAGGAGGTGGCATATGCTCAGCTACCTATAATTGCTAGGAGATAGACAGGCTTTCCCTGTCTGTGAGATTGTCTCCTTTATAAAGAGCAGCTATATCTCTAGATGTTCATATTTTATAATCTCAATACTTGTACATTAAAAATGATGTTAAGAATCTCTCATCTTATGCAATTTACACTAAAGTGTAATAGTTAACAAAGCCCCAATTCCAAAGACACTTGAGAGGCTTTCTGGGGCCAGGTGTTGATAACTAGACCTAAGCTGAAAGCTTTCTCCTTGATAGTGAGATATTATAGTGCTTGAAGAGGCTGTGTAGGCTTCTGGGGGAGAAAGTCATCTACAGTTTTACCCAGGTGTGGACTCTGCATGTGGCAAAACTGATCTGACAGGCTAGGTGATCTTCTGATCCAATGGCAGCATAATTATTATAGGGGTAACCATTTGAGGCCAGATCTACAGGAGGGAAGTTATGGTTTGTACTGCAACCTGATAAAAGGCTATGGATGAGTTGGACATGGTGGTACACACCTTTAATCCCAACACTTGGGAGGCTGAGATAGGAGGACTGTTGTTGTAAGTCCAAAGCCAGCCTGACACTAATTCCAGGTCAGCCTGAGCTAGAGCAAGATCCTACTTTGGAAAACCAAAACCAAACAAACAAAAATGCCCATGGTTGAGGTGGCTACAGGCCCTAAGAAGAAAGATAAATTGACATATTGTGCCTATCAAGCTCCCTTCTAAATATAAACAACCTAGGCTAGCTTCACTATGCAACTGAGGTTACTTTGAACATCTAATACTACTACCTCTACCTCCTGAGTACTGTATTTCCCACCACTCCCGATTTTATTCAGCACTGAGGTTCAAACCCTGGGCTTCATGCATGCTAGTCAAGATTCAAACAACTGGTATAATTTGAACATAAATATAGTGTTCACTAATCAAATCTAGTCTCCTTTACTGATGAGTAAGAGGGATCAGTTTTATTTGGCAAATATTAATACAACATAAAAGTTCTTAGGATGGTACAATCTACATGGAGAAAGTGACAGCTGCTTTCAAAAAGTTATAAATCCTATGTAATTTAATTTTGTAATATCATAACATAGTTGTCCTTGTATTTGCATCCCCACTAGTGCATAGACAAGCCATTCTTTAATATAGACAACTGAGGCGTCTATGACTTTTCTCCCTGCCTCTAATCTTGTGTCATTACTACCCATCCCTAGTCTCAGTTCAACTGATTCCCATTTCATTTTATCATTCATGGTTTTCTATACTCTATACTTCTTTTACTACCATGAGTATTTTTACTACAATTATTTCCTTGCTATCCTTTCCTTCTCTTCCTCACTTCTCTATTCTCTATCATTTAAAAATATCTCATTTGGCTTACGGGGGCTTTTCTGTAAGAGCTCTTCTCCTAGTTATATTAATTATTCTTTCTTTTGCACATACAGTATTATCTGCTTATTCTTACTTTACAACATCTATGTCTGGCTCTGTTTATTCTTATGCCCTACTCAGTAATTAACATGAAATCATTCATTCTTGAATCATTGTAATCTGACATGGTATTTGGTAAGAAATATGTGCACAAGGAATTGTTTTTCAATTGATAAATAAGGACAGATTGACTACATGTTGTTATCATGAGACATATATGCATATTTCTCTTAAACCTGCTGACATTCAAGTACCAAATAATCAAAACAGCCAGTAAGATAGAAACTAAGATAGAAACTATGTCAATGTAAGGAATGTGGCTCTAGGTTATGTTATAAAGAATATAGGAAACTAAACTTTTTGTTTGTTTGTTTGGATTTTTGTGGTAGGTTTTTTTTTTGTTTGTTTGTTTTGTTTTTTTTTTTATCACAGACTCCTTGGAATTCACTATGTAGTCTCAGGGTGGCCTTAAACTCACTACAATCCTCCTACCTCTGCCTCCCAAGTGCTTGAATTAAAGGCATGAGCCACCCTTCTTTGCTAGAAACTAAGTGCTTAAAAGTAATTATGCTTTCATATATGTAGAGATCACTAAGCAGAGTGTTCAAGTAGAAGGGAAGGAATACGAGCTAAGATGGAAAAGCAGGAAATTATAAAGTCCTTTAAGAACAAAAATGTTGGCATTCCCCCTTGAAATCCCTGTGGAGCCCTAGTGATATAAAATGGGAAGACAAATTAGAGCCAGGTTTTGTATATAGAACTTTTACAATTAGAAATCATACATATATTTGCATGAATAAACTACTCAATGTTATTTTAATTTAATTCTTCTATACCATTCCTTCTTTTATGCTTCTTTCATAATGACTATGCATAGAACCCAAAAAGGACCACAAATTACAGCTTTTCAGTTTAATGAGAACAGAAGAAATTGATAACATTATTCCTTTCTCATTAAGACCCTTTACTTCTAAGGGATTAATGTGTGGGGAATCAATTTGGTATTCCTTTTGGATTATTAGCCACCAAATGAGATATCAGCATGCTAATAGCTTTTACACTCTCCTTCAAATAGCCTGTACATTTCTGACCTTTCAAAGTTTGGGAACATAATTGGTTGGCAATGCTTTCTCTGTCCCCCGGGGTTAGTGATTTTCTCAAAGATAGGTAAGAGGAAAGAAAAAGTTAAACATTTGCCAAAAGAAAGAAGGCAATCACAAAAGATCAGGTATGGATCTGAATAGGAAAAATCCATCACTACCACTAGAAAGGCAAGTTGTTTTCTTCTCAACCAAAATGTGCAAAGTCATGGATATGTGATCCATGTGTACTTATATGCATTAATAAGTGGAAGTTTTCAGTAAAACTTTAACTCCAGGACATAGAAAATGGAGGTCACACTATGCTATTTCTCCTATTTCACTCTAAATAATCATAGTACATTCTTTTCAATTGTTTTAAAGGTTTTGTATACTTTATTAATATAAAGAACACAACTAACACATTTTCCAAATGCATGTTAATTTTGTAACATATAAGGGAAATGAGCTAGTTTTTTGTTTTTTGTTTTAGTTTTTGAGTCAAAGTTTTCTGAAAATATTATACAATGTTGCTCTGAAGAATCAATGTATTTTCTGTAATTATATATTCAGAAATTGAAGACAGGGATGATTACCTTGATTCTAGGAAAAGAAGGAAAAACTGTGATTAAAAATATAAGTAACAACTTATCCCCACAACAGCATTTACAACCAAATACACACATCACCTGGCAGGTATGTGGGTGAGGAAATGTCCATTTATTATGGATGTTAAACTTGAGTTTTTCTGCTGGGGGGTATGGATCTGTCATTACTATGCCCTATTCAATTTCTGCACCACGGAGTATGTGAATATATAAAATGGTAAATTTAGGGTGTTTTTAAAAATGCAGTATTAGATGGATAAAACCATTTTAAATCTGAATGTAACCTGTTTTTCTTTTTAAACCCATCTCCCTTTCTATAGATAGATATCCACATAGTAGTAATGAGAAACCTCGTGTTTTGCTAAGTCCTGGAGTTGAGGGAGATAAAATAGATATGTGATCCATTCTTTGGTTAATCTTATTTATAGACTTATGTAAGTATAATAAAGGAAATAATTAGAATGGTTAGTATTAGACAACTTCATGTGGTAGGACATTTAGAGGTTTGGAGGAAGTGGTAGTCCATATAATAATTTGAATTTGGTTTAAGCTACCTCTTCTTTCAAAGATATGGAATGTATGTATGTAGTGGAGGGAAAGTTAGCATTCAGTCTCCTGATTCTATTTTAGTATTCTCTGTTGTCTGGCTTCTTTTAATAAATAAACATGCTAACACATGAAGTTATCTTTGTTTTTCCATGCAAGAAAATATAGAAGCATGAGGTATATTCAAATTATTTTCTTCTTGGTGAGATTTCCAAAGCTATTTGACAAGAACAGTAAAGGTGATGACTGGCATTTATTAAATAGTTCTGCTCCAAACATGGAAGTAAGCTACTTCTGTAGATCAATGTCAGTCCTTCAAAGACAGATATCAGATGCCACAGCAACAACTACAGTGCATCCCTTGTATCACTCAACATACTCATGTGTTCTTTGAAATGAGAGTTAGACATAATTACTATAGAAAATCTTATGGTAGGAATGTTAGTAATATGACCTTTATTCTCCCTGTTTCAATTAATTCTGAGGCCTTACTTGAAGTTTTCCATCTCCTACTTTTACCAAATGTTTAAGAGCTTTTTCATTGTTAGTGAACTCTTATGATGCTCAATAAAGAGAATGACTCAGACTTTCATCTTGTAACAGAATGTGGCTGTAGATGGGTGTGGTGGTACATGCCTTTAATCTCAGAACTTGGGAGGCAGGAGCATGTAAGTTCAAGGCTAGCCTGAGACTACATAGGGAATTCCATGACAGCCTGAACTAAAGTGAGACCCTACCTCAAGAAAACCAAACAAAAAATATGTAAAAAATAATGTGGCTGTAACAATAACCTACTTATATTTAACACTGGGAAGGAGGAATAAGGAACAGAAAATCAATTCAATATTTTCAAAATTCTTCTCTCATTATACTATAGATCCTTAGAAATGAAGACTGAGAAAAATCACACTTCTTTGTATGCCCTACAATTTTCATTAATAACTGTACTGTTAAGTATCATATAGAAGACTATATTTTTTCTACTATCCTAGGGATAGAGATTAAATCAATGTAGCAGTTGCATTTCTCATTGTTCTAACAATATACAGAAACAACATTGGCTCACTGTTACTGATGACAGTGTATGGGAAATCAGGAAGTAGGACTGGGAAGAAACTGGTTGCATTTTATCACATCCAGAAAAGAGAGATGAATGTTGGTGCTGAGCTCATTCCCTCAATTTTCCCTTTTATTCAGTCTGGGAGCACAGTCCACGGGATTGTGCCACTTACATTTAGATCTAGTCTACTCTCCTTAATTAAACCTTTCTTAGAACTCCCCCACAGACTTGCTCAGAGATGTGTACCACAAGTAATTCCAAATCTGCTCAACATGACTTCATATAACCCTTAAAGTTCTTCATTAAGAATACACATGAACATTCCTGAGTCTCTAAGTAACTTCCTTTGGGGAAGTCTGTTCTACGTATAGGATGAGAAGCAGTGTTTTGATACTTTTGATATTTCAGGCAACTTGAGCTTTAAAATGACCATTCTTCTGACATTTTAATGTTATAAAAGAGGGAACCAAGTAGAAATCTCTATAATAAAAGGTATTTTATTGGAGGCAAGTCAATCAAGGAGGGTCACTTTATTGTTCCACAGTTGGGACTCTGAAAATCCACATGACCCCCTAGCATAATGCCAAGCGGTGTTTATGTCCAAGGAGGGGGGATTAGTCAATGTGAAGGAAGCAAACTTTTGTGAACTTCTTTCTTCTAAGATAGCCAATCTGACATTCAGCTCCCATGGGGTTATTGAAATAGCAGGGGGTCAGTCTCCTGACTGACTTTAGCAGAAGTATGTTAAGTTCCTGACTTACTAAATCATTCATTCCAGGCTTTTATATGGAAGTAGGGAAGATGAATTCTCATGATTTTACTTCCTACTGCTGAGTGGGGGCAAAGTGCAATGAATTTGGAGTCTGGAATGACTAAAGGAACAGCATAGTTTTTACATCATCTCAGATAGTGAATTGGTTGACAGCATTTAAGACATTCTAGGAAAAAAATCTCCGTTAAAAAAAAAAATTAAGACCATTGTAAAAATGTAAGCAGGAGTATAATTAGAATGGAAAGTGTAAGGTGGGGGAGTAATCAAGTTGGTGGAGATCTGAAACCCCACCCTGAGATTTTTTTTTTTAATTTAAATTTTGATTTTTTAAAGTTATTTTATTTACAACTTCTATAATTATAGACAATCGACCATGGTAATTCCCTCCCTCCCTCCTACTTTCCCCCTTGCAGCTCCACTCTCTCTTCCCCTCTCAATCAGTATTTCTTTTATTTTGATATCATCATCTTTTCCTCCTGTTATGATTTTCTTGTGTAAGTAGTGTCAAGCACTGCAAGGTCATGGACATCGAGGCCATTTTGGGTCTGGAGGAGAGTGTTATAAGGAGTCCTACCCTTCCTTTGACTCTTAAATTCTTTCTGCCACCTTTTCCACAGTGGATCCTGAACCTTGGAAGGTGTAATAGAGATGTATCAGTGCAGAGCACTCCTCTGTGACTTCTGAGACATAACATGGTCCCCACCATCTGAAAAGAGAAACTTCTCTAATCAAAAGTGAGACTTGCATTAATATATGGGTATAAACATTGAGAAAAGTGCTTATCGGGCAATTTTGGTGAGCATAGTATATACATTTAAGCAGACTCCAGCAGATGTTATGACCCTAAGATTCATGACTTCCCCTGTCAAAAGTTTTCAGTTTCAGTCATCTATTCCTTCCTGTGGATCAGGCCTGCAGTCCAATTAGAGAATGGTTAGTTTACCCCATAACAGATATGCCACTATTACTCCCATTGGCTGATTTGTCCTGGCTGGCCAAATTTAAGTCTTGCAGTGTCCACTGTTGTTTATCTGTTTATCTCCAATGGTGATTTCTCTCTCTCCCATGGAACTGCATTCAGCATAGCATTTTTACAGCTTTCTGTCAGCTGCTGTACATGGAGGAGGTTTTCAGGTCAGCTCCAACAGGATTTCTCAGAGACTTTGCAGCCCAAGTATGTGGAGACTTCAGCAATAGGGTCTTATTATCTGTTGCATTTAGGTTTGTATTACTTGCAGAAATCACCTGACCAACATCAGATTGTGGGGGGAAAAAAAGTCTTTTGTGGATTAAAGACTTGAGGGGAAGCTTCATGATGGCAGGGGGAAATGATGGCATGAGCAGAGGGTGGAAACACCTCTTGGCTAACATCAGGTGGACAACAGGAAGAGGAGAGTGTGCTAAACACTGGCAGGGGGAAACTGGCTATAATATCCATAAGCCCACCCCCACAAAAAATCATTGCCTCCAGAAGGCATTAGTTTCCAAATTTCCATCAGCTGGGGACCTAGCATGCAGAACACCTAAGCTTATGGAGGAGGACACTTGACTCAAACCACTACATTCCACCCATGGCCCACATAACCATACATAATATAAAATATAATGCATTCAATCCAACTTCAAAATCCCCATAGTTCTATCAATCCCAGTGATGTTCAAACATCCCCTTAATCCAACATCTTTCAACTGAGCCATAATAAAAAATAAACCTCAAAAGAAAAAATCATAATGGCACAGAATAAACACTCATAGTGCAAAAGATGGCATTGGGCATTTAAAAGAAATATTCAACAAATACAAGATTTAAACAGGATAAACATTAAACTCTGTAGCTCCAAGTCCAACAACTCTAGTCAGTGACAAGTCTCCAAGTTCAAGAATTCTCACCAGCAACAAGTCTCTGGAGTTCCAATTTCACCCTCCAGCTAGGCTACTCACAGTCCTGGAAAACTTCATTTGGGGCTGGCAACTTTTCTTAGCAGCCATCTTGTGGTCCTGTCATGTTCACTGGGTTTCCACTGTATCCCATGGTCCATCCTTATAGATCCATTGGCTTTTCATGCAGGCAATCCAGCTAATCTGCTTCACACTGCCCATGGCCATTTCCAAAACAGAAGACCATGTTGCAAATTCAATGACCCTCTCTTTCCTGCATTTCTTTTACTCCATAATACCAGGTGGGGTGCCAATTTGTTAATCCAGGGGGGGCAGGTGGGAAGCAAACTTTGGAGTACAAGACAGTCCTGAGAAAATGTCTACATTCTTTCTATTGCCCCAATGCAGGTCAGATGACCCAATCTCAAAGGCTGTAATCTCTCATACAACTGCAGCCTAACACACAAAAGTTTGAGTTTAAAAAGTTTGTTTTTGTGCTATATCCTTCTGCACAAGTTCTCAGAAAATGGGCATAACAGCAAGTCTGGCACACAAACTGCTTTTAGGCAAAACTTTTTCTCACCCTAACAAGCCAAACCTCACAGTCCATAGTTCTTACTGCATTCACATCTTTTAACTCTTACCAGAATAGTCAATCAAGCTGTACTTACAGCACTGCAAGACATCTCTTAGGCCAAGGTTTCAAATTCAGCCACAGTCCTCTTGAAAATCAGCTCCAAAAGGCCAAAGCCACACAGTCAAGTGTCTAGCAGCAAATGGCATTACTGCTCACTACTAACTTTACTATTACAGCCAGGTTCACATGGCTGGCAGAAATCACCCAACTAAGAGCAGCTCGTGGGAAAAAAAAAAAAAGGTTGATTTTGGCTTACAAACTCAAGGGAAAGTTCCATGATGGCAGGGGAAAACAATGGCATGAGCAAAGGGTGGACATTACTTCCTGGCCAATATCAGGTGGACAGCAATAACAGGAGAGTGTGCCAAACACAGGCAAGGAGAAACTGGTTATAATACTCATAAGCCTCCCTCCAACAACACACTGCCTCCAGAAGGCATTAATCCCCAAATCTCCATTAGCTGGGAACCTAGCATTCAGAATACCTAAGTTTATGGGGTCACCTGAATCAAACCACCACAATATCTATCCCTGATGGGAAACCTAGAGCCTTCACAATGACCTGTAATATTCTGAGGGTCATCAGTGGCCTCCAGGGCCAACAATTCACTGGAAGGTATCCCATCCATGGCACTGAACATTTTCTAGTAACAATCTATGGCTTCTGTGTGTGCCAATGTTCAAAACTCTAGGTTTCCATATGAGATACTTTTTTGTTATTCAATCTTGTTTGCCTGACTTTCTGATAGCTGGTGTGATAGTATGGATATTTCACTCGTGGATACTCAGAGTCCGGCTGCTACCGTGCCCATACCTGTAAAGATACATAATGCTGTGAGCAAGGGAAGAATAATTGTATCTTCCTTTGATCTTACTTTAGTAGTTAAGGGGGTTGGGATGGAGGAGACAGATGTTAGAAGAGATATATCAGGGGGAAAAAGTCAAGGGTGTATGAACCTGTCCAGTTAGTGGGGAGACATATATAGGCTAATGTTCCACATATCCAAAAGGCATCTGTTTTGTAGGAAAGACAGGGAATTGGTTCCAGATATGCTATTTTTTGTAATTCTCCCACTCTATATCATCTTTTTATTTTGTCTGGTGTGCCATATGGAAGATGAGTGGCCTAGAGACAGGGTAGGGAGGTGTTGTAAGAGAGTTGGGGTGTTTATGACAGGTGTGCCTTGTGTCAGGTGTAATGTATTGGTACCAAGGAAAATTTGGTGTGGTGTAGGGGTTTTTAAGAGCTGACAGGTGACAACAGAATCTTCTGGGAAAGGAAAAGCCTACTTTAAAATCTGAAAAGTTTCCCCAAAAGCTGGGAATGCAGGTCTTCCTCCTTTTCCCCAAAAGTATAGGTAGCCAGGAGAGGTTTGAGAGAGACTAAAATTAGGTGTGTTGGTAAGATAAATGCGGTGGTTTAATTCAGGTGTCCCCCATAAACTTAGGTATTCTGAATGCTAGCTTCCCAGCTGATGGAGATTTGGGAATTAATGCCTCCTGGAGGGAGTGTATTGTTGGGGGCGGGCTTATGGGCTTTATAGCCAGTTTCCCCATGCCAGTGTTTGGCACACCCTCCTGTTGCTGTGTTCCACCTTATGTTGGCCAGGGGGTGATGTCCACCCTCTGCTCATGCCATCGTTTTCCCCTGCCATCGTGAAGCTTCCCCTCGAGCCTGTAAGCCAAATAAACCTCTTTTTCCCAGAAGCTGCTCTTGGTTAGGTGATTTCTAACAGCAATGCGACCCAGACTGCAACAATAAATGATGTCACACAACCCATCTGCCTCAAAGTGGTTTAAGTGGTTGTGTGAGATAAAGGTGATGAGAGTGAGCTCACATTGGTAAAGTAGGAGAGAGCCCATAAAATGGGCACCCAAGAAAGGTCTAGTAATACAAAAGGGGCTTTTCAGTCCATGTTCATTCTGTCTGGTAAGAGCCCTTGAATGTTTTGGGGGAAGTTTGAGTTTTATAACGTTGTGGGTTAATCTACCTATAGTTTCCTTTATTATTGTATCAAGACCAGGACTAATCCATAAAGTTTGTTTGTTTTAGAAAGTCCTATTTGTGGGTGTCATGACAAGTGTGATAGAAACCTGCAGGTGCAGTGAGTCAGGTTGAGGGTAGTGTTGAGAAGACCTATTTGGGAGAGGTGAAGACAGATCCAACAAGTTGAGGATAGGAGGAGTTAGGCTTTAACAACTGAGTGGTGAGGCTTATAATTTGGTTTGTGTATTTGGGAAGAGTTGGGTTAAAAGGAAATAATGGTTCAGCCTGTATTGTATTCAATGAAGTGAATAATGTTAGGGGCAGTGAACAGCTATACATACACCCCTTATCCCTAGGCATATTAGAGCTAGGGTGACTCTTTGATGTAAATGCCATTTGTGTGGAACTATTGTAGCCAATCCTATGGAGAACAATGGAGTAAATCCCCATAAGAGGATTAGAGTTGTGGGATGACATTCAAATATTATAGAAATATTTATTGTCTTATAGGTTGTATTAGTAAATGTTGTCTTTTGATTATATATAGGTTAACTGGTTAAAAAGGGGCATTTAAGGTAGTGAGGGTTGTGAAGAGGAGGAGGGGATAGTAGAAAATACAAGTCTAAGGTGAAAAATAGTATTTGATCAGGGGGGAAGTAAATAAAGGTGCCCTGTAATTAGGGAATGTCAATGGATTATAGGAAGTCATCAATTGTCCTTATTGGTAGCCAGAGGTCTTCTAGTATGACCATTAGAAACTGACATAGTTGTGGCAAAGTGAGACTCATTTGAGAAGTTTTCCTCTGGAACAGTGGGAAATCTGGAAATACAGAGAGAAATTTGACAGTGGCTATACAGTGGTAAGATTGGGGGGCTACCTTAAGCATAGATATGTGTATCTGAGTAGGGAATCCTTGGAGTTTGACTGTTGTGGGAATGGTAAGTATGACCTTATATGGCCCCTTCTGCTTCTGTTGTAAAGTGTTTGTGTGTGTTGGGGGCTATTGAGATATACCCACTGTGGTGGTTTGAATAGAATAGATGGCCCCCAATATGTTCAGTTGTTTGTTTGTAGTTTGCATCTGCTGGATACCTGGCTGGAGGCAATGTCACTGGGTGGATCTTAAGTTGTGGTGGTGGGTTTCAGATTTCAATCTAAAGATATGCAAAGTGTGCCTAGCTGGAGTTCCTAAAGTGTGCTGTGTGGCTTTTGACCTTTAGGCTTGTACGTCCCTCTCTCTCTCTGCTCGGACCTGTGAAGGCAGGCCAGTTTCTTCTGCCATTATGGAACTTCCCCTGGATCTGTAAGCTTCAATAAATATCCCTTTCTCCATAACTGTGTCTGGTCTGGAAATTCATCTCAATGAACCTAAATCTGTCTGCTACACCCACTGACCTGCCTCAGGGCATGATTTGGAGTTAGGTGAGGGTTGTGGTAGTTTCTGGTCCACATAAGCCCAGAGTTTGTCTAAGTTGTTGTAGGGAGGGAGTATTTGTTAGAAGGGAGGAACTGGTAATGCTGGAGTTACTAGGGGCCTGCATTTTAGGAGTTCAAAAGTGCTTAGGTTTAGAGACTTTCATGGAAGTGAATGGACTTTAAGTAGAGACAAGGGTTTTGTACAATCTAAATCTACACCTACAGAAAGTTTGGTAGGGATTTTTTAAATATATGGTTCACATATTCTAGTTTCCCTGAGGATTTGAGGCTGGTAGTGGATATATAAGTTCCATTTCATGTTTAGAGAAAAGGCTAGGTCCTTTGATAACTGAGAGGTGAATTAGGGGCTGTTATCTGATTGTAAGGAAGAAGGAAGGCCAAACTTGAGAATTATTTCTGTAATGAGGATGTGGGTGACTATGGAAGCTCTTTTGTTAGTTGTGGGAAAGGCCACCCAGTGAAAGTTTCTATGAGGACTAGAAGTTACCTAAGTCTTTTTGAAGGAGGCATGTGGGTAAAATCAAGTTGTCAGTCTCAGACTGGGAGAAATCCTCTGGTCTGGTGTGTCAGAAAGGGTGGGGACCTGATGTCAGAGTTAAGGTTAGTAGTTAGACAGCTTCTGCAAGAGGAGGGAATTTGTTGTATTAGCTGTTTATCTTGGGTGGATAAAAAATATTTAAGGGGGCTGGAGAAATGACTTAGCAGTTAAGGTGCTTGCCTGCAAAGCCAAAGGACCCAGGTTAGATTCTCCAGGACCCACATAAGCCCGGTGCACAATGTGGAACATGCCTCTGGAGCTCATTTGCAGTGGCTGAAGTCCCTGGCATGCCCATTCTCTCTCTCTGTCTTTCTGTCTTTTCCCTCTTTCTTCTCAAATAAATAAAAAATTTACATATATATATAAACTAAGTAAGGGCTTGGGAGACTAGATGGAAGAGATTGTAAAAAGTAAAACTTTCATATCTGAGATTATCAGGTAGGATTAAAATCTGATTTTGGTATAGCCAGGATCCGTCCTGGTGGCCTCCCTGGAAGGTGATTTTTATCTTGCTAAATTCTAATATAAAAAGGGGAGGGAAAACCAGGCATGGTGGCACCCTCCTTTAATCCCAGCACTTGGAAGGCACAGGTAGGAGGATCATGTGAGTTTGAGGCCACCCTGAGACTACATAGTGAATTCCAGGTCAGCCTGGGCTAGAGTGAGATCCTATCTCAAAAAACAAACAAACAAACAAACAAACAAACAAAAAAACAATGTGAGGGAGGGAATTCATATTAAGAGAGGTGAGCAGTATGAGACAGCATGTTTGGCATATTTTTCTGCTAGGTTTTTGGAGTCAGAAATATATTGAGGATTATGTTGATGTTCCCTGCACTGGATCACAGCAACTAGCTTTGGTTCTCTGCTGGAAATGGCAAGCATGCAATTTCAGGATCATGAGGAATCAAGCACTGAAGAGCTGCATGACACAGTTCCAGCCCAGCTGTCTCTTCCTTGGAGTCCAATTTGGCCCCTCTATAGAAACATCTTTGGCTCTCTGCGCTACAGATACCTATGGTTTTCTGTATAATGTTTGTCTTTTTCTGTCTTTAACTTGGTTCATCAATCTCTAAATTTACTTTTCCAGCAAAAATTGATGCTGGTGATGTGTTGGTCAATGTATCTGAGAGAAGCTCTGGCATAGAACTGGAAAAATAAGAAAATGGGTCAGAAATAATAGTTTTACTTAAAGGCCTTAAAGAAAATTAGGCACAGAGTACAGTACAATGAGGAGGAAATAATGAACCTCCTGGAACAATGTAAAAATTGTTCTATAATTTTTCTGACTGGTGGCAATTGCAGCAAATTATAACTCTTTACCAAGAATCCTTACAGGAAAAACAATTGAGGTCAGAAAGAGTTCAATCATAGGGACCAAAATCTAAGTATTGGAGGGACATGGAAAGGGAAATTCAAAATAAATGGGTGGGGGATAAATGGGTTTATTGCATCAATGGTGGGAACCCCCATTTTGTGGTTGTTCTGTATCTCACTTTTAATATAGTCATTGAAATTAGGAGCTCATGACACTGCAAATGCTTGACCTCACATACATGGGTAAAGTGTGAAAAGTAGTTATTCATTATAGGGGCCTGACTTGAGGTATGTGAGGTAAATAATTATGGGATTTTTTTTGATGTAAAGAAATAGCAAAAAAGTTTCTATGCATTCTGTGGAACTGTACCTTTCTTGAAGTTTGCTCTTGCATGACATGATCAGAAAATAAAAGACTGAGGTTAACAGCTATGGCAGGAGAGAGAGAGAGAGAGGGAGAGAAAGAGAAAGAGAGAGATAGTTGCCTTCAGCATTAACCTGTCAACTTGCACCAGAACTTGACTTTGAGTCATTATTCCACCTCTCCCTTTCACACCTCTCTTCAGGGACCCTCCTTCAAGCCAGGGCTGGACCCTGGCAGTTCTCAAGCGACTTGTAACAACTTATGTATAAACACTCCATTCCAAATTAGGGTATTATGGTGGGTGAGGAACCCTCATTCTTTCCAAATGGCTGCATTTGAGTGTATCATATTATATGCATATTTTCAGTCTTTATATATGTTAACTGTCTTATCTTTGGCTATCAGGAAAGCTCTGGTAACAGCAATGAGTTCAGCCTGCTGGGAAACTGAGTATGGGGCAAAGGAGTGGGTTTCTATAATAGTAGCAGGGTGGTTTTGGGTGTCAGGAGGGGATGCTGGTTTGACAATAGCATAGCTAGTTGGTTTTTTTGCATTTATTTATTTACTTATTTAAGGAAAAGAGAGGCAGACACACAGACAGAGAGAGAATGGGTGTGCCAGAGCCTCTAGCCACAGGAAAAAAACTCCAATCTCATGTATCTGTGCATTGTGGGGCTCCTTCCCGGTCAGGTAGTACTGAGGGAAGGACCAGGCCTGTTCGTTCCTCCCTAGGGGTTGAGGGGATGATGAACATCGGACGACTCAGAAACCTCTCCTGGCCACTAGAGAAAAACCACAATGAGTCAGGAGACTTTTCAATGCAGGAACGCGCAGGAACAACTCACTTTATTACTCTGATCAGTTGTCTATATCATGTTGGGGATGAAGGTGGGGATTTTAAGATGGAGGAAGAGGTAAGGGCTAATAGTAAACTTTAACAATTGAAATGGTAATTACAATTGCCACGCGGAGGTAGCAGGCCAGAAACCATTAGGCTTTTTGCTGAGTCCTAGCTGGCCAGAGACAGGTTGCCAAACTTTAGCTAGGCTCAGGAAGTTCCACCAGGCCTCACTCCTGGGACGTTCAGGGCCCAACAGTGCATCTGGATTTATATGAATAATAGGAAATTGAACTTAGGTCCTTAGGCTTTGCAGGCAAGTACCTTAAATGCTAAACTTTCTCTTCAGCACAAATTTTATTTTATTTTATTTTTTATTTTTTGAGGTAGGGTCTCACCCCAGCCCAGGCTACCCTGGGATTCACTGTATAGTCTCAGGCTGGCCTTGAACTCACAATCCTTTTTCCTCTGCCTCCCAATTTTTCAGATTAAAGGAGTGTTCCATCAGGTTTGGCATTTTGCATTTTTGTGAAAAGCTTGTCTGTGAACCATTTAGGGGTATTGAGGATGAGCTCATCTAGGTTGTGATGAAAGGGGTGGGGAGTCTGTTACAGAAACACAGGAGTGAGAGGGAGGTGAATCAAGTTTTATAGTGTTAGTAGGAAGAAGGGTGGCTGAATTAAGGTCAACATCTGTGAAAGGAAATGTGGAGATCTAGGAGTGGCTAAGGAGTTGGCTGAGGTTATGGCAAGACCAGACCTGAAGGGGGCATGCAAGGGTGAATTTGTTAGTTTCAGGTAGTAATGTGGCCACTGCTGCTATAAGTTGTAAACACTGAGGGCAGACCTTCTGTCAGACATAGGCAGGGCACTGGGTTTAAGGAAACCTAAGATGTCTGACATGAATGACCCAGGCTATGGAGGGGTGCAGCAGCCTGAACTGTTGGTCATATCTCAGGGACCAGACTGGCAGGGGAGCTCCTACCCCCATTTTGGGGGGTTGCAGTGAGCCAAGATCCTACCCATATGCTTGGAGTTTCCACTCTGTCATGGGTAACATTGCCTCCTGCCAAAGAAATCACAGATTCATGGACTAAGATATCCTGAAAGTTAGGGGAATTAAGCTCTCCCAGGGAGACGCAACCTTATTTTGGAAACAAGTCCTCCAGGTTGCCCTGGATGATTTCTGGGGATCTATATGACCCAGACATGTGGACCCACATAGCTTATCTAGCCAGGAGATTGGATGTTCAGGAAGACCCCCCCCCTTTGCTCTCAATATTACCAGCTCTTAGGCAATGCATTAGATCCCCTAAAACCACCTTCACTCAAAAACCATATGATGACCCTGATGAGAAGAGTCCCAAGGACAGGCCAGTAATGGACCTCAGTTCCCTTGAAAAACCAAATGCCTAATTAATACTGGTGCAGATAAAACATCCTGAAGTAATCTGAAATTCCCCAGCACTGGGAATTAATTCCTGGGCCCCAATTAATATGGCAGATGTAACAACTAACCTGCTAAAGACAGACATCTTTGAGGCCCTAGATGCAGTTATCACCAGTAATATAGAAGAAGAATGCATTGAGATAGAAGACTATATGAGAGATACTTTCACCAATATAACCCCCAATCCTAAAGGCCACTGGGAAGTACAAACCTCCCTGCCTAGAATGGCTCTCTGATGAGACAACCTGGGTGGAACAGTGGCCTCTGCCAAGGGAGAAACTTGAAATCCTAAAACAGTTAGTAACAGAGCAACTCCAACTTAATCACATCTGCCCCTCATGGAACCCATGGAATACTCCTATGTTTGTAATCGGAAAGGAATCAAGAGGATGGAGGGCCACCAATAAAGCCATGCTCGCTGGGCATGGTGCATACACCTCAAATTTTAACATTTGGGAGGCAGAAGTAGGAGGATTGCCATGAGTTCAAGGCTACCTTAAGACTGCAGACAGAATTCCAGGTCAGCCAGATTCCATGTCAGCCGGAGCTAGACTGAGACCTTATCTTGAAAAAAACGAAACATAAATAAATAAAGCCATGCTCATTTGGGGAGCCCCTCAGAGAGACTGCCCCTTGTGTTGGCCATTCAGCCACTCCCCTCCCTTGATATTGTTATTAAGGATTGTTTCTTTTTATCCCCCTGTAGGCTGAGACCAACAACATTTTGTGTTCTTGGACCCCTCTATCAATAATGCAACACCTGCCGAATGCTTTGAGTGGACAGTCCTGCCCCAAGGTATGGCTAATAGTGTTACTATATGCCAAGAAACAGTTGCTATGGCATTACAGCCACATTTGGATCAAGACCTTAATATTATTAGATGAATTGCATCCTAATATGGAAGACTCCTCCAACCTCAACAGCCAAGCTAAGGGATCAATTAATACATTTCCTCAGTGAGGCAAGCTTCAAAATTGCCCCAAATAAGTCCAACTTATCTTACACATAATTTTCCTGGGGACAGAACTATCTACCAATTAATGGGGGTATGCAGTCCTTCACATGCATATGTTACCAAAGAAGCCTTTAAAGGAAAGAACCCAGATGGAACTACAGGTCTCATGTGACCCCTAGTGGAAGATGGAACAACTAACCTGCTAGGGAGAGACATCCTTGAGGCCCTAGATGTAGTTATCACCAGTAATATAGAGGGAGAACGCATTGAGATAGAAGACTATAAGAGACACCTTCACCGATGCCACCACTAATACTAAAGGCCACTGTTAAATATGAAACTCCCTGCCTAGAATTGCTCTCTGATGAGCCAACCTGAGTTGAACAGTAGCCTCTGCCAAGGGAGAAACTTGAAATCCTAAATCAGTTAGTAACAGAACAACTCCAACTTAATCACATCTACCACTTGCAGAGCCTGTGGAACACTCCTGTTTTGTAATCTGAAAGGAGGATGGAGATTATGAGAAGATCTTAGGGCCATGCTCATTTGAGGAGCCCTTCAGAGCCCCTTGTGTCGGCCATTCCTGAGACAGACAACGCTTTGCGTTCTCTGTCTCCTCTATCAATAATGCAGGACCTGCCAAATGCTTTGAGTGGATGGTCCTGCCCCAAGGTATGGCTAATGTTCCTACTATATGCCAAGAAGCAGTTGCTATGGCATTAAGGTCACATTTAGATCAAGGCCTTAATATCTATCAGTACATGGATGACATCCTACTATGGAATGACTCCTCCACCTCACCAGCTGAGCTAAGAGATCAATTAATACCTTTCCTCACTGAGGCAGGCTTCAAAATTGCCCCATATAATGTCCAATTTACCCCACCCATAGCTTTTCTGGGACCAGAACTCTCCCTCACCTTTGCTAAACCCACACACTCCTTTGCCAGCTTACACTGGCCTCGCTTCAGAGCTTTCTGGGGAACCTCAGTTGGCTCTGTCCATAGCTTCCTATCCACACCAGTGATTTACAACCCTTATTTGATATGTTAAAACGTGACAAAGACCTATCCTCCTCCTGACTCCTAAGCCCGGAGGCATTAAGATTAGTAGTATATTTTCTTATATGGCACTTGCCTGGTACTCACCAGACAAGCCTGTTCAGCTTATATTTACCTCCTCCCCAACTGTCATGGGAGTGCTATATCAACCCCAAGGAGTCCTGGAATGGCTCCACACCATCACTGGCGGTGGTGCCCTGTTGGGAGCTATTAACCAAACCTCAGCCATGTTAACAGAGACTACCATATAGAAAGTTAAAGTTTCTACTTCCTCACCTAATACTCAACTACCATAAACAAAGACTGCCATATAACAAGTTAAGTTTCTACTTCCTCACCTAATATTCAACTGCCAGAAACAATGGGATTGTACACCTGGCCAAACATTCCCCCATCCTGCCGGTAGCTAATGAGGAAACAAAGGCATTGCGGTTTAACCAGTAACTCTGTGATCTTTGCCCTAACTATGTCCCCTTCCCCCTACAACCCTACATGTAAGAATAAACTCTCGAGGCCGTGACAAATGCCTAGCATGGTCTCCTTCTTGTGTCTGTTTGTCTTTCACCCAGGTTAGCTTCTCATTGAGTGCTTTTTCAACTCCCTGCTGGCCGGGGCCATGGCCCATATATATTAACAGACATTGATGCCTTCGCAGCCATGACCAAAAATGGGTGAGATTGAGCTCTCCAAATCTTGGGCAAAGAACCTGACACTATCATTACCTCCTGCTCCCTAGCTGACATACAATGGCTATTTAGGAACCACTCCCAATTTGCCATCAGCCTAATAGGCTTCCTCAGTCAAATTGACAACTGCTACCCTAATGAAAAATGGATTCCTGCAATATCCCTTCTAAAATGTCTACCACCCTGCTTCTCAAAAAAAAAAAAAAAAAAAAAAAAAAGGCCCCAGAGCTCTCTCCATTTTTACAGACAGGGGAAAGAGAAGAGCAGAGGTAGTTTTTTTACCACCCAGGGGTCAACCTCCCACCATCATTTTTAAAGAACTTCCTGACAAATCCCCACAATATAAGGAACTATATGCTACCTATCTGGCACTCCTTGAGGAAAAATCCCCCTTCAATCTCTTTCAGATATTATCTTTGCTGTTAACTTACTCCCCTGGCTTGCTTGCTCACAGATCTGATTAGATGAAAACCCTCTTTCACACCTGCTGATAAAAGTCTCCAACCTCGTTTGCAAAAGAAAGTCCCCCCCCCCCGCCCTGTTTGTGCAACATATAAAGTCTCACAGTCCCTTACCTGGCCCCCTCACAAAGGGGAATACATTAGCAGACCAGATCCCTCCTGTGGAAGCCCAATGGACATCTTCCTGGTCACCCTTGAGGAAGCAGAATAATTTTATGCTAACACCCACATAAACCTTAAGTGCTTACAATCACACTTCCCTCGGGTTCTCAAACATCAACTCCAACGTATACTAAAAACATGCATGTCTTGTGCCTCACTGATAAAAACACCTACTCTTCAGATGATGGGCACTAACCCCCAAGGCCTCAAGGCCAATGCCCTTTGGCAGATTGATGTCACTCATATTACCCAATGTGGTCATCAGAAATATTCCCATCATATACAGGCCACAGCACAAACAGGAGAGAACTCTCAAAAAAACATATACATCATATGCTCTTTAACTTTGCCATCATGGGTGTCTCCCACCAAATAAAAATTGATAATGGCCCAGTGTTTGTCAGTTCCTCATTCAAAACTTTTTGCATGCAATGGAAGATTACCTATCATACAGGAATCCCCCATAACCTACAAGGACAAGGAATAGTAGAAAGAAGACATCAAACCTCAAAAGCCCAAGTTTAAAACAACAGCCCAATACATATCCACCCAACCTTCAGTTAGCCATGGCTCTGGCTACTTTAAACATTTTTAATACATACAAAAACTATATATACCCTCCTATCACTCTCCATTGGCATACACCAGAGACTGCCCCACCAATTCTGGTCTGATGGCATGATGGAATATGGAAGGAACCAGATATCCCTCCTCACCACAGGAAGGGGATTTGCTTGTATCTTCCCACAGGATCATCAAAGGCCCATTTATGTATCAGCTCAAAATGTCTGATTCCACCCCACCAACCAAAGAGATGACTCACCTGATATTGACAAATCAGAGATAGAAGAAACGCAGAAAGCACTGACCCCACTGGTTGAAATTGGGAGCCCCCTGGGGGGGGATGTCCCTGACCTACAGGATGCAGCCAAAGCCATATGCCCCCCACAGGTATCCTTCACAACCATTTTGTTGGTAGCTTTAAGGATCTTACATTCCAATGCAAATGCTCTTGCACCACCTCTCTCATTGCCACCCATCCCCAAGTGGAGGATAGAGGTTTGAAGCCCTAGAGACCTATAAAGGGGTCAAAAAAGTCATTGGCCCAGGATATTGCCCTACTAAGAGCTGCCAAGACATAGTCACCTTCTGTACTTATCCTAGTCTGTGGTTTTCACAAATTGCATGGTATGCTTTGCCTATCAAAAAACCAACAAAGAGTGCCTCAAGACCAGGACTATTGTGGAGGATGCTGATACAATTACTGTGGCACTGACAACTTTAGGCATCCAAATGCTGTCTTTAAAGCCTCCTGGGCAACTAGAGAATGTGCATTTTCCAAAGGAGATCCCTGGAATGAATGCTAGAGGATAGGGGTAATGCAAAAACCCTATGCTAGTATCTATTTCTCATAATCTCCCTCTGGTACTTCCTATTAATGCCACCCTAGAATACCCCACATCTATAACAAACTATTCCCAACCCTGCCCTACTGATATTCCTCTGTTTGATTCTGGTCAAGTTATGCCTCTATGCCTGTCCAGCTCTAAGCCTACCAGAGCTGAATGCCTCCTCAATATTTCCATAACCAAGACCACTTGCATCAAGACAGCTGTTCACCTTTGATGTGAAGAGCTAACCACCCCATGCATAAATATTTCCTCTCCCACTTATTGTTACCCAGTCCTGATTGTTCCACAGTTGTATCTTTATGAGGAAGAGGAAGTGGCCTATCAGCTCCACCTGCCCCTACAGAGAGAAATTTTCAGCCCTCTGCTGATGGGCCTCAGCCTGATGATGTCCCTTGGTGCCTCTGGTACTGCAGGAGTCACTCTTGCCCAGACCAACCACCTCATGGGAAACTTCCATGACAAGCTTGACCAGGCTATGGCATCCACCACCGACAGCCTTGAATCTCTTCAGAGACAATGAACTCTCTCATGGGCGTGGTACTTCAACACCATAGAGCCTCATTACTGCTGAATATGGGGGGACATGTGTGGTCTTGGAAGAATAATGTTGTTTCTTTGTTAATGAATCAAATGCTTTTGAACACAATGTTAAAACTCTCAAAAAACTCCACAAGGAGCTACTTAACTGCTACAAGCCTGAGGAGCCCGTCACCTGGTTTTCTAACCCTTTAATCACTTGGCTTCTCCCCCTACTTAGCCTCTCCTTGCTATAGGAACCCTATTACCTGTAACCCCCTGCCTCATCAAATTTCTTAGACAACTACTAATAACAACAACTAGAAAAAATAAAAATAAAAAAATAACAACAACTAATATTGGTAAGGCTACTCCTAATCAGGTTCTGGTGCACCATCTATCCTTAACTGAGCCTATGATAGACTATAAGGATTTCACTCAATATGATGCCACCTCCCATTATACAAACAAAGGGGGAGCTGTCAGACGTAAGCATGGCCCTGGGTTAAAGAAAACCTAAGCTGTCTGACACAAAGGCCCCAGGCTATTGAGGTGTAGCAGCAGCCTGAACCACCAGTCATGTCTCAGGGACTGGACTGGGCTGGGAGGGGAGAGGGGGGAGCTCCTCTCCCCATTCTTGGTGGTCACAATGAGCCTGGAGTCCCAGACAAAATCTTGAACCCTGAGATCGGCAGGAGGTAAGGTCACTCCCTCTCCAAGCACTGGATACCTGGACATTCAGATAAGACTTAGGCTTTGCCCATAACCCTGTGGCCTTTGCCAGTTGCCTAGGAAACTTCTTATATGGTATCAGCCAGCACCTTTGCACAGCCCCTCCCTCTGCCATCATCTACTTGCTGGAATGAATGTCTCCATATGCATCAACAAGCAGCCTTGTACATCCAATCCCCTTAGAACCCTCTTCCCATGCTCAACTGCTTATAAATCCATTTCCTTGACAATAAACTGAGAGCTGTTCACTGAAACTATCTCCTGAGAGTGATTCTTGTGTGCTCACCACCACAGTTGCCTGGGCACCTCTGGGGGAGGACCCAGGAACCCACACCTTTCCAGACCATATTTAGCTCTTTTGAAAGATATACGATGGATTGATGGGTTGAATTGTGTTTCCTCTGCCTATTCCAAAAGGGCCAGAGCTTGTATGCCATTTGTGTATAAATAGAGAGAAAATGGTTTTGATGGATTTGGCCCATGTTTGGCATAGGCTTAGTTTGAATTTGTTGAGTGACAGAGAGTTGGAAGGAGTTAGTGGCTCCTCAAGATTGCCTTTAGTGGTCTCCTAAAGTCATTTTGCTAAGAGGGAGAAGTTGGAGATCCATATTTGAAAGAAGTTCATTAATCCCAAGAAAGATAAGAGATCTTTTGTAGTACTGGGGAGTGGTAATTTTGTATTAAAGCTATTCAGTGGGAGGGAATAAACTCAGTTTAGGGATGATAATGATTCTGAGATAAGTAACAGAGGAAGTGACAGGTTGGATCCTCCTATCTTCTGATATCTGCTAACCCCAAGCAGAGAAGAATTAAAGAGGAAATATTTATGCAGTCAGATGAAGAAGGACTACAGAGAAGTAACTCATCTACATATCAGAGTAGGGTGCTAGGATGCAGATCTGGAGTGTCAAGGTCTGATAGTAGGGCCTAACTAAAGAAATGTGAGAGGAAGGATGGTGGGAAGGGTGAGAGGGTGATGGGAAGCCATAGAGGACTGTCAGAGTATGGCTGAGTCCATCATGGGATTTTTGGATGTTCATCAGAGTCACCATGGCCAGAAATCTTCAATCTCCACATGAAAGCTGCCAGCTTCACACAATCTGGTGGGCCAGATATGAAGGGGGAAAGAGTGAAGGAAAGAAGCAGAAATAAAATTAAATACCAGAAACTATCCAGGACCCAGGTGTTATCCTGGAAGAAGCAGTCACCTTTCACAGATCTGTGAGTTCATTCACATTTTGACACCATATGTTAGAAAAAGAGGGAAACAAATAAAAAGAAATGTCTACTGATCAAATAGCTTTATTAGAGGCAAGTCATAGAGGGACACTTTACATTTCCACACCTGGGCCTCTGAAAATGAGAGATGATCCCCTAGCATTGGGCCAGGGAGGCTTTATATCCAAGGAGATGGGAAAGGTAGAAGGATGAGCAAGTGTGAAAGAAGCAAGCTTCTTTGAACTTCATTCTTCTGAGAAAGCCAATCAAGTATTGAGTACCCTGGGGTTTTCAAAATAGCAAGGAATTTCTTGGTGCAGAAGTATGTTGAGTTCTTGACATGTTAACTCCTTCATTAATAGGCACTCATTCATATCTACAAAATCATCACTTATCCTTTTTTGTGACGAAGCATCTTTTGTTTTCATTGTTGGGGATTAAATAACATCCTCAATTTACATTGCCCCTTCACCCAATCATTAAACCCTTCTTTTCTAAGTACATTTTAAAATGTGTAGTCTGCAAATGTTACAATGGATATATTCTCTTTAATAGGAGGTAAAACATAAGGAAACGAGGAAAGAATGAAGGGAAAGAGGGAGAGAGGAAGAAATAGTAGAAGGAAGGAAGAATGGAAGAAAGGAAGGAATTCTTCCTTTTTATTACAAAAAGACTGAGTCAGTATTCAAATACAGCAGAACAGTTGGGTTCACTGTCAGACTCAAAAGAAAATTCAGCTAATTCCTAACATTTAAATTTCAGGCTATTGCCCCTGGGATTCACATACATATTTTCCTCCCTTTCTCCAGTTATCTTATGTTGGTTAATTGTGATTCATTGAGCTTAAAAGTTACTTGTTACAGAGACCTGCAATTTCATTGCACTCAGTGTTTCTCAAATGGGTGCAATTTTGCTCCTCCTCCCAGGGGACATTTGGTAATGTCTGGAGACATGTTTGTCACAGTTTGAAATAAGAATACTCCAACATCCAGGGGACAAAGTTTCTTCTCATCATTTCACAATGCTCTAAGAAGGCCTCCCAACAAGGAATTATCTTTTCACAGGTTTTTCTATCAAAACATCCTAATTGAACATATCAGAGTCCCTGCCATATTGCATTGTCTTGGCAGGGTTTATTCTTCTGTATAGCAGAGCATGACTCCTGTGCACCTTAAAGTCATGAAATAGTTTGTGAGAAAGAAATAACTGGTTGGCTGAAGAATAAATCTCATCACTAATTACAGTAAAGAAAATTATTCATAAAATAATTTTTGATTTTCTATTGGTTAAAATGCTTACATTTCATAAAACACTTTAACACTCTTAACCAGCGGTTCAGCTAAACAAATAGAGCATCCATTTCTAACCCCATTTTCAGAAGAAGATAATAATATTAGAGAAAGTAAATGTCTTAGTAAATACAATTAGTAGTCAGTGATCCCCCAGTGATGGTTCTTCACAAACTCTTTCCTGATTTGTATTATATATTAGGCACTTAGAAACAACCAATTATTTATGGAGTGAATATTACACTATCTCTTTCATCATCCCAAAGAGGAGAAATGTTTCCTTTGGGCAATCAGAATCCACATACCACCCGGCCTCAGCTGACTTAAGAAAATCCTGTTAGGAAAACAAAAAAGTTCATGATTCTTAGAAGGATTAGCCTAATAATGTGCTGCACTTGAATGATAATTTATCACTTCTCAGTATCTTTTATAAGTCACTCAATTGAATCAACTGCATTCTTAGGTAATAGCTAAATTAAACTCTTCCTTGTTATGATTCAACTCAGCCATGTTTTCTGTGCATGTAGCAAATAGACTATATAGAAGTAGGATTTCAAAAGCAGATTACCCAAGCTTGAAGCCTAACTCTGTAATATATTAGCTCTACTAAAAGAGCACATAGTTTATCTATATATTCACTTTTACTTACTTAACTATAAATCAATTAGTATGATAGAAACTCTTTCATGGGATTGCTTGGAGGATGAAATGTGCACAACACATAAAGGAATATAAAAGCACCTAATATGAACACTAGTAATTTATAACTGTATTTATCTATCTGTACATCTCAATCATCATCATTTCTATGAAGTTTTATAGTTAAATAATTTTTCATAGAAATAAATGAGCCAAATCAATTTGTGATAGGCCACTAGTATAGTTAGATTGCCTATTTTTAAATCTACACATCTTTGACCAAAGTCCTAAGCACTTATATCTCCATCCAACATACCAGAATCCCACTCAAACTCTCCAGTTAAAAATCAAACTCTATGGGGATATTTCATTACTTATATGGTATACAGTATTGGTGGATGTAACAGTTACATACTTATTGGTGGATAAAACATCATTATGGGAAGCATATTATTTCAGTTTACAATTTTGAGGGGGAATTTCATCATGGTGGGGCAAACATGGCACAAACAGACTATGAGGATATCACATCTTGCCATATCAGAAGGAAGAAAAACTTCTGTCTGAGCTAGCTCTGAACACCCAGTAAGCTAGACTAATAAATCTTAAGGCCCGTCCCCAGTAACACACTTCCTGAAAAGCTACCAGCTAAGGACCAAGTAGGAGACTTAAATCACAAATACTTGAGACTATGAAGGACATTATACATTAAATTACTATAGTAGAACTATATAGTAGGTGCTGTACTCTCAATTGACTATGGGATGAATGGTGGATCCAAGCTTGGCTTGTAATATTTCTATCCAGTAACCCTGAATCTTGAAAACAAACACTTGAAGACCAAAACAAAGCAAAAAGAAAAATAATGAAATCTATTTTTGACAGTGGCAAAGTCATAAAAATCTCAAATAAATACTCTTTCTTGCCCCAACATTGGAATCTATCCAGGCATGTGGTTGGTAGGGGATGTTATAACAAAGCATTATTAACTGAGCAACATCCCTCAGGGAAATGTACTGCCTCTGTCAGGATGAAGGAAAGCAAGGTCATAGTACAGTAGAATTTGTTCTTCTAAGTAGGGTTTCTTCTGCATCTCTTGTAGCTTATGCTGATTGCTGGTCATCCTTTTTTTAAAAAAATTTAACTGGCACAAAGATAGAGCATCTCAGATTAAGCCTTGGTACCATGTGTTCATTGGCATTTAACTTTGAGCCTTTTTTTTTTTTTCTTGGCATAGTGTATTTTACTGAAATTCCCTTTTTTCTTTATTACTTATGTACATACTCAGTGTTTAAACAGTATATGTTGGTACCATCTTTACCCTCACCCCTGTACCCACCTCTAAAGAAACCCTCCTTGTTGGGGGTGCTGGTTATCCCCATGGGGATTGTGGATCATGCATTGTGGGGGTAGCCATAAGTTATGGGGATGAGGCAATGTCTCTGTGCATAATGTCCCAATTTATATCTCTAAAAATCTTACCACCCCTTGTTCAGTGAATTTCCCTGAGGCATGTTGGATTTGTTTTAGGTTTACTTCAGTGATGTGGTCTTGGGAGCCTCTGTGTCTCTGAATATCTGGTTTGGTAGGAATTGAGTGTTCTCTGTGTCTATCTCTTTTACCCTTGTGCTGATACCAGGTTCACCAAGAAAAAAGCACTTTTGTTCATTTCCCCATTTACTCTATGGTTTCAGCTGGGCCCCTGGTGAAGGGAGATGGGCTCATTCTCTCCTCAGTTTCTCCAAGGGAGAGTGAAGTCAGCACCAGATCAATGGGATAACCATTATTAGTTTAGAGAGAGAATTTCAAAGGGGTAGGCCCTCTTGTAATCCAAGATTAGTGGAAGCTTGATATTGGAGAGTGAACTTGTTATTTGGATATGATTCTGACTTGTTTCCTATAACTATCTGTGGGTTCTGTTCCACTGAGAAGATCTGTTATCCAATCCAAAAGTAGCTGGTTACCCACCATGGATTTGTGCCACTATTGCACTTGGGTGAGCATCACCTCAGATTGCTTAAACCATGAGTTGCTTGGACAGATGTTGTCTATTTTCCCTCAGTAGCTCATTTAGCACCTTCTAGCACTAGATGAGCTGTCTGGGGACTGGCTCTCTTCCAGATTATCACTAGGTCTCTCCATGTTTTATGCAAACAGTATATGGTGTCTTTGGCAGTAGGGTCTTACTGTTAACCTTTTTTGGGGTAATCAAGTACTCTGACAGAACTCTGTCTTCTTTTGGGAAACTTGTAGGTCTCTCTGATCAATAGCTCACTGTGGATGTTAACAACATCCTGGTACTGGGAGTTATAGAACAGCTCCAAGGGAAAAGAAGGAAGAAAAATATAGGTAATCTAAAAGAGAGAGAGAGAAACAGGAGATTAAGGTTAGTCTTCATCATACCCTCTTCAGGGCCCTTTGATTCAGGCATTCCCTCCAAGGACCTGATAAAAGTTCTACCTTTTAATCTGTCTTTCAAGATATAAAATTTTATGATTACCAGTTCAATTTGGGTCCAATTTTGGTCCGATTTGGGTCCACTAACCTTACCCTCCCTTCAAGCCTCACCTTCTCTACTGTTCAGTCCTTAAAAAGGCCAATATATATATATATCAGCACTTCTGGTGGATCCAGGTTAGGAGCCACAGTTGAGTGACCATGCAATGATTGTTTTTCTGTGATTGGGTGAGTTTGTTAAGAATAATATGTTCCAAGTTCTACCTTTTTCTAAAAGTTTCATTATATCATTTTTTTTTTTTTTACTGCTGTATAGAATCCCAACATGTAGATATACCACATCTTGGTTATTCGTTGATCTAATCATGGACATCTAGGTTGATTGTAGTTCTTTGCTATTATGAATTAAGCAGCTAGTAGTAGCAGAGTTTCTGGGCTTATATTGAGCTCTTTGATCCATTTGGACTTATTTTTGTGCATGACAAGATACGTGGATCTAGTGTCATTTTCTTGCATCTGGCTATCCAGTTTGTCTAGCACCATTTGTTGAATGCTGTCTTTTTTCTAGTCTACATTGTTAGGACCTTTGTTGAATATCAAGTAGCTGTAGTTACTTGACTCAAAATCTAGATCCTCTATTCTGTTCCAATCATCTATAATCCTGTTTTCATGCCAGTACTATGATTTTGTTACTCTGGCCTTGTAATACAGGTTTAGATCAGTCATGGTTATCCTATGCAAGGTGTTTCTTTTGTTGAGGATGTGAGGATGGCATTCTGCCATTCCACATGAATTTTGAGAACAGGTTTTTCTATTTCCATGAAGAAAAATATTGGGATTTTTATTAGTATTGAATTAAATCTTTATATTGTTTTTTATAAGATTGTCATTTTCACAATGGGAGGTCTTTCCATTTTCTCAAGTCCTCCTCAACTTCTTTCTTGAGTGGCTTTATGTTTTCACTATGTGGATCTCTCACATTCCTCAAGGACTGCCAGATAGGTAGCATATACTTCCTTATATTGTGGGGATCTGTCAGGAGGTTCCTTAAAAATGATGGTGGGAGGTTGATCTCCTGGGTAGTAAAAAACTACCTCTGCTCTTCTCTTTCCCCTGTCTGTAAAAATGGAGAGAGCTCTGGGGATTTTTTTTTTTTTTTTAAGAGGCAGGGCTATAGACATTTTAGAAGGGATATTGCAGGAATCCATTTTTCATTAGGATAGCGGATGTCAATTTGACTGGGGAAGCCTATTAGGCTGATGGCAAATTGGAAGTGGTTCCTAAATAGCCATTGTATGTCAGCAAGGGAGCAGGAGGTAATGATAGTGTCAGGTTCTTTGCCCAAGATTTGGAGAGCTCAATCTCACCCATTTTTGGTCATGTCTGCGAAGGCATCAGTGTCTGTTAATATACATGGGGCACCACCGCCAGTGGTGGTGTGGAGCCATTCCAGGACTCCTTGGGGGTTGATATAGCACTCCCATGACAGTTGGGGAGGAGGTAAATATAAGCTGAACAGGCTTGTCTGGTGAGTACCAGGCAAGTGCCATATCAGAAAATATACTACTAATCTTAATGCCTCCGGGCTTAGGAGTCAGGAGGAGGATAGGTCTTTGTCACGTTTTAACATATCAAATAAGGGTTGTAAATCACTGGTGTGGATAGGAAGCTATGGACAGAGCCAACTGAGGTTCCCCAGAAAGCTCTGAAGCGAGGCCAGTGTAAGCTGGCAAAGGAGTGTGTGGGTTTAGCAAAGGTGAGGGAGAGTTCTGGTCCCAGAAAAGCTATGGGTGGGGTAAATTGGACATTATATGGGGCAATTTTGAAGCCTGCCTCAGTGAGGAAAGGTATTAATTGATCTCTTAGCTCAGCTGGTGAGGTGGAGGAGTCATTCCATAGTAGGATGTCATCCATGTACTGATAGATATTAAGGCCTTGATCTAAATGTGACCTTAATGCCATAGCAACTGCTTCTTGGCATATAGTAGGAACATTAGCCATACCTTGGGGCAGGACCATCCACTCAAAGCATTTGGCAGGTCCTGCATTATTGATAGAGGAGACAGAGAACGCAAAGCGTTGTCTGTCTTGGAAATGGCCGACACAAGGGGCTCTGAGGGGCTCCTCAAATGAGCATGGCCCTAAGATCTTCTCATAATCTCCATCCTCCTTTCAGATTACAAAACAGGAGTGTTCCACAGGCTCTGCAAGTGGTAGATGTGATTAAGTTGGAGTTGTTCTGTTACTAACTGATTTAGGATTTCAAGTTTCTCCCTTGGCAGAGGCTACTGTTCAACTCAGGTTGGCTCATCAGAGAGCAATTCTAGGCAGGGAGTTTCATATTTAACAGTGGCCTTTAGTATTAGTGGTGGCATCGGTGAAGGTGTCTCTTATAGTCTTCTATCTCAATGCGTTCTCCCTCTATATTACTGGTGATAACTACATCTAGGGCCTCAAGGATGTCTCTCTCTAGCAGGTTAGTTGTTCCATCTTCCACTAGGGGTCACATGAGACCATATGGGTCCTTTCGTTTAAAGGCTTCTTTGGTAACATATGCTTGTAAAGAACTGCCTACACTCATTATTTGGGGCCCTAGAATTAATTCCCAGTGTTAAAGAACTTCAGATCACTTTAGGATTGTTTTATCTGCCCCAGTATCAATTAGACATTTGAAAATTTTTCCTCTGAACTTAAGGCTAGTCTTGGGTGTACCCTCTCTTGGATGCTTGTTTCCCATTGTATATTATGAGTTTTCCCTCTTATTGGCAGGGCTGAGGGTTGCTACTTTTGGTGTTTAAAGGCTCTAGGGGCTTGCTGTCTTTGTCATAAATAGAGCAGCAGTCTTTCTTCAAATGATACCCTTTGCGACATCTAGGGCAAGTTGGCTTTGTGTGTGTGTGTGGGGGGGGGTTCTTTTAGTGGCCTGATGTTCAGGACATTCCTCTCTCCAATGTCCTTTTTCTCCACAACTGAATCATTTGCCTTTGGGTTTTACAGCTGCTGAGAAGGTCTGTGCAAGAGACGTGGCCTTAACTGAGGCAATCCCAATATCCTGAGTGGTGACTGAGAGACCAAATATAACCATTTTAAGTAAAAAGGCCCAGGCCTGACTTCGATAGAGAACTAGCCTGCTAATGTGCTGACCTTTGCTTCTGTAAACTTTGCTTGCTTGCTCAATTGCTGCCTTTCCCCCTAAAGTTTCTGAGGAATCTCCACTTCAGGGACATTGCAGAAACACTCCACTGCCAGGGATGGATGGTGGGGGGGACTCAGGCCTCGGACCACCTGCTTAGATAAGAAACTGAGGAATCTCCACTTCAAGAACAATGAAGATTACTTCATCTGCCTGGAGTGCCCCTAGCTCCTACCCCCAACTTTTTCCTCTGAAACCCCAAGCCAATCAGAACTGTTTAACTCAACCAATCACGTATCTATCCCCTACTTTTTTGTTCGAATTCCTATGTGAACCACTCCCCCCCCCCCGCAAAAAAGGTGCTCTCTCCCTCACTACCGTTGTGACAGACTGTGGGCATGGAGCCCAGGCCTAGGCTTGCAATAGAGAAAACTGTTGCTTTTACATTCGAGTGTCTCGGCTTCTGTGGCAGTTCTCTGGGTAACTCCTGGGTGACTGGGGGATTTGGCTCCTGGTCAGGGGTCTTGGCACAACAGTGACTATCCATTTATCATAATGAGGCTTTGGCAAATTAGTCTACACTCTGAAGTCATACCTTCCCAGATAATGCTTTTGAGAAGGAGGTCCCTGGCCATTGGGTCTGAGATTTTTCTCTCTAAATTGGTCCTTGCCCTTAATATAAAATCAGAGAGGGTCTCCTTCAGCTTCTGAGAAAGAGACAGTAAGGAAGAGGTACTATCCTGGGTGCTGGGGGTGTGGGTGTTATCCCATCCCTGGAGGGCACAGAGGTGAACTAGGATGTAGAACCCTGGGGGCTGTTGGGTCTGTTGAACACCTGTGGAGAATTTAATAACTCATCAAATCCCCAGGGGATGTTCTCTTGCTTCTGGTTTCTTTTTATTTGTTGGAGGCATTCATCTCTATCAGAGGGCTTCCCATTGAAGGAACAGGGGACTAGGCAGAGAGGAAGAGCAGATATAACTCCAGTCCTGGGGGGTATTAATGAAGCCCTATAGGCTCAGCAGGAAGGACTTAGTCCATGGCACATGGATCCCACCCTAATGGCCTGTCTGAGTAGTTTTAAGATCACTAGCTTGATAAAGATACCAATCTACAGGTAGAGCCTGAGTTGGTTGAACATTAATGGGAAAGGCTGCTACTTCCTGATTGAAAATCATTTTATTGTTATCTCAGGCTTCACATAGTTTTTGTGTGATTGTGAGTGGGGGAGTGGATGGAGGAGAGTCCTGTCCAGGGGAATTTATCATGTTAGGATTCATTTGGCCTGTGTTACATGAGTCTGGAGGGAGGGCAGCCTGATTTGGAAGATGGGTATGGTAGCAAGGGTGGATAAAGGGGAGTGGGTTTAGTAGAGTTTTGGGTCATTTTTTCTCTACTTTCTTCTATTGGTTTTTCAAGGGAACTGATGTCCGCTAGTGGCCAGTCCTCTGGACTCCCCTCATTGTGGTTATCTTCTGGTTTTTGAGTGGAGGTGGTTTTGGGGGGCTAATGTATTGCCTAACAGCTGCCACAATTAGGAGAAAAGAGAGGTGGAGTTGCTTTCTGAACCTCTCATCTCCTGGCTAGATAAGCTATGTGGGTCTACATGTCTGGGCCATATAGATCCCCAGAAATCACCCAGGGGCAACCTGGAGGACTTCTCTCCAAAAGAAGGTAGCCTCTCTCTAGGAGAGCTTAATTCCCCTAACTTACAGGAGAGCTCTTATTCCATGAACCTTTGATTTCTCTTGGCAGGATGCAATGTTACCCATGACAGGGAAAGATTAGAAATGCCAGGACCAGAGAGCAACATTTCTGAGGGCTGACTAGCACATGGAGGATTCCCCAAAAATCCAGTCATGAGCCTGTCCACAAATCTAAGAGGCCAGAGACCTGTCCTACAGGCTTCTAAGAGGTTGATGTGTTACTGTTTTTTTGATGTTGGAGAGAAATAAATGGTTTTTGCCAACACCCAATGGGCCATCAGGGTCCAGGTAGAGGACAGTGGGCCTTTAGCCAAAACTGCCAAGAGACATCAGTTGCCAATTTGTAGTGTCTGGTCCCTTGCAATGGCATGAACCAAAAATAAAGGAGGAAAAAGAGAACCTGCCAGCCCTCAAAAGCATGGAGGCAAAGGCCTGATGTCTCCCAAATGATGATTGTCCATCCTTCTGGGAGAGAGCACTTACCTTGGTGAGTTTCAGAGGGTCCCTGTTCAGGAACCAGCTGGGGGTTCCTGGGTTCTTGTTTTGAGCTGGGCATGGTTCCCCTAAAGGTGTCCCAGGCAACTGTGGAGACTTAGCTTGTGAGCATCTGACAAGAGAAAGACTCACTCACTCCCAGGAGTCAGTTCTGGTGACCAGTTCTTGCTTTATTGTCAGGGAAAATGGATTTATAAGTGTCTGAGGGCAAGAAAAGGACCCTAAGGGGATTGGTGGATTTAATGATTGCTAGTCTATGGGAACATTTGTTCTAGCACCTAGGCAGTGTTGTGTCTGGTGATCTAGGGTTTGATGGTGTCAGCTGATAAGCAGTTTCCTAGGCAACTGGCCAAAGGCCACAGTGTTATAAGCAAAGCTTAAGTCTTGTCTGAAAGTCCAAGTATCCAGTGCTTAGAGAGGGAGTGGCCTTACTTCCTGCTGATCTCTGGGTCCAGGATTTTGTCCAGAGGTCCAGGCTCACTGCCACCTCCAAGACTGGGGGGAGGATCCTGGCTCACTGCAACCTCCAAGGATGGGGAGGAGCTACCCTGCCAGTCCTATCCCCATGATATGACCGTGGTTCAGGCTGCTGCTACCCCTCCATTGCCTAGGGTCTTGATGTCAGATAGTTTGGGTTTGTTTTAACCCAGAGCCCTGCCAATGTCTGACAGATTGTCACATCCCAGATTATTTCAATCTTATGCATATGCTATAGATTCAGCTTTCCAGAAATAACTCTTGCTTCACCAGCACTGGGCAACTATAGTAGGACTCATATTAAGGGATGAAATTTCCATGATGGGAAGAAAAGAAATATACAATTTCCTGAGTTTCTTGTATCGTGTATCTTGTTACCAGTGAATGTGTGTAACTTTTCCTTCTAAGAGCTTTTTACACACCTTGGCACCAATAGGAGCTTAACAATTATTTGCTGTATTTGAATAAGAGAGTCTCAGGCCTCAATAGTAAAATACATTTTAAAATGAGCTTGGATGGCATGGTAGAGTACTTGCCTAGCATGCTGGAATTCCTGGTGTGTGTGTGTGGGGGGGGGCATGAATAAGGGAGAAAGGGGAGGGGGGAGAGAAAATAAGTGACTTTAATAGATGTTATTTTGTTTTTGTTAGCTTTTCGAGGTAGGGCCTCACTCTAGCTCACGCTGACTTGGAATTAACTATGTAGTCTCAGGGTGGCCTCAAACTCTCAGCAATCCTACTTCTGCCTCCTAAATGCTGGGATTAAAGGCATGCCTGGTTTAGGAAGTTATTCCAAAAGAAACATAACAATGACTTTCATGAAAAGTTGCAGAGATGCAAATGAAGCTACACTGAGAAATCATCTATATTAGTTGTTTTCTTTTTTTCTTTTTTTTTTAATTTTTATTAACATTTTCCATGATTACAAAATATATCCCATGGTAATTCCCTCCCTCCCCACCCCCACACTTTCCAATTTGAAACTCCATTCTCCATCATATTACTTCCCCATTACAATCATTGTAATTACATATATATAATATCAACCTATTAAGTACCCTCCCCTCTTCCTTTCTCTACCCTTTATGTCTCCTTTTTAACTTACTGGACTCTGCTACTAAGTATTTTCATTCTCACGCAGAAGCCCAGTCATCTGTAGCTAGGATCCACATATGAGAGAGAACATGCGGCGCTTGGCTTTCTGGGCCTGGGTTACCTCACTTAGTATAATAATTTCCAGGTCCATCCATTTTTCTGCAAATTTCATAACTTCATTTTTCTTTACCGCTGATTAGAACTCCATTGTATAAATGTGCCCACATCTTCATTATCCACTCATCTGTTGAGGGATATCTAGGCTGGTTCCTTTTCCCAGCTATTATAAATTGAGCAGCAATAAACATGGTTGAGCACGTACTTGTAAGGAAATGTGATGAGTCTTTTGGATATATGCCAAGGAGTGCTATAGCTGGGTCATATGGTAGATCAATCTCTAGCTGTTTTAGGAACCTCCACACTAATTTCCACAATGGCTGGACCAGATTGCATTCCCACCAGCAGTGCAGAAGGGTTCCTTTTATTCCACATCCCCGCCAACATTTATGATCATTTGTTTTCATGATGGTGGCCAATCTGACAGGAGTGAGATGGAATCTCAATGTAGTTTTAATCTGCATTTCCCTGATGACTAGTGACGTAGAACATTTTTTTAGATGCTTATATGACATTCATATTTCTTCCTTTGAGAACTCTCTATTTAGCTCCATAGCCCATTTTTTGATTGGCTTGTTTGATTCCTTATTATTTAACTTTTTGAGTTCTTTGTATATCCTAGATATTAATCCTCTATCAGATATATAGCTGGTGAAGAATGCTTCCCATTCTGTAGGTTGCCTCTTTGCTTTTTTCGCTGTGTCCTTTGCAGTGCAAAATGTTTGTAATTTCATGAGGTCCCAGTGATTAATCTGTGGTTTTATTGCCTGAGCAATTGGGGTTATATTCAGAAAGACTTTGCCAAGACCAATATGTTGAAGGGTTTCCCTTACTTTTTTCTCTAGCAGTTTCAGAGTTTCCGGTCTGATGTTAAGGTCTTTAATCCATTTGGACTTAATTTTTGTGCATGGCAAGAGAGAAGAATCTATTTTCATCCTTCTGCAGATATATATCCAGTTTTCCCAACACCATTTGGTGAAGAGGCTGTCTCTTCTCCAATTAGTATTTTTGGCATTTTTATCGAATATCAGGTGGCTATAGCTACTTGGGCTTACATCTGGATCCTCTATTCTGTTCCACTGATCTACATGTCTGTTTTTGTGCCAGTACCATGCTGTTTTTGTTACTATGGCTCTGTAGTATAGGTTAAAATCAGGTATGGTGATACCACCAGCCTCATTTTTGTTGCTCATTATTATATTAGATATTCGAGGTTTTTTGTGATTCCAAATGAATTTTTGGATTGCTTTTTCTATTTCCATGATGAAAGCCTTTGGAATTTTGATAGGGATTGCATTAAATGTGTAGATTGCTTTAGGTAAGATTGCCATTTTCACAATATTGATTCTTCCTATCCAGGAACAAGGGATGTTTCTCCACTTTCTAGTATCTTCTGCAATTTCTCGCTTGAGTGTTTTAAAATTGTCATTGTAGAGATTCTTTACTTCCTTGGTTAGGTTTATTCCAAGGTACTTTATTTTTTTTTTGATGCAATTGGGAATGGGAGTGATTTTCTGATTTCATCCTCTGTGTGTTTGTTGTTAGCATACATGAAGGCTACTGATTTCTGTGTATTTATTTTGTATCCTGCGACATTGCTGTAGGTTTTGATCAGCTCTAACAGCTTGCTAGTAGAGTCTTTAGGGTCCTTTATGTATAGAATCATGTCATCTGCAAAAAATGATAACTTGATTTCCAATTTGTATCCCTTTTATGTGTGTCTCTTGCCTTATTCCTATGGCTAAGACTTCCAAAACTATATTATATAAAAGTGGGGACAGTGGACACCCTTGTCTTGTCCGTGATTTTAGTGGAAAAGCTTCCAGTTTTTCCCCGTTTAGTAATATGTTGGCTGTAGGCTTATCATAAATAGCCTTTATTATATTGAGATATGTTCCTTCTATTCCCAGTCTCTGTAGGACTTTTATCATGAAGGGATGTTGGATTTTGTCAAATGCTTTCTCTGCATCTAATGAGATGATCATGTGATTTTTGTCCTTCAACCCATTTATGTAATGTATTACATTTATAGATGTGCGTATGTTGAACCATCCCTGCATCTCTGGGATAAAGCCTACTTGGTCAGGGTGAATGATCTTTTTGATATAGACTTGTATTCTGTTTGCCAATATTTTGTTGAGAATTTTTGCATCTATGTTCATGAGGGAGATTGGTCTGTAATTTTCTTTTTTTGTTCTATCTTTGCCTGGTTTTGGTATCAGGGTGATGCTGGCCTCATAGAAGGAGTTTGGTAGATCTCCATGTTCTATTTAAGTGGTTAATCTCATTTTGATTTAATTTAGGTAGGTCATATAGATCAAGGAAATCATCCATTTCTTTCAGATTTTCATACTTTGTGGAGTATATGCTTTTATAGTATGTCCCTATGATTTTTTGAATTAATCTGGAATCTGTTGTGATGTTACCTTGTTCATCTCTGATTTTATTAATTTGTGTCTCTTCTCTCTTTCTTTTGGTCAGATTTGCTAGCAGTTTGTCAATCTTGTTTATCCTTTCAAAGAACCAACTCTTTGTTTCATTGACTCTTTGGATTGTTCTTTTCGTTTCTATTTCATTAATTTCTGCCCTAATCTTTATTATTTCTTCCCGTATACTGATTTTTGGTTTGCCTTGTTCTTCTTTTTCCAAGGCTTTAAGGCGAAGCATTAGGTTGTTTACTTGCTACATTTCTAATTTCTTAATATAGGCACTCAAGGCTATAAATTTACCTCTTAGAACTGCCTTCATTGTGTCCCAGAGATTTTGGTATGTTGTGTTCTCATTATAATTTGACTCTATAAATTTTTTGATTTCCTTTTTGATTTCTTCATTGACCCATTCATCATTTAGTAGTGTATTGTTTAGTTTCCATGATTTTGTGTATGCTCTATAGCCTTTCTTGCTACTGATTTGTAGTTTAATTCCATTGTGGTCAGATAGAATGCAAGGAATTATTTCAATTTTCCTGAATTTGTTAAGATTTGCTTTGTGTCCTAATATATGGTCTATTTTAGAGAATGGTCCATGTGCTGCTGAAAAGAATGTATATTCTGCAGCCTCTGGATGAAACGTGCTATATACATCTGTTAAGTCCGTTCCTTCTATGACCTCATTTTGTCCAGATGCCTCTCTGTTTATTCTTTCCCGGGATGACCTGTCAATTGATGAGAGTGGGGTGTTAAAGTCACCCACCACCACTGTGTTTCATGTTATCTGTGACCTTAGTTCTAATAGTGTTTGTTTGACGAATTTGGGAGCCCCCATGTTAGGTGTATATATGTTTAGGATTGTAATGTCCTCCTGTTGGAGTGTGCCCTTAATCAATATAAAGTGACCTTCTTTATCTTTCTTGACTAACGTCGGACTAAAGTCTACCCTGTCTGATATTAGCATAGCAACCCCTGCTTATTTTCTAGGCCCATTTGCTTGAAACACCATCTTCCAACCTTTCACCCTAAGATAAGGTCTATCCTTTGTAGAAAGGTGAGTTTCTTGGAGACAACAAATTGTAGAATCCTGCTTTTTAACCCAGTCTGCAAATCTATTTCTTTTCATTGGGGCATTGAGGTCGTTGATATTAAGAGATATTATTGAAAGGTGTGTATTTTTGTTTGCCATTTATGTGTGTGTGTGTGTGTGTGTTTCTGGTTCTACCTGCACTTTCTTCTGTTAACTAGTATTTGAGTATTTCTTGTTTTTTCTAGGTTCCTTATATGTGTGCTTTTCCTTTTCTTCAGCATGGAGGATTCTATCAAGTATTTTCTGTAGAGCTGCTTTTGTCTTCAAATACTCCTTTAACCTGCTTTTGTCATGGAATGTCTTTATTTCTCCATCTATTTGAATGGATAATTTTGCAGTTTAAAGGAACCTTGGTTAACAGTTGTTATCTTTCAGAACTTGGAATACATCACTCCAAACCCTTCTGGCTTTAAAAGTTTGTGTTGAATAATCTGCTGTAATCCTGATGGGCTTGCTTTTGTAGGTAACTTGATTTTTCTCTCTAACTGCTTTCAATATTTTTTCTTTGGTGTGTGTGTTTGGAAGTTTGATTATAATATGGCGAGGAGAGTTTCTTTCTGGGTTTTGTCTGGCTGGGGTTCTAAAGGCTTCCTGTATCTGCATTGGCACCTCTTTCCCAATTTGGGGGAAATTTTCTTCTATGATTTTGTTGAAGACGCCTACTATGCTTCTGGAGTGGAGATCTTCTCCTTCTACTATGCCCTGAATTCTTATATTAAATCTTTTCATAGTGTCCCAAATATCTTGAAATTCCCACTCATACTTTTCTATAAGTTTGTCTTTCTATTTTTTGGACTGCATTAGGTCTGCCACCTGGTCTTCTAGCTAGATATTCTGTCCTCTCCCTCATCCATCCTACTGGTGAGATTTTCTACAGAGTTTTTTTATTTTATTAACTGTTCTTCATTGCTAGTAATTCTGACTGGCTTTTCTTTATTATTTCTATTTCCCTATTTATGTCTTGTATTGCCTTCTTTATTTCATGAAATTGGTGTCCTGCATCTTCTTTGATTCCTTTGATTTCCTCTTTAAGTTCCTCTTTGACTCCTTAGATTTGTTCTCTGACTTCTTTGAACATATTTACAATCATTCTTTTGAACTCTATCTCAGGCATTTCCTCTAACTCTTTCTCACTGGAGGACATTTCTGATGCATTAATACTTTTAGGTGGGTTTATATCATCTTGCTTTTTAGTGTTTCTTGTGTTATAATGTATATATTTTTGCATCTTGGATTAAGTTAATGCTTGGATTTTCTAGCTAGGTGTGTATTCTTAGCTGTATCAATTGATTTGATGTAATATATTTTCACAGTAGGACCTTAAGGTGTTAGGTGTGGTTCTTAAGACTCTCAGAGTATCTACAAAGATGTTCTTAGGGGTTGAGTTTCCCTGCTTTAGGAGTATTCAAGCAGGCTGAGTGGAATAAAATACAGGTAGATTCTAAAATTTAACTAAACACTGTGCACATTCAATCAAAAACAGCCCTGAGTATGTATGCAAGAGTAGTTATTATAACAACCAGATCCTCTATCAACAAAGAGGTTAAGATTTCGGGTCTGTTGAGGGATCCCAGTCAGCTTGGGGCCAAGTGAGACCCTTCCCTTGTGCAAACCCAGTTACCTTGGATGATTTTGGTCTCAGTCAAGTTGCTGCCTGGGCCGTTGGGCTGCTGTTCTGATTTCTGGAGCTGGGCACTTGCTTTTCCTGCAGAGCAAACTGAGCCTGGCAAATGTGGCCCTGCAGATCAGCACCCCTGCTGCTGGAACTGCTGCTGCTCAAGCTGACCCTGCTGGGACTGTAGCTACTGCTGCTGAAGGTGTTGCTGCTGGACCCACTGCTGCTGCTGCCTCTGCTGCTGCTGTAGCTGCCACTGCTGCTGAAGCTGCTGCTGCTGTGTCCACTGCCACTGCTCCCCCTGAAGCTGCTGTCTGCTGCTGCTGCCACTCCTGGTTATGCTGCTGCTGGGGCCCCTGTTACCGGTGCTGGAGCTGCTGATGTTGCTGCCGAACTCTGCTCCTGCTTGGGTCCCGCTATTGGCATGGTCAGGTCCCGGGATGCTGTTCTGTTCGCCGGAGCTGGGCTCAGGCGGTGGGGCAGGGAAGGGAGCTGCAGCTGCTCTCGTTCTCTCGCTGCTCCAAGCGTTCTTCTACCTCGCGGTCTGCTCCTCCGTTGCTCGCTGCCGCTCTCCCCTCACATTTCCCGAGTTGCGGAGAGCACGGTGTGAGGGAAAGCTCCGGCACCTGGCTTTTCCTGCGGCTTGAGCCGAGTCTGGTGGCTTTCTGGTGCACCGCGGCCGCGGTGGTTGGCCGAGCTGCCGGAACCGCTTTTCCCGCCTGTGCAGGCTCTGGATGCTCTGGAACTCTTCTACTTCTCTGCTGCTGCTTCAATTTCCTATACACCTCACTTTTTACTAAAAGTGTGTATTTTGCTGAATTTTTTTGGTCTTTCCCCCCCCCCCCCCAGGCTGCTTTGGCGTGGTACCTGCGCCACCATCTTAACCAGAAGTCCCTAGTTGTTTTCTTATTGTTACATCCAAATACCTGAATAGCAACTTAAGGGACTAAGGGTTTATTTCAGTTTATGGATCAACATTACAGTCTGTCATGGTGGGAAAGACATGGTGGCAGGATCTTGAAGCAGTTGATTATATTCAGTCCTCAACGAAGAAATAGAAAGAGGGCTGGAGAGATCACTTAGTGGTTAAGCCCTTGCCTGAGAAGCATAAGTTTCCAGGTTGGATTACCCAGGGCCTATGTAAACCAGATGTACATGGTGATGCTTGTGTCTAGAGTTCATCTGCAGTGTATTTTGAGGCCCTGGCAAGCCCATTCTCACTCTCTCTATCTCTCCCTCTTTCTGTCTCTAATATATAAATAAAAAATAAATCTTAAAAAAGCAAGAAGAGAAAGTTGAATCTTGCAGCTCAACTCACTTTGTTATTTTCATTCAGCCCAGGATCCCAGCCCATGGAAGTCCTCCCAGTTCACTTAACCTAATTTGGACAATTCCTCACTGACAGTCCCAGAGATTTGTTTCCATGTTGATCCCAAATTCTTTCAAGTTGCCAATCAAAAATTAACTGTCAGATCACCTTACAACAATTATTATTAAAAGACAAGGGATAACATATGCTACTAAGGGTGTGGAATAAAAGAAACCCTGGTATGATGTTGTTGGAAAAGTAAATTAGTACAACCAATATGGATAATAGGGTGTGGGTGCTTCAGAAAATGAAAAATAGGGCTTGAGAGATGGCTAAGTGGTCAAGGTGTTTGCCTGCAAATCGTACCAACCAAGGTTTGATTCCCCAGTACCCATGTAAAGCCAAATGCATGTAGTGGAACATGTATCTTGAGTTTATTTGCAGTGGCTAGAGGCCCTTGCACATCCATTCTCTCTGTCTTTCTGTCTTCTCTCAATCTCTTTCTGTTTGTAAATAAAGAAATTAAAAGTAGACTTACCTGTGATAAATCATCCCACTGCAACATATATACTTAAAGAAAATGATATTAGTACCTCCTAGAAATATCTTGTTTCCCATATACATTTACAGAGTTATTTGCAATTATAAAGGTATGGAAATATTCTAAATGTCAATGGAAAGATAGATAAATATTTTGTGGCATATGTCTGTGTAGTAAAATATTACTCATCATTTAAAAAGAGACATTGCCATTTGTGTTAATGCAAATGAACGTGGAGGATTTGAGGTTGGAAAGTAATCAAGACACAGAAAGAAACATTCTGCATTAAATCACTTACACATTCATACAAAAACAGAAATTAAACACAGAGTACAATCATGCTACTGTGGGAGGTGAAAAACACAGAAATATATCAAAGCATGAAATCTCAGAGTTGTTTAGGATGTTGTTAGGATGATTTAATTTAAGTCATTAATTAGTTTTTAATGCTAAGAACACACAAATGCTAAGAATCACAAACAAAAAAGGTAACTATGGAAGGTGATAGATAAAAATCATGGTTTCATTCTCTATATCAAAACAGCTGTTGTACAACTTAATAATAAAGAAAGTTAAAAAAAAAAAAAAAAGAATCCCTGTCAGAATCAGTGAGTTGTACTTCTGTGTGAATGCCTTTGCAGTTTTGTTGTAAGAAGTGTTTTAAAGTTCATTCCCATGCTTTTCTTCTTTTGTACTGCCTGCTATGCAGTAGAGACATCCATTGCCTAGGGAAGAATTAGGATTGTTAGCGATGGAAAAGTGTAGAGAAAAATAGTCTCACTATTTCTGACTTCCAAAATAGTCACTTGAAGCCTGTTTCAAAGACAACACTCTTGAAAGCCAAAGCATTTAAGTGAGAACTGAAATGTTAAAGAGGTTAAGAAAATTAGAAAAAAAAAGGTTTTGTGTCAAAAAGGAAAGCCCTGAAGAAGCCCAGCATACAATTAATTCCCAAGAACAGATCATAAGTAACATAGATGAAAAGTTAATAACCCTGCATGAGAAAGAAAATTAAAGTTGTTCTGTCCTAGAGAGGGTACTGGAAGAGGGCATTAGGAAACAGGAGAGAGACCACCTGGAAAGTGTGCTTCTGTGCCACAAGGGCACAAAGGCAGATCACACAGGCCACCTCCAATGTCTACCCATTTTGTGTGGGTAAGGTAAATGCTGGTTTCCCTTCTCTTAAATCTAATGCATAGTTGCCTGCATATTGCATATTATCTAGCAGAAGTGTTGGTTAATAGAGATGTCAGACCTTGTTCAGCCAGTAGAAAATAATTCTGTATTCATAACATCCTATCTATGGTTCAAGCTAACTGACCACCCCAAAATAACATTTATAAAATATCCAGCAGCTATACTTGGTTGGGACCAGAGTCAGAGGGGGACAGTCTTCATTCTGCATCAAAACAGGCTCAAACCACCCACAGTGTACTGCGCTTTGAGTATGGAAAACTCCAAGTCCTGCCTACAATTCCTGGAGATGGACAACCAAAACATGGTTGCTATAAAACTGTATAGAAGACTATCTTTCTTATCACACATAAAATAATTTTAAGTACTCATCAAGATGGGAAAATTCTTAATAGCAAAGTCTCACATGTTTTATATTTCTAAAGATTACGTTGTGAATAAACCACCTCATTTGCTAAGGAAGAAGTTAAAGGTCCTATAGTTCAGTTTGTCTAAGTTCTAGTAAAGGAACCAAGCAAGCCCAAAAATTCTCTCCTGTCACTTATTTTTTAAAATTCTGGATTTTGAAATTTGTACTTCACCTATATCTCACCTTGCTGACAGCTATATAAGTAGTTCAATTACAGTATTTGTATACTTTGCTAGTTCTAATTTTCCCCATTAAAGATAATACCTAAGGAAAAGAAACTCTTTTGATATATTTGGTGAGACTTTTCATTTGAAAAACAATCACTTGTTATCTCCATTGTCCCTTGGGGGTGAACTTTCCCTTGTTTCCTACCTGCTTTTCATAATGTCTCCCTATGAAATTACCTCATTTATCTTTAACACAAGAGTTATTTCCTGGAAAATTATCCAAAATTATTTAACCCCTTTAACTTGGAATAGTTTCATACTAGTATTTAAATGCTGTATTTTAAATATTGCCCTTGTGAAATATCACATTTAAATACACATATTCCAACTTTCCAGAACACTTAGTGAAAGGCAGAGGAGAGGCAACTTCCTGAGATGCACACTGCTATGCACCTTTTTCTGTCCCCTTCCCTCTTACCTGTTGTAGAAAATGGTGAAAGAAACTACTTACTATGATGCTTTGGGGTCAAACCCAATGCTACCCAGGAAGAATTGAAAATGGCTTATAGAAAACTGGCCTTGAATTACCACCCTAATAATTCAAATGAGGGAGAAAAGTTTAAACAGATCTCTCAACCTTACAGAGTTGTCTCTGATTCAAAGTAAAAGGAGTTATATGACAAAGGAGGAGAACAGATAATCAAGGAGGGTGTAGCAGGGGTTGGTTTTGGCTCTCACATGGATGTCTTTGATTTTTTTTTTTTTTTTTTTTTTGAGGATAGAAGGATGCCAAACAAGAAAGGAGAGGTAAAAAATGTTATGCACCAGCTTTCTATAATCTTGGAAGATTTATTTAATGGTGCAACAAGAAAACTGGCTCTGCAAAAGAATGTGATTTGTGACAAATGGGAATGCTGAGGTGGTATGACAGGAGCAGTAGAGTGCTGTCGCAGCTGCTGAGGTAGTAGAATTCAGATAAGGATTCATCAGATAGGACCAGGAATGGTTCAGCAAATTCATTCTGTGTGCATGGAGTGCCAGGGCCACAGGAAATGGATCAGTCCTAAAGATATATGTAGAAGCTGCAATGGAAAGAAAAGGAAAGAAAATTTTAGAAGTTCATATTGACAAAGGCATGAAAGATGGCCAGAAGATAACATTAACATTCCATGGTGAAGGAGACCAAGAACCAGAACTGGAGCACAGAGATATTATCATTGTGTTAGATCAGATGGACCACACTATTTTTACTGGAGGAGGAAAAGACCTTTTCATGTGTATGGATGTACAGTTTGTAGAACCATTGTTTGTTATCCAAAAGCCAATATCTACTCTTGACAACTGAACCATAGTCATTACCTCTCATCCAGGTCAGATTGTCAAGCACAGAGATATCAAATATGTGCTAAATGAAAGTATGCCAATATATCACCAACCATATGAAAAGGGATGCCTAATCATCGAGTTTAAAGTATACTTTCCTGAAAATAGCTTTCTCTCTCCTGATAAACTCTCTTTTTTGGAAAAACTCATTCCTGAGAGCTAGGATGTGGAAGAGACTGCTGAAATGGACCAGGTAGAACTAGTGGACTTTGATCCAAATCAGGAAAGATGGCACCATTACAACGGAGATGAGCATATGAGGATGAGGAGCACCATCCCACAGGTGGTGTTCAGTGTCAAACCTCTTAATGGAGCAGTGAATATCACTCACTGCTGGCATTGCACATGTAGTAGTGAATGAGTAAAGAACTGTGCTCCCTACTTGCTATTCTTTTTGTATTACTATTCAACTATAGTACTGTTTCAAAAGTTAAGTGAAGAAATTGTTTGACCTTTTATTGGTAAGCTATGGAATTAAACCTCTATTTAAATGGGTAATCAGAAAAAGAAAAATTTATATAGAGAAAAAAGACACACATCTTCTATTTTATATTATTTCATATTGTATGAGGTAATTTTCTGTGCATTTTGTGCAATTTATTTCTTCATAAATATGGAGGTATCTATAGGTCATACCTGTTGAACATTAAGTTGGAGAAAAGAGTCTCAAATCCAGGTAACTGGTATAACATTCCATGTTCTTTTTTTTTTAATTTTTTTTTTTTTGGTTTATTTTTATTTATTTATTTGAGAGCGACAGACAGACAAAGAGGCAGAAGAGAGAGAGAGGGAGAGAGAGAGAATGAGAATGGGCGCGCCAGGGCTTCCAGCCTCTGCAAGCGAACTCCAGACGCATGCACCCCCTTGTGCATCTGGCTAACATGGGTCCTGGGGAATTAGCCTCAAACTGGGGTCCTTAGGCTTCATAGGCAAGCGCTTAACTGCTAAGCCATCTCTCCAGCCCTCCATGTTCTTATTACTGTACCAAACTTGAGAAAATATGCTCACTTGGGGCATGAGAACTCACCGAAGCCAAAACATGTCATTTGTAAACATCTGGTTTGGAAGAGTACACAAGCTGATTCTAGCACTGGCTACTGCTTCTGTCAAGGACTAGCACAGACAGGCGTACCTGGAAGTCAGCACTAAGCAGTTTCCCAGCATTCATAGGTACTGAATGGTAATTATGATTCCTGAGACCCACTGAGGATCACAAGGGGAGTCAGAGAAGGTTCCTGGTCATGTGTCTGTTAGGCAAGAACTGAGGAGAAACTGAGATTGCTTTCAAAGATGTACAGAGACTCCTGTGTCTTCTTCTTGTCTCTTTGATTGGAATTGGGCATATATCTTTAAGATTCCTTAGAATCTGAAGAAATCATATTTTCATTGTCTCCTTGATTGGAATTGGGCATATATCTTTAAGATTTCTTAGAATCTGAAGAAATCGTATTTTCTAGCCCAAACCTATAACCAGTAACTTCTGAAAGAGTCTCTTTCGTGAAAGCCACAATTGGAAGTAGAATAGGAGAGTTCACACACATAGTTTACCTAGTTTGTGATCATCTGACATAAAACAAGATACAACGAAGCCATTTAGGTTGAGTTATATTCAGCAAACCCTCTCACCACTCTGAAATTACACTTTGCATGTGATTGTACCCAAAGGTACCACAACTGAAGGGTTCCAAACAGCTTTGAAATGCGTGCATTTTCACTGTACAGTAAATGCATTTGAGTTTCCCATTAGAATAAGAGAAAAGAGATGTATATGTTAAGGCTGGGCCATAGAGTCAAAATTCTCACTCTGGACTTCACTTTCCCTAGAACTATATACTTATGGTAACATTGTGCATCCTCAATATGTAAGTCATATAAATAATCAGAAAGGGAAAATATTTCCTTTTCTCTCAAGTTTTGCAGATCTTTATAATAAACTCTTAAATAAGTCGGCCTTTGTATTAGTGACTGGGCTCCCCCAAATGGAAATTCGAGGAATTACAATGTATTTTTTTCTGCTTAAATTTTTCCCAACCTATCCATCTCTCTCTATATATACAAACTATATATGTTATGTATATAATATGTTGATACATATTATATATTATACAATATACCATACATTTATTATATAGTTATGTATTATATAATATGGGTTACATAATATAAACTTATATACATATTTTTATTTTTTTGGTAATTTTATTTTTCTGTTTTGAAAATTTTCATTCTTGAACATAATGTAATTTTATCTTAAGCTCCTCACAATACCTTCTTTTTTCCATCTCCCACATGATTCCACTGAATTCCTTTTTCCATCTAATCCCTCTTCTTTTGGATTGCTTTTTTTTTTTTTTTTTTTTTTTTTGCCTGCCTACATCATCTCTGTCAAATGCTATTAATCTCACTATTATGGAGGACTGAGGAAGAGATGACAATCTCTGTGATGTCATGATATTACATGATACATACATTGCTGGAAGTTAGTGTCCCAAAGTTTTCCTACTTCTCCTCTGGCTCTTACATTATTTTTGCTCCTCTATTCGAACCAGTTGCTTGCAAATGAAATATTTGATTTTTTAAGTCTGCACAAATGAATGAACCTCATTAGGGGATTTTAATGCTACATATTTTCTCTTTTTATTGTGTTCGATTAGTATATAATTGATCCTTTTATCCTTTTCATAAGTGTTTCCTTGCCAAAGCTCTATAATGGGCCTAGGCTTAACTTAGAAAACATATGGGAAAAGTTTCAAGTTTGAATTCGTAAATATGAACAAAAATGATGAATTAAAAGGTGTTCCAAGGAAGGACTCCAGGAACCAGAGCTTAGAAACTAAAGATAAACTAATTACAAATGTAACTAAAAACTACTTAGCTCATTTAATCTGATTACAAGTATTTAGTTTGGACAAGAAAATTGCTAAGCGAATGAAACTGCCTTCATACCTCAGTTGGTCTCTCAAGTAGAAAATGGGATGAGACTTAGCCCCATTTTCTCAACAAGGGCTTCTTGGCCTTGGCATTGTTGACATGGAACCAAGCATTCCTTCTGGAAGAAAGAAGGCTGCCCGTGCATTGCAGGAGCTTCAGCAGTACCTTGGCCTGCTACATGCCAGGGGCATCTGGTGATGCAATCCAACAATGTCCGCTGGCATGCCAAATGTTCTTTGGCTGTCAGAACATCCCAGCTGGAAACCACAACCACAGGATTTATAGCAGTAGTTTCTAAAGGAACACCCCAAGACTTCAACTAATCCTACCTTTTTCCAACGTGGCTCTGTTCCTTTATCTCCTTATGAGGAGAAAGTGCCACAGGCATGTCACACTCAGGGCAGCTTATGGAAGAAAGTGTTTAAAAGCCCATGTTTGAGTACAATTGTGAGGCTCATATTCTAATAAGCAGCCCTTGCTGGAAGACTCTGGGGAAACATGGTAATATCAGTAGGATAATCTGTGAAAAATATTCTATACAATGAGGAGAGGTTGAGAGGCGTTAATTTTAAGATCTCTATAGTTGCAATTTCTTGGTATGATTATATATGGTTATGCAATCCAAATACAGCCATTTTGCCCACCCAGAATATCATTAATTAATTAGCTACAAATTTGATCATCTGTTCTTTTGAAGAATTTAAAGACATTTATGGTCATAATTAGAATTGAATCATTTATTTTTGTACTTATCATACAAAATGCCTAATCCTTTTTAGAATCTATGCCATCCTTTCATGATATCAAAACAGTAGGATCTACCTTTTGGATATCTCATCTCAGAATACATAGAATTACAAAAATAAAGTCTGCTCACTAATCATTCTATAGGGGTTTTGAGGGTCAGCAGTATGGCACACATTTCAAAATCTTGTGTTATAAATTATCAAGTTACTTCAGAACATTATTATGTAGTGAAATATCTTACTGTGTATTACTTTAAATCACAAGCAGAGTTTAAAGGGCTTTATAGAGCTGTTTTGAAATTAGCTAAAAATGGGCCATTTTATTTATTTATTTTCCTTTTTATTGACATCTTCCATACTTAGAGACAATAAACCATGATAATTCCCTCCCCCACTTTCCCCTTCACAAATCTACACTCCATCATATCACTCCCTCTCTATTAGTTTCTCATTTATTTTGATGTCATCATCTTTTCCTCCTATTATGAGATTCTTGTGAAGATAGTGCTAGGCACTATGAGGTCATGGATATCAAGGCCAATTTCTGTCTAGTCTACTGCATTATAAGCAGTCCTCCCCTTCCTTCATTTCTTAGATTCTTTCTGCCACTTTTTCTGCAATGGACCCTGAACCTTGGAAGTAGTGATAGAGATATTTCAGTGCTGAACATTCCTCTGTCACATCTTCTCAGCACTATGGTGTCTTATGGGTCATCCCGGTGATCATTACCATATGATAAAAGAAGCTTCTCTAACCAAAAGTGAGAGTAGCATTAATATATGGGTAGGAACATTAAGAGAAATGTTTTGCAGGGAAGTTTAGTGAGCATAATATATTCATTTATCCAGACAGAGCAGGCATTACACTCCTAATGCTCATGATCTCCCCCACCATAGGCATTTGGTTAGGTTTCCAGTACTAGGCATGTATTCTCTTCCATAGAACATGGCTCCAGTCCAATTAGAGAGCAATCGGTTGCCCCTATAATAGACATGCCACTATTGCACCCATTAGCTCATTTGGCCTGGCTGGCCAAACCTGAGGCTTTCAGTGTCCACTGTTTTCACCACTGATGGCTTCTGTCTCCTATAAAGTGCTGCATGCAGTGCAGCTTGTTCCACCTTTCTGTCAGCTGGTCTACTGGAAGACAGTTTTCAGCTCATCCCCAGTTTGATTTCTTGGTGTCCTTTCAGCACAGGCATGTGAAATCTTCAGCAAGAGGGTCTTATCATCTATTCTCGGTGGGAAACCAAGAGCCTTAGCAATAGCCTGAAATGCTTTGGGGCATCAGGGACCTCTCTAGCCAACAACTCACTGGTAGGTATCAAAATTGGGCAATTGCAAAGCTAATAATTACAAGTTTATCTGTATTTTTAAATATAGATTCATACATTCTAATAATTTTTAATTAATTTTAAGCCTCAAAGAGCTTTTGAATGGTTGAGTAGACCTATTACTAACTTTTCTAATGCTTTTAAAAAAATTAAACAAATGAAGCCAGGTGTTATGGTGCACACCTTTAATCCCAGCACTTGGGAGGCAGAGGAAGGAGGATTGCCATGAGTTTGAGGCCACCCTGAAATTACATAGTAAATTCCAGGTCAGCCTGAGCTACAGTAAAACCCTACCTCAAAAGACCAAAAAAATAAATAAATAAAATAAAAAATTAAACAAACAATAGAAATTTCCATTGGCCTAGCTGCTATTAGTTCACCCTAATGTTTCTAAGCTTTAAACATTTTGATTTAGTTGGCTTTTGGTAAGCCAAAAATGAGTGTTTTTAGAATGTATTGAGAAAGTGTATATAAACACTTTGAAATCTGTCCCTTCCTATCCCTTCTTTCCCCTTACAAACACTACCAAGAATATTTATCTCACTGGTCTATTTAACTTTGAAGATGCTTCACATACTCTGAAAGCTCAAAGGAAATCTAATACTTCCCAAGGCAAGCTTTCACTATGAAAACCACTGAATTGACATTAATGTCATAGCACTTTAATATTTATTCATTTTCTATGATCAATAAAAGGCTCCAGCCACTGCAAACAAATGCCAGATGCAAGTGCCACCTTGTGCATCCAGCTTTACATTGGCACTGGGAAAGAGAACTTGGGTTGTTAGGTTTTGCAGGCATGTGCCTTAACCTCTAAGCCATCTCTCCAGTCCCACAATAAACATTTATAAGTTATTTTATTTATGAGAGAGAGATAAAGAGAAAGAGAGAGGGGGCAGTATAGGAGGACCACCAGCCACTCAAAGGAAATCTAGACACATGTGCCCCTTGTGCATCTGGCTTATGTGGGCCCTGGGGAATTGAACCGAGTCCTTAGGGTTCACAGGCAAATGCCTTAACTACAAAGCAAACAGTCCAGCACGGCATTTTATGTTATTTCTTTCAGGTACTTTGTCACTCAAATGGAAGCACATGGTTATATCTTTTCTCATCTAATCCTCATTTTTCCTTGTGAACTAAGGGCTCTTACTTCTATCATATAAATTCTGAGAGGTTAACCAAACTACCTACAAATGAGAAAGCATGAGTATTATCCTCTGGCTTTGATCCTTGGTGCTGAACCATTAAATGTGGGGAGACAGAATGTTGTATTCTGTAACCAACCAGGAGTTGTAAGAACGTTGAGGGATGATGGGTAAACAGACTAGGAATTGACTCAGTGTAAACCACAATGAAGAAGAAAAGCTGGAACTGGGCTAGAGAGATGGCTTAGCGGTTAAGCACTTGCCTGTGAAGTCTAATGAGCCTGGTTCGAGGCTCCATTCTCCAGGACCCTCATTAGCCAGATACACAGGGGGCGCACATGTCTGGAGGCGTCTGGAGTTCGTTTGCAGTGGCCAGAGGCCATGGCGCTCCCATTCTCTCTCTCTCTCTATCTGCCTCTTTCTCTCTCTGTCGCTTTCAAATAAATAAATAAAAGTAAAAAAAATTTTTTAAAGCTGGAACCAAAATATAAATTAAGATATTTTATTGGCAGGCAAATTCAAGACTCCTTTCTAACCAGGCTGTACTCTGCATGTCAAGAGGAACTGACCTCCATAAACTAATTCCTCTTCTTCTACAACATATCTAGGACTTCAGCATTCTCAAATTCCTGAGTCAAATTTCCCCAAATTCAGATTCATCAATGATGTGCATGTTGAAAAGTTGGACAGCAACAGTAGTTTACATAGTATAGAAAGATTATGGACATGCAAAGTAGGACATCTACCCTCATATGGAAAGAAGCTAGGCATAGTTAGTGGCTGGCGACCAAGGGACAGATCTCTGTGCATCGCCAAATTTCAATTTGTATCATGGTAATCCAATAATGTTTAATTCAGATCTAACTTCCTAGAATAAAATGAAGTAATTTTTGTCAGGGGATGAGGGTGAATATTTTATGTAATTATTTGTGAATACACTTTGAAATTTCTAAAGGCCTAAATCTTCAATCTAATTCTAGGTTTCATAGGTGGGGAATGCAAGCCTGGGCTAAACTATTTCTCCCACATGAGGTAGGCACAATATAGATATGAAGTTGATTTTTGTCAATGAACTTATTGTGTGACTTCACCAAAAGTACTTGAAAGAGAGACTCATTGAAACTCAGGTACTGAGCTGGGCATGGTGGCGCACGCCTTGAATCCCAGCACTCAGGAGGCAGAGATAGGAGGATCACCAAGAGTTTGAGGCTACCCTCAGATTACATAATGAATTCCAGGTCAGCCTGGACTAGAGTGAGACCCTACCTCAAAAAACCAACAACAACAACAAAAATGTCAGGTACTGATGACTTTCTATGATCCACTGCTCAACCTATTCTGAGAACAAGTGGGTGGGTCAGGGGGTGACAACTGGTGTATAGAAGAGCACTTAGATGGCACTTTGATCAAAGTGTACTTCTCTGGAAACAGTTGTTTTATCAATTCATTCCAATGTCTGTTAGCTTTACATATAAGATTACTATATTACTATGTGCTGTCTACATGAGCTGGGACAAACAGATCAGTTAATCAGTGCAATGAACAAACACCTTACTCTTGGGGGCTTTCTTAATATTAATCTTTTCAACTTTCAATTCCTTCAATTCTATTAACAGAGAAATCAGCCATCCTAAACTCCATCCTCTCTACCTAAGCAAATGAAAATCAGGTAGAATAAAAGGAAGGTGGAAAGGAAGGGGGAGGAATAAGAGAGCTAGATCCAGGTTCAAGCTATTGGTTCTAATACCTGCCTTCATCAAACATTTCAGATTCAGGACCAGTTGCTTAAATACTATGTGAGAGTACCATCACTGATAGCCACACTGTGCCACATTAATAAATTGGCCACCTACTTGAAACCCATGATCCACCTGATTCATTTTTCATGGATGGCTGTCAGAAGTAGTATAGGACATTGGAAAGTTACTCAACAGGTTGGTCTGTGCAGCCATAGCTGAAAGTGCCCACTAATTTGAAGAAGGCACATTTCCACTTAAAGATAGAAACTGCAATTCTGGCCAGAGAGAGCAAGTCATTTCAAACTTAGCCCACAAGTCACTTGGAGCATAGTTCAGAAGTGGAAGGTTGATACACAAGGAGTAGGTTTTACTGAGTGTTTTTCTTTTCTAAGCAACAACATCTCCCACGGCTGCTTTGTTAGAATGCTGTAGATCACAGCTTGTGGTAGGTAAGGCCAGAGCCCAAGCTAAATGATTTCATTAGGTACATGCTGACTTAGCTCAGATTGTTCCCTTTGGTTCCTAGATGTCACATGGGATTGAATCATCTTCCATCATAATTACCCAAAGCATCTGAAGCAACTGTTGCCTCCTCCACCATTGCTCACATCAAACAGCAGACAGCCTGAGGGGGGGGGGGCACATTATCTGACAGTGTTACACTTCATTTCAATTTGCAAGTGTGCATATTCCTCTGCCAGAGCCAGAAGCTATCACTTGTCCACTTGCTGTTGAAAATAGTGGGGAAATTTGTATGTACAATAGAGCATTTTAAAGGATAGTATATGCCTTCTGAACACAAAACATTTACAGAACACTAATTTTCACCAAGATATGAATGATGGACTGCTACTGGGACTATTAGACACCAGTTATTTACTCCCACAATGAGCTAGGCACTCTAAATATAATTTCACTTTCTCCAAAAGTGATTCTGAGATTGAAAACTTATATCAGCACCCATTACCCCAAGGCAGAAATGAAAGTAAAGCAGAACTTCTTTTTTTTTTTTAATTTTTATTAACATTTTCCATGATTATAAAATATATCCCATGGTAATTCCCTCCCTCCCCACCCCCACACTTTCCCGTTTGAAATTCCATTCTCAATCATATTACCTCCCCATTACAAACATTGTAATTACATATATACAATATCAACCTATTAAGTATCCTCCTCCCTTCCTTTCTCCACCCTTTATGTCTCCTATTCAACTAAGCAGAACTTCTTTGTGCTGAGTCTATGATGATAAGAAAGAAGAATCTGACCTGAAACTGCAGACCCAGGCCTTCCAGATAAAAGGAGGTTGAGTATAGATGCTGTATAAATGGAATTCTATACATCAGTAAGAAAACAATGACACAAAGAAATTTGAGGAAAAATGGGTGAACCTGGAATAGAACATTCTCAGTGAACTTACCCAATCACAGAAAAAAAATCGCCACATAGTCTCACTCATCTACAGCACCTAACCTGAATCTACCCAAGATACCTTACATACCCAGCAAGCATCTCATGGACTAGACACTAGGATGGATGGGGAGAGAGGGGAGAGCATCGAAGGGGTGGGAAGCACTAATCTAGACCCAAATGGCAATGGTTCCATAAAATTCTACTTCCTAGAAAGCAGACCAAATGGCTGAACCTTCACCAGGCCCTTACAGGAAACAACTGAACCACAAGACACTGGAGAGGGTAGGATCCAGTCTAACCTAAATCTTCTACATCTTCCCTCTCCCCCCTCCCTCTCCCTCTCTCTCTCATCTCTCTAACTTTGTATATTAGTTATCTTTTTACTGACAACTTCTATACTTATAGATAATAAACCATTATGTTTCCCTCCCCTCCCCCACTTTCCCCTTCACAAATGTACTCTCCATCATATCCTCTCCCTCTCTCCATTAGTCTGTCTTTTAATTTGATGTGTCATCATCTTTTTATCCTATTATGAGGGTCTTCTATAGGTATTGCTAGGCACTGTGAGCTCATGGAGATGGAGGCCAATTTCTGTCTGGACAATTGCATTGTAAGGAGTGGTACCCTTCCATTGGCTCTTACATTCTTTCCTCCACATCTTCCGCAATGGACCCTGAGCCTTAGAAGGTGTGACAGAGATGTTTCAGGGCTGGACATTACTCCATCCCTTCTTCTCATCACTATATTGCCTTCTGGGTCATTCCAGTGGTCACCTCCATCTGAAAAGAGAACTTTCTCTAACCAGAAGTGAGAATAGCATTAATATATGAATATGAGCATTAAGTGTAGAGCTTTCAGGGCAGTTTGGTGAGAATAATATATACAGTTATCCAGACAAGAGCAGGCTTTATACCCCAAAGGCTCATGACCTCCCCTGCTATATGCTTTTTATTAGGTTTTAAGTACCAGGCATGTATTCATTCCCATACAGTGGGCCTTCAGTCCAGTTAGAGAGCAGTTGGTTTTCCCTAGGGCATACATGCCTGTCTGGACAAACTTTAGGCTTTCAGTGTCCACTGTTTTCACCACTGATGACTTCTGTCTCCCATAGGGATGCATACACTGCAGCTTTTTCCAGCTTTCTGTCTTCAGCTGGTCTACTGGGAGATGGTTTTTTAGCTCATCCACAGTTTGATTTCTGGGTGTTCTTGCTGCCCAGGTATGTGAAGTCTTCAGCAATAGGGTCTTGCCACTTGTTACTCATGGGAAACCAAGGGGCTTGGCAATAGCCTGCAATGTTTTGGAGGCAACGGGGACCTCCCTGGCCAACAACTCATCCCATCCCTGGAACTGAAACTATTTTAGTAACAATCTATGGCTTGTTGGTGGGCCATTATTTTAAAAAGTAGGTTTTCATATGTCTTATTCAGAATATCTTGAATTTTGTTTGGCTGTCCCCCCACCCTTCTTTTTTTAAATTTTTATTCATTTTTATTTATTTATTTGAGAGCAACAGAGAAAGAGAAAGAGGCAGATAGAGAGACAGAGAGAGAATGGGAGCATCAGGGCCTCCAGCCACTACAAACGAACTCCAGACGTGTGTGCCCCCTTGTGCATCTGGCTAAACATGGGTCCTGAGGAATTGAGCCTCGAACCAGGGTCCTTAGCCTTCACAGGCGAGCAGTTAACCACTAAGCAATCTCTCCAGCCCACCCCCACCCTTCTTTTATACATTCTCTTCTGCTGGCCTGGCTTAGGCTTTTACCCTCCCTATAATCTGTTCTTCAGTTTACATATATACAATACCATCCCCTTAAGTCCTTCCCTCTCCTCCTTCCCTTACATCCTTTTTCTAGCTTACTGGCCTCTGCTACTGATTTTTGGTTCCAGCTCACACATAAGTCTATACATTTGTAGCAAGGATAAACATATAAGAGAACATGAAATGTTTGGTTTTCTGGGCCTGAGTTACCTCACTTAGTATAATCCTTTCTAGCTCCATCCATTTCCTTGCAAATTTCATAATTTCATTTTTTCTTTACCACTGAGTAGAACTCCATTGTGTAAATGTGCCAAATCTTTATAATCCATTCATCTGTGGAAGGACATCTAGGCTGGTTACACGTATTAGCTAATGTGCATAGAGCAGTAATAAACATGGTTGTGCAAGTATCTCTAATGTAATGAGAAGAGTCATTAGCATATATGCCTAGCAGTGCTGTTGCTAGATCATATAGTAAATCTATTTTTAGCTATCTCAAGAAACTTCACACTGCTTTCCACAATGGCTGTACCAAATTACATTCCCACCAACAGTGTAGAAGGGTTACCCTTTTTCTGCATCCTCTCCAACATTTATTGTCAATTGTTTTCTTGATGGTAGCCATTCTGACAGGAGTGACCTGGAATCTGAAAGTAGGTTTAATTTGCATTTCCCTGATGGCTAAGGATATAGAACAATTTTTATATGTTTATATGCCATCTGTATTTAGTTCCAAAGCCCATTTTTTAATTGGTTTGTTTGATTTCTTTTGTTCTGTTTTTTGAGTCATTTGTATATTCTGTATATTAATCCTCTGTTGGATGTGTAGCTGGCAAAGATTTTCACTCATTATGTAGGTTGTCTCTGCTGTATTCACAGTGTTTTTTATTGTACAAAAGCTTTGTAATTTCATGAAATCCAGTGGTTAATCAGTGATTTCATTTCCTGAGTAATTGGGGTCATATTCATAAACTCATTGCCTATGCCAATATGTTGAAGGTTTTCCCCTACCTTTTCTGCTAGCAATTTCAGTTTCAGGTCTGATATTAAGGTCCCTGATCTATTTGGACTTGATTCTTGTGCATGGAGAAAGACAAGGATTTATTTTCATCCTTCTATGTATAGATGCCCAGTTTTCCCAGAACCACTTGTTGAAGTGGCTATCTTTTTCCAGTGAATACTTTTTGGCATTTTTGTCAAAAATCAGATGGCTCTCCATACCTGGATTAATGCCGGGCTCCTCTGGCAGGTAGTGCTGAGGAAGGACCAGGCCTGCTGGTTCCTCCCAAGGGGTTGAGGAGGAGGAGGAGTGTCAACAACCAGGAATACACCACCAAGCCGTGAGTTTTGTCGAGGCAGGAACTCACTTTATTGCTACAGGCGGTTGCCTATATAGTGTTGAGAATGAGTGTGGGGATTCTAGGATGGGGGGAGAGGTAAGGGCCAATAGTATACCACGACTTTTGAAATGATTGGTTCTAAGCGCGTGCATGGGAATTCCAACTCCTATGTGGAAGTAACAGGCCAGAGGCCATTAGGTGACTTGCTGAGTCATAGCTGGCCAGAGTCAGAATGCCAAACTTTAGCTTGGCTCAGGAAGTTCCACTAGGCCTTGCGTCCGGGCCTTTCAAGGCCCAACAGATTAACATCTATGTCCTGTATTCTGTTCCATTGATCTACATGTCTGTCTTTGTGCCAATACCATGCTATTTTTGTTACTATGGCTTTGTAATATAGCTTAAAATTAGACTGATATCACCAGCTGATGTTTTGGCTATTTTTGTGCTTCCAAATGAATTTTATGATTTTTTTTTTCTATTTCTGTGACAAATGCCATTGGAATTTTAATGGAGATTTCATTAAATGTATAGATTGCTTTTGGTAAGACTGACATTTTCACAATGTTGATTCAATCCAAGAACATGGGATGTCTTTCCATTTCCTTGTGTCTTTTACAATTTCTCACTTGAGTGTTTTAAAGTTCTCATTGTAGAGTTCCTTCACTTCCTTGGTTAAGTTTATTCTAAGGAAAAAAAAAAATATTGAGCTAATCGTGAATGGGAGAGATTCCCTGATTTCATCCTCTACATGTTTGTTTGTATATAGGAAAGCTACTGATTTATGTGTATTTATTTTGTATCCTGCTATCTTCCTAAAAGTATTCATCCATTTCTAACAGTTTGATGGTAGAGTCTTCAGGGTCCTTTTTGTATAGAATAATATCATAGGCAAATAATGACAATTTGGTCTCTTCCTTTCAAATTTGTATTCCTTGCCTTATTGCTATAGCTAAATCTGCCATTACTACATTAAATTAAAGTGTGGACAGTGGACACCCTTGTCTTGTTCCTGAATTTCATGTAAAAGCTTCTTTTTCCCCATTTTATGTTGACTGTAAGTTTGTCATAAACAGCTTTTATTATGTTGAGGTATAATCCTGCTATTCCCAGTTTCTGTAGGACTTTTACAATGAAGGGATGTTGGATTTTGTCAAATGCCTTTTCTGCATCTATTGAGATGATCATGTGTTTTTTGTCCTTCAGACCATTTATATGATGTATTTCATTTATCGATTTGCATATATTGAACCATCCCGGCATCCCTAGGATAAAACCAACTCGGTCAGGATGAATAATCTTTTTTACATATTCTTGTATGCTGTATGATAATATTTTGTTCAGAATTTTTGTATCTATATTTGTAAGGGAGATTGGTCTATAATTTTCTTTGTTTTTGTTCTGTCCTTGGTTTTGGTATCAGGGTGATGCTGGCTTCATAGAATGAGTTCAGTAGAATTCCTTCGTTTTCTATTTTATGGAAAAGTTTAAGAAACAGTGTGTTAGGTCTTCCATGAAGGTCTGGTAAAGTTCACCAGTGAATCCTTCTGGGCCTGGACCTTTTTTAGTTGGGAGACTTTTTATAACTGCTTCGATCTCTGGATTATAGGTCTAGTTAGATGATTTATAGTATCTTGATTTAATATTGATTGGTAACATAAATAAAGGAAATCATCAATTCCTTTCAGATTTTCAAACTTAAAGGCACATATATCCTTGAAGTATGTCCTTATGATTTTCTGAATTTCTTTATTATCTGTTGTAAATGTGCCGTTTTCATCTCTAATTTTACTTTTTGTCTCTTTTCTCTTCTGGTAAAATTTACTTTTCAAAGAACCAACTCTGTTTCATTGATTCTTTGGATTTTTTGGAGGGGTTCTATTTTACTAGTTTCTGCCCTAATCTTTATTATTTATTCCCATCTACTAAGTTTTGGTTTGCCTTGTTCTTCTTTTTCCATGGCCTATAGGTGAAGAATCAAATTATTTACTGGTGAACTCTCTAATTTTTAGTATAGGCACTTATTTAGAGCTATAAATTTCCCTCTTAGGCCTGTTTTCATTGTGTTCCAAAGATTTTTGTATGTTGTAATCTCATGATCATATGAATCTATGAATTTATTGATTTCCTTTATATTTTCTTCAATGACCCTTTATCATTCAATAGTATACTGTTTAGTCTTCATGAATTTCTGTATGCTCTGTAGTCTTTCTTGTTGCTGATTTGTAGTTTAATCCCATTGTGATCAGACAGAGTACAAGTGATTTCAATTTTTATGTATTTGTTGAGATTTGCTTTGTGTCCTAATATATGGCATATTTTAGAGAATATTCCATGTGCTGCTGAAAAAAAATGTATATTCTTCTGCATTTAGATGGAATGTTCTGTTAGGTCCATTTGTTCCATAATATCATTAATCCAGATGTCTCTGATTATTTTTTGCTGGGATGACCTATCAATTGATGAGAGTGTGGTATTGAAGTCACCCACTACAATCGTCTTTGGTGTTATCTGTGGCTTTAAGTATAATAGTGTTGTTTGATACAAGTGGGAGCCCCCATGTTAGGTGCATATACGTTTAGGATGTTAATGTCCTGTTGGAGTGTTCCTTTAATCAGTATAAAATGATCTTCTTTATCTTTCCTCATTAATGTTGGTTTGAAGTCTATCCTATCAGACATTAGAATATCAACCCCTACTTATTTCCTAGGCACATTTGCTGTAAACACCATTTTTCATCCTTTCACCTTAAGGCATTGTGTATCTTTTACTGAGAGATGAGTTTCCTGGAGGCAACAAATGGCAGGATTGTGTCTTTTGGTTGGGGCATTGAGGCCATTGATATTGAGTTATTACTGAAAGATATGTATTTCTTCTTGCCATTCATCTTATTTTGTAGTGCTTCCCGTTTCCCCTCACTTGCTTGTTTTAACTATTATTTTAGTATGATTTATTTTCCCCTATTTTCTCCTCTGTATGTTTTGCTTTCTCTTTTGCATGAAGTATTCCTTGAAGTATTTTCTGTAGAGCTGTCTTAGTTGTCATAAATTCCTTTAGCCTGTTTTTGTTGTGGAATGTCCTTATTTCTCCATCAAGTTGGGTAGATAGCTTTGCAGGAAAAAGTAATCTTGGTTGACAGTTGTTATCTAACAGAACTTGGAACACATCATCCTAACCACATTTGGCCTTTAAAGTTTGTGTTGAGTAATCTGCTGTTATTCTCATGGGCTTGCCCTAGTAAGTGACTTATTTTTTCACTCTTACTGCTTTCAATATATTTTCTTTGGTTTGTGTATTTAGTAGTTTAATTATAACATGGCGAGGAGGGGATTTTTCCAGGTTTTACCTGTTTGGTGTTCTAAAAACTTTTTGTATCTATATTGGTATTTCTTTCCCAGTTTGGGGAAATTTTTCTTCTATGATTTTGTTGAAAACACCTACTAAGCCTCTGGATTGAAATTTTTCTCCTTCTACTGTATCCTGAATTCTTATATTTGATCTTTTCATAGTGTCCTGTATGTCTTGAAATTCCTGTTCATACTTTCCTATTAGCTTGTCTTTCTCTTTGTGGAACTGTATTAGGTCTGTCACCTGGTCTCCTAGTTTAGATATTCTGTTCTCCCAATCATACATTCTACTGGTGAGACTTTCCACAGAGTTTTTATTTGACGCACTGTGCTTTTCACAGCTAGAATTTCAGCCTTGTTTTTCTCCAGTATTTCTGTTTCTGTGCTCATTTCATTAAGCTGGTTTCCTGTGTTCTCTGTCAGGAATTTGTTTTCTTCATTAATGCCTTTGTTTTCTTCTTCTTTGTTTCATTTGATTTCTTTTAGCATAGATACAATCTTTTTTTTTTTTTTAATCTTCAACAGACATTTAATCTAAAACAGTCTCATTGGTGATCATTTCTGATGGATTTATAATTATTGGTGGGATTGTATTGTCTTTATTCTTTATGTTTTGGGGTTTTTTGTATTATAATACAGCCACTTTTGCATCCTGAAGTGATTTGATGTTTAGGTTTTCTAATTATCGGCAGTGTTCTTAGATATGGCAATCCACCTTTATATACTTTCAGGATATAAGTTTAAGGTGCCAAGTTAGCTCTTTTCCCCCAGTCCAACCTCAGAAGTCATCCCATGTGTTGAGTTCCCTTGCTAAGCAAGGATTCTAGTTGACTGGGTGGAACATTTTACTGGAAAATTCTAAACTTCACCTGAGTAATATAAACATTCAATAAAAATCAGCACAAAGTATGAAATTGTGGGGATTAATACAAATAGTCTTATAAAGCCAAAATCCCTAAGATAATGTGTTGCTCTACACCATTAATCTTGTTAGCTGGGAGGTAGAGATTTCTGTTATGAATTGGGTTCTATGTAAGCCTGGATCTGAATCAGACCCTGCCCCCAGTAATGACAGAAGCAAAAGACAAAGGCTCTGTAAATATGAAATCATCAAAGTTAACAATGTTCAACCCCCAAATACAGCTTATTTGAAAATAGTAAAACCAATCAAGAATATGTAACCCATAACCTGCCCTGACATGGAAAAAGAGATTAGCACTTCCAATGCAGGCCTATGTACTTGTTTTATTAATTAATTAATTTATTTATTTATTGGTCAGTCAGCATCATTACCTTTTAGGGTGGCTTCCAATTTCAGCAATGCGGAGTGCCCACCTTAGTCCCTCTGTGTTGCCCTGTGGAGCAGGGGTTCTGATCAGCTGTGCTGGATGCACTGCCACCTAAGGTGGAATGCCAAAGGTATGTGGTTCTGATGGTTGGGGGATGAAAGAGTTTAGAAAACCTGGGGTTTCTCAAGCAGTTCTGCCTGTATCCTTTTGAGTAGCTCCTTAATTGATCTCAGCTGTCTTTCCTTCAGATTTCTTGACTTTGCAAGGAGGTTGATGAGGTTGCATAATCCCTTTGTTTGTTCTCTGCTGTTGCCACTTGGCACACTGGTGGGTAGTACTGGGTATATACATGGATCATGCAGATTGGAGGGCTGCAAGCTCCTCAGTGAGATTCTGGCCATTTTCCTCCTTTCCAGTGGATCTTGGTCTTGCCTGCTTCTCAGCTGTGTCTAAGAATAACCTATATTCCTTTACTTTTAAGAAGAGTGTATTTTGCTGTGGTTTTGCTTAAATCCCTCACTAGGCTGGTTTGGAATGGCTCTTATGCTGTAATTTTACCCAGAAGTCCCCCAGACATTTTTCTTTTGTTGAGGGCATTTTTAGCTACTTGAAGCCTTTTATTCTTCCATACAGATTTTGAGACTATTTTTTTTTTCTATCTGTATGAAGTACATTGTTGGTATTTTTATTACAGTTTCATTGAATCTAGATAATATTTCTGGTAGGATGGCCATTTTCACAATATTAATTCTTCCAATTCATGAGCATGGAAGATTTTTCCATTTTCTCATATCCTCTTTAATTTCTTTCCTCCATGTTGATATGTTGTCATTGTACAGATCTTTCACTTCCTTGATTAGTGATTTTCCAAGGTATTTAATTTTTTTGTACCTATTCTTCATATGTTTATCTTTTTTGTAAAGGAGGTTACTGATTTTTGGGTATTGATTTTGTAACCTGCCACTTTACTGAAAGAGTTTATCAGTGTTCGAAGGTTTTCAGTGATATTTTTTGGGCTATTTATATATAAAATCATGTCAGTTGAAAATAAGGCAAAGTTTGGGTTATTTATTATCAGTTTGTATCCTTTTTTTTGTTTCTCTTGTCTTATTGCTTGAGCTAAAACTTCAATTACTATGTTCTAAAGCAATGGTGACAGTGAGCACCCCTATCTTGTTCCAAACCTTCATGGGAATGCTTCAAGTTTTTCACCATTTAATGTGATCTGGGCCTTAAATGCTTTATAAGTAGACTTTATTATGTTGAGATATGTTCTCCCAATACCATGTGTCTCCAGTGTTTCATTATGAAGGTCAAAATTCAAAATTACTGCATCTACTAAAATAAGCATGTGATTCATATCTTTAAGTTTATTTATGTGGTGAATTATATTTATCAATTTCCACATGTTGAACCATTCCTGCATCCTTGGGAATACCTACTTGGCTAAGTTGGATCATGCTTTCCATGTATTTTTGAATGTGGTTTACAAAGATTTTATTGAGAATTTTGTGTCTAAGTTCATGAGTCTATATTCTACTTTTTATTTTTTAAATAAATTTATATTTTATTAACAACTTCCATGATTGTAAACAATATCCCATGGTAATGCCCTCCCTCCCCTCAATTTCTCCTTTTAAACTCCAGTCTCCATCATATCTCATCTGGGTCTCAATCAGCCTCTCTTTTATTTTGATGTCATGATCTTTTTCCTCCTATTATGATGGTCTTGTGTAGGTAATGTCAGGCACTGTGAGGTCATGGATATCCAGGCCATTTTGTGTCTGGAGGAGCATATTGTAAGGTGTCCTATCCTCCCTTTGACTCATACATTCTTTCTGCCACCTTTTTCCCAATAGACCCTGAGACTTGGTCGGTGTGATAGATATATTGCAGTGATGAGCACTCCTGTCATTTCTCTCCAGCACCGTGATGCCTTCTGAGTCATTCCAAGGTCACTGCCATCTGACAAGAGAAGGTTCTCTAACCAAAAGTGAGAGTAGCATTAATATTTGGGTATGAACATTAAGAGAAGTGCTTACTGTTGTTGAATTCCCACCAACAGTGTAGAAGGTTTCCTCTCTTTCCACATCCTTGCCAGAATTTATGGTCATTAGTTTTCTTGCTGGTAGCCAATCTGACAGGAGTGAGATTGAATCTCAATGTAGTTTTTCCTTGATGTCTAGGGATGTAGAACAGTTTTTTAGATGTTTATATGCCATCGGTATTTCTTCTTTTGAAAACTTTCTATTTAGTTCCATAGCCCATTGTTTAATTGGTTTGTTTGATTTCGTATTATTTAATTTTGTGAGTTCTCTGTATATCCTAGATATTACTCCACTATCAGATGTGTAGCTGACAAAGATTTCCTCCCATTCTGTAGGTTACCTCCTTGCTTTATACACAGTATCCTTTGCTGTACAAAATATTTGTAATTTCATGAGATCTCAGTGATTAATCTGTGATTTTATTGCCTGTGCAATTGGGGTTATATTCAGGAAGTTTTTTCCAAGACCAATATATTGAAGGGTTTTCCCTACTTTTCCCTCTAGAACTTTCAGCGTTTCAGGTCTGATATTAGAATCTTTAAACCATTTAGACTTAATTCTTGTATGAGGAGAGAGAGAAGGGTCTATTTTCCTCCTTCTACAGATACATAGCGAGTTCTCCCAGTACCATTTGCTGAAGAGGCTGTCTTTTCTCTGATCAGTATTTTTTGGCATATTTGTTGAATATCAGGTGGCTATAGCTACCCAGACTTACATCTGGGCCCTCTATTCTGTTCCATTGATCTACATGTCTAGTACTGTGCTAGCACCATGCTGTTTTTGTTACCATGGCTCTGTAGCATAGGTTAAAATCAGGTATGGTGATACCACCAGCTTTATTTTTGTTGCTCAATATTGGTTCAAATATTTTGTGCTTCAAATGAATTTTTGGATTTTTTTTCTATTTCCATGAAGACTGTTATTGGAATTTTGATGGGGGATTGCATTAAATGTATAGATTGCTTTTAGTAAGATTGCCATTTTCACGATATTACTTCTTCCAATCTAAGAAAGAAGGATGTCTTCCCATTTCCTAGTGTCTTCTGCAATTTCTCACTTGAGTGTTTTAAAGTTTGCATTGTAGAAATCCTTCACTTCCATAATTAGGTTTACTCCAAGGTACTTTATTTTTATTTTTTATTTTTTATACAATTGTGAATTGGAGTGCTTCTCTGACTTCATCCTCTATGTGTTTGTTGTTAGCATATATGAATGCTATTGATTTCTGTGTATTTATTTTGTATCCTACTACATGGCTACTTGTGTTTATTAACTCTAACAGTTTGCTGGTAAAGTCTATAGGACCCTTTATGCATAGAATAATGCCACCTGCAAATAATGATAACTTGAACTATTCCTTTCCAAATTGTATCCCTTTTATGTGTGTCTCTTGCCTTATTACCAAGGCTAAGAATTCTAGTACTATATTAAATAAAAGTTGGGACAGTGGGCACCATTGTCCCTGATTTTAGTGGAAAAGCTTCTATCTTTTCCCCATTTAGTAATATGTTAGCTGTAGGCTTGTCATGAATAACCTTTATTACATTGAGATATGAGATGTGTTACTTCTATTCCCAATCTCTGTATGACTTTTTTTTTTTAAAGTTTTTATTAGCATTTTCATTAAAAAAATCCCATGGTAATTCCCTCCCTCCCCACCCCCCACACTTTCCCCTTTGAAATTCCATTCTCCATCATATTACATCCCCATAACAATCATTGTAATTACATATATACAATATCAACATATTACGTACCCTCCTCCCTTCCTTTCTCTTCCCTTTATGTCTCCCTTTTAACTCAATGGCCTCTGCTACTAAGTATTTTCATTCTCATGCAGAAGCCCAGTCATCTGTAGCTAGGATCCACATATGAGAGAGAACATGTGGCGCTTGGCTTTCTAGGCCTGGGTTACCTCACTTAGCATAATCTCTTCCAGGTCTATCCATTTTTCTGCAAATTTCATAACTTCATTTTTCTTTACTGCTGAGTAGAACTCCATTGTATAAATGTGCCACGTCTTCATTATCCACTCATCAGTTGAGGGACATTTAGGCTGATTCCATTTCCCAGCTATTATAAACTGAGCAGCAATAAACATGGTTGAGCACGTATTTCTAAGGAGATGACATGAGACCTTTGGATATATGCCTAGGAGTGCTATAGCTGGGTCATATGGTACATCAATCTTTAGCTGTTTTAGGAACCTCCACACTGATTTCCACAATGGCTGGACCAGATTGCATTCCCACCAGCAGTGTAGAAGGGTTCCTGTTTTTCCGCATCCCCGCCAACATTTATGATCATTTGTTTTCATGATGGTGGCCAATCTGACAGGAGTGAGATGGAATCTCAATGTAGTTTTAATCTGCATTTCCCTGATGGCTAGTGACGTGGGACATTTTTTTAGATGCTTATATGACATTCATATTTCTTTCTTTGAGAACTCTCTATTTAGCTCCATAGCCCATTTTTTGATTGGCTTGTTTGATTCCTTATTATTTAACTTTTTGAGTTCTTTGTATATACTAGATATTAATCCACTATCAGATATATAGCTGGCAAAGATTTTTTCCCATTCTGTAGGTTGCCTCTTTGCTTTTTGCACTGTGTCCTTTGCAGAGCAAAATCTTTGTAATTTCATGAGGTCCCAGTGATTGATCTGTGGTTTTATTACCTGAGCAATTGGGGTTGTATTCAGAAAGTCTTTGCCAAGACCAATATGTTGAAGGGTTTCCCCTACTTTTTCCTCTAGCAGTTTCAGAGTTTCCGGTCTGATGTTAAGGTCTTTAATCCATTTGGACTTAATTCTTGTGCATGGCAAGAGAGAAGAATCTATTTTCATCCTTCTGCAGATATATATCCAGTTTTCCCAACACCATTTGCTGAAGAGGCTGTCTTTTCTCCAATGAGTATTTTTGGCATTTTTATCGAATATCAGGTGGATATAGCTACTTGGGCTTACATCTGGGTCCTCTATTCTGTTCCACTGATCTACATGTCTGTTTTTGTGCCAGTACCGTGCTGTTTTTGTTACTATGGCTCTGTAGTATAGGTTAAAATCAGGTATGGTGATACCACCAGCCTCATTTTTGTTGCTCAGTATTATCTTAGATATTCGAGTTTTTTGTGATTCCAAATGAATTTTTGGATTGTTTTTTCTATTTCCATGAAGAATGATTTTGGAATTTTGATAGGGATTGCATTAAATGTGTAGATTGCTTTTGGTAAGATTGCCATTTTCACAATATTGATTCTTCCTATCCAGGAACAGGGGATGTTTTTCCACTTTCTAGTGTCTTCTGCTATTTCTCGCTTGAGTGTTTTAAAGTTCTCATTGTAGAGATTCTTTACTTCCTTGGTTAGGTTTATTCCAAGATACTTTATTTTTTTTTTTGATGCAATTGTGAATGGGAGTGATTCTCTGATTTCATCCTCTGTGTGTTTGTTGTTAGCATATATGAAGGCTACTGATTTCTGTGTATTTATTTTGTATCCTGCTACATGGCTGTAGGTTTTGATCAGCTCTAACAGTTTGCTAGTAGAGTTATTAGGGTCCTTTATGTATAGTATCATGTCATCTGCAAAAAATGATAACTTGATCTCTTCCTTTCCAATTTGTATCCCTTTTATGTGTGTCTCTTGACTTATTGCTATGGCTAAGAACTATATTAAATAAAAGTGGGGCAGTGGACACCCTTGTCTTGTTCCTAATTTTAGTGGAAAAGCTTCCAGTTTTTCCCCGTTTAGTAATATGTTGGCTGTAGGCTTGTCATAAATAGCTTTATTATACTGAAATATGTTCCTTCTATTCCCAGTCTCTGTAGGACTTTTATCATGAAGGGATGTTGGATTTTGTCAAAGGCTTTCTCTGCATCCAATGAGATGATCAAGTGATTTTTGTCCTTCAACCCGTTTATATAATGTATTACATTTATAGATTTGCGTATATTGAACCATCCCTGCATCTCTGGGATAAAGCCTACTTGTTCAGGGTGAATGATCTTTTTGATATACTCTTGTATTCTGTTTGCCAATATTTTATTGAGAATTTTTACGTCTATGTTCCTGAGGGAGATTGGTCTGTAATTTTCTTTTTTTTGTTCTATCTTTGCCTGGTTTTGGTATCAGGGTGATGCTGGCCTCATAGAAGGGGTTTGGTAGAATTCCTTCTTTTTCTGTTTCCTGGTAAAGGTTAAGAAGCAATGGTGTTAACTCTTCCTTAAAAGTCTGGTAAAATTCAGCCGTGAATCCGTCCGGGCCTGGGCTTTTTTTAGTTGGGAGATTATTGATAACTGTTCAGATCTCCATGTTTGTTATAGTTCTATTTAAGTGATTAATCTCATTTTGATTTAATTTAGGTAGGTCATATAAATCAAGGAAATCATCCATTTCTTTCAGATTTTCATACTTTGTGGAGTATATGCTTTTATAGTATGTCCCTATGATTTTTTGAATTTCTCTGGAATCTATTGTGATGTTACCTTGTTCATCTCTGATTTTATTAATTTGTGTCTCTTCTCTCTTTCTTTTGATCAGATTTGCTAACAGTTTATCAATCTTGTTTATCCTTTCAAAGAACCAACTCTTTGTTTCATTAATTCTTTGGATTTTTTTTTTGTTTCTATTTCATTAATTTCTGCCCTAATCTTTATTATTTATTCCCGTCTACTGATTTTTGGTTTGCCTTGTTCTTCTTTTTCCAAAGCTTTAAGGTGAAGCATTAGGTCGTTTACCTGTGACCTTTCTAATTTCTTAATATAGGCACTTAAGGCTATAAATTTACCTCTTAGAACTGCCTTCATTGTGTCCCAGAGATTTTGGTATGTTGTGTTCTCATTATCATTTGACTCTATGAATTTTTTGATTTCCTTCCTGATTTCTTCATTAACCCATTCATCATTTATTAGTGTATTGTTTATTTTCCATGATTTTGTGTATGCTCTATAGCCTTTCTTGCTATTGATTTGTAATTTAATTCCATTGTGGTCAGATAGAATGCAAGGAATTATTTCAATTTTCCTGAATTTGTTAAGATTTGCTTTGTGTCCTAATATATGGTCTGTTTTAGAGAATGTTGCATGTGCTGCTGAAAAGAATGTATATTCTGCAGCATTCGGATGAAATGTCCTGTATATATCTGTTAAGTCCATTCCTTCTATGACCTCATTTAGTCCAGATGCCTCTCTGTTTATTTTTTCCTGGGATGATCTGTCAATTGATGAGAATGGGGTGTTAAAGTCACCCACTACCACTGTGTTTGGTGTTATCTGTGACCTTAGTTCTAATAGTGTTTGTTTGATGAATTTGGGAGCCCCCATGTTAGGTGCATATATGTTTAGGATTGTAATGTCCTCCTGTTGGAGTGTGCCCTCAATCAATATAAAGTGACCTTCCTTATCTTTTTTGACTAACATTAGACTGAAGTCTACCTTGTCAGATATTAGGATAGCAACCCCTGCTTTTTTTCTAGGCCCTTTTGCTTGAAACACCATCTTCCAACCTTTCACCCAAAAATAATGTCTATCCTTTGTAGAAAGGTGAGTTTCTTGGAAACAACAAATTGTAGGATCCTGCATTTTAACCCAGTCTGCAAACCTATGTCTTTTTGTTGGGGCATTGAGGCCATTGATATTAAGAGATATTATTGAAAGGTGTGTATTTATATTTGCCTTTTTTTTTTTTTTTGTGGTTCCAGTTCTACCTGTGCTCTTTTAACAAGTATTTGAGTATTGCTTGTTTTTTCTAGGTTCCTTATATGTGTGCTTTTCCTTTCTTCAGCATGGAGGATTCTATCAAGTATTTTCTGTAGAGCTGCTTTTGTCTTCAAATACTCCCTTAACCTGCTTTTGTCATGGAATGTCCTTATTTCTCTGTCTATTTGAATGGATAACTTTGCAGGATAAAGTAACCTTGGTTGACAGTTGTTATCTTTCAGAACTTGGTATATATCACTCCAAGCCCTTCAGGCTTTAAAAGTTTGTCTTGAGTAATCTGCTGTAATCCTGATGGGCTTACTTTTGTAAGTAACTTGATTTTTCTCTCTAACTGCTTTCAATATTTTTTCTTTGGTGTGTGTATTTGGAAGTTTGATTATAATATGGCGAGGAGAGGTTCTTTCCAGGTTTTGTCTGGCTGGGGTTCTAAAGGCTTCCTGTATCTGTGTTGGCACCTCTTTTCCAATTTGGGGAACATTTTCTTCTATGATTTTGTTGAAGACACCTACTATGCCTTTGGAGTGAAATTCTTCTCCTTCTACTATGCCCTGAATTCTAATATTTGATCTTTTCATATCTTGAAATTCCCACTCATACTTTTCTGTAAGTTTGTCTTTCTCTTTGTTGGCCTGTATTAGATCTGCCGCCTGGTCTTCTAGCTTAGATATTCTATCTTCTCCTTCATCCATTCTACTGGTGAGATTTTCTACAGAGTTTTTTAGTTCATTAACTGTGTTCTTCATTGCTAGTAATTCTGACTGGTTTTTCTTTATTATTTCTATTTCCTTATTTATGTCTTGTATTGCCTTCTTTATTTCATTAAATTGGTGTCCTGCATCTTCTTTGATTCCTTTGATTTCCTCTTTACGTTCCTCTTTGACTCCTTTGATTTGTTCTCGACTTCTTTGAACATATTTACAATCATTCTTTTAAAATCTTTCTCAGGCATTTCCTCTAACTCGTTCTCACTGGAGGTCATTTCTGATGCATTAATACTTTTGGGTGTATTTATATCATCTTGCTTTTTAGTGTTTCTTGTGTTATAATGTATATATTTTTGCATCTTGGATTAAGTTAATGCTTGGATTTTCTAGCTAGCTGTGTATTCTTAGCTGTATCAATTGGTTTGATGTTATATATTTTCAGGGTAGGAGGTTGAGGTGTTAGATGTGGCTCTTAAGACTCTGAGAGTATCTACAAAGTTGGTCCTAGGGGTTGAGTTTCCCTGCTATGGGGATATTCAAGTAGGCTGAGTGGAATAAAATACAGGTAGATTCTAAAAGTTAACTAAATTCTGTACCCATTCAGTCAAAAACAGCCCCAAGTATGTATGCCAGAGTAGTTATAATTACAACCAGATCCTCTATCAACATAGAGGTTAAGATTTCTGGTCTGTTGAGGATCCAAGTCAGCTTGTGACCAAGTGAGACCCTTCCCTGGTGCAAACCCAGTTATGTTGAATGAGTTTGGTCTCACTCTAGTTGCTGCCTGGGTTGTCGGGCTGCTGTTCTGATTTCTGGAGCTGGGCACTGGCTTTTCCTGCAGGGCATGCCAAGCCTGGCAACTGTGGCCCTGCAGATCTGCTCCCCCCCTGGGTCTGTCAGCAGCTGAAGCTTCTGCTGCTGGGTCAGCTGTTGTTGCCGCTCCTGGGCTGCTGCTTGGGCCGCTGTTACCGGTGCCGGAGCCACTGATGTTGCTGCTGAACTCTGCTCCTGCTTGGGTCCCGCTGTCGGCTCAGGTTGGTGTAGCTGGGTCCCGGGACCGCTGCTCTGTTCGCCGGAGCTGGGCTCAGGCGGTGGGGGAGGGGAGGGAGCTGCAGCTGCTCTGGTTGTCTCGCTGCTCCACGTGGTCTTCTACCTCGTGGTCTGCTCCTCCGTTACTCACTGCCACTCTCCCTTCACCTTTCCTGAGTTGCGGAGAGCGCGGTGTGAGGGGAAGCTCCCGTACCTGGCTTTTCTTGTGGCTGGAGCCAAGCTTGGCGGCTTTCTAGTGCGCCGTCGCTGCCACCGCCGCCGCCGTGGTTGGCCGAGCTGCCGGAATCGCTTTTGCCAGCCTGTCCAGACTCTGGATGCTCTGGATATCTCCTACTTCTCCTCTGCTGCTTCAATTTCGTATACACCTCACTTTTTAGTGAATGTGTGTATTTAGCTGAGTTTTTTTGGTCTTCCTCCCCCGCCAGGCTGCTTTGGCGTGGTACCTACTCTGCCATCTTAACCGGAAGTCTCTGTATGACTTTTATGAAGGGCTGTTGGATTTTGTAAAATGCCTTTTTGGCATCTAATGAGATGATCATGTGGTTTTGTCCTTCAGTGCATTTATATAGTGTATTCTATTTATCAATTTACATATATTGAACCATGCCTGCATCTCTGACATAAAGCCTACATGGTCAGGGTGAACGATCTTTCCAACATATTCTTATATTCTGTTTGCCAATATTTTGTTGAGAATTTTTGCATCTATGTTCATGGGGGAGATTGGCCTGTAATTTTGTTGTTGTTATTGTTGTTCTATCTTTGCCTAGTTTTGATATCATGGTGATGCTGGCTTTTTAGAAGTAATTTCGTAAGATTCCTTCTTTTCCTATTTTGTGGAAATGTTTAAAATCATTTGTGTTAGTTCTTCCCTGAAGGTCTGGTAAAATTCACCAGGGAATCTATCTGGGCCTTGACATTTTTTAGTTAGGATATTTTTGATAATTACTTAGATCTCCATACTTGTTATAGGTCTATTTAAGTGGTTAATCTCATCTTGAATTAACTTAGATAGGTCATATAAATCAGATTTGCTAAGGTTTTATTAAAGTGACCTTCCTTATCTTTCCTGAGTAATGTTGGACTGAAGTCTAACTTGTCAGACATTAGGATAGCAACCACTGCTTATTTTCTAGGTACCTTTGCTTAAACATGGTTTTACAAACTTTCACCTTAAGATAGTGTCCATCCTTTGCAAGAAGGTAAGTTTCTTGGGAGTAACAAATCAAAGGATCCTGATTTTTAACAGTCTGCAATCCTGTGTCTTTTGTTTGGGGCATTGAGGCCATTGATATTAAGAGATATTATTGAAAGCTGTGCATTTATTTTTGCCACTTTTTTTTGTTGTTCTTCTGGTTTTACCTTTGCTCTCTTGTATTAACTAGTATTTGAGTATGGTTTGTTTTTTTCAGGTTCCTTATGTATGTTCTTTTCTTTCTCTTCAGCATGGAGGATTCTTTCAAGTATTTTCTGTAGAGCTGGTTTTGTTTTCAAATACTCCTTTAGTTTGGTTTTGTTGTGGAATGTCCTTATTTCTCCATTTATTTGAATGGATAGCTTTGCAGGATAAAGTAACCTTGGTTGACAGTTGTTATCTTTCAGAACTTGGAATACATAATTCCAAGCCCTTCTGGCTTTGAAAATTTGTGTTAAGTAATCTGCTGTGATCCTGATGGGCTTGCCTTTGTATGTAACTTGATTTTTCTCTCTAACTACTTTCAATATATTTTCTTTGGTTCATATGTTTGGTAGTTTAATTATAATATGGCAAGAAGAGGTTCTTTCCAGGTTTTGTCTGTTTGGTGTTCTAAATGATTTTTGTATATGCATTGACATCTCTTTCCCAATTTTGGGGAAGTTTTCTTCTATGATTTTGTTGAAAATGCCTACTATGCCTTTGGAGTAAATTCTTCTCCTTCTACTATAACTTTAATTCTTAAGTTTGATCTTTTCATAGTGTCCTGAATATCTTGAAATTCCCATTCATTCTTTCCTATAAGTTTGTCTTTCTCTTTGTTGGACTGTATTAGATCTGCCTCCTGATCTTCTAGTTTAGATAGTCTGTCCTCTCTTTCATACATTCTACTGGTGAGATTTTTCTAGAGAGTTTTTTTTTTTTTAATTTCATTAACTGTGTTCTTCATTGCTATTAACTCTGATTTGTATTTCTTTATTATTTCTTTTTCCTTATTTATGTCTTGTATTGACCTCTTTATTTCATTAACTTGGTATTCTGTGTCTTCTTTGATTCCTTTGATTTCCTCTTTTATTCCTTTGATTTTCTCTTTGACTTCCTTGAGCATAATTATGAATATTTTCTTGAAAGCTTTCTCAGGCATTTCATCTAACTCATTCTCACTGGAGGTCATTTCTGATACATTAATCCTTATTGTTGGATTTATATTATCTTGATTTTTGGTGTTTCCTGTGTTATAATTACATATATTTACATCTTGGATTAATTTACTGCTTAGATTTTCTAATTAGCTGCAGTACTATTAGATGTAGCAATCAATTTGATGTTATACATCTACAGTGTTAGGCCTTGAGAGGCCCAGACATGAGACCTAGATAAAGTCTCCAGCCAGATATGAGTCAGCAGGATGCCTAATGGCCTCAGGCCTGCTACTTCCATGTAGGAAGTTGGAGTTCTCTTGTGCACACTCAGAACCAATCATCTCAAAAGTACTGGTATGCTATTGGCCCTTATACCTCACCCCATCCTAAAATCCCCACCCTCGTTCTCAAGATTATATAAGCACTGCCTTTTACAATAAAGTGAGTTCCTGCTTTGATAAGACTCCCGGCTTGGTGGTGTGTCCCTGGCTGTCAACACTCACCCTCCTCCTCAACCCCTTCGGAGGAACCTGCAGGCCTGGTCTGCAGGGCTCTGTCGGCGGGGCAGGTAGTGCTGAGGGAAAAGACCAGGCCTTCTGGTTCCTCCCAAGGGGTTGAGAAGGAAGATGAGCATTGGGATGACTCAGACCTCTCCTAGCCACCAGAGGAAAACCACACTGAGTCAGGCATCTTTTCAAAGCAGGAACTCACAGGAACTCACTTTATTGCTATGAGCAGTTGCCTATATAATGTTGGGGACAAAGGTGGGGATTTTAGGAAGAGGGGGAAAGCAAGGGCCAATAGTAAACTGTGACTATTAGCAGGCCAGAAGCCATTAGGCATCTTACTGGCCAGAGACAGGTTGCCAAACTTTAGCTAGGCTCAGGAAGTTCCACTAGGCCTCACTCCTGGGCCTTTCAGGGCCCAACATCTCTCCCTTTTGTTTTTGTAAGAGCATTAGTCACCATGGCCCCTGTCTTAAGTTGTCCCCCTCTGGGGATCTTACCCATCATTGGGTACCAAGGGTTTAGCTCACTGAGAACCCATTCCATGGCCTGACTTAGATTGTCTCAGTCAGCGATCTTACCCTCATCGGTCACATGGAGGGCAGGGGAGGTGGCAGTGGGTCATCTGAGGAACTTAATTCCTGAGTTGACAGCCCATGATAATGTATCTCGACCTGATGAAGTTTTATTGCCTCTAGCCTCTTGTGAATAAATTGTGTAATTTTGTTAATTACACAAGGCCCAAAAGTGAGGAGAAGGACAAGGAGGAGAAGGAGAAGGAGGGAGAGGGGCCCAAGTGGAGGGAGAAGGTAGGGTAAGAAGTCATGTAAGCCCCTCTGCAGCAGGTTGTTCTGGAGGTCCCACTGCCTCCTCTCCAACTCTTCCTGGAGCTTCTTAATCTTGTCTTGGATGATTCCCAATTTATTGGCATAAAAGTGGCATTTTTACTGTAAAAACAAGCATACACCTCCCTTTTTGGCCATTAGTAGGCCTAGTCCTCTCCTGTTTTGTAGAACTAACTCAGCCAGGGAATATAGCTTTCAGGAATGATATCTACATCTGGGATTAAGGTGGCTGGGGCACAAAGGCCTGTCCAATTGGTGGGCATAAAGTCATAGGTCATCCCACCTCCACAAACATAAACCATTCCAGAAGGCAGGCAGTGTTGAGTACTGGGCTCAGTTGTGTTAAAAGTACATAAGGAAGGATGATTGTATCCCACATCTACACTGGAATTATTAGGGGAAGGCGGGGCCCCAATTCAAGTTCCAGAGGAAACATTGGGGAAAGCTGGACAGGGATGGGGAAGGTGGCTGAGCAGCTGGGGAGGCCCAGATATTTTAGGTCTCTTGTTGGTACCCAAATGAGTCTTTTTCTTTTTACAAAGTTTTCCCATAGACAAAACTTCCATGAGCTTTATACAAGTTTTTATCAAAAAACTCCTTTCTGTTACAGAGTTTGTGCACTTTAATCACTTCTCAGTATAAAAGATTATCCCAAGTTTGGGAAACAAACAAACCCTTTGATCTCAGCAATATAAACATAAATATTAAGGAATGGCCAGCTCTTATCAGTAACACTGAATGTGTATAATCTTGCTTACATATAGGTGTTAAAGTCTTGCTGTCAAATGGCCCTGATCTATGGATACAAGGCCAGCCAAATGGCTCCAGACAATTCCTTACACCTTTTTTATTTTTTATGAACCGGGCCTTTTTGGGCCTTGGTGCAGTAAGACTGTGTCTGTCTTAGGTTGTCCTCTACAATATTCAGGCTTTACCCATCATTGGTACATGAATTCCATCATTCATGCCTTGCCTTAGGTTGACCTAACTTGAGAGAATCTTACCCGTCTTTGACTACCAGCCTCTGTAGGGGCTTTAAGATAATGTCTCAGGAAGCCGGGGTCGGGTCCATAGCTGTATAAATTGTACTTCTGCATGGATATCCATAAAGGATCTCAAAAGGCATTTAATGGGTATGGGCAGCAGACACAGAATGAGCAAAAGACAAACACCTGTAGTAGCAAAGCTTTCTATCCAATAAGTGAGAAAATTTCATTGAGGCAAGACAGACTTAAAAGATATTAAGTCATCAGCAGCTTTAGCTGCATCAAAAATAAGATGATTATTTTGCAAAGACAAAAATCTCTGAATGCAACTGAATCAGATCTAAGGAAATATTATCGTTGTGCCAAATATCTCTTAAATGCATTTTACCAATGCTGTTGACTGTTATTATATTTTTTAGAAGTAACATAAATCCATTGAAAATCTACATGACCCTCCAAATGAGTTTTAACTTTCAACCCTAGTACATAGAGCATCTAACAGGTGAAACTGTGTCTAGGGTAAGGATCAAGCCCAAGATCTTAAAGGGCGGTACAGTTTGAACTTTCTCAGGAGCTACTTTAAAGCTGTGTGTATGAAGGATACTTAGAAATTAAAAGTACAAGCCTAAAGCCAAATGTCACAGTACATTTTAGGAACTCCTGTTGGCACACTTTGTATAACTTTAGATTGAAATCTGAAACCCACCATCACACCTTAAGATAAATGATTTATTTAAATTACCACATTTCACCCCTGGGTCCCAATAGATTTAGATAACTATCACACATTACAAATTGTTAGAAAAAATTTAGAATATTTAGGGTAAATAATGCCTCTTTTTTAGTTGGTCATGTGGGGGTAAGGAATCCCCCTTTTGTTTTTGTAACTGAGAGTTTGATTATATCTTTTAATGATAGCCTGGCCCTGGGGTTTTATGGAATGACTGTGGAATGTGAGATTTTCCAGGTCTGGAGAAAATCTACAAAGGCCTTGCTTACGAAGCAGGGGCCATTTTCTGTTTTACTTTGATCAGGCAGCTCAAGAGTGGCGAAACATTGAAGCATATGACTAATTGCATGTTTAGATTTTTTCCGGCATGTGCCAATGCCCAGTAGGCATGGGAAAAAGGTCAGTGAGCTGTCACCACGAGATGGTGGACTTCTCTCCTGTCCCCACCTGGGTCAGTCTAAGGGGGCCATGTTGCAGTCTCCCAGGAGGTGGATTGTTTGCCATTTTCCAGTAGGGAAGGACTGGGCACAAGCTGCCAGGAAGGGGGCCAGCTATTTAAATTACCAAATTCCACCCCAGGCTCCCAGTAGATTTATAACTGTCATATATTATAAATTGTACTCAGTTCAATTTTAAAGGTCCCCACAGTCTTGACCAATTTAAGATATTAAGACCTGTAAAAATAAACAAATTAAACACTTCTAACATATAAAGGCACAGAGTAAACATTTTTAACTGGTATAAGGCATAGCAAGGAGAGGCTAAAACAATGTAAACTGAACCACTATAACCTAAAATTAGTCTCAGTGTCTGTAATTTTAACTTGCTTGAGGTTTTCTAGCTTAAAATCTTAATTCTCAGCCAGGCTTGGTGGTGCACGCCTTTAATCCCAGCCCTCAGGAGGCAGAGGTAGGAGGATTATCATGAGTTTTAGGCCACCCTGAGGCTCCATAGGGAATTCCAGATCAGCCTGGGTGAAACCCTACCTAGAGAAACCAAAACAAACAAACAAAAAAACCCAAATCTTAAATCTCTTAATCCAATATCTCTAGCTAAGTCTATTACAAATTTACCCTTGATTAAACTCTCTGGGTGTGGGCAGCAGGATGCAGCCAGCCCTTATGCCAGTAGCCAAGTTCCAACAAAGTTCTCTGCAGTCTTTTTTTCCTCTTAGAAAGCTCATAAGCCAAGCCATGAAGTTTAATGTTGTCTGTATTTAGCATTCTCAGACCCTCATCAGAATAGTCTATAAAATTTAGTTTACCACTCCAGAAGACACCTTTGGTTGTAAACACCATGTCCATGTCTATTTCTCCAAAACAAAGGTTCCAAAAGATCAACATCTACATGGTCAGGTTTATCTCAGCTCATTCCTCAGTCTGTATCACACAGCTTTAGATTCGCTGAGATAAACTTCCACACCAGGTACAGTTATAGAGGAAGAGATATTTATTGAAGCTTACAGATCCAGGAGAAGTTCCATATAGGCAGAAAATGCTGGCCTGCCTTCACAGGCCCAAGCAGACAGAGAAAGAGAGAGAGAGAGAGAGAGAGAGAGAGAGAGACAGAGAGAGACAGAGAGAGAGAGAGAGAGAGAGAGAGAGAGAGAGAGAGGACAAGTCTTTACACATACAAAAGCTGCAGATGCAGCTTTCTAGGCCCAGTTCAGAAATTCAGATGCCACCAGTGAACCGAAAGTGAAAGGTAAGAGAAAGGGAATGAAGAGATGTTGACAAACAAGTACAGGTTATAGAAGCAAAGTTTAGCACATTAAATATGGACACTGTTTCATAACTTATGAGGGTACACTCACCCGCACATGTACACCAATTACCTCCTCAACGAATGCCTCTCACAGGGCACTAGTTTGCCAGGTTCCCAGAGCCACACGTTAGGTGCCAGAATGCCAGGCAGGTAGTGCTGAGGGAAGGACCAGCCCTGCTGGTTCCTCCCAAGGGATTGAGGAGGAAGATGAATATCAGGATGACTCAGACCTCTCCTAGTCACTGGAGAAAAACCACACTGAGTCAGAAGTCTTTCCAAAGCAGGAACTCGCTTTATTGCTATGAGAAGTTGCCTATATAATGTTGGGGATGAAGGTGGGGATGGAGGGAAAAGCAAGGGCTAATAGTAAACTGTGACTATTGAAGTGATAATTAGCAAGCCAGATGCCAGTTTGCCAAACTGTAGCTAGGATCAGGAAGTTCCACTAGGCTTCATGCCTGGGCCTTTCAGGGCCCAACACTGATCCTTTCTCAGCACTACCTGCCAGGGGAGCCTGGCAGTCAGGGCATGAGCTTAAGGTTCTAGGGGTGCTTCTTAAGGCTCTCAGAGTATCTACAAAAGAGACCCTAGATGTTGGGTTTGCCTGCTATGAAAGTATTCAAGTAGGCTGAGTGGAACAAAGTACAGGCAGATTCTAAAATTTAACTATACAATGTGACACATTCAATGAAAACCAGCACAGCACTTATGCAATAGTAGGTATTGTGACAACTAGATCCTCTAACAAAGTCACAGTCCCTTAGGATGTGTGTTGTTCCACACCCTTAATTCTGTCAAGTAGGAGGCTAAGATTTCTGGTCTGTTGAGGGTTCCAAGTCAGATTGTGACCAAGGGAGGCCCTTCCCTAATGAACAACAAAAGAGGAAACAAAGACACCATAAATCAGGAAGCAACAAATGACAGCCCAAAATATAGCTTACTTAAGAATGGCAAAACTGACAATCCATTAGATTTAAGATATAATTTATCTTGACATGGAAGGTAAAATTAGCACTTCTGATTCAAGCCTATATATCAGGCTTATTTGACTGGTACTGACCTGGTGTAATCCCAGTTACCTTTTGGTTTGATTTTGGTCTCAGTTATTCTGCGCTCCTGCTTGCGTCCTTTATTGCTGTGCTGTGGGCTCAGGTAGGGTGGTTGGGTCACTGAACCGCTGCTCTGGTTACTGGTGCTGGGTATGCGTAGGTGTGTTCCTTTCCTCAGGTCTCTGGTACTTGCTGGCACTTGCACTGGTGGTGGGGGAGGGGAGGCCATGTATGATGGCTCTAGTTCTCCTGTTGGTCCACATGATACTTTTCCTCATTAACTGCTCTTCCATTGGTTGCTGTGGTCCTCTCTTCACATTTCTTGAGATTGTGAGGAGGTTGGTGTGAGTAGAGAATATCCTCACCTGGCTTTTCCTGATGCTCATCCCAAGACTGCTGCTGTGGCCATGAGGACCTGGTGCTGCCAATGCTACAGCCACTTCTCCCTGCTTCTATGGGCTCTAATTGTTCTGGATATCTCCTACTTCTCGGCTGCCATTGGTAATTTCTTATACACCTACTATTTAGTAGAAAAGTGTATTTTGCTCTTATTTATTATTTATTTTGGTCTTTTCTTCCCTAGGCTGCTTTGGCATGGTTCCTATGCCACCATCTTAACCAGAGGTCCCTCTATATGTTTCTTATTTTCTATTTTTGTTGCATCTCTGGCTGGTTTGGGTATTAGAGTAATGGTGGCTTCATAGAAGGAGTTTGGGAACATTTCCTCTTTTAAATTTGTGTGAAATAATTTGAGAAGTGGTGTTTGGTGTTGCCTGAAAGTTTGGTGGAACTCAGTTGTGAATTCATTAGGGCCTAGATTTTATTGTTGTTGGGATATTTTTAGTTAACATTTGCAATTTCATTAGAAGTAATAGTTTTGTTTTGTTTTTTAAGGAAGTCTATCTGTTCTGGATTTAGTTTTGGAATGTTATAAGAGTAAATTAATTCCTCCATTTCTTCCAGGTTTTTCAATTTTGTGGAATACAAGTTTTTGAAATATTCCCAGATTATTCTTCCAATTTCATTAGTGTCAGTTGTGATATCTCCATTTTCATTTCTAATCTTGATAATTTGAGTCCTCTTTTTTTTTTTTATCAAATTGGCAAGTGGTTTATCAATGTTGTTTAGTTTTTTCAAAGAACCAACTCCACACTTAATAAATCTTTTTGCTTTCTTTATTTCCAGCTAATTGATTTCTGCTTTGATCATGATAATTTCTCTCCACTGGTACTTGATCTCTCTGTTTTCATAATGTAGTTATCTAGTGCTATGAACTTACCTCTTAAAACTGCCTTCATTATGTCCCATAAATTTTGGTATGGTGTGTTTTGATTGTTATTGTGCTGGATAAATTTATGGATTTCCTTTCTGACTTCTTCAACAACTCATTCATTATTTAATATTGACTTGTTCAGTCTCTAGGAGTTGGAGTGTTTTCTTTTGCAAATTTCTAGTTTTAATGGGAATTATGTCAATTTTTCTGAATTTGTGAAGACATACTTTATGTCCTAATATATGGTTTATTTTGGATGAAGTTCCAGGAGCTGCTAAGAAGTTTTCAATAGAATTTTGGTGGAACATTCTATATATGACTGTTAAGTCTATTTCATTTATGGCATTGTTTACCTCCATCGTTTCTTTGGTTATTTCTTCTTGGAGGGTCTGTCTATTGACAATAATGGGGTGTTAACATCTCCTACATTTACTGTATTGGGATTTATATCTGTTTTATTGTCTAACAAATTTTGCTTTATAAAGTTAGGTGCCCTTGTATTTGGTACCTATGAGATTCTGATTATAATAGCTTCTTGTATAATTGTTCATTTAATGAATATGAAGTGACCTTCCTTTTCTCTTTTGATTACTTTGTGGTTTATGTTAATTTTGTCCAAATTAAGTACAGCTACTCCTGCTTATTTTGTGTTTCCATTTTCTTGAAAAATCTTTTTATTTCCATCTTTTCACCCAAAGGTGGTGTTCATCTTTTATTGTAAATTGGGTTTCTTATAGAGAGCAAGGATTCAATTTTCTTGTTCAGCCTATTAACCTGTGTCTTTTGATTGTGTAGTTGAGGCCATTAATGTTCAATATTATGGATATAAATTTTGGGACAACTGTAGTGGAGGTGGACTTAGATGTGGTCATTTTTGGATATATCCCTGGTCATGGAGGGGGAAGAGGAGGATATGGTGATGGAGGGCCTGTATACATCAAGTGTGGAGTTATGGAGGTAGTTATAACAAATACGATGGAGGAAATTATGAAAGTAGAAGTTAAAATGATCTTGGAAATTATAACCAGAAATTTTATAACTATGGTCCAGTGAAGAGTGATATCGTTTGTGGTAGCAGGAAGATTGGAGGACCATATGGTGGAGGAAACTATGGTCCAGGAGGCAGTGGAGAAAGAGGAGTTATTGTCAGAGAAGCTAATACTGAGTTTCTTCATACCTATCACGAGTTTTACTGTACAATTTTATTTTTATTTATTTATTTGAAAGAGAGGCAGGTTAAAAGAAAAGAGAGAGAAAGAGAGAATATGGGCATGCCAGGGCCTCTAGGTACAGCAAATAAACTTCAGAAGCATGTTCCACCTTGTGCATATGGCTTTACAGGGATACTAGGGAATTGAACATGGGTCCTTGGCTTTGCCAGGAAGCACCTTGACCACTAAGCAATCTCCCTAGCCCAGGCTTCACTGTATAATTATAAAAAGATAAGAGCCCAGAGATAACAGAACAGCTTCAGGTTATCAAAATAATAATGTTAAGGAAACTCTTATCTCAATCATCATAAATATTCAGTGATATGACAGAAGACACAAGAGCAGATGCCAGAGAGACATTTTGTGAATGGATTGGATTATTTAATAATGTTACTGTGGAGGAAGGCTTGGGGTAAAAAAAATGTCTTTGAGACAGTTTCTTCTCTTTTCAATTGTAGTTTCTTTCTAATTGTTTTTTTAAGATTATAGAAACATTCTTTCTTTGTTAATGTTAAATGTGTATGCTTTGGGTGACATGTAAAACTAGTTTGAAGATTTTTCTCAGTTTTGAAAGCTATTAGTCAATATTATGACATAACAAGACATAACAGTTTTCCTTTAAAAAAAGTTAAGTGTGTTTGTGTAGATTTAAGAAGCTGTTGTATATTTAGGATTGAATAAAATCATTCTAAAGGGGAAAAATGTATCTTACTGGGAAAACATTGGCTCTCCTCAGTCCTCAGTTCTATGGAATAGACATTCTGGGAGCACTAGCTTAGCTCTAGCCTCTCTTCTCTACATTTCTACAAAGCTGTCCTCCAGTAATACAAATCAGGCTGGCAGGCTACCTTCCATGGATAATTTGGTTTGCCTCTGATAGCTCTTCTTTCTTTCTCTTTATAAGTAAGTCCAAAAATGAGGTCTGGCAAAGAGATTGAGTGAAGGAATGGTAGAGGGACAACTAATCAAAATCTAAGAAGATATAAATAAATAATGTAATCCTACTTTTTTGGACAATGGAACACTCAGGAGTTGTAGATTGTTGCTAGAAAATTTTCAGTGCCAGGGATGGGATATCTTCCAGTGAGTTGTTGCCCAGGGAAATCCCTGATGCCTCCAAAACATTACAGGCCATTGCCAAGGCCCTTGGTTTCCCATCAGGAATAGATGGTAAGACCCTATTGCTGAAGACTCCATATACTTGGGCTGCAAGGCCACTGAGAAATCTTGCTGGAAATGAGTTGATAACCTCCTCCATGTAGAACAGCTGACAGAAAGCTGGAAGAAGCCATTCTGCATGCAGTTCAATGGGAGAAAGAGAAATCACCAGTGAAGATACTCATCAGTGGACACTGCAAGTCTTATAATTGGCCACCCAGGCCAAATGAGCCAATGGATGCAATAGTGGCATGTCTGTCATGGGGGAAACCAACTGCCCTCCAATTGGACTGGAGGCCCCACTCCATGGGAAGGGAATACATCCCTGATACTGAAAACTTAAAACAGGGGTAGTCATAAGCCCTAGGGGTGTAACCTCTGCTATTGTCTGGCCAAATGTATATACTCTGCTTATCAAACTGCCCAGTAAGCACTTCTGTTAATGTTCACACCCTTATATTAATGCTACTGTCGCTTTTGGTTGAGAGTCTTCTCTTTTCAGATGGCAGTGACCTTGGGATGACTCAGAAGGTATCATTGTGATAGAAAGAAATGACCACAGTGCTCAGTACTGCAATATCTGTATCTCATCTTCCAAGGCTCAGGGTCTAATGTGGAAGAGGAGGCGGAAAAAAATGTAAGAGTCAAAGGAAGGGCAGGACTCCATACAACATGCTCCCTCCATACACAAAATGGCCTGGATATGCATGGCCTCACAGTGTCTGACACTACCTGCATAAGACCATCATAAGAGGAGGAAAAGATCAAGTCATCAAAAATAAAAGAGAGACTGATTGAGATGCCGAGGGGGTATGGTGGATAGTGGAGTTTCAAAGGGTAAGTGGGAGGTGGGAGGGTATTACCATCGGGTATTTTTTATAATCATGGAAGTTGTTAATAAAAAAATTAAAAACATTAAAAAATTTTAAAAAAGAAAGTCAGAAATTCAATAATTGTTTGGACTTATTTATTCATTATCTTGATGCATGCCACAGACCATTCAGGGATACCATAGAAGTATAATCACCACATATGTCCAAAGATAAACACAAATTAAGCTGATTCAAACCGGACTATCTTTCATAGTCACCTCCAGCAAACCATACTAATCATATGGCAGGTTCTTTATGCATATTTGTAGCCAATGGTGACAACATTCCTTGTGACTGCATAAGTGAAGTATATAACAGGACATGCTCCTCCTGATTTTGTTCCCATGTGGCAAGTGAAGCCTTAATATCACTGTACAGCATCTGATGAGAAAGACACTTCAGAAAACATGAACCTCTGTTAGTGAGGTTTGTACAAAATAAACAGTTTCATTTAAAAATCAAAGGTTTTCATACCATTTAGGGCAAAATAAAGAGAATAATTCTGGTTTTGTCAGTTTTCTTCATATTTATTTAGGGCATTGGGTACCCAACTTCATTTGTAGTTCTTGGAACTTATGACTTGGCACAAACAGACTCAAAGGTACACAGAGTCACCAGCAAGAGCATGAAATTAGGAATCACACTCATTAGTTTGGGGTAGACAGAGATCACTTAGAGTCTTTGATGTAGAAGTAATACTGGGAAGAGAGGAGTTTTAACAACCATAAACTGCAGAATCAGATATAACTGGGTTAAAATAACTGTTCTCTCATTTATTTTCTATCAGATTTTGAGAAAAATCGCTTGATTTTCTTTCATATACTGGTGATAATATTTTCTCTGGCATTGTGACAATGATGATTCCAAAAAATACATCAAAGAGCCATTGTAGAAAAGAGCCATAGTTCTAAATGTAAGTCATTCACTGAAATGTAGTAAACTAACCACAACTCAGACAGGAAGAGCAATGGCGGTTGTTTTATTCACTACTCAAGAGGTAGCATACTTTATAGGAGGTTTGTTGCCTTTTGGATCTCTCTCCCAAGATGTTATCAATGAATTATGACAATCTGATTCCAGACATCTCATAATAGCCCTGGGGGTGACAATATAGACTTTCTACTCTTAAAAACAGAAGGCTTTTATTTTACTGACATCCCAAAGAACAAAGACACAATGTCTCTATTAGTTTTCCACTAAAGTTCTGAGAATTTAGTCACATATGAAAATACTTATTGTTCTACCAGGAAGAGATAATATCCAAATAATTTTTGGATCAGATTTCAGTAAGTTTGTGTTTCTAAATCATAACTATTAGTTGCACTTAAAATAAAAGTGTTTTTTTTTTCTCTCTCTTTTCTTCCCTGCTTTGTTTACAGCTTGTAGAAGACTTGAGCACAAGACAGCTATTGTTATATGACAAACTTGATTTGCACATCTGTCTATTCACAAAACTGCAAATTCCTTAAAGTCAGTTCCTAAAGCAAAATATTTTCCCTGTTTTAACTTGCTTTCTGAGATAAAATAGGTGTGTAATCATGTGATTATAACCACCTTACTGTGTTTTATGAACCTGCACAACAAAGTTATGATTGTTTTCCATATCTGAAAATAGGAGCTGGAAGATGGCCACAGATAAAAGCACTTGCTGTGCAAGTTTGAGAACCCAAGTTTAGAACCCTCAGCAGCCTCATAAATACTATATGTGTTTTAACAGTGTAGAACAATTAGGTCACTTTAAGAGGCCCTCCTGTTGGGACCCAATGCCAGGCAGTTAGGACTAGCAGCCCCTCACCAGGGAACCCCAAGATAATCTGGGTTAAATCCTTGGGTCCTACCTACTACCTTTAAACTTTATAGTATGTGAGCTGGTTCATGTGGTATGGAACTTTCCCTCTCCCCCCAAAATCCACAAAAAAATGGACACCCCTCTGGTTGCTAGGAAATGAAGTCTCAGATTTGGAACCCAAGAAGGCTTTTTCATGATATACTAAACATCCTCTAACAAACCATTTTTTCCAAGAAATCTCTCTCAGCATTTCTCTCTACTAAACCATCCGATTTAGTGTTTTTCTTTGATTACTTTTACATTTCCTATAATTTTCATGTCTTAGGAGGCAGAGACAAGTTGATACACAAGATAAACCAAATCCATGAGCTCTGGGCTCAGTGAGAGGCACTGTCTCAATAAATAAGGTAGAGAGTGATAGAGTAAACACCTGACATTGACCTCTGGACTCTACACACAACCACACATGCATGCAAACCTACTCACATACATAGAAACAGGCATACAAACATACACAGGCAAAAATTAATAGACAAAAATTAAAATTATCTTTGGAAGACACTCTCCAGATGACAAATGTTGAGATGAGATTAACAACTTAGTCATTACTATCAAATCAAGTGCAGAGTAAAGCACAGTAGTTTTCTTTTCTTAAAAAAAAATATTTGCTATATTTATTTGAAGGTTTAATTTTTATTTATTTATTAGACACAGAGAGAAAGGGAGAGAGAGAGAATTGACACTTCAGGGTCTATAGCTACTGCAAACAAACTCCAGACACATGTGCCACCATGTGCATTTGGCTTATGTGGGACATGGATAATCAAACCTGGGTCCTTAGACTTTGCAGGCTTGCACCTTAAATGGTCCACCATCTTGCCTGTCCCAAGTAGTTTTCTTAAGAAGAGTTTGACAACATATTTACAATTAAAAGTCCATATGAATTATCCAGAACATCTCTGAACAACCTAAAATTCCCCTCTACATTGTTTGGTAGTGGCCTTTATTAGTCACAACAATAAGTAGTAACTAAATCTCCAGCTAAATGATACACACGATATCTGCCTGAACCCTTCCTACTGTATGCTTAACCAAAGCAGTCACTTCACAGTTACATTCCAAGTGACCACTAGGTAACTTAATAATAGAAATAATAGGAAACTTTATTTATTTATTTATTTAATTTTTTAAATTAATTAGTTCTGTATTCAGCAAATACAGTTAGTTTGGTACCAATATTAGGCTTATCCATGACCTACACCCTCCCCATTGGCCCTTCCTTGTTGAGGTATATGGGTCCTACATAGTGGAGTTAGCCCACAGTTATAGGTAAGATAAATGTCTCTGCATATCATGACCCAACATGTGGTTCTGACATTCTTTCTGCCCCCTCTTCTGCAAAATTTCCATGAGCCATGTTGGGTTCATTTTTTGTCTGCTTCAGTGCTGAGGTGTTGGGGGCCTCTGAGGCTCTGGTTTGGTAGGAGTTGATTTTTCTCTGTGTTGGTCTCCTTCCCCCATGTGCTGGTATCCAGTTCATCAGGAAAACAGCACCCTTGCTTGTTTCACCAATTTTTCTTAGTTTCAGCCAGGGCCCTTCTGAGATATGAGGGGTGACTCTCTCCTTAGGATCTACATCTATTTGAAAAAGAGAAGCAGATTCTCCAATGAAGAGTAAGTTAGCACCATGACAAATGAGGTAACCCTTACTTTTTTTATAGAGCATTTAATAGGTGTAGGCCCTCTTGTAGCCCATGATTGATGGTAGCTTGATATTGGAGAGTGGGCTAGTGTTTGGATATGGTTCTGACTTGTTTCCCAACTATAGCTATGGGTCCCATGCCACTGAGGGTATCAGTTAGCCAAACAAAAGCAGTTGGTTCCCCACTATTGCACTTGTGTGTGCATTACAACAGGTTATTTGCTGCTAAGTAGGTTAGACCATAAGTTGCTTGGACAGATATTGGTCATTTTTCCTCAGTTGCCCATATAGCACCTTCTGGCACTAGATGCACTGATTGTCTGGGGACAGACTCTCTTCTAGCTTCCAGCAATGCCATTCCATTTTACATGTCAAATGCATATGGTGTCTTCAGCATTAGGGTCTTACCACTAACCTTTGGTGGGTCATCAAGTACTCTGATAGAAATCTGTCTGTCTTTTAGGAAACCTTGTAGGTCTCTCTGATCAAACACTCATTGTGGATGATAGCCCCATGCTGGTACTGGAAGTTATAAGTCAGTGCCCACTAAGAAAATGATGAAAAAGATAACTAATATACAAGAGTTAGAGAGAAGTGAGAGAGAGAGAGAGAGAGAGAGACAGAGAGAGAGAGAGAGAGAGAGAGAGAGAGAGAGTCTGAGAGGGTGGGAGGGAAGATGTAGGTTAAGGTTAGCCTTGATCCTACCCTCTACAGTGTCTTGTGGTTCAGGTGTTCCCTGTAAGGGCCTGGTGAAGGTTCAGCCATTGGCCAGCATTTTAGGAAGTAGAATTTTATGGTACCATTGCTGTTTGGGTCTAGATTTGTGTTTCCCTACCCCTCAATGCCCTTTCCTCCCTCCCCATCCATCCTACTGTCTAGTCCATGAGATGCTTGCTGGATATATAAGGTTGTTGGGAGCTATGAACCAAACCTCGGCCATGTTGACAGAAATCGCCATATAGCATGTTAAGTTTCTATTTCCTCATCTAATGACCTATTACCAGAAATGAAGAAGCCGTTACACCTGGGTGATAGCCTCTCCTGGTGCTGCCAGTAATTGATGAAGAAACAAAGAAATTGCATTTAGCCAGTAACCCTGTGATCTCTGGCCTGAATATGACTCCTTCCCCCTATATAAATCTATGTGTAAAAATAAAATCTAGAGACCTTTACAAATACCTAGCTTGGTCTCCTTCTTGTTTCTGCTTGCCTTCTCCCATTCAGGTTAACTTCTCCTCTGGTCCCTGTTCAATTCTCCACTGGCTGGGGCAAGTGGCAAATGAATGTGGGGCTCAAGGTACAAAGAAAAAACCTGAATGTCACTGGAGTGGATGGCCATCCCTGCCATTGGATCACCACTCCACTTGGGGGTGAGTGAAGATGCACATAGAGGTCACTTCAGGCAGTCCTTGCCTGTAATACAGACATGCACTATGATCACCACAGAAAGCCCGCCTGTGATACAGATCTGGTAAGGTAAGACAAGTGATGAATTCTAAGGCAAACTATTTAAATAAAGACTATTTAGTCAGATTTGCAAGACACGAGAATTATGGGATTTCTTTGTTGCTTTTTGTAAACTTTTTTTCCTTCTTTTAGTTTCGGTTGGTGCCATCGCATGGAATTGCAACATAGCGACAGGGCAACTGAAGCCTCTTGGCCAGGGATACCCTCTGGCATTGGCTGAAGGCCCCTAGCTCCCTGTGTGAATCCCAACATCCCATTCAGGTATTGGCAAATTCTTTCTATCTAGCCTCTCTTCCTATCAATGAAACTGGCTAAGCAACAGCCAATAAATGCCCTTAGGGCAGCTGCCAGATTCTTAAATTTACAGACATGCTTGCATCAAGCTCACTGGGGTATCCCCCATTCTGGTTCTCTGACTGGGAACGTTGCCCTTTTGTTGTGCCATTTCTCCTCTTTCCTTTTCTATCATGGGACAGACCCTAAGTAAGCAGGAACTTTTCATCCAGGGACTTAAAGACTCCCTCAAGACTAGTGGGGCAAAAGTTAAGAAAAAAGATCTTGTTCGCTTTTTCCTCTTCTTAGAAAATTTATGTCCATGGTTTCCCTGGGATAGTACCACTGATGAAAAAAGATGGGGGAGAGTGGGAGATTGTTTAATAGATTATTATAGGACTTTTGTCCCTGAAAAAGTCCCAGTTCAGATCTTATCCTATTGGAACTTAATAAACGATGTACTTCAGGTTCACCAGTGCCAACCGTATGTTTCAAAAATTGTTAGGGATGGAGAATTCTTTCTTAAAAATAACCTTAAACCTAGCCAAACCGCTCACATTCATGAACTAACTTCCAGCCATCAGGATCCCTTAGTGCTATTGCTGCTGCTGCAGCAGCTCCCTCCCCCGAGCCATCCCACCCTCCAGGCAGGAACCGCAGTGGTGGCTCCCAGGCAAAGATGCTAGGTGGGACAAATGATCCCCCTTCGCAGTGCCCTCTGTCATTATTCCTATGCCCGAGGATGACCCACCTGCCCTTAAATCCATTTATCCTATTCTTAATCCACAGTTACCCCTCCCCCTAATACCCCTCTTTCCCTAGATGAGGAATCAGAGCTAGAGGGTGAGGCTGCCAGGTATCACAACCCTGACTTGCAACCTCCCACAGCCCCCATAGCAGACTCTCCACCTTATCTTCACATGCCTAAGTCACATCATTTCTGTGCCCCTGTAACTCTCGATTGTGATTTAGAAACAGTCACTCAACAAGCGACCCACCAACTTTCCCGGAAGCCCAATCACTAAAAACTCTCCTTGCAGTTAAAAAACAAAAGGCCACCTTGCTTAAACAACTCCATGATTTAGACTTAGAAATCCACTCTCCCTCTCCTGCCCCCATACAACACATCAAAGCTAAAATCACAGAACCCAAGATTGTTCATGTGTTTGCAATAACACGAGCCCACATGAAAGCAGGAGCAAATTCTTTAACTCGTTCACCACCTCTCCTTGGAAGACTCCTATCTTTGTTATAAATGAAAAGTCTGGAAAATGTAGATTGCTCCAGGACCTTAGAGAAATTAATAAGGCCATGGTACCTATGGAAGCCCTACAACCAGGCCTCCCCACTCCAGTAGCAATTCCTGCAGGATACTGTAAAATCATTATTGACCTAAAGGATTGCTTTTTTACAATTCCCTTACACCCTAAGGATCTTCAGCATTTTGTATTTAGTTTACCTGTGGTAAATTTTAGAGACCCTATGCAGAGATTCCAATGGCCAATAGCCCTACACTGTGGCCCAAATTATAGATCCAGTTAGACATAGATGGCCTTCTTTGTATATCATTCATTATATGAATGACATCCTCTTGGCCGGTCCTGGTCCCACTGAACTCTTTACTTACTCTCAAGAACTTTCTAGGGCCCTTACTGGAACTGGTCTTCAGATAGCTCCTGATAAAATTCAATTAAAACCTCCTTACTTATTCTTAGGCTTTGAACTTTTTCATAACAAAATTCTTTCACAAAAGATTCAACTTAAAAGTAATCATCTAAAAACTTTAAATGATTTTTAAAAACTCATAGGAGATATCAATTGGCTCAGGCCTTATCTTAAGTTAACTAGTAGAGAGCTTAAACCCTTGTTTGACATCCTTAGAGGAGACCCAGACCCTGCCTCAGGCTGCTCATTAACAGACCCCACCCTGGAGGCCCTGAAGATAGTGGAGGCTGCAATTCTGAGCCAAAGGGTTATTTTTATCTCTTATGAGAAGCCTCTTCTCCTGGTCATTTGTGCCATTGACTTTACACCCACCGGGGTGTTCTGGCAGGAGGGGCCCTCTTCTGGGTCCATTTACCTGCTTCATCACCCAGAGTCCTTACCCCTTACACCTCATGGGTGGCAGAGTTAATGAAAATTGGATGTGATCAAAGTAGAAAAATATTTGGTAAGGACCCTGATAAAATCATTCTACCCTATCCACTTCCCAAATACAATGGTTAATACAAAATGATAATGACTGGGCAATATCTTGCACCTCTTTTCAGGGTTCCCTTGATAACCACTACCCTGGTGACAAACTTCTCCTCTTTCTGAGAATTCAGCCATTTGTTTTTCCTATATTAACCTCTCCCCGACTCCTTCCAGGTGTCCCCCTAGTTTTCACTGATGGCTCCTTTAATGGAGTGGCAGCCTTCACTGTAAACAATCAAACCACTTCCCTACAATTCCAATTCCACTCTGCTCAACTGGTGGAGCATTTCGCTGTTTTACAGGTTTTTCAACAACTTCCACATACTTCCTTTAATCTGTATACTGATAGTGCTTATATTGCTCAATCCATCCCCATTTAAGAAACTGTGCCATACATAAAACCCACTACAAATGCCACTCCTCTGGTTTTCTCCATTCAGCAATGTATACATTCTAGACAACATCCTTTTTATATAGGCCATATTCGTGCTCATTCTGGACTCCCTGGGCCTCTAGCCACAGGCAATGCCATGACTGACAAAGCCACCCAATTCACCTTCCTTGTTGAGCTCGATCCTGTGGCCCAGGCCAAAGCAGCTCACTCTGTACATCACCTTAACACTCAAGCCTTGTGTCTTCTTTTTGAAATCACTAGGGAACAAACTTGCCAGATAGTCAAACAATGCACAAACTGTGTCACCCTCCTACCTGTTCCCCACTTAGGCATGAATCCTAGAGGTTTAATTCCCAATGAGGTCTGGCAAATGGATGTAAGACACATTCCCTCATTTGGTAATCTTAAGTACCTCCATGTTACTGTGGATACCTTTAGTGGATTCATTTTTGCCAGTCTCCATGCTGGAGAAGCTTCAAAAATGTCATTGCTCACGTACTCAATTGCCTTGGTGTCATGGGAAAGCTCCAAATTATTAAAACTGATAATGGTCCTGGATATAATGGGAAAAAAATTCCAAAATTTCTGTCATCAACTACAAATTAAACATATTACAGGCATACCATACAATCTCCAGGGTCAAGGAATTGTTGAGGGAGCCCATCAAACTATTAAACATCCAAAAGTTAAAAACAGGGGATTTATATCCCATAACAGACTCCCCCAAAAACATTCTTCATCATTCCCTGTTTGTCCTAATCTTTTAAACCCTTAACGCTTAAGGAAAGTCAGCTGCTGATCGCTTTTGGCACAAAAACACAAAAAATACCTTCGCCAAAGCTATGTGGAAAGATCCTTTAACCTTAACATGGAATGGCCCAGACCTTGTCCTCATTTGGGGCTGCAGGTCAGTCCATGTGTTCGATACTCAAAATGATGCCGCATGATGGCTACAAGAATGTTTACTCAAACTAGTCAACAAACCTATAAGTTCTCAGTAAAACACCCAAGAACACCCTGTTCCTGAGGCAACTTCTTCTTTTCTCTTCCACATTTCCAATACACAAGATTCAAGATGAAAACAGCCGACCCCCGACATCTACTGTTCCCCTGCTCCTTGTTGCCCATTGTCCCCTTAACTACTGCTACCATCTATCAGTGGGAATTTCAAGTAAAGGAAGGCCCCATCAAACAGGATTCCACCACCCTTATTGGTTCAGGGCACTGCCCTCTTACAGGATGCCAGTCAGCCTTCACCTTTAAAATCACTCCCAAAACAATTACTGCTACATATAGTCCTTACAGTTGCTTTTCTTATGACAATAAGGGCAGTTGCTTAGATTATGGATCCACCTATGGAGGTTGTAGATCCTGGAGTTGCAGAATGCATAAAGTCTACAGTAAAAATGATATTCTCCGCCTCTAAGGGAAAGAGTTCATCCTTGTTATCTCTGACTCTTGGTATGAGTCCTGGAAAAAGGGAGTCGCAGGCAAACTATAATGATGGCTGGTCCTCCTACCCTACAGGAAAAATATATGTATATGTATATGTATATGTATATGTATATGTATATGTATATGTATATGTATATGTATATATGTATGTATGTGTGTGTGTGTGTATATATATATATATGTATGTATGTATATATATATGTGTGTGTGTATATATATATATGTATGTATGTATGTATGTATGTATGTATATGTATGTATATATATGTGTGTGTATATATACATCTCCAGACAATTAGTCCCTGCAGACTCCAAGGATCAAGTAAATGAAATAATTTTAGAAAATGAACAAAACCTCCACTCTGCCCTCCAAAATCATAACAAGGTAAAATGGGACTCTTGGCCAATATGTCTTCAATATGCTGTCAATCTACTTAACGCCTCCCAGGTAAATGCCTCTTCTTGCTTGCTTTGTGCCTCCCTTTCATGTCCAATCCTTGCTGCAACTCCCCTAAATGCGTTCTCTACCCTCAACCTTTCCTTTAACCAATCTTACTATAAGACCACTCCTCCTGTCTCCCCAGTTCCACTATTCTCTCACAATCTAAATAATATTTTCACGTTGCGCTGATTCCTTACTAACAAATCACTACCTACTGACTTAACTTGCACACAAAACACCTCTGTAACTATGGAACTTATATCCCCCCCCACTGAGTTATTATCTGGTGCAATGAAACCCGGTTTACTCACATTGATAGCACCGCTCTAGGACCCTGTATTCTGGTAGCTGAGGTCCCCCAGGTCACCTGATGAATTTGCCTGGCTCTTCCACACCACTCATAAGAGAGCAGCCTTCCTTCCACTAGTGGTAGGTGTAAACCTGACCACATCAACTATTTCTGCATGGGTAGCAGACGGAGCATTGGGGCACTCCTTGTATTCTGCCAGCGAATTTTCTGAAAAACTACCACAGATGATTGATTCCACCACTAATAGTCTTGAATCCCTTCAGAGACAGATCACCTCCCTAGCCAAGATCACCCTACAAAATCGACATGCTCTCGACCTCCTTACAGCAGAAAAAGGAGGAACATGTATGTCTCTCTAAGAGGAGTTCTGTTTCTATGTCAATGAATCAGGAATCATTGAGGAAAACATAAAAAAAAAATGCAAAAACTTAGTCAAGAATTCCATTCTCGATATGGTCCCTCCTCTTCTCAATTTTGGGCCAATTCTCCCTTCCTCTCCTGGTTGCCATCAGTACTAGGACCTCTACTTATTTTAATCCTCCTCCTCACAATCGGAACTATTATTATAAATAAAATCATGTTTTTTATACATCAACAGATTGATGCCATTAAGATGCAGCCTTTGCAGGTTCATTATCACAGACTAGAGCTGGTGGATCGAGGCATTGCCACTCAAGACCTACCACCTGCAGCTGTCACTATCTCTTGATCTTACATTCTGTACTCATTTACTATTATTGCTGTCCTCTACACCTCTGCTATCTGCCTCTTTCTGGGAGAGGAATGTTGCTATTACGTTAATGAGTCAGGTCTAATAGAAACCCAAGTAAAAAAATTACATGAGATCAGCCTAGATCTTCAAAGACAAAAATTTTCATCAGCTGCCAATGACTGGTGGAAGTCCTCCCTATTCACCCTTCTCATGCCCCTAGGTGGACCCCTAATTAGCCTCATTCTCATATTCACGCTAGGACCATTTTTTATTAATAAGCTCATTTGCTTCATCTGACGACAGATTGACAGTATCATTTCCAAGCCCATCCAAATCCATTATCATTGATTGGACCTGATTGATCAGGGCCTCGATGTACCAGGTGACTCCCCTTCCTCTCCTGGTTGCCATCAGTACCAGGATCTCTACTTATCTTAATCCTCTCACTCGCAATGGGACCCGTTATTATAATTAAAATCATATCTTTTATATGCCAACAGATTAAAGCCATTAAGATGCAGCCTTTACAGGTCCATTATCACAGACTGGAGCTGGCGGATCCAGGCGTTGCCACTGTAGACCTTCTACTTGCAGCTGTCACTCTCCCTTTATCTTACATTCTGTACATATTTACTATACTGCTGTCCTCTACACCTCTGCTATCGCTGTGGTCTACCTGTCTTGGCCAAATAGCTACCCCTCCTTTAGGAGATGCATAGGATTCAGACCTATGCATATCATCAACTCACAATAAAGTGAGTGTGATATGGACACCAATGTGGGTGCGAGGCAAAGCACCTCAGGGGAAGGTCCCTATCTGACCACTTCTGAATTCCCTGAGAGGTATACCTGGCTTGCATGGAGGTTGGTACCATAACTGTTATCACTAAGGCTGTGCCTCACTCTCAGGCCACATAGGCCCTGCCTCCCCTCCCCAAAAGGTACCAAGGGCCAAAGATTGTGGAAAAAAGACATCCCATGGGAGGAGTCGGGTCCCTACTCCCCCAGTTGGTTAATGCCCACTGCTGCAAAGCGAGCCCCCCCCCCCTTCTTTTTGTATAAAAGAAGGGAGGAGATGTTGGGAGCTATGAACCAAACCTCGGCCATGTTGACAGAAACCGCCATATTGCGTGTTAAGTTTCTATTTCCTCATCTAATGACCTATTACCAGAAATGAAGAAGCCGTTACACCTGGGTGATAGCCTCTCCTGGTGCTGCCAGTAATTGATGAAGAAACAAAGAAATTGCATTTAGCCAGTAACCCTGTGATCTCTGGCCTGAATATGACTCCTTCCCCTTACAACCCTATATAAACCTATGTGTAAAAATAAAATCTCGAGACCTTTACAAATACCTAGCTTGGTCTCCTTCTTGTGTCTGTTTGCCTTCTCCCATTCAGATTAACTTCCCCTTGTGTCCTTGTTTGACTCCCCACTGGCCAGGGCATAAGGTATCTTGGGTAGATTCAGGTTAAGTGCTGTAGATGAGTGAGACTATGTGGCAATATTTTTTTTTTTTTTTTTTTGTGATTGGGTAAATTCACTGAGAATGATCTGTTCCAGGTTCAACCATGTTTCCTCAAATTTCACTGTGTCAATTTTTCTGACTGCTGTATAGAATTCCATTGTCTAGATATACCACATCTTAGTTATCCATTCTTCTAGTGATGGGCATCTGGGTTCATTCAAGCTCTTAGCTAGTACAAATTGAGCCACTACAATCATGGTTGAGCGAATCTCTCTGAGTATCCACAACACTTTAATATGTTCAGAGTTGTAATTTTGATGCACCTTCTCCTTGTGAGTAAACAAATGATCAAAGAAAGCAAAAGACATCTAAGGAACAATGCAGGGATGGGAGAGGGAGTCAAGAAGGCAGGGAGCAGGCACTATTGGCTCAGGGAAGCAAAAAGAAGGTAATAATGAGCAATATAGTATTTTTAAAGTATTCAAAAGTACAAACATTTATTCAACATGTTTCTTTTGTAGTGTGATGTATGTATGTGTAGTGATTGTACATGAGCATACAGATGTGCATAACCATGTGCATGCCATATGAAAATATCAAGTGCTTTCCTCTATTGCTCTTCCATGTTTTTTCATTGAGTCTCTGTTATTTAACCTGGGGATGCCATTTTCTTTTCAGTAAGACTTATAGACATTTTGGTTACTCTCTGCTATATTATTCTTGCAGTTTGGAGGTTTAAAAGTTATGAAATGTGTTTTATGATGTCCATAGATCATACAATCATTACTAATGATATGTAACTTGTGTTAATTAAAATCCATGACTTTTCTAGATGAAAGTGTTCTTTTGGTTAGTATTACAAATCTGATAATAGGTTCTAATGAAGAATTGACATTATATTATACAGATAAAGGTTTTCACTATTCTATTGTCTTTTAAATACTTATTCTCAATCATATTTGCATTGCAGGCTTGGGCTGAGCCATAACAATAAATGTGGAGTAAATGACATAGACTATTGGTATTGCTTAGTTGAGGAGAAATTGTAGTATACCTAATCAAATTATATATATAAAAATTTCCAGACTTCCAGCCAAGATGGCGACTGCCTAGCTGTGATGCCAATCCTGGGGAAATAAAGGCAAGACATTAAGGGTAAAATGGGGCTTTTATGGGGGATCAATCTCCAACAGATTGTCAGTGAAAGGGCTTAGAGGAGGGGAAAATGGAATCGTGGATACCCTCGCAGGAGGGTAGCCCACCAATCCCCCCAAAATAGCCGCCATGTCTGCTGCTACTGCTGCTATGTGCACACACCAATTGATCCCTGCTTGTGGGGCTTAGACTGCTCTGCACACTCGCCCATTTTTTGCTCTGGCCACTGCTCAGGCAGAGACTTCTGGCAATAACAGGGATTCCCTGATTCCCTCAGGAGTGGGTGGCTCACCCCTCTCCCATCCACAGCACAGCTGTGCACAGAACAATCCCTGCACGTGGAAGTTTATCCTGCTCAGCCCACTTGCTCGCATACTGCTTCTGCCGCTGCAAGCTCAGTGAGCCCAGTCCCACAGCAACTGACACAAAAGTTTACTGTGTCTCTTGCTTGTGCCAGTTCAGGTGCCATCTTCTACCTGTCTGCCACACCAGCCATCCGCCATTGTCCTGTGGCGGGGGAGAGCAGACTGCTTCCAGGTGCCAGTGTTCCCAGCCAGAGTTTGGGCTGCTTCAGTGCTTGGTAACTCAGTGTCCCTCCAAGCTCAAATGCAGGCATCTTGGGCACATTACCACTTGAGAATTCAGGCAACTTTGGCGCCTCTGCCAGGCAGTAGATAGGCAGCTTTGGCAAGTGAGAGCCAAAGCCCAGGCTGCTTGGCAACTGCCCCGGGCTGCCTCAGATTCCCATTGCACTTGAGACCAGGCTGATCCATCCACCTAGGTGCCCATACACTATCATGGGCAGACCACAGCACAGAAGAAATAACATGAAAAATCAAATGCAAGAATACTCAGTTAGATCACCCAGCTCTACAATGAACATATCTATGCAAAACATAGAAGAGTCATTAGGATAAGAACATCAAATTGAAGCTATGAACAATGCAACCTGACCAACCAACTGGTAGAACTTGCAGGAAAGCAACAAAGGATTGATAATCGTGTGGATGCTGCCATCACTAAACTAGAACTAATAGATAAGAACTTGGAAGGAGTTCAAATAGAATTAAGACAATTTGAGGGAGAGTGAAAAAAAAGAAGACCTTAAAAATCAGCTGGCCATGCTAAATGAAGACATAAAGAAATGCAAAGATAAATTCTAAGAATATCAAGAAAATCAGGAAATTTAAAAAAAGGAAAAAAGAAAATCAGAAAATGATGTGAAAGGGAGCTTGACAGAGGGATGGAAATTATACATAGAAAAGTAGTAGAAAATGCAAACCTAATTGAGCAAGTCCAAAACTCTCTAGAACCCCTCAAGAATAGAGTCAGCCAAGTGGAGAATATAAACTCTGATCTGGAAGACAAGATGGAAGAAGCAGTTCAAGAGTTCAAAAATTTCAGTAAGTTCAAAAGTTCCTGTGAACAGAACATGAAGGAATTGTGGGATACATGTGAATGTCCTAATATCAGCATCATTGGAATGCCAGAGGGAGAAGAAATTCAGACCAAAGACATGGAGAACTTATTTAACAAAATAATTGAAGAAAACTTCCCCCGTCTCTTAAAAGAAAGGTCCATCAAGATACAAGAAGTGAACAGAACTCCAAACAGACTGGACCAAAGGAGAAACTCCCCAAGACATATTATCATTAAGACTCTAAACATTGACACCAAAGAGAAAATCCTAAAATTAGCTAGGGAAAAATAGTGCACCACTTTCAAAGGAAACCCCATCAGAATAACTTCAGACTTCTCAATGTAAACCTGAAAGCTAGAAGGGCTTGGAATGAAACTCTCCAAACCCTAAGAAAGTATGGCTTCCAACCCAAACTACTCTACCTGGCAAAAGTCTCTCTGATAATAGATGGTGAAAGAAAAACTTTCCATGACAAAACTCAGCTTTACAATTATATGAACACAAAACCAAATGTACAGAAAGCATTCCAGGAAATACTCCACAGAGAAGAAACAAATAACCAAACACAAATGCCTACAAGAAGCAGATCACAACAACCAAACCCAGAGTAGACACAAAACATTTCAAATTCCATGAAAACACCAACACACATCTACTACCACAACATGTCAGGGATCAAATCAAATCTCACAGTTATTACCCTAAATATTAATGGCCTTAATTCACTCATCAAGAGACACAAGCTAACAGAGTGGATCAAAAAATTAGACCCCTCAATCTGCTGCCTTAAAGAAACCCACCTTAGGGCTGGAGCAATGGCTTAGCGGTTAAGCACTTGCCTGTGAAGCCTAAGGACCCCAGTTCAAGGCTCGGTTCCCCAGGTCCCACCTTAGCCAGATGCACAAGGGGGCGCACGCATCTGGAGTTCATTTGCAAAGGCTGGAAGCCCTGGTGCTCCCTTCTCTCTCTCTCCCTCTATCTGTCTTTCTCTCTGTGTCTGTCGCTCTCAAATAAATAAATAAAAAATTAAAAAAAAAAAACCACCTTACCACTAAAGACAGAAACCTCCTCTGGGTGAAAGGGTGGAAAACAATATTCCAAGAAAATGGGAATAAGAAACAAGCAGGTGTAGCTATATTAATATCAGATAAAATAGACTTCAAACCAAAAATAATCAAAAAAAACAAAGAAGGCTACTTCGTACTTATCAAGGGAACAGCCCATCAAGATGATATTACAATCAAATCTGTATTCACCAAACACAGGGCCATCACAGTTAATAAACCAAAACCTACTTGACAATAAAACAGAAATAACTACCAACACCATCATAGCTGGGGGCTTTAACACACCATTATCAGTAATAGACAGATCATCCAAACAAAAACTCAACAGGGAAGTAAGAGAGCTCAACAAAACCAGAGATCACTTAGACCTAACAGACATCTACAGAACTTTCCATCCCAAATCCACAGATTACACATTCTTCTCAGCAGCCCATGGAACATTCTCTAAAATAGACCATATACTGCGTCACAAAGACTGCCTCCACATATTTAGGAAAATCGACATAATTCCCTGCATGATATCAGATCATAATGCTATATTCCTAGAAATCAACAACAAAAGACCCACCCAGAATCCCAACGGCACCTGGAAACTGAACAGCACACTCTTAAACAATAAATGGATAGTGGATGAAATAAAAAATGAAAATGCAAAATTCCTGGAATTGAATGACAATGAGAACACATCATACCAAAACTTATGGGACACAATGAAGGCAGTCCTCAGGGGAAAATTCATAGCACTCAATGCCTTCATAAAAAAGACAGAATGATCCCAAATTGATAACCTAACCACGCGCTGGAGAGATGCCTTAGAGGTGAAGCGCTTACCTGTGAAGCCTAAGGAACCTGGTTCGAGGCTCTATTCCCCAGGACCCACGTTAGCCAGATGAACAAATTTTGTGGATACTCAGGGTCAAAGTCAGAACAGGAGGCAATCAGTGAGTTCTGTGATGTCCAAATTATTAGTTGTATATCAAAAGGCCAGATGTCAAAAGTTCTGTGGAGTGCACAGAAGGGTGAGAAGATTAATGCAAGGCAGTTGAAGCACTACAAAATGGTAATTCAGATGGTGTTTTATTAATGATACTAATCACAATACTAGCAGCAATATTAAGTGTAACAGTAAAATTAAGTATCATAAGTACTTAATATATGTAAGGGATTAAATCACTTCATTAGCTCCATGAAAGAGGAATTACCATAATTGTCCAAATGTGAAAAATGGAACTCAGATACATGAAGAAACTTGTCTGTATTAGAGTTCTCTAGCAGAACAAAACCAATAGAATGAGTATGCATTACAAATAGGATTTACTAGACTAGCTTACAGGATAGCGACTGAGCAGTCCAACAAAAACTGTATGCAGGGTGAGGAGTTAAGGAATCTGGTAGCTGCTCAGTCCAACAGACTGGATGCAAGCAAAGCTAATCTGGCACTGAAGGCCTGGAAAATTTCTGAAGATGTAGTGGTCTTCAGTCCATATTGAAAGGCCAATGAAGCTGGTTCAATGTCTGAAGTTTGCAGAAATAAGCAAGTAGCACAGGCAACAAACCAAAATTTCCCATGTTTTCTTGATGCTTGTTTATGTTTACCGCCTGAAAAGCCATCACTCTATTATAAGGCCTTTCTCCCACCATGAATCTTTTCTGGAAAGATCCTCACAGACTAGCCCAAGAGGCCTGATTCTTTCTTGATTTCTAATCTGATCAAGTCGACAAGAGACCTTTACCTTCATATGTCTAATGTCATGCAACTCTTAAAAGAAATGAATCCCAATCCTGTCTTTAAAGCCCATTATTATAAACACAATATGAAATCTTTTACTCACTCTCTTTACTCTCTTTACTTCTTCACTATCAAGAATAAATACCTCTATTGAAAGATAACAGTGGATTTTCTAGACACTATAACTGCCTATATTAAAGGTTCAAAACCTTTCAACTTAGATGGACTAGCTGGCCCAATTACATGGACAATTATTTTGTTGTGGTTTATTACATTTGTTTGCTTTTTGCTTTCACTTTTTTTTTTTTTTATTCAGTGGCTAAATTCAAACCAATATCCATATTCTCTAATGCTATGTGCAATGAATTGTTCCCAGTAGAGGGGCAGAGTATGCATAACTAAGCAGTTATATGACCCTATCCATCAATGCCTTGGTTCAGTCTCTCCTGAAAGGTAGTCTGACAAGTTGCCAGCAACACTGTGTGAAATCCCTTTCTGAAGGAGATAAGGCTCCCCCCATCTCTCCACAGGAATAAGGCTTTGTCCTTTTCTTTCTGATAGCATGGGATTCCTGAGAATATTGCAGACTCTTAGGGTTCATTGTTTCAGCAGTGATAGCCAGAACAAAGGTACAATTGTCCCTAGAATGTCTTCCTGTCAGGCCAATTAAGATGGTGTCATGAGAAGGACTCAGCCAGTTGGTAAGCAAGTGCCCTCAGCTGCTTACTTTGTAAGTTCTCCTCAGCTCCTCTGACTCACTTCTCATATGTGGGCAGGATGGCTGGGGCCCAGAGAGAAGTATTTCCCTTGCCCAGGCCAGTTCGGATCTGACAATACTGCAGGAGGATAGGAGAAACGTAGTTTCTTTTAGGCAGTTTTAAGTTATAAATTGAGGACCAGAGAGAACCAGGAGATGTCCTAGTTTTTTTCTCAAAAAAATCAATGTCAGGCTGAAGAGATGGCTTAGAGTTAAAGCCTGTGAAGGCTAAGGAACCTGGTTCAAGGCTCGATTCCCCAGGTCCCACATAAGCCAGATGCACAAGGTGGTGCATACATCTGGAGTTCGTTTGCAGTGACTGGAAGCCCTGGCATGCCAATTTTCTCTTTTTCTCCCTCTTTCTCTATTGCTCTCAAATAAATAAATAAATAAATAAAAACAATGACAACAAAAACCCTCTGAAATCTCTGGTCAAAATAAACCTTTAAAAAAAATCAATGTCTTAAATGTACTTCATAAACTATGCAGTGTTTTCAAATGAAAGAATGTTTCCTGAAATATCCCTTAAATAAACCCCACAATTGTGATTTCTCCCAAAATAAAGTTAATAACATTTTATCATTCTTGATTCTGTCTTTATTAATTCTTTATTAATGGTAGGAAAGAACCCAAAACTTGGAGTTCATAAACTTGGGGGACCCCTCTAACCCCCAAATTCTACATTAATACCAAAATGGGTTAGGTTTTATGGAAAAATGTCTTTCATGAGGGTAGGCCTAGTTAAAAAGCAAATGCTCTGATATGTTTCAAAATGGTTGTTTTTTTCCCTTCCTCTATGCAGATGCATGTTGATATTTCCTAGCCATTACTGTAGCCTGGTACTAAAACTCAAAACTATATAGTACAATCCTCTGATGATTCAGTCCTCTGATCATTTATAACTCTCAAACTTACCAGCATGAACCTCTAGACATTTGTCTAAGTTTAGCTTTTCTTTTTTTAATTTTTATTTTATTTATTTATTTGCAAGCAGTGAGAGAGACAGAGAGAAGAAAGACAGACACAGAGAGAATGGGTACACCAGGGCATCTAGCAACTACCAATGAACTCCAGATGCATGCAACCCCTTGTGCATCTGACTTATGTGGGTACTGGGAAATCAAACTTGGGTCCTTTGGCTTCACAGGCAAGCACCTTAACCATTAAGCCACCTCTCCAGTCCCAGAGTTTAGATTTTCTATCCCAAGACTGCTTCCTTATGCTATTTCTTTCTTTTTTTTGTTTTTTCCATATTGAATTGATATTTATTTTAGGACATGCCATGTCAAAATAAAATAAAAGTTACTCCTTGCTTTTAACAATAATATTGTATTATAAAAGCACTTTACAACTCCATCCCTTGAGTATAAGTTACAAGGTATGTGGGCTAATGATTATCCGAAAACATGTCTCTATTCAGATCCATAAAATCAAGTGCTCTCTGAATATTACAAGGTGACAATAAGTGAGAAGTGGAGGAGGAAGGAGAAGGGAGTAAGGTTTTCCCAGTTAAGGATTTGTTGCAATAAGGAGATGAGGAAATATGAAGTTATTTTTGTTGCCTTTTCAGCTTTATACTGTGTTAAGTAATGCTTACAACATAAATTCAGCAGGCTTTTTTTTGAGCCACAACTCAGAATTTGTTTCCCCTGCAAATAATGTATTTACAAATGTGTTTATTAACTTACACAGCAATCTCAACAATAACTATTAAAGGGTGCACTCTTGGTATATTTGTTTATAATGTGTTAAGGGAAATACATATTGCCATGGTGACGAAGCTCTAAGTAGATTCAACAAAACACCTAAAAGTTGAAGGTGAAAAAAAAGAACGACCAAAGAAATAAATATCACCAAAGAAAACAGATTAATTGTAGCTTACTTACAAAACTAAATCACTAGTTATCTAACCAATCTATACAGATCTAACAAAAAGTAAAATCAGTCTGAAAGACCCAACATTTAAAAAAATGCTAAAAAATAAGGCATAAATCTGCATAATATTGACTTTATTTCTATTCTCTCCTTTCCCTCTTCACAGTGTATGCTTTTTCTGATCTGCCTCTAGTGCCTTACAATGACGTTACTTCCATCTTCAATTCTGACCTGGAATGTCTGGAGCAGAGAGTCTGCTACGCTGTGAGGGTTCTTTTCTTGGTAAACTTTAGACATCATTTCTACTAGGTACAGATTTGACCATGGTGCCAAATTTAAATATTCTGTTGGTTCTTAAAGCACTTTTTATAATGCCTTGCCTGCATAGCATTTTTACAAAAGAAAAATCTATTGCTTAAACATTTTCATTGTTTGTTTTTTTAAACAGACTATTTCGACAATTTACAAATCTGGGGAGTAATAATTCTTAGAACCTTATGATTTCAAAATGAATTACTAAAAATCTGCTCTAAGCACTTGGTTACTCTTCACTCCTGGAGTTTAAATTAGGCTCATGTGAAAGTGTCATCTGTTTTGGTTAGAAATACATTTACGTTCCTTTATTTATAAGTACTTAGTAGGTTCATTAGGACTCATTTGCAGGATACACCAGAAACCTTTCTTCATTCAAGCACTGCCCACCATGATAGCTGAGTTTTAGCCTCAAAGAAGGTCTAAGCAATTTACATCAGTGCTCAAGGATAGTTTTGGAATCCTGGCTCATGGCCTCGAGTAAATGGTAACTGTAAAACCTAAGGGTAACTCCAATGGGCTTGGTTGTACTGCTGCTTGCCACCTCTTATTTGTTTTAGAGAAGGGATGAACAGGAAAAGGGACGTCGAACAGGCGAGGAAAGCTACATGAGATCAAGAAGGTAGGCAAATGCTGTTGTGAACAGATTGCTTCTTAAGCAAGCCACACTCACACTGCTGAGATTTTCATAATTTTAAAGTACATTATCATAACATTAAAAAAGGAAAAAATATTAAGAAAATGTATCTAATCTTCAAAGTTATCACTGGAGTATGCTGGAATCTTTCGGCTTTTTAAAAAATATAAATAATGAAGACACTGACTTTTTTTGTGCTTGTGAAGCTAATAGGTCATCTCCACGAGACAGGCAGCAATGATGACTTGCAATACGTTATTACTGAAGGGGAAAGATTCAAGCCAATATTCACACTGCAGTCAGTGAAAAAGTATAGGGCCAAAGCAGTGAGTTTCTGCAGGGTTGAAGACGCCTTGGGAGATTAGCAGGAACAGCCTCCCTCACTAACTGGTTGCTCCTGAGGCTTTTCCAGTTTTATATCAATCATGTCTTCTCTGCTTCGGTCCTGTGTGTTTTCCATTCCTGGTAAAGCCGCTGCTACACGTCGGAAGAGCTGCTTTACATTGTACCCTGCTTTTGCACTGGTCTCAATAAACATAACATTCAGCTCTTTGGCTTTCCTCTCTCCTTCTTCAATTGACACTTGCCTCTTGTCAGCAAGATCTGTTTTATTTCCTATTAACATGATGATAACATCACTTCCTCTTTCTGTTCTGACATCATCAATCCATTTCGTAGTTTGCTGGAATGAGTTAACATTTGTGATATCGTAAACTACTACGGCTGCAGCAGAGTCACGGATGTAACTGGGAATGAGGCTACGGAAATGTTCCTGACTCGCAGTATCCCACAGCTGCAGCCTGATAGTTCGATCCTCCAAGTACATTGTTGTTGATAAAAAGTCAATGCCAATTGTTGCCTGATAGGTGTTGTCAAAACTGTCATACATGAATCTGGTGATCAAAGATGTCTTTTCAACGCTCTGCTCCCCCAGAAACACCAGCTTGAATTTCCTCAGCGGATTCCCGAAGTCTCCGCCCGCCGACATGATGGAGCCGGAGGAGCCGCCGCCGCCTCCTCAGCCCAAGAGAACCTCCAGACTGACGCTGCTCCCACCCGCCGAGCGAAGACGGCGGGCGGCCGAGCGGAAGGGCGGAAGCCGAGTCCTGCGCGCTTCCCGCCGGGCTGCCCGGGAGCAGGCACTGTCCTCCGCCCGCAGCACTCTCGCCTAAGCCCCGAGCGAGGCCCGAGACCGAGAGACTGGGGGAGCGGGGGAAAGGAGGGCGGTGTCGGAGGCGGGGGGGGGCGGTTCCCAAGAACGCCCGCTCTGGTCCTGGGCACCCCGCGCGCCGACACGGGGCCGACCGACAGGGAGGGTGGCTGGGCGGGCGCAGCAGACGCGACCGGGAAACCTCTCACGCGCGCTGCGCTTGGACTCCCGCAGCCGCCGCCGCCGCCGCCGCCGCCGCCGCCGCAGCCCAACCTGCTGAGTGCGCGAGCCTCTGGCGCGGCGCGGGCCTTATGCTATTTCTATTGTAATAAGCCATGACGATGTCGATGTATTTCTGTTCCCTGGCATTTCTCTCACAGATCTAAAAAGCATTGTCAGTTTTTCAGTTTCTTCTACATTTTATTTATTGATAAGAGTGACAACTTCCTTGCACACTAATCTGGAAACCAGATGCCCTGGATCAGAAGTCAAATATTAGTTGTTTAATGAAAGTTTCTCACATTACTTATATTTACAATAAGCTAGGTGTCTTGATTTATTTTTCAGTTGGCTTATTAGCAGACTCAAAGATAAATGGAAAATATGACAATATGGCAGCCTCAAAGATAATGACTTCCGATGTGTAGGGATGAATCAGAAATGTATTTTTGTGACCTTTGAATGCTTGCTTGGAGAAATCATCTGACCTAAAAGAAGAGGTGAGTAATAAGGCTCAAAGCAACCTTTTCTAGTGGAGTCTAACCCTAGGTCTTTGTGGAAACCATCACAGTGCAATAATTGGGAATCCAAGATCACAATTCCTTGAGGCTTAACCAGAGAAGTCCTGTTGGACTTCCATTTTCCCAGCCCTTCCTTGGCTTCTTGTTAAGTACTGAGCAAAGCTCATCTCTCTCTTCATCATTCTAATTTATATGTCATATGCAGTAAGAGACACAAATGACAGCATCCAAGTTCTGCATTCTGGTCAATACTTGGGTTTCAACATGGTTATACTCCTCATGGCTTTAAAAACATCATATTCTGGCCTAGAGTGTCCCTATGGTTTTGAGTGCCTGAACTTGGATCATCCCTATTGGAGGACCCCTCCTGACCCAAGAACTATTTCCTGATCCTTGTTTAAAATGAGAAGGAAAGCAGCATACTTATTTTGTTTCATTCATGTCTAACATGCCCCTTACAATTAAAATTATTGGTATTATTTATATTCCACTGTAAAATTATTTACAAGAGAAGCCAGGCTATGGTAAAATGATCTCAAAATTCAAATAAAAAGGCAACCTATGAAGGAGACACAAGCCTCAGCTTACTAAACAAATAGGTTATTCAATTGAAGCCTTCTTTAGCTAAAACATGTCTGCATTCAAGGAAAAGAATATTGGTTTTGCATAATGTTCATACTCCTGGAGGAAAAGTAAATTACAATGTGGTGCATATCCTGGGGAAATAGTTTGGCAAACTACATGATATTTTTATTCTCTTATTTAATATCATAAAGGGATAAATATGGGTGACATGAAACCAAATAAAAGATTATTAGAATAATAGGATGTAATCAAAATAAAAGAGAGACTGATTGAGAGGAGGAGGGGATATGATGGAGAATGGAGTTTCAAAGGGAAAGTGGGTGTAGGGAGAGCATTACCATGGGATATTGTTTACAATCATGGAAGTTGTTAATAAAATAATAATAATAATAATAAGTGAAATACGAATAGTGCCTTAGAGATTAGCTGTCCAACTTCATTTTTTTTCTTGGTGAGATCTGATATGAAAAGCTTTATTGCCCAAAGTAACCAAGATGGTTTGTAGCAGACTTGAAGTTGGAGTCAACATCTTAAAATCTCTGTTCAGGGCTGGAGAGATGGCTTAGTGGTTAAGTGCTTGTCTGTAAAGCCTAAGGACCCCGGTTCAAGGCTCCATTCCCCAGGACCCATGTTAGCCAGATGCACAAGGGGGCGCATGCATCTGGAGTTCGTTTGCAGTGGCTGGAGGCTCTGGCGCACCCATTCTCTCTCTCTCTCTCTCTCTCTCTGTCTGTCGCTCTCAAATAAAACTAAACAAAATTTAAAAAAAAACACTTCTGTTCACAGTCATTTCTAATCAACATTGCAAGATCCAAATAATCTTCTACCAACATCTGTTTCTATCTGTCACAAATTCTTTCACTATTTATTATTTGAGGCATTATCTTGTTATATAGCCCCAGATAGCAAGGTACTCACTATGTAGGCCAGGCTGATCTCTAACTTGTAGCAATCCTCTTGCCTCAGCTCCCACCCACAGCTCTGGAATTATAAGCATGAAAATTCTATCTTTTATATCAAATTACCACAAAAGAAACAGATTCCAACATTTAGAAAAAGTAAGTATAGGAAGCTTAGGTAAATGGGTGTCATCTAGAAAAGTTTAGGTACATGGGTATCAGCTAGTGAATTCCCCATGCCCAGTCTCCCTTTCCATAAAATGTGAATTATAATTCTGCCTATTTTATAGAGCTTTGGGAGTCAAAATGAGGAAAATGTACTTATATATATGCACCTGTGCCTGGTACCTCATGAATACTGCATAGAAGTTTGATATTTATATAATACCAGAATTATGATTTCCCTTCTTATAAATAACTTTAGAAGACCTTAAGGGCATCAAATGGATAATATTTACTAAGTACCTGCATTATTACCAATTCAAAGGACTACAATTTAGTATTCTAAGTGTGTTACATCTTATTCATGCCTTCAGGCAAGCACTTATGTCTGGCCCAAAACTACCATCCATGGGCTTACAGAATACCTTATCTGTATACCATCTTGATATTCCACACATTATTGCTTCTGACCAAGAGACTCATGTCACAGCCGGGGGAGTGTTACAGTGGGTTACAGTGGGTTCATGCTCATGAAATTCACTGGTCTCACCATGTGCCCCACAACCCCAAAGTTGGCTTGGTAGAAGGGTGGAATGGCATTGCAAAGAAACAGTTACAGGGTGTATGAGATGATTTAGAAGTTAAGGCACTTGCTCTAAAGACAAAGTACTCAGGTTCAATTCCTCAGGACTCACATCAGCCAGATGCACAAGGGGATGCATGCATCTTGAGTTTGTTTGTAGTGGCTAGAGACCCTGGAACACCTATTTCCTCTCTCTCTCTCTCTCTCTCTTTCTCTTTCTCTCTGGCTCTTTCTCAAATAAGTTAAATAAAATAGTCAAAAAAGAAACAGTTACAGTGCCAACTAGGTGGGAATAGCTGGGAGGGCTGGACCACTATCTTCTAGAAGGCTGTATATGCTCTGAATCAGTATCCTATATATCGTACTATTTCTGCTATTGCCAAGATTCATGGGTCCAGGAATCAAGGGATGGAAATAGAAATGGTCCAATTTACTATCATCCCATGTGATCCATTAGCCAAATTTTGCTTCATGTTCCTGAAACTTTACACTCTGCTGGCTTAAAGGTCTTGGTTCTACAGTGGGGAGTGCTTTTCCAGGAAACACAAAAAGTATTCCATTGAACTTGAACCTAAGACTACTCCCTGGCCACTTTGGACTCATGATGCCCTTGAGTCAACAGGAAGGGGTGATTGATCCAGACTACAAGGGGGAAATTGGACTGATTCTTCATAATGGAGGTAAGGAATAGTATGTCTGAAATGCAGGAGGTCCTTTAGGATGCCTCTTGATGTTACCATGCCCTGTGAACAATGTAAATGGGAAACTGCAAAATCCAATCAAGGCAATGTGATAAATGGTCCAGATCCTTCAGGTATGGGTCACTTCTCCAGGTAAAGAACCAAAACCTGCTGAGCTACTTGCTGAAGATGGAGGATACCAAATGGGTACTAAAAGAAGGTAGTTGCAAATACTATCTAAGGTCACATGACCAGGAACAAAAACAAAGACTGTGATTCTTATGAGTGTTTCTGTCCTACTTGATAAGAGTATTTGTGCATATGTACACAAATATGCTTTTGTTTTTCTTTCCTCTGTTTCCCTATTATGTAATTAATATTGATTGAGATCATATCACTAAATAACTGTTGAATTTATATTGAACTTATTGTATATTAGAGACCAAGCATTCCTCAAGGGACCTTGCCCTTTCTTTGGTAGGATGGGGGATTATGCATTTCCATTTGCACATGGGATAGTCATATCATGTCTGGCAGAATTATAAACTTATTACTGTCTTCATTTGGAAATTAAGTATCATGTAAGGAGATAGAGTTTTGTGTCAACTTGACATGGAGTGGGCTTGTGATGGTTAAGTTTTGTTGTCAATTTGATCTGTTTAGGGAATCCACAGATATTTTTCTTGGCTGGGTTTCTTAAGTTGCTTCTAGAAAGGAGGAAGTCCTTTCCCCAGAATGAGCCCTTCCCCATAGTGGGCAAGCCTCCCAGAAAGGGGAGGGCCTTATGTCAGGCAGCTCTGGGGATAAAGAACCCCTTCCTCCCCACCTGGATGCCTGTGTTTCTTGCTGGTGAGTGCCTTCATATGCATCTATCCTGTTCAGCTATCTTTATTCTGCACTGGAACCAAGTTTCTTCAGCTTTCCAGCACAGACTGAAGACCAGCAGCTCTTCAGGAAGCCTTCAGGACTTCAGTGCTGGATTGCAATTACTGAGGCATGCATTTATGTGGACTGAACAGATATAGTGTTCTTTGAATTTCAGATCTACAGACTGTTATATGCCATAATCTAATCCAATAATTTCCCTTTTTTAGACAAAGTATTTTATTTGCTTATTTATTTGTTTGTAAGGAGAGGGAGAAAGAAAGAGAGAGAAGGAAAGAGAGGGAGAGAGAGAGAGAGAGAGAGAGAGAGAGAGAGAGAGAGAGGGAGATAATAGGCATACCAGGGCCTCCAGTTGCTAAAAATGAACTCCAGATACATGCTTCCCTTTTTGTATCTGGCTTTATGTGGGCACTTGGGAATCAAACCCAGGTTGTTGTTCTTTTTCAGGCAAGTGCCTTAATAGTTGGGCCATTTTTGCAGCCCTAAATTCCCCTTTTAATACAATTTACTCTATTGTTCTGTTCCTCTGGAGAACCCTGACTAATAGAGTCATAATATTATGTTGTGTTGATTTATCAAAAAATTATAGTCTACTTACTATGACATTCCACAGAGATACACAATCACACTCCTTTGTCCACCAATTTTCATAGTGACTTTGAGGTAGTTAGGTAGTCAGCCAGGAGGGAGGGTTCAAAGAGGGAATACCATGCCTGCCTGCTTCAGCACCAGAGTTCAGCATCTGATCCAGCCATCCAATCAGCTCTCTCACCTCCTGATGCAGAGCCATCTCATAGCTTAGAATAATTGGCTCTCCCAGACTCGCCTGAGTCTGAAGGTAAAGCCCACTGCAATAAGATTATATATACATACTTATAAGATGGGCAAGCTATCTTGTTGGCTTTTTCACCTTCCTGAACTTCCAGGTCCCTGCCCTGGTAAGCTTCCCTTCATCTCAGCCCAGCCATACTGAGATGAGAAGATATCCCCTACCCCTACTTCCACATGGACTCTCTACTCCCTTTTACCTTCCACATGGTAAGAGTTCTCTGTACTTTCTTCTCTTTTCTCTCTAAATCCCCCCTCCCCCAGCATTTTTTTACTTTTTCAAGGTAGGGTCTCACTCTAGCCCAGGATGACATGGAATTCAATCTGTAGTCTCAGGGTGGCCTCAAATTTACAGCGACCCTCCTGCCTTGCCCTCCCAAGTGCTGGGATTAAAAGCGTGCACCACCACACCCGCCTAAATCCCTTTTCTTATTTCTTCCAGGCCCATGCTCAATTCTTACATGGGCTCTTAGATCATATGGGTGTATCCATTTGCCTTCCCTCTATATCAAACTTCCCTGAATAAAATGTAATTAAATAAATATCCTTCTTTTTTTTTATTTAGTTTTATACTCAGTGAACACAGTCAAGTTGGTACCATTATTAGCTTCTTTCCTGTCCTCTCCCCTCCACAGGGACCCTTCTAGGTGGGGAATATGAGTTTTGCATTGTGGGGCTGGCCATCAGTTATGGGTAGGAGGCAATGTCTCTCTGTATCATGACCCAACGTGTGGCTCTGACATTCTTTCTGTCCTCCTCTTCTGCAAATTTCCCTGAGCCATGTTGGGTTCATTTTAGGTCTGCTTCAGTAATGAGGTCTTGGGAGCCTCCATGTCACTGGACATTGGGTTTGGTAGGAGTTGATTGTTCTCTGTGTCTATCTCCTTCACCCTTGTGCTGGTACCAGGTTCACCACAAAAAGAGCACTCTTGCTTGTTTCCCCACTTACTCTTAGTTTCAGCTAGGGCCATTTTGAGGCATGATGGGGTGGTTCTCTCCTAAGGATCTGCATCTATCTGAAAAAGAGAAGTAAATTTTCTGACAGAGAGTAAAGTTGGCACCAGATAAATGGGATAGCCATTGTTTTTTCTAGAGAGATTTTAATAGGAGTAGGCCCTCTTGTGGCCCACAATTGGTGGGAGCTTGATAATATAAAGAAGGCCCATTTTTGGATATGATTCTGACTTGTTTCCCAATTCCAGCTATGGGTTACATTCCACTGAGCAGATTACTTAGCCAAATCAACAGTGGTTGGTTTCCCACCATAGCTCTGAGCCACTATTGCACGTGTGTGAGCATCATGTCAGCTTATTTGCTGCTAAGTAGGTTAGACCATGAGTTGCTTAGACAGATATTGGTCATTCTCCCCATCACTCATGTAGCACCTTCTGGCAGTAGACGTGCTAACTGTCTGGGGACTGACTCTCTTCCAGCTTCCAGCCATGTCACTTCATGTTATGTGCCAACAGCATATGGTATCTTTACCAGTAGGGTCTGACAATTAACCTTTGGTGGGTCATCAAATACTCTGACAGAAATCTATCTTTTTTTGGGAAACTTTGTAGGTATCTCTGATCAAGAGCTCATTATGGATGATAACCACATGCTGGTACTAGGAGTTATAGGTCAGAACCTAAGAAACAAAGTAAGAAAAAGATAAGTAATATGAAAGAGATAGAGAGAAAAGGGAGGGAGGGAGAGAGAGAGAGAGGGAAAGAGATATTAAAAAAAAAAACAGGAGAACATTAAGGTCAGTCTTCATTGTACCCTTTCCAGGGCCTTGTGATTTAGGTGTTCCCTTGTTCTCTCTCAGGGTTTGGTGAAGGTTCAACCAATTGGTCTGTCTTTTAGGATGTAGAATTTTATGGTACCATGGCAGTTTGGGCCCAGTTTTGTGTCACCCACCCCCTCTCTTGCCCTCCCCAGCCTCCCACCCACCCTATTGTCTGGTCCTCAAGATGCTTGCTAGGTACGTTGGCATCTTGGGCATATTCAGGGTAAGAGCTATATGTGAGTGAGACTATGTGGCAATTATCTTTCTGTGATTGGGTGAATTCACTGAGAATGATCTATTCTAGGTTCTACCAATTTCTTCATTGTGTTGTTTTTCCTTACTGCATAAAACTCCATCATACACATACACCACATCTTAGTTATCCATTCATCTAATGATGGACATCTGGGTTGATTCCAGCTTTTAGCTATTATGAATTCAGCAGCTTTAAACATGGCTGAGCAAATCTGTCTGAACTGAGGCATGGAGCTTAGGGTACATGCCCAGTAAGGGAATAACTGGATCTGTTGGTAACTCAATAGTCAACTTTTTTAGGAGTCTCCATATTGCTTTTCAAAGTGGCTGTACCATCTTACATTCCCACCAAGAGTGGAAAAGGGTTGTTATTTCTCCACATCCTCGCCAACATTTATTTTCATTTGATTTTTTTAAATGTTTGCTATCCTTGCTTGGGTAAAGTGGAATCTCATAGTTGTTTTAATTTGCACTTTTCTGATGATTAGGGATAATGAACACTCTGATAAATGCCTGTCTAGTTCTTTGCCCCATTTTGTAAGTGGGTTTTTTGAGTTTGATGGGCCACTCTGATCAAAGTCTGAAATAATTAAATGTAGTAAGTGCTGTAGACTATGATGTTTGGCTCATGAGGGGAAAGAGTTTTTTTTTAATCAGGCTAAAGCTAGTTTATGTGAGAGGCCAGCTATACAGTTCTTGAGAAATAAGAACTTTTACAGGGTTGTGTTGGGCAGAAGTAGACTGGTATGAACAGAAGGATATGGCATAGAAATAAATGATTCTTTCAAATGGAGACAGCACCCATTCAGTTGTAATTATTTCAGAGATTGCCTCCATTGAGATCAGGCTGTCCTGCATTGCAAAAGCAGAATAAATTCTGACTCTTTTGAAAGTAAGGGGCATGAATGGTGAAGGGGTACCCTGCTTTTCAAAGTTGGCTTAATTTTACCGCAAGTTAATACATTTGGTAGTTTACCTGGTACTATTGGAGTATAACAAATGTAGGAAAGAAAGGGCCATTGGATTTGCAATGTGGCTATTTGAAGATAGTCCCTCTGCAATGTGCAGTGGGGCCATAGCCCCTGAATAGAGGCTATGGGGGCCATGCATTGATAAACCCTGGGTTGCAATGGAGATCCCAGGAGATTCCAGGACTATGGGACAGCTGACTAGGAGACCTGTTGGTCTGGGATAGATTGTTTTGGGGGCTGTAAACAGGTCAGCTGCACTGGCAGAATTAGAATACCAGACACTTCATCATGGTTACAGATGTCAGACTTGAGGCTACAGGATTTGATGTTGGCCCTGTTTGTTTTAGATCTTGTATTGGTTCAATCTTTCCTTGTTATGTTCAAAGAAATCTTTTTTGATGTTATTATTGTTTTGAGATAGGGTCTCACCTTAGCCCAGGCTGACCTGGAGTTCATTCTGTAGTCTCAAGGTGGCTTTGAACTCACAGCAATCCTCCTACCTCTGCCTCCCAAGGGCTGGGATTAAAGGAAGGCACCACCACACATGGCTCAGTGCAATGTTTTGCAGTATGAATGTTTATATTTTGACATTGTTTCAGTTCGATTTTAGAGGCTAATACTTAAGAAATCTTGGACTATGGAGATATTTAAGTAGTGATATGTTTGATAAGAACTATGTGGCCTTTTTCTAGAGTATTTTTTAGTACTTATTTATTGATTGATTTATTGACTTACTTGCAGGTAGAGAGAGATAGAAAGTAGAGAGACAAAGAGAATGGCCTGACATTGCCTATAGCCTTTGTAAATGAACTCCACATGCATGCACCACTTTGTGCATCTGGCTTTACATGGTTACTGAGGAAGTGAATCTGAGTCATTAGGCTCTGCAGGCAAACCTCTTAACTGCTCAGCCATTTTTCCAGCCAAACGGGGATGTTTAAATTTAGATTAAATGCATCGCATTTTCAATCATGGATGGTCATAGTTTATGGCAGCAAGGGATGGAATGTAGCTATTTGAATTTCATGTCTCCTATAAACTCATGTGTTTTGAGTGGTTGGTTCCCAGCTGATGATAATTTGCTGAAGGAGATGCATTGTTAGGGTCCTGCTTCCCTTTGGCTAGAACTTGGCTCACTCTCCAGCTTCTGTTGTCCACCTGATATTAGCAAGAAAGTGATGCCCCACTGTACTTTAACATCTTTCCCTATCATAATGAAGATTCCCCTTAAGAATTTAAGCCAAAATAAATCCTTTCCTCCCACAGGGTGCTTTTAGTTGTGTGTTCCAGTAACACACATGTAAGTACAACATATTACTTTCTCAAAGATCTCTACTGTTATAAGAAAAAGCAAGATATGTACTTTTAACTTTATAATGTTTCTGAACACAAGTTTTTGCCATGTTGAATTTTATAAATTTAAAGATTTATTTATTGAAAATTTCTATGTATGTATTTTGATCATAATCATTCCCATTACTTCTCTTTCCACCCTCCCCTTCACCTCCTACTGAACCCTTCTTTCTTCTCAAGTATCATTCTCTTCTTTTATGTCTTTGTGTATGTAAGTTTTTATGTGTAAAAGAGAAAAAGAGAACAAAGACTCACTGAATTTAATTAAGGTTGCTTGAATGAGCAATATTAAATAGTAAAAATAAGGAGTGATTTACCAGAACATGTGCAACACTACAATTTGCCAGTATGTCCAACACCAAAGAAAATGCATACCCCTCTCCCAGCAACCAACGACTGCTGATAACTTCTCAAAGTAGGATGAGGGCCTTATGTACCCCTCCTATGACAGAATATTGGTGAGCCAAATATTGTGATGGTAATGAATGTCATGAATGCAACAGTAATATCATACTTGCAACACAGCATTCCACAACATTCCTCCCTATTCTCTAGGTATTATATTCTTTCTGTCTCCTCTTCTGCAATGTTCCCTGAGTCTTGAAAGAAAGATATTGGTGTACCATTTAGCAATAAGAACTCAGCATTCAATTATTTTCAGGACTTTGATAAAGTTTTAGTCTCCTTAGTATCAATCCCAACTGCAAAAATAGAAGCTTTTTGATGAAAACAGAGAGCAAAACTAACCTATGGATATGAACATAAACATTTTATAGGGAAATATGAGGTGTATATCATATTTATTTAACCAAAGAACTGTTGTAGCCTCTTTGGGTCTGTGACAACCCCAGCCAATAACCACTAATAAAAAAACTTTAAAAAGCTAAAGGCCAAATATATTCATAGGGATTTTGTATATAACAAAACAAATATGGTCAATAAGATATGAAAAGAGATGTGACCTCATTAGTTATTGGTAAAATTGAAATTAAAACCATAATAAAATATAACTCTGTCTTTATCAATTGACATAATTTTTAAAAGCATACAGACTTTCATAATACCTGCTGAGAACAAAAATTGGCACACTACCAGGATAGCATTTTGTTATTATGTAATCAATTTAAAAAATGGTCATCTTTAACTTGTCCTTACCTCATTTTCCTAATCTGTAAAAGAGGCAAATTACATATAGCTCACAAGATAATTCTGATGATTTTAGGGCGAGGATACATGTGAATTGATATGGCTCTGAACCACAAGAGTTTTCCCTAAGGGTAAGCTGGTGGATCTATTATTCATTAAAATTATTGAGCAGAAATGTATTTCATTAGTAGATATAGGATAATTCAGCTATTAAAAATGCTAAAGTCAAAGATTTACATTCTTGAAATGTACAACCATATCTGGGAGAAGGAGAAAAGTCATTGATTTGGAGACGAGTAGTAGAGCACAGAGTAGTGGTGACAGGAAGGAGTGTATCAGAAATGAAAAATAGGTTAGAAAATAGATGGCATGTCATCCAATGGGAGTGAACCAATAAAAACTTTCACTAAGAATTAGGAATATATAAAATGATAATCATGAAACTGAGCAAATAGCCGAATAGAAAACAAACAAATAAATCAAGTAAGCAGCAGGAAGAAAGGAGCAAAATGCAGAGAACAAACTTCTCAGTGAAGGGTGAGACAGATTAAAGATTCTTCAAGTTTCAGATGCTCCTACTCCATTGGGAAACGGAATACAGAATGGGCTTCTAATGCTTTGAACCACTGAGTTCATTGAAAATAATCATATGATCATTCTGGACTTAACCTTTGAAGCACAAGAATTTACCTTTATTTCTTCTTGGTGCCCTGACAGGACATATAAGTCTATACTACTCTGCTAGAGACAGAGTCAACAAGGAGGAACTCAAAGGCACTGGATATGTGAGTGAAGAAGCCTTCTCCAATGTTCACTTCTGCTAAATCTGAAGGCAGCTGTAACCCTAGCTGTTATCTAAACAAAATCTCATGGGATATCCATGGCTTGCATCAACCATCTAGCCCAGAAGCTAACAGGTATATGAAAAGTAATAATAAGTTATTGTTTAAACTTCTAGATTAGTCTGTTGGAAACAACTGATAAAGAGGGCAAAGTTAACAGTGAGGAGAAAGAGAAATTCTCCTAAGAAGGAACAAAAGTGAAGTTGCATTTGAGCCCTGCTTAGGTGTAAAACGAGGTTATTCCAGAGCCCTTAACTCTGAGGGAGATTTTGACCTGTAGTAATCTAGTTTAGATGTTGCGGGTAAATTTCTTGATTGCCAAAAATAGAGATAGAACCCATCCAAACAATTTTCTGAGAGACATTGCCTACCAAAATAATTTAGAGGCTTTTCCCTCTTGATATCTGCCCCCATAAAAGACTACTATGCTCCCATAAATACTCTTATTAAAGTCTCAGGATTTGATTTGAATAATTGAAGCTGTCCAGCTAGTATTAGGAAAATTACAACTTTGTGAAGAATAGCTGCTTTACAGCAATTATGGCAGAGATGTTCTTTATTGTGTTGGGCACAATGAAATCAGTGGGTTTAAAAATTAAGAACAAGTGACTCTGCACTCTCAATTTTATTTTATTTTTTAAATGAGGTAGAGCTGTTAAAAAACAGCTTTACATGCTATTTGAAGAGCTTGGGAACATTCTGTGTTATTATATGTGGCTTTCAACCTTGTTAAAAGAAATATTAAAAGAGAGAAATTGATTTTCTTTCCAGAAAAGTTGCCTATCACACTCCAAGATAAGCCACTGTTATGTGTGTCTATTAAATAAGAATATTAGGCCTGGAGCAATAGCTTATCAGTTAAAGTGCTTGCTTGTGAAGCCTAAGGACCCATGTTCTACTCTCCAGAACCCATGTTAGCCAGATGCACAAAGGTGAGGCAAGAGCAAGTTTGCACATGCCCACTAGGTTGCACAAGTTTCCAGAGTTCAATTGCAGTGGCTGAGGCCCTGGCATGCCAATTCTCTCTCTAAAAACTTAATTAATTAACTTGTTAATATGAAGATTATATGAAAAGTCACACTCCGGAGGAATAAAATGTTTGTTTATCATTAACTTAGGCTAGGAGATGGCTTAGTGGTTAAGATGATTGCTTGTGAAGCCTATGGACCCCGGTTAGATTCCCCAGTACCCACATAAGCCAAATACACAAGGTGGTATATGCATCTGAAGTTCATTTGCAGTGGCTACAGGCCCTGGCTTGCCCTTTTACTCTCTATCTGCCTCTCTCTATCTCTATCTCTTATAAATAAATAAATACAATATTTTTTTAAAAGGACAAAAATGGATAAGAAAATTTCACCATATCATATTACAAAGAAAGAACACTCATATAAATCAAAATAAAATAAACTAAGTATAATCTTATTTATTAAAAGGACTTTTAAAAGACAGAAGGCCAAGCTCCAAGTAAAAAATTGCTGTGTCATTAAAGGCTAAGTTAGTCAGAACTGGTGAATTTCTGGCTGCAAACCCTGAGATAGAGAAAAATTTGAATTCAGTTTCCATAGTGTTTGTTAATTGCTGTTATTCTTTAAAGAGAGCATTTGAAATTCCCATGATGTTTTGTGGCATATTCATATCATCCCTTCATTTGATACCAGTTTGCTTAAACTACTTTAAACTGGACTTCTACTTAAATCCAAACCTGATTCCAACTGCTATATGCTATCTTTATCACATGACAGTGATGAATCTTAGGTATAAGCTGCTCATTTAAAAACATGATTACTCCAAATCATAAAGAGAAAATAAATCTGGCATAGCTATTCTGTTATCTCATAAAGTGGACTTCAAATCAAAATTAGTCAGAAGCAATAAAGAAAACCACTAAATATTAATAAAGAGAACAAGTCATCAAGAAGATATACAATTGTACACCAAACATTGGGTCTTCCAATTTCATTAACCAAACAAACACTAAGGGACATAAAATAGTCAGATGTGCCTTATTCCAATAATAGTAGGTGATTTCAATACTTTACACTCATTTTTAGATAAATCATCCAAACTGAAATCAAAGAAACCACAGAGTTTAACTGTACCTTAAATATACTCAATGTGTATACAGAATATTCTACCAACAGATTCAAAAGACATGCTATTCTCAGTGGCCCATGGAACCCTCTCTAAAGTAGGGTGCATCCTTGGTCAAGAGTTTAGTTTGGCCCAATAAAAATGAATTTAATTTATTGTATCTTAAGAGATTAATTATAGTGTGATACAACTAGAAATTAATAGAAAGGAAAAATGCATAAAATACATACTACATGGATAGTGAACAATGACTTTTTGACAATTTCATGTATGTATATATTATATTTTATTCCCCACGGCTTTCTATTATTCCCATCCCACACTTGCTGAACCTCTCCTCTTTCCAAACTAGTCCCACTCTGCTGTGTGTGTGTGTGTGTGTGTGTGTGTGTGTGTGTGTGTGTGTGTGAGAGAGAGAGAGAGAGAGAGAGAGAGAGAGAGAGAGAGAGAGAGACAGAGAGAGAGACAGTCCATTGAATTTAATTAATGGAGATGAGAAAGACATTTTCTTTAATAGTGTGTCCACTGATAAGTGTCCATACTTCAGTAAATAAACAAAGAGGAGAGTTTCAGCAAGTGTGGGATGGGAATAATTGAAGTCGTGGGGAATAAATATGATCATACATTTATACATTTATCAATTTGCATATGTTGAACCATCCTTGCATCTCTGGAATAAAGCCTACTTGGTTGGGAGAATAATCTTTATGATATATTCCTATATTCTGATTGGTAATGTTTTGTTGAGAAATTTTGCATCTATGTTCACATGGGAGATTGGTCTGCAATTTTATTTATTTATTTTTTGTTCTAATTTTGTTTAGTTTTGGTAGCAGGGTGATACTGGCTTTGTAGATGGAGTTTGGTAGAGCTCTTTCCTTTTTGATTTATGTAAAAGTTTTAGAAACATTGGTTAAGACCTTTGGTGAAAGTCTGGTAAAATTCAGCAGTGAATCAATCTGGGCCTGGACTGTTTTTAGTTGGGCTTCTTTCTGTAACTGCTTGGATTTCTGTACTTGTTGTAGGTCTATTTATGTGGTTAATCTAATCTTGATTTGATTTTGGCAGATCATATTAGTCAAGGAAATCATCCATTTCTTTCAGATTTTGAAACATGGTGGAGTCTATGTTCTTAAAATATGTCCTTATGACTTTCTGAATTTCTTTGGTATCTGTTGTGATGGTGCTGTTTTCAACTCTAATTTTATCAATTTGTATATTTTCTTTCTTTCTTTTGGTTATATTTGCTAAGGATTTATCAATCGTGTTCATCCTTTCAAAAGCCCACCTCTTTGTTTCATTGATTTTTTTATTTTTAGTTTCTAATTCATTAATTTCTGCCCTAATCTTTATTATTTCTTCCTATCTACTGATTTTTGATTTGCCTTTTTCTATTTCTAATGCCTTAAAGTAAAACATTAAGTTGTTTACTTGTGACCTTTCTGATTTCTTTTATTTTAATTAAAAATTCTTTGTTATTTGTTTATTTTTATTTACTTATTTAAGAGTGACAAACAGGGTCAAGATGGTATCTGCATAACCTTACCTCCCCTCATGGGGAAGGAAAGGCAAGACCTTTAAGGTTCTGGGTTTATTATTATTATTATTTTTTTTTGTGTGTGTGTGTGTGTGTGTGTGTGTGTGTGTGTTTTAGGGTTTGCTGATTCTAGTAGGTTTCCAGTGAGAGGATACAGAGGAGCAAAATAGGGAATCCACTGACTCTCACACTCTCAGGTAACCCACCAGTCACCTAACCCCCACAAGCACCGTCTTAGCTACAGTCCCAGTAGGATATCCCTCCTGCACTAACTGCAAGCCATGTGGACCCAAGCTAGAAGGTTAGGTCCTCCGACCTAGGCTTTCCCACCAATGGGCAGAGCTCCACGGGTGCAAAGGCCATCCCAGTCACTGTTCCCACCCACCCTTTATGACCTGCACACATGTGATCACCATCCCAGTCACCATTCCAATGAGCCTTTCTGAGCCCTGCACACACAATTGCCATCCCAGTCACCATTCCCACCCACTTTTGCAGAACCCTGCACATGTGATCACACTCCCATTCACCATTCCTGTCCAGCCTTTCTGAGCACCACCACACAATTGCCATCCCACTTGCTGATGCCTTCTCACACCCCTCAACTGGGACCCAGGGTAGTATCTCCTCCCTGGCCTTTGTGAACTCTGTGAGTGATAGCTGTCCCACTCAATGCCACCTCCCCACTCCTGGCCATCAGGCTAGCATCCCACACCCTAAGCTTTCTGAACCATTGTGATGGGTAGACAATAGCAAAAAAAAAAAAAAAAAAAAAAAAAAAAGGAATAGCATAAAAAAATCAGATGCAAGTAAATCCAGCTAGATTACCCAGTCCCATAATGGATGCCTCTAATAAAATATATAAGAGACAATAGGATCAGAACACCAAAATGAAAATACAAACTATGAAACCCTGGCTAAGCAAATAGCAGAACTTGTAGATATGCAACAAAGGACAAATAATAATATGATTGGTGTGCTTGCTAGATTAGACCTAATAGAAAAGAACCAGGAAGGTTCCTAAGACAGTTAAATGATCTGAAGGAGAGTGAAAAAAAGAGGAACTTAATAACAAGTTGGCTAAGCTCAATGAGGATATAACAAAATATAAGGATGAACCTAAAGAAGCATTAACAAAATCAGAAAATGACATGAAAATCAAACTTGACAGAGGCTTGTAAAGTATACATAAAAAAAGAAAAATAAAATACAAACCAAATTAAACAATCCCCAAAACTCTATAGAAGTTCACAAGAATAGAGTCAGCCATATGGAGGATAGAAACTCAGAACTGGGAAACAAAATAGAAGAAACAGTCCATGAGTCCAAAAGTGTTTTTTTTTTTTTTTTTTTTTTTTTGAGGTAGGGTCTCACTCTGGTCCAGGCTGACCTGGAATTAACTCTGTAGTCTCAGGGTGGCCTTGAACTCACGGCGATCCTCCTACCTCTGCCTCCCGAGTGCTGGGATTAAAGGCGTGTGCCACCACACCCGGCTTGAGTCCAAAAGTTTTAACAAGTTCAAAAATTTCTGTGAACAAAATATGAGGGAACTGTGGGATACTTTAAATGTCCCAACATTCAGATCATGTGAATACCAGAAGGGGAGGAAATACAGACCAAAGGCATGGAAAACTTATATAACAAAATTATCAGGAAATATTTCCCCACTCTATTTAAAGAAAGTCCAAATTACAAGAAGCTAGCCAAACACCAAACAGACAGGACCAAAGGAGAAATTCTACAAGACATATTGTCATTAAGACTCTCAACATCAATCACAAAGAGAAAGTCCTAAAAGCAGCTAGGGAGAAACAACATGTTACATATAAGGGAAACCCCATCAGAATTATTTCAGACTTCTCAACAGAAACCCTAAAAGCCAGAAGGGCCTGGAATGGAACACTGCAAACTCAACTTACAGCTTCCAACTCAAACTACTCTACCCAGCAAAAGTACCCCTCATAATAGATCATGAAAGAAAAACTTTCCATGAAAAAAACTCAGCTTTACATTTATTTAAACACAAAGACAAACCTACAGAGAGTACTTCAGTGAATGCTCCACCCAAAAGATTCAAATAACTAACCTCGAATGCCTACAAGAAGCAGATCACAATAAAAAGAACTCAGAGAAGGCCAAGAAAACACCAAAACGTATAAACCACCACAATATGGAAGATATTAAATCAAACTTCACAGTTATAACCCTAAATATTAATGGCCTTGTGGATAAGAAAATTAGACCCCTCAATCTGATGTCTTCAAGAAACCCAACCCACCATTAAAGTCAGAACCTCAGAGTGAAAGGATGCAAATGACATTCCAAGCAAATGGAAATAAGAAACAAGCAGGTGTAGCTATACTTATGTCAGATAAAATAGACTTTAAATGAAAAGTAATCCAAAAAAGGAGGCCACTAATTACTTATCAAAAGAACAACACACCAAGAGGATATCACAATCATTAATGTTTATGCACCAAACACAGGTGAACCACAATTCATTAAAAAGTACTTAATAATGAAACAGAAATAGTCACCAACACCATCATAGTTGGTGACTTCAGTACTTCTCTATCATCAATACATAGATCATGCAAGCAAAAACTTAGCCTGGAAATAAGAGCACTCAGTAATACCACAGATCAAATAGACCTAAAAGACATCTATAGAACATTATACCCCAAATCCACAGATTGCATATTCTTCTCAGCAACCTATGGAACCTTCTCTAAAATAGATCATATTCAGGGTCATAAAGCTTGCCTCCATATACTTTAGAAGGATAGATATAATTTCCTGCATATCAGATAACAATGCTCTATTGCTAGACATTAACAACAAAAGAAGTACCATGAACCCAATCAACTCCTGGAAACTGAGCAACACACTCTTGAACAATAAATGGGTAGTGGACGAAATAAAATATCAAATTGTAAAATTTTTAGAAATGAATGACAATGAGAACACAACATACCAAATCTTATAGGACACAGTGAAGAGGTAGTCCTCAGGGGAAAATTTATAGCACTAAATGCCTTCATAACAAATACATAGAGATTAAAAATTGATAACCTAACCATCCTCCTAAAGTCATTGACTAAAGAAGAAGCATCCAGACTTCCGGTCAAGATGGCAACCGCCTAGCTGCACTACAGACAACAAGGAAAAAAAAGGCAAGTATTCAAGGGAATTTAGAAACTTTTTGCAAGAGGCAGGGCACAGATTGGGGTTAAAGAGGGAAACATACACCCCCGCGACCCACGCCCCGCTGCGACCCAACTCAACCCACTGCATCAGGCGCAGCCTGGCGCCACGCGCCCTGGCGGCCCCGCACGCACCAAGCACCATGCGCCCCATGCCCGTGCACGCCCCCATCCCACCACGCGTGCCCCTCCTACCCCCCGAGCATCCCACGCTCCCTATCCACATGCAGCAGGCATGCCCCAAGCGCCCCGTGGAGTCCCACACCCTGGGCGCCCAGGTGTGCCCACGCCCCCGCACCCCCTGTGCCCCCCCGCGCTCCTCGAGCCCCCCCCCCGCGCCGCGCCCCCTCCCCACGCGCCGCATGCTCCCTATCCACACGTAGCAGGCGTGCTCCGCGCCACAGCACCCTCGGCGCGCCCCAAGACCCCGGGCCCCACCCCCCGCTCACCACACCCCTCCCCCCCTGCGCATCCAGAGCACCCGCGCCCTGTCTTACCTCAGCATGCTCCACACCCCCCGCGTGAACCACGAGCCCCCCCCCAGTGTGACCCGCCCCCCCCGCGCATCCAGAGCACCCCGCGGCATCCTGTGGCCTCCCGCACCCTGGTGTGCCCTGTGCCCCCTTCCCCCCGTGCCCTCCGTGCCGTCCCACATGCCCCGCGACACTAGCCCCCCGCGCACCACGGCATCCCACGCATCCCGCACCTCCCGCAAACTCCCCTGTGCCCCCCTGCATGCACCGTGCCCCCCACATGCCCCACGACCATCCTGCACCCCCCAGGCGCCCCGCGCCCCCTGCACCCCGCACACACCGCTGCGCACGGGCCCCCCGCGCCTACGGTGCAACCCTCGCTCCCCCAGATCGACCAGAGCACCCCACACCCTCCACCCCTCCAGGGCACCCCACCCCATGCCCCCTGAGCCCTGCCGCCTCCCATATGCCCCACCCTGATTTTCTGGTGCCCTGGCGCGCCCCGTGTCCCCCCCTCCACCGCGTGCTTCACTTGCTCCATACACCCTGTTGTATCCCACGCCCCCCGTCAGCCCACCCGCCCACGCACCCTCCACACATCCTGCCTGGCTGTGCTCTGATTGGGTACCCACCAGTCACACCTGCCAGCCTGCTGTACTGAAGCTGAGACCTCCTACCTCACCCTTGTTTTCTGATCCTGCGAGTAGACCAGCCACGTGGTGCTCGGTTCACAGGCCTGTGAATAGGTGGCTGCCAGATCCCCTGCTGCTGTGCTCACATCACTTGCCGCTGGTCAGCCTCTGCTGTGTCCTGATCCCGTACCCACATCAGGTGCCTCTGCACTACAATTGCACATGCAGCAGGCCCAGTCCCACAGCAAGGGCCACACAAGTCCACACTGAGTAACTAGCACCAGCACAGGTGCCATCCCCTACCTGTACATCGCCACCCATCCCCTACTCCCCCGAGGTGAGAGACCACAGATTGTTTGCAGGTCTCAGTGTTCCCAGCTAGAGTTTGGGCAGCTTCAGGGCTTGCTACCTCAGTCCCCTTTCAAGCTTGAAGGCAGGCAGCTTAGGTGCATTACTGGGTGAGAATTCAGGCAACTTTGGCGCCCCTGTCATGCTATAGATAGGTGGCTTTGGCAAAAGAGAAAGAAAACACAGACTGCTTGCAACTGCCCCAGGCTGCCTTGGATTCTCATTAAGCTAGATCCCAGGCTGCTCCACCCACCTACCTGCCCATACACTGACATGGGTAGACCACAGTGCAAAAGAAATAACGTGAAAAATAAAATGCAAGAAAATCCAGACAGATCACCCAGTCCAACAAGGATTACATCTAACCAAATCATAGAAGAGTGTTTAGGATCAGAACATCAAGTGGAAGCAATGAACAACGAAACCCTGACCAACCTACTGCTAGAACTGGCAGGAAAGCTACAAAGGACAGATAATCGTGTGGATGCTACCATCACTAAGCTAGAGCAATATGATAAGACACTGGAAGGAATTCAAAGAGAGGTAAGAGAGTTGAGAGAGAGTGAAAAAAAAGAGGACCTTAAAAATCAGCTGGCCACACTAAATGAAAACGTAAAGAAATGCAAGGATGATTTCCAAGAATCATCAAGAAAATCAGAAAATGAGACAAAAAGGGAGCTGGACAAAGTGATGGAAGTGATACATAGGAAAGTAGTAGAAAATGCAAACTTAATTGAACAAGTCCAAAACTCGCTAGAGGCTCTCAAGAATAGAGTCAGCGAAGTGGAAGATAGAAATTCTGATCTGGAAGACAGGATGGAAGAAACAGTTGGAGAGTCCAAAAATTCAAGTAAGTTCAAAAGTTCCTGTGAAGGGAACATGAAAGAATTGTGGGATACACTTAAACGTCCTAATATCAGAATCATTGGAATACCAGAAGGAGAAGAATTTCAGACCAAAGGCATGGAGAACTTATTTAACACAATAATTGAAGAAAACTTCCCCCGTCTCTTAAAAGAAAGGCCCATCAAGATTCAAGAAGCAAACAGAACTCCTAACGGACTAGACCAAAGGAGAAACTTCCCAAGACATATTATCATTAAGACTCTAAACATTGACACCAAGGAAAAAATCCTAAAAGCAGCTAGGGAAAAACAGCACACCACTTTCAAAGGAAACCCCATCAGAATTACTTCAGACTTCTCAATGGAAACCCTGAAAGCTAGAAGGGCCTGGAATGAAACTCTCCAAACTCTAAGAAACTATGGCTTCCAACCAAAACTACTCTACCTGGCAAAAGTCTCCCTTGTAATAGATGGTGAAAGGAAAACTTTCCATGACAAAACTCAGCTTTACAATTATGTGAACACAAAACCAAACCTACAGAAAGTACTCCAGGAAATTCTCCATAGAGAAGAAACAAATAACCAAACATAAAGGCCTACAAGAAGCAGATCACAGCAACGAAACCCAGAGTAGATAGAAAAAAAAAATTAAATTCCATGGAAATGCCAACACACCTCTACCACCACAACATGACAGGGATCAAATCAAATCTCACAGTCATCACCCTAAACATTAATGGCCTTAATTCACCCATCAAGAGACACAGGCTAACAGGGTGGATCAAAAAATTAGACCCCTCAATCTGCTGCCTTCAAGAAACCCACCTTACCACTAAAGACAGAAACCTCCTCAGGGTGAAAGGGTGGAAAATAATATTCCAGGCAAATGGGAATAAGAACCAAGCAGGTGTTGCTATATTAATATCAGATAAAGTTGACTTCAAACAAAAAACAATCAAAAAAGACAAAGAAGGCTACTTCCTACTTATAAAGGGAACAATCCATCAAGAGGCTATTACAATCATAAATCTGTATGCACCAAAAACAGGGGCACCACAGTTCATAAAACAAAACCTACTTGTCAATCAAATAGAAATAACCACCAACACCATCATAGCTGGGGACTTTAACACACCATTATCAGTAATAGACAGATCATCCAAACAAAAACTCAACAGGGAAGTAAGAGAGCTCAACAAAACCATAGAGCACTTAGACCTAACAGACATCTACAGAACTTTCCATCCCAAGTCCACAGACTACACATTCTTCTCAGCAGCCCATGGAACATTCTCTAAAATAGACCATATACTGGGTCACAAAGATAGCCTCCACATATTTAGGAAAATCGACATAATTCACTGCATGATATCAGATCATAATGCTATATTCCTGGAAATCAACAACAAAAAGACCAACAAGAACCACAACGGCAACTGGAAACTGAAGAGCACATTCTTAAACAATAAATGGATAGTGGATTAAATTAAAATGAAATTGCAAAATTCCTGGAATTGAATGACAATGAGAACACATCATACCAAAACTTATGGGACACAATGAAGGCAGTCCTCAGGGGAAAATTCATAGCACTCAATGCCTTCATAAAAAAGACAGAAAGATCCCAAATCAATAGCCTAACCATCCACCTAAAGGCATTGGAAAAACAAGAAAAATCCAACCCAAAGAGCTCCAGAAGGAAAGAAATAATTAAAATCAGAGCAGAAATTAATGAATTGGAAACCAAGGAAACAATTAAGGCAATTGACAAAACAAAGAGCTGGTTCTTTGAAAAAATAAACAAGATTGACAAACCTCTGGCCAATTTGATCAAACAAAAAAAGGAGAGACTCCAAATTAACAAAATTCAGAATGAAAAAGGAGAGATCACAACAGACATCAGTGAAATCGGCAGAATCATCAGGACTTATTTCAAAAACCTCTACTCCACAAAACTGGAAAATGTGGAGGAGATGGATAAATTCCTGGATGCATATCATGTACCAAAGCTAAACTCAGAGCAGATTAATCACCTCAATGAACCCATCACACTCACGGAGATTGAAAAAGTAATAAAAAACCTCCCAAAAAAGAAGAGTCCAGGACCAGATGGATTCCCATGCTCCTGGATAGGCAGAATTAACATTGTGAAGATGACAATCCTACCAAAGGCAATATATACGTTTAACGGAATTCCAATAAAATCCCTACAGTGTTCTTCACAGAGATAGCAAAAATGATCTCAAATTTCATATGGAAAGGCAGAATGCCTCGCATATCCAAACATATCCTCAGCAGAAGAAATACCTCTGGTGGCATCACCATACCTGATATAAAGCTATATTACAAAGCCATAGTAATAAAAACAGCATGGTACTGGCATAAAAACAGGAGTATAGACCAATGGAATAGACTTGAGGACCCGGATTTTGGGCCAAGCACCTATAGCTACTTGATATTCGACAAAGGCCCAAACAATGTAGACTGGAAAAAAAGATAGCATCTTCAACAAAAGGTGCTGGACAAACTGGATAACAACATGCAGGAAACTAAAACTTGATCCAAACATTTCACCATGCACAACACTCAAATCCAAATGGATCAAAGACCTCAACATAAGACCAGAAACTCGAAAACTACTGGAAGAAAATTTAGGAAGTACTTTCCATGATATAGGAATGGAAAAAGACTTCCTGAATAAAACCCCAGTGGCTCAAGTTCTTAAACAGTCACTCAACCATTGGGATCATATGAAGCTGAAGAGTTTCTTTACATGGGCTGGAGAGATGGCTTAGCAGTTAAGCGCTTGCCTGTGAAGCCTAAGGACCGCGGTTCGAGGCTCGGTTCCCCAGGTCCCACGTTAGCCAGATACACAAGGGGGCGCACGCGTCTGGAGTTCATTTGCAGTGGCTGGAAGCCCTGGCGTGCCCATTCTCTCTCTCTCCCTCTATCTGTCTTTCTCCCTGTGTCTGTCGCTCTCAAATAAATAAATAAAAAATGAACAAAAATATTTAAAAAAAAAGAGTTTCTTTACAGACAAGCATATAATAAGCAAAGCCAATAGAATACCCACAGAATGGGAGAAAATATTTGCAGGTTATCCAACTGATAGAGGCCTTATCTCTAGAATTTACAAAGAAATCAAAAGTCTAAACAATAAGAAGACAAATACCCCACTCACAAAATGGGTCACAGAGTTAAACAGGCAATTCACACAGGAAGAGATACAAATGGCAAACACACACCTAAGAAAATGTTCATCATCCCTAATCATCAGAGAAATGCTAATTAAAACAACTATGAGATTCCACCTTACCCCAATAAGGATAGCCAACATCAAAAGGTCAAATGAAAATAAATGCTGGCGAGGATGTGGAGAAGCGGGGACACTCATTCACTGTTGGTGGGAGTGCAGGATGACACAACCACTTTGGAAAGCAATATGGAGACTCCTGAAAAAGCTGACTATAGAAATACCAACAGACCCAGTTATACCATTTCTGGGCATCTACCCTAAAACCTTCAAACCAAAAGCCAGAGAGATTTGCTCAACCATGTTTGTAGCAGCTCAATTCGTAATAACTAAAAGCTGGAATCAACCCAGATGTCCATCATTAGAAGAATGGATAACAAAGATGTGGTATATCTACACAATGGAATTCTATACAACAGTAAGAAAAAATGGCATAAAGAAATTTGAGGAAAAATGGTTGAACCTGGAACAGATCATTCTCAGTGAACTTACCCAATCACAGAAAAAAAATCGACACATAGTCTCACTCATCTGCAACACCTAACCTGAATCTGCCCAAGATGCCTTACATACCCAGCAAGCACCTCATGGACTAGACAATAAGATGGATGGGAGGGCGGGGAGGGAATCAAAGGGTGGCAAACAGTAATCCGGACCCAAACAGCAATGGTACCATAAAATTCTACTTCCTACAAGACAGACCAAATGGCTGAACCTTCACTAGACCCCTCAGGAAACACCTGAACCTCAAGACACTGGAGAGGGTAGGATTAAAACTGACCTAAATCTCCTACATCTTCCCTCCTTCCCTCTCCCCCTCACCCCTCTATCTCTCTCCTCTCTAACTCTTGTATATTAGTTATCTTTTTCCTCAATTTCTTAGTGGACACTGACCTGTAACCCCCACTTCCAGCTTGGGCCTACCATCCACAATGAGCTTTTGATCAGAGAAACCTGCAAGGTTTCCCAAAACAATGACAGACTTCTGTCAGAGTACTTGATGACCCACCAAAGGCCAGTGGTAAGACCCTATTGTTGAAGACTCCATATGCAGCTGACGCGTAAAATGGAATGACATGGCTGGAAGCCAGGAGAGAGTCAGTCCCCAGACAGTCAGCATGTCTGGTGCCAGAAGGCGCTACATAGGCGACTGGGGGAAATGACCAAGATCTGTCCAAGCAACACATTGTTTAACTTAATTAGTAACAAATAACCAGATGTGATGCCCACACAAGTGCAATAGTGGTACACAGCCATGGTGAGGAATCAATTGCTCTTGATTTGGCTAACTGATCCACTCAGTGGTACAAGACCCATAGCTGGAGCTGGGAAACAAGTCAGAACCATACCCAAACACAAGCCCACTCTACAATATCAAGCTACCATCAATCATGGGATGTAAGAGGGCCTAAACCTACCATAATGTCTCTCAAAAAAGTAAGTGTTATCTCAATTTTCTGGATGCTAACTTACTTTCCATTGGAGAATCTGCTCTTTTCCAGATAGATGCAGATCCTAAGAAGAGAGCTGCCCTAACATACCTCAAAAGGGGCCCAACTGAAACTAAGGACAACTGGCGAAATAAGCAAGGGTGATGTTTTCCTGTGAACCGGATTCCAACACAAAGGGGAAGGAGATCAATGCAGAGAAAAATCAACTCCTACCAAATCAGAGAGCCAGAGCCTCAGAGGCCCCCAACACCTCAGCACTGAAGCAGACCAAAAATGAACCCAACATGGCTCAGGGAAATTTTGCGGAAGAGGGGGTGGAAAGAATGTCAGAGTTACATGTTGGGTCATGATATGCAGAGACATTTATCATACCAATAACTGGGGGCTAACGCCATAATGCACGACCCATTTTCATTAACAAGGAGGGTCTAATGTGAGGGGGTAGATCACAGATGAGCCTAAATAATGGTACCAAACTGCCTGTATTTACTGAAAAGAAAACTAATAAATTAAATTAAAAAAAAAGAAAAGAAAAAGCCTGTACCAACATTTATTTTTAAAAGTATATGGAGATTGTGCATTACTTATTTTTCCAGTTCACTATGATATTGCCTCAGTATAAATCCATGACAAAACTCAGCTTTACAATTATATGAACACAAAACCAAACCTACAGAAAGTATTCCAGGAAATTCTCCACAGAGAAGAAACAAATAACCAAACACAAATGCCTACAAGAAACAGATGACAGCAACCAAACCCAGAGTAGACAGAAAAAAAACAAAAACAAAACTTAAATTCCACGGAAATGCCAACACACCACTACCACCACAACATGACAGGGATCAAATAAAATCTCACAGTCATCACCTTAAATATTAATGGCCTTAATTCACCCATCAAGAGACACAAACTAATGATAGAGACAAGCCCTGAGCAACTTCTGACCTCTCCTCATCCCCCCACACCACCACACCTAACTGATTCCATCCACCCACCCCGCCACACCTAACTAATTAACACCCTGCCTGGTAACTGCAGAGACGTGAGAACTGTACCCTGAATTCTCGGAATAACCGCAAACTGTCCTAGGCCAAAGGCCAAGAAGATTCTGTAACTTTCAGCCACCTGCCTCCTCCAGACCCCCCACCCAAAACCATAACCTTAACCCTAAACCTTTAAAAGACCACTCCAGCTCAATAAAATTGGACTCTTGACAAGTGTACATTTGCTTGAGTCTCTTTCTCTCTCTTGCCCATCTTACTTCAGGTTAGGGTCCTCCTCACCCCCATGAATAACTAGGCCCCGTGGGACGGGACAAACTAACAGGGTGGATCAAAAAATTAGACCCCTCAATCTGCTGCCTTCAAGAAACCCACCTAACCACTAAAGACAGAAACCTCAGGGTGGAAGGGTGGAAAACAATATTCCAAGCAAATGGGAATAAGAACCAAGCAGGTGTAGCTATATTAATATCAGATAAAATTGACTTCAAAAATTATAGCTACTTGATATTCGACATATGACGCTGAAGAATTTCTTTACAGACAAGTATATAATAAGCAAAGCCAATAGAATACCCACAGAATGGGAGAAAATATTTGCAGGTTATCCAACTGATAGAGGCCTTTTCTCTAGAACTTACAAAGAACTCAAAAGTCTAAACAATAATAAGACAAATACCCCACTCACAAAATGGGTCACAGAGTTGAACAGGCAATTCACCGAGGAAGGTATACAAATGGCAAACACACATTTAAGAAAATGTTCATCATCCCTAATCATCAGAGAAATGCAAATTAAAACAACTATGAGATTCCACCTTACCCCAATAAGGATAGCCAACATCAAAAAGTCAAATGAAAATAAATGCTGGCAAGGATGTGGAGAAGCAGGGACACTCATTCACTGTTGGTGGGAATGCAGGATGGTACAATCACTTTGGAAAGCAATATGGAGACTCCTGAAAAAGCTGACTATAGAGATACCAACAGACCCAGTTATACCCTTACTGGGCATCTACCCTAAAACCTGCAAACCAAAGGCCAGAGAGATTTGCTCAACCATGTTTGTAGCAGCTCAATTCGTAATAGCTAAAAGCTGGAATCAACCCAGATGTCCATCATTAGAAGAATAAATAACAAAGATTTGGTATATCTACCCAATGGAATTCTATACAGCAGTAAGAAAAAATGGCATAAAGAAATTTGAGGAAAAATGGTTGAACCTGGAACAGATCATTCTCAGTGAACTTACCCAATCACAGAAAAAAAATCGACACATAGTCTCACTCATCTACAACACCTAACCTGAATCTACCCAAGATTCCTTCCATACCCAGCAAGCACCTCATGGACTAGACAATAGGATGGATGGGAGGGCAGGGAGGGCATTGAAGGGTGGAAAACAGTAATCCGGACCCAAACAGCAATGGTACCATAAAATTCTACTTCCTAAAAGACAGACCAAATGGCTGAACCTTCACTAGACCCTTACAGGAAACACCTGAACCACAAGACGCTGGAGAGGGTAGGATCAAGACTAACCTAAATCTCCTACATCTCCCCTCCCTCCCTCTCCCCTCTATCTCTCTCCTCTCTAACTCTTGTAAAAAGAAAAGTAATAAATTAAATTTAAAAAAAATTAGTTATGGGCATATTCAATGTTGGTTCCATCTTTACCCTCATCCCTGCCCCCCTCCAAAGGGAACCTCCTCATTGGGGATGCCAGTTATCCCCTGTGAGTTGTGAGGGTAGCCATCAGTTATGGGGAAGAGGCAATCATTCTGTATGTAATGTCTCAACTTGTGGCTCTAACAGTCATTCCACCTCCTCTTCCATGAATTTTCTTGAGCTATGTTGGGTTCATGATAGGTCTACTTCAATGAGCATCTCTTAGGAGCCTCTGGATCTCTGGTTTGGTAGGAGTTCAGTGTCTTCGGTGCCTATCTCTTTCATATTTGTGCTGATATCAGGTTCAATGAGAAAGCAACATTCTTGCTCATTTCCCCAGTTCCTCTGTGGTTTCAGCTGGGGCCTTGTTGCAGTGCCATGGGCTGTTTCTCTCCTCAGATCCTTCTTCCATCTGAAAAAGAGAAGCAGATTCTCCAGAAGAGAGTGAATTCAGCACATGTTAAAAGGGATAGCCATTGTTAGCTTAGAGAGGATTTAATGGGTGTAGGCCCACTTGTAGCCCAAGACTAGTGGAGTGATATTGGAGAATGCATTCCTTATTCACTTATATCCCAGTTCCACCTATGGGTTCCTTTCCACTGAGTGGATATGCTAGTCAATCCAAGAGAAATTGGTTACCCACCATGGTTGTGTGCCACTATTGCACTTATGTGAGCATCACATCAGGTTTTATGCTTCTGGGTAGTTTAGACCTTAAGTTGCTCAGACAGATGTTAGTGACTTTCCCTCAATAACTCATGTAGCAATTTCTAGCATGAGATGGGATGTTTGGGACTCTCTTTTCTAGATTCCAGACAGGTCTTCCAATGTTCCATACCAACAGCATTTGGAGTCTTCAGCAGTAGGGTTTTAACATCAGCTTCTAGTGGGTCATAAGTGCTCTGACAGAAGTCTGTCTTGTTTGGGAAACCTTGTAGGTCTCTCTGATCAACAGCTCATTGTGGGTGTTAACGACATTCTGTTATTGAGAATTATAGGTCAGACCCAAGTGAAAAGATAGAAGACAAAGAAATAAAGCATAAGACGACAGAAAAAAAGAGAAACAGGAGAAAATTAAGGAAGGTTAAGCTTCATCTCACCCTCTCCAGGGGCCTTTGATTCAGGTGTTATTACAGTCAGGTTCGCATTGTTGGTAGAAATCAGTGTCTATCATCATCACCCTTGTACTGATACCAGATTCACTAAGAAAGCAGAACTCTTGCTCATTTCCCTAATTCCTCTGTGGTTTCAGCTGGGGCCAGGGTGGAGTGCACTAGGTCATTTACCTCCTCAGGTCCCGCTCTCATCTGAAAAAGAGAAGTAGATTCTCTAGTGGAGAATAAAGTCAGCAATGTTTAAATGGGATAACCATTATTAGTGCACAGAGAACTTAAAGGGTATAGACACTCTCATAGCCCAAGATTAGTGGGAGCTTGACACTGGAAAGCAGAATCATTATCTGCATATGATTCTGACTTCTTTCCCAGTTGCAGATATGTGTTCCTTTCCATTGAGCAGATCTGTTAGCCAATCCAAGAGCAGTTGGTTAATAATCATGGCTGTATGCCACTATTGCACTTGTATGAGTATCGCATCAGGTTGTTTGCTTCTGAGTCACTTAGACTTTGAGTTTCTTGGACATATTTTGGCCACTTTCCTCTGGTAGCTCATGTAGTGACTTCTAGCACTAGATAGGCCAATTGTCTGAGGACTGGCTCTCCTCCAGATTCCAACGAGGTCTCTCCCCATGGTCTGTAAGGATATTACATTGTTTCTTTAGCAGTAGGGTCTTACTATTAACCTCTGGTGGGTAGTCAAGTGCTCTGACAGAAGTCTATCATGTTTGTTTTGAGAGATCTAGTATATCTTTCTGATCAACAGCCCATTGTGGATGTAAACCACAACCCAGTACAGGGAATTTCAGGCCAGTACCAAGGGAAAAGTAAAAAGAAAATGACAGAGAAGAAAGAGAAACAGGAGAAATTTAATGTTAAGTTTCATCTCACACTCTCCAGGGTCCTTCAATTCAGGTGTTCTCCCTAAGGTAATCTTGAAGGTTCCACTTTTTGTCAGATTTCCAGTATACAGAATTTTATGGTACCAGTTCAATTTGGGTTCAGATTTTGTGTCCCCTTCCCACCATCCCTCTTCCCCCAAGCACTACCCTCCCTATTTACCAAGCCTCAAGACGCTATTCAGGTATGTCAGAAACTTGGGATGATTCAGGTTAGGAACTGCAGATGAGTAAGACCATGCAATGGTTCATTGTCTTTCTGTGATTGTCTGAGATCACTTAGAATGATTTGTTCCAAATTTGAGCATTTTTCTACAAATTTTAATGTGTCATTTTTCTTATTGCTGAATAGAATTCCATCATGTAGACATATCACATCTTGGTTATCCATTCATCCAGGGATGGGCACCTGGGTTGATTCCAGTTTTTAGGTATTATGAATTGAACAGCTATAAACATGGTTGAGAAAATATCTCTGAACTCAGATGTGGATCTTTTAGGGTAAATGTCCAATAAGGGAATAACAAGGTCTGTTGATAACTCTATATTCATCCTTTACAGGATTCTCCAAATTGATTTCCATAGTGGTTATACCAGCTTACATTCTCACCAACAGTGAATGTGGGTTCCTATTTCTCCACAGCCTTGCCTGCACTTGTTTTTTATGTTTGTTGTCCTTACTGGGGCAAGGTAGAATCAATCTCATAGTTGTTTTAATTTGCATTTTCCTAATGGTTAAGGATGTTGAACATTTTCTTAGTTGTGTGTTAGCCATTTTTAATTCTTCCTCCGAGAACTCCCTATTCAGTTCTTTGCCCAATTTTTTGGGTGGGTTGTTTGATTTTTTATTGTTTAGTTTTTTGAGTTCTTTGTAGATTCTAGATAATAGGCTTCTGTCAGTGGTATAGCTAGAGAAGATTTTCTCCAAATCAGAGTGCAATCTGTTGGCTCTGCATATGGTGTGTTTGTGCAAAAGCTTTTAGCTTCATGAGATCACATTGATTGTTTGTTTGATTTCCTGGGCTACTGAGGTTTTGTTCAGGAAGTCTTTCCCCTCTCCTGTATCTTGAAGAGTGCTTCCTATTTTTTTTTTTTCTTCTAATAGTTGAATAGTTTCAGGTCTTATATTGATGTCTTTAATCCATTTTGACTTGATTTTTGTGTATTGAGAGATTAGTGGGTCTAGTTTCATTTTTCTACATATAGCATCCATTTTGTCCAACACCAAATGTTAAAATGCCACATTTTCTTCAATATACATTATTGGTGCCTTTGTCAAATCAAGAGCTCATTGTGGATGATAGTTACAGGTCAGTTCCCACTAAGAAAAGGAAGAAAGAGGTAACTAATATAAAAGAGCTAGAGAGAAGAGGGAGGGAGGGAGAAAGAGAGAGAGAGAGAGAGAGAGAGAGAGAGAAGCAGTACAAGATTAAGGTCAGTCTTCACCATACCTTTTCCAGGGCCTTGTGACTCAGGTGTTCCATCTAAGGGCCTGGTGACATTTGGTCTGTTTTAGGATGTCGAATTTTATGGCATCATTGCCATTTGGGTCCATATTTGTGTCCCCCACCCCCTCCCTTGCCCTACACTCCCTCCCCACCAACCCTATTGTCCCTTCCTCAAGATGCTTGCTAGGTATGTTGGCATCTTGGATAGATTCAGGTTAGGTGCTATAGATGAATGAGACTATGCAGCGATTATCTTTCTGTGATTGGGTAGTTCATTGAGAATGATCTGTTCCAGGTTTGACTATTTTTCTTCAAATTTCATTCTGTCATTTTTCTTTCTGCTGTGTAGAATTCCATCATGTAGACCACATCTTAGTTTTCCATTTGTCTAGTGATGGACATCTGAATTGATTCCAGCTCTTAGCTATTACGAATTGAGCTGCTGTAAACAAGGTTGAGCAAATCTCTATGGACTGAAGCTTGGAGGTTTTAGGGTACATACCCAGTAAGGGAATAACTGGGTATGTTGGTAACTCTATAGTCAGCTTTTTTAGGGGTTTCCATATTGCTTTCCAAAGTGGTTGCATCATCTTACATTCGCACCAGTAGTGGATGAGGGTTCCTATTTCCCCACATCCTTGCCAGCATTTATTTTCATTTTATTTTTTAGTGTTTGATATCCTTACTGGGGTAAGGTGGACTCTCATTAGTTGTTTGCATTTCCCTGATGATTAGGGATGATGAACATTTCCCTAAGTTTGAGTTTGCCATTTGCATTTCTTCCTCTGTGAACTTCCAGTCCAGTTCTTTGCACAATTTTTGAGTGGGTTTTTTTACTTTTTATTGTTTAGTTTTTGGGTTCTTTGTAGAACAATTAGATCTAATGGAAATGAGCAGAACATTCCACCCAAAATCCACAGACTAAACATTGTGCTCAGCAGCCCATAGAACCTTCTCTAAAATAGATCATATGCCTGCCTCCATATACTTAGGAAAATTGACATAATACCCTGCATGATATCAGATCCGAATGCTATATTGCTAGAAATGAACAGCAATAGACTCACCAAGAATCCCATCAGGTCCTGGAAACTGAACAGCAAACTTTTGAACAATAAATGGATAGTGGATGAAATTGTGAAATTCCAAGAAATGAATGGCAATGAAAACACATCATGCCAAAACTTATGGGACACAATGAAGGCGGTCCTCAGGGGAAAATTCATAGCACTAAATGCTTTCATAACAAAGACAGAGAGATCCCAAATCAATAACCTAACCATCCACCTAAAGGCACTGGAAAAGCAAAAAGAATATGGCCCCAAAAGCTCCAGATAGAAAGAAATAATTAAGATCAGAGAAGAAACTAATGAATTGGAAACTAAGAAAACAACTAAGAAACAAAGATTTGGTTCTTTGAAAAAATACACAAAATTGGCAAACCCCTGGCCAATTTGATCAAGCAAAAAATAAAAGATGCACTTCAAATTAACAGAATTAGAAGTGGAAAAATGAGAAATCACAACAGACATAAGTGAAGTTGGGAGAATCAGGAGGACTTATTTCAAAAATCTCTACTCCACAAAACAGAAAATATGGGAGAAATGGATAAACTCCTGGAAACATACCATCTACCATAGCTAAACAGATTAATCTCCTAAACAAACCTATCATACTCATCAAGATTGAAAAGGTAATTAACAACAACAACAAAAAAAACCCTCCCCCAAAAGAACAGTCCAGGACCAGATGGCTTCTCAGCTGAATTCTATCAAAAACCTTCATGGAGGTTTTTTCTTTTTTTTAATGTTCTCATTATATAGGTCTTTCACATCCTTGGGTAGTGTTATTCCACAGTATTTAGTTTTTTTGTTGCTGTTGAAAATGGGATAGCCTCTCTGATTTCTTTCTCTGTAGGTTTGTCCTTTGCAAATAGAAAGCTACTGACTTTTTGCATGGATTTTGTAGCCTGCCACTTTGCTGAAGGAATTTATCACCTTTAGCACTTTTGAGATGGAGACTTTTGGGTCAGTTATATATAGGATCATGTCATCTGCAAACTAGGCCAACTTTACTTTTCTTCCTTTCCAATTTGGATACTTTTTATTTCTTTCTTCTGTCATTTCTTTGGCTAGTACTTCTAGTACTTGATTGAAAAGCAGTGGTGAGAACAGACACTTCTGTCCTGTTTCAGATCTCAGTGGGAACTCCTTGACCTTTTGCCCATTGAGTATTATTTGGGCTTTAGGAGCTGTTGCAGTCTGGTTTGCATTGCTGTTAGAAATCACCCAACCAAGAGCAGCTTCTGGGAAAAAGAGATTTATTTTGGCTTACAGACTCGAGGTTCTCCACAATGGCAGGGGAAAATGATGGCATGAGCAGAGGGTTGACATCATCCCCTACCCAACATAAGGTGGACCACAGCAACAGGAGGGTGTGCCAAAAACTGGCATAGGGAAACTGGCTATAAAGCCCATAAGCCTGCCCCCAACAATACACTCCCTTCAGGAGGCATTAATTCCCAAATATCCATCAGCTGGGGAGCTAGCATTCACAACACCTAAGTTTATGGGGGACACCTGAATCAAACCACCACAGGAGCTTTGTATATAACCTTAATTATGTTGAGTTATAAACCCTGCATGCCTATTCTTTCCAATGTCTTGATCATAAAGTGGTGTTCTATTTTATCAAAGGCCGTCTCTGCAACAATTGAGATGATCATGTGGTTCTTGTAGTTCAGTTTATTTATGTGGTATATTATGTTGACCCATTTCCATATGTTAAACCATCCTTGCAACCTTTGGATGAAGCCTAGTTGATAATAATGGATAATGCTTTTGATGTGTTGTTGAATTCAGCTCGCAAGGATTTTGTTCAAGATTTTGCATCTAAGTTCATTAGGGATATGAGCCTATCGTTTTCTTTCCTTGCTGCATCTCTATTTGGTTTTGGTATTACAGTGATGCTGTCTTCATAAAAGGAGTCAAGGAGGATGCCCCATTGCTGATTATGTTGGACAGTTTCAGAAAAATTAGTTTCAGTTCTTCAGCAAAGGTTTGATAGAATTCAGCTGAGAAGACATTCAGTCCTGGATGTTTCTTCTGAGGGAGGTTTTTGATTATCTTTTCAATCTCCATTAATGTGATAGGCTTGTTTAGGAGATTCATGTGTTTAGTTTAGTTTCAATAGATGGTATGTGTCTATAAATTCATTCATTTCTTCCAGATTATTCAATATTGTGGAGTAAAGGTTATGGAAGTATGCCCTGATAATTCTTCCAATTTCATTGATGTCTGTTGTGATCTCTCATTTTTCATTTCTGATTTTGTTAATTTTAGAGTTTTCTTTTTTCTTTCTTTCTTTATTTTATTTATTTTTTTTTGGTCTGATCTATTTGCTCAGGGGTTTGCCACTCTTGTTTATCTTTTCATATAACCAGCTCTTTGTTACATCAATTTTTAAAAATTGTTTTCTTAGTTTCCATTTCATTATTTCCTACACTAACATTGATTATTTCTTTCTGCCTGGAACTCTTTGGGTTGGATTCTTCATGTTTTCAGAGTGCCTTCAGGTGAACACTCATGTTATTTTAATTTGGGATCTCTCTGTCTTTGTAATGAACACATTTAGGACTATGAATTTTCCACTTAGGACTGCCTTCATTGTGTCCCACGAGTATCAGTAGGGTGTGTTTTCATTATCATTCAATACTCGGAATTTTACAACTTCTTTTTTTATTTCTTCTGTGACCAATTCATTGTTTAAAAGTGTGTGGTTTAGTCTCCAGGAGCTGGTGGAGTTCTTGATATGTCTCTTGTTAATTTCTAGCTTTCAAACATTGTAACCTGACATGATGCAGGAAATTACTTCAATTATCCTGACTTTATGAAGGCAAGCTTTATGGCATAATATATGGTCAGTTTTGTAGACGGTTCCATGGGCTACTGAGAAGAATGTATATTCTGTAGAATTGGGGTGGAAGTTCTGTAGATATCTGTTAGATCTAATTGATCTATGGTGTTGTTGAGCTTGGATATGTGGTCATTTTATGGTATCCCACAGTTCATCCATATTCTGTTCACTTGATTTTATTTTATTACTTATATAATTTTTAATTAGATTTCTATTCAACAAACACAGCCAGTTTGGTACCATTATTAGGCTCATCTGTGACCTACCCCTTCCCCATTGGCCCCTTCTTGTTGAGGTATATGGGTCATGCATTGTGGAGTTAGCCCACAGTTATTGGTACAATAAATGTCTCTGCATATCCTGACCCAACATGTGGCTCTGACATTCTTCCCCCCCCCACCCCTTCTGCAAAATTTCCCTGAGCCATGTTGGGTTCATTTTTGGTCTGCTTCAGTGATGAGGTGTTGGGGGCTTCTGAGGCTCTGGCTCTCTGATTTGGTAGGAGTTGATTTTTCTCTGTGTTAGTCTCCTTCCCCCTTGTGCTAGTATCCAGTTCATCAGGAAAACAGCACCCTTCCTTTTTTTTTGCCAATTTTCCTTATTTCAGCCAGGGCCCTTTTGAGGTATGATGGTGTGGCTCTCTCCTTAGGATCTGCATCTATCTGAAAAAGTGAAGCAGATTCTGCAATGGAGAGTGAGTTAGCACCAGGACAAATGAAATAACCCTTACTTTCTTTTTTTATAGAGAGTTTAATAGGTGTAGGCCATATTGTAGCCCATGTTTGATGGTAGCTTGATATTGGAGAGGGAGCATATGTTTGGATATGATTTTCTCTTGTTTCCCAGCTCCAGCTATGGGTCCCGTACTGCTGAGGGGATCAGTTAGCCAAATCAAGAGCAGCTGGTTCCCCACCATGGCTGTGTGCCACTATTGTACTTGTGTGGGCATCACAACCAGTTATTTGTTGCTAAGTAGGTTAGACCATGAGTTGCTTGGACAGATATTGGTCATTTCCACCAGTCGCCCATGTAGCACCTTCTGGCACTAGATACGATGACTGCCTGGGGACTGACTCTCTCCTGGCTTCAAGCCATGCCATTCCATATTACGTGTCAGCTGCATATGGTGTCTTCAGCAATAAGGTGTTACCACTAACCTTTGGTGGGTCATCAAGTACTCTGACAGAAATCTGTCATTCTTTTAGGAAACCTTGTAGGTTTCTCTGATCAAAAGCTCATTGTGGATGACAGCCCCATGCTGGTACTGGGAGTTACAGGTTAGCGCCCACTAAGAAAATGCGGAAAAATATAACTAATATACAAGAGTTGTGGGGGGGGGAGAGGGAAGGAGGGAAGATGTAGAAGGTTTAGATTAGATTTGATCCTACCCTCTCCAGTGTCTTGTGGTTTACGTGTGTCCTGTAAAGGCCTGGTAAATGTTCAACCATTTGGCCTGCCTTTAAGGAAGTAGATTTTTATTGTACCATTGTCATTTAGGTCTAGATTAGTGTTTCCCACCACTTCCATGCCTTCCTCTCCCTCCACGTCCATCATAGTGTCTAGCCCATGACATGCTTGGTGGGTATGTAAGGTATCTTGGGTAGATTCAGGTTAGGTGATGTAGATGAGTCAGACTATGTGGCAATATTTTTTCTGTGATTGGGTAAGTTCGCTGAGAATGATCTGTTTCAGGTTCTCCCATTTTTCCTTAAATTTCTTTGTGTCATTTTTTCTTACTGCTGTGTAGAATTCCATTGTGTAGATATACCACATCTTAGTCATCCATTCTTCTAGTGATGGACATCTGGATTGATTCCAGCTCTCAGCTATTATGAATTGAGCTGCTACAAACATGGTTGAAGAAATCTCTCTGGCCTGTGGTTTGAAGGTTTTAGGGTGGATGACCAGTATGGAAATAACTGGGTCTATTGGTATCTCTATTGTCAGCTTTTTCATGAGTCTCCATATTGTTTCCCAAAGTGGTTGTACCATCCTACATTCTCACCAACAGTGGCTGAGTGTTCCTGCTTCTCCACATCCTCACCAGCATTTATTTTCATTTGATTTTTTGATGTTTGTTCTCCTTATTGGGGTAAGGTGGAATCTCATAGTTGTTTTAATTTGCATTTCTCTGATGATTAGGAATGATGAATATTTTCATAAGTGTGTGTTTGCCATTTGTATTTCTTCCTCTGTGAACTGCCTGTTCAGCTCTTTGCCCCATTTTGTGAGTGGTGTGTTTGACTTCTTACTGCTTAGATTTTTTGAGTTCTTTGTAGATTCTAGAGATTAAGCCTCTATCACTTGAATAACCCACAAATATTTTATCCCATTCTGTGGGTGATCTATTGGCTTTGATTATTGTATGCTTGTCTGTAAAGAAACTCTTCCGGGGCTGGAGAGATGGCTTAGCGGTTAAGCACTTGCCTGTGAAGCCTAAGGGCCCCGGTTCGAGGCTCGGTTCCTCAGGTCCCACGTGAGCCAGATGCACAAGGGGACGCACGCATCTGGAGTTTGTTTGCAGAGGCTGGAAGCCCTGGCGCGCCCATTCTTCCTCTCCCTCTATCTGTCTTTCTCTCTGTGTCTGTCGCAATTTAATAGAAAAATAAAATAAAAAAAGAAACTCTTCCGTTTCATGTGATCCCATCGGTTTGAGTGACTGTTTAAGATCGTGAGCTACTGGGGTTTTATTCAATAAGTCTTTTTCCATTCCTATATCATGGAAAGTACTTCCTAAATTTTCTTCAAGTAGTATTCAAGTTGCTGGTCTTATATTGAGGTCTTGGATCCATTTGGACTTTGAGTGTAGTGTATGGTGAAATGTGTGGATCAAGTTTCAATTTCCTGCATGTGGTTATTCACTTTGTCCAGCACCATGTGTTGGAAATGTTGTCTTTTTTCCAGCATGGATTGTTAGGGCCTTTGTCAAATATCAAGTACCTGTAGTTACTTGACCCAAAGTCCATATCCTCAGTTCTATTCCATTCATCTAAAGTCCTGTTTTTATGCCAGTACCATGCTCTTTTTATTACTATGGCTTTGTAATGTAGCTCTAGATCAGGTGTGGTGATGCCTCCAGAGGTATTTCTTTTGCTGAGGATATGCTTGGTTTTCCAAGGCCTTCTGCTTTTCTGTATGAAATTTGAGATCTTTTTTTTTCTATCTCTGTGAAGAACAATGTTGGGATTTTAATTGGAATTGCATTAAATCTGTATATTGCCTTTGGTAGGATTGCCATCTTCACAATGTTAATTCTTGCTAGCCAGGACTTTGGAGGTCTTTCCATTTTCTCAAGTCCTCCTAAATTTCTCTTTTAAGTGTTTTTACGTTTTCATTGTATAGATCTTTCACTTCCTTGTTTAACATTATTCCAAGGTATTTTATTATTTTGTTGTTCTTGTTATTGAAAATGGGACCATGTTCCTTATTTCTTTCTCTGTACCTTTGTCATTTGCATATACAAAGGTTACTGATTTTTGTGCATTGATTATATATCCTGGTACTTTGCTATAGAACTTAATCACATTCAGGAGTTTTGGGGTGGAGTCTCTCGGGTGTCTTACATATACAATCATGTCATCAGCAAATAGTGCTAACTTAACTCCTTTCCTTCTAAATTGTATTCCTTTTATTTGTTTTTCCTGTCTTATTGCTTGTGCTAGGACTTCCACTACTATATTGAAGAGCAGAGGTGAGAGTGGACAACCCTGTCTTGTTCCTGATCTGACTGGCAATTCCTCCAGTCTTTCTCCATTAACTATTATTTGGGCCTTAGGAGCATTGTATAGTGCCTTTATTATGTTAAGATATGAATCAACCATGCCAATTCTCTCCAATGTTTTGATCATTAAGGGATGTTGTATTTTGTCAAAGGCCTTTTCTGCACCTATCAAAGTGATCATGTGGTTTTTGTGTTTAACTTTGTTTATCTGGTGTATTACATTGATAGATTTCCATATGTTGAACCACCCCTGTGTTCCTGGGATGAATCCCACTTGATCAAGGTGGACAATGCTTTTGATGTGTTGTTGGACTCAGTTTGCAAGGATTTTGTTCAGGATCTTTGCGTCTAAGTTCATCAGGGAAATAGGCCAGTAGTTTTCTTTTCTTGTGACATCTCTGCCTGGTTTTGGAGTTTGCTTGCTTTCCCTGTTCTCCAATTGAGTGGAATACTTTGAGGCAGATTGGTTTGAGTTCTTCCATGAAATTTTGATAAAATTCAGCTGAAAAACCATCTGGTCCTGGACTCTTCTTTTTGGGGAAGTTTTTTTTTTTTAATTACTTTTTCAATCTCAATGAGTGAGATTGGTTTGTTTAGGAGATTAATCTGTTCTGAGTTTGGCTTTGATAGATGGTATGTGTTCAGGAATTTATTCATCTCTTCCACATTATCCAGTTTTGTTTAGTAGAGGTTTTTGAAATAAGTCCTTATGATTCTCTCAATTTCAGTTATATCTGTTGTGATCTCCCTGTTTTCATTTAAATTCTGTTAATTTGAAGCATCTCTATTTTTGCTTGATCAAATTGGCCAGGGGTTTGTGAATTTTGTTTATGCAAAGAACCAGCTCTTTCTTTTGTCTATTTTCTTAATTGTTTCTTTGTTTCCAGTTCATTAATTTCTGCTCTGATTTTAATTATTTATTTCCTTTTGAGCACTTGGGATTGGATTTTTCTTGCTTTTCCAGTGCCGTTAGGTGGATGGTTAAGTTATTGATTTGGGATCTCTCTGTCTTTGTTATGAAGGCATTGAGTGCTATCAATTTTCCACTGAAGACTGCCTTCATTGTGTCCCATAAATATTGGCACGATGTGTTATCATCATCATTCATTTCTAGAAATTTTGCAATTATATTTTTTATTTCATTCACTATCCATTTATTGTTTAAAAGTGTGCTATTCAGTTTCCAGGTGCCAATGTCATTCTTGTTGGGTCTTTTGTTGTTAATTTCTAGCAATATAGCATTGTGATATGATATCATTATGTCAATCTTCTTAAATATATGGATGCAGGCTTTGTGATCCAGTGTATGATCTATTTTAAAGAATGTTCCCTGGGGTCTGAGAAGAATGTGTAGACTGTGGATTTGGGATGGAATGTTCTGTACATGTCCATTTGGTCTAAGTTGTCTATCGTTTTGTTGAGCTTCTTACTTCCCTGTTCAGTTTCTTTTTGGATGATATATTAGTGATAATGGTGTATTGAAGTCCCCAACTATGATGGTGTTGGTGGTTATTTCTGTTTTGTCAAGTAAGTTTTGCTTTATGAACTGTGGTGCCCATGTCTTTGGTGCATACAAATTTATGATTGTACTATCCTCTTGATGGATCATTCCCTTGATAAGTAGGAAGTGGCCTTCTTTGTCTCTTTTGATTGTTTTTGCTTTGAAGTCTATTTTATCTGATACTTATAAAGCTATGCTTGCTTGTTTCTTATTCCCATTTCCTTGGAATATTGTTTTCCACCCTTTCACCCTGAGGAGTTGCCTGTATTTAGTGGTAAGATGGGTTTCTTGAAGACAACAGATTGAGGGGTCCTATTTTCTGATCCATCCTGTTAGCTTTTGTCTCCTGATGGGTGAATTAAGGCCATTCATATTTAGGGTAATGACTGTGAGGTTTGATATGATCCCTGTCATATTGTGTTAGCATATGTGGTTTGGTGTTTTCATGGTCTTTGAAGTTTTCTGTGCCTTCTCTGAGTTTGGTTATTGTGATTTGCTTCTTGTTGGCTTTTGAACTTGATTATTTGATTCTTCTGTGTGGAGAATTTCTTGAAATACTCTCTGTAGGTTTTGTTTTGTGTTCATATAATTGCAAAGCCAAGTTTTGTATGGAAAGGTTTTCTTTCACCATCAATTATGAGGAATACTTTTGCTGGGTAGAGGTGTTTTTGTTGGAAACCACAGGTTCTTAGACTATGCAGTGTTTCATTCTAGGTCCTCTGGCTTTCAGGGTTTCCATTGATAAGTCTGAAGTAATTCTGATGGGGTTACTTTTAAAAGTGGTGTGCTGTTTTTCCCTAGCTGCTTTTAGGATTTTCTCTTTGGGGTCAGGGCAATGGCAGTCAGCCGGCTTGGCAGACAGAGAGGGGCTGGCATCTGAGCTGGGGCAGGCTGACAGGCAGAGTGAGCCTCAGCTCATGTGAGCAGGTATAATGGGACTGGGCTCGCATGTGAATGGTGGTGGCTGGAGCAGTAAGCAGTAAATCAGCAGAGCAGGCTAAGCTTGCACAAGCGGCATATGTGTGGTGGACAAATGGGGCTGGAGGTCAAATGGGCCAGTGGGTGGAGCCTCCCCAAGGTCACTTGTGAGTGGGGATAACAAGGTAATCGCCCCTGTTCCATAAGGCAAGTGGAACTATGTTGGCCTGGCTCCCCTTTCCTACTGTAAGTGCAGGGGTATCCTGAAGGTGGAACTGTGGGTACTGTGGCTGCTTGGGGGTACTGAGGAATTGGTGGGCTACTCACCAGTGAGGGAATCAGTGATTCCTTTCGCCCCCTCCTGTGTCCTCCTACTGGCAATCTATTATATATTGCTCTCCCCTAAAAGACCCAGTGAACACTTAATACCTTGCCTTTCTTTCCTGGGGATGTGTAGCACAGGTAGATTGTTGCCATCATGGCCAGAAGTCCTGACATTGGCAATTTAAAAGACTAGTAAGTTAGTAAGCAATTTATTAATTAGTATCATTACACTTCTGTAGTCATTTTTGTGTAGGTGTGTGAGAGAGAGAATTGCGGGCCTCCAGCCACTGCAATCAAACTCCAGATGTGTGTGCCATCTTGTGCATATGTGCAACCTTGCACACTTGCATCACTTTGTGTGTCTGGCTTATGTGGGACTTACAGAGTCAAACATGGGTCCTTGGGTTTCATAGGCAAATGGCTTAAAGGCTAAGCCATCTCTTCAGCCCCAGGCAGTCATTTCCCCCCTTTGTTATATTTTTAAAAATTATTATTATTATTATTAACAAGTTGTTTCATATGCTTACATCATATATTGTTACCCTCTTTTCCCTCATTCCTACCCCATTACATTGGGGATGCTCCTCAGTGGGGTTGCAGGTATTCCTCATGGAGTTGTAATTTTTGCATTGTGGGAGCAGTAGTCAGTTATTTTTGGATGGACAGAATGCCTTTGGGCATGATATCTAAGCCTAGGGCTCTTACAATCTTGCCTCCCCTCTTCTGCAACATTCTCCAAGCCAGGGTGGGTGAGTTTTAAGTCTACTTCAGTGATGAGCTCTTAGAAGTCTCTAGATCTCTGCTTTTGTAGATGTTGAGTATCCTCAGACCTCAGGGTCTGTCTCCTACATCCTGGCACTGATTACCAAGAGCAGCATGGCAGCAGTACTCTTGCTCATCTCCCCAATTCTTCTTTGGATTCAGTGATGGCTTGGCTGAAGAGTTAGGGGTAGTTTATATCCTCCAATCTCACTACCTTCATGATGAAAATTTTGGAGAGAATAGACATGGAGAGTTTATATCTCAACACAATAAAGGCCATATATAAAGCTCCCAAAGCCCAAATAGTACTTAATGAGGAAAGACTCAAGGTGTTCCCATTGAGATTGGGAACAAGACAGGGCTGCTCACTCTCACTACTGCTCTTAAACATAGTACTAGATGTACTAGCCCAAGCAACAGGACAGGAGAAGTAAATAAAAGGGATTCAAATTGGAATGGAAGAAGTTAAGTTAGCCCTATTTGCAGATGACTTGATCCTATGCATAAGTGACCCAAAAGTCTCCATTTCAAAACTTCTAAAGGTGATTAATTCCTTTAGTAAAGTTGCAAGGTACAAAACCAATGCACAAAAATCAGTAGCTTTTCTATATGCAAAGAACAAATATAAAGAGAAAATAAATCAGTGAGATTGTCCTACTTTCAGTAGCAACAAAAAATATTAAATATCTTGGAATAACACTAACCAAGGAAAGAGCTATCTAATGAAAACATAAAAGTCCTCAAGAAAGAAATTGCAGAGGACTTGAGAGGATGGAAAGGCCTCTTATGCTCCTGGATAAGTAGAATTAATATTGTGAAAATGGAAATTCTACCAAAAGCAATATACAGGTTTAATGCAATACTAATAAAAATACAAGCAGCATTCCTCACAGAAACTGAAAAAAATTATTTAAAAATTCCTATGGAATGGCAGCAGGCTTTCGATGTCAGAACATATCGTCAACAAAAACAAACCTCTGTAGTCATTTTTAAAAATATATTTTACGGGCTGAAGAGATGGCTTAGAGGTTAAGCTTGCCTGTGAAGCCTAAGTACCCCAGTTCAAGGCTCAATTCCCCAGGACCCACATTAGCCAGATGCACAAGGGGGCACACATATCTGGAGTTCGTTTGCACTGACTGGAGACCCTGGAGCACCCTTTCTCTCTCTCTCTCTCTGCCTCTTTCTCTCTCTGTCTGTTGATCTCAAATAAATAAATAAAATAAACAAAAAATTTATATATATATAAATATATATATAAATATATATATATATATATATATATATATATATATATATATATATATATATATATAAACTTTGGAAAATGGGATCTAGCAAAATAAATTAGTTTTGTGACACGGTGTCCAGGGATTTAAAGGATATTGTAAATGTCCATAGGGGACATAAAGTAGGCATCATGTCTCAAACTTATTGAGGCTTCTTTTTTTTTTTTTTTTCCCCCTTGGAGAAGCTTTTGTGGCTTTGTGCTTTATAGGACAATGATTTTTGAGAATATTTTTCTTTCTACATTGTAAAAGCAATCCTTGTACATATTTTTTCAAAGAAATACATATATGTAAATATACATATGTAAGAAGGAAGAGAACTCAAAGCACATGTAAGGTAGTATGATCCTTTTGAAAAAGATAGAAGTTCAAAATGCATTTAAAACCGGGTGTGGTGGCGCAAGCCTTTAATCCCAGCACTCGGGAGGCAGAGGTAGGAGGATCGCAGTGAGTTCAAGACCATCCTGAGACTCCATAGTGAATTCCAGGTCAGCCTGGGCTAGAGTGAGACCCAACCTCAAAAAAACAAACAAACAAAAAAATGCATTCAAGCTCCCTGCTTTGGAAAGTCAGCATTCTTTCTAGTGTCCCAACATAGAACAGTTAGCCCCATCTTAAAGTGGTAATCTCTCTAATAATTGCAACTAAACTGGCTATAGTCGTTGGCCTAAACTTTTTATTTCTTTCTTCATCATATCCTCTGCTAACACCAGTCTATTTTTTTTTTTAATTCAATGCTGCTTAAATTCTCAGGACATGGGAAGAGCACAATTATACTCTCAAACAAGCTACCTCTAGCCCAATCCAGACAAAGCTCTTTTTTCCTCTTATATGCCAAGAGTTCACAGTCCATAGTTCTTTCTGCATTGAGGTCTTTTAATTCTGACCAGAATGGTCCCTCTTACAGAACTTAAAGGCATATCTTAGGCCAAGATTTAAAATCCTTCCACATTCCACCCACAAATAAATTCCAGCCAAATGCAGCAGTTAGGTTCCTAGCAGGAACAATCCTACTCCTCTGCTACCAACTTCTCATTGCTTGGATTAAAGTGCCTAACCCAAAACAGCTAATGGGAGGGGATAAAGTTCTTTTCTTTTCTTTTCTTTTTTCTTTTTTTTTTTTTAGCTTTCAGTCATAAGTAGAAGCTTCATGATGAAAGGGGAAAGCATGGTATGAATAGAAACCGAATATCACTTCTGCCAAAGCAAGTGGAGAATAACAGCAGGAGAGTAAGTTGAAATCTAGCAAAAGGATCTGGCTACAACATTCCTAAGACCCCCCTCCAGCAAGGGTCCACCTTACAAATTGCCATCAGCTGGGGAATAAGCATTAAGGACACATAAATTCATAGGGAAATATCTGATTCAAACTACCAACTGAGGACAGTGTTTTATTGGTAAGTCATAAAGTTAAAGTGTCTATAATTCGCATCTCATAACTTCCTGCTGAGATGTGCCTTGAAATATTTCCAATTGCAGATGTTCTGATACTCCATTAGTATTTTCCTTATGTCAGCATTTTGGGTGGCAAGAGATTTGTGTCTCAGCTTTGCCACTAACAGGCCGAGACAATGAACCATTTTCTCAAACTTTCTCATCTTTATTTTTCCACATTTTAAAAAGCAAAGGAGTAGGACATCTTTTCTCAAATGCATCCATCTCTTAAATCTTTTCTCCAGAGGCCCTAGGCCTTGTTTATTTGTGTCTTTGGATTGATACTGATACTACATCCTCCTCTAAGCTGTAACTTGTGATGTAGCTTATCCAACTACATTGAGACTTCCCTACCATGAGAGGACACATTAAGGAGTCATCCTCTGGGGACTTCCAGCCAAGATGGCAACCGCCTAGCTGCCCTGCAAATCCCGGGGAAATAAAAGCAAGACATTAAGGGTTTGCTGGGACTTCTTAGCAGTGGGAGGGCATGGGGGGGGGGGACGGGACAGTGAATTATGGATCCCCTCGTGGGTGAGTAGACCACCCCTATCACCAAATAGCAGTCACGCCCAGACGATGTGGCCCCGTGACCCACCACTGAAGCCCTGGACACCCCTTCGCGGCTCTGTGCCTGCTGCAGTGGCTCCAAGCCCACCACCAAAGCCACACCCAGATCGTGCGCACAGATCAATCTCTGCATGCAGGAACTTAAACCATTCTGCACACTTGCCCACACTACTGTTCAGCGAGCCCAGTCCCACAACAATTGCCACACAAGCCCAGAGTGTCTCTCGCTTGCATCAGCTCAGGTGACCTCTCCTACCTGTGTGCCACACCTGCCATTCTACATTCTCCTGTGGTGGGGGAGCTCAAACTGTTTCTGGGACCCAGGGTTCCCAGCCAGAGTTAGGCTGCTTCAGGGCTTTGTAACTCAGTCCCACTCCAAGCTGGAAGGCAGACAGCTTTGGCGCATTACCACTCCAGAATTCAGGCAACTTTGGCACCCCTGTCAGGCGGTAGATAGGCAGCTTTGGCAAGTGGGAGCTGAAGCCCAGGCTGTCTGATAACTGCCCCAGGCTGCCTCAGATTCGCATTGCACTAGAGCCCAGGCTGATCCACCCACCTACGTGCCCATACACTGTCATGGGCAGACCACAGTGCAAAAGAAATAACATGAAAAATCAAATGCAAGAAAACCCAGTTAGACCACTCAGTCCTATAATGAATGCATCTAACCAAAACATAGAAGACTTATTAGGATCAGAACATCAAATTGAAGTTATGAGCAATGCAACCCTGACCAACCTACTGATAGAACTTGCAGGAAAGCAACAAAGGACTGATAATTGTGTGGATGCTACCATCACTCAGCTAGAACATACTGATAAAAGATTGGAAGGAGTTCAAAGAGAGGGAATAATTTGAAGGAGAGTGAAAAAAAAAAAAAAAGAGGACCTTAAAAATCAGCTGGCCATACTAAATGAAGACATAAAGAAATGCAGGGATGAATTCCAAGAATCATCAAGAAAATCAGAAAATGATGTGAAAAGGGAGGTTGACAGGGTGATAGAAATGATACATAGAAAAGTAGTAGAAAATGCAAACTTAATTGAACAACCACAAAACTCTCTAGAGGCCCTCACGAACAGAGTCAGTGAAGTGGAGGATAGAAATTCTGATCTGAAAGACAAGATGGAAGAAACAATTCGAGAGTTCAAACATTTCAGTAAGTTCAAAAGTTCCTGTGTACAGAACATGAGGTAATTGTGGGATACACTTAAACGTCCTAATATCAGAATACAAGAAGGAGAAGAATTTCAGACCAAAGGCATGAAGAACTTATTTAACAAAATAAATGAAGAAAAATTCCCCAGTCTCTTAAAAGAAAGGCCCATCAAGATAAAAGAAGCCAACAGAACTCCAGACAGACTGGACCAAAGGAAAAACTCTCCAAGACATATTATCATTAAGACTCTAAACATTGATGCCAAAGAGAAAATCCTAAAAGCAGCTAGGGAAAAACAGCACACCACTTTCAAAGGTAACCCCATCAGAATTACTTCAGACGTCTCAGTGGAAACACTGAAACCTGGAAGGGCCTGGAGTGAAACTCTCAAAAGTCTATGAACCTATGGATTCCAACCCAAACTACTATACCCGGCAAAACTCTCCCTCATAATAGATGATGAAAGAAAAACTTTCCATGACAAAACTCAGCTTTACAAATATATGAACACAAAACCAAACCTACAGAGAGTATTTCAGGAAATTCTCCACAAAGAAGAAACAAATAACCAAACTCAAATGCCTACAAGAAGCAGATCACAACAACCAAACCCAGAGTAAGCACAAAAAGTTTCAACTTCCATGAAAATACCAACACATATCTACCACCACAATATGGCAGGGATCAAATCAAATCTCATAGTCATTACCCTAAATATTAATGGCATTAATTCACCCATCAAGAGACACAAGCTAACAGGATGGATCAAAAAATTAGACCCCTCAATCTGTTGCCTTCAAGAAACCCACCTAACCACTAAAGACAGACAACTCCTCAGAGTAAAGGGGTGGACGACAATATTCTATGCAAATGGGAATAAGAAACAAGCAGGTGTAGCTATACTAATATCGGATATAATAGACTTCAAACCAAATATAATCAAAAAAGACAAAAAAGGCTGTTTCCTACTCATCAAGGGAGCGATCATCCCTAATCATTAGAGAAATCCAAATTAAAACAACTATGAGATTCCACCTTACCACAATAAGGATAGCCAACATCAAAAAATCAAATGAAAATAAATGCTGGCTAGGCTGTGGAGAAGCAGGAACACTCAGCCACTGTTGGTGAGAATGTAGGATGGTACAACCACTTTGAAAAGCAATATGGAGACTCCTAAAAAAGCTGACTATAGAGATACCAACAGACCCAGTTATTCCCTTACTGGGAATCTACCCTAAAACCTTCAAACCACAAGCCAGAGAGATTTCTTCAACCATGTTTGTAGCGGCTCAATTTGTAATAGCTAAGAGCTAGAATCAACCCAGATGTCCATCACTAGAAGAATGGATCACTAAGATGTGGTATATCTACACAATGGAATTCTATACAGCAGTAAGAAAAAATGACACAAAGAAATTTGAGGGAAAAAATGGGAGAACCTGGAACAGATCATTCTCAGTGAACTTACCCAATCACCAAAAACAAATTGCCACACAGTCTCACTCATCTACAGCACCTAACCTGAATCTACCCAATACCTTACACACCCAGCAAGCATCTCATGAACTAGACACTAGGAGGGATGGGAGGAAGGGGAGGGCATCGAAGGGGTGGGAAACACTAATCTAGACCCAAACGGCAATGGCACCATAAAATTCTACTTCCTAAAAGGCAGACCAATTGGCTGAACCTTCACCAGGCCCTTACAGGAAACACCTGAACCACAAGACACTGGAGAGGGTAGGATCAAAACTGACCTAAATCTCCTACATCTTCCCTCCCTCCCTCCCTCCCTCTCCCTCTCTCTCTCTCTCCTCTCTAACTCCTATATATTAGTTACCTTTTTTCCTCATTTTCTTAGGGGACACTGACCTGTAACTCCCCATACCAGCATGGGGCTATCACCCACAATCAGCTTTTGATCAGAGAAACCTACAAGGTTTTCTAAAAGAATGACAGATTTCTGTCAGAGTAGTTGATGACCCACCAAAGGTTAGTGGTAAGACCCTATTGCTGAAGAGACCATATGCAGCTGACACATATAATGAAATGGCATGGCTGGAAGCCTGGAGAGAGTCAGTCCCCAAATATTTAGCATGTCTAGTGCCAGAAGGTGCTACATGGGCGACTGGGGGAAACGACCAGTATCTGTCCAAGCAACTCATGGTCCAACCTACTTAGCAGCAGATAACCTGGTGTGATGCCCACACAAGTGTAATAGTGGCACACAGCCATGATGGGGAACCAACTGCTCTTGATTCAGCTAAGTGATCCCCTCAGTGGTACTAGAGCCATAGCTGGAGCTGGGATACAAGTCGGAACCATATCCAAACATAAGCCTACTCTCCAATATCAAGCTACCATCAATCATGGGCTACAAGAGGGCCTACGCCTATTAAACTCTTTTTTCTAAAAAAAAAATAAGGGCTATCTCATTTGTCCTGGTGCTAACTTACTCTCTATTGGAGAATCTGCTTCTCTTTATCAGATATATGCAGATCCTAAGGACAGAGTCACCCCATCACACCTCAAGAGGGCCCTGGCTGAAACTAAGGAAAATTGGTGAAACAAGCAAGGGTTTTGTTTTCCTGATTAACCAGATACCAGCACAAGGGGGAAGGAGATAAACACAGAGAAAAATCAACGCCTACCAAATCAGAGAGCCAGAGCCTCAGAGGCCCCCAACACCTCATCACTGAAGCAGACCAAAACTGAACCCAATATGGCTCAGGCAAATTTTGTGGAAGAGAGGGCGGGAAGAATGTCAGAACCACATGTTAGGTCATGATATACAGAGACATTTATCTTACCAATAACTGTGGGCTAGCTCCACAATGCACGACCCATATACCTCAACAAGGAGGGGCCAATTGGGAGGGGGTAGGTCATGGATGAGCCTAATAATGGTACCAAACTGCCTGTACTTGCAGAATAGAAAACTAATAAAAAAATAACAACAAAAAAGAAGCCATCCTCTGGGCTAGAGGGATGGCTTAGCGGTTCAGGTGTTTGCCTGCAAAGCCAAAGGACCCAGGTTCAATACCCCAGGACCAACTTTAGCCAGATAAACAAGTGGGCACATGCATCTGGAGTTCACTTACAGTGGCTGGAGGCCCTGGCAGGCCCATTCTCTCTCTCCATCTTTCTCTGTCAAATGAATAAATGTGTACAATATTAAAGAAAGAAGTCATCCTTCATTTGATGCCCATGAAAGGCTAATTTAATACTAAAATGCTTAAGTAAGTTCAGATGAAGATACTGTTTACTTCTGTCATGGGTTATAACTCATAAATTAAGATATATTAATTGAAGTCAGGAATCACAGAAAATAATGATTTGCTGCGGGTATATGTTTAAAAGTGGAAGTAATGAAAAACTAACCTAAGACAAACAGAACTGTAAGAATTTTTATAAGTGGAAATTTATGACCAGAAAAATGAGTAAGAATTATATTGATTAACCTTGATGATTCCAGCTGAGCTTCTCATTATTCCCCACCTGGGCTGTTTTACTTTCCAAACGTGGTTAGGTACAATAAGTAAATTGGTCTCTGCAGGACAGGCTCAGAAAGGCTAAGGAGATAAGGTAAGCTGTTGGATGTACCTAGTCAAAGTACATGGGGCTGGAGAGAGGGCTTAGCAGTTAAAATGCTTGCCTATAAAACCTAAGGACCCAGTTTTGATTCCCCCATACCCACATATGCCATGTGCTCAAGATGATACATGTGTCTGGAGTTTGTTTGCAGTGGCTAGAGGCACTGGTGCACCTATTCTCTCTCTCTCTCTCTCTCTCTCTCTCTCTCTCTTTCTCTCTCTCTTTCTGTCTCCCTCTCTCTCTCTGCTAAGTAGATAAATAAAATATTTTTAGAAAACAAAGTAATCACATGAAGTTATGTCCTATAAGATCTTATTTTTAGACATTTGGCCCTGCATGTGTGCATGCATATGTTGTATACACTGAGTACATAATTCTTTACCTCACTGTATATTTCTGGTAGAGACAGAAGGCTTTTGTTTACTCTCCTGGCTTCCTGGTGAGTTATTGCCATTGTATTTAATTGGAAATATGTGGCGGACATGATCTCTGCCAAGATCCCCCTTTGGTGAAGAATTTCTTGCCTCTGATACATGGATTGCTTCACCCAAAGTCAATTTCTTTACTCAGGGTGATTCATATCTGAATATCTGAGGAATGATAGGTGGCCTAGAGTTAATATTTTTTTCCTGATCACCCTGTGGGTGGGGAATGCTTCCTAGGGATAATACTCAGTTTGACTTTTCTCTGTCCAATCCAGATTCCTTCTCTTTTTTTATGTAAGAGTTAATCATAGACACACCTAAAAACATGAAACTTTATATTGTTTCTTGGGAAACTCTGACTTGCAACAGAGACAATAATGTATTTTTGAAATGAACATTAACCATATTATTTTCTTGTGTAAAGTGCCTTGGAGTGGAGTCTGAATTCTTTAGCAGAGTTTAAAGGTCTTTTATGACTTGTACATTACCTGTCATTTTAACTTCATATCCTATCACCACCAAATGTGCATCCTGACCTCTGGTTTGATTGCTCTAATTATTCTCATGTTCTGACATTTTATGTCATTTTATGGGCAGTCTTGCTTCTGTTTTCCTTATTTTGATAAACTTTTTTTGATAAATTTTATTTGATAAACTTCTCTCTTTCCTCATTATGTGAATTTGATAAATAGTAGTGATTATTTCACAAGTTCACCTAGCCATATGTTGCCATAGCTACCATTTTACTTATTTATTTTTAATTATTGTTTTAAATTTTTATTTATTTTTATTTGAGAGTGACAGACAGAGAGAAAGAGGCAGATAGAGAGAGAGGGGGAGAATGGGCGCACAGGGAGCTCCAACCACTGCAACCGAACTCCAGATGCGTGCACCCCCTTGTGCATCTGGCTAACATGGGTCCTGGGGAATTGAGCCTCGAACCAGGGTCCTTAGGCTTCACAGGCAAGTGCTTAAGCACTAAGCCATCTCTCCAGCCCTTATTATTATTATTATTAATTTAAATTTTTATTTAATAGCTACCATTGTAATACCTGTGTGTGTATGTGTATATGATGACTTAAGATTTCTTATTTGCTCTCTCAATAAGAAACCCTGCACCCTCTCAAGAGGCTGACTGACAGGAGTTATCTGCTGCACTGTAAATCGTTCTCTTAATTCTCTAGCTAGTTCCATCAGGAAGATCACCAGGGACTGACTGTATCCTCTTTACCCAACAGTTTTCTCCTTTTGTTTTCCCTTGTGAGGAAGATTTAGATTTGCTTTGGTATTTTTCCATTTGGACCCATGCAGGGCTTTTTGGGCCATGACCTTGGCTGCTGTTAAGATTTAGCAAGGGAAGGAAAGAGGTTAGTCATCAAATGACTTTGTTGCAACCTTGAGGTTGTATAATTCTTGCCATTCACTTTTTCCATTTGTTTATTCAACAAATGTTTATTAGGAATCTACCATGTCCCAGACACTTACTAGTCACTAGAGATGCTTTGGTTACCAAACAAATACAAACCTGTATAATGAAGTTTATCTTCTATAGGGGAGATCTGGAATACATATTTATATGTATCAAATGAAAGTAAGCACTATGGATAAAATATAAATAAAATGTGGCAGGAGAGAGAAGTTGGGAATACAGTTAGTTGTTTTAATTTTATAGAACTAAATGCCTGCATATCATAAATGGAAATACTCTTACGGGGTGATGAAAATTCTACTTCAGGTACCTCCCAGGTAAGGAAAGGATAACTATCCTACTTAACACCCCTTCATTGCATCAGTACACCCATGGTGCTCCATTGGAATGTGTACACTTATACCTGGGTCCAGTTTTATTTGAGCTGAGTACCCGGAACTAGAGGTATCTAAAGATTAGCCATATGTGTGGCAGGTGGAGCCTTCTTAGCCTGCCCCTCCTATTTGAAGTTTACAGCACCTCCAAAAGTTCTCAGCAGAACCTTTAGTCATCTTCTGGAAGATGAGCTCTACTAACTTCACATGAGATAATAGAGAAGGACCTTACCTAAGGTTCTATCATTGGCTTCTGAATTCATTCTACCCAGTGAAAAACTCATTAGTGTGGTGTCGAGATCTATTTGTTTCAGCCCCTTTTCTTATTGTATTAATTCAGTATACCATTAAGACCAATTTCTTCTTGTAGGATCTATGGGACTTATGATTCAGACTCTCATTCCTGGGAAAACTTATAAAGGCACCCACACCAGCAAGAGTAGCCCCAAACCCTCTGCTCCTGGGCTGTGCTGTCTCTGTCTATTGTGTGCTACATTTAAGGAATTTGTAAATTGCAGGTGATGGAAAATAGTCAAGAAATAAGATCATTTAAAATAGTGCCATATTTCAATTAGTTTTGAATACAGAACTGTGCTCAGTATTTGAAATAAATCATTTAAAATTATATCTAATTACCTATCGTCTTCTGTGTCTATCTGTCTCTCTCTCTCTCTGTTTCATGTGTGTGTGTGTATGTGTGTGTTAATGCCTTTTTTTTTTTTATTTGGCCATGCCCGGGGTTGTATGATCTTGTGTAGGAGAGGTCTGTGAGGGAATAGGACATGAAGGCAATAAGTGGAAGTCCGTTGGTGTGAGACATCCTGTGTGATAAGAACTCATCTTAAGAGATGACTGTACACAAAGGTATTTGGATCACTGGAGGTGGAAAGTCATAGGTGTGATCCTGAATAGAACCCTAGCCCTCTGATCTGTTCTGAGCTGACTTCCATGATTTCATAGATGATCTTATAGGGGAGTAAATAAAACAAAAAGGCTGTTCCCTTGCTACTCTCTCATCTTTGTACATTCACTTGGTTGTGCTGTGTAGGTTATCCCACTCCACAGAGCACTGACCATTTGTCAGTGTTAGCTACTGAAGAGTATGGAGAAACATCTTCAGGGAAGCCACAGTGCCCTCAAAGTGGCAGCAGGAGTGGTGGGGTAGCACTGTATGCAGCAAAGCCATGTGTTCATATAAGCTGATGCTCAAAAGTAATGATGGACATTGATGCTTTACATGATCACGTAAAAAAAAGGGCAAGGAATTGTTTTTACTATTCACTTAAAACTTGGTCCTTCATGGAGTGTGTGTGTGTATACACCCACACAGGCATCTCAGATTTAATGATATGCAATTGGAACTCTAGAGATCCTTTGAGACTTGTGGCTCTGGCTTGGGTTTTCTGGTACACTTTTCGTATATGGCTGCAACCACAGGTCTAGAAGACTTTCAGTTTGGTCTCCGAGGAGGAAGAAAACAGCTTTAAGCTGAGTTTGCCCAAACTTTTTGAGATGATAGAAGGGCCAGGTTTATAACTGAAAGGGCTGGAGGGCATTGTGATCAAACAAAACTTAATTTGAATGTTTATTAGGATGTCTAAACTGAATAATCTATGGAGAAGAGGCACAGAAAGGGTCATGTGACTGCTAAGAAGGAACACACCTGGATGAACAAAGATGAGGAACCTCAGAGGTGGTTTAGAGAACGCCTTTCTGCTTTCTGCTGCTGCGTCTAATCCTGACAGATTCAGAACCTGAACATTTAAAAGTGGAACAGGAGCCACAATAATGGAAATTTTGTCCTGCTGAACCTGTGCCATCTAGTGAAGGAAGCAGTTAAAAGGATGAAATGAAATAAAGCCAGAAGATTTATATTGTTTGGTCTGGTTAGGCAGTTAGAGTGCCAGTGGTATATGGATGGGTGGGGTTCTGTGTTAAATGTTCAGCTTCTCTTCTTGTCAAGAGAGGCAGGGCCACTCAGAAGAGTCCCAATATAGCTTATGTTCATTCCTTTACTTTGAAGATTTAGACAGGCAACAGGAAATGCAATTCAAAGCTGCTTCTGGTGAACAAGAGTGCTATACAAGGACAATGGCTTTCAGAAGTTGCAGGCTTTGAGATTCCCCCATCATGTCCATGCTGAACCAAGAAGACCTGTGTTCAATAATGAAAATGAATTTAAAGTAACTCACAAAATGACTCCTTGTCACGAAGGTAGATGTCATGTACTATCTATGCTGTCTGCACTCTAGTGACCATTGCTATTACTCTCCTCCTTCCTGAAGGTTTTCACCATGGGTATTGTGATTAATCATTCCAGTGTACCTGGGACCAAACACTCTCCTGGGATGTGGGGATTTCCCTATTGAAGGGAACTTCTAAAGTTGTGTATACTAGTGTAGACAAGCCTTGTTAGGGATACCCAGTGCCAAGGTCTTCACCTGATTTATCTAACATATTTGCCCCACCACTTCTGATATAGTTAATTTATCCAAAGTAACCTCTTACTCAAAATCAACTGATTAGGGATTTTTTAAAAGCTTTGGTGTATTTTATTTATTTATTTACTTATTTATTTTTAAGCAGAGAGAGACAGAGAGAGAAAAGAAAGGTAGAGAGAATGGGTGCTCCAAGGCCTCCAACCACTGCAAATGAACGCCAGATACATGTATCACCTTGTGCATCTGTCTTTACATAAGCACTGGAGAATTGAATTCATGTCATCAGGCTTTGTAGGCAAGCGCCTTAACTGCTAAGGCATTCTTCAGCTCTTATAGGGCCCTTTTAATTGCCTATGCAAAATCCCTTCATCATAGATTTGTATTTGACTGAATAACTGATCATTCCAGGTTATCTAATGTAACACCTCAGAAATCTATCTCTGGATTGAGATGATGCGTCAGTGGGCTAAGAGTACTTGCTACTAACATGAGGCCCATAAAAACACCAGTTCTATGGGAAACAGAAAACTGCTGAGGCTCTAGAAAACTGCAGCTCCACATTCAAAGATAATCTGCCCCAAAGAATTACTCAGATGATAGAGCAAGGACATCTTATATTCTCTGGCTACTGTGTTTGATCAGGCACACACTCATGCACACACTAAGGGCTGGGGAGATAGGTTAGTATTTAAAGGTACTTGGTAGCAAAGGCCATGAGCCCAAGTTTACTTTCCCAACCACCCACATAAAGCTGGATGGTCATTCAGTTGCAATGGCAAGAGATCCTTGTAAACACACACACACACACAAATTTCAAAAAGACAACAAATGGCCGGGCATGGTGGTACACATCTTTAATCCCAGCACTTGGGAGGCAGAGGTAGGAGGATCGCCGTGAGTTCAAGGCCACCCTGAGACTACGTAGTCAGCCTGGGCTAGAGTGAGACCCTACCTCAAAAAAATAAACAAACAAACAAAAACAAACAAACAAAAAAGGCAAAAAGCTATCTCTGTCATTTAACTTTTGGATCCACAAATCGGCAACCAGAACCACTGGGCTCAATCAGTAGGTCTAGAAAGCTACACTTCCTCTTGAAGCTCTCAGGCAAAACTTGTTCCTCGTATCTTGGAGTTTGGGTACTGTGACTATACCATGCCGTGCTTTGCATCCATGGACACATTGCTTCTTCCTCCTGTAGGTATCTGAAACTCTTTCCCCCTCTCTTTTCTAAGGATACTTGTATTTACATTTAGGACTCACCAAGACAACATTGGGTAATCACTCCATCAACAATTTTATCACATCTGTAAAAACTATTTTTCATGGATGGTTAATTTTCTAAAGATTAGGACCTGATATCTTTAAAAAGCATTCTTTGGACTCCATTGTCTCCTCATATATTTTAGTAGGGTTACCATAAGTTAGGATTTTTTTCATAATTAAGAGGCATACAAAGATGAGATTTCCACATTCCTGCATTTAAGAAGTTGACTGGTAGAGCTGGTAAAATATGACTCAGTGTGTAAAATGCTTGCTGTGCAAGTGTGATTACCTGGTTTTGGAAACCCAGCACCCATGTAAAGGCAGACACAGTAGCAAGTACCTATAATGACAGCCCTCCTAATGTGATGTGAGAGGCACAGACAGGACAATTCCTGGAATCTTCTGGGAGGTCAGCCTGGCATTCATAGTAGCAAATAGCAAGAGGCCCTACCTCAAACCTGGTAAGGCAAAGACCAATGCTTGGAGTTGTCCTTTGACCTACAAGTGCTCACCATGGCATGTGAGTGCCTACACTCACCACATGAAAACACACACACACAGAGAGAGAGAGAGAGAAAAAACAAAAGAAGTTGATTGGTAATAAATGGAGGATCTCCAGGAGCTTATCAGTAATGTGGTATAACTTTTCATAGGTGGAATGAGAACATGCTCAATTGAAGATCTGGGATGGAATCATGGAGAAGTAAGCACTTAAAAGTGACCTTAATGGACAAGGCTATCAGTGTTATGTCAAATTGGAGCCTGCCTTGGTCATTCAGGTGGGTTCTGTTTTGGGTTTTTTTTTTTTTTTTTTTTTGGTTTTTCAAGGCAGAGTATCACTCTAGCCCAGGCTGACCTGGAATTCACTATGGAGTCTCAGGGTGGCCTTGAACTCATGGCAATCCTCCTACCTCTGCCTCCCAAGTGCCGGGATTAAAGGCATGCGCCACCACGCCCAACTCAGGTGGGTTCTTAATACACACTCTGGCTGTAGCTCTAGAGTCTGATTCAGGAAGTCTAATGGAGGGATTGAGGATTGGTATTTTAAAACATTTATGGCTGTCAGAATAGAGAATAATACTTGCAGAACATTTTTTTAGATATAAAAGATACTGATGGTCATGCCTATAACCTCAGCTGTTGAGAAGCTGTAGCTGGGAGATTGCCATGAATTTGAGGCTAAGGCTAGCCTGAGATATATAGTAAGAATTTTGGCCACCAACCAGAGGTACATACCTTGGAAAAAATCATTCTAAGTGAGGTCACTCAGGCACAGAAAGACAAACACCACATACACTCTCTCAATTGTTGTTACTAACTGGGATCAATTAGAGATGAGTGCAAATAGTGGTAAGCAACAGGAATAGGGCATAAAACTAAAATGCGAGCAGGAAAGGAAAAATAAGGAGAAAGTAGAGGAGGAGTTACGTGGTATGTTAGGGGAGGTACAGAATATCTGAGATGGGGGGCTTAGCAGGGTAGGGGATAGGGAGGTTGGGGAGGAAATTACACAAAAGTTGAGATAATATGAATTAGTTCAATAGAAACCCTCATTTTGGCTAGAACTAAAGAAAAAAATATTAACTTTAAAACCTTGGACTCTGGCTGATAAATCCCCAGTCTTGGAATTGGGTTGTCCACCACCTGTTGGCCAGGGAGACACCATGAGGTCCCCAAAGCACTTGATTACCTGCCAGAGCTGAAAGGTAAGACCCTATTGCTAAAGACACCCCTGGCTGCAGTCACAGGATATTGGCATATCATGCTAGGACTGAAAGGGAAACAAGCTCCCTTCTGGCTAGCCCTCATAGTGCTGGAAAACCCTGTGGAAGCCACTGAAGTAAAATGGTCACCGATAGTATGAATAAGAAAAAGACACTACAGATTACAAAATCAACCAAACACTCAAGAAATTCACACTTGTACAATAGTGGCATGCAGCCTCTGCAGGTAACCAAATGTTCTCTGATTGGACATGAGGCTTACTCATGGGAAAGAACTCATATTTGGTACTGGAAACCAAATCAGAATCCTGTTTTCTGTTCATGGACTTCAGAGAGAAGTCCCTATTCTCTCTGGAGAAGATTTGACTTGTACCAAAAAAAAAAAAAAAAAAAAAAACCTCTCAAATTTGCACAGTTCCCTTTAACTCAAGTTGCTCTCACTCTTGTTTGGAGAATCTGCTTTATTTTACTCATAGCAGAGAAAATGAAGGAGAACCAAGATATATCAATAAGACAAAAAGTTAGCCAACTTCCCACCATTAGTCATGCAACCTCTACTACAGCTGCCAGAGCCCAGGTGAAATTGCAAAGGAAGTGATGACATGAGCATTGTTTTTACTGCTAACCTGACAATCAGCCCCAGGATGATGGTGATAAACATGGTAAGCAATCCAAACAGAAATCCAGAGGCTACAGAGAACTCAGCACTACATTAGACTGGCAACAGGCCTCTCATGGCTCAGGCAGCATTTTGGAAGCATTTGGGGGCAGAAAGATGGTAAGAACCACAGAGTAGGTAGGAATATCCTGAGGCACAGTCCCCGAGCTATCCCACAGGGACTGACTGAGGTTATCATGACCCCACAGTAAATACCATAAACACACGGAGAAGGGCTGCTGGGGTGGCAGGAGCTGAGGCAAGAGAATAAATTAATATAAAGTTATATTTTATAATTAATAAAAATCAAGCATTAATATTTAAAAAGTAAAAAGATGATGGTGATGGGGGTCAATAGCTTTCTTCTTCAAATTACCAGTTAGGTCACAATTTAGACATTACTATCCCAGAAAGACAACTCTTGTTAAGACAGAAGAAAATTCTCTGTATTTGTTCTTTTGTCCTTTCTATTATTTATCATCCCCATTAATGGGGTGATCACCTATAACTACTACTTGTATAAAGTTCTTTGAGGGTACATACTCTATTTCCTTTATTCACAGAACTTTGAAAAATGCATAGGAGATGCTCAGTAAACATTTACCTGTGAAAGAATGAATGAATTTGGATCTCACATATCTTAAATTTCTTCAACTACTTTGACTTTGTTTCTTTTTTGCCTGTTTATTTATTTATTATAGTTTTAATTTATTAATTTTTTAACTAATTAGTTTTGTACTCAGTGCATACAGTCAAGTTGGTACCATTGTTAGGCTCACCCATGTCCTACCCCTCCCCCTGGCCCTCCTTGTTGAGGTATATGAGTCATGCATTCTGGAGTTAGTCTAGTTATAGTTAGGAGAAATGTCTTTGCATATCATGACCCAACATGTGGCTCTGATATTCTTTCTGCCCCCTGTTCCTCAAAATTTCCCTGAGCCATGTTGGGTTCATTTTTGGTCTGCTTCAGTGATGAGGTGATGGGGGCCTCTGGGTCTCTGGATATCTGATATGGTAGGAGTTGATTGTTCTCTGTGTCGATCTCCTTCACCCTTGTACTGGTACCTGTTTCACCAAGAGAACAGCACCCTTGCTTGTTTCGCCCATTGTTCTTAGTTTCCACTGGGGCTCTTTTGAGGTATGATGGGCTGGTTCTCTCCTTAGGATCTCCATCTAACTGAAAGGTAGCTTGATAATGGAGAGTGGTCTTATGTTTGGATATGGTTCTTGTTTCCTAGATACAGCTATGGGTCCCATACCACTAAGGGGATCAGTTAGCCAAATATAGAGCAGTTGGCTTCCCACCATGGCTATGCACCACTATTGCACTTGTGTGAGCATCACAACAGGTTATTTGCTGCTAAGTAGATTAGACCATGAGTTGCTTGGACAGGTATTGGTCATTTTCTTCCAGTCACCCATGTGGCACCTTCTGGCACTAGAGGTGCTAACTGTCTGGGGACTAACTCTCTTTCAGCTTCCAGCCATAGCATTACATTTTACATGTCAACCACATATGGTTTCTTCAGCAGTAGGGTCTTACCACTAGCCTTTGGTGGGTCATCAAGTTCTCTGACAGAAATCTCTTTCTTTTAGGAAACCTGGTAGTCTCTCTGGTCAAAAGCTCATTGTGCATGAAGGCTGTATGCTGGTACTGGGAGTTACAGATCGGTGCCCACGAAGAAAATAAAGAAAAAGATAACTAATATACATGAGTTAGAGAGAAGAGAGACTTAAAGAGAGAGGGAGAGAAGCTGTAGAAGATTAAGGTCAGTCTTCATCATACCCTCCCCAGTGTCTTGTGGCTCAGGTGTTCTCTCTAAGGGCCTGGTGAAGGTCTGCCTTTTAGGATGTAAAATTTTATGGTACCATTTCTGTTTGGATCTAGATTTGTGTCTCCCACCTCCTCTTTTGCTCTCCCCTCCCTCCCCACCCTCCCCATTGTCTAGTCCTCAAGCTGCTTGCTGGATTTGTCAGCATCTTGGGTAGACTCAGGTTAGGTGCTATAGATTGACTTTGTTTCTTCTACTTTAAAACAGTTACTTATTCAAATTGAATAAAATCAGTCAACTTGGGCTGGAGAGATGGCTTAGTGGTTAAGTGCTTACCTGTGAAGCCTAGGGACCCTGGTTCGAGGCTTATTTTCCCAGGACCCACAGTTAGCCAGATGCACAAGGGGGCGCTCACATCTGGAGTTCCTTTGCAGTGGCTGGAGGCCCTGGCATGCCCATTCTCTCTCTCTCTCTCTCTCTTTTTCTCTCAAATAAATAAATAAATAATTTAAAAAAATCAGTCAACCTGGTTATATAAGAATTTTGTATCTTTTTCAGTGAATTATTTTAGTTGACACAGCGTATGATAGCTGAAGATAACTTGGAATTTCTTTTTAAAATACTTTTATTGTTTCATTAGATATAGAAAAATATCCAGAGAAAGTGGAAGAAAGAAGAGAGGGGAGAGAGAGAGAGGGAGGGAGAAGGAGGGAATACCAGGGCCTCCTACCACAAACTCCAGATGCATGTTGCATGTACTACTTTGTGTATCTGGCTTTATGTGGATACTGGGAAATTGAATGCAGGTCTGTGATGCTTTTCAAACCAATGCCTTTAATCACTGAACAATCTCTCCAGCACTGAAGTTTATTCATGAGAAATGGTCATAAAATAATTAAGATAGTTTAAACTCAAATATTTCCATTTCTGAATAAACATTTCATGCAATGCTTTTCTGGGAGGCAAAGAGCCAGGAAATCTCAGCAATAATAATGAATAAAGTTTCTTTTTGCTCCCTCAGTAGCACTTTTTGGAAGATATATCAACAGGTTATGACAAGTAGAACAGAAAAAATATTATTATGGTTTCCCTTGGGTCAATTATTAGAATTATTGGAAAATGCACTTAAATTATACTTAGCAATATGATACTCTCTGAGAAGGGGGTAGATGAGATAAAAAACATAATTGGTTTATCATGATTTTGTGCCCAACATATCACAACAAATCAAGTGCATTGGACACATCCGTCTTATAGCTACTGGATACAACCTTGAAAGGAGGATCAAAGCTGTCCTACTGTAGCTTCTGCTATAAACCAGGTGGTCAAAATGAAAGACAATTTCTAGCAAAGTGCATCTTATATACCGTGTTTCTGATTTCCCCCTTTCAGAAACAGATGCCACATAATCAACAATAATAAAAATTATGGATTTGTGGAAGGTATTTTTGTATAATTAGGTGCTCATTAGGGTTATTGAGTCTGGTTATGTAGCATGAGGCTCAACCTTAATTCATTGCCCACTAAGCAGGCCTGGGGAGTTGGACTTGGGAATAGGTTTGAGATCACATACTCCATTCATGTGCAATGCTAGACTGACTGACACATTGCAATTTTCTTGGGATTTAATCCAGTTTTAGCATAGATTATCCTGAACCCGAAATCACCATACCAGGATAATTGGTCTTCCTAGTTACAGGCTGGCTCCTTTATTGGAAAATGACACCATACTAAGGATAAATAACAGGCTAAATAGCCAGTTCCCTGTACTGTTGAAGTGACTCCTATAGGAGTTAGATCAGTCTCTAATGATTCAGAAGACAGCTGGCTACAGTCCTCTCTTCCTATAAATTAGCCATACCCTAGCCTAAAGATGCTAAATGGCTAATTTTATTAATTTAAAATATTATCTAATTTGCAATTTTATTTTAAACTTGAAACAAAGTGAATGAATTCATAAGTTTTTAATTTGTAGTTGATCTGTGTTTTTTAATTTGCCAAGTAACTCATTCCTCTGCCAAAGACATATAGTAATGGGCATTTAAGTATCTTGACCTTATAACTTGTAGCAGAAATTTTTTCTTTTGTTTTTAAAAGATTTTTAAAGAGAGAAGAAAGAGGAAAAAAAGAAAGAAGGGAAGAGAAAAACAAAAAATGGAGAAGAGAGGAGAGGGTGAGGGCATACCATGTTGCTTTTGTCATTGGAAATGAAATTTAAACAACTTTCATTTGGACAACTTGAACCACTGTCCATTTTTTGTTCTCACTTATGATTATGGGTAAGACACAGCTCAAAGGAATTCCATTCTACACCATTATACAGTGTCAGAAGGCTATAAATGTCTGGGTTTGGCCTGGAAGTGTAAAGTTTACTTCCTCTTCTTTTCTAGGTAATGGAAAAATATGCAACTAGCTCTTTACATGGAATCTTGTGAGAAAGGATGGAATGGTTCCTGAAAAAGTCAGTATGTGTGAAGGGATACAAATGCCCACCTGGTTTTGCTTCTCCTCTTATTTCTTAACTTATAAATTCTTCAATATATTTGAGGCAACAATAGGAACCATTTATAATGTCTATTTTGCCAGCCTGATTTGCATGGGTTCTGTAGTACTGTTCTCACCAATGTTGTATTGGTAGAAGTGTTCTGTGGTTTTTCCCATTGGAAGGTATGATGTCTGGAGAAGTGGCAGTTGTATTTTTATAAAGAGAGAACAACCACAAAGAACGACAAAGGAAATTTTCAGTCCCAATTGTTGAGCTGGCAAACTATTTTCTGCTTTTAGAACTTGTGTTAGATGAGATGATTTGAGGAAACCTTAGATAGTGGCTACATATGTAGAGAATATTAAAATAATGGAAAGTCTTCAGTTTAAACAAGAGCTAGTTGTCCTACTTTCCTTGTGTTCCTTACTATGTTGCTCTGGCAAAACTGTTTTTTTGGGGGGTATATTTGGTCTCTTATGTATTCTTCCCTTTTCCCCAGGAATTGACTAATGTTGATGAATTACTTCCAGCCTCATGGAGAGTTTCCATTACTGAAACCTATGAAAGAAAGGGCCATACTTGTATGACGAAAACAGACCTATCAACAAGTCATTAACATAATCTGTTCAACTTTTGTTTTCCCTAACCTGCATCTTAGAGCTGTACACTGCCCCTAATTTGGCATGCTTTTGCCATACCACAGAGCTGAGATGACTAAGTTGAATTTATCTGATCCCTGATATTTATTGGACATGGTGATGTCAGCTTTCCTTATTTCTAAGAGGTAATTAAATCCACTCACACCATTAGACATCTAACTATTGTCTCTGTAGAGCTCTGGGTGGACCTTTGCTCTGGCAGTCAAGTCTTGAAGATGGGCAGTTAGCACGGTGACTTTACAAGCATTTTTGCTGTCTTCATGGGGGAAGACAGATATAACTGTATGCACAGAAGAATTTGTTACACGTTTTCTTAACTCGATTTATTCTAAGTTGGACCTTAGAAGGCCAAGGTCATTCTTTTTCCCCTCCAAAGAAGAATCTATGTTGAGATGAGTTTTAATGACTTGTCCAGTATATATTTTTTTACTGTTTTGTTCTTTAATTTTTATTAACATTTTCCATGATTATAAAATATATCCCATGGTAATTCCCTCCCTCCCCACCCCCACACTTTCCCATTTGAAATTCCATTCTCCATCATATTACCTCCCCATTACAATCATTGCAATTACATATATACAATATCAACCTATTAAGTATCCTCCTCCCTTCCTTTCTCTACCCTTTATGTCTCCTTTTTAACTTACTGGCCTCTGCTACTAAGTATTTTCATTCTCACGCAGAAGCCCAGTCATCTGTAGCTAGGATCCACATATGAGAGAGAACATGTGGCGCTTGGCTTTCTGGGCCTGGGTTACCTCACTTAGTATAATACTTTCCAGGTCCATCCATTTTTCTGTAAATTTCATAACTTCATTTTTCTTTACCGCTGAGTAGAACTCCATTGTATAAATGTGCCACATCTTCATTATCCACTCATCTGTTGAGGGGCATCTAGGCTGGTTCCATTTCCCAGCTATTATAAATTGAGCAGCAATAAACATGGTTGAGCACGTACCTCTAAGGAAATGAGATGACTCCTTTGGATATATGCCTAGGAGTGCTATAGCTGGGTCATATGGTAGATCAATCTCCAGCTGTTTTAGGAACCTCCACACTGTTTTCCACAATGGCTGGACCAGATTGCATTCCCACCAGCAGTGCAGAAGGGTTCCTTTTATTCCACATCCCCGCAAACATTTATGATCATTTGTTTTCATGATGGTGGCCAATCTGATAGGAATGAGATGGAATCTCAGTGTAGTTTAAATCTGCATTTCCCTGATGACTAGTGACGTAGAACATTTTTTTAGATGCTTATATGCCATTCGTATTTCTTCCTTTGAGAACTCTCTATTTAGCTCCATAGCCCATTTTTTGATTGGCTTGTTTGATTCCTTATTATTTAACTTTTTGAGTTCTTTGTATATCCTAGATATTACTCCTCTATCAGATATATAGCTGGCGAAGATTTTTTCCCATTCTGTAGGTTGCCTCTTTGCTTTTTTCACTGTGTCCTTTGCGGTGCAAAATCTTTGTAATTTCATTAGGTCCCAGTGGTTAATCTGTAGATTTATTGCCTGAGCAGATTGGGGTTGAAAATCAGAAACTCTTTGCCAAGACCAATATGTTGAAGGGTTTCCCCTACTTTTTCCTCTAGCAGTTTCAGAGTTTCCGGTCTGATGTTAAAGTCTTTAATCCATTTGGACTTAATTCTTGTGCATGGTGAGAGAGAAGAATCTATTTTCATCTTTCTGCAGATATATATCCAGTTTTCAAAACACCATTTGCTGAACAGGCTGTCTCTTCTCCAATGAGTATTTTTGGCATTTTTATCGAATATCAGGTGGCTATAGCTACTTGGGCTTACATCTGGTTCCTCTATTCTGTTTCACTGATCTACATGTCTGTTTTTGTGCCAGTACCATGCTGCTTTTGTTACTATGGCTCTGTAGTATAGGTTAAAATCAGGTATGGTGATACCACCAGCCTCTTTTTTGTTGCTCAGTATTATTTTAGATATTCGAAGTTTTTTGTGATTCCAAATGAATTTTTGGATTGCTTTTTCTATTTCCATGAAGAAAGCCTTTGGAATTTTGATAGGGACTGCATTAAATGTGTAGATTGCTTTAGGTAAGATTGCCTTTTTCACGATATTGATTCTTCCAATCCAGGAACAAGGGATGTTTCTCCACTTTCTAGTGTCTTCTGCAATTTCTCGCTTGAGTGTTTTAAAGTTCTCATTGTAGAGATTCTTTACTTCCTTGGTTAGGTTTATTCCAAGGTACTTTATTTTCTCTGATGCAATTGTGAATGGGAGTGATTCTCTGATTTCATCCTCTGTGTGTTTGTTGTTAGCATATTTGAAGGCTACTGATTTCTGTGTATTTATTTTGTATCCTGCTACATTGCTGTAGGTTTTGATCAGCTCTAACAGCTTGCTAGTAGAGTCTTTAGGGTCCTTTATGTATAGAATCATGTCATCTGCAAATAATGATAACTTGATTTTTTCCTTTCCAATTTGTATCCCTTTTATGTGTGTCTTTTGCCTTATTGCTATGGCTAAGACTTCCAAAACTATATTAAATAAAAGTGGGGACAGTGGACACCCTTGTCTTGTTCCTGATTTTAGTAGAAAAGCTTTCAGTTTTTCCCCATTTAGTAATATGTTGGCTGTAGGCTTGTCATAAATAGCCTTTATTATATTGAGATATGTTCCTTCTATTCCCAGTCTCTGTAGGACTTTTATCATGAAGGGATGTTGGATTTTGTCAAATGCTTTCTCTGCGTCTAATGAGATGATCATGTGATTTTTGTCCTTCAACCCGTTTATGTAATGTATTACATTTATAGATTTGCATATATTGCATATATTGCATATATTGAACCATCCCTGCAATTCTGGGATAAAGCCTACTTGGTCAGGGTGAATGATCTTTTTGATATACTCTTGTGGTCTGCTCCTCCGTTGCTCACTGCCACTCTCCCCTCACGTTTCCTGAGTTGTGGAGAGCACCCGTGTGAGGGAAAGCTCCTGCACCTGGCTTTTCCTGCGGCTCGAGCTGAGTCTGGCGGCTTTCTGGTGCACCGCGGCCGCGGCGGTTGGCCGAGCTGCCAGAGCCGCTTTTCCCGCCTGTGCAGGCTCTGGATGCTCTGGAACTCTTCTACTTCTCCGCTGCCGCTTCAATTTCCTATACACCTTACTTTTTAGTAAAAGTGTGTATTTTGCTGAGTTTTTTTGGTCTTTTTCCCCCCTAGGCTGCTTTGGTGTGGTACCTACTCCGCCATCTTAATCAGAAGTCTTGTCCAGTATATATTAAGGTATCATAAATATGTTAGAACTTTATAGAACTTGCTTACTTTTAAAGTTTTCTTTGAATGATGAGATTATTGTTCTAATCATATGTAAATGATGTTGGTTCTATAATTACACCAAACAAGTGTATTATGTGGGAAAGTGGTACAAGATAAAAACAAAGGCTTAAAAAAATAACATGTATATCAACTTCAATGCTTGGTGTTGCTTTCCTAGTTATGTGGTTTAGATAAGGTACACAACCAATGTAGGTTTTAATTTTCCCATTTTAAAATAAATAAAATAGTTCTTATAACACTGATTGGTTGTTGAGGATAAAGTTAGACAATATAGGAATATTAGTGAGTACAAGATTAGTACAAAAGTTGCAGTGTGTTTGTTTGTGTGTGTGTGTGTGTGTGTGTGTGTGTATACACCTGTGTGCATGTATGGGCTCCATAAAATGTGAAAATAAATTGTATGGGGTCTGGATAGATGGTTCTGCAGTTAAGATGTTTACCTGAGAAGCCTAAGGACCCAGATTCAATTCCCCAGTACCCATGTAAGCCAGATGCACAAGGTTGCACATGCATCTGAAATTTGTTTGCAGTGGCTACAGGCCCTGAAATGCCCATTCTCTCTTTTCTGTTTTTCTCTCTCTTGCAAATAAATAATACAAAGGTCCTATAAAAAATTGAGTCTGTGTTATCTATACATATAACCAGATAACCTTAGAATTCTATTGTTATATTTATTTTTGATAATCCATGCATAATTTATGTTATATTTACATTTGCATGAATATGTATAAAAGCATCATTTCTATTTGACACCTATTTCTATTTGTCACGTGATATAAAATTGTGACATTTTGCTTTTTTGCATAGCATACACATGCTTTAGTTTCAGCACCTTCTCAGCTCCATAGCCCTACAAAACAAGTCTTAATTCCATATGTGCATACTTCTGATTTGCCCTCACAGTTTTGATCCTGTAAACTCCATCTAGTATCCTAGTATCTGTCTTCCACATTCCTTCTCTGATTTGGTATTGTTTAGTTCTTGTAGTTTAAATATGAAATGTCACCTAAATGTTCATGTGCTAAAAGTTGAATCCCAGGTGATGGCACTATGGAGAAGTGACTGGATCATGAGGGCTATTATATCAATGGCTTTGCCCATAGCTGAATGGGGCCTAGCTGGAGAAATTGGGTCATTGGATTAGGAAGGAAAGGTATGTCTTGTCCTAGATGCCCTCTGTCTCCTCACCCTGTTCACCATGAAATGAGCCACTGTGCTTTACAACATGCTCACCATCAGGAAGCAGTGGACTTAATATCTAGAACTGTGAGCCAAAATAAATCTTCCTTTATGTTATTTCTACACACATTTTACCACAGGGTAAAAAAAAAAATTTACATGGTCTTAAAACATCTCTTATTCTTAAATATCATCCTTTGCACTGTTTCTTCCATTTGGAATACTCTCTATCCTTTCCTCTGTAAGTTTAGGAAACCCTAATCTTACTTGATATACAGTTAGAATATTACTCCTCATGAACTCCCAATACCTAGGAGTTCTTATTTCAGTACCTTTGTTATAGCTGCTGTTTAAATGGATTGTGGTCATTTGTTACTGGAATGACTTTCCAGGTAGATTGATCTCATATATGTCTACAATAGTTAACAAAGAGGTGGTAACATAGTTGGTTTCCAAGATATATTTTTGTGCAATAGTGGAATGAGCTTGCATAAACATAGAATGGAGAACATAAAGTTTACATTAAAACAAAACAAACAATTTTTCTAGTTAACAGGCACAATTTATTTTTACCTTATTGATAAATATTTCAGTATTTATGTTAAAATAAGTATCTTGTAGACGTTAGCAGTACTGTTAATAGAACCTCATGAAGGGGCTGGAGAGATGTCTTAGTGATTAAGTTGCTTGTCTGTTAAGCCTAAAAATGCATGTTTGAATCTCCAGGTTCTACATAGCCAGATGCATTGTCGTACATGTGCACAAGAGGGTGCATGCATCTGGACTTCTTCCACAGCTGCTGAAGGGCCCTGGTGCCTCTCTCCCTGCCTCTCTGTCTATCAAAAATAAAATAATTAAAAAAGAACCTTTTTAAGGTAATTATTTTTGCTGTGCACTATGGTGGACACTGGTCTTTGAGATTGATGGGCATTGGGAAAGTTGTCAGAGTAATGGAGGAATTAGAATTTAAATCTTATTTAATTCTAACTTATTTTTATTTAAATTTGGATAAGCATATTACCCAGACCTCAATTTTAGGCAGTGAAGTCTGTATTATATAAGAGAGTCCTCAGTGTTCAGATGTAAGGGTTATTCTAAGGAGTCTTAAATCCAGGAAGTAAATTAATCTCATTAGCCAGAGGTACCTAAAACACAAAACAAAATTCATCTCAACTTACCCATTTATAATTTTGTGTATATGAAATGCTAACTCATTTTTAGAAATAAATCTAATATACTTAGTTTCATTAAATTCTACACAGTAAGGAATAAATTGGGAAAGCAATATTTATTCATTCAGAAAACTTAACCTTCTATCCTCCTTTAGGATAAGATTGGTTAAAAACATGTTTGACTTCTAAGCTTGTCCTAATAAATAATTGTCTTAAGTTCTCTAGAGACCACTAACAAACATGTAACTTCTAGCACCTGAAAGGTACAATTTAATATTACAGGACTTCTAGGTGCATTTTAATAAAGCATAGACTTAGTGTAATCTTTTGCTCCACTGGGGGACAATTTGAGCCTATGAAGTGATAACTTTCTACCTTGCACCCTAGTGGTCTAAATGTTAACTTACCTCTCAGAGATTTCTGGTTTAAAGTTAAGGAGTAGGTTTAATGCTATTAAATCTGGATCTACAAATTTTACTTCCTTTAAACCTCTAAATTAAGAAATCAGAACTTTAAGAATGAAACTGCAAATAAATAGATGGAGAAGTGGTCATATAAAAATTGAATGGAATTTTACACCTGTGATTTTTTTTTTCAGATGCTAAGAATTATTTTTGACTCAGGCTCTAGGAAACTGTAAACAAAGTTTTATGATCAGTTTTAGTAATTATCTCAGGGATTTTGTTCAATATATTTCCTTGTTCATTTGAATTCATTGGTCTAATTTATTTATATTCCCTGTTTGTTTTTTTATATTTTTTAAAAAAATATTTTTTTTGTTCATTTATTTATTTATTTATTTGAGAGCGACAGACACAGAGAGAAAGACAGATAGAGGGAGAGGGAGAGGGAGAGAATTGGCGCGCCAGGGCTTCCAGCCACTGCAAACGAACTCCAGACACGTGTGCTCCCTTGTGCATCTGGCTAACATGGGACCTGGGGAACCGAGCCTCGAACCGGGGTCCTTAGGCTTCACAGGCAAGCGCTAAGCCATCTCTCCAGCCCTATATTCCCTGTTTTATAATGTGCTGTTTTGTAAACTGTATCTGGAAGCTATAAATTCCCCCTCTTCACACTTAAGTACACTGAGAAAGTCCATTTATTTTTTTCTTTGCTAGTGACTAGTCATATCTCATGTAAACCTCACATTCTTGGATAAAGCAAGCTCATTTAGCTAAATCCAGATTTACTAATCATTGCAAGGAAAGTCAGTTCTGAGGTTCTTCTAGTGTCTAATTTTTGGGTCTTCCCTAGATAAATCTACTCCTAGAAGCTACCTATGTTGTACCTATACAAATTGTGATTTGTATCATCTCAAGAGGATATGGAGGTAAAGCCACAGGATGGAGTCATATCTACCCCTTTTCTTAGGATGACTAGCAGCAATGACTAATGGCTATTCTCTTGGCTAGTGAATGAGCTACTGTGTGATAGGTACCATATGTTATAAGACAATGCCCTTCTTTTTTTTCTTATTTACATGAAAAGAGGATTTCCCAAGGCACTATCTTGTGAGCTCCTGTTCTAACCCCTCACTTACTCTCCTCCTGATAGAGGTGAAGTGAGGTACCTCGTTAGAAGGTAATAGGTTTCATACTTTTTGGAGACAATTTAACCATGGTCTTGGCTCTGCTTCCTGTTCTACCTGAGTAGGCTTAGAGAATCATACTCCTCATGGGCATGTCATCTCATGCTTAGTTGTGGGGGTCAGAACAGGGAGATATACATACATACATACATATACATACATATATATATATATATATATATATATATATATATATATATATATATATATGTTAGATAACTTATATACCAACTCATATTCTTTGAACAGTGCCACTCTGCTTCTATTCTTTTACAGTGTTTTTAGGATTCTAGCACCTAGATTGCATTGGTAAGTGGGGATACGGAAAAGGATATTATCCAGGGCTGGAGAAATGACTTAGTGTTTAATCCTTGCCTGTGAAGCCTAAGGACTCCGGTTCAAAGGCTCTATTCCCCAGGACCCACGTAAGCCAGATGCACAAGGGGGCGCACCCATCTGAAGTTCCTTTGCAGTGGCTGGAAGCCCTGGCACACCGATTCATTCTCTCTCTATATATATATATCTGCTTCTTTCTCTCTCTGCCTGTCACTTTCAAATAAATAAATAAAAATTTAAAAAAAGGATACCATCTAGATCCTCTTAACGAAAAATCATGTTTACAAAGATCAGGAGGAAAGTTAAAATGGACTTTTATTCAAAGGGGAAAGTGTCAGGGGGGAGGGAGGGAATGACCATGGGATATTTTTTTTATAATCATGGAAAATGTTAATAAAAATTTAAAAATTAATAAATAAATAAATAGAAAAAAATGGACTTTTATATGCATAGAAAGACTTTTGGGAATCCAGAAATTCACTTTTCATTGTAACTTTATATTTTCATACTGTGTTCCCTCTTTTTTTTATTTTTAAAGGCACTTTGGTTAGTCTAGTTGGGTCTAATCATGCAGACTTTGGGAGGTAGAAGGATTGTATTCCCCCTGAGTGTTGCTTAGCTGTAGCTCAGAATCACAAGGAAGTATCTATGACTTTGAAATATTACAATGTTGAACTTTGTTAGGTGGGGTCAAAACAAGCCTGTTCTTGAAATGTAGATCTTGTCTCCCTGTGTGCCCTCATAGACCCCTCTGCAACTGTCCCCTTACCACCACATGTAAATTTGTTTATGAACTTTAGAGAAACAGACGGCAGATTTTTAGAAATAGAGTGAACTTCAACAAAATAATATGAAGTGACTACTGTGATCCCTTGAGTGAAGGATATGAAAACTTGATGAAGTACTACATATCAAAAACCAGGCATGGTGGCACAAGTCTTTAATTCCAGCACTCAGGAGGCAGAGGTAAGAGGATGGATGTGAATTTGAGGCCAGCATGAGACTACATAGTAAATTTTAGGTCAGCCTGGGATAGAGGGAGACCCTACCTCAAAAAAAAAAAAAAAAAAAAAAAAAAAAGCCAACAAAAGCTCATTAAAGGAAGCTTGCACTGCCTTACTCCTGGGAATTAGGCTGGTCCTAGAACAGAGCAGGATGACTTAGGAGTGTCCAAATTCTAAGGACACTAAATCAAAAGTTCTTCACTTTTTAGCTTATAAGTTGGAGTGTTAAAATACCAATGTGGCAGAATTATTTATGAAATTGCATAAACCCTGAAACAAATAAGACCCATGTCTGCATATGTGGGTCAAACTTGTTCTTCAACAGCGCAACAGGTTACTAATGTTATTTGTACTTAATTATACATACAGAGACTGGAGCAATGATTGTTAAACATAGAAATACCAAGGACTTGTTGCATTGTGGGATCTAGTATCACAGCCTTTTAAAATAGAACTCATTCTGTAGTTATAAGAAATTTTCCCTGATGTTTATGTTTTATGGTTTAGTGTACTATAATTTAGTGTTCTGAAATTTTAACCATTACAAAAAGACTTATTTCATTTTCTCCTTCCAGGTTAAGATGTGTATGAAAGTGATATATTCTGCATGTTTTGAAGAAACAGCTGTTTTCAGAGAAATTCTACCATAGATAGGCTTGTTTAGTAAATCCCATGCTGCAATAGATGAAGAAAATGACAGTAAAGTGTGGACTGTCAGATTTGTGTTGATATGATACATTGTCTCAGCTAAATGTTATGGGAAGCATTAATGAACAGGCTGCAAAATATAGTTATGTGAGGTACAGTGTATTAATTTAGAATAAAATAGTCATCTACATTTAGTCTCAGGCAACCCAAAACTTGAGCTAAAACTGCTTCCTGATTTTCTGAGCAGTCATATGTAATGACAACAGTTAGTCTAACGAAAATTCTGCAACAAAACAGTGCGATAAATGATGAATTATGTGTTTCAACAGATGTGTTTTCCAATTACTATTCTATCAGATGTCATAGATGAGTAATTAGTAATTATAAATTCATCTCAGAGTATTGGATGAACACCTGTTTAGGTTCTTGGCACTGTGAATGAAGAAAAAAATAAACTTTTCACCAAAGTCTTTGACTCATAGGATATATTGATAAGAAAGGACATTCTCATAGGAAGGGCTAAGTAATGCTATGAAAATCTGAAATGAAGTGTCCAAGAAATTAACAGGCACAACTTCGTTAGGAATTCAAATGAAGTAGAGATAGATTTTTATGAGTTCAGGGAATCAAAGAAAACTGGATTGTGGAGGGAGGAAAAGAAGACAGAGCTCAAACATAATGAGCATGGATGGGACCCAAAATTAGACAGCAGACACAAGGCTTATTGTGGTGATAGGGGGTCAGAAGTTGGTGTGAACTTTTCTAAGGTTTTAATATGAGATGTTTCTTTCTTTTTTTTTTTTTTTTTTTTGAGATGTTTCTTGTGGGTACTTGTGTTTAAGCAGGGGTCTGTGCTGGTTGCATTGGGAAGGTTTTGAACCTTGGGGACTATGGTCTAACTTGCAGAATTAGATCACTGGTGGTGGGCTTTGTAGGTGAGAGTTGCTTCTAGTTCTGACCTGAGTTCTCCCAAGATATGAATGAGTGATGTCACAAGCACCCCCTGCCACAAATAGAGCCATCTCAGCTGCCACACCTTCCCCACTGTGATGGATTGATATCACCTTAAGCCATGAGTCAAAGGAAATTTTTGTTTCTGTCAGGTGCTTTGTCATACTGGTGTGAATGGTAACTGATACAGTGTGGAACTGAAGGGCATTGCATATTGACATTGTGTGAAGCATAATTCCTATTTATTTATTTAGTTAGTTTTTCTCAAGGCAGGGTCTCACTCTAGCCCAGGCTGACCAGGAATTCACTATGTAGCCTCAGGGTGAACTTGAAATTATGGCAATCCCCCTATCTCAGCTTTCCATGTGCTGGGATTAAAGGTATGTACCACCACACCTGGCATCCTTTCTTTCCTTTTTGAGTGTCTACAAACTGTCTTTAATGAGTTACATAAAGTAAAATTAAACCTCAATGTTCTTTGAGCTATCAAATCAAATGTCTGCTATGTCACCAAATACAGAAATATATAACATTGTTCTTTTCCCTGCCTCTATAGTAAGAAAAAAAAAATCCTTTGAATAAAGCACTTGCTATGCAGACATGAGTTCCTGAGTTTGGATCCCCAGAACTGAAATTAGGTGAAGCCCAGTCCCTACATATTGGCATATTGGCAAAAAAGCATATATTATTCATTAGAAGGGTGTGTACGTGTGTGTGTGTGTTCAATGGGCTAGACCTGAAAAATCACACTTTTGTTCACATCAGTGCTACGTCTACATCTAATCATAAGGAAGAATGGTAAGTACTATCAAGCTCTATTCTTGGAAAAAGAGGGGATCAATGATCTTGATAAACAAATAGTGTGTGCCAGTGTGTGGCTTTCTAGTCAAAATTATTTCTGTCCACATACATGATACTTTCACACTTTTCCTTAAGAGCTATGAGGCAAAGTTCCATGTATACTTCAAGCTCAAGTTCAAAAGTAAGAGCCCTAGGTAATCCACATTTAAAAAAACAACCCTGCTCATGTAACCTTAGATAATTTAATATTGTCTTGCATATTTAAAACATGCTATCTCTGGGATGGAGAGGTGACTTAGTAGTTAAGCCACTTGCAAAGCCAAAGGACCCAGATTGTATTCCCCAGGGCACACGTAAACCAGCAGCTGAAGGCACTGATGCTCTCACTCTCCCTCTGTCTCTTCCTCTTTCTTAAAAAATGTGTTCTCTCAATCCTGGGCTGACTCTAATGGGAGGATCTCTCTTGTCTCCTGAGTGACTCCAGTGCCATGCTTTCTCTGTCCAGAACTGAAATAAGAACTAGGGTTGTGGCTCCTCAGGGCATTCACAGGTATCAGCTTACTTTCTGCTCTGGCAGTATGTGTCCTAATATGTGAATAGGCAAAGTTTTTAGTTTATGCTCTTTTGGCAGCTAACTCTGATGTGTTTGCTTCCAGTGAGTGCTATGTATAAACAACTGCCTCTAAATCCTCCTCTAAGAGAATGTCTATGATTATCTACTCCTAACTCCTCTAACCAGAGCTTCATCCTTCCCTGGAGCAGTAAGCAGTGCCCAGCCACCAAAGGTTCTGGTGGAAAACAAATTCACTTGATATGATATTTGCCACTAATAAAAATTAATGGAGGTATCAAGGTATATTTTAAGCCTCACTTCCTAATGTTTGTGGTTAATTAGCAGTTTTTCCCCCAGTTCTGCAAAGACTGGGACTGAAGACCTTCTTCATTCTCTTATTTTTGTGTGCAAATCAATCCAAGCTCTCTTGAGTTTAATTTATTTTAGTATGTATTTTTGAACTTTTAAAATTTCCAATTAAAAATACAAAGTGATGTTTCCTTACATAATTTCTTTTTTGTTGTTGTTGATCCTACTCCTTATTCTTCTATTCCACACCTTTTCCCCACCTTGTGCCCTTCCACCCCTGCCAGCGGTTCCCTTTCTACTTTCATATTACATGTGTTTTTTCCCCTCTGGAAGTCCCCTTTCTATTTTTTTTTGGCTCCCCCCCTTTTATATTAGTTATGTCCACAATGTGTATACAACCATGTTGGTACCAGCATTAGCCTCCTCCTTGTCCTCCTCCATAGGGATCCTCTTCATTGAAGAATGTGGGTCATGCATTGTGGGGTTAGCTACAGTTAAGGTAAGATGCAATGTTTCTGTGCATAATATCCCAGCATGTGGCTCTAACAATCTTTCTGCCCTGCCCTCTCTTCCACAAATTTCTCTGAGCCTTTTTTTTTTTTTTTTTTTTGGTCTGCTTCAGTGATGAGGTCTTGGGAGCCTCTATGTCTTTGGTTTGGTAGGAGATGAGTGTTCTCTGTGGCTATCTCCTTCACCCTTGTGCTAGTACCAGGTTCACCAAGAAAGCAGCACTCTTGCTCATTTCCCAAATTAATCTTGGTTTCAGCTGGGGCCCTGTTGAGGCTGATTCTCTTCTCAGGATCTGCATCCATCTGAAAAAGAGAAGCAAATTCTCCAATGGAGAGTGAAGTCAGCACCAGATAAATTGGATAACCATTATTATATTAGAGAGAATTTAATAGGTATAGGCCCTCTTGTAGCCCATGATTGCTGGCAGCTTGATAATGGAAAGCGGGTCATGTTTTCAGATATAGTTCTGACTTGTTTTCCAGCTCTACCTATGGGTTCTGTTCCACTGAGCAGATCATTTAGCCAAATCAAGAGCAGTTGGTTACCCAATATAGCTGTGGTCTACTATTTCACTTGTGTGAACATCATGTCAGGTTGTTTGCTACTGAGTAGCTAACACCATGAGTTGCTTGGACAGATGTTGGTCATTTTCCCCCAGGCACTCATGTAGCGCCTTCTGACACTAGATGAACTCACTGCCTGGGATCTGACTCTCCTCCAGATTCCAGCCCAGTCACTCCATGTTCCATACCAACAGCATATGGTATCTTCAGCAATAGGGTCTTACCTCTAAGCTTTGGTGGGTCATCAAGTGATCTGACTGAAATATGTCTTTTGGGAAATCTTATAGGTTGCTCTGATCAACAGCTCATTGTGGTTGTTAACCACACACTGGTACTGGGAGTTATAGGCCAGCATCAAGGAAAAGAAGGACAAAAAAGATAGGTAATACACAAAAGAAAGAAAGAAGAAAGAAAGAGGAGAGGGAGAGAGAAACAGGAGAAGATTAAGGTTAGTTTTTATCATACTTTCTCCAGGGCCCTGTGATTCAGGTATTCCCTCTAAGGACCTGATGAAGGTTCAACCATTTGGTCTGTCTTTTAGGATGTAGAATTTTATGATGTCATTGAAATTTGGGTCCAGTTTGGTATCTTCCACCCTTATCCTTCCCTACTGCTCCACCTTCCCTATTGTCTGGTCCTCAGAGATGCTTATTAGGTATGTAAGCATATCTGAGAGATTCAGGTTAGGGGACACAGATGAGTGAGACCATGCAATGATTATCTGTCTGTTTGGATGAGTTCACTGAGAAGGATCGGATCCCAGTTTTACCATTTTTCTTCAAATTCAATTGTGTCATTTTTTTCTTTACTGCTGTGTAGAATTCTACTCTGTAGATATACCACATCTTGGTTATCAATGCATCTAATTATGGACATCTGGGTTGATTCCAGTTCTTTGCTATTATGAATTGAGCAGCTATAAACATGGTTGAGCAAATCTCTCTGAATTGAGGCATGGAGCTTTTAGGCTAAATGCTCAGTAAGGAAATCCTGGGTCTGTTAGTAACTCTATCAACGTTTTCAGGAGTCCCCATAATGCTTTCCATGGGGGTTGTACCATATTACATTCCCACCACCAGTGAATGAAGGTTCCTATTTCTCCACATCCTCACCAACATTTGTTTTCATTTTTTAATGTTTGCTATCTTGACTGGGGTAAGGTGGAATCTCATAGTTGTTTTAATTTGTATTTCCCCAATGATTAAGGATAATGAACATTTTACTATGTGTGTGTTTTCCATTTGTATTTCTTCCTCTGAGAACTCCCTGTCCAGTTATTTGTCCCATTTAGTGAGTGGGTTGTTTGACTTTTTATTGTTTAGAGTTTTGAGTTCTTTGTAGATTCTAGAAATTAGGCCCCTGTCAGTTGTATAGCCTGAAAAAGTTTTCTTCCATTCTGTGGGTAATCTATTGGCTCTGCTTATTGTATGATAGTCTGTGAAGAAAGTTTTAAATGTCATGAGATTCCAATAATTGAGTGAGTGTTTAAGTTCCTGACCTACTTGGGTTTAGTGCAAAAATTCTTTTCCCATGGAAAGTTCCTCCTACTTTTTCTTCTAGTAGTTACCAAGTTTCCAGTCTTATATTGAGGTATTGAATCCATTTGCACTTGATTTTGTACATGGAGAGATGTGTATACCTCATTTCATTTTCCTGCATATGGTTACCAAGTTTGTCCAGCACCATTTGTTTAAGGTGCTGTCTTTTTTTTTTCCAGCCTACATTGTTAGGGACTTTGTCAAATATCAAATAGCTGTAGTTACTCAAGCCAAAGTCTGGGTCCTTGATTGTGTTCCAGGGGTCTATAATCCTGTTTTTCTGTCAGTGCCATGTTGTTTTTATTACTATGGCTTTGTAATATAGCTTTATATCAGGTATGGTTATGTCACTAGAGGTGTTTATTTTTCTGAAGATATACATGGATAGCCAAGGCCTTCAACGATTCATATGAATTTGGAGGTCATTTCTATTACCCCCGTGAAGAAAAATGTTGGGATTTTTATTGATCTTGCATTGAATCTTTATATTGCCTTTGGTAAGACTGCCATTTTCACAATGTTGACACTCCCTATCCAGTAGCATGGGAGGTCTTTCCATTTCTCTAGTCCTCCTCATTTTCTTTTTTGAGTGTTTTTATGTTTTCATTGTATATGTTGTTCACATACTTGGTTAATGTTATTTCAAGGCATTTTACTTTTTTGTTGTTGCTATTGAAAATGGGACAATGTCACTTATTTCCTTCTCTGTATCTAGGCCTTTTGCATACAGAAAGGTTACTGATTTTTGCACATTGATTTTATATCCTGCTATTTTGCTGAAGGAGTTAATCACCTTTAAGTGTCTTGAGATGCAGGTTCTTGGGTTGCTTATGTATCATGTTGTCAGTGAATAGGGCTAACAGTACTTCTTTTTAAATTTGTATCACTTATATTTATCTTTCTTGTTGCTTGAGCTAGGGCTTCCAGGACAATGTTGGAGAGCAGAGGTGAGAGTAGACACCCCTGTAATATTCCTGATTTCAATGGAAATTCCTTCAATCTTTCCCCATTAAGTATTATTTGGGCTTTAGGAGCTTTATTTATAGCCTTTGTAATGTTGAGGTATAAGCCATGCATGCCTATTGTCTCTAATGTTTTGATCATGAAGTGCTGTTGTATTTTGTCAAAGGCCTTTTCTGCATCTATCAAAATAATCATGTGTTTTTTTTGTGTTTTAAGCTTATTTATGTGGTGTATTACATTGACAGATTTCCATATATTGAATAACCCCTATGTTCCTGATATGAAGTCTACTTGATCATGGTGGAAAATGCTTTGTATGTGTTGTTGGATTCTGTTTGTGAGGATTTTGTTCAGGATCTTTGTGACTAAGTTCATCAGGAAAATAGGCCTATAGTTTTCTTTTCTTGTGGCATATTTGCCTGGTTTCGGTATTAGGGTGATACTAGCTTCATAGAAGCAGTTGAGGAGCTTTCCCTGTTCTCTAATTGCATGGCACAGTTTGAGAAAAATTGGTTTCAGTTCTTCCTTAAAGGTAGGATAGAATTCACCTGAGAAGCCATCTGGTCTGAACTCTTCTTTTGGGGAGGTGATTGATTACATTTCCAATATTGATGGGTGTGATAGGTTTGTTTAAGAAATTAATCTGCGGTGAGTTTAGCTTTGGTAGGTGGTATGTGTGCAGGAATTCATTCACTTCCTCCATATTATCCAGTTTTGTGGAGTAGAGGTTTTTGAAATATTTTTTTCAAAGAACCATCTATTTGTTTCCAGAAATGAATTAGAATGAGAACTCATCTTATCAAAACTTATGGGCCACAATGAAGGCAGTCCTCAGGGAAAATTCATAGCACTAAATGCCTTTATAACAAAGAAAGATCCCAAATCAATAACCCATCCATCCACCTAAAAGCACTGGAGAAAGCAAGAAGAATATAACCCAGAAAGCTCCAGATTGAAAGAAATAATTAAGATCAGAGCAGAAATTAATGAACTGGAAACTAAGAAAACAGATGAAACCAAGAGATGGTTCTTTGAAAAAATAAACAAAATCAACAAACCCCTGGCCAACTTGGTCAAGCAAAAAAAATAAACACTTCTCATTAACAAAATTAGAAATGAAAAAGGAGAGGTCACAACAGACATAAGTGAGATTGGGAGAGTAATCAGGACTTATTTCCAAAACCTCTACTCCACAAAACTGGATAATATGGAGGAAATGGATGAAAACCTGGAAACATGCCACCTACCAAATCTAAACTCAGAGCAGATTAATCTGCTAAACAAACCTATCACACCCATTAAGATTGGAAAGGTAATCAAAAACCTCCCCAAAATGAGGAGCCCAGGACCAGACAGCTTCTCAGCTGAATTCTATCAAACCTTCATGGAAGAACTGATACCATTTTTCTCAAGCTGTGCCACACAATTGGAGAACAGGAAAGCTCTCCAACTCCTCCTATGAAGCTAATGTCACCCTAATACCAAACCAGGCAAATATTCCACAAAGAAAGAAAACTATAGGCCTATTTCCTTGATGAACTTAGGCAAAAAGATCCTGAACAAAAGCCCCACAAACAGAATACAACACTTCAAAAGCATTATTCCACCTTGATCAAGTAGGCTTAATCCCAGGGACACAGGGGTGGTTCAACATATAGAAATCTGTCAGTGGAATACACCACATAAATAAGCTTAAACACAAAAAAACACATGATCATTTCAATAGATGCAGAAAAGGCCTTTGATAAAATAAAACATCTCTTCATGATCAAAATACTGGAGAGAGGGCTGGAGAGATGGCTTAGCGGTTAAGCGCTTGCCTGTGAAGCCTAAGGACCCCGGTTCGAGGCTCGGTTCCCCAGGTCCCACGCTAGCCAGATGCACAAGGGGGCGCACGCATCTGGAGTTCGTTTGCAGAGGCTGGAAGCCCTGGCGTGCCCATTCTCTCTCTCTCCCTCTACCTGTCTTTCTCTCTGTGTCTGTCTCTCTCAAATAAATTAAAAAAAATACTGGAGGGAATTAGCATAGACAGTTTATATCTCAACATAATAAAGGCTATATATAAAGATCCTAAAGCCCAAATCATAACGGAGAGAGACTGAAGGAATTCCCATTGAGATTCAGAACAAGACAGGGGTGTCCACTAGCACCTCTGCTCCTCAATATAGTATTGGAAGTCCTAGCTCAAGCAATAACACAAGAGAAAGAAATAAAAGGGATACAATTTGGAAAGGAAGAAGTTAAGTTAGCTCTATTTACAGATGACATGATTCTTTGCATAAGAGACCCAAGAGCCTCCCTCTTAAAACTTTTAAAGTTGGGCTGGAGGGATGTCTTAAGGGTTAAGGCATTTGCCTATAAAACCAAAGGACCCAGGGTCTATTCTCCAGGATCCACATTAGCACAGGGGGGCACACACAACTGGAGTACATTTGCAGTAGCTGGAGGCCCTAGAGCACTCCCCCTTCCCTCTCTCTCTCTCTCTCTCTCTCTCTCCCCCTCTATTTCTCTGTCAAATAAATAAAGAAATAAAAATATAATAATTAGAATAAATAAAAAAAAAACTCTTAAAGGTGATTGACTCTTTCAGCAAAGTAGCAGGACACACAATCAATGTGCAAAAACCAGTAGTCTTTCTGTATGCAAAAGACAAAGATACAGAGAAAGACTTAAGTGACATTGTCCCATTTTCAATAGCAACAAAAAAATACCTTGGAATAACATTAACCAAGGATGTGAAAGTCTTATACAATGAAAACACTAAAAAACAAAAACCTCAAAAAAGAAATTGAGGAGAACTTGATAAAATAGAAAGACCTCCCATGCTCCTGAATAGATACAATTAACATTGTGAAAATGGCAGTCTTTTTTTATTATTTACTTTTTTTAATTCATAATTTTTATTAACATTTTCCATGATTATAAAAAATATCCCATGGTAATAACCTCCCTCCCTGCACTTTCCCCTTTGAAATTCCATTCTCCAACATATTACCTCCCCATCTCAATCATTCTACTTACATATATACAATACCAACCTATTAAGTACCCTCCTCCCTTCCTTTCTCTTCCCTTTATATCTCCTTTTTAACTTACTGGCCTCTGCTACTACCCCTGTTTTAGGTTTTCAGTATCAGGGATGTATTCCCTCCCTTAGAGAGGGTCTCCAGTCCAATTGGAGGGCAGTTGGTTTCCATCATGACAGACATGCCACTATTGCAACCATTGTCTCATTTGGCCTGGCTGGTCAATTATAAGGCTTGAAGTGCCCACTGTTGAGTATTTTCAGTGGTGGTATCTCTTCCTCCCATTGGACTGCATATAGAATAGCTTCTTCCAGCTTTCTGTCAGCTGGTCTACATGGAGGAGATTATCAGCTCAGTTCCAGCAGGATTTCTCAGTGGCCTTGCAGCCCAAGTATGTGGGGTCTTCAGCAATAGGGTCTTACCATCGATTCCTGGTGGGAAACCAAGGGCCTCAGCAATGGCCTATAATGATTGGGGGCATCAGGGACCACCCTGGCCAACAACTCACTGGAAGGTATCCCATCACTGACACTGAAAATTTTCTGGCAATGATCTACAGCTCCTGAGTGTTCCATTGTCCAAAAAAGTAGGATTCCATATGATTTATTTATGGATTTTGATTATTCTGTCCTCCACCTTTCCTTTACTCAATCTCCTCCCCTGGCCTCACTTTGGGCCTTCTCACCCCTGTTAATCTATTCTTCTACTTACATATATACAATATTAACTTATTAAGCACCCTCCTCCCTTCCTTCCTCTTACGTTTGTATCTCTTTTTTAGCTTACTGGCCTCTGCTACTGAGTTTTTCCTTCTCATACAGAAGCCCAATCATCTGTAGCTAGGATACACATTTGAGAGACAACATGCAGTGCTTGGCTTTCTGGGCCTGAGTTACCTCACTTAGTATAATCCTTTCCAGATGCATCCATTTTTCTGCAAATTTCATAACTTCAGTTTTCTTTACCACTGAGTAGAACTCCATTGTGTAAATGTGCCATAGCTTCATTATCCACTCATTAATTGAGGGACATCTAGGCTGGTTCCACTTCCCAGCTATTATAAATTGAGCAGCAATAAACATGTTTGAGCACATACTTCTGAGGAAATGAGATGAGTCCTTAGGATATATGCCTGGGAGTGCTATAGCTGAGTCATATGGTAGATCAATCTTTAGCTGTTTTAGGAACATCCACACTGATTTCCACAATGGCTGGACCATATTGCATTCCCATCAACAGTGTAGAAGGGTTCCTATTTTTCCACAACCCACCAGCATTTGTGATCATTTGTTTTCATGATGGTAACCAATCTAACAGGAGTAAGATGGAATCTTAATGTAGTTTTAATCTGCATTTCCCTGATGACTAGGGATATAGAACATTTTCTTAGATGCTTATATGCCATCTGTATTTCCTCCTTTGAGAACTCTCTACTTAGCTCCATAGCCCATTTTTTAACTGGCTTGTTTGAGTTCTTATTATTTAACTTTTTGAGTTCTTTGTATATCCTAGATATTAATCCTCTATCAGATATATAGCTGGCGAAGATTTTTTCCCATTCTGTAGGTTGCCTCTTTGCTTTTTTCACTGTGTCCTTTGCGGTGCAAAATCTTTGTAATTTCATTAGGTCCCAGTGGTTAATCTGTGGTTTTATTGCCTGAGCAAATTGGGGTTGAAATTGAGAAAGTCTTTGCCACAACCAATATGTTTAAAGGTTTCCTCTACTTTTTCCTCTAGCAGTTTTAGAGTTTCTTGTCTGATGTTAAGGTCTTTAATCCATTTGGACTTAATTCTTGGTGCAGCACATTTTTGATTTACATATTTTTTGATTCAAATATTTTGAACTAAACTTGCATCTGTGGGATAAAGGCACCTTGGGTCTGGTGTAAGATCTCCTTGATATGTTCTTGAATTCAGTTTGCAAGGATTTTGTTGAGAATTTTACCATCTACATTTATTATGAAAATTTGTTTGTAGTTTTCTTAGCATTACATTTATGGCATTTTGGGATCAGGGTAATACAGGCTTCATAGAATGAGTATGGTAGTATAAGTATAAGAAGTACTTGTGTTGGATATTCTTTAAAAGTTTGATAGAATGTATTAGTCCATCCAGTTCTGGATTTTCTAGTAGAGAGACTTTCAAACATTTGCTTCAGTCTTATTATTGTTATCGTTTTGTTCACATTGTTTGCATCATAGGTTATATAAATTTAGAAATTTATCCACATGTCTTCCAGGTTTCCCAGCTTTGTGAACTATAAGTTTTCAACATACTCCATAATAGACATCTGTGTTTTTGGACTGTTTCGAAGCAAATCTTTTTTATCTCTAATTTTAAATAAGATTTTTTTTTAACCTTCCTTATTTTAATTTTATTTTTTTTAATTAGCTTTGTACTCAGTGAATAGTCAAGTTGCTACCATTGTTAGCCTCCTCCCTGTCTTCTGCCTTCCCTCTGGCCCCTCCTTTTTGAGGTATATGGGTCATACATTTTGGGGTTAGCTTTCAGTTATGGGTAGGAAGAAGTGTCTCTGTGTATCATGACCCAACGTGTGGCTCAGACATTCTTTCCACCCCCTCTTCTGCAAATTTCTGAGCCATGTTGGGTTAATTTTAGGTCTGCTTCAGTGATGAGGTCTTGGGAGCCTCTGTGTCTCTGGATATCTGATTTGGTAGGAGTTGATTGTTCAGATGCATATACCCCCTTGGTATCTGGCTTATGTGGGTCCTGGGGATTGAACGTGGGTCCTTGAGCAAATTCCTTAACTACAAAGCCATTTCTCTAGCCCTTTATCTCTAATTTTATTATCTTTCTAATGGCTTGCTAATCTTTGTTAGTATTTTTAAAGAGTCAAATCTGTTATTTTCTAAATTACACTTCTAGTCTCTTTTTAATTAAGTCAGGTACTAAGCAAGTGTTGGGCTCCTTCCCACTCAGGTAGTGCCCAGGGAAGAACCAGGCCTGCTGGTTCCTCCCTAGGGGTTGAGGGGATGATCAGAGTAGGACGACCCAGAAACCTCTCCTGGCAACCGGAGAAAAAACCACACTGAGCCAGGAGTCCTTTCGAAGCAGGAACTCACTTTATTGTTTAGGTTGGGGTGAGATGTAAGGACCAACAGCATACCGAGACCTGTGAGATGATTGGTTCTAAGTGCATAGGAGCGGAGACTCTTGTAAGATTCCCGGGGGAGGGGGAATCTTCCATGGTGGGAGACCCACGCCCAAGAACCAAGACCTAGCCACTGGATGCAAAGGCAAGAGGCAGCTTTATTGTTCACACAGGCGCCTGCGGGCACTCCAGTCCTTTGAGAGGCTGAGCGCGCCGGGCAAGGGAAAGGGTCTCTTTTTATAGGGTTAGGGAGAGCAGAAGCAGGTTTACAGAAGCAGAAGCATGATTTCAGTCCCAGCACTGGTTACTGGTTACTTATTAATAGACTTGGAGTCGGTGGGGATCCTTTTTTTTTTTTTTTTTTCTTCTCGGAAACATCCTGACAGGGTTATCTATAGTACATTAGGCGGGGTTAATGGTCATGCTATGGTCACAAGGTTGTTTGCATGTCTGCATCTGGGGGTCACAAGGCTGTTTGCCTGTCTGCATCTGGGGGCTGTTTTTGGCTCCTGGTATTTTTCCATGGGTTTTACAACTCTAACTTCCTGTGTGGAAGTGGCAGGCCAGAGGCCATTTGGCCCCCTGCAGAGTCATAGCTGGGTGAGGCAGTTAGGTTCAGGAAGTTCCACTAGGCCTCACGTCCGGGCCTCTCAAGGCCCAACAAGCAAGTATTTCTCCGGGCCTCTCAAGGCCCAACAAGCAAGTATTTCTTGTCAACTGGGTTTGAATTGACTCCTTGCTTTTCTAGAGCCTAGATATATAAACATTTAGGTATTTATTTGCAATATTATTTTTTTTTTAAATATGGGCACTTATAGCTATAAACATTCGTCTTAGGATTGCCTTAGGTTGTTGTAATCATTTTGATTTTATTCTAGGAATTTAATTTCTTTAATTTATTCAATGATCTGTTCTTTCAAAATTGTGTTATTCAGACTTCAAGTATTTATGTAGCTTCTCAAGTTTCTCTTTTTGGGTTATAATTTTATTAGGACTATTTCAAGTTTTTATGTATTTGGTAAGACTTGCCTTCTGTGATTACTTTTGGAGAAGGTCCAATGTGCCACTGAGAATAATATGCCTCCAGAATCTGTGGGATGGAAATTTCTATAGATAGCTGCTAAATCTAGTTTGTCTAACATATAATTTATCTCTGAAATTTCTTTGCTGATTTTTAGTTTGAAAGATCTATCTTCAAATTGAGGGGTAATTAATCAGGAAAGGCCTCAAAACAGGGAATCTAAAAGATGTAACACTGTCTGCTCCAGAAGAACCAGAATTGCCTTCCACATGGCAGGATCTGTTTATACTTCTCTTAATTTGCAGTGGCTGGAGGCCCTAGCGTGCCCATTCTCTCTCTCTCTAGCTGCCTCTTTCTATTTCTGTCACTCTCAAATAAATAAATAAATAATAAAAACGATAGAAATAATGTTAAGGAGGGCATATTTTTTCCCCTCACAGTTCCATAGTACTTCAACCTGTCTTGGTGGAAGGCACAGTGGTGTTCATAAAGGGTGAAGAATATGGTAGAAGCTTCTCAAATTATTGCTAACCAGGAAGCAGAATACAGACGGAATTAGGGACTACCTCACAGTGACCAAACTTTGTCAACTAGACACACTACCTAAGGTTTCCACAGCTGCCTTAAATAGTGTCATCAGTTGGGGAGCAAGTGATTGTAACATGAGTCTATGGAGAACATTTTAGAACTAAACCACAGTACATGGTGTATTAGGTAGTGATAGTGATTATGGAGAGAATTAGAGCAAGGGGATGAAATAAAAGGAAAGTGGCTCTGATGGCCTTGGTGAATAAAGAATAGAAGGTGAGAGGGCTTCCTGTCAGTATCTGACAAGAATGGCAGTCAAGGATGAGGGAACAGTGAATACAAAGAACCTGTTTCAGCAGTGTTCCTGGTCTGTTTCATAAATCCAGGTGCCATTATAAATGGAATAGAGTAAGGGAGAACAAGGAAGTAAGAAAAAAAGGCCAGTGACAGTATAAGGGACCTTGTTTGGAGGGTCTTTTAAACCTCTGTGTAAGTTTTGATTTTAACTTTCAGTGGGAAGATTCAGAAACATATCAAGGAGCTATTACAGTGTGCTTGCAAGAGATAATAACTTCAGTCAGGGTGGTATGGATGTGGTAGCAAGAAGTAGGCAAGACACACAGGTGAAAAGAATGGTGAGTATAGATTTCAGGGGAGGACAGGGACTCTAATGCTGTGTTGAGTTTGAACTTTTTAAATTGGAAACTGCTAGACACTGATAGCAATTGGCAAGAGAACACATTCATGTTGGATTTCAGGAGATATTTTGGCCCACTGTCTATATTTAGGTAAGCTTTTATGTAAAGAAATGTGGATAGATCTAAAATAACTGAATACAAAATCAATCTCTGAAGCCAGATTCCCTGTCTTGTCCTGACAAATACTCTAACCTGTGGATACCCAGTGTTCCCATTTGGAAAATGGAGCAAATAATTTTAGTGTCTAATTTAAGGAGTTAATGAGATGAGTTAGTAAATATATTGAACTTAAATCAAGAAAGAGCTGAAACTAGATGTGCTAAAAGTATTAGCTGGTATTTTACTACAAATAGTCTTTTCTCAGTTTATTTTTATATCCTTTTCATACATTATTTCACTTGATCTCACTAAGAAAATTATATGACAGACATTTTTCTTGACAAATGAGTAAACTAGGCCCAGAGAGGAAAAATCACTAGTCCAGTGAGACCAATTTAGAAATGGAGAAAGTGATATTCTACCCTGGCAATAAAACAGTTAATCATCTTTATAAATAGTAAAATCCAGCCTTGTATGCAGGTCAAGACCACTGAAGATTAGAGTTGTAGTTCATGTAAGCAGCCAAGTTAGAAACTCAGTGAGTTTGAGCTTAAAATAATCCTATGAACAAATAAGCAGGATAATTTGAAATGTCAATGTGACATTCTGTTCCAGAGTAAATTAATATGATGTGACTGAAGGGCTTTTTTTTTTTTTTTTTGTCATGGCTGCAACAATCAGAAGCCAGACATTCTCTCCTCTCTAGTTTCCTGCTATGACAATAGACAATCACTAAGAACATCCTATAAGAGTTGAGTACTTTTTATGCACAAAGGTGACATATCATCAGTATCCAATTATACTCATTTTTGTGGGAAGAAGAGTTGCTTTAAACACTATAATGTGATGAAGCAAGCATTGCAAAAACAAATGCATTTTTCTATAATTAATTTGTTATTGGTAGGAATCACTGTGATACCCCACAACTCATTCTTTTTGTAGAAAACACTGTGATCCCCATATTGCACACTCATTCTTCTGGTTGCTAAGGTGAAGGTCACTCAGGTGATTTGAATGACCCTGAACGATTGACCAGAAACTAGAAAGTCCCAGTCAGCATTTAATAAACTTGCAAAATCCACTGTGGGGTTCTTCTCATATTTTAGAATCCTCTTCATTTGTCCATTTCCTTGGATTTAGATTTTTGTTTGTCAGTCTTGACCATATCGCTGGGTACTTCTTTACTTTTATCTCAGTGCTATGCCCTGAATCTCATCTAGACCATCCTGATGTCTGTCCAGAACATGTTCCTTACATAAAACTTCAGTACTTATGTAGAAATCAGTAATTTACTAACCAAAACTCTGATTTTATGAGTTGGCTGTGAACATGCCTATGAGTGAGTTTTGCCAGACCTTTCTGTAACTCTTAAAAAAAAATTCAGAGCTATGGGACACCTCTTAGCAGACATGTACTATATTTTAATATATTGATAATTTTGCACTTTTGTATATAATGAATTTTGATCATATTAATCTCCCATTCTTGTTTCCCCATGCCCTCCCACTGAACCCCTTCTTCTTCTTATCCCAGTTCTACTTCAATGTTGTTTTACTGTTTTCTTTCTTCCTTCCTTCCTTCCTTCCTTCCTTCCTTCCTTCCTTCCTTCCTTCCTTCCTTTCTTTCTTTCTTTCTTTCTTTCTTTCTTTCTTTCTTTCTTTCTTTCTTTTTTTGATGACCCACTGAGTCTAATTTTTTTTTTGCATGAACATGGGAGGGTAGTTATTAACTAGGGCATAGACCACTGAACATACCACTGGAAAAAATGTCTCTCTCTTTCCCAGGAACCATTAACTGATAATAACTTCTCAGGGAAAGTTGAGGTGCCCCATGAGCCCCTCCACCCTCTGTGCTGGAATGTTTATGGGTCCAATCTGGTATAAACAACATGTACTACAAGCTTATGAATGCAATAATTATGCTATATGTGAAAGACAGTGTTCCAAAGCACTCCTCCCCATCCTGTGGATCTTGTATTCTTTCTGATACCTCTTCTTCAATGTTCCCTGAACCTTGGAAGGAGCAATATAGATGTCTCATTGAGTTCTGAGCACTCAATAGTCACTTATTTTTACCACTTTGATGAGTTTTGATGCTACACAGTAGTCACTACCCACTACCCCTCCAAAAAAAAAGGAAGCCTCTCTGACTAAGCTGAGAGAAGTACCAATCTATGGACATAAGCATAAATATCCATAGGGTAGCTTGTTGGGCACAGCATATTCAATTAGCTCTAAACAATACTAATTGTTCATTCCTAGGGCCTATCACCTCCCCAGTTCACAAGCTTTTGACTAAGTTTTCAGAACCAGACATACTCCTGTAGAGTGATCCTTAATTCTAATCAGAAAGCAGCTGGTTACCCCTGTAATAGTCATGTCACTTGTACCAGTGGTCATATATTGCTAGTATAGTCAGATGTGTAGCACACAGGACCCACCAATGACAAGTTTATTGGTGAATCCCACCACCCCCCCAGAAGCCTACATAGCACCTTCAGGCATCATGAAAGCCAGCTAGTTCAAGAAGTTTTTAGCTCAAATCCAGCTTGATTTCTCTATTGTGCAAGTGAAGCATATTATATATTGAGTAAAAGGATCTCAGAATCTAGAGTCTACAGATTTCTAAGCCTAGCAAATATATTAAACAGCATGGAATTACCTGTACTTTGAGGAAAAGGCCAATGTTTTCTTTCCCAGTGAATTGAAATTTAAAGGAATACTTCTCATGTTACATACCTGTGTGGTAATATACTCTGTGCATATGAACACATATAGAAGACTAGGCATCAGTGAATGTGTCATGGGAAAATACTCACTGTTCAGGTCAAAAACTGAGACCTCATCTATTTATAATTTTCTTTCTTATGGCATAAATATTAGTATAGGCTATTTTCACTATCAAAAGTGTCACAATTTGGTGGTAATTATTTAATACCTCTATGTGGATAGAACTCTTACTATTGCAAGAAATTGTATTTTTAGGGATAAAACATTAGCCTTGTCAGGCATGGTGGTGCATGCCTTTAATCCCAGCACTCAAGAGGTGGAGGTAGGAGGATTGCAGTGAGTTCAAGGCCATCCTGAGACTACATAGTGAATTCCAGCTCAGCCTGGACTAGAGTGACTCTACCTCGAAAAAACAAAATTTAAAAAAGAAAAGTTAGTCTCCCTGGAAATGATGAAATAAGGTAGGAACATTCCCACCTAGGCCAGGGCTTATATTAGAGAAAATTTTGAACTGTAGCTATTGTAGTTAGCTTCTTAGTGCTGGGAAAAACACTTGACAAAAAATAGCTTCTGGAAGGAAAAGATTCTTTTATACTAATAGATTCCAGGGAAAATTTCATCATGGAGGAAGAAGCTGGCTCACTTCATCATACTTCCACAGCAGAGAGACTCCAGCCAGCACCAGCAAGCACCTGAGCCTACACCTAGGGATACAATCTACCTCAAAGTCTGCCCCTGGTGACCCACTTCCTCCAGTAGGGCTTCACCTCACAAATGCTCCAAGCTGAGGACTAAATAGGAAACAACCACAAACACCTGAGACCATGGGATAATTTTTACATTCAAACAACCACAGTAGCCAAGTTATAATGAAGCAGGCCCTTATAGTCTAAAAAATTAAGCTTCTGTCCAACAGACATATGTATTGTTTCATATGTGATGTTTCAGGTGATAGGAACATATACCTATTAATTAAAATCAATTAAAAATAAAATTTAAATAAATAAAAAGTAAATGAAAAAACATAGCTAAGATTAAATAAAAACCTAAATTGATTTTTAAAAACTATCTATATTTTAAGTGTGATTGGTGACCACTGACTGCATTGTGTAGTAACTATAGTGTGTCTCATGCTTGCTGGAAAATTTATTGGACAGTGCTGGTGGCAGTGTGTGTTCCTTTCAGAATTATGACTTTGGAAGAATCATGAAATTAAAAATAATGTGTTTGAAAGTTACTTAGAAATCTAATGCAATCTCTTAATGTAACTGATAAAGTAAGTACACTGAGAAGGATTAGGTGATTCTGAAGTTACTTGGATGGCTGTCAGATAAACTTAACTAGAATGGAGATTTAGAGGAGCAGAATTAACCTAATTCATTGTTTGCTGCCAAACAGCCCATCTCCAAAATGGGAACATCCAACAGCCCGTCTGAGTGACACTGCAGTAGCTCTCCAACATGTGCAGAGGTGAGCGGCTGTATAGGTACTACCCATGTCATTGAAGGCATTGCCAGGATGCTATGCATTCCTTACTATAAGTCATTTTGAATGTGATAGGGAAAGGGATTTAAAAAGAAGTAAAATCAAAATAGCTGTCAGAATAACCGAGTCCAAAGATGAAACACACATTTTATTTTGTCATCAAGTAGTAGGTTTCCCTAATGACATGTTTCCTGCTTTGCTTGGTGGTTAAAATGTCTAGCACTTTGAAAGCTTTGAAAAGCCCTCATATAATGCTGTTTACAGCACTTTAAATCAATTTGATCATCTTCAAAGGAACTGGTGAACCTGTGCCTGTCTGTCCACTTGGATTGTATTGATGCATCTATGGTCCTCTTCAAAAGACTGTTGCACTCAATAATGCTTCTTTGTGTGGAATAATGCATTCTCCCACCCTGTCACTCAGTTTGCTACCAATTTCATTTCTCAATACATTGAAATATGTGTGCAGTGCACACAGATGGATACACATGCCCTTGTTTGATCACTGATTTGAACTTGAGGCCTGAATAAAATGTCTATAGGCTGGAGAGAGATAAGGAGTGTGTTTTGATTGTGAGCTCCAGTAGCTTTTATTGATGTTCATTTAAGAAATTTAAATGGGAATTTTGGGAGATTCACTAGCATAACGTAAGTACCTAGAATATAGGGCACTGCTATGATTTTGTTCAGAGAACATAGGAGTTAGAAACAGAAATTTTGGTTTAATGTGGTAGTGCCAGGTAGTAATAGGCAAGTGATTTTTCCTCAGCCCCATTCTCTCTGATTTTCCTTCTTCATAGGCTTTTAGGGAGAATTATATAAGAAATAGTCATCAATGTACTTATTAATAGCAATGATCTATATAGATTGTAATGACATTTATTCTAATCATTATTAATATTAATAATTAAATATCATATATGTGTATATGTATATACATATATATATAGATATATCTTATAAACCATCTTTGTAATCACCCTTATAAATTCTGGCACAATCTCTTTCAGCTAAACAAAACTAGAATTGTCTCAATATATTGAGAATTTTGATACTTAGGGTCTATTTGTCTTTTCTGTTCTTTTGGTTGAAAATAGAGTTTTGGAGTTCCTTGTGCACATGGTATGTGGGCAGGTCTGGAGTAAGTAGGCAAGACCCATTTCTGGGCCCCTCCAATCTCCCAGGTTTGAGTTCCTTGCAGGGGAGAGGCAGTCTGGAGTGAGTAAGCCAGACCCCCTGTATCTGGGCTCCTCCCACCTCCCCAGTCTGGGTTGCCTGCATTGGTCTGTGCCTGGAGGGCATGGCACAAAGTAGGCCAGATCCCTGTTTCCTTGCCCCTCCCAGTCCTCTGGTCCTGGTAGGTCCCACTGTGCTTTGCTTGGGGAGGCCTGGTTCCTGTGTGAGCTGTGGGATCAGGCCTTTTGATATGGAATCCTGGCTGGCCACTAGGAACCAACATCTGTGTTCACATGAATGAGTCAGAGGGTAAATAAGACAAAGGATAAAAACTAGCTTCCTCTTCAATAAAATAAAAAATCTCCTTAAAATGGGTAGACAGCAATGCAGAAGAGACAACAAAAGTCAGAAAACTGAGCAATCTCCACCAAGGATGTTTAGTCCTATGATGGAAGCCTCCAATGCAATCATATAGAAATCAACAGAAATTCATTCCCCAAATGAAAACACAACAACCAATGAGACCCTGATTAAAAAAAAAAAAAAAATCACTGAACTTAAAGCAAAGCATCAAACAACCAACAATCATATCAATTAAACTGAATAGGATTGTCTCCTAGAGTGTTTAGCTTTTGACAATAGGCTTAACTTGAATGAAGAGGACATTAGAACCCTCCAAAGAGATATGAATAAATTGAAGGTAAGTCAAGAAATGGAAGGACCTCAACAACCGGTTGATTAAGCTTAAGACTTGATCAAATGCAAGAATGATCTACAGGAAGCATCAAAAATGTCAGAACTCAAATTGAAATCATACCTCAAGAAATAGAAGGACATGATACAAAACACATCACATCAATACCAAAACCAGAGAGAGAAGCAACAAGGAAAGAAAATTATAGCCCCATATATATATATATATATATATATATATATATATATATATATCCCTTATGAACTTAGATACAAAGATTCTGAACAAAATCCTTACAAACCAAACTCAACAACACATCAAAATCATTATATACCTTGATCAAGTAGGCTTCATACCAGATTTACAGGAATGATTTAATATATGGAACTTGGTCAACTTAATAGACCCCATAAATAGACTGAACCATAAAAACCACAAGATCATCTCAAGTGATGCAGAGAAGGCCTATGACAAAATACAACACCACTTCATGATCAAAACATTGGAAAGAATAGATGTGGTGGATTTATACTGCAACACAATAAAGCCTATATACAAGGCTCCTAAAGCCCAAATAATAATGGGGAAAAAACTCAAAGAGTTCCCACTGAGAGTGGGAACAAGACAGGGGCTCCCACTTTCAGCACTGCATTTCAACATAGTACTAGAAGTACTAGTCCAAGCAATAAGACAGGGCAAAAGAATAAAAGAGATTCAAATTGGAAAGGAAGACATCAAGTTAGCTCTATTTGCTGATGACATGAGCCTATATATAAATGACCTGAAAGTTTCCATCTTAAAACCTCTGAAGGTAATAAATTCCTTCAGCAAAGTGGTAGTACACAAAATCAATGCACATATGAAAACTATATTTTATTTGCAAAGGTAATACAGAGAAAGAAGTCAATGTGTCTGTCCCATTTTCAATAGCAACAAGAAAAAAAAATTAAATACCTTGGAATAACACTAACAAAGGATGTGAAAGAACTATATAATGAAAACATAAAAACACTCAAGAAAGAAATAGAGGAAGACCTGAGAAACTGGAAAGATCTCCCATGCTCCTGTATAGGTATAATTAATATTGTGAAAATGGTAATTCTACCAAAAGCAATATACAAGTTTAACACAATACCAATAAAAATACCATCATCATTCTTCACTGAGACTGGAAAAATGATCTCAAAATTCATATGGAATTGCAGAAGGCCTCAGATATGGAAACATCCTCAGCAAAAGAAACGCCTCTGGTGGTATCACCATAATCCGATCTAAATCTATATTACAAAGCCATACTGACAAAAATAGTATGGTACTGGAATATTAATAGACACATAGACCAATGAAACAAAATTGAAGACCCAGACTTTAGAGAAAGCAACTACAGCTGTTTGATTTTTGACAAAGTTGCCAATAATGTAGACTGGAGAAAAGACAGCACCTTCAACAAATTATGTTGGACAAATTTAATGAGCATATATAGAAAAATGAAATTAAACCCACTCATTTCTTCATCCAGAAAAATCAAGTCCAACTGGATTAAAGATCTCAATATAAGACCCAAATCTCCTCAACTACTGCAATAAAAAATAAGAGGCATTCTCCCCAATATAGGACTGAGAAAAGTCTTCCTGAACAAAAATCCCCAGAAGCCAAGGAAATTAAACAAGAACTCAATCAATGGGATCTCATGAAGGTAAAAAGATTTTACATAGACAAGCATACCATAAGCATACTCACTGGATGGGAGAAAATCTTTTCCAGTGATATCACTGACAGAATCCTAATATCTAGAATCTACAAAGAACTCAAACAAATATAAATAAACAATAAAATAATCAAACAACCCATTACAAAAGTGGGACATTGAACTAAATAGGCAGTTCTCAGAGAAAGAATTATAAATGCATAACACACACCTAAGAAAATGTTTAACATCCTTAACCATTAGGAAAATGCAAATTAAAACAACTATGAGATTCCTCCTAACCCAGAAAGGATAGCAAACATTAAAATATCAAATGACAACAAATGTTGGCAAGGCTGTGGAGAAATAGGAATACTCATTCACTGTAGGTGGGAATGTAAGCTAGTACAACCCCTGTGGAAATCAATATGGAGTTTCCTAAAAAGACTGAATATAGAGTTACCAACAAACCCTGTTATTCCCTTACTGTGCATTTACCCTAAAAGCATCACATCTCAGTTCAGAGATATTTGCTTAACCATGTTTATAGCTGCTCAATTCATAATACCTAAGAACGTGAATCAATCCAGGTACCCATCATTGAATGAATGGATAACTGAGATGTGGTATATCTACATGATGGAATTCTACTCAGCAGTAAGAAAAAAATGACATATTGAAATTTGTAGAAAAGTGGTTGAACATGAAACAAATCATTCTAAGTGAACTCACACAATCACAGAAAGACAATATTCACAGGACCTCACTCATCTGCAATTTCTAACCTGGATCAGCCCAAGTTGGTGAATAGCATCTTAAGGCTTAGACAATGGGAAAAGTAGGGCTTGGGGAAAGGGAAAGGGTGGCGGGGTAACAAAACTGAACCCAAATTGAACAGTTACAATAGAATCCTATATCATGGAAAAGTAGGGCTTGGGGAAAGGGAAAGGGTGGCGGGGTAACAAAACTGAACCCAAATTGAACAGTTACAATAGAATCCTATATCATGGAAATTAGACTAAAAAGTGGAACCCTCGAGAGACTTCCGGTTAAGATGGTGGCATAGGTACCATGCCAAAGCAGCTAAAAATACCCAGCTAGCTAGAAAATCCAAGCGTTAACTTAATCCAAGATGCAAAAATATATACATTATAACACAAGAAACACTAAAAAACAAGACGATATAAATCCACCTAAAAGTATTACATCAGAAATGTCCTCCAGTGAGAACGAGTTAGAGGAAATGCCTGAGAAAGAGTTCAAAAGAATGATTGTAAATGTTTTCAAAGAAGTCAGAGAACAAATCAAAGGAGTCAAAGAGGAACTTAAAGAGGAAATCAAAGGAATCAAAGAAGATTCAGGACACCAATTTCATGAAATGGGCAATAAAAGACATAAATAAGGAAATAGAAATAATAAAGAAAAACCAGTCAGAATTACTAGCAATGAAGAACACAGTTAATGAAATAAAAAACTGTGTAGAAAATCTGACCAGTAGGATGGACGAGGGAGAGGACAGAATATCTAAGCTAGAAGACCAGGTGGCAGATCTAATATAGTCCAACAAAGAGAAAGACAAACTTATCAAAAAGTATGAGTGGGAATTTCAAGATATTCGGGACATTATGAAAAGATCACAGATAAGAATTCAGGGCATAGTAGAAGGATAAGAATTCCACTCCAAAGGCATAGTAGCTGTCCTCAACAAATTCATAGAAGAAAATTACCCCCAAATTGGGAAAGAGGTGCCAATGCAGATACAGGAATCCTTTAGAACCCCAGCCAGAAAAAGAAACCTGGAAAGAACCTCTCCTCACCATATTATAATCAAACTTCCAAACACACACACCAAAGAAAAAATATTGAAAGCAGTTAGAAAGAAAAACCAAGTTACCTACAAAGGCAAACCAATCAGGATTACAGCAGATTATTCAACACAAAATTTAAAAGCCAGAGGGGTTGGAGTGATATATTCCAAGCTCTGAAAGATAACAACAGTCAACCAATGGTACTTTATCCTCCAAAGCTATCCATTCAAATAGACGGAGAAATAAAGACATTCCATGACAAAACCAGGTTTAAAGGAGTATTTGAAGATAAAACCAGCTCTACAGAAAATATTTGAGAGTCATGCATGCTGAAAAAAAAGGAAAAGCACACATATAAGGAACCTAGAAAAAGCAAGCAATACTCAAATACTAGTTAACAAAAGAGAGCACAGGTAGAACCAGAACCACACACACACAAAAAAAATGGCAAACATACATACACACCTTTCAATAATATGGCCTCAATGCCCCAACACAAAGACATAGGTTTTCAGACTGGGTTAAAAAGCAGGATCCTGGGCTGGAGAGATGGCTTAGCGGTTAAGCGCTTGCCTGTGAAGCCTAAGGACCCCGGTTCGAGGCTCGGTTCCCCAGGTCCCACATTAGCCAGATGCACAAGGGGGCGCACGCGTCTGGAGTTCGTTTGCAGAGGCTGGAAGCCCTGGCATGCCCATTCTCTCTCTCTCCCTCTATCTGTCTTTCTCTCTGTGTCTGTCACTCTCAAATAAATAAAAATTAAAAAAAAAAAAACAGGATCCTACAGTTTGTTGTCTCCATGAAACTCACCTTTCTACAAAGGATAGACATTATCTTAGGAAAACAGTGTTTCAAGCAAATGGGCCTAGAAAACAAGCAGGGGTTGCTATCCTAATATGTGACAAGGTTTATGTTAGTCCAACGTCAAGAAAGACAAGGAAGGTCACTTTATATTGATTAAGAGCACACTCCAACAAGAGGACATTACAATCCTAAACATATATGCACCTAACATGGGAGGCTCCAAAATTTGTCAAACAGCATTAGAACTAAGTTCACAGATAACACCAAACGCAGTGGTGGGTGACTTTAACACCCCTCTTGTCAATTGACAGGTCATCCCAGGAAAAAATAAACAGAGAGGCATCTGGACTAAATGAGGACATAGAAGGGATGGGCCTATATATCTATGACATTTCATCCAAAGGCTGTAAAATATACATTCTTTTCAGCAGCCCATGGAACATTCTCTAAAATAGACCATATATTAGGACACAAAGCAAATCTTAACAAATTCAGGAAAATTGAAATAATTCCTTGCATTCTATCTGACCACAATGGCATTAAACTACAAATCAGCAGCAAGAAAGATACACAAAATCATGAAAACTAAACAATACACTACTAAATGATGAATGGGTCAATGAAGAAATCCAAGGAAATCCAAAAATTTTTGAGTCAAATGAAATGAGAACACAACATATCAAAATTTCTGGGACACAATGAAGGCAGTACTAAGAGGTAAATTTATAGCCTTAAGTGCCTATATTAAGAAATTAGAAAGGTCACAAGTAAACGACCTAATGCTTCACCTTAAAGCCTTGGAAAAAGAAGAACAAGGCAAACCAAAAATCAGTAGATGGGAAGAAATAATAAACATTAGGGCAGAAATTAATGAAATAGAAACAAAAGAAACAACCCAAAGAAGTAATGAAACAGAGTTGTTTCTTTGAAAGGATAAACAAGATTGATAAACCCTTAGCAAATCTGAACAAAAGAAAGAGAGAAGAGACACAAATTAATAAAATCAGAGATGAACAAGGTAACATCACAACAGATTCAAGGGAAATTCAAAAAAATCATAAGGACATACTATAAAAGCATATACTCCACAAAGTATGAAAATCTGAAAGAAATGGATGATTTCCTTGATTTATATGACCTCCTAAATTAAATCAAAATGAGATTACTCAGTTAAATATACCTATATCAAACATGGAGATATGAACAGTTATCAATAATCTCCCAACTAATAAAAGCCCAGGCCCAGATGGATTCACTGCTGAATTTTACCAAACCTTTAAGGAAGAGATAACACCATTGCTTCTTAAGCTTTTCCAGGAAATAGAAAAGAAGGAATTCTACCAAACTCCTTCTATGAGGCCAGCATCACCCTGATACCAAAACCAGGCAAAGATAGAACAAAAAAAGAAAATTACAGACCAATTTCCCTCATGAACATAGATGCAAAAATTCTCAACAAATATTGGCAGACCAAGTAGGCTTTATTCCAGAGATGCAAGGGTGGTTCAACATATGCAAATCTATAAATGTAATACATTATATAAACGGGTTGAAGGACAAAAATCACATGATCATCTCATTAGATGCAGAGAAAACATTTGAAAAAATCCAACATCACATCATGATAAAAGTCTTACAGAGACTGGGGATAGAAGGAACATATCTCAATATATTAAAGGCTGTTTATGACAAGCCTACAGCCAACATATTACTAAATGGAGAAAAACTGGAAGCTTTTCTACTAAAATCAGGAACAAGACAAGGGTGTCCACTGTCCCCAATTTTATTTCATATAGTTTTGGATGTCTTAGCCATAGCACTAAGGCAAGAGACACACGTAAAAGTGATACAAATTGGAAAGGAAGAGATCAAGTTATCTTTACTTGCAGATGACATGATTCTATACATAAAGGACCCTAAAGACTCTACTAGCAAACTGTTAGAGCTGATAAAAACCTACAGCCATGTAGCAGAATACAAAATAAATACACAGAAATCAGTAGCCTTCATATATGCTAACAACAAACACACAGAGGATGAAATAAGAGAATCACTTCCATTCACAATTGCTTCCAAAAAAATAAAGTACCTTGGAATAAACCTAATGAAGTAAAGAATCTCTGCAATGAGAACTTTAAAACACTCACGCGATAAATTGCAGAAGACACTAGAAAGTGGAGAAACTTCCCTTGTTCCTGGATTGGAAGAATAAATATTGTGAAAATGGCAATCTTACCTAAAGCAATCTACATGTTTAATGCAATCCCTATCTAAATTCCAAAGACATTCTTCATGGAAATAGAAAAAACAACCCAAAAATTCATTTGGAATCACAAAAAACCTCAAATATCTGAAATAATACTGACCAACAAGAATAAGGCTGGTGGTATCACCATACCTGATTTTAACCTATACTACAGAGCCATAGTAACAAAAACAGCATGGTACTGGCACAAAAACAGACATGTAGATCAGTAGAACAGAATAGATGACCCAGATGTAAGCCCAAGTAGCTATAGCCTCCTGATATTTGATACAAATGCCAAAAATACTTATTGGTGAAAAGACAGCCTCTTCTGCAAATGGTGTTGGGAAAACTGGATATATATCTGCAGAAGGATGAAAATTGGTTTTTCTCCCTCGCCATGCAGAAGAATTAAGACCAAATGGATTAAAGACCTTGACATCAAACCTGAAACTCTGAAACTGCTAGAGGAAAAAGTAGGGGAAACCCTTCAACATATTAGTCATGGCAAAGACTTTCTGAATACAACTCTAATTGCTCAGGCAATAAAACCACAGATTAATCACTGGGACCTCATGAAATTACAAAGAGTTTGCACTGCCAAGGACACAATGAAAAAAAAAACAAAGAGGCAACCTACAGAATGGGAAAAAATCTTTGCCAGCTATATATCTCATAGAGGATTAATATCTAGGATATACAAAGAACTCAAAAAGTTAAATAATAAGGAATCAAACAAGCCAATCAAAAAATGGGCTATGGAGCTAAATAGTTCTCAAAGGAAGAAATACGAATGGCATATAAGCATCTAAAAAAAATGTTCTACGTTACTAGTCATCAGGGAAATGCAGACTAAAACTACATTGAGATTCCATCTCACTCCTGTCAGATTGGCCACCATCATGAAAACAAATGATCATACATGTTGGCAGGGATGTGGAAAAACAGGAACCCTTCTACACTGCTCGTGCGAATGCAATCTGGTCCTGCCATTGTGGAAAACAGTGTGGAGGTTCCTAAAACAGCTAAAGATTGATCTACCATATGACCCAACTATAGCACTCCGAGGCATATATCCAAAGGACTCATCTCATTTCCTTAGAAGTACGTGCCCAATCATGTTTATTGCTGCTCAATTTATAATAGCTGGGAAATGGAACCAGCCTAGATGTCCCTCAACTGGAGTGGATAATGAAGATGTGCACATTTATACAATGGAGTTCTACTCAGCGGTAAAGAAAAATGAAGTTATGAAATTTGCAGAAAGATGGATGAGTCTGGAAAGGATTATACTAAGTGAGGTAACACAGGCCCAGAAAGCCAAGCACCACATGTTCTCTCTCATATGTGGATCCTAGCTACAGATGATTGGGTCTGTGTGAGAAGGAAAATACTTAGTAGCAGAGCCCAGTAAGTTAAAAAAGAGACATAAAAGGAAGAGACAGGAAGGGAGTAGGGTACTTAATAGGTTGATATTGTATATATGTAAGTACAATGATTGAGAGGGGGAGGTTATATGATGGAGAATGGAATTTCAAAGGGGAAAGTGTCGGGAGGAGGGAGGGAATTACCATGGGATACTTTTTTATAATCATGGACAATGTTAATAAAAATTTTAAAATAAAAAAAAAAAAAGAAAGGCACTACATGAGCTACTTGGGCAACCTGGCCAATATCTGTCCAAGCAATTGAAAGTCTAAGTGACTCAGATGCAACAACCTGATGTGACACTCACACAAGTGAAATATTATCACACAGTCATGGTGTGTAACCAACTGCTCTTGGATTGGCTAGCAGATCAGCTCAATGGAAGGAAACCATTTCTGGAATTGGGAAACAAACCAGAATCATATTCAGGTAATGATTCTGATTTCCATTGTCAAGCTTCCACTAACCTTAGACTATAAGAGGGTCTAAATCCTTTTAATTCTCTATAAGTTAATAATGGTTATCCCATTTCTTCAGTGTTGACTTTATTCTCTATTTGAGAATCTGCTTCTGTTTTCCAGATGGGCGGTGGACCTGAGGAGGTAAATGGCCTAGTGTACTCCACCCTGGCCTCAGCTGAAACTACAGACGAATTAGGGAAATGAGCAAGAGTGCTGCTTTCTTAGTGATTCTGATATCAGCACAATGGTAATGGAGAAAGATATGGAGGACACTCAACACCTACCAGAAGCTCCTGAGTGCCCATCCCAGCATGGCTGAGGGAATTTTGCAGAATAAGGGGCAGAAAAATTGTAACAGCCACAGGTACATTTTACACAGAGACATTGCTTCTCTCCCCCCACCCACAATGTATGACCCACAATCCCCATGATGTTGATCTGCATCCCCAGTGAGGATGGTCTCTTCAGAAAAGGGGCATGGAGAAGGGAAAGGATGGTACCAATATGTGTTGTTTACATACAAAATATGTCCTTATCTATATACACATATTTTTACAAAATAAGAAGATATGTTTATATTAAAAAGATAGGGTTTGCTTCACCAATTTTCCTTAGTTTCAGCCAGGGCCCTCTTGAGGTATGATGGGGTGGCGCTCTCCTTAGGACCTGCATCATCTGAAAAAGAGAAGCAGATTCTCCAACGGAGAGTAAGTTAGCACCAGGACAAATGAGGTTATCCCTTACTTTTTTTTATAGAGAGTTTAATAGGTGTAGGCCCTCTTGTAACCCATGATTGATGGTAGCTTGATAGTGGAGAGTGGGCTTATGTTTGGATATGGTTCTGACTTGTTTACCAGCTCCAGCTATGTTTCCCGTACCACTGAGGGGATCAGTTAGTCAAATCAACAGTAGTTGGCAATCTCAGCACTCGGAAGGCAGAGGTAGGCGAATTTCTGTGAGTTCGAGGCCACCCTGAGACTACAGAGTGAATTCCAGGTCAGCCTGGGATACAGTGAGACCCTACCTCGGAAAACCAAACAAAGAGTAATTGATACCCCACCAAGTCTGTGTTCCACTATTACACTTGTGTGGGCGTCACAACAGGACACATGTTGGGTCTTGATATGCAGAGAAATTTATCATACCAGTAACTGTGGGCTGACTCCACAATGCACAACCCATACACATCAACAAGGAGGGGCCAATGGGGGGGGTGGTAGGCCATGGATGAGCCTAATAATGGTACCAAACTACCTGTATTTGCTGAATAGAAAACTAATAAAAAAAGAAAAGAAAAAAAAATTTAAAAAGATAGGGTTTGAATTTTGCACCTTCAACAGGGAAGCAATGATTTTAGATTTTTAAAGCATCTATATATTTTAAGGCTCTTAAATGAGAGATGCTAGGGAATATAGAACATCTTCAGAATTTTCAGTGGAGTCAAGACAAACTTAGAGTGAAAGATGTTTTTAATAAAGATTGACATTTTAAGTAAGGATTTCCAGATGCTTGGAGTTTTGATTAACTTGTCAAAGTTACCCAGTTGCAAGTGTGTAGGTAACTCTTTCATAGATCCACTATTTTGCTAATTTTTTTGAAAGTTCTTGCTTATTTTCTTGATTCTATTGTGGTTACTCAACACTATCTATAGAGTCACTGTAGTTTTTCTGGAATCTTGCAAAGGTCCCTGGTTGAAGTGGCCACTGGGAACTGAACTATGAGCTTTTGCCCCTTAGTACTAAGTCTACCCTGAGAGGTCTTTTTCAGTCTTATACAAAGGCAAATTATGCAATAGTGAAGCCCTGGAACTTTCTATCCTGAATAACAGAGAACAATTCTAATCCTTTATTTTTTTGTAACCAACTGTAAAAGAATACATTATGAAGACAAGCATAGAGAAGGAATATAAGTAGTAGGAGAGATGGATCAATGGGTGAAGCAAGCATTAGTTCCTGAATTCAGATTCCCAGAACCAACAGAAAGGGCAAATGTTCAGGATAGAGTATGTTATCCCAGTTCATTTACAACAAGAAAGGAGGTAGAGACAGAAAAGAACTGATACTTGAAGTTGCTGTCTGACATCTACATGTACTCACACTCACACATATAAACATTCATGCATGCACATTAAGACATTTTGAAAAAGTATAACTTTTAATTAATCATGAAGGTTTGAGCACAAACATTTAAATATAAATATATTTTCTTTGTAAACCCCCATTAAAATACATTATTCTGCATATTTTTTATAGTTAAACTGCTCTTGAATCTATTTTCGCATTTTGATATCGCCCACATCCTGTTAGGTGGGATGGCAAGTAACAGAATGTCTCATGCTCTAATGTATTTTCTGAGTGCTCCAGGAATTGGCCCAGGACAAACAACTTATGTGGATGTTTGAGTCTCTCACACACTTACTCTGATAGACATACAAATAGTCTAGGCAGGAAGGGTTGCTGCAAGCTGACAGGATTCTGTCCATAAGGCAAAATTCAAAAGATAGCACCTTTCCTAGCCAGCACTCTTGATATATTTAGACACTTTGCATTTTATATTTTCATGGAGGCTCTGGAGCCCCCACACTACTGTTTCACTGAATGAAATTTCACATGGCTTTTGGATAAACAGGAGTGTTCAGATGTCAAAAAAAAAAAAAAAAATCATCAGATAGGAAGACAAAGACCAGAGTTTAAAAGGATATGCTGATAAACAAGGAAATACCATTTTTAGAAATTCTAGGGGTATAGAATGAGTGACAAATTGTAGCACATGTCTCTTCTGGTACCCTGAAAGCAAGTTTCTTCCATCTAGCTGTGTAAGAGACCACATTGACAATGTCAGGGAAAACTGTAAGTCTCTTTTGGAGCTGTGCTATTCAAAAACATCATAAAAGTAAAGTTAGAAATGCATTAGCAATTTTGTAAAGGTCTGTGACAACATTGCTTTTTCAAAACAGGGTGGTTTCTTATGCACATGGTAGAATATGTGACAAGTTTATGATCTTTCCCCATGAAATGGTCATGGCCTTTTCATTCCTATACCATACATCACATAGCTCAGAAATTGATTTACAAATTCTATAATATCAAATGTCTTCATCCCTTCAATCTATTTAATATTTATATGATTTCTTTTGAAAACCTTGTAGGGTTGTTTTTTTTTTTTTTTTTTTTTTTTTTTCTGGCATGGAGGGTGGAGGAAAGAATGGTAATGTGGGCCAGAAAACACTGTGAGACTAGCTGACAGATTTAGTGGCCAGCAAGCAAAACAACTGGGTCACACTTGACAGACACACTATGGTGAAACGTAAACTCTGTCACTACTTTGATCTTGACAGTTTTGGAGAAAGACATTGAATGCAATGCCAAAAGCATTAACATGCTGATATTTAGTCTGCAGGAGCATATGATCATCAAAGGAGAAAAAGAAATTTCTAAAAGCTGCTAGCTTGTGTCAGCTCTCATGGAATCAGGTTGTCATATATTTCACATCACAGTACATAAAGCAATGCAAGGCATGTGTAGGAAGCTTGAGGAGTTATTTAGAGCTCATTGAAGCTCTAAATATGGATATGTTTTATACATAAGTATCTTGCACGGTTGACTTGCTAATTAGCTAATTAGTTCATATATTCATACTTTAAAAAGTGCTGGTAAATTAGTAATCAAGGGTTGCTTGCATTTTTAGAATTTCAGGACAAATAAATGTCACTTGGGGCAGAACATGTAGCTCATTGAGAAAGTTTAGTATGCATGAGGACCTGGATTTAATCCCTAGACAAATTTTAAAAAGTCGTTTAGAAGAGCTGCATCAATATGCATTTCTATCCACCCAAAGTGATAGGAAATGTTGTCTTTTCACCTGAAGATGCTCTTGTTACAATGACCTTAGGAGCTCCATGAAGCTCAATAAATCCACATGGTCAGCACAGTGCAACGGCATTGGCATCATCATTTCCCTCCTCCCTGATCCCACTCCACTGAGTCTGTATTTTTTCCAAAGGCTTTCCCCTACTGTGCATGCAACCAATACCTAGTGTGCTACAAAGAAACCTTGCACCCATGAAGTCCATTCCATGGGGGATTAAGGCCATGCATTGTGAAAGTGGAGAAGAGCTTAAAATAAAATTGTCATGTAGTGCTCATGTTCTATGCTAAAGTTAATAGAAGAGCAATATCTTTAAAAAGTTTTTCAGTGACTGCCACACTGCCTGGGGATTTTAAACACACATGTGGCTGGAAAATCCAGAAGCAATCCCTAACCTCAAGCTTCAGTTTTTTTTTTTTGTTTTGTTTTGTTTTTTTTTTAAATCTCAGAGCACATAGTCTTTCTTACAATCAGGTGTTGACAGAGATATTATGGCGATGAGGGGACAATTTTGGAGTGTTAGTCCAGTCTCTCCATTGAATGATTAGCTTCTCTTGAGACCTTTACTTATACTCTTGTTTTGTTTGTATTCAAAGAATGTGTTTTAAAGCAAAATTAATCAATTAATTCATTAATTTTTGAGATGGGAATTTCCCTCTGTTCCCCAGGCTCTTTGGTGTAAAATATCCACCAACACAACAAGAAAAACGTGCAACATGCTCTTCTTTATGCTTCTATCTCTGGCTACCAAGTGCCCTTTTCACATGGTAAACATGAAATGGAGACTTCAATTTCATACACCATTTGGCACAAAGGACAATTCAGGATATTAAAAAGAGTTAAGTGTTAAAGCATCTTTGAGTTAGCTCTTAGGAAAACACTTAACAAAGCCCTTTCCTATAAAAAATGAACTACAGCTATGGTGTTCTTTCACTTAAGGCAGCTCTAGAAAGCATCGATTTCTTCAAGGTCAACCAAGACATTCATGTGATATTTCCTCAAATATGTGATAAGATAATCAGATTTAAGAAGAGAAAGTAATACAGAATTAGGTATATTTTATTCCAAATCATAACCAAAGATTTAGAAATTAACCAAAAACTTTTAATCTGACTCACTTTTTAGAAATTGGGGGAAGTCAGCATAGTAGAAAATTATGAGCACCTTTTCAATTCTGATTAAATTTCATTTCCCTCCTCTTCACATAGTTGATTTCAAATCACAAGGATGTGGCTTTCATGGTTTAGGTGTATGACTCTTCAAATGTTTTTCAAGTACAGCAAAGAAAAATATGTGGATTAGTGCCTTCCAGCTGAGCTCACACTTCTACTGAATGTCTAAACAACCCTAAATGAATTGCACATCTGTAATTTACTGCTTCCAAGTATATTCTAAGCCCTTTAAGATAATGTATTACAGATCCTTTAAGAGAATGTACATTAGATCCTTTTAGGGTTTGTTGTGAGATATCACATGCATCAGAAAAATGCTGTAAATGTCCAAAATGTTCCCATATCTAGTTGATGTTCTTATCATTTCTTGCTGATGTCAAAAATGAAGAAACTTTGACTCCTTTGTCAGGCAATATTTATAGTTTTTACCATAGAACTCAAGTATAACTTAAATAGACCCTGTGTCCAATTTTTATATGCCTTTGCTGGCCAGTCAAAAAATCCTATTTGCTAAATGTCTCCAAAAACTCTCCACAGAATGAGCCACATGTTACTGTGCATGCTCAGTATGTTCTTCAGCACTGAGTTATGCTAACCCCATGATTTGAAATGAATATTTTTTGACAAAAAGCATTAGATGTTTACTATTCAAATGCACATCATTTATATTAATAGCATCTCCATTATGTTGTTGTATTACCAAGGCAAGAAGATGTTAAAATTTACAAATGTAATGTCAGTGAAATTTCAAATCCAAGGAAAGTCAGGTATGTCAATTAAAAATCCCTGGTTAGCACACTGGAAGGATGGCCAGGAGGAACAAGAGCCACCATTGTGGGAGGCTGATTGGTTACAAAGCTGACCACTTTTTCAGGGACCAGTGATCCACCTGAGAGCACAGTCAGCTATACAGTAAATTGAGACGTAACAGTGTTAATCACAATTGTCAGGAAAAACAAAAAACTGTCCCAAACCTTGCCCATTTGTCTCTCCACTCCAGCTGAGTATTACAAAGAGCCTACAAGGCAATATTCTCAGTACTGCAAACCAGACACTCCCCAGCTCACCACAAATCAATTTGTAATCACAAGGCATGGTTTAATTTGGAAATCAGTGAGAGGTGACAAAAGGTAATTGATAATCAACTTTACTTATGAATCAAAAAAAAAAGGAAATTACTTCTCTCTAGAAGCATTCTTCAAACATTAACATGTACCCCAGGCATCTCATAAACATGTACATGATGCTATATCAGCACATACTAAAGAGGAATAAAAATCTCAAATAATGCCTTCTTGAATAGTTTTAAGAGAAAATATTGTCCTTGGCTGGGAAGCTCCAAATAACAAAAGAAACCCTTAAATGTCATTGTTTAAAGTTGCTAAGATCCAGGAAAATGAAGTTTCCTCTAATAAGGCACTGAACTGACAGAGGCAGGACAGAACATGGCTTACTAGAACAAGAGCATTTACTTCTGCTACCAAGGTTCTTACAGCTTCTAGTTGCTGCTAGGGGCAAAGTGTTTTCAATATGGCACATTAAGTTACCAGATACTTAAACAGGAAAAAGGAAAATTGTATTTCATTGATTACTTTTGATCATAATACTACATATAATTTTGTCTTTTGCTCCCTGGTACCATTTGTGAATTCTTCCCTCAGACTAGGAATCCTTACTTTAAAAAAAAAATTGTTTATTTTTTTTTATTTATTTATTTGAGAGTGACAGAGAAAGAGGAGGGGATAGCAAAAGCAAGAGAGCGAGCGAGCGAGAGAGAGGAGAGAATGGGCACAGTAGGGCCTCCAGCCACTGGAAACGAACTCCAGATGCCCGTGCCCCCTTGTGCATCTGGCTAATGTGGGTCCTGCGGAACCCCCTTGAACGAGGTCCTTAGGCTTCACAGGCAAGTGCTTAACCACTTAAGCCATCTCTCCAGCCCAATAAATTGTTACTTTTAAAAACACTAAGACTACCTTTAGAAACCTAAGCTGAAAACAAACCCTGATTATTCATCTAAACAATTTCAAACACATTAAGGGCAGATTCTACAGACTGCTGTTCCTGAGGTCAAACCTTTCTCTGACAGCCTGTCCTGGGCATGTCTTGCTCTGTAAAGCACATTCAGTCTCTCACTTGTTTTTGAGCTGATTATTCCTGTCCTCATCCCTACAGGTATTTAAGGATACTAACCATTTTAAGGAAACTTGGCAGTAGGGGAGGGAAGCTTTCACTTTGAAAAAGTATATGGATTGAAAGCCTGAAATTCATCAGCTCTGAGCTTGGCTAGGAAGTTGAAACTGCACTTCATGGAAGCTATGATAATTGGGCTGAATTTCAGTAGGTACAGGCAGCTTTAAGCCACAAACCAAATGCCACAGAAGGATTAAGGTTCCAAAACGTTAAATACAGAATTAAGATTTTTCCAACTGCCTTTTTTTTTTTTTAAGCAAAGCAGTCAAAAACACAAAAAGGTATTTAAATGCAAGATTCTTTTGTACATCACTGGTGCATAAGCTGCTTGAGGTTGTCATGAAGAATGATGTCCATCACATCAGGTCATGGAACACGAGGTGGATGTTCTCCCTGTTGAGGGCTGGGTGAAGTGGTGGTACAGAGGCTTCTGCTGCTGGTCCTGGCACTTGTTCTGGAAACACTTTACCAGTAACTTTTCGATATCTCTTAGGCAGTGTGGATCCCCTTCAAATTCTAGGAAGTAGTCTTTGTTGCTCACAATTTGTACTTTTTCCTCAAGCATGTCTGTTGTGTTTAAGAAGAAGAATTTTAGAGACATTGCTGAAAACCTGGTTATTGACAATTGTTTCAAAAATGTTTAAAAGTTCTGTAAGGCGATTGGTTAGCTTATCCTCCATAAGCACCTGGTCAAATTCACTGGAGGAAACAAGAAAATATATTGATGCCATCCTGTCGAAACATCCAAACCAGCGTTTCTCCTCTGGCCTCTGACCACCTACATCAACAATTTTGAAAGGAACATTTTTAATTTCAAAGCAGTACTCATGGATGCCTTTAGTGGGTGTTCTGGCAAGCAGAATGCCTTCTGACAGAGTGTAACCTGGTTCTCCAAGTTTACTCAGGAAATAGTTTACAGATTCACCCAGATGGAATTCTGGATGCCAGTCCTCGGCATTCCTCTGTCGCTGTCCTCCTACACGGCCCTTATAAGCAGGAAGATGATGTAAAAACACCTGCATTTTCACCATTCCCTGGGTTGGCGGCTGTGGAGCCCTGGGTATCAAATGCCATCAATTTGTCTCCATGAAGATGGTTTTCATTATCTCCTCAAGTAATATGAAGCTCCTCATGGGCATCTACCAGGGAAGGTGATGAAGGTCTGGGGTTGGAGACTGAGGGTGTAGGATCTGGGGTGGTACTGTTCAGTTGCTGTCCATGGTGGGACACTGGTCGAGGTCCTGCCCCTGGATGATCCGCATCTGTTTCAGGAAGGACTTACCACTGTCTCCTGCGCCCAGCAGCAGTTTCTTCAAGAGCCATTTCCCTAGGTCTTTTTCTGGGACAGGCGTTTGTTGATCTCTGTTGACTTATGTTGCTGCTCGGCCTTACTGCTTGTCAGCAGACCACTTAGGAAGCACACCCACAGCAGCATGGACCAAGACTGCAGGAAGTCCGCCACCCTGACACAGACCCTGCCTCGCTGGCCCATGAAGCTTCTCCACCTGTCCTTGGCCAGCCTGGGACTGGAACGCCCCCCAAGAATGCAGCTAAGGCCAGAGTGTGCCTGGGCAGGGAGGAAACCAGCCAAGGTGGGCTGGTAAGGGTGAGCCAGGCTGGCCTGTGAAAGAAGGGGGAAGAGGGCGTGCTGGGGAGGGGCAGTAGCCTGGGGGGTGGGTGGCACTCCCATGTATTTATTTTTTTATTTTTATTTTTTATTAGAGAGAGAGATGGTGTTCCAGGGCCTCAGCCACTGCAATCAAACTCCAGACGCTTGTGCCACCCAGTGAGCATGTGCGACCTTGCCCTTGCCTCAACTTTGTCTGGCTAAGGTGGGATCTGGAAAATAGAACATGTAGGAAAAAACCCCCGCAGGGGGCCCCCACGCTCTGCCCGGATAAGGCAACACCCCAAATCACTCACAAGAAGTGGTCTTGATGCAAACTGCAAGAGGATTTTATTCCAAGCACGCTGGGGCCCACAGTCGTACACCTCACAGAGATAGAGGACTGCAGAGCCCCGAATGCAGGAACAGGACAGTTTTTATAGGGTTTCTAACAAAGCCTGTGCATTAGGCCAATCATTTTCTAATATTAGGAGCCCCGCAGGGTGTTAGCCAGTCAGTTTGTGCCACCCCATAGTTTCTAAGCCAATTAGTTTATGACCTTGGTGGTCAGCATTTGCGCAGGTCCTTGGGTGGGAGTAGCAGAGTGTGGTACCAGTCTCCTATGACCTTGGAGGTCAGCCTTTGTGCAATTCCTTAGGTGGGGGTAGCAGAGTATGGTATCAGCCTCCTATGACCTTGGTGGTCTGAGGCAGGCTGTTACAGCTTATGGTGCGAGCTACTAAGGCTAACAGTGTGGGCTATTAAGGCTTATAGTGTAGGCTATTTACAGAAACCAAATAAGTGGTTTACTTTATTACTCATTTCCCATCCTTGAGGGCTATCTCATTCCCTTTTACCTAGTTTTATATTAGGAGCAGGCTCTGATATAATGAGAAGAGGGATTCTTTACTTGCTTCCAACAGAGAGTAAAGCCTGGAGTTTGAGGTATGCAGGGAGCCCGCTTAAGCTCCCCTTGGAGCGTGATAGTATTTCTGAGCTTCTGAATTCTTGGGCCTTTCAAACATAGGTCCCTAGGGTTCTCAGGCAAGCACCTTAACCGTTAAGCCATCTCCCCAGCCCTAGTGTATATTTTTAAAGAAAGAATAAACATGGCTTGGCATTGGGTGGGGTTTGTTACTTCTCTCTATAAAAGCCTAGATCTGTGAGGAAACACAATTAGGTGTCAAAATGTACATCAATTAAATTAATATGGCACAGTGAAAGGGATGGACATTCGTGTAAGTCTAAGATTGGTTTCCCTTCATCCTAATGACATCTTATGTGCACATTCTGAGCCCCACTGCTCATTCCTGTGATGAATGGGTAACAGTATCTAGACTAAGAATGAGCATATGATGTTCCCATTATAACCCCAGTACATGAGTAAATATTGTTTTGGTTTTATTTCTCCTCATTCTCAAGAATGTGTTCTCTGATTTTTGTTCAATTTCAATCTAAATTCAATGAACTATTTAAATAAATTATTTTTAATTACAAAAGCAATGCATAATTATAGCTGAAGTCATTGGAAAAAAAAGAATTATAACCCAGTAATACCAGACTTAAGGTAATCTCATAGAAGAAATTAATGAACTGGAAATTAAAAAAATGAAAAGTTGATGAATCACAAAGCTGGTTCTTCAAAAAAGTAAAGAAGATTGATAAACCCCTAGCCAGTGGTCAAAAGAGAAGGCTCAAATAGACAAGATCCAAAATGAAAAGGGAGATATTACAACAGACCCTAATGAAATTGGGAAAATCACTAGGCCATATATCAACGATTTATACTGTACAAAATTGGAAAATGTGGAAAAAATGGATAGGTTCCTTAACTCATAACACTTACCAAAACTAAATCCAAATGAGATAAATTATCTGAATAGAGCCATAACATCAAATTAGAATAGAGCTGTAATTAAGACTCACAGCAAAAATAAATAAATCATAAATAAATATGTGTAGGCCCAGAGGGTTTCACTGCTGAGTTCTATCAATCCTTCATTGAAGAGCTAAAGCTATTTTTTCTCAAGTTATTTCCATAATTGAAAATGAGGGAACATTCCCTGATTCCTTCTATGAAGCTGGCACTATATTAATATCAAAATAAGACAGAGACACAAGAAAAGAAAACTATAGGCCAACATCCTTGAACTTATATGCAAAATTTCTAAATAAAATTCTTACAAATCAAATTCAAGAACAAATCAAAAGTATCATCCACCTCAATCAAATACATTTTAGCCCAGGGATGCTGAATGAGTTCAGTATATGGAAATTGATAAATATAATACATGTCTTTAACAGACTCAAAATCAAGAACTACATGATCATTTCAATAGGTGCAGAAAAGTCCATCAACAAAATTCAACATCCCTTCATGATTAAAACAATGAAGAAAATAGAATGGAGGGCCTGTATACAACAGACCTAAAGCCTATATATATATATATATCATAATAAGTAGGGAAAAACTCAAAGCATTCCTATTGACATCTAGAACTAGTCATGGGTGCTTACTCATACCACTACTTTTCAACTAGTGCTTAATATTTTTAGCTCAAGCAAAAAGACTAGATGATAAGACAAGAGAAGGAAATGAATGGGATACAAATTGTAAAGGGAAAAGTTCAAACATCCATTTTTACAGATGACATGATTCTATAACTCAGAGATGAAAAAAAAATCAACCAAGAAACTTGTAGAAGTGATAAACACTTTTAGCAATTAGCAGAATATAAAATCAACACACAAAATCACTAGCCTTTATATATATATATATATATATATATATATATATATATATATATATATGAACAATATTGGTAAAAAAATGAAAGAAGCTATATGCTTTATAATAGTCACAAAAAAATCAAATAACTTGGGATATCTCTAACCAAGGAAGTAAAAGACCTTTAAACTGAAGAAGGAATGGGAGGAAGTGAGATTGAACTATCTTTCATGCTCATGGGTTGGGAAAATTAATATTGTTAAAAATGAGCATCCTACCAAAAGTAGTATATAGATTTGATGCAATTCCAATCAAAACTCCAGCATCATTCTTCACAGAATTAGAAAAAAAAAGTATCAAAATTCATATGGGGCTGGAGAGATGGCTTAGCAGTTAAGCACTTGCCTGTGAAGCCTAAGGACCCCAGTTCGAGGCTTGATTCCCCAGGACCTACGTTAGCCAGATGCACAAGGGGATGTACATGTCTGGAGTTCGTTTGCAGTGGCTGGAGGCCCAGGAGTGCTCATTCTCTCTCTCTTTCTCTCTATCTGCCTCTTTCTCCCTCTGTCTTTCACTCTGAAATAAATAAAATAAACAAAAAAATTAAAAACTATATATATATGGAAGTAGAAAAGGCCCTAGATAACCAACCAAAAATGCAGTGAGCAAAAAGTACACCTGTGGTGGTATTGCCATACGTGATTTCAAATTATACTATAAGGAAATTATAACAAAACAGCATGGTGCTGGCATAAAAACTGGCACACTGACCAATGGAATAGAATTGAAGATCCATGTATGAGTTTGAGTAACTATAGCTATCTGATCTTCAACAAGCCAGCCAAAAGCACTCCCTTGACCAAAGACAGCATCTTAAACAAATGTTCCTAGAGAAGTTGGATAGCCACAGGTAGAAGATTGAATTTGAACCCCCTTCTCTCACTTTGTATTGAAATCAGTGCCAAGACTTTGAACTCTAAATTTACTAGAAGAGAAGAAAAGGAGAATAGTCCAAGATATATGCATAGGGAAAGACTTTCTGAACAAGGATCCAGTGGCCTAGGGAATAAGGCAAACACTCAGCAACTGGGACCTCATGAAAATAAAAAGCTATTGTTTCCTAAGGCCCTCCATTTTCTTGCAACAACTTAAAGGTGAAGTTCCTATCGCTGAAGAGACCACAGTCTGCAGCCACAGGATATCAAGAGATCATGCTAGAACAAAGAGGGCATCCAATTTCCCCCTGGCTAGCCCTCATAGTGCTGGAAAGTACTAGGGGAGCAGCTGGAGAGTAACAGTTGCCAACTGATTGATTAAGCAGGAGATGCTACCAGTTACAAGATCAACCAGGCAAGCAAGAAATATACACTTGTACAATAGTGGCACCCAGCTTATGTAGGTAACCAGCTGCTCACAGATTGGACATGAAACCTGCTCAATGGAGGGAAACTCATATCTGGCTCTGAGAACCAAGCCAGATTCCCTAGGACAGGAAACCAATAGAACCTCCACTGCCCTCTAACTAAAAAGAATGGATATACACATTAATATATCTTTCTAATGACTAAGCTTATTCCCTTTTGTTCAAACTGTTATCACAGTTGGAGAATTTGAACTATTTTACAGATGAATGACAATGTGGGGGTAAAATGGTTATATCAATATATTTAAAAAAAAAAGAGTGAGCCAACTTATTATCAGGAGATGGGTCTCTTCATCTGCCTGGGTCCAGAAATTATTATAGGGGAAGTGATGACATGAATACTGCTGTCATGGCTCACCTGAAAACAAGTTCCAGGAATGGTAACAGATACTGTCTTCACTCAAACTTCATAAAAACAGAGATTCAAAGTCTCCAGAGAAAGCAACACTAAATCAGATCTCTTTATTGCCCCCCAGGGCTCAGGGAGCATTATGGAAGAGGGAGCATATTATAAGGGTGTATGGGAATAGCCTGAGACACCATGTTTCCTCCATCCCTACAGAGACTGTCTGAGGCCTCTTGGTTCTCACAATGAATAGCAATAATCTCACCAAAGACACTCAAAAGAATTGGGGTAGGGGATAGGGGGTATAAAAGTGTGCAACCTTTTTATCAATAAATTTAAAAGTCTGGAGACTTATTGATTTGCAAACAAATCTCTGGTACCTTATGTCTTAACTCTTTTAGGGGGTGAATGGGAAAAAGCAGGACTTTCTCTCCTAGTTGTTTTCCCTATTGACAGTTTAATCATTTTAAAGACATGATTCAACTCATATCCTGTGCATGACAATGACGGGATTTAGAATTATAGCCCTCACAGGGAAATGCAGTGTCTGATAAAGCATAGAACTGAAAGATTTACTGATGCTCATGTATATACAATCAACAGGAGTCACATGAAAGACAAAGTGGCTTTCAATCTCTTAGTTCTTCTACAGGAGGTCTGTCTTCTGCTTTGCACCAGCAAAGTTTGGTTGCCTGAAATATGTAAACTGTCAAGTGACAAATGCTTTTGAGAAAGGTATAAATACATTGAAATTGGAGATAGATAAAGTTGATGAAAGAATAAAGAAAAAAGGCATTGAAATTTATCATTCCAAGGCCATAAACCACTTGCAGTTCCTCAGTACTAAAAGATTAAGTGAAATAGCAGTTAATATTTTAAGCAGAGATTTAACTTTTCCTGGGAAGATTGATAGTTATACCTGATTGAGGAGCTAGAAAAATTTGCAATGGAAGCCTGGCTGTCTAAGCCCACTGGAGGCTGCAGAAAGCATAAAGCAGTCATCAAATAAAACATTATTTATATTACTTTGTATTATTGTGCAAAGCCTGAGCTATAAATGCAAATGGCACTTGTGACCAACTATGTTCAAACACTATGCTCAACTCTTCAGAACAAATGATGTAGTAAAAAATAAAATAACTAAACCAGAGAAATACTAAAAACTAATACAACACTGCTATGAGAGAAGTCCAGAAGAAATATTGCAGAAATGTCCGTTACTTGGAAGTTGTAGAATCCCAAATAAGAATATTTGCCTACTCTTCTTTGTTGTCCAAATATCAGAGGCCAAACCTATACTTCAGAAAACATGTTCATTGGTTGCAATTGTCTGCATAGGCTTTATAAATGGTCAAATCTTTGGACACAAAAAGAAAGTTGAACTTCTAATTTATTCTACACTAAGAACTGATAGCTATAACTCATAGGACACCTTTTCCATGACTTAGTGATTTCATTATTATCCTCCTATTTTAATCATTATTTTAAATTTTGAAAACACTTAATATATATTGAGGATAGAACATTCATATACTTAACAAGTTTACCTACTCTACTCTATCATGGACTCCTTAAAAATAGGAACGGGGTCTTTTCTGATTGTTGCTCAGCATTGAGACATTGCATACACTAGATGTTAATTGATACATGTTGATTTACTGGATGGATGGATAGATTGATGGGCAGATACATGGATTGGCATATATTCATGATGTTTTCCCTGGGAATCTTTCAGTAAACTCTATTGCCATTCTTTTCTTGGCCTCCTGTAATCCTTGCTGAAATCTCAATTCAGCCTTTTTTCAAAGGCAGCCACCAAATCATGCATACTGGCTTTCCCAACTGCATCAAATCATGCTGACCTCCCCTCAGCATCAAATCAAATATTGCATGCCAGGTTTCCCCTCTGCATCAAATCATGCATACTGGTTTTCCCCTTCTGCACCAAATCATGCATGTTGACTTCCCTTCTGCATCAAATCATGAATTCTGGCTTTCTCCACAGATGCATCTATAAAATTTGAACCATTGTATTTTAAATTAAGAATGACTGTCTGCCCTCATATTTTTAATGTATTTTTAAATAGTTTAGCAGGCTGATCTCAGACTCACAATCCTTCCTCAGCCTCCTGAGTGCTAGGATTATAGGTGTACACTACCATGCCCATAAAGTTCCTTTTTTGTGGTTGCATTCTATTATAGTTATTTACTACATTTTGTTCATGAGCATGAGTATACAAACATCTAGATATCCTGCTTTAAATGGAGTTGATGAAGTACATGGTAATGTTACTTGTAATGTCTTTAGGAATTCTGGTTTTGTTTGCTTACTGGCTCTGTCATTTTACATTCCTGTCAATAATGTTTAAGATTTCTGATGTTACAGATCCTCCCAAACACTTGTTATTTTCTATTGTTTATTTGTTCAAGAGAAGGCAACTTGAAGAGCATGATGTTGAACTGCTTACTTTAAAGTTGTTCAGGCAAAATTCAAGTTAGCTGTTATGAACTTTCTCTAAGATGTTTTGTGTAGGGAAGAAAGACAATAAATGACAGTGAATAATGCAAATATTATAGGTGAAAAATCTTGTCTTAAATCAAGAGGTTCTGATATCATATTAAGGTTATAAAATCTGGGTTTACTGTAAAAATAAACAAACAAAAAAGAACTGAGAAGAACCTGGGCCAATTTCACCTGACTGTGAGCTGGGTTTGTAGTTAGACCCAATTATTCAGGTGCAGATGACTTAAACAGAAGTCCAGTCAGCAGGGTAAGGCTTCAGAAGAGAGATGCTACGAGATAACTCTCACAGTCCCTAAAAGTTCCTGTCACCTTCAGTTTCTATGTTAATATTGAAAAGAACAGTTTAAATGAAAATAATTTAGTTTGGTAAAACTGAATTAAGGTGGGAATTCTGACTACCACAATTTGTCATTATATACATCATATATGCAATAAATAAACTGTGTCATATGTATAATTACATATATAGTGATAAGTGATTTTCCTCTGATATAGATTGGTCACTTTTCAAAGTGCTTGTTACATTTATATAAGGAAAAATACAATGCTTTCCTGCCATGCTGGGTCAAAAGAAATGATAGCCAATCTTCTATGTGTGTTTCATAAATGTGCCATTAAGATTATTCTTTTTTAAAACTGTTTCTGATTTATTTTTATTTAAAAACAGAAGGGGAGAGAGAGAGAGAATGGGCTCACCAGGGCCTCTACCCTCTGCAAATGAACTCCAGATGAATGCGCCACCATGTATCTGGTTTATGTGGGACCTGAAGAATCAAACCTGGGTCCTTAGGCTTCACAAGCAAGTGACTAACTGCTAAACCACTCCTCCAGCCCTCATTAAGATTATTCTTGATTTTCTAATTCATATTCTATCAAAACATCTGTCATTTGACATTTTTTCCCTTTCTTTCCTTCTTTTTCTCTCTCTATTGTCTCTCCCTTCCTTCCCTTTCTCCCTCCCTCCTTTCTTTCTTACAGTTTCTTTCTTTCTCTCTCTCTTTTTTTCTTTCTTTCTTTTTCTCCTTTTGAGTTAAAATGCAAAACTTAACCCAGCTAAAAATGATCAGACATTGGGAGAAGAGTGAAGAAAATCATTTAAATGGAATGGAAATTCAGTGGCAAAGAACAATTAAACCATAAAACTAGTTTCCTCCTAGCATGTTGAATAGTATTTTAGAATTTTTTTTCAAATATTTTCATACATACACAGTGTACTTTGATCTTATTTTAAAGAAATATTTAAATTAAATTCAAAAATCTAGAAATTACAGAAAGTAAATACCAACCAAGAATTCTTACTGTGATGCATTTTGAAACAACTTTGAATTTTCTCCTATGCACATTTTTGAAATGCTGAATATTGGATGAGTGAGAGGTATTTACACACTTCTTCTAACATGTTGCTAAGTTGAAAATAGATATTCTGAAGTTAGGAAAAGACCTGGATGAAGTTGAAATTCATTTGTGTTGCTAAGCAAAAATAAAACTAAGGCTTAAAAAACTACAAATATAACATGAACCCAGCTATACGATTTTATGGAAGAGGCAAGAATAAGAAGCGGGATGGAATAGGGGTATTTTACCATGGCCTTTGCTACTAGTGATAAAGTGACGTTCTGCTGCATGCTACTTTCATAGTATACACCTGACATTAGCACTTGTTAAAACCCACAGGACATACAGTGCAAAGAGTGAAGCTAATATAAACTATGGATCTTAGTCAAAAAGACTTTGTCCAGTTAAGATGGTGGCGTAGTTACCATGCCAAAGCAGCCAAGGGGGGAAAAGACCAAAAACCCTCAGCAAAATACACTTTTAGTAAAAAGTGAGGTGTATAGGAAACCAAAATGGCAGTGGAGAAGTAGAAGAGATCCAGAACATCCAGAGCCTGCACAGGCCTGCAAAAGCAGCCCCGGCAGGACCATGACCGCAGAAGTGGTGGCGGCATACCAGAAAGCCACCAGGCTCAGCTGGAGCTACACAAAAAGCCAGGTGAGGGGAGCTTCCACTCACACCGGAGCTCTCTGCAACTCAAAAAACGTGAAGAGAGAGCGGCAGTGAACAATGGAGGAGCAGATCATAAGGTAGAAGAACACGTGGACCAGCAAGAGAACAAGAGCAGCTGCAGTCTCTCTCATCCCCCACAGCCTGTGCCCAGCTCCAGTGAACAGAGCAGAGGTCCTGGTACCTGGCCATGCCACCTTGAGCCGACAGCAGGACCCAAGTAGGAGCAGAGTCCAGCAGCAATATCAGCAGCTCCAGCAATGGCAACAGCAGCCTCAACAGGGGCAGATCCAGCAGCAGAAGCTTCATAGGCAGCACCAGCAGATCCAGCAGCAGCAGCTACAGTGGCAGCAGCAATGGCTCCAGCAGGGGCAGCTACAGCAGCAGCAACAGCGGCAGCAGTGGATCCAGCAGCAGCTTCAGCTGCAGTGGCGACCAACCCAGCAGTGGCAGCTTTAGCAGCAGCGGCAACAGATCGAGAGTGGCAACTTCAGCAGCAGCAGTAGCGGTTCCAGCAGCGAGGGTGCAGTTAGGCAGGGCTACAGATGCCAAGCTTGGATTGCCCCGCAGGAAAAACCAGTGCCGAGCTCAGGAATCAGAACAGCAGCCCAATGACCAAGCCAACAATTTGACAGAGACCAAAATCAGCCGAAGTAACTAGGATTGCACCAGGGAAGGCTCTCACTTGGTCACAAGATGACTCGGATCCCTCAACAGACCAGAAATCTTAACCTCTTTGTTGATAGAGGATCTGGTTGTTATAATAACTGCTCTTTTTAATTGAATATGTACAGTGTTTAGTTAAATTTTAGAATCTACCTGTGTTTTATACCACTCATCCTACTTGAATACTCCCATAGCAGGCAAACTCAACCCCTAGGAACACCTTTGTAGATACTCTGAGAGTGTTAAGAGCTACACCTAACACCTTAATCTCCTACCTTGAAGATATATAACATCAAATAAATTGATACAGCTAAGAATACCCAGCTAGCTAGAAAATCCAAGTGTTAACTTAATCCAAGATGCAAAAATATGTACATTATAACACAAGAAACACTAAAAAGCAAGATGATATAAATCCAACTAAAAGTATTAAGCTCACAGATATAGGTGAAGTTCCATCAATGGTGAAAGATACTAATTCCTTTTCACAGATCCAAGCATAGAGAAACCAACACCAGCCAAACAAGGAACTAGGAAGCACATACCCTCCAGAGCTCACACTGAGCTCTTCACACCTTTGGGCTAGAGACACCTTAGAATTTGACTCCAGGATCTGCCCCATGTGACATTTTACCTAATGGCTATTTCTCTAGGGCTCTTTTTATTTTAATTAATGTATATTCATTGTACATGTTACTGGGTCACTTAAAAACATTCTTTAGTACTACATAATCTCTCCTCTCTCTCTCTCTCTCTCTGTCTCTCTCTCTACTTTGTTCTCTTTAACATATTCATATCTATATTAATGCTATATGTGGGTGTGTTTGTATGATTAATTTTAACATATCTACATAAAAATCTAGAAATGAAAAATGAGGGAAAACATGATATAAATCTTTCTGAGAATAGTTTAATTCACTTAATGTGATTATCTCCACTTGTATGTATTTTCCTGAAAAATGGCATGAACTTATTCTGGTTATGGCTATAAGAGTTCCATTTTTTATATATGTCACATTTCTTTATATCTGTATATCTTTATAGCTGTATATCTGTATACAGGTATATATGTGGTTTTGATATGCATGTAAAAGTGAACATGTGGTTTTGGTCTTTCCGAGTCTTTGTTACTTTGCTTAATATAAATCACTGAAGGTTAATTCATTTTCCTATAAACTTAATAATTTCATTTTTCTGTATTACAGAATATAATTCCATTGTGCATTTTTACAAACTTTCAATATTTATTCATATGGTGATGGCTACTAGGCTTATTCTATTATCTCTTAGCTATTGCTAATAGTGTACCAGTGGATGTGAAACTATCTTTGTAGTAGAATGTGACATCTTTAAACTATATTCCCAAGGCTGGTTATAGCTGGATCATGTGGGAGTTCTTTTTTAAAGTTTTTTTTAATATACCTCCATACAAATTTACACAATTACACTACTAGTTTGTCTTTCCAAGATCACTGAATAAGAGTTCCTCTTTCCATGAACATTCAATATCATTTGTTGTCAGTTTTTAGAATATAATCATTGTGACTAGGATTTTAATTTTAATTTTCATTTTCTTTATGGCTAGTTATAATGAACACTTTTTCAAATACTTATTGTTCACTTATGTTTCTTCTTTTGTAAACTGTTCATTTTATTAGCTCATTTGGTGAATGGCAGTTTTATTTTATTACCTTGCTGTTTAATTTACAGTTAAAGAAATTCTGATTATTAAAGCCCTCTCTGGAGTAAAGTTGGCAAAGATTTTCTCACATTTAAGTTCTCTGGTTATTTTTGTTAATGGTTTGTTTTGCTGTGCAAATCTTTTTAATTTCACAAGGCCTCATTTGTTAATTCTTGCATCTATTTCCTGTGCCATTGGAGAAAGTTCTTGCCTAAGCCCATCTTGAAGTGTGTTCTGTATTTTTTTCCCCTTGCACTTACAGCATCTCAGGTTTTATATGATGGTCTTTGACCCACTTTTAATTGACATTTGTACATGGTGAAAGATACATAATTTGTTGAACAGTCTGTCTTTTACTGTTTTGGGCTTGTTTATCAAAGATTAAGTGGCCAAAGCAGTGCATGTTGGTTTCTGGATCCTCTCTTTCACTGGTCTGTCTGCTTTGGTGCCAGTGTCATTATTGTTCTGTAATATAATTTGAAATTACACATTATAATACCTTCAGCTGTGTTCTTCCTCCTTAGGATTGCTTTGGTGATTCCTGGTCTTTTGTCCTTCCATAGGAATTCTTAAGTTTTTTTTTCCCAGGTGAGTGGAATTTTGATTAATATTACATTAAATCTGTATGATGATATAACCAATCCAGGAACATGAAAGGTCTTTTTACTATCTAATATTCTTTTTTAAAATTGTGTTGAAGTTTTTAATTGTAGAAGTAATTCACATTTTGGTTATGTTTATTCCTATGTATTTCGTATTTTTAAAGCTATCTTTTAAATAAATTATTTTTTTAATAGCAGATTGTCATTTTTTGTTATTTTATTTATTTTATTTTTTTGTGAGAAAGAGAGAGAATTCGCATGCTAGAGCCTCCAGGCACTGAAGTTTAACTCCAGGTGTGTGTGCCACCTTGTGCAAATATGCAACCTTGCATTCATGTGTCATCTTGTGTGTTTGGCTTTCATGGGTCCTTAGGATTTGCAGGAAAATGCCTTAACCATTAAGCCATCATTCTAGCCCTTGAAACTATTTTGGAGTGTTTTTCTTGATATCTTTTCTTATGAGTTAATTATTGGCATATATCAAAGCTATTGGATTTGTGCATTAATTTAAAATCATGAAATGTTATGAAAGTATTAGCTCTAAGAACTTCTTATAGATTCTATGAGATCCTTTAAGTATAGACTCATGTCATATACAAACAGGAATAATTTGATTTCTTCCTTTCCTATTTTCTTCTTATATGTTCTCTTCTTGTCTTATTGCTCCAGCTAGAAACTTCAAGAATTATATTAAACTAGAAATGATGAGTGTGGGCATTTTGTCTTGTGCCTGATTTTAAAAGAAAATGTCCTCAGTTATTATTCATTTAATATGTTGGCTGTGGACTTGTTTTCAATGGCCATTAGTATTTTGAGATATGTTCAATCTATTCTCACTTTTTCCAAGTTTTTCATCATGAAGATGTGTTGCACTTTGTTGAATGCCTTTTCTGTATCAGGCAAGATGATTATGTGATTTCAGTTCTTAAGTTCATGTATATGGTACTGATTAAAGTGTGTTGAACCAACATTCATTCCTGGGATTTATCTATATTATCATGATAGAAAACCTGCTGAGTATGTTATTTAATGCAGTTGGCAAGACTCCTGTTGAGAATTAGAGGGAGTCATATTATTATATGCTGTTTGGATACATGGTTTACCTG